>NC_089503.1:341849536-343099536 GCF_036850995.1 Saccopteryx leptura | reverse complement strand
GTTTGCCCAACATGAGTAAATGAAGCTTTCACAAGCTGGTTTAAACAATTAATTCTAAGACACTGTAAGTATAATTTCTTGACTGATACCAAAATGCAAATTCCCTCATTTCTCAAATAATTATTGTAGATTACTATGAAAAACTATATGCCACCAAATTCAAATCCATCTAGAAGAAATGGATAAATTCTTAGAACAACATAACCTTCCTAGATTGAGTCATGAAGAAGCAGAAAGCCTAAATAGACCAATAAGCAGGGAGGAAATGCAAAAACTATCGAAAACCTCCCAAAAATAAAAGTCCAGGCCCAGACAGCTATATTAATGAATTCTATCAAACATTCAAAGAAGACTTAGTTCCTATTCTACTCAAAGTCTTCCAAAAAATTGAAGAAGAAACAATAATATTTCCAAACACATTTTATGAGGCCAACATAACCCTCATACTGAAACCTGGCAAGGATGGCACAAAAAAAGAAAACTACAGACCAATATCTCTAATGAATACAGATGCTAAAATACTAAACAAAATACTAGCAAATCAAATATAACAACATATTAAAAAAATAATACATCATGATCAAGTGGAATTCATCCCAGATGGTTCAACATACGTAAAACGGTTAACGTAATATACCATATCAACAAAACGAAGAACAAAAACGACATGATCCTATCAATAGATGCAGAAAAGACATTCAATAAAATAGAACACAATTTTGTTTAAAACACTCAACAAAATGAGTATAGAAGGAAAATATCTCAACATGATAAAGGCCATTTATGATAAACCATCAGCTAACATCATATTAAATGGCATAAAACTGAGGACTTTCCCCCTTAAATCAGGAACAAGACAGGGTTGTCCACTCTCTCCACTCTTATTTAACGTGGTGCTAGAAGTTCTAGCCTGAGCAATCAGACAAGATAAAGAAATAAAAGGCATCCATATCAGAAAAGAAGAAGTAAAGGTTTCAGTTTTTGCAGATGATATGATCCTATACATCGAAAACCCCAAAGATTTCACAAAAGGATTACTAGAAACAATAAATCAATACAGTAAGGTTGCAGGATACAAAATTAATATACAAAAGTCCACAGCCTTTCCATATACCAACAATGAAACATTAGAAAACAAACTCAAAAAAATAATCCCCTTCATGGTTCCAACAAAAAAAAAATAAAATACCTAGGAATAAACATAACAAAGAATGTAAAGGACCTATATAACAAAAACTACAAAGCACTGTTAAGGGAATTTGAAAAAGATACAATGAAATGAAGAAAACCAGATAGAAGGTGACGGAAAATAATTTGACTTTGGGTGAGGGGTATGCAACATAATGAAATGTCAAAATAATCTGGAGATGTTTTCTTGGAACATATGCACCCTGATTTATCAATGTCACTACATTAAAATTTATAAAAATGAGGTAAAAAAAATTCCCTGTTCTTGGATAGGAAGAATAAATATAATCAAAATGACCATATTACCCAAAACAATATACAAATTTAATGCAATTCCCATGAAAATTCCAATGACATTTTTTAATGAAATGGAACAAAAAAATCATCAGATTTATATGGAACTATAAAAAACCCTGAATAGCCAAAGCAATCCTAAGGAAAAAGAACAAAGCTGGGGGCATTACAATACCTGACTTCAAATTATATTATAGAGCCACCACAATCAAAACAGCATGGTATTAGCAGAAAAATAGACAGACACTCAGACCAATGGAACAGAATAGAAAATCCAGAAATAAAACCACATATATATGGTCAAATAATTTTCGATAAAGGGGCCAACAACACACAATGGAGAAAAGAAAGCCTCTTCAACAAATGGTGCTGGGAAAACTGGAAAGTCACATGCAAAAGAATGAAACTCAACTACAGTCTGTCCCCTTGTACTAAAATTAATTCAAAATGGATTAAAGACCTAAATATAAGACCTGAAACAATAAAGTACATAGAAGAAAACATAGGCACTAAACTCATGGACCCTGGTTTTAAAGAACATTTTATGAATTTGACTCCTAAGGCAAGAGAAGTGAAGGCAAAGATAAATGAATGGGACCACATCAGACTAAGAAGTTTTTGCACAGCAAGAGAAACTGACAACAAAATAAACAGACAACCAATTAAATGGGAAATGATATTTTCAAACAACAGCACAGATAAGGACCTAATATCCAAAATATACAAAGAACTCATAAAACTCAACAACAAACAAACAATCCAATAAAAAAATGGGAAGAGGACATGAACAGACACTTCTCCCAGGAAGAAATACAAATGACCAACAGATATTTGAAAAGATGCTCATCTTCATTAGTTATTAGAGAAATGCAAATCAAAACTACAATGAGATACCACCTCACACCTGTTAGATTGGCTATTATCAACAAGAGAGGTAATAGCAAGTGTTGGAGAGGCTGTGGAGAAAAAGGAACCCTCATCCACTGTTGGTGGGAATGTAAAGTAATACAAGCATTATGGAAGAAAGTATGGTTGTTCCTCAAAAAACTAAAAATAGAACTATCATATGACCCATCAATCCCTCTACTTGTTATATACTCCCAAAGCTCAAAAACATTGATACGTAAAGACACATGCAGCTCCATGTTCATTACAGCATTGTTCACAGTGGCCAAGACATGGAAAAAACCAAAAAGCCCTTTAATAGATGAATGGATAAAGAAGATGTGGTACATATATACTATGGAATACTACTCAGCCATAGGAAATGATGACATCGGGTCATTTACAATAAAATGGTTGGATCTTGATAACATTATACGAAGTGAAATAAGTGAATCAGAAAAAACTAAGAACTGCATAATTCCATACATAGGTGGGACATAAAAATGAAACTAAGAGAAATGGTCAAGATTATGGTGGTTGGTGGGGGGAGGGGAGGGAGGGAAGAGAGGGTGGGAGGGGGGACACAAAGAAAACCAGATAGAAGGTAACAGAGGACAATTTGACTTTGGGTGACGGGTATGCATCATATTTGAACTACAAGATAACCTGGAGATGTTTTCTTTGAACATATGTACCCTGATTTATTAATGTCACCCCATTAAAATTAATAAAAATTTATAAAAAAAAGAGTTGGAAGAAACAAAAAGTTAGAAACAAAGCAGTAACCAAAACTACAGTGAAAAACAATCTTCCCAAAGTAAAAGAAAACCATGTGTGCATATACTGTACATTCATTTATTATATAAATGCAAATAATAAGGTTTCATTCTATAAAATACACAGAGAATAAAGAAAGCAAAAAAGGAACATTTCCCATATCCTTGCCTTTGTGGGTAATTAGAGAGGCAGACAAATAATCACATAGATAAATACAAAAATCACAACCAGGACAAGAAAGTAGATCGTGTTATAAGATCGTGTGATGGGGGATTTGACCTAGTCAGGAGGTGAGAAAAGGTTTTTCTTAGGAAGTTATGATTCATGTGAGGTCTGAGAGATAGTGGAAATTAATAAAAAAACTGGAGAGTCACTGCCAGAGAGAATACAACATATGCAAAGTTCTTTAGCAAAAGTGAGCACAACATGTCTGAAGAACTACAAGAAGGCCAGTGAGACTGGGTCTGAAAGTCAAAAGGAACATGCATGAGATGATAATGAGGAGGTAGGTGGGACTTAGGGCACTGTAGGTCAGACACTTCAATCATTTTTTTGACCAAGATATTCAGTAAGAAATACTTTTACATCATAACCCAGTACACATACCCATATGTACATATATATAAATCAATTTGCTAGATCAAAGAAGCATCAAAAAACATGGAATAAAACAGAATACAAATAAGACAAAACATTTTTTCTCATAGTAAAAGTAGGTAATAGTTTGTGAAATCTTCTGTTTAACCTTATGGCATCATATATTTTATATATGTATATATACATACATTTACATATGCATATTTCATGTATATGATTATTTTTTTAAATACTCTTAGATCTAACATTGATTTCGTAATTTCATAACTCATCATTAGATCTTCACCTGCTATTTGAAATATTCTATGGTAAATTCAATTAGTTATTTTACTAAATTAAGCAGTATATCAAGTGAACAAATTTGACTTTGGGGAAAAAGTTTCTCTAGCTACAGTGGGTAGTTTTGTAAAGAAGTAAATCAGAAGCTTTTATAATGAGAAATAAGATAGAACAGTGACTTGACTTTGGAGTGTAGCAGAGGAGAGTAAGAAAGATCTCAGGACCTGGCCGGGTAGCTCAGTTGGTGAGAGTCATCCCAATACACCTTGGTTGCAGGTTCATTCTCTGCTCAGGGCACGTACAAGACTCATCCAATGATGAATAAATAAATGGAACAATAAATTGATGTTTCTCTCTTTTTCCCTCTTCCTTATTCTCTCTTTCTCTAAAAATCAACAAAGTAAAACAAAAATAGTGAAAAAAATATTTCAGAGATAATTAGAAGATAATAAATCAATAGAACTTTGTGATGAGATAAATATGAACACAAATGTCAAAGGTGACTCTTAAGCTAAAATGGGCCTAGAATAAAATATTGAAAAGAAACTGAAAAATAATAAGAATGAACAAAATTATCTAACAAGAAGACAACACATTACTAACAGAGAATTCACAATTAGTTTGACTTCAGATCCTTTTTCAATAGGAAATGCCAAGAGGCAATGAAAAAATAAACCGAAGAGTTTAGAAGGAAAAAGAGTTGGAGAGCTAAAGAGGTTATATTAAACCAGCTTGTCATTTTGGCATGAAGAAATAGAAAGTTATGATAAAATACAAACATATTTAAAATACATATGATAAAATACAAAAAGATGTACAACATATAACATAATGAATTACAACAATGACAGACTAAAGCACAAATTATATTGAAAGGGGAGATGGTTAAAAGCTAAATTCCTCGCATAACATGGAGAAAATGACTCAGAAGATGCAATTGCACTAAATTTTGATAATTAGGAAAACAAACTTCAGGAATATTTTTAAATAAATGCAATCATAGCTACAAGCCAAATGTAAAACACAACGTAAATCTTCAAAAATCATTGAATTTTACAGTTTACAGCAATAGAAAGGAATAGTTCAAATTAGTAAAACCCAGAAAATGAGAACAGGTGCACTAAAAAGACAAATACAGGCCTCACCTGTGGTGGCATGGTGGATAAACTGTTGACCTGGAATGCTGAGGCACCAGTTTAAAACCCCAGGCTTGCCCAGTCAAGGCACACATGAGAAGCAAATAGTAGAAGCAACCAGGAATTGATGCTTCCCGCTCCTCTATTCCCCATACCTGCCTTCTCTCTCTCTCTTTTCTTCTCTTTCTAAAATCAACACATAAAATCTTTAAAAAATAGTAAATATGGGAACAAAACAAAACTTAACACAAGACAGAGAACATCAAAATATCACATAAAAATAAAAAAGTTGAAACACCCAGGTAAAGACAGGTACTTTAAGATTGTTTCAAATTCAATTATAAACTCCTTAAAAACTAACATAAATAAAAGTTTAAAAAGTTATCTTTTAAAAATAACTTAGGTGCAGTTTACCAGTGAGGTTTTTCAATTATCCAAGTTATAAAGATAAACAAATTTTATGTTATACACATGACTTTACTATATAAAAAAAATAAATGAAAAGCTTTTTAATCTTAAGCCAAAATACTTCCTGTGACACAGTTTAATGTATCAACATTTTTTTAATGTGTCAAGACACATTAGTTGAGAAACACTGGTTTAGAAAATAATAAAGATGAAAATAAAAATAGAAACTTGGGCTATATGACCATATTTATTTAAGAAAGCAGTCTTTAAGGTTTTATATAAACTCAAAATGTCAGAATAAAAATACAGAACCTAATAAAAGGTGGAAGAAGTAAAATTTAAAATAATTAAATAATTGAATAAATTTAAAAATAACAGATATTGATTTTAAAATTCAAAACTTGATTCTTTGTAAAAATAGTACCCATTGATAAATTTATCAGAAGAGAAAAAACATAATTAGTAATTATAAAGCATATATAATAAAAAAGAAAACTTTTAGAATTATGAGAGAATACTTTATACAAATATACTATACAAATGTTTTTTAAATACAAAAATTCTAAACATTTTATGTAATGGATCATCTATAATAAAATATAAATAATCACAGTGACTCAATAGTAATAAAATATCTTAATAGGTCCATAGCTATGTACATTATTTTTAAAATTGAAAGAATTTTCTTAGAACTCCATGGTTGTATAAATGAGATCCTTCCAGTGTCAGAAAACAGATATTTTCCACGTTCTATAAAGCATTTCAGAGTATTGAAAAGTGGAATGCTATTTTTAAAGCATTAAATGACACTGATACATTCCTAATATCAAAATTTCAGTAAAATATAAGAGACAAAGATGTAGAGAGAAAGCTAAAGACAATTTGGATTAAAATACCAGGTGGAAGTTTGAGGAGAAACTTCTAACCAACTGAATGTTAACAGAATATCAGATCAGTAGGAAAAGAATAATTTGTCAACAAACAGGGTTGCGAGTCTGGGTCATTTGGAAAAAAAAATTAATTAAATCTCATTATATAACAAATTAACACCCCAAATGGATAAAGTATAAGAGGTGAAACTAGAAGAAAATTTAGAAACACATTCACAGAATTTTGGAGTTGATAAAGTATTTATAAGTATATTAGCATAAATGATATAACTGTCTAAGCACTATGATGTACATCTAAAACTAATATAAAATAATATTGAACATCATTGTAGTTGAAAAAAAAAGAATTAGCAAAGAAGAAAACATAAAAAGAAAAGCCTTACTAGTAGGACTTGGTACTTATTCTTTTTAGTCATATTTTTCCTCTTCACTAAAATTACATTCTTCTGACTGGAACAATTACATTATTTTTATTAAAAATAAGAATTTGCCTAAGTTTAGCATTCAGTAAGCACAATAACCATCCTAATTAAATTTCAGCCTTCCAAAGCTAAATAAATAACTGAATCTGAGGTGAAAGACATCATAGGCAAAAAATCAAAGAAAAAAATCCTAATGGAACAGACCAGCACAATACAAATTAAGCTTTCCAACACCAAAAGATTAAAAGGCAAATCATATATTATGAAAAATTTGCAACAAATAATACAGTTATAATATCCTTAATAAAATAAAAAACTCTATAAATTTCCCAACAACCAGAAAATAGTTGAATGCATTATGACTTATTCACATAAAGAATTTTTTACCTATTAAAATAGTTATATGGGGAAATGGCCATCATTTACTGTTAAACAGAAAACTAATACCAAACTATCTAAAGAGGCAAATGTAAACTATAGATATCCCTCAATTTTAAAAGTTTATATACACTATATGTACACATTTATACATGCATACCTTTGTGTATTATACATAAATGTATATTCATATATTTAAATAAAAAGCCTTCAGAATGGTGGTTAATTATATATAGTAGAAAGCCATTGAATTCATGAAGGTTTCATATCTGTCATTAGCTCATAGTCAACCTATTAATATTGAATTTCTAATTGAAAATACCACCTTCATGTCTTCAGTGCTGGATGCCACCAGGTAACTCCTTAATGAGTTCCCAAAAAAGTATGTACAATAAAATCATTATTTCTACAATCAATACATTCATATTCCATTCAAAAGATATTGTTAAGTACCCATTATGTGTCAAGACTTGCTGGGCAGTGGGACTAACTGATGACTAACAAGGGCACTCACCCTTCATGAAAAGCATCATCTGGTAATTCTGCTCTCTGTTCTGGCAGTAAGCATAACCTTTTTTAGCTTTTTTAAATCTACTTTATTTTTAATTTTTATATTTAAATTACAGCTGACATTTGATCCTATATTAGTTTCAGGTGCACAGCATAGTGGTTAGATATTTATATAACTTCAGAGGTTACATTCCCCTCAATAAGTCTAACGCCCACCTGACACCATACATAACAATTAGATATTATTGATTACATTCCTTATGCTGTAGTTTACATCCCCACGACTTGATATTGCTTTGCCATACTCTCTTCTCTATACCAGGATGGTGATTAAATTCTGGATCCAACAGGAATCAGATTTCAGATAATTCCCTAAATTATCTGCTAACCTTCCAATAAGAGTAATTAAAAGAGTTGGCAAAATAAAATATTGCTCTCACTTAATTAGCAAGATAATATATTTTAGATTCTTTGGAAAAAGTACAAAAATTACACTGAATAACTTTTTTACTTTAAAGCTTTCACAACTTGAACTTTTAAAATTTTTTCTTTTGCTTTCATTTCTCTCTTCTCACCCATCTCTTAACATATTCTGGTTCAGCTCCTACTGCTTTACTGAACCTGCAATTCCCAAGAACCACAAACCAGCCCCTCATTGCTCTCTTCAAAGGCCCTTGCTTCAGGCCTTTCTCCTTGCAATCCCTGTGGTTTTCATCATTTCCTCTTGAAGTAATTCTGTAAACCACTGGGATAAAGCAGCATTATCTGAAACTTTTCCTACTGTGTGCCTCTTTGGTGACTGCTCTTGTCAATCCTTTCCCCTCAGACATAGACTTTTCCCAAGATTGGGCCCTTTGCCCCTTTTCTCAACTATTCATATCATCTCCTTTGGAAAAGATATCAATTCTTATTAATACTTCAGCTATCATTTCTACAAGTATGACTCCCAAACCTTTAGCTATTGTTGACTCTTTTCTGAAGATGCAGGCCCACATCTCCAGAGGCCAGGTGGATGGCTCATGTGAACATGGCTTCAAACACAAGAGACTTTAAAATAAAATCTCCCATCTCCCATAAACATGAACTCACTCACCTGACTTTATCTCAGTTCATAGGACTCTCCCACACCCAAACCTGTAATTTCTGAGTCATCAGTGAAATCCGTTATTCAGATCTTCCAGTCTGGCTCTAGGTCTCTTTGGATTAGTTTAGCTTGGTTATTTGAGCGTTCTTCACCCTCACCTGTAAAATGAAGTTAAAGTGTAGCTCAAATGAGAAGGTGACATCATGGATGTGGCTGTGGTCTGTACACTTAGACTGCTATTAGGTGCAATTTTTTCCCCTCACTTAGCCCAGAACATGGCATATAGTAGACATGTAGTAAATATTTGCTGACTGACTGAAAGAATAAATGAACAAATGGTTGAATTAATGCAACCGGTGCTTCTTTCGAATGTCTATAGCATTTACTATATGCGTATCATCCATTTGGCTTGGATTCTATATTACCCAGCCTTTTGTTAGGAATATCTTTATGATATGGACCCTGACTAGGCATACTGACATTCAGATTTTTGGGAGTAGTTGCCTTTCTTATTCTTCCTTGTGTTTTTCACAGGACGGGACAAAGTCCTATACATACCAGGTATACACTAGTATTTAATTTTACATCCCATTTATAAGTCTTAAATGTATCAGCTAATTTTTTTATTAAAGGGAATTAAAGCATATTATTTTGCAAGCCCATATTCTTGAGACTTTATTTATCTATCCATTTTTTTACATCATGACGCACATCTTGTTGGTTCAGAAACTAACACCAGTGATTCTAATGGCATGGTGAAAGAGGGTTTAGTCAGGCCTCCTCACTTTTCAGATTTGCTTTAATTCAGTTATAAAATTTCTTTCCTGTTAAATCTCAGTAGCCAAGGGCATCTTCACTCTGATATATGTAATTTAATTAGCTGCTTTTGGTAGCTATACTGTGGAATTACAACTGCAGATTGCACCAGAATTGAAGCATTTTTTATTTCTTTATTCATGATGACATTTCTACACTTAAGCAAACAAAAATTTTACTGTCTTTCCTCCTCCTTTCTTTGGAAAACTTATGCAAAGAAACAGTACCCACACACTGGCTGGCTGCGATTGTGACAGAAGGGGAAGTATTTATGTGTCCAACAGCACAGTCTTTGGGTTATCTGATCTCGGTGAAGAGGATTTGAGTGGGTGAAATTGCTGTATCATCCACAAAAATATTTCATTACCAATCTCCCAACAGACTTTTACTCATAGCTTTGTATTATTCTGGTACATTAAGTATTCTAATGTTTAACAAAATAGAAATGAATGAATGATAAGTACTTCCATGTTGTGACTGAACCCAACAGGGTTTTACATCTCTTAAGTTACAGGTAACTTCCATGGACCAAACAAATCAAATACAAATGAGACACATGAATTCAAACATCCTAGGCCAAGAAGCTTGGTATATGTATTTATGACTCTGAGTGGCTTGTTCATTTTCTTCTCTGGAATAAATTCCCCCAGGTATGTGGTTTAGACAATTTGTGCTCCCTCAATAATTTCTTTTTTAAATCATCCAGTATAGAACTTTCAATACAGAGTGCTCAAGAGAGTGACTATGAAAAGTATGGGTTACTAAGTTATAGCCCTGTATTAGTTTTCTAGAGCAATGGTAGCGTAGTCCCACAAACTGATTGGCTTAAATAACAGGAATGTATTTTCTCAGTGTTGTGGAAGCCTGAAGTCTAAGATCGAGGTGTAGGCAGGACCATGTTTCTTCTGAAAGTGCTGCCCTGGCCGGTTGGCTCAGTGGTAGAGCGTCGGCCTGGCATGCAGAAGTCCCGGGTTCGATTCCCGGCCAGGGCACACAGGAGAAGCGCCCATCTGCTTCTCCACCCCTTCCCCTCTCCTTCCTCTCTGTCTCTCTCTTCCCCTCCCGCAGTTGAGGCTCCACTGGAGCAAAGATGGCCCGGGCTCTGGGGATGGCTCCTTGGCCTCTGCCCCAGGCGCTAGAGTGGCTCTGGTCGCGACAGAGCGACGCCCCGGAGGGGCAGAGCGTCGCCCCCTGGTGGGCGTGACGGGTGGATCCCGGTCGGGCGCATGCGGGAGTCTGTCTGACTGTCTCTCCCCATTTCCAGCTTCAGAAAAATACAAAAAAAAAAACCCAAAAAAAAAAAAAAAAAAAGTGCTAGGCATAGATCCATTCCAGCACTCTCTTGGCTTCTGGTAGTTCCTTGGTAGTGGTAGCATAACTCCGCTCCTCAGGAGGGGTTCTCTGTGTGTGTGTGTGTGTGTGTGTGTCTCTTTCTGTTCAAATTTTCTCTTGTTATTAGGACAGTAATTACCTTGTCATAGTTCAGTTATCTGCAAAAACCTTATTTCCAAATACGGTCATATTCACAGGTCCTGGGATTTAGGACTTCAACATCTTTTGAAGGGACAAAATTCAACCCATAAAAGCCCCATGCAGTCACTGCAGTAGATGCCCTTGCAGGGGACAAAGAATCAAAATCAGCTTGAGCACCCCAGAATACCTGGTATTAGCAGCTATACCTGAAGGTGGACATTTCAAAAGTTAAAATAAACAAAACAGATGCAGCTTCCACCTGACAAAATTGCTACACATTATTTTTAGGGAGAAGGGACAAAGCCCTCTAAGTCATCAGGATGCTTATCAAAGTAATAAAGGACCACACTTTGAAAAATGGGTTTTTGATATTTAACAAGAAGAGGATTAACAATTAAAAGTATACAAGCTTTTTCCATTGAAATATGCAAGTAGCACAATTTCTTTTCTCTTTCATTTGGATGGTCTCTGGAACATTCTATTCAGTTCTCATATCATCTCATGATTCAAGTGGTTTCTCAAGTTGAGAACATTTATAATAATAAACACAATAATACAAAATAAAATGACAATTAATGTTTTGTTCTTCCTATGTGCTATCCTTTGTCCTAAGTGCTTTGCATACATTAACTCGCTTAGTCCTCACAGCAAACCCAAGGATGAGGCACCATTGTTTATCTCCATTGTAAAGAAGAGGCATAGAGACCTAACTTGCCTAAGGTCATGTTGCTACTAAGAAGTGGAACCCAAACAGGAACCCAGAAAGTCTGGTTCTGGAGGCTGTTTATATATATAATATTAACTTCCAAATCTATAATGCTTAAATGTTCCAGTAAGTCAAACTACACTGAACTTCTTTTAACTAGCCTTTTGAAGTCCTCTTAGATATTACTGCCACCTAGGTGGAGTGTTTTATTGAAACCAACACTATAATTTTTCACTTACCACAAGTATAAGCTCTCAACTAGTTTCTTTACTGATTTTTAGGGTTTTTTTGATTGGGGCCTTATGGTGTTTTTTCCTGTGTAGACCTGACCAAAGGAACATTTATTTGGGAAGTAAGATAACTCATATGATCCTCTGGGGGTTTTTTTTCTTCTTCTTTTCCAAGTGAGAGGAGGGGAAACAGAGACAGGCTCCCACATGCACCCCAACTGAAACCCACCCAGCAACCCCATCTGTGGCTGATGCTCTACCCATCTGGAGCCATGCTCCCAACCAAGTTACTTTTAGTGCTTGAGGCAGAGGCTCCATGGAGCAATCCTCAAGTCCCAGGCTAATAAGCTTGAACAAATTGAGCCATGGATGTGGGAGGGGAAGTGAGAAAGAAAGAGAAAGTGATAAGGGAAACTGGGAGGGATGGAGGAGCAGATGGTCATTTCTCCTGTGTCCACATGATAGGCTAACACTTTACCACTGAGCCAACTGGCCAGGGCCACAATCCTCTGGTTTTAATATATATATATATATATATATATATATATATATATATATATATATATTGCTATATTAGGATTCAATCAGAGAAGCAGAACCAGTATGTACATATGTATGTATGTATATATGTATGTATATGTTACCCCAGAAGGTAACACACACACTGTTAAGAGATTTATTACAAAGAATTAGCATATGTTATTGTAGAGACTGGCTGAGCAAGTTCAAAATTTATAGGTCTGGCTGTCAGGAAAGGCAGATCACTGAGAGCCTGGAATTCACAAATTCCAGTTGAAGCTACTGTCCACAGACAGAATTTTTTCTCAGGGAACCCTCAACCCTACTCTTGAAGCCTTTCAGGCAGACTGTCTACAGTGGTCGGCAAACTCATTAGTCAACAGAGCCAAATATCAACAGTACGACGATTGAAATTTCTTTTGAGAGCTAAATTTTTTAAACTTAAACTGTATAGGTAGGTACATTGTTATTAACTTAATTAGGGTACTCCTAAGCTGGCCTTTGCTAAACACTCAAGGGGCCAAAGAGCCACATGTGGCTCACGAGCTGCAGTTCGCTGACCAAGGGTAGGATAATCACTCTGAGTTAAAGTCAACTGATTATAGACATTAATTATATCTTCAAACTCCCTTCATAGCAACACCTATTAGTGTTTGATTAAATAGCTGGGACATTAGCCTAAAGTTGACACATCAGAACACACACACAAACATACATACATACATACACACATTTGTACATATACCAGTAATATATATGTATATTTACATATGTGTGTGTATATATATATACAGGGAGAGATAATACGTTTTCTATCTGGAACTAGGTTCTTAGAAACATACTAATACAAAAAGACAGCTTTGGACATTGTCAAGTAGAACCATTTCTCAATGAGAAAATGCTTTTTTCTATGAAAAAAATTTCTGAAGAGTAACATTTTCCAAAAGTTTGTTTTCAAACAAGTATTCAGATGAGGACAACTTAGTTGTAAATATTTCTAAGAGAATTATAAAAAATAGTTTAGCTGTTCATATAATTTTATTTACAAAATCTTTCCAGGAAAATATCCTATGATGCAAACAAACTCAAGTATTACTAGTTTATGGAATAGTCTGGACTTGGTGGGGCTCTGACAGAAGACAACTTTTCTTCAACTCGGCCCTTCAATTTACCTCTTGGATCTCCCATCTACACCCATGAGTGATGATGTCTCAGGCAGATCCCAAAGCTTTTTCATTCACTTGAAATCCATTTTCTGGTATTAAGGAAACCATTCTATCCTCAGGTCCTCCCACTAGCTAGCTGCCTCTGGCAACTCCTGAATTGGAAAGAAGAGAGACAGGAGAGGTCTGAGGCGACAGATGCTACTGTTTCCAGCAGACGTACAGATGCTAACTCTTCTTCTCATGAGCTCTTTCAGAGGGTCCTTCAGATGCTGTGCTCTTCCAGGTCACAGAGTTTACTCTTATACTGCCTTGTCTGACTCTCATTTAATCTTGCTCTGAATTGTGTAAAATTTTTCTGCTAGAGTTGCCTCCAGCAAACTGGCACCTGGCAGTGCTCTACGAAAGTATCCTTTCAAGATCTCTCTAGCCCAGTTGACTTGCATAAATCTCCCTAGCTCATGGGAACATTCTGAGGTAAGACGCCATCTCCAAGGCAGCCTTTTGTCCTTGCTTTGCCATTAGGGGCAGCTGCAGCCAACCTCTGGACAGCAGGCTACTGTAGACAGTTGACAAGCTCCAGACATTACAAATTCTGGGGCGCTAAATTAGGTTCTCTTGAAAGTTTTTAAGAGCTTTCTTCTCAGACTACTTGTAAGCTCAGAAAGGGGCTCACTAAACCTTACTTTATCCAGGTGCTAAGCTATTGCCATTTTTTGTAGACAATCTCCATGCATAATACTCCTGAAGTGTCCAGTCTTTGGCCTTGAGTGAGGATGATAGCACCAAACTTCCCTACCAAGCCTATACCTTTCTTATATGAAATCCTTCCTTTATCCATTACCTCCAATTCACACCTTTTCTTATGATTAAACTGGAGGCAAATAGGCCACAGAACCACTCTCACCATCACTTAGCAAATTCTGCATAGCTAGTCTAGCACCACTCTCCCAAATGCTTAGAAGTTTGGTTTCATTTATTTTTGCTTAGCCTTATCCAAGACCATAGACTATGAGACAACCCCATTGAACATCTTCATACAATAATTTGAGGAAACAATATTTGGGTAATAAAAAATATTCCTTGAACAATTATCTTTGATTTGCCAATACTTGTTGCATCACAGCATAAGTCTAAAGCAGAAGGACGTTCTCTTCGTTACCTTATGAGGAAAGGCTTCTTTCTATTATTTAGAAAGCAAGTCCTTTCATGCTTTGGGGACTTGTTATGAGACTTCTGCATTTGGGGCTTGTTATGGACTGAATGTTTGTGTCCCTTAAAACTTAAATGTAGAAGACAACCTACAGTGTGACTCTATTTGGAGATGGGGCCTCTAAGGAAAGAAGGAAGGAAGGTAACATGAGGTAATAAATGTGGAGCTCTGATCTGATAAGATTCATATTCTTATGAAAGTTCACCAGAGAGCTTGTTTTCTGTCACTGCCTCCCTGTGTGCACACAAAGAGAAGGTGTATGAGCATACAGTGAGATGGTGAGTGCCTACAAGCAAAGACAAGAATCTAACTTTGCTGGCAACATACGAGAATGCAGACTTAATTTGGGAGCAGAGAAACAGAGGCACTAGGAACAATAGAATCAGGAACTCATTGAGGCACTGTGTATAATCTTCATGGGAATTGAAAAAAGCAACCCTTTCTTAAGTTAAAAAAAAAACACTTGATTTATTATTGTACAACCAGACCCATGGCAGATAGTCTAGAAAATGGGAATGTAGGCAGCTCTTTCCACTGGCAATGTAGGGGACCCTGGTTAAGGCAGGCAGGGGGTTGGATGAGTGGTTATCTCATGTCATTATTTTCATTTATCAAAATCAGTCCCTCTTATAGTTTATCATACTAGATGATAATTCTAAAAGACTCTATCAAAAGAGAATCTTCTCTGATGCTCATTGAGTATACTCTTCATCCTTTCTGGTTACCCAATGCAAATCAATTCTGGTTCAAGACCAAAGCTAATATTAGAAAGAAAAAAAAAAGGTTTCAAGTGTTTGTTTATTTTAAAAGAACAAAATCTTCCCTAGGAATAGTGGAAAGTGTAATCCTTCTTCCCACAGGGGTGTGGTAAGGGGTGTGTTGTGAAGCCAGGCCTGAGAAAAAAAGACAGGAAAGGTTTTTTTCCCCCTCAATTTCAGACTAGCCATCTGTAACTTAAAAATAACACTAATAAAAAAAAAAGACCTAAGAAATCTTTGGCTTCCCTTCTGCCAATATATTTGAGAGTTCATTTTCTGTTCAAAATGTGAAAGGGACATAATTATTTCCATGTCTGACTAATATGCTCTTGTTTGTCAAGGGCCATAATCCCGTAACCCATGTGGATCATGGTCTTGGTGTGTATTGAAAGCAAAAAATGAAGACTGTTTTCATCCTGGCTCCTCTACTGGCTGAGTCACCATGTCCTTGAGAAAGTTATTTCCTCTCTCTGTGTACTCACTTTTAAAAACAGAGAGATAATAGTGTTCCTGACCTCCTTACCTCACTGGGATGTTGTCAGCACTAACAAGCAATAGGCCCATATTTTTAGAGTAGAAAGAAAAAAATTACTTAAATTTTAAAATATTTTTCCTTCTATAGATCTATTTGTGCATCTTTAAATCCCTGAATGGATCACAGTGGACAAAAAGTTCTAGAATACTCGCAAAGCCAAAGTTATAGTTGACTATGTGAGACAAATCTTTGAAGTCCTTTTAGTTTCCTTATGAAAAGGACAAAGATCAAAGATATTTATTTATTTGGGGGCATTTTTCAGAAAGTAATTTACCAAATAATAAAATCATAAGATGAACTAATAAGGAAAAATTACCACATTATAGTGAAAATGGTACTGAGCTGGGAGTTGGGGGCAAATATCTGGAGCCTAGATTTTGATTACTAACCTACTTAAGTCAGCTTCTCCAAGCCTCAGTTTATTCATCTGAGAAATGAAAGCAGATGATAACAGTTATTAGGTTAAGGTACTAAATTAAACAAGATTTCAATGAAATAATATATGTAAACATAGTTCTTAAAACACTGTGCAAATGCTAGGTTTTGTTGCTACTGCTAAGCCAACCAGTATATCACTTCAGTCACCAAAGCATCATTCATCTACTTCAAGGATAGTGGTTACACCAGTTTTCTTGGAAATTGAAACAGTGCCAGCATGTTTCACATAATTAGAGTTCCCACCCAGCCATTATTCACTTTGACAGGAGAAAAAAAGGAAGGGAAGGGTTGTGTTACATGGTTAGGCCATCCTTTCATTCAGATGTGAAATGAGAGCTTTGAAGCAGAGGTGATGGGTCTGTACTGATTAGGGCACTGCACTGTCGCCTTGCAAAGAGCCTTAGCTTGCCCCTACTTTAGGGTGTGTCCATGGAGACACAAAGAGACAGTCAATTTTTTATACAATAAGGTTTGGAGTGTTGCCAACTTAGACAAGGGCTTAGAAAAAGGTTGGTGGAAGAAGGCTTTCAACATTTTCAAACATTGAATGACAAGAATGTTTTTTTAGATGACATCTAAGGTCTGCTTCAACCCTGAAGCTCAATCTGTCTATGTATCAGAAAACTAGAAAAATATTAAGGTGGCACATAGAATCTCCTTGATTCTTTTGTCCTCTGATACAGAGCCACACAGATTCTTCTGTTGAGACCCAACCATTCTGAGTCATCTCAGAAAATAACCTATATTTTTAGCTTGCCAGAGTTTGTCAGTTTTCCTTAACCACTTCAGGCCATCCTTATAATTCTCATCCTCCAAATTGTGCACTTAATGATCTCTTTTTTTGTGACATTGTCTGTTATTTCCTCAGGGCATGTCTGTACAACCAATAAAGTCTGTGGGTATAGAATTCATGCTTTTGGCTTTTCACATATCTTTGTAACCTTAATTCCCTGAGATTTATACTTGGTGGTGTCAGCCATTCCACGAAAGTTCTGTGTGTGTTTATGCCTTTGTTTTACTGGTCCATGACTAGCAGCCACAGCATTTCCTTCTGATGTTTTGCTCTGCATTTGCCCTTCTCCTAATTTATTTTCAGACACCTAAGTAACATCCACAAACCATGTGCAAAAATGCTTTCTGGGAAGTGAGCCCAAAGATGCTGGCCATACTGTGCCTACATACTACAGAAAGATTAAAAGAATATTCAGAGTGGGGAAATTTTTGCAACAAGTGAAAAATAAATATTGGCAACAGGAATTAGAGGTGAAGAAAAAAGACACTCATTTTTTCAAAACTGAATATCAAATGACAACTGATCATTATTTTAACTTTGAGGTGATTCCAAAAGCAAACAGAGAACCTTTAGAATTTGGGATTTTACTCACCTACTTTTGCCCTGCCAGTTTCTATCTTTGCCCCAAACTCTTCAGAGTAGAAGAGATCACTGAGTTCAAAGAACATTCCTTAGAGGTTGGGAGAGTGAAAGAAAAGGAGGAGCAGAGAAGAAGGAAAGATCAGATACTATGACCTGTTCAGAACACTATGTATATCTTTCTTTCCACTGGTGCCAAGATAATGGTTGCTGAAACATTGTAAAAAGCCAATAATGTCAACCTCTTGGAGAAAATATAGCAGATTAATAGCTCAGTTATGTGTACCAGTTATTGAGTCAAGAATGTTGGTTGGAACCCAAGGCTAAGGACTAATTTAGGATGAGGATGTGCTAGACTAATGACCTCAGATGTTCACAGATTCCTGTATCCATGTGTACAGTTGTACATCCTCCCTTTACTGGATGAAGTCTGTTTCCCACTTCTTGAATTTGGGCTGGCTTTGTGAGTTGCTTTGGTCAATAAAATGACATAAAAGTAACAGCATGCTGGTTGTAAGCCTAAGCCTAAAGAGCTCTTGAATGTTTTACCTATCATCTTAAAATTTGCCAACCAGCATAACAGTAAGCCTTGGCTAGCCTGCTAGATCAGAGAAAACACACAGCCAGTCTTCCATATCAACCAAATGGACAGCCAGCCGGGTAGTGAGACATTCTTAAAATAGACTGCTCCTAATCAACCCAACAGACATAAGATGCATTAGTGAATTCAGCAGAACTAAACAGAGATCAGTTTAGCATTGCCCAGAAATATCTAGCTAGCCCATAGACTCATGAGCAGTAATAGTGCAGCAAAAGAAAACTGATACAGAGCCATTCAATCAGTTGTTCAGCCAGGCATTTTGACTCCTTCAGGAGACATGTACATAAATCTGGAGATAGCCAGGAGCCTGAGTCAGTAGCTTTAGAGTTTATACTCTTACCAGGGCTATTTGGAATCCAGGATGGTTTATTCCAAAAGCAGTTTCAAAGTCCCAATGAACATTTTTAATAACAATCTTAGAAGCTATGTGATATGCTTACTTCAAAGCCAACTTCTCCTCTAGTTTCACAAACATGAGGTGTTATGCTGGTTTTATGGAGCAGAAGCTGAGGGTAAGAGAAGTTTGGTAGAGATCAAGAGCTAAGATGGAAACCTTGATTGAGTCTGAGACCAAAGCCCAGGTTATGAACACTACACAATAGTGTTGCTTTGAGGAAATGATGGTATTCTCACAGCTGGCAACCATGGGTCAACGAGTGAGGCCACTCCCCTGTCTGCAGTGAGAATGAGATTCGGTGTAACTATTTAGGCTTATTCAGAGGAAAGGGAGGCAAGGAAGCAGCTGGAGAGAAGGCAGCTGCAGAACACCTGTCAGATGTTACTTCAACAATAAATAAGCCCAGAAAATCCTGATTCACTCTCAAGGACATTTGTCTCCATGATGATATAAAGCAAAACTGGGCAAACATCAGTCACAACCTGGGAGGAAGGAGAGCTCAGGGTCACAGGTTTAGCAGATTGCTCTTTGCTCTTGCCTTTGACTCATTGATGCAGAGGAGTTGAGCACTTGCTTGCTAACAACTTTCTCAGTCATCTCAACAGGCAACAGGCCAGGGGGGACAAAGTTAGGGGAATCTCATTCCCTTGTGAATGTGGCAAATATCTTTACCCATTCTGTACTATTCTCATAAAACATCATATTGAGTGCTCTGAAAATATTCTGTTTTGAAAAATCAAGTAATAAATTAATTTCTTTGTATAGATTTAATAATTAAATTTATTCTCATAGCAGCTAGAAGGTAGGTATTAATATTCCCACTTTACAGATGGAAAAAATATTGATGTTTGGAGAAGGGGTAAGCAACTTACTAAAAATCACAAAGCTGAGCTCCAATCACATTCAGGTTGGTGACCACCGGAACTTGAGCTTTCAACCATTCTCTCTTGTCTAGTATGACCAGTATAGTATTAGAATGTTTTTTCTTTATTCTTTTTTTTTAGTATGCCAGTAAATATTCTGGATGTCAGAATCAAGGATAGGACTCAATTTGAACTCTTGCCTATATTCTCTTTAATGAACAACTTGGAAGTGTAGCAGTGAAGATAGAATTCTAAAGTTGTCAGCATCCTAACAGGTAAGCCCTATGCATCTTAAGAATACTTCCTTTCCATTGTTACCACACTTCCAGATTCCTTACTGCAAATTTCAACTCAGCTGAAACTCAACAGCAAAGTATTCAGTGTTTTTGTCTTTCTGTTTGTTTTTATTTGTTTGTTTTTGGTATTGAAAGTTTATGTTTCAAATGAATACTCAGAACATAGCTTCTAGTTTCTGTATTAACCCTACCAGTATTTCTCTGAACTATATTGGAGGGTGGGGATAAGTTTTCACTCAACTAACCTTTCTTGTTTGGGATACAGGAACAAGCTAAAGAATGCAGCTGGGGTGGGCAAAAGTTTAGAGACTGAGCATACTCTGTGAGCTATTTTCTTAAACTCACTTCTGTTATGGTTTCTCTGTGTCAGATGTCTGGATGGCAGTTGGGGTAATATGAATGCCAGGTCTCTAGAAAACTTATTTTCATATTTTTTCTTATGTTTTCACTCTTTCAGACAGTGCATATTTAAAGTTCAAGTGTCCATCCATCACAAGTCTTGCTTATATGACCACAGCATACTAGATTAGGGAAGACATCCAGCTCCTCCATTCCAACCTTCCCTAATGAATGAAGTCTATCAACTGCATTCTTTAAAGGGATATATAACTTCTACTTGAATATTCCCAGTGACAGACAACTCATGAGATCATTAACAGGATAGTCCAATTAATTCTTTGAATAGTTCAATTTACTAGTGCAACAGACAGATATTAAAGGTCTTCTCTATATGTCAGAAATTTTCTAGAGATGATTAAACAGTCTATTCTCAGGAAACTGACAGTATAATATTAGAACCATATTCAGCCTCCCTTTTGCATCTAACCCTCGATTTTTTATTCTCTTTTTTAAGGTGTCACAGAGTAAATAAATTCAATTTTAGAAACTTATGATCCTTATGAGCTATCCCTGGGAGAAATGTAAAGTTACTATCAATCACATATACCTTCCTGACAATGAATTATAAGTCCTTTCTTTCTGACAGGAGAAAAAAAGAGAGTAGTTCTGACAAAAAAAAAAAAAAAGAAGAAGAAGAAAGATGATCCACTAGTGCTCAAAAATGTTCATGTTTGGCTAAACTTGATCAATTTAGCATCAATGTTGACTATGCTTAAGAAATGTGAAAAGAGTGGAGAACTTTTTGTTAGCACATCCATAGAGGATAATAACCAACATTTTGTCTTTCATTTCTCACTTGCCACATAGTTAAAAGAATAAAATTGCAAAAAATATATACCTATCAATAATTACCTTAAATGGCTTAAATGCTCCAATCAAAAGACATAGCATAGCTAAATAGATAAGAAAACAAGGCCCATATATTTGCTGTCTTCAAGAGAACAACCTTGAAACAAAGATACACATAGAATAAAAGTAAAAGTTTGGAAAAAGATATTTCATGCAAATGGGAAGATAAAAAAAGAGCTGGGTAACATTACTTATTTCTGACAAAATGGACTTTAAAACAAGGTATAGTAAGAGACAAATAAGGATACTATGTAATGATAAAGGGAATAATCCAACCAAGGGATATAACCCTTCAAACATTTATGCACCGAACATAAGAGCACTTAAATACATAAAGCAAACCTTGATTAACATAACAGAAGAGATTGACAGTAATACAATCATAATATGGGATTTTAACACCCTATTAACATCAATAGATAGATCTTCTAGGCAGAAAATCAACAAGGAAACAGATGCCTTAAGAGATACAGTAGATCAGATGATTTAATTGATATCTTCAAAGCATTTTACTCCAAAGCAGCAATATACATTCTTTTCAATTGCACATAGAACATTATCTAGTCTAGACCACATGTTAATTCACAAAACAAGTCTCAATAAATTTAAGAATATTGAAATCGTATCAAGCATATTCTCTGATCATAATGGAATAAACCTAGAAATCAATTACAGAAAAAAAACTGCAAAACACACTAAGATGTGGAGGCTAAATAACATGTTACTAAATAATTAATGGGTTAATAATGAGATCAAGAAATAAATCAAAAGATACCTTGTAACAAATGAAGATGAGAAAACAAAACCCCAAATCTAGGAGATATGGCAAAAGCAGTCCTTATAGCACTACAGAGTTACTTCAAGAAACAAGAAAAACCTCAAATGAACAACCTAATTTTATACTTAAAAGAATTAGAAAAAGAAAAATGAACAAAGCCCAAAATGAGTAGAAGGAATAAAATACAGATCAGATGAGAAATACATAAAATAAAATCTAAAATACAAATAAAAAAGAGCAATGAGATCAAGAGTTGGTTCTTTGAAAAGACAAACAAAATTGACAAAGCTCATCAAGAAAACAGAAGAGACCACCCAAATAAATGAAATCCAAAATGAAAGGGAAGTAACAACTGACTATACGGAAATACAAGGGATTGTAAGAAAATATTATGAACAACTATATGCCAATAAAAGAGACAATCTAGATAAAATTGATAAATTCTTAGAAACATAATCTCTCAAAACTGAATCAGAGAATCTGGAAGAGCAAAGTCTCCCAAGCTCGTTTTACTAGGCCAGCATTATTTTAATTCCAAAACCATACAAGGACACTACAAAGAAATAAAATTATAAGCCAATATTCCTGATGAAAATAGATGTTAAAATTCTCAACATATTACAAACTGGATTAAACAATTCATTAACAAAACAAAACGCCATGATCAAATGGGACTTAATCTATGGATGGTACAATACCCACAAATAAATAACTGTGACACACCACATAGACAAGATGAAGGTTAAAAGCTACATGGTCATATCAATAGATGCAGAAAAAGCATTTGAAAAAAATCGAGCACTCATTTATTATAAAAAGTCTCAGCAAAGGGGAATTAAGGAAACATACTTCAATGTAATAAAAGCCATATATATCAAACCCACAGCCAACATCATACACAATGGGCAGAAACTAAAAGTATTTCCTTTAAGATCAGGGATAGGACAGAGGTGTCTGCTTTCACCACTCTTATTCAGCATAGTAAAGGAAGTCCTAGCAACAGCACTTAAACAGGAATGAAGAAATTAAAATTATCCACATTGCAAAGGAAGAAGTAAAACTGTCATTACTTGCAGATAACATGGTGTTGTATATAGAGAGATCTAAATATTTCACCAAAAAAACTACTAGAACTGATAAATGAATTCAGTAAAGTAGCAGGATACAAAACTAAGTATCCAGAAATTAGTTGTATTTATATACACCAATAATAAACTATCAGAAACAGAAACTAAGAAAACAATCCCATTCACAATTGCATAAAAAATTGAAGAAGATACAAATAAGTAGAATCATACATCATGTTGACAGATAGAATTAACATCATTAAAATGTACATTTTATCCAAAGCAATTTATAGATTCAATGCAATTCCTATCAAGATACCAATGGTGTATTTCAAAGAACTAGAGCAAATATTTAAAAAATTTATATGGAATCACAAAAGACCCAGAATAGTCACAACAATTTTGAGAAAGAACAAATTTGGAGATATCACACTATCTGATATCACACTATACTTTAAAGCCATAGTAATCAATACAGCATGGTACTGGCATAAAAACAGACATTTAGATTGATGAATCAGAATAGAGACCCAGAAATAAACTTACACATACATTTATGACCAATTGATATTTGACAAAGGAAGCAAGAATGCATGATGAAATAAAAATACTCTATTTAATAAATAGTGTTGAACAAAATTAGTCAGATATGTGCAAAAAAATGAAACTAGACTACATTCTTACACCACACACAAGAATAAACTCAAAATGGATTAAAAACTTAAATGTTATACTCAAAACTGTAAAAATCCTAGAAGAAAACATAACAGTAAAATCTTCAATATTTATTTTATCAGTAATTTTTTCTGACATATCTCCTCAGGCAAGGGAAACAAAAGAAAAAATAAACAAATTGAACTACTGCAAACTAAAAAGATTTTGCACAGCAAAGGAAACCATCAACAAAATGAAAAGATAACCCACTAAATGGGAGAACATATTCACCAATGATATATTAGATAAGGAGTTAACAACCAAAATTTTAAATCTTATACAACTCAACACCAAAATAACAAATAATTCAATTTAAAAATTGAGCAAAGAACCTGAATAGACACTTCTCCAATAAGGACATAGAGATGGCCAACAGATATATGAAAATATGCTGAACATCACTGTCATTAGAGAAATACAAATTAAAGCCATACTGAGGTCCCTGGCTGGTTTGCTCAGTGGTAGAGTGTCAGCCTGGCATGCAGGAGTCTCGGGTTCAATTCCTGGCCAGGGCACACAGGAAAAGCGCCCATCTGCTTCTCTACCCCCCTCATCCTTCCTCTCTGTCTTTCTCTTTCCCTCCCGCAGCCAGGGCTCCATTGGAGCAAAGTTGGCCCGGGCAATAAGGATGGCTCTGTGGCCTCTGCCTCAGGCGCTAGAATGGCTCTGGTTGCAACAGAACGACGCCCCAGATGGGCAGAGCATTGCCCCCTGGTGGGCGTGCCAGGTGGATCCCGGTCGGGCACATGCGAGAGTCTGTCTGACTGCCTCCCCGTTTCCAACTTCGGGGGAAAAAAAAAACCATACTAAGGCTATCATCAGTAATTCAACAAACAACCAGTGTTGGTGAGGATGTGAAGAAAGGGGAACCCTCATGCATTGTTGGTGGGAATGCACATTGGTGCAGTCATATGAAACGCATTATAGAGTTACTACAAAAGTCAAAAATGTAACTGTTTTATGAACCAGTGTTTTCACTTCTTGGAATACATCCAAGGAAATCCAAAGCACTAATTCAAAAAAAATATGAACCCTTATGTTTATTGCAGTGCTATTTGTAATATCTAAGATTTGGAAGCTGCCCAAGTGCCCATCAGTAGATGAGTAGATTAAAAAAAGAAAAGTGTAGTGATACATTTACACAATGGAATACTATTTGGCCATGAAAAAGAAGAAAATATTACCTTTTGAGACAGCATGGACGGAGCTGGAGAATATTATGCTAAGTAAAATAAGCTAGTTAGAGAAAGACAATGATTGCATTTATATGCAGAATCCAATGAACAAAATAAATTAACAAACAAAATAGAAACAAGATTCATAGATACAGAAAACATAGATGTTGGCAGGATGAATGAAAAAAGTGAAGGGATTAAGAAAAAACCTCATAGATACAGACATTATGGTTATTACCAGAGGGAAAGGACAATAGAAGAGTGATAGAAGAAGGTAAAGAAATGGTGATAAAAGGAGACGGGTTCGAGTGAAAAACACATAATACAATATAAGATGATGTATTATAGAATTGTATGCCTGAAACCTATGTAATTATTAACCAATGTCACCTAATAAATTCAATAAAAATTTTAAAATTTATAAATTATAATTTAAAAATTGATACAAATATTATCTCTTCTCGAAGACATTTTCTGACTTATCTGGACCATTATTTCTTCCTATGCACTGTTAAATGGTCAAAATATTATTGTGCATTACACACCAGACACTGTTGAATGATGGATACACCATGGTTAGGAAGATGGAAAAGTCTCTACTCTATGGGGCATATAATTCAGTGAGGAAGACAGATGCTATACATGTAATTCAAGTACATTGACTGCTATGAAAGAATTTATGTGTTATGGAGATAATCATCTAGCCAATGGTATCTATATAACATTTTATTTATTTATTTATTTATTTATTTATTTATTTATTTATTGTATATTTCTGAAGTTGGAAATGGGGAGGCAGTCAGACAGACTCCCGCATGCGCCTGACCGGGATCCACCTGGCATGCCCACCAGGGGGCGATGCTCTTCCCATCTGGGGTGTTGCTCTGTTGCAACCAGAGCCATTCTAGTGCCTGAGGCAGAGGCCATGGAGCCATCCTCAGCACCCAGGCCAACTTTGTTCCAATGGAGCCTCGGCTGCAGGAAGGGAAGAGAGAGACAGAGAGGAAGGAGAGGGGGAGGGGTGGAGAAGCAGATGGGCGCTTCTCCTGTGTGCCCTGGCCGGGAATCAAACCCAGGACTCCTGCACACCAGGCCGACGCTCTACCACTGAGCCAACCGGCCAGGGCCTATATAACATTTTATATTTGTGAAATGTTTTATAATTTTTCAGGCCAATATGATAGCCACTAACTACAAGTGGCTATTGAGTACTTGAAATATGCCCAATACAACTAAGGAATTAAATTTTCATTTTATTTAATTATAATTGATTTGAATTTAAATGTCCAGCTATTGGCATCCATATTGAACAGGCGTAGATCTAGATGTTAATTAAGGAAGTCTTTTCTCAGAATCCGAGATTTAGTCTTTATTAAGGGCAGGTGATGAGATGGAAAGAATATTAGAATATAGCATTGTGAAGGCGCAGATTCACAAGTTCATTTTCTCTGTTAATTGTACACCTCTCTTAGGTCTTATAAAATTTAAAATAGTGCCTGGTATATAACAAAAACATATATTCACTATTATTATTATAATTTTGTTCTAATTTTTAAACTTCTTCATAAGTTTTATTAAGTCATTTTCACATGTGTGTATCTTTAGTCTCTGACAATTTCATAAAAATGGGAGCTAACTCAAATTCTTTTCTATTCTACCACAGTATGCCAAAGAGAGTTGTACAAGAAAATTTCTTCAAACCTGAGATAGTGTACACTTTTGAGAAATTAAAAATCAGTAAAGACATTAGCAGTCAAATGGTGATTATCTCAACACACTGTGGTTTGAACTGTTTGGCTTCCAAGTTCAGAATATGGAGTTAAAATAATTTATTCTGAGAATTCTCAGTGGGCGCTTAAACTAAGTCTTATGCCTCATATCCTCCACAGTCTTGGATTCATCTTCAATCACTTGCCAGTGAAGACTTTGCCTCCTAAATGAAATATAATCCCACCTCTAACCCATCTTCACACTGTCATCAGCACGAAAGCATTCTCTTCCCTGTCCTAGTTCCAAGTTTTCACTTTGTTGCATTATGTCTTTATCCACCTCATGGGAAAGGCAAGGGCAAAGGAAATGTTATTTTGGAATGTGCTTATCAACTCGTAACAGGTGTTTTATAGAGACTGCAAGGGGCTGTTTTTAACATACCATAACAAATCCTTAAGAGTATCTCACAGAGCCAGTACTGCAGGAGGGTTGGCAATCTGAGCAGCTGACTTTGCAACTTCACCCCCAAATCTAAACAGAAACTTTGGTTTATTTTTAAATAGCAAAAGTTATCCAGATGTGTATGTAAATTATGAGAAGGTATGGACCAATGAGAAAAAGTTGTATTCATAGACCCGAGAAAGGGAACTGTCCATGAACTCCAGGTTCACAAAAAAAGGAGGGAGCAGAAAATGACACGAGATCAAAGCAAGTCCCTCCTCACTGCCAGGTCTGATTCTGCCAGTCTATGGTTAAGAGAGCCTTCACCCCAATTTTTATATGATGTCCAACATCTAGTTGAAACCTCACATGCCCCACAAATCTAAGATAATCTGTTACTGCTGAAACCCCAGGGTTTTTTTTTTCTTTAATCCATCTATTGATACTTCAATTATACAGTATATTTTATGTTATTTATTAAGATTTTGTGGGCTTGGGTTTTATCTTCCCAATGAAGTATGTTTCATAGGGTGAAACAGCTGTGACATAATTATTCTGAATTCCCTGTGGATTTCATGGAGTAAGGCACCTCATGGAGCCCTGGCTTTATTCAATAACATGCTAGAGAACAGAACACTGCCAAGTAGTGAGATAAAGAGAAGCTACGGAAAAGCAGAGAAGAGTTGGAGGCTGTGCCCCAGTGAAAGCAGCTAAGATTTCCTGAGGTGACTAATATAACAAGAATGTTAACACTGATGCACAGAAGTGGAGTAAATGGCTCGGACACTTGAACTCTGATGTATTCTTATTATTGGCTGACATATGGATTATAACTTCCCTTGACACTATGAAAGGGACTGAGTTCTTTGGAAAAGAAGCTTCTATTCTGGTTGTTAAGAAAAAGTCTGTATAGAAGGGTTTCCCGCTCCAGACGCTTGCAAAAATTACAAGTCAGGCAAATTATCTAACCTATATCCCAGAATAATAAAACTGGAAAGGGAGTTAAATATCATCTGACCCCAGTTCCATTTTATAATTAAGAAAACTGAGACCCAATAACATGAAATGACTTGTTTGACACAAGATGCCTGGTTAGTAGCAGAGCTGCTTCTAGAACCCAGGCTTCTGGCATCTAAGATCAGTGATCTTTCCACGCTGTTTCATGAGAAGTAACAGAATTTTACTGGCTTGTTAAGTGAAAACTACTGGTGACTAGTCTGTTTTCTTCCTCACTTAATTTCCTTCTTTCACCAGCCTAGACCCCAATTCCTTAACTTGTTCTCCCACCAAAATTGTATTTCCGTTTCCTCATCTACGTGTCCTATACGAACGCCCTGAAAACCTGAAGTGCAGAGTGAGCACAAGAATCTGCCTTCTCCAGTTGGCCCCAGGCTTCTGACAACAAATGGAGAAAAATTATGCAGTCACATACAGAATTTATGATCTTCACTCCCCATGCACTCAACAGCGAATGGCATTCCTTTTACTTACTGTTGATGAGTCCCACTCCAACCCTCTCAGCGTCTGCTACAATCATCCAGCTCTCTCCTTGGCTTCAAATACTTCACCCCCCTTAGTGGCCTCTTCTGCTATTTCACAGAAGAAATAAATTGTTTCCATGTAAACTTCTTCAAACTTCCACCCAATCTACAAAATTACATTTATTTCCTGTAAACTTGACTTCTTTTCCTACATTTTCCTTTTTCTGGGCCTGGTTCTATCAACCCCCTCTTTCTGCAATGTAACTAACCTCTTTCCTTGTGCTGCTTCTCCAGCACATATATATGCCCAAATATTTTAATATATTATCAAGAAGCTTTCTCTTGACACTGCATTATCCCTGTAGCTATTACTCTACCTACCCTTCTCTTCATAATCAAACTTCTGTGGAGGAGGTTATTCTTGATGGCTAATTACTTGCTTTCCATTTTTCCCATAGCACACTGTAAACTATTGATTCTTGCCTTTACATCTTTAAGTTGACTAGAAAAGTTCACCTGTAAAATCTAAATGCACCATGGTATATTTTGTGTATTTTTATTTGTATAAACATATGTAACACAAAAGTTACCCTTTAATCACATTTAAGTGTTCAGTTTTGTGGCATGAAGTACCCTCACAATGTTGTGCAAGCATCACCCCTAGTCAAGAAATATTTCATCATCACAAACAGAAACTGTGGATCCATTTTACAATAACTCCCTATTCCCCTCTGCCCTTAGCACCTGGTAACTGCCGTTCTATTTTCTGTCTTTATGAGCTTTCCCTATTCTGGATACCTCATATTAAGTCATTTAATATTTGTCCTTTTGTGTCTGGTTTATTTCAGTTAATATATTGTTTTCAAGGTGCATCCTTGTTGTAGCATGTATCAGAATGTAACTCATTTTTAAAGCTGGATAATATCTGATTAATATGTATAGACCACTTTGTTTATCCATTCATTAATTAATGAACATTTAAGTTATTTACACCTTTTGGCTGTTGTGAATAATGTTGCTATACAAGTATATGTTTGTTCTGCTTGCAGTTCTTTTGGGTAAACACCCATAAGTGGAATTGTTGAATCATAAGGTAATTCTATGTTTAACTTTTTGGCAACTACCAAATTGTTTTCCACAGTGGCTGCACTATGTAATTCTGACAACCAATGCTTGCAAGTTCAATTTCTCCACATCCTTTCCAATGTTTTTTGTTTTCTATTTTTTGGGACAGTAGCCATCCTAGTGGGTGTGAAAAGTTATCTTACGTGGTTTTGATTTGTATTTCCCTAATGACAAGTGCTGTTGAGCATCCTTTCATGTGCTTATTGACCATTTGTGTATCTCCTTTAGAATAATGTCTATTTAAGCCCTTTACCTACTTTTGAATTGTGTCATTTGTTTTGTTGCTGAAAATTTTCATTTTTAGCCCTTTTCTTATTTTATCTATTTTTAGCATTTGCCCCTATTCTAACTGGGATAATTTCCCCTCCTGACTAAACAACTTCACTTTTTTCTTATCTTTTCATATTAATAACCTCACTAGCTCTTGCTACATTTAATCCCTATCCACTCTAACATTAATTGAACACTTTGTATGTTTGCTAAGTGTTTTTTGCGTTTCTTTTTCAGTTCTTTATTCAGTTGATTTTTATTTAGCACATCCCATTCACAAGACACAGCATTAAGTATAACACAGCATACAAAGATGAATGTGACAGGTCCTCTACCATTAAGTATTACATTCTCTGGAATTGAATTTGAACTATTGTGTAAAGCTGGTTAGTGAAATACTTGGACCATTAAAACAAGGATAAATGATTCTGTGACAAATATTTATATTCTTCTATTGTTTCAAAGATAACTCTGAAGTGAACTGATATTTGTCTCAAAAATTGTATTAGTTATCTATTATGAAGTAACAAATTATTCTGAAATTTACCAGCATACTACAACATACATTCTTTATCTTTGTGTATCCTCTCCTTTCATGTTTAAAACTATGCACTAGGTAGTTGAGATTATTAGAAATGCCATTATATAGATAGGAAAACTGAGTCCCAATGAAATAAAGTACTTTGCTCAAGTTTATCAAAGTGATTAATGAGAAAGCTAGCATTTAAATCCAAGAAATTGATTCCAGATTTTATGCTCTTTAGACTTTTCTATCTAGTTCTACAGCATTAAGCACTATATTAAGGTGATACAGCCCTGTATAATAAGTTATATAATTGAATTATATAGTTGCAAGCAATGGAAACTGGATTTGACAACTTAAACTGAAAAAGAGATTATGGTAAGGATAAGAAGTAAATCACATAATTGAACCGAAATTTGGCAAATTGAGCTTAAAAAGACAGAGATTTAAATGGACTGTGGCACCAGGGTTGTAAGAACTGAGGAGCAGTCTCATCAGGGCCCAGCCACTTGCATGAATTGGCTGCCAATTGTTTCAACAACTTGGTAAAGACTGAAATTCCAGAGAGTGAGCATCATGTTGGTCTGGCTGGGACAAATGCCAAGCCATGGGTAGGAAAGACAAGAATAGAATATGGTGAATGGCTATCCAAACCTGGCTGTATCCAAGTGGGAAAGGTTCACGCCTCCAGAGCAAAAAAAGAAACAATGAATAAGTGGATGCAAAATAACAAGTCTACTATACTTCCAATCTTTAACTTTAGCCCAGACTTCTCATCACCTCCAAATCTAAATATTCAATGTCTGACCATTTCTACTTGAAGTTTTTAGTACATTGGTAACCACTGCTGCTTTTTAATTTCATAGATGTCTACCTTACAGATACTTCTCCTGCTGCATTTCTCACTCTGGGCCAAGAAATATGTGTCACTTTTCATGAACTATGAGCTCCTCCATTGTACTGTATTTTTCTTTATACCCTCTAGCACTAAACACAGTGTCGTGTATGCATTTAATCTATTCAAATGGCTGGACCTTGAGGTAAGGAGTTTATCTTGGACTATGCAAGTGAGCCCAATCTAATCACATGAGTTCTTGAAAGTGGAGTAACTCCCAGCTATGATAAGAGAGAGATGTAACTAAAGAATAAGGGTCAGAGCAACACAACATTGCTGCACTTAAAGTAGAGAAAGAGGGCCACAAGTCAAGGAAAGAGGGGGACCCTAGAAGTTTGAAAAGGCAAGTAAAAAGATTCTTTCCTAGAGTCTCTAGAAATGAATAAATCCCTGTGAAAACGCTGATTTTAGGTATATGAGACCCATGTGGCAACTCTGACCCACAGAACTATAAGATGAACATGTTGTTTTATGCCACTAAGTTTATAGTCATTATTACAGAAGCAATAGAAAAATAATATAGATGCTTAAAGTTAAAAGGATAATGAATGAGAAAAAAATCATTTATAGTCTTGTACAAATGGCTGGAAAACAAAAAGACTTCATATCATATTATATATATATATTTTCTACATAAATTATAAAATATGATTTATTTGATAGTGGAGATATATCCTGTGACTGGCATTATGCATCTAATGTCTGGGAAACTTTTTTTAAATAAATGCAAAAGAATATAAAGCATTATTCTGTCTTCCCAAAGAGCATATTCTTAGACAATAGAAGTTCATAAAGCCTGACCTGTGGTGGCACAGTTGATAAAGCGTCAACCTGGAATGCTGAGGTTGCTGGTTCAAATCCTGGGCTTGTCTGGTCAAGGTACATATGGGAGTTGATGCTTCCTGCTCCTCCTTCCTTTCTTTCTCTCTCTTCCCCCTCTCTAAAATGAATGAATGAAAATCTAAAAAAAAAAAAGTTTATAAAATAAATTATAATCAAGGGCCAAATTATATATGAAAATAAGAAGAAAGGGCTATAAATGTGATTCATATATCAGGTTTTCCAGACTTAGCTAAATTTCAGATATCCTTATCAGCTATAAATATAACCATAAAAAGAACTAGACATTTCTCTTAGTTTAGATCTAAAATTTATCTCCTACATGGAAATGGCAAATCATGTCAGATAACATGTCCAGCTTTTTGGCTTAGAAGCTGTAGTCATGATGAAAAGAAAGTGAGAGTGAGTGAAGTTTGATAGGGCTGGAGATGTCAGAAGGGTGTGTTCGTGTGTATGGACTTGTGTGTATGTGTGTAAAAGAACAGAACTTGAGTGAAAATTAATATTAATTAATATTCTGGAATAAGAAATTCACTTCCTTGCCTGAAACTTTTAGGAAATAACTTTAAATAGCTATAAATGAGAGGCAGAATTAAAGTGAAGAGGAAACACAGTTTAGCAATTCATGAAATAATAAAAAAATAAGAATAACACTTGTGGATTTATAAATTATCCTTTTATTTATGAAAAGTAAGTTCCCTATCTAGAATGTAAGTCTAGAGATTTAAAGTTTTAAAACAGCTGGTTTGGATTTTCGTTTAGGAAGAGTGAGTTTGAACAAATGGAAGCACAGAGATATGAGTTTGCAATAGGAGAGGCCAGTTAATATTATACCTTGTAAATTTCCCAAAGAGGAGTTTAACTTCTCTGGTTGAAGTTTCCAGTGAAACAGCAAAAAAGGAGGAAGGGAGCCCAAAATTATGAGGAGGACCACATTGACAGAGCTGATCTATAAAGAGCAGGCAATATACATTAAAGAGGGCATAGGGGCCCAAACTTTGGAAAGTGTTTGCTATTTGAGAGTTCTGTGCTCTCTGAACTAATTTTAGAGGAGAGAGTCCAGTCATATCAAGGCTGTTGAGATGAACAGGATAACACAGGACATTTTCATTCCCTTCAAGCTGGAAACTATGCAAGGACTTTCGATGACTTCAAAATTCTCCTCTTTTTAGTGAAATGATTCTTTTGTGTCTGCTCAATGCCAGTTAAAGATGAGAGCATGATAAATATTCACTTTAGTGAATGATTATCCAAGAACTATTTACCTTGGCTTTCCACTGCATCTCCAGCACTTAAGCTTGGACAGTGCGATAATGTTAACTCAGCCATGGTGGTCAGCTGGACATTCAGAATCAATAAATCTAGTTTTATTGGTTGCTGTTAATCCTCTTCTATTCCCTCATCAGCTACATCTGGAACTCACCCACATCCCCACAACTGAGTCAGTACTTCTCCAAGATTATGGATATACCAGCACCTGCACTCACTGCCCTCTGCTCTGCTGTCTGTCTCCACAGCCTTGATTGGATGAACCTTGTCCTCAGAAATTAGTTTTCAGAGATCACAGACTCAAGAGAAAAAAGCTTAACATGAATAAAAACATTCCAGTTGACACTAAATGAGAAAGACATGGCTCAGATTCAGGGAATTTCCTTAAATTGACCACAACTTACACAATTGGAAGGGTTTTTCAACTCAACCTTCTAAAAGTATGTTTTCTCTTCTTTTTAATGAGAAATTTGTATTTGATTGGAAAGATGGAACATACCATTCTCAGTTCAATGTTTCCAAGGGAAGCTTATTTTTCACTGGACCATATGCTTAAATATAAGTTCAAAGCACATATTTGGGATAATTTGGATGTTGTTATTTGCTTTTGCCTCTTGCTTTTGTGTGAAGGAAATTTGAGCCCCTGTGTAGGTTGTGGATAAGGGACTATTAAAGGATGATAAAAATTAGATGAGGTTGAGTGAAGAGACAACATAATTTATGGAACAAATATCTGAAGAAGATTAGAGGGCCTAAAATACAGAAAGCAAGTACACAGAAAGGAATTACATGATACTTATTTAAGGAAAAAGAGAAGACATTCTGTTATGTAAGAATCAGTAGATATTTGGAACATAAATCTTGGCTGGATATAGAGAAATTCTGAGTGAAAGAATTATGCTAGCCTTTACGCCCCATGAAAGAAGAAAATGGGAAATTGTGCAGAGTTGAGTTTCACAATTAAGAACGGTGAAAAAGGTTAAGAAGAGCTGCCCTGGAAATAAATACATTTGAGAGACATAAAACAGTTATTAAGCCTGAGGGCTCTGCGTGATGGCTGAGGGCTTTGTGAATTGTAGGAGATTTAATCAATGTAGTGTCTGACTTCCTCCAACAGCTCAGGGATTTCTTAGACAGGCACAACCACAGTCACAGCATGAGGTGTCAGGTATTCAGATATCCAGTGAGAGAAACCCAGTTGCCAACAAGCAGAACTTTTTATGAAGTTATTTTCATGATTAGTTGTTTAACAACTGTCTCTCCCACTTACTTTTATGCCCCATGAGGACAGGGTACAGTGATCAACTTAGTTAGAGTTGGCCCTTAATATATAGTTGCTGAAGCATAAAGAAAAGAAAGGAGAGAGAGGAGAAGGGAGGGATAAAATAAGGAAGGGGAGTAGAACTTTTAGGGATTTTATGTAGAACCAATGGCTATGTTGTCATTATGTTATTTGAAAGAGTATCCCATTTTATCAAAAGATAAACACTCACTGCGCATTTAGTAACAAAATAATGTGCTGTGGACTGTTTTTCAACCTCTCATTTATTTTCAGTGAAGATGTTCAAAGCATGTTGATTGGATATTAAGTAGAGAAAAATCATATGAGGCAATCAATAAAGTGTTCATAAAGTTTTCATTCTTGCCCTGGCCGGTTGGCTCAGAGGTAGAGCATCAGCCCAGTGTGTGGAAGTTCAGGGTTTGATTCCCAGTTGGGGCACATAGGAGAAGCACCCATCTGCTTCTCCACCCTTCCCCCTCTCCTTCCTTTCTATCTCTCTCTTCCCCTCCTGCAGCCAAGGCTCCACTGGAGCAAAGTTGGCCCGGGTGCTGAGGACAGCTTCATGGTCTCCACCTCAGGCTCTAGAATGGCTCTGGCCAAGTGGATCAAAGCCCTAGATGGGCAGAGTATCGCACCCTGGTGGGCATGCCGGGTGGATCCCGGTTGGGTGCATGCGGGTGTCTGTCTGACTGCCTCCTTGCTTCTGACTTTGGAAAAATACAAAAAAAAAGTTTCAATTCTTAAGAGAATGTAGTCTTTTTCTAACAGCAATATCAGATTAATCAAGAAGTCTGCTAGTGAAAAATGGCACAATTGACTATCATTACCAATTATTTGTTCAAAAATAAACTTGTCACACCATATCTTTGAGAAATGTCTCATAGTTACTACAGCAATCTCAAATACTGTATAAAATGTATCTCTGCCTATAAAATAGGTCCTCAGATAATTCTGCAGAGGAAAATGGTGTTGGCTATTCGAAAGAGAGACCATCTGCATAAAGGGACAGTTCAGTGAGTGATTTTTAAGTACTCTTTAACCAACATTTTGACAATAAAAAAAAATTATATATATATATAATTTTATATATATTATATATATATATATAATCAGAAGTTACATTGATACTCAAAGCTATTCACCGGTCAAAAGGGACCTTGATTAATAAAAATGAGGTTTAGGAGTAACTCTGACCTTAAGATCAGGACATCATTGGGGGACTTCAAAGTTTCATTGGATGCCCTGCATTTTCCAAGATTGATATCTTTCAGAATTTTCTGAGAACCAAATACTGTTTCTTTTTATTCATCTCCTGAACCTAGAGTCTCTCTGGCAGAATATATAGAATATATAATTCTACTGGGTAACTTTGAGCCCTGTCATTCACAGTTTGATGTTAACAGATGCAAAGGAAATGAAGCAATCAGTGGTGACTTAGGAACACCAATAGGCTACCCCAGTTCCAAATTAAGGAATACAAAACCAACTTTGGCTTTCTTCATTACCTTGATCCTCCCACCATAACATACCTTCATCTAATATAGCAAGACTTTATTTATTTATTTATCATTGAAAGATTTAATAATTCTTTTTTTTTTTTTTACAGAGACAGAGAGAGAGTCAGAGAGAGGGATAGACAGGGACAACCTTAAAAAAAAAAGATGATTAGGAAAAATATTCAGTGACTGATCCTGTGTCAAGTAAAAATTTAAGCAAGAAAATGAATGTGTTGCCTGGCTTGTGGTGGCGCAGTGGATAAAGTGTTGACCTAGAATGCTGAGGTCACCAGTTTGAAGCCCTGGGCTTGCCTGGTCAAGGCACATACAGGAAGCAACTACTATGAGTTGATGCTTTCTGTTTCTCCCCTACTTTCTCCTTTTCTCTCTTTAAAAATCAATAAATTTAAAATTTTTTTAAAGAAAAAAATGTATGTGATAATGGTAACTACCAATCTACAAAATAAAATATCTATTTAAATGACTGGAGCCTGACAGTAGTTGCACAGTGGTTAAAGCATCAGCTTAGGATGCTGAGGACCCAGTTTTGAAACTCTGAGGTAGTTGGCTTGAGCATGGGCCCATCTGGCTTGAACACAGGCTCACCTGACTTCAGCATGGGGTCATTGGCTTGAGTGTGAGATAATAAACATGACCCCATGGTTATGAGTTTGACCCCAAAAGTCACTGGCTTAAAGCCCAAGGTTACTGGCTTGAGCCCAAGGTTGCTGGCCTGAAGAAGGGGTCACTGGCTCAGCTGAAGCCCCCCAGTCAAGGCACATATGAAAAAGCAATCAATGAACAACTAAAGAGCCACAACTATGAGTTGATGTTCCTCATCTCTCTCCCTCCCTGTCTGTCTGTCTGTCTCTCAAAAAAAAAAAAAAAAGAAAGAAAGAAAGAAAGAAAGAAATACTTGTATTATTTACAAAAGAAAAACTTTAAGATTTAATTATTGTCAAATGTTTATATATACATAAGACTTTAGTTTAAACTTGTGCATTTATTTTCTCGGTCAAGAACACTCTTCAATCTGAAAGGTCAGATAAGAAGGAACCAAGATAAGTATAAAAATTATAACTGTAATCATGAAAGAGCTTAAGTCTCCCATGGTCTAGACAAAATACATATGAATATTTTGAGGAGATGTGGCTGGAGAATGTAAATGAGTTCTCTGAATTGAATCTTTGAGGAGCCAGGTAAAACAGAAGAACTATTGTGGTTCACATTTCCAAAGTAGAGAGACAGATTCCACAAAGCACAAACAAAAGACTCAATATGTATTATGGACAAGATTCTTGACTTACTTATTAAAATTTTGTTTTGTTATAGAAGAAGAGAAAGTAGAGATGATAAGGAATAAAATTATCCCAAATTAAACTAATTGTTGGTATAGCTACTAAGATGACAGAAAAGAATGATATAAATTTGATATATCATGATTGCAGCAAGATGTTAAACAATTCTTTTATAACATTTTGTCTTGCATTCAAAACAGAGAACTATAATTTTGGTCAAGGAAGTTAGTGGGTTTTTAAATGAGTTGAACAACTATGGTTAAAAACGAAAAGAAAAAAGAAAGAGTCAGCGTCAACCTAAAGGGAATTACAGGAGTATCTATTGTATCTCATTCAATGCTTTTACCAGTGGTTTGAATAAAAGTATTCTTAAGCAACTCTCTGAGAGTGCCTAAGCTGAGGTAGATAGCAAATAGCCACTTGATGAAAACAGGACATAAAAGATCTTAATTGTCTTTAGTTATGAGCCAAATCAAATAATAAATGTAACTTAAAAGAAGTAAAGAGCTTTTCACATGGATTGGAAGGACCAGACATTATTAGAAGAGAAGGGAAAGAAAAACTACAGAAAGGGAAATAAAAAGCAAAGTGTTTTGTGAAAGGACAGGGCATTAACTTCTTAGGATTATATCAAAGTACCAAGAACTGGATAACATAACCAAGTATCAAAAACTGAGTGACTAGAAATTTGTTATCTTGCAGTTCCAGAAGCCAAGGTGTCAGCAGGGCTATCATCACTCTGGTGGCTCTAAGCAAGAATACTTTCTCGCTTTTTCTATCTTCTGGCGTTTGTCAAAACTCCTTGGCATTCCTTGGCTTGTAGACACATCACGTCAGTCATATGGCCATCTTCTCCCTGTGTCTTCACATTATCTTCCCTTTTGCATATATTTCTTTGTGTACTAATTTCTCCTTTTTATAAGGACACTAGATACATTGATTGGGTAAGGGCCAGTCTTAATGACCTCATTTTACTTAATTACATCTGTAAAGACCCTACCCCTAAACAACGTCACATTCTGAGGTACTGGGGTTAGGACTTGAATATATCTTTTGGGGAGGACACAATTCAACCCAGAACAAACAACTCAGTATGAATTGCTGGTAATGTGCCTGAAATGAAAAGCATCAGAATTGCACAGACCAGGAATAAAAGAGAGAGCTCTGCCTCTCTGGTCAGAGGATACCTGGGGAGTTGCAATGGGTTCTGTGCCTTTAATAGGCAATCAGGATGATGAGAGAATTTAAAACCAAATTATTCGACTGTGGTTTAGAGGAAATGGGAATGTTTAGCCTGAAGGAGAACAGGGGGAAATGAAAGCTACTTTCAAATACATAATCAGTTAGCTGGAAGTAGACCTAGAGTTGTTTTTTATGGCTCTAATGTCAGAATTATATTACTGAGAGAGATTGACTCCAAGGGATGAAAAGAAGATTCTAAAAAGTACCATGTCCAGAAGCAGTTGTAATTTCATGAAAATACTGAATTCCTTATCCTTGAATGTCTGCAAGCAAAGGCTTAACACAGAAGGAGGGTGCTTTAAAGGGAATGGAAGCATTGGAAATTAGCTTGGATCATGAGTCTTTTGACCTGAATACTTAAGTAGTCTATGGAAGAAGTTCTTATAAGTAAATAATATTAATGCCCAGATAAAGAAACTCATAATATCTTATAAAGAAATAGAATGCGCTAACCAAAAATTTAGGATTGTTTTCTATCAACATAAATGTGGAGTAAAGAAAAATGAGAGGGATCACATATTTAACCATACAAATAAAAAAATCATTAAATAAATATAAAATATATCTCATAAGAATATAGAAAAATGACACAAGTAAGAAAAGTAAAAAATCTTATTCAAGTCAAAGGAATTTTAAAATAGAAGCATGATTTCAACTTTTATAGAAGAAATATGAAACATGAAATCTGGAATAAGAAATAATCAAGTCAATAAGGGTCAGCATTTGTGTCCCCACCCCAATATCCAGAAGCATAGAGGTAAAGGAAGAACAGATACTATTTGGCAAAGGGAACTGACTTATCTGAAAGAAGTAGGAAGCAAGAAGAGATCTGTAAAGATGGACCACTACAAGGAGAACATCTGGGTAGTACAGAGGGTACCAGGTTTGGAAGTACGTCTGCAGATCAGGTGGTCTTGGTCCAGCCACCAACCAGCTGCACAAGCTCACACAAAACACTTCCTTGCTTCTCAGTTTGCTTTGTTACTAAAAAAAAAAAAAGTAGATAATGTTTTAACAATTTCATCCAGCTATAAAACTGAGACTGAAGAATAGCCACAAGTCGAGAGTAAGAAAATACTTTAACACAATACAGGCATAAGAACATTCAACTTTAAAAGACAAAAAGTAACTGCTTATAAGACTGGAACTAAAAGCAAAGGATTAAAACAATAATAATAGGTACTAGAAATGAAGATGGGCTAATAAGCCAAATGTTTACAAAGATTGAGTTTCATGAAAAATAAAAAGAGTCATTAAAGAGTTAGCATATTAATTATTACACAGAAAGTGTTAGCTTTGTATTACCAATGAAATTATGAGTACTTTGTAAGCAGCTACTGACAAAAAGTTCTGTAAACTCACTTATACTTACCTAGTACATTGCTTGGTATAATCTCAAATGTAATATATTTCTAAACTGAAGACTCTGGATTTTGCTTCCAAGTTGAATAATTACTACCTATGCAACATGATTTAGGATAAAGTTCTTAGGTACTTTTTTGCAACAGAAAACTTCATAAAAATTCTTCACTATATTCAATTAAATATATATTAATAACCAATAAATCTTGCCAAACAATTTTTAAATCTAAAGAAAGTCATACATAAATGAGCTAACATTTTCAATAATATATATAATTATACAAAAAGATTTTTTAAAAGGTTTAAGAGGCAGTGACACCTGAGCAGGGTTTTGAAGGATAAGTAGAAGTTTACTCAACAAAAAATGGAAAAACATTTCACTCAGAATTCAAAGGCATGGAAACAAGAAACAAAATAAAATATTTGGGAAATAACAATTGATTAAATATTTCTGAAGCAAAGTCCCAGGAGATGAAAGTAGCAAAGGTGAAATAGAGGAAGGAGACAGCTCACAAAGGGCTTTCTGAGTCATTCTAGTAAACAAAGACTTATTACAACAATACCAGTGGTGGGATTCAAATAATTTAACAACCGGTTCTATGCTCTAATGACTGTTTTAAGTACAAAAAAATGATATGCCAAAAGGTAGTTTATCATTTCATGCATTTAATACTTAAATAAGAACAATAAAAGAGGTACACAAGACTAGATTATGTTATAAGAAAGAGTTTTAAAATATTAATGAAAAAATACTAAATAATATCTGACAAAAAAACAATAAAACTGTGATTTAAGATATTTCCAATGACAGTTTGTCACCCCTGGTTGTTTGGCACTTTTTCTCTTTATGTTATATGTTTGTTTACTGAAGTAACAAATGCAAGGGAATTAAAATGTAGTCTTTTATCAAAGGAATAATGAATCTTATGAAATGAATAAATAAATATTTCAGCATAGTTCCATTAAATTTTTTTCACCTATGGACAGAATAAGCATGACTATGGGCGCTTAGAATACACTGTTGTGCAGATGAACATTAAAATGGAGTAAGAAATGTAAATTTGTGATTTTCACATTGGCAGCTGCTCAGCTGCCCACCTGAATACAAGTGCCATTTTTTTTTTTTTTTTCATTTTTCTGAAGCTGGAAACAGGGAGAGACAGTCAGACAGACTCCCGCATGCGCCCAACCAGGATCCACCCGGCACGCCCACCAGGGGCGACGCTCTGCCCACCAGGGGGCGATGCTCTGCCCATCCTGGGTGTCGCCATGTTGCGACCAGAGCCACTCTAGCACCTGAGGCAGAGGCCAGAGAGCCATCCCCAGCGCCCGGGCCATCTTTGCTCCAATGGAGCCTTGGCTGCGGGAGGGGAAGAGAGAGACAGAGAGGAAAGCGCGGCAGAGGGGTGGAGAAGCAAATGGGCGCTTCTCCTGTGTGCCCTGGCCGGGATCGAACCCGGGGCCTCTGCACGCTAGGGCGACGCTCTTCCGCTGAGCCAACCGGCCAGGGCCTACAAGTGCCATTTTAACAACCAGTTTGCCGCACTTAACAAAAAATTAGGTATTGGTTCTGCCGAACCAGTGTGAACCAGCTGAATCCCACCACTGAACAATACAACGTAATTGAAAATTCTTAAGTGGCTCACAGATATGCAGGCAAAGGGATGGGAAGAAACTGAATTTAAGCCATGGTAGAGGATATGGGGCAGAGAGGTTTTGAAAGCAGAATTGGAGAGATTTGGGTAACCAATGAGACATCTCAGTTCTGCTACAGTCGAGGCAGTCACAGAGGGGGACCACAGAAGGACAAACGGGTTCCTGGGTGGGAGGTCCAGTTGGATCTCTACTGCGTTTGAGATGCCCAGAAGACAAGGAAACAAACCACTATACCATCTTCTTTTATAACCCTTGCATGTTTGAAAAGCCTATTTTTATAAAAAGAAAAACAAAACTTAAGTATCTGGGTCGTCTTATTTGTCAAATGTCTGTTTAAGAAAAGGAAAGGAAACTATGTTTCCCCCCAGAGAGAAATCAAGCACCACACATTCCTCTAAGGCAGGGGTCCCCAAACTTTTTACACAGGGGGCCAGTTCACTGTCCCTCAGACCGTTGGAGGGCCAGACTATAAAAAAAACTATGAACAAATCCCTATGCACACTGCACATATCTTATTTTAAAGTAAAAAAACAAAATGAGAACAAATACAATATTTAAAATAAAGAACAAGTAAATTTAAATCAACAAACTGACCAGTATTTCAATGGGAACTATGCTCCTCTCACCGACCACCAATGAAAGAGGTGCCCCTTCCGGAAGTGCGGTGGGGGCCGGATAAATGGCCTCAGGGGGCCACATGCGGCCCGCGGGCCGTAGTTAGGGGACCCCTGCTCTAAGGAGTTACACTTTTTAATCTAAAACAATACCTGCCCTAATGCTGTAAAAGGTATCATTCAATCAAAGGCCAGTTAATCAAATGCTTTACAAATAAAGAACGACTTTCTACGTCACCCAAACCATCAAACTTTAAAGAATCAGAATGCGAAAGATAGGCTAAATAGCAAAACTGAACACAACTTGATCTTCCCGGATTCAAAGACTTTTGAAGTATCCGCGGTGTGCTGCTATGTGCCTCACTCAAAACAGTGCGTAAGTGTGTGGCAATGTTCTTGCCTTTGCGGGATGCCAAGTCAACTATCCTGCTCTATGTAAAGGTCTGCACTTGGTTTGGGTAGAAAAATGAGAAGTGACAGCATCTGTAAGAGGCAGGGGACAGTGGGCCAAGTTTGCATTTCCATTCAGCAACATAGCCAGACTCATAGGAATGCAGTCAAGACATAACGCTAAGTTTAACTGATATTTAACATGTAGCTGGGAAGGCCACAGAGTTGCTGCAGTGTGTGTCAATAAGCCCTATGAGAAAAACAGACTGAGTAAATGGTATTTCCAAAAGTCACACACTGGCAAGCTGACAGATGCTAACACATTTGGGTAGCAATAGCCAATGCGAAGTTTTCTTGCATAATTAGTAGATGTGGTACTGTTGAGAAAGGACATTTTCCATGAAGAACTTGCTTTGAAGGCGAACTTTCACTGCCAGGTCTCCTGGGAGAATCATTTTTTCCAGCTCTCACTTTTGCTATCTCTGACTCATATCTCAAAGTTTAAGGGAAAACATTCTTTATGGCTGGAACATGTGGGGGTCAAGATGGAACTTTCTGAGTGTCTCCAAATGTCTCCCAGGATCAGAGCTTCACAGACGGTTGCTCCTGTGTGATGTGCCCAGCACTGGGCTGCATACCGAAGATGAGGAAAACAGGTGACACATAGGCAGCTCCCATACAGAGAAAAGGCTCCACATGACCCAGCAGTGGTCCCTGAGGGCTGGAAACCCTGTCATTCTTGGGAGGAAGCAATGATTTACTCTTGGGAGAAGAAGTAGGAGTAGCATTATGGGCAATGCAGGATGGGTGGGGAGTCAGGACTAAAAGGCAGCGAAGAGTATCCAGACACCTCAGAAATGGTTAGAGAATACCAAACAAGCCTGGGTGGCCTGCCTAAGTCCCTGCAAAAATAATTCCCACTAAAGTTGGCTAATGATGGAAACAAATATCATCCAGAAGAACAGGCTTTGAGTGACTTGGCCTCTTGAATTTTAAAAGCATTTAGGGAAAAACACATTGACCCTCTGATGTTGCAGTTATAAATTATGTTGTTATCTTTGACTTCTTGTTGCAACTGGTTATTGTAATCTTTCCAATTCTTTCTCATTCCTATCGGCACCTCAGGATTAAACTGATCCAAGTGTGTTTCTGGGGGGGGGGGGTACTCATAGTGGCAGCTAGTTTTCCTCTGGTTTGTTAAATGGCAGCTAGTTTTCCTCTGGTTTGTTAAAGATGACCCACACTTCTAACCAACGGACTCTGCTTTATACCCCAACCAGTAAATTCTCAGGATCTGACTTCAGTCTGTCAGTGACCTTAGCTAAGAGCGATTTCCTTCACCAAAGTGAATGGAGAGAATTAAAGTTATCCCTAACAGGTGAGCTTGGCAGAACACTGCCCATCTGTTTGAACACTGACTGTGTAGTCGGCCTCCGGAGGCCTCATTGCCCGGGTTCATGCTGCTTTAGCACTGCACAAATTGTATAGAAGAAAAATAGATGGCTTCCTCTTTTTTTGAGGGAGGGGGGGACTAAGATGTTCTGATTTTTTTTTTAATCACTTCTCTGTTCTATAAACAGTTTCCTATGGCCCTGGTTTTATTTTAATTACATGTATCCCTCTTCATTTTTTTTCTCACAAACCTGGGTAGTAAAGTACTGCACATTTAAAAGAAACCACATACAGAAAGAAAACACATTCTTGGAATGAGACCCTGAAATAGCATCTACATGTTTCTTTGGACTGATGTCGATGGCTTCCATATACATAGGTTTAGAATTACTCTCTGCAATTGGGCCAGCTTTGAGGGACTTGGAAGAAGGGCCCGTTTTTTTTTTTTTATTGTGGGGTCTGATGGGCTTCTGATCTATTGCCTGTGAGCAAGGCACAAGCTCCAGGAAAATTTGCTTGGAATTCTTGTCTACTTCCTACTAAAATATAAAATATTCTGATTTCACATTTGTAAGTCAAAAGAAGATACATTTTCTTATTGGAGGCCAAAATTCCAATTATGGAACAAAAGGCTCTGTCCCCTTGAGTTTGATTTTTCATGTGAAAATTTTATATACACATACATGCATAAACACACACACATTCATATATATATATATATATATATATATATATATATATACACACTATACATGTATATATAGATTCTAACTTCTTAACTCCTCAAAGGAATCTGATAAAAAATATATTTGATGAACATATTTTTGTGTATGTTAGAAATTATAAATTTGAAGTCAGAAGATTCCTTCAATGTAATGCTGTTGGAACAAAATGTTAAGTTCACAGAACGACCTTTAATGATAGCACTTTATTGGGGGAAAATCCAGGGAGAACCAAATCATAGAGGGTTGCAGCAGACATTACCAACCACAAGAACCCCAAAGGAACAAATGCCCATTTGAAACACAGCACCTGTGTCATAGATTAGGCTCATCCTTTTACTCCCAGATGGCTCAGGAAGAACGTACAGCTTTGAGCTAGGACGTTCTCATGCCTCTGGAGAGATGCCATTTCTAAGTGATAGCCATGGCCCTTCCACAAGAGACAGCCAGTGTCTCCCAGACCACCGCAATTATGCCTCGCCTCTCCTGGCCTCTGCCCGCAGCATGGATCAAGATGCCACTACCCACTTAGAGCCCTCCCTTGTTTAGAGTCCCAAGGGGATGATCAATACCACACATGTGAATTTTGGGGAAATGCACTAGGAAAATAACACAGCATGATTCAGAAATAGTATGACAGTAAAACCCAATGTATAGTCAGTATTTTTCAGTGGTTCTATAGATGTGAATGTTCCAGAAAACCAGGACAAATTTTTAAGTATCAAAATACTTTTAAGTATGATTAACTTGATAAAATAAAAGCTTAAGTACTATTACACTCTTTCATGCTTTCTGAATTTCTGGGCAGAATTTTACTTTTGTTAATAAATTGGCATTGTGATATTCTATTGTTGATGAAGAACATCCCTGACTAATGCCTTTGTGTTTCCTTTAGATCTCTTACCCCTATCTTCATACATCCTCAGCTTTAGCCACAATCTCTTTCCATCCCTTACTCTTGGCACTTGCAGCCTTTCTTAGGACCTGCTTGTTGACTGAATGACTCTGGTCTCTGTTTCCGCAACCTGAATCCTTTCCATCTTTCCTGATCCAGCTGTACTGGGTGACCTCCTCTAATCCCTTTTTTCACTCAACTACTACAAATAGTATTTCCCTAATTGAATGTTAATTTTTTTATTTTTGTTTTGACAGTTGTCACTCTGTCTTTTATTATGGTTATTTGAATAGTTATATATGTGAGTATAAGTTATTGAGAGCAATAACCATATATTATATACCTTAGTTTACCTTGTGCTTTAAAACAGTGCCTAGCACAAATAGATATTTTTATAAAAACACTTTAAAGATATTTATTAAATGAATTTACTGTAAGAGTCTTGGCTAGCCAAAACTAAAATTCAATACAACTGGCAAGTGACCTTTGAATGAATCTCCTTTTTAAAACTCTTTGGATTAAGAAAACACAAACAAAGAAACAAAAAACTCACAGACATAGACAACAGAATGGTGATTGCCAGAAGGAAAGAGGGTAGGGGAAGCGAAGAGGGCAAAAGAGTGATAAATGGTGATAGAAGGAGACTTGACTTGGGGTGGTAAATACACAATACAATCTACAGATAATATATAATTGTACACTAGAAACCTACATAATTTCATTTATTAATGTCACCCCAATAAATGTTAATTGATTGATTAATTAATTAAAATAACAACCACAGAAACTCTTTGGTCTATACCACAATCACTGATCTATGTACTTAGGGGCTGAGAGCTGTGGTGAGATTCAAATAATTTAACAACTGGTTCTCTGCCCTAATGACCATTTTAAGTATAAAAAATATGTACTGAAAGGTAATTTATTATGTTCTACTTTTAATACTTAAATAAGAACAACAAAAGAGGTAAACAAAACTAGATTACGTTATAAGAAAGAGTTTTAAAATATTAATGCAGCATATTTTCTTCATTTTACTGATACTAAACGAAAATTTCTAGGCTGAATTAATAAATGGCATAGGCTATGCAGATTACATACGATAAAATAATGTGTACTAAAAACCTGTTTGTCATGTGAAAGTTGTGAGCATTCTTCCACGGCTTCTGAAATAGGAGGTAAGATAACCCTTGAAATCTACATTTCTATCGGTTCATTGTGTCCAAGTTTCCTAAGAGTTTCACTGTTTGGGGGAACACCAGCGCACTCATAACATATTGGAGAAATTGTGGGCATAACACAAAGGTGAAACAAATGACAGCTTGTCACCCCCTGGTTGTTTGGCACTTTTTCTCTTTACATAATATGTTTGTTCACTGAAGTAATAAATGTGAGGAAATTAAAATGTAGAATTTCATCAAAAGTATAATGAGTTTTATGAAATGAATAAATAAATATTACAAGCATAGTTCTGTCAAATTTTTTTCACCTATGGACAGAATGAACATTACTCTGGATGCTTAGAATATGCTGTTGCCCAGATAAACATTAAAAAAAGAGTAAGGAATGTAAACTTGTGATTTCCATATTGGGTGGCTGCCCAGGCGCCCACCTTAGAGAGAACCCTGATTACAAGTGCCATTTTAACAACCGGTTCACCAAACTCAACAAAAAATCAGGTATTGGTTCTGCCAAACCAGTGCAAACTGGCCAAATCCCACCACTGGCTGAGAATCTCCTTGAAAAACCCACTCTGTGTCCCCAGCTAGAACCCATGCCTTACTTTTAGCACATAAAGTAGAACCTGTCTCATAGTAGGTGTTCAAAAGAAACGAATTCTATAACACATGCAGGCCTAATTTAACTAGTCCTTGGCTTGTTTTAATTCCTTCATGTTGAGAGGCCATTGGCACTACCCTCAGGAATAGTAAGAATATTGATGATTGCAACGATTAAGAAGCTGAATTACTATGAGGCCTAGGAGAAACGAGGGGTCACTCTATAACCTAGGCTCCAAGAGGCAGCCACTGCATTTTGCCTTCTCAGGTTTAAGTTCAGGGTAAATAAGGACACATGTGAAAAAGGATTCCCAGATTTTTATAAACAGGGGCAGCAATGCTAGAGAATCTCAGGCTCACTGTATACCTGGAAAAGCCATGGGGGGGCTGGAAGGTTTCACATGGATCATGGATGCAATAGAAATGTATATATATGAGATTTGCAATGTAATGGAGTAACTACATAAAAAGATGGCTGTCGATAGCTGGTAAAATTGGATTTTACTATATAAGGTGACACCATTTTTCCCAAGAATATATGTGGAACTCAAACTGTTTCTGAGTGACTGTTTCTAGCAGTCCTGGTCTTCTTAGAAATGAATGACTGATAGAAATATTCACCTGATAACTATGTACTCTTACTGATCAATGTCACCCTGTTAAAGTTAGTTTTCTAAATAAAATTTTAAAATCAGATAAGAAGAAATGAATGACTGAAAAATCAAATTCTTAAAAAATCATTCCCGCCTATGTTAAATAGTTTAGTAAATCCTAATAGAAAAATATTTAAAATTAAAGAATGTCAGAACTAATGGGGAGCTTAGCAACCAACTAATCTGTAACTCTTGCTTTGCTGATGAGAGAATTTTCCAGTGCTATGGCTAATTTTTTACTAAGTTGGGGCCAGTAACGAGGCTTGTTAAGGATAGGATGTAGTCTTCTCTGTACCAGAAAAGACACTCCCTAAAGCATGATGTGGAAGTCAGTTTTGCTTGGAGCCAAACTGGAACAAGAAAAAAAGTCTATACTGAAGAGAATCAGGCAATGCGCCCTGATGTTTGGGGTCAAGCCAATCAGCGTTAACAACTCCTAAACAAACAAGCCAACTATTTTCCATTCTCATTAAAAGAAAGTTAGAACTATATAGTGTCTCAAAATTTTGGGTTTTTTTTTCCTTTAATGAAAGCCATCACACACACACACACACACACACCACCACCACCACCACCACCACCACCACCACCACCACAAAGAGCATACTTCCCTTGAACCATCACGTCTCTAAGCAAAATAACTTTGAATCTTATGAACTCTTCAGAGGTATTTATTTCTCTGGCTGTTTTTAATTCAGAGTGGGGAAAAAAAATAAAAGAACCTGACCAGGCAGTGGCACAGTGGATAGAATGTCGACCTGGGATTCTGAGGACACAGGTTTGAAACCCCAAGGTTGACAACTTCAGCAGCTTGGGCATGGGTTCACCAGCTTGAGGGCAGCGTCCCCAGCTTGAAGCATGGTCACAGGCTTGAGCTCAAGGTCGCTTGCTTGAGCAAGGGGTCACTGGCACGACTGGAGCCTCCCAGGTCAAGGCACATATGAGAAAGCAATCAATGAACAACTAAGGTGCCTCAATGAAGAATTGATGCTTCTCATGTCTTTTCCTTCTGGTCTATCTGTTCCTGTCTGTCTGTCTATGACTCTCTCTAAAAAAAGGAAAAAGAGAAAATTTTATGGGTAGCAATAGAATAAGGATAAGTATATCTGGAAATTTTCACTTGGCAACTGAATCCTGCTTAGAAATAAGAGAACACACACATATCAGATGTGTGTGTGTGTGTGTTTTAATTACAAAGCCTATTTAGTTGCAATAATGTTCAGCCCTTCAGCTATTCAACAGATATTAATTAAGGGCCAACATTCTGTCAGGAATCATGCTAGAGATAGAAAAGTCACAAGGACCTAACAGAGCTAAGCGCAGGCCATGCGGATTGGAGAGCGTGGAGGACTTCCCTGAGTCCTGAGGGACAGTAGTAGTTAACCACACGAGGCCTGAGGTGAAGGACACTGCAGACGGAGGCAACAGAGAGTCCAGTGCTCCAGGAACAGAAAGAAGCCCAGTGAGCCTGGAGCGAGCCTGGGAAAGGGGTGCAGTGACAAAGGGGCTGGAGGGAGGAAAAGGGCTCCCTCAGGAGTTAGAGGCAAGGGTGATGGGAAGCTAGCTGGCAGAAACCTCAGGAAAGTGCTACATGTTCTGATTCACATCTTAAAGATCACTTTAAATGACTCCTAAACATAAGAGAAGATGATCAGTTAAAGCTCAGAGGTACTGCTGTTTACCTCTCAGATTAGCAAAAAGCAAAAAATTTAAGTAGGGTAGAAAAACAGGTATTTGCTACATTTCTGGCAGGAGTAATAACAATTTGGCAACATATTAAAATCATAAATGTATACCTTTGACCCATCAATTTTAATTCTGCACTTACTCTCCCACTAGTGTGGAGTCACATGTGTACAAACTTATAGGCATTGTAGCATTATTTATTATAGCAAATATTAAAACTATTAAATGTTCATTGAAAGCAGGCTAGCTAAATACATTTCATTAGCTCAATGTGATAGAACATCATGTACTTTAATTTAAAAAAATAACTTCTTTATACTGAAAAATCACCAAAATACTCTGTGTATTTTTTAAAAGTGCAAAACAGTGCACACTGCATGGTTCTTTATATAAAAGGGAAAGACATATTAATGTGCTATATTTTATAGTATAGTATGCATAAATTGTCTCTGGGATAACAAAAATATTTCACATGATTGTATGGAAGGGAACTGGGTGGTTGGAAGGTGGGGATAAGAGGGGTCCTTTCTAATGGACGCCATCTTTTGTGACCTTTGTCCAAAGAACCCAAAAAACAGTTGAGGACTGGATTGATTAGGAAATGAGACCATTTTCAAGAAATCTGATTGTGCAGGGGGAGAGTTATAGGGCATGGTTTGGGGTGGTGGTGGGGAGCAATGTCAGATAAAGAAAAGTTTCTTTTGGACTGGGGACCAGACTTGAGCTTGTACAGACAGAGATCAAAGATAATAAAATAACAGAGATATTGATGAAGTAAGGCAAAGGTGGAAATGAAAATATTACATATTTGCAAACAAGATTTAACTATAAATCCGGAATTCTATTTTTCTTTCTTTTCTTTTTCAACTATCCTCTATTGTCTTTAGGATAGTGATTTATACCAAGTTGGACTCACTAAGTTTTTTTTTACCCTCTGATGTCATGGTGCCTGGTCTCATATTTTGGAGTATTTCCCTTTATTAAACATTAGTTGCCACATGACACATACAAAAAGACATGCAAAAGCAAACAACGTATGTATATAATCAAAGCAAGATCAAAGAGGCGTGTACCTACTTTAGAAACTGTATGCAAGGCCACCAACCTTACATCTCTCCTGGCCTGGCAGAGTAGGGACTGTTGCTCTCCTGGCCTCCACTGTCAGCCCTGGCTGCAGGTGAGTCCTTCACCAAAGTCTGTGCTTCCAGCAGATCCAGGCCCCATCTCAATATAAAAGGCAGGACACAACCCCACAAATTCCTTTCTAAATTTTTAGTGTTTTCTGTGCCCCAGCATTCCAATCCCTCTTTCTGGTAATTTTCAAGTGAAAAATTTGACTCACACTCCCCCTAGTGACAGCCCCAGGAGTGTCTTTCAATGACCTAACCATACCTCCTTAATAGGAAAGAGAAAGAGCCAGCCACTTTATTACAGGAAAGTGCACCTTTACTTCCCCCACCTGACACACACACTGACATTGCTTTCTGTGAATAGGAAGAAGTATTTGGCAAGTAGAATAGGCAAATATTCATAGATTTGAGGGAATGAATTTCAGTCACAGTGTAATGAAGACAGTACTGATCTTCCTTGGTTTGTAAGGAGGCAAGTGTTAGAAGCAATAAGACTCTGGATATATAAAAAGGTGAAGAAAGAAACTTGGAATACGTTACAGCCATTCCAGTTTGTACTGCTGATCCCGAAGACAGAAATCACAAGGTTTAGTGCACTGAGGATATAGATTCTGGAAAGATGGATTAAGGGGACAGTGATAGCAGTGATTAAATATTTGTAAGGCTGACATGAAGAAAATTAAATTCTTTTTCCGAACAACTCCAAATTAGTGATGCTGAACTATTTGAGGATCAATTTAAGAACTGATGAATATATAGACCTTCCAGAAAAATATACTTTCACAGTTCACAGATAGTCACAGGAAAAAATTTTAATGGCTAATAAACATTGATACAGTGCTCAATCTTACTAAAAAATTTAGGCCAACACAACAGAAATATACTATTTTTTACCTTTCAGTTTGGAAAATATTGAATGATTTAATAATGGAAAATGTTGTCAAAAGTGTGAAAAAATAAGCACCCTTATGCTACTGGCACACTATAAAAGGGTGCCATCTTTTTGGATGACATACCACATGTTAAGTGGTCACCTCTGCTATAGTTTCAGTTCCTATCTCTAAGCCCTATGATTCTCCAATCCATATCACCTGTCCAGCTCAGACCTCTCTTAAAGCATTAAGCATGAACTATCTTCACTTGGCTATCTCAATGGCTTTGCAAACCCAACATGTGCAAGACAGAACTCAAAAACTCCCATCGGCAGTTTTTCCCTTCCAGGCACATTTTCCTTGCCTCTCTTTTTCTTCTATTTTTTTTAATAAATAAATTTTTATTAATGTTAATGGGGTGACATCAATAAATCAGGGTACATATATTCAAAGAAAACATGTCCAGGTTATCTTGTCATTCAATTATGTTGCATACCCATCACCCAAAGTCAGATTGTCCTCCGTCACCCTCTATCTAGTTTTCTTTGTGCCCTTCCCCCTCCCCCTTCCCCTCTCCCTCCTTCCCTCCCATGCCCCCCCTCCTCCCGACCCCCAGTAACCACCACACTCTTGTCCATGTCTCTTAGTCTCATTTTTATGTCCCACTAATGTATGGAATCATGTAGTTCTTGGTTTTTTCTGATTTACTTATTTCATTCCGTATAATGTTATCAAGATCCCACTATTTTGTTGTAAATGATCCAATGTCATCATTTCTTATGGCTGAGTAGTATTCCATAGTGTATAAGTGCCACATCTTCTTTATCCAGTCTTCTATTGAAGGGCTTTTTGGTTGTTTCTATGTCTTGGCCACTGTGAACAATGCTGCAATAAACATGGGGCTGCATGTGTCTTTACGTATCAATGTTTCTGAGTTTTCGGGGTATATACCCAGTAGAGGGATTGCTGAGTTATCAGGTAGTTTTATTTTCAGTTTTTTGAGGAACCACCATACTTTCTTCCATAATGGTTGTACTACTTTACATTCCCACCAACAGTGAATGAGGGTTCCTTTTTCTCCACAGCCTCTCCAACATTTGCTATTACCTGTCTTGTTGATAATAGCTAATCTAACAGGTGTGAGGTGGTATCTCATTTTAGTTTTGACTTGCATTTCTCTAATAACTAATGAAGATGAGCATCTTTTCATATATCTGTTGGCCATTTGTATTTCTTCCTGGGAAAAGTGTCTGTTCATGTCCTCTTCCCATTTTTTTATTGGATTGTTTGCTTGTTTGTTGTTGAGTTTTATGAGTTCTTTTTTAGATATTGGGTCCTTATCTGAGCTGTTGTTGGAAAATATTATTTCCCATTTAGTTGGCTGTCTGTTTATTTTGTTGTCAGTTTCTCTTGCTGAGCAAAAACTTCTTAGTCTGATGTAGTCCCTTTCATTTATCTTTGCCTTCACTTCTCTTGCCTTTGGAGTCAAATTCATAAAATGCTCTTTAAAACCCAAGTCCATGAGTTTAGTACCTATATCTTCTTCTATGTACTTTATTGTTTCAGATCTTATATTAGGTCTTTGATCCATTTTGAATTAATTTTCGTACAAGGGGACAAGCTGTAGTCGAGTTTCATTCTTTTACATGTGGCTTTCCAGTTTTCCCAGCACCATCTGTTGAAGAGGTTTTCTTTTCTTCATTGTGTGTTGTTGGCCCTTTATCGAACATTATTTGAACATATATATATGTTATTCTGTTCCATTGGTCTGAGTGTCTATTTTTCTGCCAATACCATGCTGTTTTATTGCCGTGGCCCTATAATATAGTTTGAAGTCAGGTATTGTAATGCCTCCAGCTTCATTCTTTTTCCTTAGGATTGCTTTGGCTATTTGGAGTTTTTTATAGTTCCATATAAATCTAATGATTTTTTGTTCCATTTCTTTAAAAAATGTCATAGGAATTTTGATGGGAATTGCATTAAATTTGTATATTGCTTTGGGTAATATGGCCATTTTGATTATATTTATTCTTCCTATCCAAGAACAAGGAATATTTTTCCATCTCATTGTATCTTTTTTGATTTCCTTTAACAATGCTTTGTAGTTTTCATTATATAGGCCCTTTACATTCTTTGTTATGTTTATTCCTATATATTTTATTTTTTTTGTTGCAATCGTGAAGGGGATTATTTTTTTGAGTTTGTTTTCTAATATTTTATTGTTGGCATATAGAAAGGCTATGGACTTTTGTATGTTAATTTTGTATTGAGCGACCTTACTGTATTGGTTTATTGTTTCGAGTAATCTTTTTGTGGAGTCTTTGGGGTTTTCGATGTATAGGATCATATCATCTGCAAAAGTGAAACCTATACTTCTTCTTTTCCTATATGGATGCCTTTTATTTCTGTATTTTGTCTAGTTGCTGGGGCTAGAACTTCTAATACCACGTTAAGTAAGAGTGGAGAGAGTGGACAATCCTGTCTTGTTCCTGATTTAAGGGGGAAAGTCCTCAGTTTTATGCCATTTCATATGATGTTGGCTGATGGTTTATCATAAATGGCCTTTATCATGTTGAGATATTTTCCTTCTATACCCATTTTGTTGAGTGTCTTAAACATAAAGTTGTGTTATATTTTATCGAATGCCTTTTCTGCATCTATTGATAAGATCATGTGGTTTTTGCTCTTTGTTTTGTTGATATGGTGTATTATGTTAACCGTTTTACGTATGTTGAACCATCCTTGAGATTCTGGGATGAATCCCACTTGATTATGATGTATTATTTTTTTAATATGCTGTTGTATTCGATTTGCCAGTATTTTGTTTAGAATTTTTTTTTTTGTATTTTTCTGAAGCTGGAAACGGGGAGGCAGTCAGACAGACTCCCGCATGCGCCCAACCGGGATCCACCCGGCACGCCCACCAGGGGCGACGCTCTGCCCACCAGGGGGCGATGCTCTGCCCATCCGAGCGTCGCTTTGTCTTGACCAGAGCTACTGTAGCGCCTGGGGCAGAGGCCAAGGAGCCATCCCCAGCGCCCAGGCCATCTTTTGCTCCAATGGAGCCTCGGCTGCAGGAGGGGAAGAGAGAGACAGAGAGGAAGGAGAGGGGGAGGGGTGGAGAAGCAGATGGGCGCCCCTCTTGTGTGCCCTGGCTGGGAATCGAACCCCGGACTTCCGCATGCCAGGCCAACGCTCTACCACCGAGCCAACCGGCCAGGGCCTTGTTTAGTATTTTAGCATCTGTATTCATTAGAGATATTGGTCTCTGTAATTTTCTTTTTTTGTGCCGTCCTTGTCAGATTTTGGTATGAGGGTTATGTTGACCTCATAAAATGTGTTTGAAAGTATTGTTTCTTCTTCAATTTTTTGGAAGACTCTGAGTAGAATAGAAACCAAGTCCTCTTTGAATGTTTGCTAGAATTCACTAGTATAACCATCTGGCCCTGGACTTTTATTTTGGGGAGGTTTTTAATAGTTTTTTCTATTTCCTCCCTGCTAATTGGTCTGTTTAGGTTTTTTGCTTCTTCATGACTCAGTCTAGGAAGGTTGTATTGTTCTAGAAATTTATCCATTTCTTCTAGATTGTTGAATTTGGTGGCATATAGTTTTTCATAGTATTCTACAATAATTCTTTGTATATCTATGATGTCTGTGGTGATTTCTCCTCTTTCATTTTGGATTTTGTTTATATGAGTCCTATCTCTTTTTTCCTTGATGAGTCTTGCCAAGGGTTTGTCAATTTTGTTGATCTTTTCAAAGAACCAGCTCCTTGTTTTATTAATTTTTTCTATAGTTTTTCTGTTCTCTAATTCATTTATTTCTGCTCTGATTTTTATTATTTCCTTTCATCAGCTGGTTTTGGGTTGTCTTTGTTCTTCTTTTTCGAATTCCTTAAGGTGTGAAGTTAAATGGTTCACTTGGGCTCTCTCTTGTTTGTTCCTATAGGCCTGAAGTGATATAAACTTCCCTCTTATTACTGCTTTTGCTGCATCCCAGAGATTCTGATATGTCGTATTGTCATTTCCATTTGTCTGTATATATCATTTGATCTCTGTGCTTATTTCTTCTTTGACCCATTCATTTTTTAAAAGTATGTTGTTTAGTTTATACATTTTTGTGGGTTTTTTCCCTCTTTTTGGCAGTTGAATTCTAGTTTCAAGGCTTTATGATCAGAAAATACTCTCGGTACAATTTCAGTTTTTCTGAATTTGCTGATGTTATTTTTGTGGCCCAACATATGGTCAATTCTTGAGAATGTTCCATGTACACTAGAGAAAAATGTATACCCTGTCGCTTTGAGATGAAGTGTCCTGTAGCGACTATCATATCCAGGTGCTCTAGTGTTTCGTTTAAGGCCAATATATCTTTATTGATTTTCTGTTTGGAAGAACGATCTAGAGCCATCAGCGGTGTATTGAGGTCTCCAAGTATGATTGTATTTTTGTCAGTTTTTGTTTTAAGGTCAATAAGTAGCTGTCTTATGTATTTTGGTGCTCCTTGGTTTGGTGCATATATATTAAGGATTGTTATGTCTTCTTGATTCAGTATTCCCTTAATCATTATGAAATGACCATTTTTCTCTGAGTACTTTTTCTGTCTTGTAGTCAGCATTATTAAATATGAGTATTGCTACACCTGCTTTTTTTGGATGTTATTTGCTTGGAGTATTGTTTTCCAGCCTTTCACTTTGAATTTGTTTTTATCCTTGTTGCTTAGATGTGTTTCTTGTAGGCAGCATACAGTTGGATTTTCTTTTTTAATCCATTCTGCTACTCTGTGTCTTTTTATTGGTGAGTTTAATTCATTTACATTTAGTGTAATTATTGACACTTGTGGGTTCTCTATTGCCATTTTATATATTGCTTTCTGTTAGTTTTGTATCTTGTTTGATTCTTCTCTTTTGTTTTTCTATCATTTGTTTTTGTTTGTTTGTATTCCATACTTCTTTCCTCTGTTGCTACTTTTTTTAAGTCATGTGCTTCTTTGGTGGTTTTTTCAAGGGTGGTTACCATTAAGTAATGAAAAGTATACCTACCATATTCATTGTAGTACCTTATCTGATGAGTGTTTCTGCACTTCATCGTCCTTTGCTACTGTTAATCTCTGTCCTCTCCCCTTTTTTATTGTTTTTTGTTGTTACAGTTTAAATTTGGTTTTATTGTGTTCTTGGTGGAGATTTTACTTGTGGTTTTGTTTTGTTTTGTTCTTTGAATCTGGTTGGAAAACCCCCTTTAGTATTTCCTGGAGTGGGGTTTTCTGATGATAAATTCCTTCATCTTTTCTGTATTTGTGAATGTTTTTATTTCTCCTTCATATTTGAAGGATAGCTTTGATGGGTATAGTATTCTTGTCTGGAAGTTCCTCTCTTTCAGAACTTTAAATATTGGGGTTCATTCTCTTCTACCTTGTAGAACTTCTGCTGAGAAATCTGATGACAATCTAATAGGCTTTCCTTTATATGTTGTATTCTTCTTTTCCCTGGCTGCCTTGAGAATTTTTTCTTTGTTGTTTTTTGTGCCGTTTTCATTATGATGTGCCTTGGAGTAGGTTTGTTTTGGTTAAGAAAACTTTGTGTTCTGTTTGCTTCTTGAATTTGAGGCTTTAGTTCTTTCCACAGGCTTGGGAATTTCCTGTCTATTATTTGTTTGAATATATTCTCCATTTCATTTTCTCTCTCTTCTCCCTCTGATATACCTATTATTCTTATGTTATTCTTTTTGATGGAATCAGACAATTCCTGTGGGGCTTTCTCATTTTTTTTTAATTTTTGAGTCTCTCTTCTTCTCTCTGTTGTGCCTGAAGTTGCTTGTCTTCTATGTCACTAATCCTATCTTCTATCTAGCCTGTTCTATTAGCTAAGCTTGTTACCTCATTTTCAGTTTGTGAATTGAGTTTTTCATCTCTCTTTGATTTGTATTTATAGTGTCAATTTCCTTGGTAATATATTCTTTGTGTTCATTGAGTTGTTTTCTGAGCTCTCTAAATTGCCTTTCTGTGTTTTCTTGTATATCTCTGAGTATTTTTAGGATTTCTATTTTAAATTCTCTGTAATTTATCTCCAAGGTTTCCAATATATTAAATTTTTTCTCCATAGATTTTTTTTCACATCTATTTGTGCTACTTCTCTATCTTTTGTATCCATGATATTCAATTTCCTTTTTCTTAATTGCATCTGAGGTTGGTCTTGTTAATAGCACTAATTAAAATTAATAAAGAATAAAAATTTTTAAAAAAGTAAAAAAAATGGAAAAAAATTTGGAAAAGGAAAAAAAACACACAAAAAAACAATAATAATGTATTATCCCCCCCCTTTTTTTTCTTCTCTTTCTCTCCTCTCCCCTCCTTCTTAGGAAAATATTGTGATGAACTGTGAATTATATTATGCTAAATGGAAGAAAAACTGCCTATAACAGAAGGCCTGAGTTGGGGGAAGTGTTCATGAGGCAAAAAAGAAAGTAGGGACCCACAAAATACAAAAAAGAAAAAAAGTGGGTCAAGTATAAAATGATTTGCTTGTAAGTGATGGCCAACTAAGAGATATAATGAGAGGGATAAGAGGGAAACAGGAAAAAGGAAAAAAAATAACTATTGTATTAAGTGGAGGAAAAACTAAATAGAATGGAGATCCTGGGTTGGGAGGAATGCTAATGAGTTAAAAAGTGAGATAAAAAGCACCCAAAATGCTACACACACAAAAACTGGAGTCCCAAATTAAATAATTTGTTCGTGATTGAGGATTGAATGAGAGGAAAAGTAAAAGGAGAAAAGAAGAAACTGATAGAAAGGGAGAAATAAGAAAAAGGGGAAAAGGAAAAGAAGAAAAAAGAAAAAAAAGAGGGAGAGAGAGAGTTAAGGGTTTTGGAGTGTAACCCTCATGGAGAGTAAGGAAGAAGAAAAGAAATAAAATGTAACACTTATGGGTAGTGCAGTTTAAGAAGAGGACAGAATAAGACGGGCAGAGAATAAAAGGACCAAGGTGGAGGAAATAGAAATAATAATAATAAAGGCAAGAAGATGAAAGAAACAAAAAAATAGTGGAACATGTTATAAAGTCTGTGGATTTTTCTTGATTTTGAGAGGTTAACTTCTTCCTTTTTCTTTCCTCTCCCTCTTCCTGGTTGGTGACTCTGTATCCCAGGCTCAGCCCCTGTGGCACGCTTAGGTAGAGATTTTCAGTTGATGAGACTCTACAGTGATGTCATATATTAGGCTTCAGTCTCGTTGTTAGTCAAGGCTTGTTAGAGTTTGCAGGCTCCAACAACGAGAGAGTCTGTTTTCCCAGAGCCTCTCTCCTAGTCTCTTCTTCCTGAATTAGCAGCCTGATGATCCAGGTATGAGGCTGCCGCTGCCGCTGCTGCTGCCTTTGCCTGGGGAGTAAGAGGCTCAAAGAGCTGGCAAATCCCCACTCTATCCCCACTCAATGCAAGGCTCTGGGTAAGGTTCTGGCAGTCAGAGCCACGAGAGTAATCAGGCGGGGCTGGGAGCCAATTGCTTTCAAGGTGACTTTCTATGATCTTCCAAGCCTGTTCAGCATGCCTAGCACTCTGTAGGACCACTCTCCCCAGGCTTTCTGCACTTTGTAACCTGTTTTGGCTTCGTCTTCAGTGTGTGGAACTCCCGGACACTCCAAGGATAGATTTTTCTGTCTCTGGTTGATGAACTTGTTGAAATTTTGGAGAGATTTGTTGGTCGCACGTCTCATGGCACCGTTTCTCTTGAAAAATTTTCTTTTTCTTCTAAGTACCAAGGACCCTTCTTTTGTCTCTGGAACTCATTTCCTGAGCCCATTTCTCTTACAGGATACATACTCTTGCTACATCCCTGACTTTCTAAATAAACTATTGCTTATTAGAAAGAAAGAAAGAAAGAAAGAAAGAAAGAAAGAAAGAAAGAAAGAAAGAAAGAAAGAAAGAAGAAAGAACTCCCACAAACAATGGTATGTAGTACTCCCATCCATTAGTTTGTTAGTCAGAAATCTCAGCGGCATCCTTGACATTTACGTTTCCCTCCCACTACTTCTCCCCACTTCCCTTGTTACCACACCAGATTAAAGTGATCATCCTTTCTCACTTTGACTCCTGTAATAACCTCCTAACTTGTGTCCTAATACCAACTCTGTTGCTCTGATGAATTATCCTTCTTGCAATCAGAATAATCTTTTCAAAACTTAAATTTAATCATGCAAAAACCTCTTACTGAAAGTCCTGCAATTGCTTTTAAGATAAATACAAAAATCCCAAAAGGACTCTGCACAGTCTCTCCTCTGACTGCCTTTCCAGTTCCCTCTGCCCCATCCCCTCCTTTATGCTCATGCCAGCACTCAGGCTCCTCTCTGTTTAAAGCTCCTTTCCTCTCCCTTCACAGGGTTTTCTAATATGTGTTTCTTCCATTTCAAATTATCTTCTTTCTCTCTTCACCTAGTTAACTCCTATTCAGGATGTAATCTCAATTCCCTAAGGAAGGCATTTCTGTCACACCATTTCAGCTCACTTTCTTTTGTGACTTTGTATATGAAAGCCTAGAACTATATTTTTTATGGCTCTTATAGCTTTTTTTGCTACTAGACTGTAATATTGGCAGAGACCTTGGCTTTCTTATAGTATACTGGTGGGTCTTGAATAGCGAGAGGTAGGCACTTTGTGTTTGTGTGTATGTATGTGTCTGTATGTGTTAAAAAATGTCAGGAAGGCCTGACTAGGCAGTGGCACAGTGAATAGAGCATTGGACTGGGACGCGGAAGACCCAGGGGTGAGACCCCGAGGTCGCCAGGCTCATCTGGTTTGAGCAAAAGCTCACCAGCTTGATCCCAAGGTCGCTGGCTTGAGCAAGGGGTTACTTGGTCTGCCGAAGGCCCGCAGGCAAGGCACATATGAGAGAAAGCAATTAATGAACAACTAATGTGGTGTTGCAACACACAATGAAAAACTAATGATTGATGCTTCTCATCTCTCCATTCCTGTCTGTCTGTCCCTGTCTATCCCTCTCTCTGACTTTCTCTCTCTCTGTCTCTGAAAAATAAAAATAAAAGAATGTCAGGAAGAATATACACAAAAAGATTAACAGTGGAAATTTCTCAGTAATGGGCTTAGCATGACTTTCCTTTTCTTTATTTTTCTGTGTTTTATATACTTTATATAATGGGTATGCATCTATTTATTACCAGATAAAATCACTAAATATTATGTCATTGACTATGTCTAAAGTATAATGTCATTAATTATGCCTAGTCAATTGAATTTCAGAGGAAATACCTGACAGTCATTTAGGCTAAATATGAGTGAACCACAAAGCATTGTCAGAAAAACTAAGGGAAACTAAGTTAAGAATCCATGAATAGAGGGGCAGCAAGATGGCTATGGAGTAGGCAGACATACTAACTTCCACCTCCCAGAACCAAAGAGGATTAAAACTTAATTTTAAGAAACATCATCTGGAAAAACCAACTTTGGACTAAACTAAGAGGATCCTTTAACCAAGGAACACTGAAGAAGCCACACTGAGACTAGTAGAAAAGGCAAAAATGCTGAGAGGGCTGCCCAGCTCCTGGGAGTGAACAGCAGCCCAAGGGACTCACATGGCAGGAAGTGAGTTTAGCAGAGAAGGGAGGGTCCTGGGCCCCAGAAACAAAGCCCCAGCCTGCCACCCCAGAGCCTAGAAGAAGTATATGGACAGTATGTATCTGTGAAACAAGCTGCAGGATACTGTTTGTGAAAAAGATACAGATTTCTCAGACCCAGGATTATTCTTAAAGAGACTGCACAGAAAACCTTTTTCACAACCACTCACCTGGGACTCTGGGAGACTGGGGGAATTGAGAGGGTCTAGTAGCAGGAAGAGAGTATAATCTAGGAGGCACAGGAATAAACTTTGAGGGACAGTAACCCTAACCCCTGGGCTGAGTCACCACCCAAATCTAAAGTGAAAATTTTTCCTGGATCCAGCAATATCAGCAAAGGGAAGCAGTACACCAGCCAAACAAGCTCTCCCACAGCATTCAGAGCACAGTCGCTTGGAAAGAGGGAGCCATCAGGAATGCAGTATTGAGTGCTAAGGTCTAAGCTGCATTGCCCCCACCCACACTGCTGAGGGCTCCCCAGAGGGTAGGCAGCAGCGGTGGGATGCAGAACCGCAGTCCTGTTGGTGGGGGTGGAAGCCAGGTGGGCCACAACTGAGGCCTGGCATAAGCTCAGTCCCAACTGGCAAGGGCGGAAGGGGCACACAAAGGAGGTCTGACTGGGCTGCAGCCTGGGTGAGCAAGAACGGTTCCACCTGCAGTTCAGCTCTGCATAGGCAAAGCAAAAGCCAGGAAACTGTGGAGATCAGTAGCAGAGTGAGTGCACAGCCGCACCCCCAGAGCCAGGACTTGCAGCTGGGCACGTGAGCGCAGCCCTGCTAGTGGGGGAGTGGTGAAAGCCAGAGAATAGACAGAGAACCGTGGCTGAGCATAGGTACAGAGCCCCGCCTGCAGTGCCAAGGCTTGTGTCCTGGCATGGCACACAGCCCCACCCGTGGAGGAGAGGCAGAAAATATAGCAATTGCCGCAGTGGGCCGGCGTCGGCAACACCCATACCAGAACGCACGAGGCAGTGGCAGAGGGGTTGGCAGGCCTGCAGACAGACCACACCTAGGAACACAGAGGCCACACCATTGGACACCAGTGGCCTCTGTGTTCCCTAGGTGTGGTCTGTCTTATACACAGACAAAATGAGAAGGCAGAGAAATGTAATCCAAAAGAAGCAAGAGAAATCCCCAGGAAAAACTTGAATGACTCAGATATAACAAAATTACTGGATTCAGAGTTTAAAATAATGATTGTTAAGATGCTCAAAGATATTAGAACAACAGTAGATAGACATAACAAACACCTAAATAAAGAGATAGCAAGTATAAAAAAGGACATTGAAATAAAAAAAAGAATCAGTCAGAAATGACAAATACAATATCAGAAATGAAGACCACAATGAAGAAATAAAAAGCAGGATGGATGAAGCTAAGAATGAAATCAGCGAGTTAGAGGACAAGATAAACGAAGGCACAGAAGCAGAGCAGCAGAAAAAAAGAGACTCAAAAAGTCTGAGGAAACTCTAAGAGAGCTCTGTGACAACATGAAGAGAAATAACATCTGCATCATAGGGGTTCCTGAAGAAGAAGAGAAAGAACAAGGGATAGAGACCTTGTTCAATCAAATCATAGCTGAAAACTACCCTAAATTGATGCAGGAATAAGACACACAAGTTCAGAAGCACAGATAATTCAATTAAAGAGAAACCCAATGAAATCTACACCAAGACACATCATAATTAAAATACCAAAGCTAAGAGATAAAAAGAAAATACTAAAGGCTGCTAGAAAAGAAAAGGCTATTGTCTACAAAGGAGCCCCCATAAGGATGACATCCAACTTCTCAACCAAAACACTTGAGGCCAGAAGGGAATGGCAAGAAATATTCAAAGTAATGCAGAATAAGAACCTACAACCAAGACTACTTTATCCAGCAAGGCTATCATTTAAAATTGAAGGAGAAATAAAAAGATTCTCAGACACACAAAAAAAAAACTCAAGGAATTCATTACAACCAAACCAATACCGCAAGAAATGTTAAGGAGCCTGTTGTAAACTGATCAAAGGGAGGAAAGAATATAGCAAAAGAGGAATACAGTTTTAAAGAATAAAGTGGCAATAAACAACTATATTCAATAATAACCTTAAATATAAATAGATTAAATGATCCAATCAAAAGACATAGGGTAGCTGCATGGATAAGAAAACAGGACCCATACTTATGCTGTCTACAAGAGACATACCTCAAAACAAAAGATGCACATAGACTGAATGTAAAACAATGGAAAAAATATTTCATGCAAATGGAAATGAAAAAAAAGCTGGGGTAGCAATACTTATATCAGACAAAATAGACTTTAAAACAAAGCCTATAGTAAGAGATAAAGAAGGTCACTACATAATGATAAAGGGAGCAATTCAACAGGAAGATATAACCATTATAAATATCTATGCACCTAATATAGGAGCACCTAAATATATAAAGCATACTTTGATGAATATAAAGGGCAAGATCAACAGAAATACTATAATAGTAGGGGATTTTAATACCCCACTAACATCACTAGATAGATCCTCAAGAAAGAAAATTAACAAAGAAACAGAAGACTTAAAGGACACACTAGATCAATTGGATTTAACAGATATCTTTAGAACCTTCCACCTTAAAGCAGCAAAATATACATACTTTTCAAGTGCTCATGGTACATTCTCTAGGATAGACCACATGTTAGGGCACAAAAGCGGTCTCAACAAATTTAAGAAGATTGAAATCATATCAAGCATTTTCTCTGATCACAATGGCATGAAACTAGTAATCAACCACAACAAAGAAAACCCTGAAAAATGCTCAAACACTTGGAAACTAAATAGCATGTTATTAAATAACAAATGGGTTAACAATTAGATCAAAGAAAAAATAAAAAATTTCCTAGAAACAAATGATAATGAGCAAACAACTCAAAATTTATGGGACACAGCCAAAACAGTACTGAGCGGGAAGTTTATAGCTTACAGGCATACCTTAAGAAGATAGAAAAAGCTCAAATAAACAACTTAACCCTTCATCTAAAATAACTAGAAAAAGAACAGCAAGTAAAGCCCAGAGGTAGCAAAAGGAAGGAAATAATAATAATCAGAGCAGAAATAAGTGACTTAGAAGCTAAAGAAACAATACAGAGAATCAATGAAACCAAGAGATGGTTCTTTGAAAGGGTAAACAAGGTCAATGAACCTTTAACCAGACTCACCAAGAAAAAAAGAGAGAAGACTCAAATAAATAAAATTAGAAATGAGAGTTGAGAAATAACAACTGAAACAGAAATACAAAATATTGTAAGAAAATGCTATGAAGAACTGTATGCCAAAAAACTAGACAACCTAGGTGAAATGGACAAATTCCTTGAAACATATAATCTTTTAAAAAAAACAATCTGAAGAATCAGAAAACCTAAACAGATAGATTACAACAAATGAGATTGAAACAGTTATCAGAAAACTCCTAACAAACAAAAGCCTTGGGCCAGATGGCTTCACAAGTGAATTCTACCAAATATTTTAAAAAGAAATAACCCCTATCCTTCTCAAGCTATTTCAAAAAATTCAAGAGGAAGGAAGACTTCCAAGCTCCTTTTATGAGGCGAGCATAATTCTGATTCCAAAACCAGGCAAAGACAACACAAAGAAAGAAAATTATAGGTCAAAATCCCTGATGAATTTAGATGCTAAAATCCTCAACAAAATATTAGCAAATGGGATCCAGCAATATATGAAAAAAATCATACACCATGATCAAGTGGGATTTATTCTGGGAGGCAAAGCTGGTACAATATTTGCAAATCAATCAATGTGATTCATCACATAAACAAAAGGAAAGAGAAAGACCACAATGATAATTTCAATAGATGCAGAAAAAGCATTTGGTAAAATCCAGCACCCATTTATAATCAAAACTCTCAACAAAGTGGAATACAGGGAACCTACCTCAACCTAATGAAGGCCAACTATGACAAACCCACAGCCAACATCATACTCAATGGGAAAAAATTAAAAGCAATCCCCTTAAGATCAGGAACAAGGCAGGGGTGCCCCTTTCACCACTCTTATTCAACATAGTTCTGGATGTCCTAGCCACAGCAATCAGACAAGAAGAAGAAATAAAAGGCATCCAAATTGGAAAAGAAGAAGTAAAACTATCATTATTTGCAGATGATATGATATTGTACAAAGAAAACCCTAAAGTTTTAGTCAAAAAACTACTAGACCTGATAAATGAATTCAGCAAGGTGGCAAGATATAAAATTAATATTCAAAAATCAGAGGCATTTTTATACACCAATGAACTGTCAGAAAGAGAAATTAAGGAAACAATCCCCTTCACTGTTGCAAAAAATAAAAAATAAAGTACCTAGGGGAAAATTTAACCAAGGAGATTAAAGGCTTGTACTTGGAAAATTATAAAAAATTGAGAAAAGAAATCAAGGAAGACACAAACAAGTAGAAGCATAAACTGTGTTTATGGATAGAAAGAATAAACATCATTAAAATGTCTATATTACCCAAAGCAATTTATAAATTCAATGCAATATTAATTAAAATACCAATGACAAAAAAAATACCAATGACGTACTTCAAAGATATAGGTCACATATTCCAAAAATTTATATGGAACCAAAAAAGAACACAAATAGCCTCAGCAATCTTAAAAAGAAAGAATAAAGTAGAAGGTATCACACTTTCTGATATCAAGTTATACTACAAGGCCATTGTACTCAGAACAGCTTGGTACTGTCATAAGAACAGGCATACAGATCAATGGAACAGAACAGAAAACCCAGAAATAAACCCAGACCTTTATGGACAACTGATATTTGACAAAGGAGGTAAGAGCAAACAATGGAGTAAAGACAGCCTCTTCAACAAATGGTGTTGGGAGACTTTAACAACAACTAGCAAAAAAATGAAACTAGACCACCAACTTACACCATTCACAAAAATAAACTCAAAATGGATAAAAGACTTAAATGTAAGCCGTGAAACCATAAGCATCTTAGAAGAAAACATAGGCAGTAAGCTCTCCGACATCTCTCGCACAATATATTTGCTGATTTCTCTCCACGGGGAAGTGAAATAAAGGACAGGATAAACAAATGGGACTATATCAAACTAGAAAGCTTTTGCACAGCTAAATACAATAAGAACAGAATAAAAAGACATACTACACAATGGGAGAACCTATTCAACAATACATCTGATGAGGGGCTAATAACCAAAATTTATAATGAACTTGTAAAACTCAACACCAGGAAGATAAACAATCCAATCAAAAAATGGGCAAAAATGAATAGACACTTCTCTAAAGAGGACATACAGACGGCCAATAGGCACATGAAAAAATGCTCAACATCACTAATCATTAGAGAAATGCAAATTAAAACCACAATGAGATATCACCTCACACCAGTCAGAATGGTGCTCATCAACAAACAACACAGAATAAGTGCTGGTGAGGATGTAGAGAAAAGGGAACCCTTCTGCACTGCTGGTGGGAATGCAGACTGGTGCAGCCACTGTGGAAAACAGTATGGAAATTCCTCAAAAAATTAAAAATCAAACTACCTTTTGACCCAGCCATCCCACTTTTAGGAATATATCCCAAGAACACCATATCACTGATTCAAAAGGTGAAATGCATTCCCATGTTTATGGCAGCATTGTTCACAATAGTGAAGATCTGGAAACAGCCAAAGTGTCTGTCAGTGGACGATTGGATTAAAAAGCAGTGGTACATATATGCAATGGAATACTATGGGCCCTGAAAAAGAATGAAATCTTGGAAATCTTACCTTTTGCGACAACATGGATAAACCTGGAAACTATTATGTTAAGTGAAATAAGCCAGGCAGAGAAAGAAAAATATCATATGACCTCATTCATTTGAGGAATCCAAGAAACAATGTGAACTGAGGAATGGAATTGAGACAGAGGATAGATCAAAGTGACCAGAGGAAAAGAGGACAGAGGGAAAGGGGATGATAGGATAGAATAAAGCTGAAGGGAAGGGGGGAGGGCGCTATTGAGAGAGGGGGTCAAGGAAGATGTTGAGGGGAACACAGGGGGGGGATGCATTTGGGGTGACACTAGAATCTATGTAAACACAATAAATTAAAATCAATAAAAAAAAGAAGCCATGAATACTATTTTTCTGAATCAAAGAGGATCTCCAAAAGGTACAGTTAAGCACTTGGTAATGTCTAGCTCTTTTGAGAATCAACTTCACAGAGCACTAACATCACTGTGCTAGCTTTCATCCAAGGTTGACTTGAGAAAAAAAACATAAAAAATATATCTCTTTGCTTACCATAAAATTATTGTTGAGGACATTGTTTATTACATGACTCAGCAGTCACAAGTGAATCTCTTTTCATCTCAGCACTAAAAATAATTTTGCTTCTGCTAAAGACTGTTCTATTTTTTCTTCTCTAACTAGGAGCACTCCATTGGTTATATTCACCTTTAGACCAAGAGTCAGACTCGAAGGCCAATCCCAGCAAATTGTGTTATCTTCTGTGGGTAGAATTCTCCTTCCCTTGGTCCTGATTTTCTATTCATATTTTATCATTTAATTTTACCTATTTGGGATATAAACGGTGTGATGTAAAATCACTTGTAAATTGAAGTGAGGCACACACAAGTAAATAAAGTTTGTAACATAGTAAAATATACTATTTAAGAACATTAATAAAATGCATACTCCTTCTACCTTTCAAATCTGTCAGATCTTACTCAAAACCTTTCCCCACCACCTTTGAGGTTCTATCGGCTGAATTTAGATATAGTTACACAAAACACAGATCAGAATGTCCTCATAGTTTCTCAAAATGGGAAAAAGTGTTAAGCACACATAACAAAAGGAAAGCTTGAATACAATAAATACAAAAAATAAGTGTATTCTTAATTTTTTGAGGAAACACCATACTTTCTTCCATAATGGTTGTACTGGTTTACATTTCCATCAGCAGTGAATAAGAGTTTCTTCCTTTTTCTCCACAGCCTCTCCAGCACTTGTTATTACCTGTCTTGTTGATAATAGCTAATCTAACAGGTGTGAGCTGGTATCTCATTGTAGTTTTGATTTGCATTTCTGTACTAGCTAGTGAAGATAAGCGTCTTTTCCAAGAAAAAGCTATGATTCCATACATAGATGAGACACAAAATTGAGACTCATGGACATAGATAAGAGTGCAGTGGTTACCAGGGGGAGGGGAAGGGAAGAGAGGGAAGCGGGTGGGGGGAGGGGGAATGGAATAAAGAGAAACAAATATAGGGTGACGAAGGATGATTTGACTTTGGGTGATGGGTATACAGTAAAATCGAATGTCCAAATGATGTGGAGATGTTTTTTTCTAAATCTATGTACTCTGGTTGACCAATGTCACCCTGTTAAATTTCATTGTCTAAATTAAAAAAATGAAAAAAAAATAAATTAAAAGAAACATAACTCAATAGTTAGTGCAGTCCAAATATGGAAATAGGTTGCCTTATCCTTAGAAATTTGTCTTCTCATGGGACTCTAGAGCACTTTCTGTTGGAAGTAAGATAGACAGACACAAGTCTAGCTACTTCTTACCCAGCAACACTGCCCAGAAACCTTGCTTCTGACAATCACAGTACAAGAAAATGTCACTGGATTATATTGCTTGGGGTGGGATACCTGATGCCTAAGTCTCTCCCTAGCTCCTTCTCTATCCCAAAAATGAAGGTAAGCATTAGTTTCACTGACTGTTGGCTCTGTCCGTCTCAGTCTCCAAGAAGGACAGTCTGTTCCACATGTAACCTTGGTCTCCTTGGTGACATTTTATTTTTTGGCTATCATCCATTACATGGATGGTAGTAGACAATAATAAGTAATCTTAGTAATAGATATCTGCAAAGGATAAAGAGTGCTAATACAGCACAACTATATTAAAAAATAAAAAAGCTTTGGAAGCTACAAAGAAAGCATAACAACGTTCAAATTAGCACATGGTTCTCCATGAACTTACCTTAATGTCAGATTCAGCGGCAGATCAGAGAACTAGTACTGATTACAGCTGTTGTGCAAGCAAGGCATGGTAATCGTCTGATACTTATAACCTTTGGAACAATTTGTAATTGTCTATTTTTATAAATTGCCAAATCATATATAGTACCCGTCTTTCTATTATTTTAGGCATTAGACTCAGTTAAGCAGACATGTTAACTCAGTGTTACAGACCAGAATCTCTTCTGAGGTTTTGAATGAATTGGGAAAGACTCAGGAAAGAAATGCCAGAGGACTTGCATCATCATGCAGAGCACTGCCGAGTAAGGTCACATAACTGAGCCCAACTAGACCACCGCTGACTGGAATTCTCTGAGGGTGGAAACAGTAATGACTCATTCAGACCAAAAGGGGATTCCTATGTCTGATATCCGCAGTACCCTTCTAGAGTTCAAGTTGCAACTATGTCCTTGGGGGAGAAGGAAACTCAGCCAATGAAAGACAAAAGAAAGTTCTGGGCTGTGACTGAAGTGAGGGAGGGAAACTGAGGGCTGAACAACCCATAAACTGCACCACCAAACCCAGACCTGTGTTCAGATGGCATAAAAAAAACTGTTTCTACATTATCCTTTTCTGTGGTTTTGCTAATTTTCATTTTTCCTTAGCTCTATGTAGAAATGTCATGGTGTAAAAATTCAAAAAATTGTAGATGTTACGTAAAATAAATTAGAAGATAATTCTCTGCTTCACAAAGGATTCTTGGCTTCACAAAAGAAAAAGTCATAGAGTTTTTTAAATGACTGTGTCTCTTTTGACACCTAAAATATGTATCCTTTTGTATTAGTCAAGGCCCCAACAGGAAACACTATACAGGAGGTCCTCGGGTTACAACACAGTTCCATTCCTACGACAGTGACATAACCCGTATTTTGGTGTAAATCAAAACCCACCCTAGCCTAAGTCAGTTACCTATCCTAACACAGTTGTAAAATCATAATCTAGATAGAACATAAAAACACAACTAAGCCACAGAAGAAGGGAAAGAACATAAATATACTGTACTGTACACTGCATTGAAGTGACAAAAAAAAATTACAAACACAGATGGAACACCTGAGCTTTTAACAGTCCAAAATGACCGTAGGTAAGCATACTTTGGGACGCCAACTCCCTCATTCATTTGTCTGCGTTACTGCATATTCTTCTGCCGCAGGCAACCAAACTATTGATAGTTTGCCCATGTAGTCTGTAAGTATGCTGCTAATGGAGTAAGCCAAAACACTCCTGTCTCAATTATTTTAAGTTTTAATGGGAGTGAGTGTCGTAAACTCAAAATGTCATATGTCGAGACTGTCATAACCCAAGGACCCCTGCAATTTAAAAAATCACATAATCAAAATTGTCCCATTAAAAACACCATTTAATGCTTCCCTGCCCTCAGTGATCCAGGTAAAAAAAATGAAGAGAACATTTTGAGCTGGAGATCAGTAATAAGCAAGCCAAAACAATGTGTATACAAGGCGGATGGGGATCCTCAAACCCCTCAGCGAGATCTTCTGAGCATGGCCTTTGAGATACCAAGAGGCAGAAAAAGCCCAATAGAGATCAGGGGAACTACCAGCTTTTAGGATACACCCTTAAAGGCTCCAGCGCCCCAAAGGGGTCTCATAGGATGCCATCTGGGTCCTGCTTCAATAGTGGAAAGGAAGGTCATTGAGCTAAAGCCTGCCAGACTTACATGCTTCTGCTGTGAGGAAACAGGGACACTGGAAGGTAGGCTTCCCCCTCACTCTTCTAAGGGAGGGTTCAGTCTCTTCCAGCCCTGCTCCAGCCACCTATGACCTAACCTTGCCCAGAATGCTGGGGTTTGCCACTAAAGGCTGAAGGTGCCCAGGGCCGTCGGCCCTATCTGCGACACTGTGGACGAGCCTAGGGTATTTCTTCCAAGAAGCAGGTAAACTGATCTCATTTGCAAAAAGGGCCACTTAACTATGTCTTGCCTGAATAGTCAGGTTTTTTACTCTTCCCTCAAAAATCTCTGTTGTGGGTGTTGGTAGTCCTATTTTCTGCTGCTTTATTTAATATATAGTGTTTCCTTTATTTCTCCTACCTCAATGCCCCACTCATATTTCAGGCTGGGACTTACTCCTAATTTAGAGCTCTCTTTCCCCCTTTTGCCAACTTCTATTATGAATCTACCTCTGCCACCCAGCTTAGTGTATCCCAAGGTTCTCTTTACCAAGCCACAGTCACAGAGCTCCAGGGAAAAGCAACCTGGTCTCATCTCTCCAGGCAGAGGAGAACAGAAGCTCCATCTCCACACAGGCTGCAGATGGCTTTTCCAGTCTACCTGAATCATTACCAGCTAGAAGCAGCAGTCATTGGGACTTGAACGTGAGCTGCAAAGTATAGAATGGTGACAACAATTCCAGTGCCATGCGGTCTTTTCCTGGATGTGGACTTTTCCTGGACTCCTGCTCCTTTGACAGCTCATAACAGACTGAACTGGGGTTGGGTTGTATTTTTGCAGGGATTTGGCATGGTGTTGGGGCCAACTTGGACTTGGTGAACATGTTAAGGACACTACTCTTTTATGGATTCTTGCTGTATTGGCCAAGAGTTTGATTGAAGGCTTTAATCACTGTAAAAAAAATAGAAAACTAGATAAAGAAGATGTGGCACATATACACCATGGTATACTATTCAGCCATAAGAAATGATGACATCGGATCACTTACAACAAAATGGTGGGATCTTGATAACAGTATACGGAATGAAATAAGTAATTCAGAAAAAAACAAGAACTGCAGGATTCCATACATTGGTGGGACATAAAAACGAGACTAAGAGACATGGACAGGAGTGTGGTGGTAATGGGGGGTGGGGGGAGGGAAGGAGGGAGAGGGGGAGGGGTGGGAGAGGGGCACAAAGAAAACTAGATGGAAGGTGACGGAGGACAATCTGACTTTGGGTGATGGGTATGCAACAGAATTGAATGACAAGATAACCTGGACATGTTTTCTTTGAATATATGTACCCTGATTTATTGATGTCACCCCATTAAAATAAAAATTTATTTATTAAAATAAAAAAACAAAACAAAAAACAATGTGTATACAAGTAGGGGGGTGATGACATAACTACTCACTGTCTTTCTTTTCCCCTTTCTTGCCTCACTCACACACCAATATTTTTCAGAGTGGCTGTGCCATTGCCAGTGAAAGCAAGGACGACCTAGAAATCTCTTTGTGGTATCCCTAGTTTCCGACCTCACTGAAAGAGAGTAGGTGGAAACTGTGAAATGCTTAAAGGAGCACCTAATTGTAAAGGCATTTAATCCTCTCCCAGCGGTGGGATTCAAATAATTGAACAACTGGTTCTCTGTGCTAGTGGTCATTTTATCATTTTAAGTATAAAAATATATACCGAAAGGTAGTTTATTATTTCATCCATGTGATACTTAAATAAGAACAATAAAAGAGATACACAAAACTAGATTATGTTATTCTTAGGGTTAAATTGGCTCTTTTAAAACTCAAATTCCCCTCACCCAACTTCTACTAAGGCAACCTCTTCAGTCAACATTTCTTTCACTTAACCTCCCTCTTCCCTTAAGCAACTCCCCCCTGCCCTGAGATGGTTCTGAAAAATACCCTTGAGACAAAGCCATTAAGAGGGGCCTGAAGGTTGGGAAAAGCAGACAGTCTGTAACCAAGGCAAAACCCCCTGATATGCTAATCTAAGTATGTTCAAGTGCCTGCAGTAACCCCTATACCTAATGCTCTCTCCTGCAGCTCAGGGCTGACACCCTTTTGCTGGTCTCAGCCCACTTGTATCCAGGATCCTAGCACTTTTAAAATAAACTTTCCTTTTGGAACACACTAGCCTTGTGTTTTCAGTTTGTCCTGCAGTTTCTGCCTTTAAGTTATAAGAGTTTTAAAATATTAATGAAAAATATTAAATAATACCTGACAAAAACTATAAAACTGTTATTTAAAATATTTCCATATTGTTCCTCGATTGGCGTCCTCACTTTCTACCGAAGTAACAAACACAAGGGAGTTAAAATGTAATATTTTGCCAAAAGTATAATGAGTTTTATGAAATGAATAAATAAATATTACAAGCACGGTTTCATCAAATTTTTTATCACCTATGGATAAAATAAAAAATAAAAATTTGCACAGATAAACATGAAAAAAGAGTAAGGAATGTAAATCTGTGATTTCCACGCTGGGCAGCTGCCCAGGCGCCCACCTTAGAGAGAACCCTGATTACACGTGCCATTTTAACAACAAGTTCACTGAGCTCTCAAAAAATTAGGTATCGGTTCTCCTGAACCAGTGCGAACCAGTTGAATCCCACCACTGCCTCCCCCCCCAATAAAAAGGTTACATAACTCAACAGGGTAAAGATCAAACCTCCATCTTCCTTAACGTATCAGATGGTTGGAACTGAGCACCTAGAAGGGATAGAGATTTTAATGTTTTATATAGCAAGGTAAAATCTTGAATATTGATTGTCGCAGTGACAATGAACAACTCGGAGTCCAGATGACATGCTCTGAGGGACCGAGGGGAGGCAACAGCCCCGGTCAGCAGCATGAAGGACTGAAGCCCGTCCCCAGCCTTATTCGGATATTTATTATCCAGTACAAATAACTCAGTGAAGCAGATAGCAGAAGTTTTCAGAGGGTGAAGTAAAGGACAAGGAACATGCTGACTTCTGATCTCTATTCTGAGAGCCTAAACATATTCTGTGTTGCTAAATCCGGTCCTGCTCTTTTGCTGTTTCCAGCATGCGCTGTTTCCAGTATGGGTCAGAGAGGCTCCTGGACTCTCGTCCACTCAGGGCTTTTGCACTAAGATGCCTCACTGTTCCTAACTCTGCATATTTTCATAGCATTTGCCTACATATCCCCCTTTTTTGTTTTAGTAAAGACTAACAGAGATTAAGATAGGTGGTTCAGTGATGACTGGCTTTTTAACAGGTGGTGGTGGCTGCAGTGGAAGGTGAAGGGCAAGCATAGAAACAGGTTTTCAGGGGTCACAGGTGTGCCTATAAAACTCTTTCAGCATACCCGGTTAGATGTACTAAAATGTCCCAGGTGATGTCAGGTGCTCCCTGAGTGCTTGGGAGCGAGCCAGCTGCCCTCTTCTTTTTCAGGTTCACCTCTGGAGGTGGATTCATTATCAGCTTCTGGATCTCTGGAACTGGGTTGCTTTGTAGGGACTCATGCCAACTCATGATAAGGCTTCCTGTTTCTCACTGATGTTCAAAGAGGACCTGTCGATGACAAAATTGGAACATACCCTCTACCCCAGGTTAGTAATTTGACTGAACTCCGCCACTCTGGGCCAGCTAATACATCTCAGTACAACACAAGAGGCGTAGGCCATTGCTCAGCTGGTATAAAATGCTTTTCAGCTGCAGTAAGTCCAGATAAAAAATGTTCAAAATATTAAGAGTAGAAAGAGCCTTATACAATTGTTCTTGTGGGGTGAGTCTCTCCTCCTGACTCCCTCTTTTTTGTTTGTGTAGTTGGGGCTTAAGAAGACTATTGGTTCTTTCTGCAATCCCTGTAAGTTTTGGGTGAATTTCTCAAGCTCCTGAGGCCTTTGAGAATGTTCCTTTTTATTTTACTTTCAGATCTATCCTATTTCTAAAGTCCTTCCTTTCCTTTTCTCACCTTTGTCTACTTTCTCAGTTCCTTCTCTTTTATTTTCCTCTGCACACACCTTCTACCACCTACAAAGAAACCTTCTGTGACTTATACAAACCTGCAACCAACACAAACCTTCACTAATCAGAAATAACCAGCTTTCAGAATAATTTACTTTCTTCCTTTTCCTTTCCAAAGCATCTCTATATCTTATACCTTTTATTATTAAAACTATATAATTTTTTCTAATTAATCAGAATTCTCAATTACCCAGCACCTTAATTTTCAGGGAGGACTAAGTTAGTAAAGTAATTATAGCTCAACACTTTTATGAACATATTTTATGACCTTTAAAAACAGGTTCTTTCATTGGCAAACAGGAACCTTTTGTAAACCTAGGGAAAACAAACATATTTTTTGTTAAGAACTTTAAAAGACATTAATTAAATTAAACTAGTAGTGATATCAAATGTATATCTAGACCACCTGGTTAAAACAATTTGGAATAGTTTTATATTTTACAGTATTATCAATAAATTTTCTATTGTTCTCAGGATTACAATAGTTCTCAGGTCTCCGGGAGAAGGCTTTAAGATATTTAAATGACCTGGTTTCTTTCTTTTTCTTCCTAAAATTACCCTCAGTTTTTTTTAAGAGCCAAATTAAGATTATCCTAGTTACAGAATTAAATTTAGTTTTAACTTGGCCTGGTAATTTGCATAAGCACAAGAATAGTAATTGATCATATTGGCTTTTTACAATCTGCTTTGTTGGAACTTTCTAAGGAATTTTTAGATTGAGTTTTAACTAGGCTCTCAGGGCGCACACAAAAGCGAAGCTACATAGTTGTAATCTTTCTGAAAATGTCCTTCTTCCCCACAGTTGTAACAGGTTTGTGGCCTTGGTCACAGACTGTCTCCCTTTCCTAACCCTCAAGTCCCTCCTGAAGACATTGTCCCAAGGACACTTCCCAGAACCTTCTGGAGGGGGAGAGTTTCTTAAGGGGAGGGGAGAGGTCAGGTGACAGAGACGCTTAGTGAAGAAGTTGCCCTAGTGGGAAGTTGGATGAGGGGAATTTGAGTTTTTAAAAGAAGGATCTGGATTAAAAGGAGCCCTGGATCCAAACCTAGCATTCCAGCCTTTTGTTGTTTAAGGAAAAGGGGTGAATGTTTCTTCTGTAGCTACTTCCTGCTTGTTAGGGTCGGTGAAATGTCTAAGGGGAGGGGCTGGTCTGAGGTTCAGGCTTGGGGTGAGAACAGTTTTTACAAACCCTTTTCAATCCCAAGGGGTCATTTCATGTCTCATCCTGATTGCTTCAACCGTCCCCTTGGTAAAAGTGCTTTTCCAGTCTTCTAAGTCCCAAGTTCACTCCTCTGAATACCAAGGGCATGGTTGTCTGCTCCTGAGCAAGAGCAAGAGTGCAGTTAAATTTTGATCTAGCACCCTTCAGCTAGAAAGAGTCCCTGTAGCTGTAACTTGAGACTTTGCTGCTCAGGGGAAAGGGAATTCCCCTTGATGAAGGAGAGATGAAGGGAAAGGGAAATCCCCTGGCCTGATCTCTTAAAGTGACCTTGCTGCAAGCATTCCAGGGCTATTCCCCGCTGCTTGTGTCCCTACCAAATGAGATGAGCAGACATCCTTTTCCTTTGCCAGGCTCTGGGAGGTCGTTTCTTCTAGTTCCTCACATGGGGAACCACTTGTCTCAGTGACAATGAACTACTTGAAAACCAGATGACATGCTCTGAGGGGCCGAGGGGAAGCAACAGCCCTGGTCAGCAGACCGACCGAAGGACTGAAGCCCCATCCCCAGCCTTACCTAGATGCTTATTGTCCATTACAAATAACTCAGTGAAGCAGACAGCAGACATTTACAAGGGGTGAAGCAAAGGACAAGAAACATGCTGACTTCTACTCTCTGTTCTGAGAACCTAAACATTTTCTGTGTTGCTGAACCTTAGCCTGCTGTTTTGCTGTTTGCAGCATGCACTGTGTCTAGTACAGTGTCAGAGAGGCCCCTAGACTCTCATCCACTCAGGGCTCTCATCCTAGGGCTGTCTCTCATTGTTTACCCTAACTCCACATATTTTCATAGCATATTCCTACAATTCCTTACGCTTTTATTGCTATCCTAAAATAGTTGCTATTTTTGATTCCCATATTTCTCTACCTGGCTGCATAAAAGAATCATTTGGAAAGCTTTAAAGGAAATACTGACTCTTGTCCCCCACCCCAGACCAATTAAACCTCTGAAGGTTGAGCCTACGCGCTACTGGGTGTGCAAATTCCCGAGGTGATTTCAAGGGTTAATCAGTGTTCAGTACCGAGTTTAGTCAGAGGCATTCACTTGGCTTAAATGACAATCAGTTGGCCACAGTTGGAGGGTAAAAATGAAAGTGGCTTCATTTTGTGGCTGAAGCAGAGCAGGTGCTGGGTTGTTAGTAGAAGATACCTGAGGTTATGATCGTTCCCAAAAGAAAAATGGAGATTAGGTTCAGTTTTTTTTTTTTAATTAAAAAATTACATTAAAGGGATGACATTGATCAATAAGAGTACATAGGTTTCATGTAAACATTTCTATAGCATTTGAACTGTTGATTATTTTGTGTACCCATTACCCAATGTCAAATAATTTTCTGTCACCATATATTTGTCCCTCTTTACTCTCTTCTCCCCACTCTCTCCCCCACTCAGTCCAGTTTTAGTCTTTAGACATGCATGCAATTTGAGTCTGAATGGACCACCATTCTTTTTATATTTGATTGTCAGCATTCCGTTCTCACAAAGCGCTTTCCTATCTTCCATATTTACTTAACTAGCTATTTGTTGTCAGTATGGGCTCAGATTCTTACTTTATTGAATAGGTTATTATCCACTGATACTCAGATTATGCCAGATTTGAATCCAACTGGTTCCTGTGTCTTTTTGTGATGTGACCCCATCATTTTACACTGACTTTCTTACTTACAGTTACCACAAGATGTTTCAGATTTGCCTTAAAACTTCCCTGCCCAAGCTCTGGAATCAGTCATTACTTCAAAAGCTAAGGGGTTCCTTTTAATGGAGAATGACATTTAGCACCAAGCCCTGTAATCTAGTTTTGATCATTACAACTGCAGTGCCACTGCTTCTAAGCATATATATATATATATATATATATATAATTTCTCCTTCCCTACCCCTGCTGAAGCCCAAGGAGATTCTTTTCCAATATTTATTGTGAGAACCTGGTCACGCTCCTGTAGGTAAATTTCACATTGTTGCGGGAGCCCCCATTACCAGGTGCCTCTGAGTTTTAACTCTCAGATTCATTCACACTGAGCCTCTAACACAGGGGTCAGGAACCTATGGCTCGTGAGCCAGACGTGGCTCTTTTGATGGCTGCATCTGGCTCGCAGACAAATCTTTCATAAAAATAATAATAACGTTAAAAATATAACGCATTCTCATGTTTTACAATCCATTCATTTCATTTCCTACCACTCATGTTCATGGTTGCGAGTGGCTGGAGCCAATCACAGCTGTCCTCCGGGACAACACCAAATTTTATTGGATAATGTGTAATGTACACGGGTCGTTGTATGGCTCTCATGGAATTACATTTTAAAATGTGGCGTTCATGGCTCTCTCAGCCAAAAAGGTCCCCGACCCCTGTTCTAACAAGTCAGCAATTACAGTTCAGGTTTCCCTGCCCCAGTGCTGGTTTCCTCTCTGGTTCTCACTCATGAGTCTGCTCTAGGAAAGCTGTGATGACCTGTGATCACCTGTCTTTCCAATCTTGGGAACAGCAGTTTGCCCTGGGTCTGTACCTCTCTTATGGATCCAAAAAGAGTTCTTGATTTTTTTCCCTCAGTTTGGCTTTTTATTTATTGTTAGGACAGAGTCTTAACTCATTACATGCAAAACCTGAAAGCAGAATTCTATTTTGTACCTTTTCTTAACACAATAATATGTCTCAGAAATCGTTCTATATCACCAATATCTTTGTCATTCTTTTTTAAAGTTACACAGTATTAAATTATGTATATGTACCATAGTTTATTTAACCAACTCCTTATGTTTGGGTATTTAGGTAATTTTCAATATTTTACAACTGTAAGTAATGCCTTTTGTGTATGTATTTTTGTGTTATTGGAACTGTTTCCCATAAGTACTGCAATAGTCTGAATATTTATCTCAAAATATTCACACCTAATGTGTTGGTGTGTGGAGGTGGGCCCTTTGAGTGGTGATTAGGTCATGAGGGTAGAGCCTTAATGAATGTATTTGCACTCTTATAAAAGAGACACAATAGATCTCTATAGTCCCTTCCATGTGAGGATACAAGAAGTCTCTCTACACTAGACCATGCTGTGCTCTGAACTCAAACTTTCAGTTTCCAGAACTGTGGGAAATAAAATTCTATTGTTTAAAAGTCAGCCAGTCTGATTAATTTATACTTTCCTAGAAGTGAGAGGGCTAATAGGAAAATGCATTGTAGTTTTGTTAGATATTGCCAAATTGCTCACCATGGCAATGTATAAGACTGTTTTTCAACACACTTACATCAGAGTATAATAGCAAGCTTTTAAATGTTTGTCAATCTAATAGATAAGAAACAGCTCAGTGAAGTTTTAATTAGCATATCTCATTATAAATGATTAAATATCTTTTTAATGAATTGTATGTTCATGGTTTTTGCCTATATGTTTATATGATTTTGTTCTTTTTCTCATTTTTTCTTTAATTTTTTTCATTTGAGATAAAATTTACATTCAGTTTAATGCACACGACTTGAGTGCATATGTCAATAAGTTTTCATAAATATATACATATATCTTTATTATCACAACCCCAGTCAAGGTACAAACATTTCTATAACCTCTGAATTTATTCCCATAATTCTTTCCAGTCAATCCCTGAGTAAGCAACCACAGTTTTTACTTAATTCATATAGTACAGGGGGTCCTTGGGTTACGACAGTCTCGATATATGATGTTTTGAGTTTATGATGCTCATTCCCATAACAACTTAAAAAAATTGATACATGAGTGTTTTGGCCATTAGTGTCGTACTTACAGAACTACATGAGCAAACTAGTTCCAGACTAGCCTGGAACAATTCTTTAAGAAGGTAGAGAGGCCTGCAACAGATCCTGTACCCTCTACATCAGCTGCTTCTTGAGATGAAACACCTGTATGTAGTACAGGTAGAATCATCTCCAGCATCTCCTGCATGTTCCCTTAGGCAATCCTGATTCACCTGACCCAGTATCTCCAGCACCTTCTGCAGGTTCTCCTGCCCCTCCAGCTTTCTCCTCCCAATAGCTCACTTTTTCCCACCTTCCAATGTCCCTTCCAGTGTGCAAACCAACCATAGGAATAAAGGTAAGGAGTTTTTTACACTCATTTTTTTCTGTTACTATAGTACAGTGTACAATACAGTATATTTATGTCTTTTTCCTTTTTCCGTGGCTTGTGTTTTATGTTCTAGATTATGATTTTACAACTGTGTTAGAATAAGTAAGTGACCTAGGCTAGGGTGTGTTTCGACTTACACCAAAATTTGGCTTATGTCACTGTCGTAGGAATGGAATTGTGTCGTAACCCAAGGACCCCATGTATGTATTCTTGTATCTGATTTCTTTTGCTCAAAATAATGTTTTTTGAGTTCCATCCACAATGGTACCTATAACAGTCATTTATTCCTTTTATTTTTAGTGTATAATTCAATGTCATTTATTGCATTCATCTTGCTGTACAACCACCACCTCTATGTAATTCCCAAAGAAATTTTATTGTTTGAAAAGATAACTCTATATCTATTAAGCAGTCACTCCCCATTCTCCCTTTCTTCCAGCCCCTGGCAACCACCAATCTACATTTATTCTGAACATTTCATAGAAAGAAATAGAGTCATACTGTTTGCGACCTTTTGTGTCTGCCTTATTTCCCTTAGCATTATGTTTTCCAGACTCATCTGCATTGCAGCATGTAGGAGTACTTCATTCCTTTATGGCAAACTAATATTCCATTGTCTGTCCAGGCCACATTTTGTTTATCTGTTCATTGGTTAATGGACCTTTGTTTCTACTCTTTGGCTATTATGAAAAGTGCTATTATGAACATTCATGTACAAGTATTTGAATACCAGTTTTCAATTTTGTTGGGTATATACCTAGAAGTGGAATTGCAATGGTAATTCTATGTTTAACTTTTTGATGAACCACCAAACTGCTTTCCATAGAGGCTACACCGTTTTTCCTCATACCAGCAATGTACAAGTGTTCTCATTTCTCCAAACGCTTGCCAGCAGTACTCATTCTTATTGCTGTTTGCATTCTATTGCATAAATATATTACAGTTTGTTATTCATTTTCTTGTTAATGGACATTTGCAATATTTGGTTATCATGAATAAATGTACTCTGGATATCCTATATACTCTTTTTGAGAATATATGTTTTCATTTCCTTTTGATAAATAGCCAAAATTGGATTTGCTGGCTCATAGGATAGATGTATTTATGCTTAACTTTATTTTAAAAATTTCCAAGAAGTTTCTGAAAGTAGTTGAACTTTTTAATGTCCTATCAAGAGTGTATGATATTCTCAATCCTTCATACCCATACCATCCCCAACATTTAGTGTTGTTAGTCTTTTTAAGTTTGGCCATTCTGGTTGGTGTAGAATGTTATCTATGGTATCGCATTTTGACTTTAAAATCCATTTCCCCAAAGACAAAAAATGTTGCACAACTATTCTTCTGCCAATTGGTCATTTCATCTTTTTTTTATGAAATGTGAGTTCAAGTTTCTCCATTTTTAATGGGCTTTTTGGCTTTTTTATTTTTTATTATTTATTTATTTATTTGTTTATTTATTTATTTATTTATTTATTTATTTTAGAGAGTCAGAGAAAGAGTAAGAGGAATAGATACGGACAGACAGGAATGGAGAGAGATGAGAAGCATCAATCATCAGTTTTTTCGTTGCAACACCTTAGTTGTTCATTAATTGCTTTCTCATATGTGCCTTGACCATGGGCCTTCAGCAGACCGAGTAACCCCTTGCTTGAGCCAGCAACCTTGGGTCCAAGCTAGTGAGCTTTTGCTTAAACCACATGAGCCTGTGCTCAAGCTGGCAACCTCAGGGTCTTGAACCTGGCTCCTCTGCATCCCAGTTCAATGCTCTATCCACTGCGCTACCGCCTGGTCAGGCGCTTTTTTTATTTTGATTTGCAGTAGTTCTCTAGTATATTTCTCAAGTATATATTTGGCAAAAATATTTTTCAACTCATGGATTACTTTATTTTCTAAATGGTGTCTTTTGATAATCAGAAGTTTTCAATTATGATAAAGTTCAAATGTCTTTTTTTTCTTTATAATTAATGCTTTTTCTGTCTTATTTAAGAAATTTTTACTTTTCCTAATTTTATAAAGATAGTCTGTTTTTTTTAGAAGCTATTTAAGTTTTTTTGTTTCAGTCTATAATCCATCTCAATTTTATTTTTGAGTATAATATGAGGTAGTGTTGATATATCTTTTGTTCATAAAATTACACATTTATTCCAGCACCATTTGTCTATTTGTTGAGAAGACTTTTCTTTCCTCTTTAAATAGCCTTGGTGCCTTTGAGGGGAAATCAATAAATATATACTAATCTCTTTATCTACCTATTCTTATACCAATACCAAGAAGTCTTGAGTACTACAGCCTATTAGTATCTTGAAATTAGGCCAAGTGAAGCCTCTAACTTTGCTCTTCTTTTACAAGAAAAGAGCAAAAGGATCTATTCGAGACCCTTTCATTTCTCATTTAAGTTTAGAATCACCATTAGTTCTAATAGTTGTTTCATAGGCTCCTTAGGATTTTTAGTGCATTATTTCTCCTGCAAATGAAACAATTTTACTTCTTATCTGATCTTTGTGACTTTTACCTATTTTATTTATTTTTTTTGTCTTGTATTAAGCAGTTCCTCAAGTACAAAATATAGTAAGAACAGTCTCTCCTTGTTCTTAATCTTAGGGGGAAAGCATTCAGTTTCACCACTAAATATGTCAACAGTGAAGTTTTAGAAGATATTCTTTATCAAACTGAGTAAATTCCTTTGTATTCTTAAAAAGAATTATGTATTATGTTGGAAAAAGAGAAAGAGAGAGAGAAAGACAAAAACTGATTTGTTCCTATATGTGCCCTGACCAGGGATTGAACCTGCAATCTTTGCTAGTTCAAAAAATCATGACTAAATGTTGAATATTGTCAAATGTTTAATGTTTTTTACTAAAATGATTTTTAAAATATTTCTTAATATGGTGAACTACATTGATTGATTTTAGAATTATAACTGAACCTTTGCATTCCTTGGAAAACACACGAAACCATGATATATCATTATTATATATTGCTGGATTCTATCTGCTGATATTTTGTAAAGGATTTCTGTGTCTCTTTTATGCAGGATATCAGACTATAATTATATTGGCTTGAAATATTTTTGTCTGGTTTTGGTATCAAGTCAATGTTGACTTGATAAGATGATATAGAAAGTACAAGCTTGGTCTCTGTTTTCTGAAAAGTTTTGTATAAAATTGATAACATTTACTTTTAAAATTATTAATAGACTTGACCAGTGAAACTATCTGAAAATTTTCATTATGAGGTTTTTGACAATAAATTCCATGTATTTAAACAAATATAGATCTATTCCTATTTTTTATTTCTTTTCATGTTCACTTAGTAAATTTCATTTTCAACAAATGTTTCTTTCTATTTCATCTAACTTGTCAAGTTTTACTTGTCAACAAAAGTTGCCCATAATATTCCTCCTCACATTGTAACAGTCCTCTCAGGAATTTATATAGCTCTTGTAAATCTGACACAAATATTGCAATTACTGAAAAATACAGTAATTTTTATTTGTGTTGGTTTTTATTTCCACAATATGATTGTAGACTTCCTAAGAAAAGAGCCTATTTCAAATCTGCCTTCAACCCATACCCTACTTAAGACTAAGAAAAAAGGCAATTGTGTTCACCTGTGAGGAGACAGAGTCACGAATACACTGCTCACAAAAATAGGGGATCAGGGAATATGCAGATATTCCAGTACTTTTCACCTTTTGTATAGTGCATTTTCACCAATGAAATAAAAGTTGGTTTTGCATCTCATTTGCATAATTAAACAACTCTTTTTGACTTGTCATTTGCTTTTCTGATGTTCTTGTTTAATAAAAAATATCAAATGCATCTTTTTTTTTTATCACTTCATATCCCCTAATTTGTGTGAGTGGTATACTTTGGAACCTTTAATCAAGCAATGTGGAACAGAGAAAATGTTAAAACAAGGTTAGTTCAGCTGAAGGGGTAAAGAAAATGTGGTGAATGCATACAATGAAATATATACAACCTTTCAAAAGAAGGAAATCTTGTCACATGCTACAACATGGATGAATCTCAAGGACATTAAAATGAGTGAAATAAGTCAGTCACAAAAGGAAAAATATTGCATGATTCCACTTATATGAAGTACCTAAAATAATTTAAAATCCACTTATATGAAGTACCTAAAATAATTTAAAAATAACAGAAACAGAAAGTGGAAAGATGGTTACCAAGAAAAAGGAAAGATTAATGTTTAGTGAAGATAGGGTGTCAGTTTTGCAAAATGAAAAGTTCTGGATATCTGTTGACAACAATATGAACATATTTAACACTACTGAACTATACAGTAGAAATAATTAAGATGGCAAATTTAATGTATGTGTTTTATAACACAATAAAAAAGTTCAGGAAAGACTGAGCAGATAAATAAAATTTGGTGCTGAACCTTGAAAGGTAAATAGCAGTTTGCTGGGAAGACAAAGTAAAGAATGAGAGAACATCTAGACATGAGTAAAGGTGTAGAGGCATGAAAGAGCATGATATTATAAAATGGAAAGATCTCTATCAACTCTGAGGGTTGTGGTGTCAATAAAAAATATCTAGGAAAAACCTCTGGCACAGATGAGTATTGGCCTGAATGGCATGATGTATGTGAGCCTTAGAGGAGAGTAAGAACAACCTCTTCAGCCCCACCTCCTCCACAACTTTACCTAAAAATAACTGACTATAAATATATCCAAAAAATTTATTCTTGTCATCCCCCGATCTCATACAGAAAGGAAATGATTTGATATAGATATCTTCATCTAGAACAGAGGTCGGAAATCTTTTTGACTGAGAAAGCCATGAACGCCACATATTTTAAAATGTAATTCCATGAGAGCCATACAACGACCCATGTACATTACGCATTATCCAATAAAAATTTGGTGTTGTCCCAGAGGACAGCTGTGATTGGCTCCAGCCACCCGCAACCATGAACATGAGCGATAGGAAATGAATGGGTTGTATTACATGAGAATGTTTTTATTTTTAACATTATTTTTTTTTATTAAAGATTTATCTGCAAGCCAGATGCTGCCATCAAAAGAGCCACATCTGGCTCGCGAGCCATAGGTTCCCGACCCCTGATCTAGAAAGTGATCATTTGTATCTGTTACTCTTTGCAGTCATGAACACCTAGCTTCTTTCCATGGAGATTATTGACATTGCATCAAAAAACCCTTTATAAAATATAATTCTAAACATTTTTTTATATAATTTATTTTTATTTTATTTATTCATTTTTAGAGAGGACAGAGAGAGGGAGAGAGAGAGACAGAGAGAGAGAGAAGGGGGGAGGAGCTAGAAGCATCAACTCCCATATGTGCCTTGACCAGGCAGGCCCAGGGTTTCGAACCAGCAACTTTAGCATTTCCAGGTCGACGCTTTATCCACTGCACCACCACAGATCAGGCCTAATTCTAAACATTTTTAAACAAACAAACAAATTGCTTCAAAAGTAGGATCTTTAAGAGAATTAGAAACTCCCTAACCCTTAGACAAAGATTTGCTTCTCCCCAAGGAATAACAACTGAACAAAGGGTACCAATGGATAAAACGAGCCCAGAATAGTTCACAGGATCACAATAACCTATGATACCACCTTCTATTTCCCTTTTCCCTTATTTTTTATTTATTTCCTGACATTCTCTAACTTTCAAATAGGACAAATAGCCAAGCTCCACCAGAAATTGATTAAATATGTATTATCAGAATTTTAGTGGCAGGAGTCAATTCCAGATTTCTCCTGACTCATGAAGTCCAGCCAATCACTGATTTTTCTAAAGCTAACAATAGAATCCATTTATTAGCTAGTCTCTAGTCTCTTCACATAACCTGAATGACAAATAAAATGATAGACAACCTTGACAATGAGCTGATACTAATATAAGAAACTGTGCTAACATCTGAAACCACTCATTGCATATGAGAAACACAATTATGAGTAATTGTTGCCATTTCTATAATTAAACACTGCAATTCTAGCAGTAGATGAAACAGAAGAAAATGGACTGCAGACCCCAGGGAATAGCTTTTGCATCTCTTTGCCTCCTTCAGATTACAAATCAGTGAATAAACATAGCCTGTTATTTTCTGAAAGCTAGATAGTTTATTGTTAAGATGTTATGAATATACTCATTTCCATCTTAAATGGCTAAGAACAAATATATGAATAAAGAGACTAAGAGTATACATTTTTTAGATGATACATATTCTTGAAAGTAGAGAGACTAAAGCATTAACTGATAAAGATTTTGCTCTTAGTTCAAGTAAGAGCACTCCAATTTGACAGCCTTCTTTTTATTACACAATTTAATATTTCAAGGCCATTTTTTAAATAATTATTTTACTCTTTGTCTCTCTCCTTTTACCTTTCTTATCCCCACTCCACTTTGAAAGTACAGAAAGAGAGAGTTTGAGAGTGGTGTGAAATGATAATTAGATTATAATCAGGGCATTTTGTAAAGAAAACCTTCCTCGTCTCTTATTTTTGTTTTTGTTTTCAAGTGGCCCACCTTTATTTAAACCAGCTTCAAGTAGAAATTCAATTAAAGTGAAGCATAACCTAAAAACCTTTTATTCTTATTACAAAAATGTTCATAGTAGTAGTATTTTCATGGTAAAAAATTAAGGGGACATAAAAATAAGTTTTATAAAAGCAGCAAAGAACCCATGGATAATTCTGCCACCTAATAATAATCACTGCTAACATTTTGGGAGTGTATCCTTCAAAAGGTAGGGGTGTGTGTGTGTGTGTGTGTGTGTGTGTGTGTGTGTGTGTGTATCTTTTCAGATGTCCTTGACAGTATAGGAACCTATAAACTCTTGACTTTTCAGTCCTCCCCACCCTTTTCCTGACTCCTTGGGGGCCGACATTGGTAACCTAACAGTAGGCATAGCTCCCACCAGCTGGTAGGGCCAGGAACTCATCTTACTATTATTCTATTCTATGGTGGCCAAGATGAGCCTTGGACTCCTGTAAATACCTACAGCTACAGCCTTCCTACACCACACTGAGTTTGTATAATTCATAAGACTTGGAAGCTGGGTTGCCACAGTTTCCTGATTTATACTTTTGCTTCCCATCCAAGACCTGGAACTCAATTCCACCGAAACTCTTGTCTGGAACTAATACTCAGCTAGCTCTTGCCAGTGGTCCCCTTCTTCATGGGCCTCTGACTCTATGTTCTGATACCTTGGCTACTGTACTCACCTGCCCATGAATATTTTCTGAAGATTTCAATTACAGTGGTACCTTGACACACAAGCACTTTAAATCTCAAGCAATTTGAGAGACAAGCAGTTACTCGTGGGATTTTTTGCTTTAAGTCACGAGCAGATAGTTGAATCACGAGTGTTGGGAAAATGAGTTTGTGAATTTTGTGTTTCTTGAGTTTGCTCACTTTTACTGTTAAAAAACGGTGCTGAGCAGCTGTCTGTGAAATTGCTAATTACCTTCCTGCTTGGGAAGGGCCATGTTATGCGAATGTCTCCTCCCCCTCCGCCAGCATCTTCGCTTGATCTCAAAGGTACATATACTTCATAAACCAGTTATTTCTTTACATTCTCTCTTATTATATATATTTGTTGTTTATAAAGTACATTTTCTTATTTAAAAGCAAATAAAACAAAAAATTTGTGTGGTTTTTGGAGGCTGGAATGGATTAATTGAATTCCCATTAATTTAAATGGGAAAATTTGATTTGGCACAGGAACAAACTGAGTCATGAGCTCAGCCATGAAACGAATTACACTCGTGTGTCACTGTAAACAGCGTGTGTCAAGGTACCACTGTACAACAACCACCTCACCAGATAAGATTCCCCACAGGAACCAATATTGCCAGGCATCTTTTTATCTGGATTTGAGACACTTGGATCAGAACCGAATGTCAGGATGGTTTCCGTGAATTTTGGTCCAGTCTGGTCCTAGTGGTCCCTCTTCCCCTACCTGCCTCACTCCCAACACCCCAGCATCTGACTCACTACACATCAGCCAGTTCTTTATTTAATGTCAAATGATTTGAGCCATTTTTTTTTCTTCTTTTAGTTAAAACTGAGCACTGGATTAGTGAAACTGCAGCCAGGATAGAAGTGAAAACATTTTAATTAATTGCTTAGCAATGTTGTTTCAAAGCAACGGAAATTTACATTTACCCTCATGCTTTCCTGTGAATGGCTCAGTCGCACCTGAGACAGATTAGCCTCTCATTGTAGCTTTCCATCCTGTCAGCAGGAACAGCAGGACGGAAAAAGCAAAGACTGGAGAGATAACCAAGAAAGATTTATTCACATCATGTTTTCTCCTTCCAGGGTAGAGCGGCAAGATGAGTGGTATCTTTTTATCCACTAGCGTTAAGATGTCCATTCTGATGCATTTTCATTTGGATCAAAACAAGTTTTCTGGGCTTCATCTTGCTGCCTTCGTGTACCAGACAACAACCCCTCTGATAACGTAGCGGGGAAGCCTGCAGTGCTATTTTTTTCCAAAACAGAATAGCATAGGGGATTATTTTTAAAAGCAAAAAGGCACACTTGCCTAATCAACAAACTTGGACAAGCTCAAGTGGGAGGCTTATCTTTCGTAACAGGAAAATCAGCAGGAAGCTGTCTTGTGGCGTGCTGAGCCACTATTTCTTAATGCCATATTTTTCCTCAAAGAGAAATTGCCCTATTTTTGAGATTTAACTAATGAGCACATTGTATTGAGGGGCAGTGAAAGAATCGCAAACTTTGTCTCCACCCCAGCTGTCAGCTCCCCGTTGAAATGAATGAAGAAGCCATCAAACAAGCAAAAGACAGAACACCTCCCATAGGCCAGGACGGAGACAGGTTCACAGCGGCAGAAGGAACTGAGCCCCAGTTGTCTTGGGCTTTTGCTGCTACACATAATAATTACAGTAGGAGAAGATAATTCAGAAGTCATAAGGTTAAAGTGAGAAATAAATTTGTCACTGGTTAGTCAGAGCCCATTTTTTGAATTACCAAGTTTTTATTTATATGCAGACTGAACCCTAGTTGTAAAAAGAGTGTGTAGCTACTAATCAGCGTGAACTGAGCACGATTATATACTCCCATCTTTCCAGCAGCTTGCAGCAGGATCAAATTCCTGTCATAGGAGATGGGGCAGGGGGCAAACCTAAAGCAGGGGCTGCAAACCCAGCCCCTCCGGGACTGAGCAGGGAGGTGCGTGGGTGAGATGAGCCGGCTGGGATGCTGCTAACCAGAAGGGCACACGCCCCATCTGACGGCCAGCTGCTGTCCAGCCCGGCCTACCAGGGCCATGTGGGCATGCCAGCCCAGTGTCGGCAGATACTCTTAGACTTTGCAAGAGAAGGCGGAAATCTGGATATTTATGAGAATTCTCCAGATTTTTAAATGTTGGCAACTGACTTAAAGAATTTTCAAACTCCCAGCAAGCCCAACAATAAACATGTGCAGGCCAGATGCTGCCTTCAGAGCTGGGAAGGAGGGACGAGGGGACACAGAGCAGGCTGTGAGGTGTGTCACTCCTGAGGTGAGGAGCCCAGGGAGCAAACAGACACTCCGAGCAAGTCAGAACTGGTCGAAATGAGCACAGCCCTCTGTGTAAGTTATATAGATAGATGTATATTTAATATGTATTATAAATTTTATATATATTTAGATGTACAAGTATATAATAACTCCTTTAAATTAATTAACATATATACATTTATTAAAATGGTTTTTTAGTGATTATTTATTCCTGTATACAATAGAACTCACATTGTCTTCCACATAGAAAGGAGCCATTAAATGATTGTTCATAATATACTTATTGCACACTAATATGTTCTAGAATCCTGGGGTATATCACTGAAAAAACAGGCAAAGATTCTTGTCTTCCAATAGGTAAAGTTATGGTGGTGACAGTTAAATAATCAACAACAAACACAATAAATAAGTAAGTTGTGTTTTGTGGTAGGAGGTAGGAAATTCTACAAAAAGAAAAGTGAGATAGGTTAGCCTGAACAGGCATTGGCACAGTGGATAGAGCATCAGCCTAGGATGCAGAAGACCCAGGTTAGAAACCCTGAGGTTACTGGCTTGAGCGTGGGCTCACCAGCTTGAGCACGGGGTCACTGGCTTGAGCGTTGGATCATAGACATGACCCCATGGTCACTGGCTTGAGCCCAAAGGTCACTCACTGGCTTGAAGCCCAAAGTCTCTGGCTTGAGCAAAGGGTCACTGGCTTGGCTGGAGCCCCCCAGTCAAGGCACATGTGAGAAAGAAATCAATGAACAACTAAGTTCCTGCAAAAAAGAATTGAAAAGAATTGATGCTTCTCATCTCTCTCCCTTCCTGTCTGTCCTCTTCCTCTCTTCCTCTCTCTCTCTCTCTCTATCTCTCTCTTTCTCTCTTTCTTTCTTTCTTACACACACACAGAAAAAAGTGAGGTAGGGTAAGGTTAAGAGGACTAGGATTAATGTGGGTAGTATATTTTGTTACATTAAATTGGATAAATAGTTTTATTTTAAAAAGCCAGTCATTTGTTTGTTCTTAATCTAATGGTGGAGCCGAATAGGAGGCATCCATTAAATCCACTGGTAATTCCAAAGGCCTGTTTTAGTAATAATGCCTAATTCTTTCTTTAAACAAATCTTTTACCAAGGAGTATGTAAAATGTAAATGTATATCTAATTTCACATCTTTTTAAATGTTATTTGGTACTCATACACATGCGAGTCATCTGTTTATTTGTTCAGTTGTTATTAAATGAACACCTACTATAGGCAAAGCCCCAAATCAAACATCAGTCACAGAAAGGAGGACATAACAGAGAGTTGAGAAGGGATTAGTAACATGGCATCAGGGACAAAGAAATCCTGTATAATTACTGAACTTTTCTCTGCCCAGTGGACTCCTTTAAGGACCAGCTTGGTTTCCATCATTTCTGAGAATAGGTCCATCTCTGTGGAAACTGCCATCATAGCTATCCAGGGTTATGGGGTACCTCCTGTGTAATTCACACTATTTCTACCATTTTTCCCTAGTTGGACATAAGACTATGCTAAGAGTTAAATCAGTGTGAGCTCTTGGTGTGAACTCAGGAGCCAATGTTCTGACCTTTCTATGAGTCTCCCCTATAACAATATAATTGAATATTCATGTATTTTATGCTCTCTAGGATGATAAAGAGTACATGACGGTTGAGATAGGGCAATAACAATACCACTGGTTTTGGATGTTCGATTTGGGCGCAACCCCTCCCAAACCCCCTATAATGTGGCCTCTGATCAGTTGTAAGACCTACTCCTTCCAACTGCAAAATGAAGTAGACATATGTCTACATTTCACAAGATTCTTGTAAGACTTAAAGGAGTTTCTATAAGGAAGAGCCTTCTATAAACTGTAAAGTGCTAATAATGATAACATAGTTTACATGTATTAAGCTCTTACCACATGTCAAGCATATATATCAATTCAGTTAATGCCCACAACAGTGTATGAAGTAAGTTGTAATATTATTCCTGTTTTCCAGATGATGAAACCCAGACACAGGGAGGTTTGTAGACCTGGCTAAAGTCACGGTGCTGTCCAGAAAATTCACCTGAGGTGTCTGACTCCAGAAAAATGGTGTTTAACTTCACTTGTAAATACTGCTACACAATTTCCAGAAGCATGATCCATTCCATAATATTTATCATCTACAGTATGCAAAGCACCATGCTAGTTAGTATGAAGGATATATAGATTAAAAGAAAACTTCCTGCCTTCAAGAATCTAACAAATTAGTATGGGAACCAAAAATATCTAGTTTTTATGAAGTCATTAACATCACTCTCAGAGATAGCACACACCCATCCCTGTGTTATGTTTTGACTAAAATTCTTTACTATCAATAAAGCACACATGAGAATTCTTCGATCAGAGGAAGAGATCTGCCCATACATGAGAGGGCAGAACCAGACTCAGTGGAATAGGGGTTCTCAGGAACAGAGGGGATGCAGTGGATCTTAGACAGCTAGGACTTAAATCCTCTTCCACCGAAGGCTACTCTAGGTATATTCTTTGAATTGGAGGCAGAGGTGAACAGCCCCTTTTCTCAATATCACATTTTAAAATTGGACCCATGTCATAACCTCCCAAGTGTTGTCAAGAAACAAAACATACTTGGAAGATAGTGTCCTGTAAAGAGGGGTAAGGAGAGTTAGGATAGGCCCTGTCCCGTGGCTCAGTGGATAAAACCTCAGCCCGGTGTATAGATGTCCCGGGTTTGATTACTGTTCAGGGCATACCTGAAAAGCAACCATCAGCTTCTCTTCCCCTTCCTCTCCCCTTCTCTCCCTCTTTCCCTCTCACAGCCAGTGACTTGATTGGTTTGACTGTGGCCCCAGGCGCTGCAGATAGCTTGTGTGGTTCCTGCAGGTCAGACTCAGATGTTAAAAATAGCTCGATACTGGAGCCTCTGCCCCAGATGGGGTTGCTGGGTGGATCCCAGTCAGGGTTCATGCAGGAGTCTGCCTCACACTCTCCCCTCCACTCACCTAAAATAAAATAAAAAAGAGAGCTTAAGGGAGGGTGTAGGAAGATCTTCACAAATTTGTGTTTACAGCGTAAACTCAGCAGTGCCTCACCCCTCCTCCTCAGAACACTCTGCTCCAAGATGCCTTGTGGCCTTTGCTGTTCTTTGTGAGGTGGAAGCACCTGCAGACTAGAGGCCTTCAGGTACGTATAACATTCATTCCCCATAAATTAATCAAGAGCTAATTCTTTATATTTATTAAAGTAGCAATGCATTTCATTTCTTTGTTCCATTTTATTTCTCAGTATCCCAGTAAGAGTTCTATTTTGGTTGGTTCTCTTCAGTAATTCACTACTTAACTCCTTCCACATTCCAAAATTTTTAAAATACAAATCCTAATTTTTATTTATCATTTTCTTCATCTCACAATAAAGAATTTAAAAATCTGTTTTCATTTCATAGACTTTTTTTTTTCTTTTGTGGCAGAGACAGAGAGTCAGAGAGAGGGACAGATAGGGACAGACAGACAGGAAGGGAGAGAGATGAGAAACATCAATTTTTCATTGTGGCTTCTTAGTTGTTCATTGACCGATTTCTCATATGTGCCTTGACTAGGGGGCTATAGCAGACCGAGTGACCCCCTCCTCAAGTCAGGGGCCTTAAGCTCAAGCTGGTGACCTTGGGATCTCAAACCTGGGTCCTCCACATCCCAGTCCGACACTCTATCCACTGCACTACCGCCTGGTCAGGCTCATTCCATAGACTTTTGAGATCATGGCATGTTAGGACGTAGTTAGAAAGGTGGCTGTAATATCAGTGTACAACTCAGGTGCGGATCTCTAAAAGGCACTGTGGGGAAGCCCCAGGGTCAATTCTTATTCAGGGTCTATATTCTTATTCTTCCCGAAAGGCCAAGCATGAAAATCGGTACAGAATACAGAGCTTTCAGCATCCACTTCAATTCCTAGTTTCTTTCTCAAACTGTGTTGTTTAACTTTTGACTTCTTAACCTGAAGACTTGGGAGGAAAATAAAAAGCCTCTTTTACAGAAACAAATTCAGATTTACCCCTCAAAGCAAACATAAACTGAAGCTCCCTAATCTTTGAGGCATTAATTATAGATAAAGATCAGGCTGTAAATGGTCTAATCTCACATCAGTGATCTAGAGGGGCAGGAACTGTCTGTCCGGAGAGACAGGGCCTAGAGAGCCCGTCCTTACCCTGAAAGACATGTGGTTCTAGCTGATCTACTCAAGGGAATCAGAGATGCCAGCTAAGTAGGTCAGCATTTGAGTCCTGTTCAACCATGGTAGTTTAACCATTTCATTTTAAAAATCTTAATAAGGTCTTCCTTCGTTCTTTTAATACAAAACCTCAAACATTTTATGCCCAACTCTTATCTTCAAAATAAAAAATCTCTAAACTTCAAAAGCATAGTTCAGCTTCTGAGGGTTCACATATAAACTACAAAGAAATTATTTTCTCCCATCAATACCCAAATCCTTGTTTAAAAAACTTACATTAACTCCTCAAGTATATTTTTTTTGATAAGTGGCAAATATTCTGAATTGACATTAGGTGCTGCAGATCATGCTTGCTTGGATTGCTCAATATCAGAAGCAAAAATTAGAATTGGTCAAATCCGGGTAAATCTTTTTCTGTGGCAAAATTCTAGCTTTATTGGGCCAGGAGAGACTGATAGGTAGAGTTGATTCAGTTTGGTGTTCAAGGATAGTAGTCATTCAGAAAGGAACTCCTATATACTGAAAGGCAATTGCCCTAACTTTAATATTTATAAAAAGATGTCAACAGATAAAAAATGGAGAATTAAGTTATAGTGACTTTTGCCAATATATAGGTATACTTGCAAAGAATTTAAGTCACAAACCGGTCTATATTTGCTTTGTCTCTTAACTTCTATTTTGAAATTCCTCACACTATCCCATTTACAAATTGTGTCTACAATTGTGTAAAGGGCTGCATTTTATTTGTGGTTGTTTTTTTGTTTGGTTTTTTGTTTGCTTGTTTTTGTTAGTGGAATGTAAGAAAGGATGAACCCTGCCATCACAGGTAATCTCCTGATTTGTCTGAAGTTGGATATATAAAAAAGGGGAAAAAACTGTTATTTCACCCCCCAAAATTGACATGATTTAAAATGACTGATTATGAAGCTAAAAGATTTACCTGTTTATGTTCATTGCTTAGTCAGTCATTTGTTTAATTGCATTTGATTAACCAAACTGAATGTATTTCTTTTCTTTTGTATAGTTTTATTGTTGGTACTGACATCTAATTATTAACCCCATGGGTAGAAAGAATATCTTCATAACTTTAATTAGGCAAAGATTTACTTCAAAGATAAACACTAACTATAAAAGAAAAAAATAATAAACTTGAATATATTAAAATAAGGGAGATGTTGATAAAAGGGTACAAACTTGCAGTTATAAAATTAATAAAACTAAAGATCTAATGTAGTGGTAGCCAACCTGGTCCCTACCACCCACTAGTGAACATTCCAGCTTTTATGGTGGGTGGTAGTAGAACAACCAAAGTATAAATAAAAAGATAGATTTAACTATAGTAAGTTGTTTTAAAAAGATTTATTCTGCCAAACTTAGTGAAAATTCAGCATAAAGCATTTGGTAAGTAATTATTATTATATGCTGTAACTCTGCTTTATAAATTTTATAAAGTAGAGTTACTTCCCTACTTTATAAATAACCATTACTGTGGAACCGGTGGGTGGTTAGAAAATTTTACTACTAACAGAGATACAAAAGTGGGCAGTAGGTATAAAAAGGTTGACTACCCCTGATCTAATGCATAGCATGGTGACTATAGTTGATACACTCTTTTGTATGAAATTTTCTATGAGGGTAAAACTTAACATTTCTTATATATGTGAGGTGATATGTTAGGTGATTGATGTGTTAATTAACTCAATAGGTGGTGTTGTTTCACAATGTAAACCAAAAAAAAAAAAAAATTGTTCATCAAAAGACACAATAGGAAAGTGAATGGGAAAACTGCAAGTGAAAGAAGATGCCAATTAATGAAGAATTTCTACAAATAATTGCATGAAAGACAATCCAATAAAAAAATAAGTACAAACTTGAGCACATATTGCAAAAACAGAATATCAGAATATCTGAACAGTCAATTAATAAATCTTTTAAAAAGATTTATTCTGCCAAACTTAGTGAAAATTCAGCATAAAGCATTTGGTAAGTAATTATTATTATATGCTTTAACTTGCTATAACTCTGCTTTATAAATTTTATAAAGTAAAATTTTTATAAAGTATAATTTATTAATGAGATTGAGTGCTCAGTCTCATTAATTATCAGGGAAAAACAAAATAAAACTATGATGAGATAACTAAACATAAACAAGAATGAGTAAAATAACCAAGATATAAATAGTATTGGTGAAAAGGTAGCATCACAGAATCTCATACATAAAGTTAGTAGGAATGTTACCTGGCTGGAAAACTGGCAGTATCTGGTAAGTCTAAACATAAGCATAAGTTCCCATTAACAAAAATGTGTGCATCATTCACAAAAGAAAGTACCATAATGTTCCTAGGAGTCCTATTGATAATAACCCCAAACTAGAACCACCCAAATGCCTATCAACAGTAGAATGAGTAATAAATTGTGGCATATTTATACGTGATGCTGCACAGCATGAAAATAATCACTGTATGAGTGTGTATAACAGTGTAGATGACTCTTACAAATATAATGTTGAATAAAAGAAGCCAGACACAAAAGAGTAAATGCTGGACAATTCCAGTTATACAGAGTATAAAGACTGGTTGACTATAACACATGCTGCTGGAAGTGCTCACCCTTGGGAGTCAGGCTCAGGTTCATGAGAGGCCTTCTGAGTGCTGATGTTTTTTTATCTGGTTTTCACAATAGGTGTTCATTTTGTAGGTAAAGTTAGCAAGTTGTATACTTATGATCAGAGTACTCCTCTGTATTTATACTACTCTTCAAAAAGGTAATAAAGAGAAAGCAAATTAGGCATGAATAACTTGCATTTTCATGAAAACACTTTCAGTCCATGGAGAATACTACATTTTAATATATATATATATATATATCAAATTTTCATTTCTATTTTTAATTGACCTCTTTGTAATCCAGAAAGTATGTTTTGAAACAAGTCATTCTACCACAATAAAAAGCAACAATAAGTACCAAAAGTTTACAAACAGTACATATATTTTTTGAAGAGGTAGAATAATTTTTCTGTAAGTTAAATAAATAATATAAACTAAAATATTATAAAGATACTTATAATGTTTGGTATACCTGATGCTTCATGTTTAGTAAAGTACTTTCTACTTCGACACACAGTATCTCTCCCCTAAGCCACATGTTACATAGAACAAGTATTACTGTTACTATTCCCACTTAAGGGATAAGGAAAATGAAGCTCAGAGAGACTCTATGTGTTCATAATCACAAAAAGATAGTCACATGGCCTGGATTCAATCTTTTTTTTCTTTTTTTCTTTTTTTTTTGTTAAAGAGACAGAGAGAGAGTGTCAGAGAGAGGGATAGCCAGGGACAGACAGACAGGAACGGAGAGATAAGAAGCATCAGTCATTAGTTTTTTGTTGCACATTGCGACAACTTAGTTGTTCATTGACTGCTTTATCACATGTGCCTTGACTGCAGGCCTTCAGGAGACTGAGTAACCCCTTGCTGGGGCCAGCGACCTTGGGTCCAAGCTGGTGAGCTTTGCTCAAACCAGATGAGCCCGTGCTCAAGCTGGCGACCTCGAGGTCTCGAACCTGGGTCCTTGGCATTCCAGTCCAACGCTCTATCCACTGCGCCACCACCTGGTCAAGCGATTCAATCTTGATGAGGGATTAATGCACCATACTACTGCTCAGCAAATACTCTTTTATTTTTTCCTGTACTCCTAATAATCTCCCTGAAGTGAAACAATTCTTCTCATGATTATAGTTTCATTTCTCTTCCATTTACCAAAACCTGAAGTGATTCTCAGGGAATCACAGCACAACGGATTAATTGGAAAATGTTTCCTTTTTAAAATGTTTTTTATGATTGGTGTCAATTTTTTTGTTTTGTTTTTTAATCTGGAAAAACTTCCCTGACACCCCTGAGTATGTTTAAAATGAATCCACTTATGGTTGCTTATTTTTGTTCTCAGGTAATTAAAATAACTCGACAACACCTAGATCACTTTGAATCACTTTGACTTGGTGCTCAGTTCCTTTGTCTTGAAAGTCAAAGAGGAGAGAAAAGTCTGTATGATAGAGATAAGTCCTCAAATGAATATTTTGTGAATTTTCTGTATATTGTAAAAGTGAATAATCAAGAATTCAAACTGTAAGTGCCTACCCCTAAATATTCACTTCACAAACAAGTATCTTGGATGTACACAGAATAAGAAAAATTAAAATTAAAACACATACCACCTTCTGGATAAATGAGGAGATGGACAAGTAGATTGAAAGCAGAATATGTGAAAAAAAACACTAAATAGGTTCTGAGTGATGCATAGCAGAGAAACCCAGGTGGCAACCTGATTAGTTTTTTAAAGAATATACATCTTGCCCTGACCAGGCAAGATGCTCTCAGTTGTTGAAAGCAATGTCCCCATACACCAAGGTTGCAGGTTTGTTCCTAAGTAAGGCACATAAAGACCCAACCAATGAATACAAAACTAAGCGGAACAACAAATTGATGTTTCTCTCTCCTTTTTCTCTCTCTCTCTCTCTCTTAAATTGATAAGTTTTTATTTATTTTTTTTTTCCTGAAGCTGGAAACGGGGAGAGACAGTCAGACAGACTCCCGCATGCGCCCGACCGGGATCCACCCGGCACGCCCACCAGGGGCAACGCTCTGCCCACCAGGGGGTGATGCTCTGTCCCTCCGGGGCGTCGCTCTGCCGCGACCAGAGCCACTCTAGCGCCTGGGGCAGAGGCCAAGGAGCCATCCCCAGCGCCCGGGCCATCTTTGCTCCAATGGAGCCTTGGCTGTGGGAGGGGAAGAGAGAGACAGAGAGGAAGGGGGGGGGGGTGGAGAACCAAATGGGTGCTTCTCCTATGTGCCCTGGCCGGGAATCAAACCCGGGTCCCCCGCACGCCAGGCCGACGCTCTACCGCTGAGCCAACTGGCCAGGGCTTAAAATTGTTTTTTAAAAAGAATATACATCTTGCTAGTGACAGAAGAAAGAAGAGAAGAAAGGGAGATGAGGTAATACATCTGCTGGGATGGCTTTACCCACAGGCTTGTGATTGACGTAGGAGCCACTGAAGGCAGCCCCTTCCCGGGACGTTTCTAAACTAACACAGTCATCATCACTCTGGAGCTTAAGACTCAGCAGGCATTACAGTGTCAGCACAATAGAAACCCTCTCCTTTTTAAACATAGTTCTTTAGAAAAAGCAAAGTGACTATTTTATTATTATTATTATTATTAAAGATATTTTTATTTATCTTTTTAGTATATTTTAATAATCATTATACTTTATTTGTATCTTTAATCTTTTAGTGATAGATACAGTTCAGTTTTATCAGTTGAAAAATATTAACAGACCAAAAAATATATATATATACAATATTAACAGACTAATAAGGCTGTTATGAGAGAGGTATACTTTACACATAAGTGTCTGATTGGATAAACAGATGCTTCCTTTGACATTTTACTTGAAATTTCCATAAGCTTTTCTCTTCACTTACTCATTCTTTAGTCTATTGAGTAATAATACTTATACATGGAAAGGGCTTTAACTTTAAATAAATCAAGGAGTTTCATTATATTAAAATATCTAATCACCACTGAGGCTGCTGATTAAGCCATTGCCAGACTGATCGCTAACTGGACAGGCAGGATGTCTCAGTAGCACTGGCTCTATGCCATTCTCTCACATCAATCAAATTCACAGGAATATGAGACTTTGCGGTTCTTTCATACACTGACCAAAACAAAAAGCACAGCATTTCAGCTGTCTCTTACCCCTGCAGACAAGCACGTGGCATGATGGAGATTGAAAAAAATTAAAAAGTAAAGGTTATGAACGTCTTCTGCTTCTAAAACCAAAGAATCACTTTCTTTAGTGAAAAAACAAAACAAAACAAAACCCTCATAGCAGAACTATGGGATTGAATCTCTACGTCTGCATTTTCCAGACACTTTGACCAACTCTTACACCTATTGTTGAACAGAACCTACCTATTCTCCCAATCAAATCACCTTATCTGTCAAAGTCTTCCCTGGCTCACCTTGAAACATGACAAGTGCCATAGTTACCAAAACAGTATCATTGCTTTCAAACAACACACTGCTACAATCCTCCTTAAAATGTCTCTGATGATTCTAGAATAAGTTGCTAAAACAAAGATCATCTATTTTTTTTTATTAGAAATGGAAAATTCTTTCATGTTTGGGTAACATTTAGAATTCTGGAGCTTGAGGACTGAATTCATAACCAAATATATTAGTTTTCTGTTGCTGTCATAACAAGTTACAACATAACAAATTATACAAACTTAGGGACTTAAACCAACACAGACTCTAACGTTCTGTAGATCAGAAGTCCAATACAGGTTTCTCTGGACGAAAATCAAAGTGTTGGCAAGCTGTTTGTCTTTCTGGAGTCCCTAGGGCAGAATCAATTTCCTGCTTATTTGGGTTGCTGGCAGAATTTAGTTCCTTGTAGTTATAGGTTAAAAGCTGAAGGGTCCTTGTTCCTTTGCTGACTGCCAGCTGAGAACCACTTCTCACGTGGAGAGGCCCCTTTCTGCCCTCAAAGGCAGCAATGAGGAGTTGAATCTTTCTAATGTTGCAGCTCTCTGAGTCACTCTTCTATCCTCATCCATTTTTAAGGATTCATGTAATAAGATCAGACCTACCTGGGTATTCCAGGATAATTTCCCCATCTCAGAGTCTGTACCCTTAATCATATATGCAAAGCACTTTGTGCCATGTAAGGAAACATATTCATAAATTCCAGAGATTAGGACATGGACACCTTTGGGGGCAGGCTCGGCGAGGGTGGGGGGAGGGTGGGTGGGCATTATTCTGTTTAATACATCCTTGGCTGGCAAAGAGAAAAAACTTACCAAAAGATTTAAAATGAATAAAATTTCCTGACAAATTAATTTTACAGGACTTAAATTGAATGGTGTTATTTGCTTCATTCAACTGTTCTGTTCTCATCTGCTACCAATAGACTCTACAAGGAGTGGTAAAAGGAGTAAGTTGGTGATGTGGACATATTGTTACTTCCCTCCTCAAATTCATATGTTGAAGCCCTAACCCCCCCCAAAGTGACAGTATTTGGAAATGAATCATTTGGGAGGTAATTAGATTTAGATGAGGTCATGTCGGCGTGTGATGGGATCAGTGCCCTTATAAAAGAGACTGCCCTCACTTTCTCTCTGGCAAGTGAGCACACGGTGAGAAGGCGGCTGTCTGCAAGCCAGGATGAGAGCCTCGGTCAGAACCAGGCCGTGCCAGCGTCCTGACCTTGGACTTCCAGAATTATAAGAAATGGCTATTGTTTAAGCTACTCAGTCTACGGTATTATTTTTATTGTACGAAAGCTTAAACTGACTAAAATAGTAAAAAGTAGATATAATCAAAAGATTCATTCTTCTATTTTCAATCTAAGGAAATGTAGTTTCATAGTAGAGGTGGCATTACTTCTTCAAAAAGAGATAAACTTTGATGTCATTAGATATGGTCTTATTTAATCACTGACTTTATCAGTTAAGACTTGAAAATATTGCAGAAATATATTGGGATTTTCTAAAATCTAACTATTATTTGAATGGTTTAAAACAGACAAAATATTACTTATAATAAACATTGCCTCTTCAATGTGATTGTAAATAGGATCATATCTATCAACTAATAGTAACAATGTCAAAGAATAATTTTTTAATGTAAAACTTAGGCAAATTATACAAAATCTCAACCAATTATTAAGGATTAACAATAGATTTCACTGCACACAAAGCAATTTTTATAAATTTAAATAGAAAAATGATTGAGGATTGCCAGTGATCTGATTTATTTACATATATCAGATTTTTAAATTTTAAAACATTGTTTATATATTTATTTTTTTAAGAACAGAGAAACCCTTCATAACATAGTAGCAGAGAGTGAACACAAAGATAAAGACCCCGGTCTTAGCTGCAGCCACATCATGATATGATATCAGGGACCCAGAAAGTTCACTAAGGTAGATAGTAACCATGAAAGCTCCAAAGATAAATACTGTGAGTTTCTTGCCTTCCTGTACAAACATGCCACTCCCCAAACTGAGAGGTGGAGTTTATTTTTCCTCTTCTTGAATCTAGGCTGCCCTTGCAACTACTTTGAGTAAAGGAATACACTAGAAGTAATATTTTGGTACTTTTGAGCCCAGACCTTAAAAAGACTGACAGCTTCTATTCCCCTCCACTTCAAATGCTCCCTCTTCTAATTCAGCTACCAACCAGTGAGGAAGCCCAACTAGATACACAGAGAAGCCACATGGAGAGGAAGCAGGACTCCTTGCCAACAGCTCCAACGGACCTCTCCTCCTGCAGCCAGAAACAACTTCCAGCCAAATGTATGAAGCCTCTTGGACCTTCAGGCAATCCTAGTACCCCAGCTAACACCACACAAAGCAGCAGAATTGCCCATTCAACGAAAATGGGGAAAACATATAAAGTAGGGTCAGGGCAAAAAGGAAGTTAAACACTGCGATTTCAAACACAGGAACCAGGGGAGACTTCATGAGAATGTAACATGAGAGAGTAAAATGGATTGCTCTCTGGAGGAAGAGTGTCCCAGGCGGAGGAAAGGGCTAGTGGAAAGGCCTAATCCACAGGTGCCTGACATATTTGTGAAAAATCAAGGATTCCAGTAGAGTTGCAACAAGCTGATGAGGGAAAGAGTGGTAGAATGAGAGGTTATCTCCGAGAGGTAACAGGATTCCATAGTAGATGGGGCTTTGGTGGATTAAATGGTAACCCCTCAAAATATGTGCCAACATCTTAACCCCTTAGATCTTATAAATGTGACCTAATTTGGAAAAAGAGTCTTTGCCTATGCAAATAAATTAATAATCTCAACATGAGATCATCCTGGATTCTCTGGGTGGGCTTAAATACAATAATGTGTGTTGTTATAAGAGAGGAGAGAAGAAGGGCATGCAAAGACAGAAGCAGAGGTTGGAATGATATGGCCACAAGCCAGGGAACACCTGTGGCCACCAGAAGCTGGAAGAGGCAGGGAAGGATTCTCCCCTGTGGCCTTCAGGGAGTGTACTGACACTTTGATTTCATGCTCCCAGCCCCCAGAACAGTGAAGGAATAAATATCTATTGTTCTAAGCTGTCCTAGGAAACTATTAGTCTTTCTAGGACATTGTAAAAACTTTATTTTTTAATTGGGGGTGAGGAGGGGATGGAGTCACTGCAGGGTTAGAGCAGAAAAGCAACGTGATCTGACTTACATCCTTAAAAGTTGATGGACTGCTAGGTTGAAAATAAATTTTAAAGGCCTACACAAAGCAGTCAGGAGACCAGTTGAGAGTTTAATGCAAGGGAGAGAAAATGATAGCACAGGCCAGTACTGCAGCAGTGTTAAAACAAGGAGGGGTAGATTATGGATATATTTTCAAAGTAGAGAGAATAGAATGTCTAGATAGATTGGACCTAGAATATGAGAGAAAGTAGAGTCAAAATGACTCCAAGGTTTTGGGTGTAAGCAAATGGAAAAATGGAATGATCATTGAATAAGATGGGAAAGGTGGGAGGTACATCAGATTAAGGGGTAAAGTCCAAAAGAAGTCCATTTAGGGCATGTTGATTAATTTTTGAGGTTCCTATTAGACATCTAAGTAGAGATGTCAAGCACCAAGTTGTGTATAAAAATCTGAAGTTCAAGAGAGAGTATATGACCCAGAAATATTAAACAGAGTATGTCAGCATATGGATGATATTAAAAACCATGAAACTGCTTTAGATCAAACTAGAGAGTAAGTTCAAAGAAGAGAAGAGGACTAAAAGCAGAATGTGAAGTATCTAGTATTGGGAGAAACCGGAAATAGAAAAACAAGAAAGGAGGCCAGAAGGAATTGATAAGAAAGAAGATATCCCTGCAAAAAATATGGTATTCTGGGAGTTAAGTGAAGAAAATATGTCAAGGAGGAAGGCATGACTAAACTATGTCAAACACATGGCTAGGACAAGCAAGATGATTCTGAGAATTATTTAGTAGATTCAGCAGCATGGAAGTCACTGGTGACTTTTACAAGAGCATGCTTGCTGAAATATTAGGGACATAAGCCTGGCTGAAGTGGACTTAAGAGGGAACAAGAAAGGAGGATTTGGAGAGAGTATGGAAAAGTCTTTAGTAGAATTTTAGCACAATGGGTAGCAAAGAAATGAGATGGCAATTGGCAAGGGAAAGAGACTGAAAGAAAGCATTGCTGAAATTGAAGGAAAAAGCAGCATGTACATATACTGGCGGTAGCCATTGGAAGAGCAAAACTTAAAAGTGACAATGTAGAAGAAAGGCAGAATTGCTGAAGCAATGCCCAAGGAGGTAGGATCCAGTGCACGAGTGAATGGATAGGCAGAGGGCTCTCCTCAGCACAGACTAGACACAGAGGATGCAGACGCTGGTGAGCAAGGAGGTGGGGCAATAGTCACCGGGGCCATTCTCCTCTGCTCACTTTAACATGCTCCATGAAGCAGGAGGTGAGGGCACTAGCTGACAGTCAAGATGGGACAGAAGGGGTTGGCTACTGGAACAGAGAGGAGATGATATGGCATAAATGTCCAGGAAATTGGGTGAGGAAATATCTAGGAAAGTATTGAATGATTGTCCAGCAGCAAGGAAAGCACATTTGGTGTTTGTGGCCATAAACCTAAGATGAAACAGTCAGCACAATGGAGTGTTTGTACCAGCCAAGGCCAGCTGCACAGAAGCTGGCACAGAGCAGGCCGACTATCAGATTTAACTAGGATTCCGTGTTTGCTCTAAATTCTACAAAAAAAGAGATGCAAAAGGTACCCCAGATGTGCATGAGGGAGTGACATGGTGATTGGCCCTGGAATTTAGGCTGGTGAGGAAGGGAGAGAGGCCATGGAAGGGTGAAGGCTAGTAGGACCAATGGGTACAAGGCCAGGGGTGGGGTGGGAGTTGAAGGACTATGGAAGTACTAGAGAGAATAAGCTGAGAATGAGAAGAGATCCAAATGAAAAAAATCTTATCTTATAAATACTGAAGACCAGCCTGACCAGCCAGTGGCACAGTAGATCAAGGGTTGGACTGGGACGCAGAAGACCCAGGTTCGAGACCCCAAGGTCACCAGCTTGAGAGTGGGCTCACCTGGTTTGAGCAAGGTTCACCAGCTTGGACCCAAGGTTGCTGGCTTGAGCAAGGGATCACTCAGTCTGCTGTAGCATCCTGGTCAAGGCACAGATGAGAAAGCAATCAATGAACAACTAAGGTGCTGCAACAAAGAGTTGATGCTTCTCATCTCTCTCCCTTCCTGTCTGTCTGTCCCTCTCTCTGACTCTCTCTGACTCTGTAGTAAGTAAGTAAATACATAAATAAATAAATAAATAAATAAATAAATAAATAAATAAATAAATAAATAATATAAATACTGAAGACCAGAACAGACCAGAAGCCTTTCCACTGGTCTTCAAATCATGCTAGGAGAAAAGAGAACCTTTGAGATGGACCAGAAACAACTTCTTGATCCATTATTTTCTATACTAAAAATGCCTTTTATGTTGAAAGCTATTTATTTGTTCAAGTTTACGGAAAGAACAGGAAGGTTGGATTTTATGTGTAGAGACCTCTTTCTACACCAGTGGCTGTGTTTTCTAACACTCCTTCTCTCAGTTTATAATCTCTAGTTATTTTCATTCTTTTATTCTTCCTTATCACTCATCTCTTTTAAAATTAAAATATAATGCGTAAACCTGAATATAACATAAAAGACTCAACAATGCCAAGAATAGTGGGAGGATTATCTGGAAATCCTTGTCCATCGTTTCATTACCCAGTGTCATGTCAGTTGTGGGTTCAGTGTTTTCCAGGAAGTGTGCACCCACCTTCCAATGGAGTCAGTGCCAAAAGTAAAACATGGATTCTCTGAGCCATCTCGCACCTGGAGATAGATCCTGGGGGAGATATGCAAAAACAAATAGCAACCCCAGGCAACAGGACTCATTATGTTTTTATTAACACAGTAACCCTTTCTACCCAAGCAATATCCCAAATTGGATAATTACCTCCCACATTGCTTTCCCCTTGTCTTTGAAACTAAACACCAGGCTCTTTCTCAATTAGCGTTCTGAGCTTTGAGTCGAGTTCCTTATGTGCTGTTACTCAGCTGCTACACAACTGCCCAGATGTTGCATGAAACCCTTCCTAAATATAGCTCTCTAGGCACATTCAGAATCCTCCAGGAAAAAAAAAAAAATTAACATACAATTTTATTGACAAGAATCAATATTCACCACTTAGAAGTGTTGTGTTTTTTTTTAAAAAAAAAAAACCAGTTAGGGCCCTGGCCGGTTGGTTCAGTGGTAGAGTGTCGGCCTGGCGTGCAGAAGTCCCGGGTTCGATTCCCGGCCAGGGCACACAGGAGAAGCGCCCATCTGCTTCTCCACCCCCCCCCCTCCTTCCTCTCTGTCTCTTTCTTCCCCTCCCGCAGCCGAGGCTCCATTGGAGCAAAGATGGCCTGGGCGCTGGGGATGGCTCCTTGGCCTCTGCCCCAGGTGCTAGAGTGGCTCTGGTCGCAACAGAGCAACGCCCCGGAGGGGCAGAGCATCACCCCCTGGTGGGCAGAGCGTCGCCCCCTGGTGGGCGTGCCGGGTGGATCCCGGTCGGGCGCATGCGGGAGTCTGTCTGACTGTCTCTCCCCGTTTCCAGCTTCAGAAAAATACAAAAAAAAAAAAAACAGAAATAAGTCACATAAGCAAAATTTTATTCTACCTGTAAAATTTTAAATTACTGACCCAACAGGGTTAAAAAGATCATCATGTAAGAAAATCACTTCCAAGTTTATTAGGCAACAGTTTCATCCAGAAATATGTTATTACCAAGTCAAGGTAATTTAATGGTAGAACGGTAAATGTGAAATAAAGTATTTGCAGGGGGGGGGGGGGGGGGAGGAAATCTGTTTGTGTTTTGCGTTTAAATGTTTTAGTATTTAAATGGAAAGCAAAAAAGCAGAAATATTCTGCAGTGAAACAACTGGAATTTCCATTTCCCATCCACATCATAAATGAGATCATTCTGCAGCGATGATTCCTTGCACACCACTTTAAAATGAGCGCACTCAGGCAGAGTCTGTGGCTGGGACCCAAGGCACTGAAAACCTATCCTATACTGGCTTCTGAAGGATGTATCACACACACACACACACACACACACACACACACACACGCACACGCACACTGGATTTACAGCTCCACCAGCAGTCACAATAACCTATGGCTAAGTCTATAAAGTTTATGAATAAACCACTAAAGTAGCCACAAGCAGAAGTGGCAGAAAACACTGCTTCTTTTATACCACTTTGGAAATAAACTCAATTCACTGAGAAAGGTAACATCTGATGCTTTGGCAACATCAAAAATAATATTTAAAAATTTAGAAACCCTCTGGTACATGATCCCATATCCCCAGAAGGATTAGCTTCTAAATCCTATTCTTTACATTTGAATCCAGAGGGCTGCTCAGGCTGTCCCTGTGGCTATCTCATGGGGCTCACATTTGTGTAGCTTTGTCTAAACAAGTCACCAACCTTCTTCAATGACCTTTTACTTTCAAGAGATGTGTTATCAACATATTAGACCAAGTGAGCACTTGCCTCGCTTCCAGACTGAGTACCAACTTGCAGAGGAATTAGCAGGTGGGGAGGGGGTTGAGGTACAGAGGCGGACGGCACTGCTGTGCAAATGGAACTATCAAAGGGAACTCACCTCTGAAAGGAGAAAGAAAGAACTAATGATTTCAGTCCAGTGAGTAAGGGGCATGGTTTGTGCTGACGAGGGCCCTGCAGGAGGTTGAGTGTGTGCATCTATGGAGGCACCAGCTCCTGTCTGGTACACACTGGCCCTGTCTGCATCATGGTCATTGGTACCCCTTAGCAAAGCCCGAGTCTCTGGGCTCCCTGCTAATGACCAGCCTGCATTCCACTGCCCTTGGCACAGCTGAAGCTACCCCGAGCCTGTGAATCATTCACTCATTCCCAGTCATCCAAAGTTTCAGAGAGGAGAAATAGTGCCATGATGTTTGCATCACACAGAGCACAATTGTGTTTCCTTCAGAATAGTGTAGGAATAAAGATATTTCAAGGTAAACAAAAGTGGATGTTATAGGGAAAACAGCTGTGTTAGGCTTGCTCACTTGTACTTTGCATGATTAGTGCGTGAGCATGTGGCAGAGCCATGTGTATATAGTCTGTGTAAGGCTACAGGTATTTTTCCTCAGGGCGGCTATGATGGATCTATTGCCCACCACTGCAAGGGGCCATTTTCCTGATCTTCACCTGCTGTTGTGAGAAGCAGTTGTCACCTCCCTGTTCGCTCATCCGCGGTTACAAGACTATTAAATGGGAATGACTTAATGCTTGCGGGCTCCACAGCTCCTCTACCATCTGCCTGAATTCAATGTGGACCTGCCTGGCCTCAGCCACAGGCACTACAGATGGTCTGAGGGAGAATGAGAAAGTAGAAAGACGGGAAATTTCCCTGTTACCGGTCTTAAATTAAGGAGAAGGAGGGATACAGAGGGAGAGAGCAAAAAACACAATGGTTAAGAGGAAAAAAGAGATAATTACATGGGAAGGAATGCTAGGTAACGTTGGAAATTATTTCTTCAAATTCTTAGGTTTTCTTCTAGCATTTCCTGCCAGCTGTCTGGCTATCTACCAGGGGAAAAAAAATCTCCTAATACTGTTCCTGTGGGAATTTGAATTGTAAGTATGAAAAATAACAATGATCCACAGGCCAGAGAAGGAAATGGTAAAATTCCTAAATGACTAGAGTTCAAAGATCAAGAATGTAAAATGTTGTGTTTTTCTACTTCTCTGTGTGGTAACGCACAGGATATGCCTCTCTTCTGTGAAGTCCTAGTGATGAACTACATTTAAATCCAAGCTCCTCTCTATCTCTGTGACCCTGGCAAGCAATTCAAACACCCTGAGCTTCAGTGTTCTCATCTAGAAAATAGAAACAGTAACAGCACTTTCCCCATAAAGTGTTACGGATTAAATGAATTGAATGGTACCTGACACATAGTATGTACACAATATGTCTTAACCAGTATTATTACCACCATTATTACATCAGTCATAGTTATGTTACTCCCAGATAGAATATAAATCTTTTTGTATTTTCAAATCAATTTTCCTAAGTTTGAGGAGGAAATTGATTATCCAGATACTTATGATATGATATAAAAAACTTCTTAAAAATACTAATCAGATATTTTATTATTTTTAGTTCTCAATACACACATAAATTCAATTATATAATGGTTAATTATATAAAATATATTATAAATATATAATATGCACTGTATTTTTATATATTTAATTATACTTATTTAAATTTTATATTCCTTGCAGATAAAAATCAGGAGGGATATGTCTCTTCTGCTGATATCCCACTAGGAAACAGGAGGGGCCCCAGTCCCACACCAGGCTCCCCAGCCCGGGGTTTGAGTGCCAGTAAGGGAAGTCCCTATAACTTCCTGTTGTAAAGTTCAGTGGGGTTATGGCTGAGTGAGACGAGGCTGCAGGCGTCCCCGGCAGTTTCTCATAAAGGGCCCGCACACTGACTTACTCAGGCTCACGCTCTCTGGGCTCCAGTGCTGGGGCAGCAGCTTAAAAGGCACCAGGGACATACACTGAGGAACTCAAGTATCTAGCATCAGGATGAGAGCTGGAGGAGCAGCTTTCTCCCAGAAAAAAGTGCTGGCAAAAGCCATTTGTCCTTTTCTGAGCCCTGAGCCCACAGAGCTCCATAACTGAGTCTCCAACAACCTGGCTAGCACTGTTCGCCTGCCCTGGTGATTCCCTGAGACTCTGCCCCACCCAACTTGCAGGTTCATTCAAGCTGTTCTTCGTGGCTTTTCCATACAAACGGCCTATCTTGGCTCATGTTTCAGACTTTCCTAAAATCTCTCAAACAAACAGCATCTGGCCTCTGCATATCCTGTGCCTCTTGCTAAGTGGCCTCAGGTCCAGCACTAGCAGCAGCCGGACTCAGTTCACAGCATGGCCTCTCAAGAGCATCTCCAAGCCCAGCAAAAGCAGAAGCCATCTTCAGATAACTTTGTAGTTCAAGCCAGGTGGCACTAGGCAGAACACAGGCAGTGGCCAAACTTGGCCAGAACCTCCCAGGAGGCCCTAGAGCCAAAGCACCCAGTGGACAGTTTCATATCAGGTCAAAGCATCACCCAACCACCTCCACAAAAGACACCTTCAAGGGGCAGACTCAGTGGGCACCAGAGCCCCCCTAAAGTAAGTCTTTCTCTGTAGAGTGGGACCCTGCATAGCTGATCCTCCATGGTGTCACAGCCAGTTCTTGCAACTGACTGGCCTGAAGGAAAATGCCTCCCATTGCTGTGCTAGCAACAATCAAGACTCTACAATATGAGAAGGGTGTACACAGCCCACATGTGAGTTACACCTAGAGTGCTCAGCTTGGGTGATCAGAGAGGCTTTGCCACTGGACCCTATAAGATACCTACTACATAGGACCTGCCTACCAAACCTGGGAGACATAACAACTCTCTCTCGACCTAATATATAAAAACAAATACAGGAGGCCTGACAAATGAGGACACAAAGAAACATGTCCCAAATAAAAGAAGAGAACAAAACTCTAGAAAAAGAAGTAAATGAAATGGAGACAAGCAGACTACTAGATGCAGAGTTCAAAATACTGACTAAAAGGGTGCTCAATGAACTTAGAACCTGAACAGCATAAAAAGGACAGTCATAAATAAAGAATACACTAACTAAAATGAATAATTTACAGGGAATCAACAGAAGAATTAGATCAGTGATTTATAATATAAAGAAGAAAAAACAGAACAGCAGGAAGGAAGAAGAAGAAGAAGAAGAAGAAGAAGAAGAAGAAGAAGAAGAAGAAGAAGAAGAAGAAGAAGAAGAAATACGAACAATAAAATGACAATAAATACATATCTATTAACAAGAGAATCTGAAAAACAAAATAAGTGACCAAGCAGAACAGAAATAGACTGGGGTTTGGGGAGTTGGGTGAAAAAGGTGAAGGGGATAGAAGTACAAATTAGTAGTGACAGTCATGAGGCTGTAAAGTACAGCATAGGAAATATAGTCAATAATATTCTAATAACTATATATGAAGTCAGATGAATATAAAATTTATTAGGATGATCACTAAGTAAGTTATATATTGTCTAATCACTGGAGTGTACACCTAAAATTAACATATTTTATGTCAACTGTAATTTAAAAATAAAAAATATTATTAAAAAGTAAATATAAATAAAAATATAAAAACATGTATCCACATGCCCTGTACTATGTTTGTCATAATTTTGTCCTCTTTTTCAAAAAACACTTCAATTCTCTCATAGAGTTTACTTTGAATAAGTTTAAAGCAAAATCATTTTCCTACCTACCATAAGCAGAATCACTATACCTTTCCCCACCCTGGAACAGAAGATGAAATAAATGTGAAAAGACATCATGTAACAGTCATTCTATCCATCTGTTTTCATAGGATTTAGGCTCCAAAAGGTCTGAGTCCATGTCTTCTGAAAGTGGTGGATGCCCAATAAATATGATTTGAAACAGTCTTGCTGGGAGGACTAAGGTTCTCTGTGTGAGTATGCTTATTCCAGGTTACCACTGCCTAAATGATGCTTATTCCTCATTAGATTTCCACTTGTTCTGTTTCTCTGTTTTCTTCCAGACTATAGTCAAAGCGAGAAATTCTACCCTTTACTCAGCTAGGGGTGTCTCTTCCTTTCTTCATCGTGCCTGCTATTAAATCGAGCTTTACATAGTACCAAGACCATCAGCCCTCTCAGATGAATTACTTTTTCTGAAAAATAAAATAAAATAAAATGATTTATGATCTTGACTCTTGGGTCTGGAAAGTAATGTCTCATTGAGTGAAAAGACAGCATAAAACTTTTTAAAAAAACTGCAGTGTGTATTTCAGCTCATACTTGCTAACTTTCCAGCAGTTAGTGGAAATTATTGTGAAGAAACAAAAAAGAATTTGGCCATGCAATATGGAAATATCAATAAAAAACTATTCTGTATATTAAAAATTAAGGAAAGCAATTATTACTTGTCCAGCTACTAGTAGGGTTCAGCCATAGGTTCATGTATTCATTCAGGGTATTATAATCTCTTTGGGAAAAGTTTATTCCAAAACATTACACCTAATAACTCATTTGTCATCTTATTTATGTGAAGTAGACTCACTAATTCTAGCATTGGAAAACAAAAATATGTATGTAAAATATATTAGGTTTAATCAGAGTGTAAGAATGAGATTAAATTATTTTACCAGTTTGAACATCAAAATTCTTAAAGATTAATTAAACAGAGAATAAGAAAAACAGAAAAGATTAAGTCCAGGCACTCTTCTTATGTTTTTTACATTTATTTTTAAGTCATACATTATTTCAATAGGAAAATGTAATTGTATGTATTTTTTGTATGCGTGACAGAGACAGAGAGAGGGACAGATAGGGAGAGAGATGAGAAGCATCAGTTCTTCATTGCAGCACCCTGGTTGTTCATTGATTGCTTTCTCATATGTGCCTTGATGGGGGGGGGGTGCTCCAGCAGAGTGACTGACCCCTTGCTCAAGCCAGCAACTTGGGCTTCAAGCCAGTGACCTTTGAGGTCAAGTCAGCGACCATGGGGTCATGTTTATGATCGCACGCTCAAGCCAGCGACCTCAGGGTTTCAAAGCTGGGTCCTATGTGTCCCAGTTCGACACTATCCACTGTGCCACTGCCTGGTCAGGCTGTATGTATTTTTAAATATAGCTGAATGTTCTCTATTTTGTGTCTTTAAAATTCTACTTCCTTGTCCATTTAAAAATAAATATTTATTAAATATCCACATGACATATTGCAATAATATAAATAAAACACAATTCCTGATCCAATGAGATCATATTTTAAAAGGCAAACAAGTGAACAAAAATGGCAATAAAATATAGAAAGTACAGTAGGTCCTCGAATAACATTTTGTTCAAATTTGTTTTATTATAACATTGATGAGATGCCTTAAGAACTTAACTTTTGTTTATATCAATTAGCCTATGGAAAAATTGGTTTCATTATACATTAAGTAAGGACTTATGGTGTAATAATAGAGATTTCACAATGTCAAAGATAGCTCAAGGAAAAAATGGGTAATTCTTTCAGGGAAATTAGTAGGTAAAAATGAATGAAATATATAAGACTGGGTGGTAAAGAAGATTCTAGAAAGGAAATGAACAATATGCATAAAGAAATGAGCATATGAACCAACATGAAATGTCTTAAGAAGTGCAAGCCAAGCGCCATGGCTAACACATGTGGAAAGAAGATTGACGATGAGGCTGCAGTTTGCCAGGGCTGTAGTCATAGAGGGTTTGAATGTTGTGTTAAGAAGCAGAGCCAGCTCCATGTACCCATGACCATGCAGCTACACAGGGCCCCACACTTAGAGAGCCTCCTTGCCTTGTTAAATGCTCGGCTGTCACCATCTTGAAATTTCTAATTTTTGAACAATAAGCCCTGTATTTTCATACGTACTGGGCTTCACAAACTACAGCCCTACTTATGTTAAGGAGTTAGTTTAAACAATAACTATTTCTAGAAAAAAAAAATAAAGGCAGAACCAAATCCTCCTTAGATCATTTGTGGTTGTCTGACTTGAACAAGTTTCAATTAGCATATACGAATGCCAACAATTCCCAAAGATGAAAATTTCGGAAAGACCACTCCTGACCAAAGCTACTACTGGAGTCAAATCGGCTAATCACAGTAAAAGGACTGTGATTCTTGGCTTTTCTTTGCTAATTCTTGCTCAAACTCAGGTTTTAAAATAACATCCAGTTCATTATTCTATGAACTTCTAAATATTTTCCAGGACTATCTTTATTAAAACAAACCCTTTAAACAGCACAGGTAAAATCATTTGGCATTCCCATAGCCAGGACGTACATTTTAGTCTCAGCCTCCTAACTTTACCTACTTTTCACTTAGATTCTCAAACAACAATGTATAAAGTTATAAATGAGCTTTTGTTTACCTTCTAGTTGTACAATATTGCTCAATACATTATTGCTCATCTATGAAACAAATTAGATATTGATGAAATTATTCATAATTTATTTACCTATCTTATAATGAGTCTTCTGCCCAACAAATGTTTAATTCATCTTTAGAAGTCATTTTGAAATTAGTCAATTTCAAATATCTTCCTTTTATTTGAAGCATCACATTTATTCAACTCATGATCTATTTCTTTTTCTTTTTAATTTTTATAATAGCTTTATAAAGATATAATTTTCAGACCATAAAATTTACCCTTGTAAAGTACACAAATCAATATTTTTTGCTATATTCACAAAGTTGTATAATCTAATTTCAGAACATTTTCATCTCTTCCAAAAGAAAATTTGTATTCATTAACAGTCATATCCCATTCTTTCCTGTCCAACCTCTAACAATTAATTTTTTGTCTCTACAAATTTGTCTATTCCAGGATATTTCTTATAAATAGAATCATACAATATATAGCTTTTTGTGTCTGACTTCTCAACGTAATATTTGCAAGGCTCATGAATTGGTAACATGTATCAGTCCTTTACTTTGTATTGAACAATCATATTTAATTTTATAAATATACCACTTTTTATTTTCCCACATATCAGTTGACAAACACTTTGTTTTCATTTTCATTTTTTACTTTTTTTTATTAATTTTAATGGGGTGACATTAATCAATCAGGGTACATAGGTTCAGAGAAAACATCTCTGCATTATTTTGACATTTGATTATGTTGCATACCCATCACCCAAAGTCATATAGTCTTCTCTCACCCTCTATCTGGTTTTCTTTGTGCCCCTCCCCTCCCCCACCCCCATTAACCACCACACTCTTGTCCATGTCCCTGAATCTCATTTTTATGTCCCACTTATGTATGGAATCATATAGTTCTTAGTTTTTTCTGATTTACTTATTTCACTCAATCTAATGTTATCAAGATCCATCCATATTGTTGTAAATGATCCAATGTCATCATTTCTTATGGCTGAGTAGTATTCCATAGTATACATATACCACATTTTCTTTATTCAATCATCTATTGAAGGGCTTTTTGGTTGTTTTCATGTCTTGGCCACTGTGAACAATGCTGCAATGAACATGGGGCTGCATGTATCTTTATGTACCAGTGTTTTTGAGTAATGGGGATATATTCCCAGTGGAGAGATTGCTGGGTCATATGGTAGTTCTATTCTTAATTTTTTGAGAAACTACCATGTTTTCTTTCATAATGGTTGTACTATTTTACATTCCCACCAACAGTGGATGAGGGTTCCTTTTTCTCCACAGCCTCTCCAACATTTGTATCAGTAAAGGACTGATACAACAATTACCTGTCTTATTGATAATAGCTAATCTAACAGGAGTGAGGTGGTATCTCATTGTAGTTTTGATTTGCATTTCTCTAATAGCTAATGAAGATGAGCATCTTTTCATATATCTGTTGGCCATTTGTATTTCTTCCTGGGAGAAGTGTCTATTCATGTCCTCTTCCCATTTTTTTTTATTGGATTACCTATTTTCAAGTTCCCCTTGGCGATCAAGGAAAGAATTGGGCTCCTCATATAATGTGTCATAATTGTGATAATATGCTTAGTAACTGGACAAAAGGAAAATGCAAAGGAATGCCTTTTGGTATTCCTATGGTTTGGCATGAACCTAAGGACCACAGCAGTGACTGTTATTTCTTTCTGATCCATACAAAGGGCATCGGCAAGAAAAAATGGCATATGATCGCATATCCTAATATTCCTTCAGCAATATGACCTGTCCCACACTCTGAGACACTCCCGGTTCCAGTTTTCAATGGTTTTATTTCTTCTAAGGACAAAGAAAGTGAATATGGTGATCAAGTGTATTTTGATAACATGCATGAGGAAATGGTTGTAGAATCTGAAGGGTCTTCTTCTGATGCCAAGCAGTCATTAACCCCTCAGAAGTTTAGCCAACCCGAATTGAATGACTTAGTAACAATGACGTAAAAATTGTCCTCGACTTTCTGGAGTATGAGGAGCATAACTGGATCATTTCTGTGGATCTTAAAATGGTAAATTTCCTGCTAGGACAACAGAGAGGTTTCACGAAGTATCATTGCTTTCTGTGTTTGTGGGACATCCAAGCTCCGGAGAAACACTGGACACAGAAGGAGTGGCCAAAACGTGAAGCTCTGGAAGTAGGGATGCAAAATATTGTGAATGAAGCTGTCGTTAATCGACACAGGATCATTTTTCCCCCACTTCACATCAAACTTGGCTTAATGAAGCAGTTTGTGTAGCCTTTGAATAAAGAAAGTGAATGCTTTTAACATATTATTTCTGCTTTTCCTGCCTTGTCTTTCGAGAAGATAAAAGCAGGTATATTCAATGGACCTCAAATTTGAACCCTCATATGTGGTGAAGAATTTTCCAGGAAGATGAATAAGGAGGAGAAAGCAGCATGGCAGTCTTTTGTGGCAGTTACAAAGAACTTCTTTGGCAACAAAAAAGCAGAAAACTATGAACTTCTCATTCAAATGATGCTGTTGGCTTTCCACAACATTGGATGTAACATGAGCATGAAGATTCACTTCCTGAACAGTCACCTTGATAAGTTTCCTGAAAATCTGGGAGCTGTTAGTGATGAGCAGACTACTGCTGGAGCATCAAATGAGATTGTCCTCGACAAGTACACAAACACAGAGCTACAAACGGAAATTTTTGCCTGAATAGAATTTAAATAAGTTTTGCACAAATATTATGAATAAAATAAGTGTTTTAATATGTTCTATTTTGAAATTGTAGACAAATTTTGATGCAATCATATCTTTTACTGTATTAGTGTATTTACTGCATTATATAAATTATTATATTTTCACAAAGATGATACACAAGAAAACATTCTACTTCATTATGTTAAACTAAATGTTGAAAATTTTACATAAGATGAAAACCTAAAATCTTGAATTGCAAAAAAAAAAAACTGTAGCTTACAGAGAAAAACTAATGTCAGATTTGATATCAGCACCCTTGAGTTAGGTAAGAACAAGTGTTTTTGTGGATGCAACAAAAATTTTGTTCCCTAGTGTATTTTATTTATTTTTATTATTATGTGACTATACCACAATTAACTTTTAGTCCACTCATAATCATTTATTACAGACTATTTTTTTATCAGTTTTGAAAAGATTCTGGCCATTGCTTCTCCTCTGATCTCTCTTACTTGTCCTAGGATTCCCATTACATGCTTATTCATTTTTCAATTGGGTCTCACGTGTCTGTTAAACTTTGTGCATTCCATTATTTTTCCTTTCTGTGCTTCAATTGGATATTTTCTATGGACATTATCTTCAGCTTCATTTCTTTCATCTTCTGTGCCTAATCTGATGTTAATCCCACTCAATGAGTTATTAATTTTTAAATTAATACTGCATAAGTCACATTTCCTGCCTCTTTTCTTTTTATGTGATACATCACATACAAGAGTACTTCAGAGACTACAGATGATGTTATTTTTCTCCAGGGAAGGTTTACTCTTTGCTCTGTTAGACAGAGAGGGTGTTGTGTTTTGTTTTGTTTTGTTTTGTTTTGTGACAGAGGCGGAGATACAGAGAGAGGAACTGATAGGGACAGACAGACAGGAGGGGAGAGAGATGAGAAGCATTAATTCTTCATTGCAGCTCCTTAGTTGTTCATTGATTGCGTTCTCATATGTGTCTGCTACAGCAAACCGAGTAACCCCTTCCTTGCTCAAGCCAGCGACCTTGGGTTCAGGCTGATGAGCTGTGCTCAAACCAGATGAGCCTGTGCTCAAGCCGGCTACCTCGAGGTTTCGAACCTGGGTCCACTGCGTCCCATTCTGATGCTCTAGCCACCGTGCCACTACCTGGTCAGGCTAGAGACGGTGTTTTAAAATATATATTTTATTATTATTTAGGTATGGCAATAAAACAGGTCAGGAGATGACTGATATTCAAGAGTTTTTATACGCACAGATTCCAAGGTAAAGGGGCATGCACAGAGGCAGATTAAGGTCGGTTGAGGCTCTGGGCACAGAAGAAAATATTGGGCACCTTAAAAAGAGAGAGAGTCAGGGAAAATAAAAATACATATTAACCATATTTTTAAGTAAATAAGGAATATTATGTATAATTAATGTTAAAATTGCACATATGAAACCAAACTTGGTGTCATTAGAAAAAAAGTATAAAGTTGGGGTTTTGTGGGGCCCTTCAGAAGTCGGGGCCCAGGGTGCCCATTGTTAAATCCACCTCTGGGCATGCCATACCACAGGTGTAGGGGCAGGGAGAGGGTGAACACATCAGGAAGTTCCAGGCAGATCAAGAGGCAGGTGGACGAGGAAACTGCGGGCAAGAACCTTTATTGTGGTTTCTGTGATCAGGATCTGGCAAAGCAGGGTAAACAGATTTAGGATTGGCTAGATGAGTAATTTCTTCAGGCTCTGGAGTATAAGGGTTGTCCCTCACTGTCTGGTACTTGTCTCTCAGATAATTAGGGCAAGTAACGGTGCCTTGAGTGTGAGAGTCTTTTAAAGAAAGTGGCTGGGGGTGTGGATTCTGGATTGGTTGGTTTGCATATGAAAGGAGTGCTCATGGATGAGCTTCCAGTTAACTCTGGAAGGGGCAGTCCCTCCAGGCTCCTCAAGTCTCCAAGATGTCAAAGCATTAAAATACAGGAAGTGAAAGACATGGTTAATACAGTAAGAGACTGGTAACTTCAATGCCATCAGAGTGTGAACTAGCTTAAAGGTACATTGAAGTTTTAGTAAGATTCAGTTCAGCTCTGTCTGGTTGGTCCTTATTTCTCAAGCATTGCTTTCCAGGCTTCCCCTTGGAAGATGAAGATGAGCTCAGTAGCCTCCTATCCCACACAGCTCCATCCTTTGGCAAATGTCTTAAGGGGGAGAACTTTCACATTTCTATGGCAGACTGTGTCCATTTAGTAGGATTTTGTCTCCTTGGTACTCTAGGATGATAGAAAGCCTCATTCTGCCTTTATGGCCAAAACCTCAGACTCATGTATGACCACCAGAATTTAGTAAATGGTCTGTCTACAAGGAAAACTAAGCTTTTGTCTGGCTCACCCTCCTTTTCTGTTTGTTAACCAGTCCCAAGCTAACTTCTCTTTTCTCTAGTAGTAAAGTTCCTCCTCTTTAAAAAAAAAATTATCTTCAGTACACACTGGAAATTGTTGATGCTCTTAGGAACAAAACTGTGAGCAGACATCAGTTCATTTCAGAAGAGTTTTTTGCTCCCTGGAACTTTATTTTTCTAGTCTTCATTATTTTCATAGCTTTTCTGTGTCAATAAAAATATTACTTTTGTAACTTATTCTATTTTCATTAGTTTTAGTGAGAGAGTGCATGGCCACAGTAGTAAGAGAAATAATTACTCAGAATTACTTCAGATTTATGTCGATCTATATTGTAATCAATAAATCAACAAACAAGTGTTGGCCAAGATGTAGAGAAAAGGGAACCCTCATGTATAGTGCTAGGATTGCAGATTGGTGCAGCCACTGTGGAAAACAGTATTGAGTTTTCTCAAAAAGTTAAAAATGAAACTGCCTTATGACCCAACAATTCCACTTCTGGGAATACATATCTGAAGAAACCCAAAACACTAATTTAAAAGAATATGGCCCTGGCCGGTTGGCTCAGTGGTAGAGCGTCAGCCTGGTGTGCAGGAGTCCCGGGTTCAATTCCCAGCCAGGAACACAAGAGACGTGCCCATTTGCTTCTCCACCCCTCCCCCTCTCCTTCCTCTCTGTCTCTTTCTTCCCTTCCTGCAGCCGAGGCTCCATTGGAGCAAAGTTGGCCCCAGATGCTGAGGATGGCTCTATGGCCTCTGCCTCAGGCACTAGAAAGGCTCTGGTTGCGGCAGAGCAACGCCCCAGATGGGCAGAGCATCGCCCCCTGGTGGGCATGCCAGGTGGATCCCGGTCAAGTGCATGCAGAAGTCTGTCTGACTGCCTCCCCATTTCCAACTTCAGAAAAATACAAAAAAAAAAAAAAAGAAAAAAAAGAATATATGCACTTCTATGTTCATTGCAGTATTATTTACAATAGCCAGGTTTTGAAAGCAGTCCAAGTGGCCATCAGTAGATGAGTAAATAAAAAACAAAGCTGTGATACATTTACATAATGGAATACTACTCAGTCATAAAAAAGAAGGAAATGTTACATTTTGTAACAGCATGGATGAACCTGAAAAGTATTATGCTAAGTGAAATAAGCCAGTCAAAGAGAGACAAATACCATATGATTTCACTTATATAGAGAATCTAATGAACAAACCAAACAAACAAACAAAATAGAAACAGACTCATCGATATAAAGAACAGACTGGCAGCTGTTAGAGGAAAGAGGTTTAGGAAGGGGTTTGATGAAGGGATTAAGCCAAAGAAAAACAACAACTCATAGTCACAGACAACAGTATGGTGATTACCGGAATAAAAGGCAGGTGGGGGAAGGTAGAAGAGAATAGAGGAAGGATAAATGGTAAGAGAAGGGGGTTTAATTCCCAAGGAATTAGCTCAGGGACCTAATACTAAACATTAAGCCACGTCCCCTGCCTGTTGCCTAGAAAGCCTGGTGGGCCTGCGCTGGGGGCAGTAGCTTAGAGGACACCCTCGCATATCAGGAACAGAAGCCCTGAGTCGCGATCTGCACACGGCACTCTTGCCTGCCTGTTTTCAGTTCTCACCTTTAGGCTTTTCAAAAATCTCCAGTTTCTAGCCTGACCTGTGGTGACGCAATGGATAAAGTGTTGACCTGGAACTCTGAGGTCACACATTCGAAACCCTGGGCTTGCTGGTCAAGGAACATATGGGAGTTGATGCTTCCTGCTCCTCCTCCTCCCTTTCTCTCTCTTCTCTAAAATGAGTAAATAATTAAGAAGAAAACATCTCCACTTTATAGACATTTAGGAATTTGAAGTCTCTCAGGAGGATTGCTGGATCCTCCGCCCCTGGGTGGGGCCTGCTGCCCAGCGGGGGAAGCAGAGCATCTGAGGCGTCCACAGCGGCTGCTCAGAGTCCCCGCCAGGAGCCCAAGGTGATTAGCTTCTATTAATTCCTTGTGATCACCTGTCCCGCTGGCTGGGGCCCCACTTCCTAACACTCAGCTGTTTGTGGGAAAGGAGCTCCTCGGCTGCCCTCTTGTGGTACATGCCTGGGTGCACCGCACCCCTCACCCAGTGGCTCACCCAGCTTTTACTACTTTAACCCAGTGCTTTCAAATAGGATTTGCTCCCCCAAGCATGCAGCAGACTGGGTAGTTCTCAGTGAAAGGTGAGCTGACACCTGGAAAGCCATGCGGCTTCCCTGGCCAGGGCCCAGAGAGATGGTCAGCGCCCTGCCCGCCGCCACAGCAGCCTCAGCGGCCAGTCCTCACCAACACAGCACCCGTGGCATGAGACACAACCGTGGTAGGTGTCTTTCCATCCCTCCAGCCTTGCAGCCAGATAAGAGGGGGCACATGCAGCTAGGGGCTTGCCCGCTGGCCCTGCCTCACCCTTCAGACCCTTCCTGGCATTCTGCCTCTGAGGGAAGCACCCTTTCCTTAGAGCCCAGGGTACTCCCTCAGCTTTGTGCCGGAGAGACTTTCCAGCCACTGACCAAAATTGACAGGATTGGGACAGCTCTGTTCATAGCGTTCATCGGCCCCTGCAGGGGAAGGCCTTTGGGTCCATGCGTGGAAAGTAGTCATTTCTCCTAGGAGGGAAGCTATGGCTGCGATGCGGTTATCTTAGAATGAAATGTGTCTGGGGCCCTGTCCTGGCAGTGTGTTAGAGAATAGGACACGTTTGTCCCTTTGCTGGTCTTGGTGCGCCGTTACTGCAGCTGGGAGGTCACCATGTAGGCCCACTCCATGCTGGAAGAGGCTGGCCTGCCCACCCTGGACAATCCCATCCTTCAGTATCGCTGTCAGAACACAGTGCAGTTGACCTGGCTCTCCTGACTCAGCTGTGGCCGCAAGGACATCTGTTCACCATGACCCACAGGGCAGATGAGCAGCCTTTGGATTAACAGTGTTGGGGGTTGTGCTGAGACCTTGCAGGGGGCAGGGGTTTGCAGTTCTCACCCTCCTGTCTTCTTGTTCTACAACCTGCACATCCATTAGGGCCAGTGTGTCTGTGGGTCCGGTAGGGTACCCTGCAGGATGCTCACAGGGTCAGTCTATGTAGGGCAGCTGTGTTAGGCTTGCTCGCTGGTTTACCAGCTGCAAGCCCTCTTCCTGATTAGTGTATGAGCACGTGGCAGCACCACGTGTGTATGGCCTATATAAGGCTATGGTTGGTTGTGCTCAGGGGGATTATGGATGGTGGGTTGCCTGCCCGCCACTGTGAGGGGCCAATTTTGCTGTTAGTTTGCCTGAGAGGCAGTTTCCCCTGCCTGTGTGCTTGTTCGCAGTGAGACTCTATTAAATGGAATGGCCAAACCCTTTCTGGCTCTGCAGTTTTTCTACCGTCTACCCAAATCCAATGCGGACCTGCCTGGCCTCGGCCACTGGCATTACAGTCTATAACAGCGCATTGTCTCCCGAGGCAGCTCAGGGAAGTCCTCCTTCCCCTAGGTGGGGAGCAGTTCGCATCTGCAGGGAGCCAGCTTGCTCCGGTCTACTGTTTTTACTCCCCCTATTTGTGTCTAGAGTTTCTAGATCCCTGTTTTCTTCCCTAAATGCTATCATTTGCTGCTGTAGTTCCATAAGGTCTTCATTAGTTAGTTCTTTGCCATGGGAGTCGAGTAACTCTATGATATATTTTCACTGATGTCCAACTTTAGTTGACTATCAATAGCCCTCATGGCGCTTCATTCAAAAGTATGAGTTGTACATAAGTCAGATGTTTGTAACTCGGGGACTTACCATAACTGGATCACATGGTAGTTCTAAATTTTTTGAGGAACCTCCATACTGTTTGTGGGGCAGCTGTGTTAGGCTTGCTCATGGGTTTACTGGCTGCAAGCACTTTGCTTGATTAGTGCGCGAGCACGTGGCAGAGGCCCGTGTACACAGCCTATATAAGGCTGTGGGTGCTTCCCCTGGGCGATGATTCTCCCAGATCGCTCTCCTGACACCATCAGGTGTGGTTTTTCTTGCTCCCTTGCCCTTACTGTGAATAGCAGATTCTCCTTTGTTTGTTAGCTCTTTCCCTTTTGTTGTTTGTTTGCTCACCTGTCCTTGCTCACCTCCAATAAACAGCTAATGGCCCAATGCTTTCTGGCTCCACAGTTCTTCTGCCGTCTGCCCGAACCCAATGTGAACCTGCCTGACCTCGACCACCGGCATTACACACCCCAACTCTCTTTCCATCACCATTTATCCTCTCCTTTATCCTCTCTTACCCTCCTACCCACCCATGTTCTTAAAAATAACAATATTTTATATTTTTTATGGCTGAGTAATATTTCTGTGTGTGTGTATGACATCTTTAGGCACTCATCTATTGATAGACACAGGTTGTGTTCATACCTTGGCTGTTGTAAATAATGAACATGAGGGTGCATATATCTTTTCATATTAGTGTTTTCACATTCTAAAAAATACCCATGAACTGGCTGCCCCAGTTGCAGTCCCACCAATAGCGTGCAAGTGTTCCCTTTTCTCAGCATCCTCTCCAACACTTGTTATTTTTTATCTTTTCTATAATAGCTAGTCTATCAAGTGTGACATGGTATCTTTTTTTTACAGAAACAACCAGTGCTTTGTAATTTTCATATATGACATCAGAAATGGGTTTCTATAAGTGAAAATAGTGATCTGTTAACTAGCATAGTGAAGGTTAGAAACTGACTCAGTGAAACTTGAAAAACATGAATGGGCAAAATTCCGTTAGAGGCATTCTTCACCCTTAAATGAATCAGGTAAAAGAACCTAAGGAGGCCTGTACCCTTTGTCCTTAGGGATGAAATTCAAATACTCTGTGTCCAGCTGTGAACTCTGGAGAATTTTGCTTCTCTGAAGGACACAGAGACCATTTTCCCAATTTTTGAATAAGTAGGTGCTCTATGAGGATGGCAGAATCTCACCGCTGGAATCTAGACATTCATTAATCTGAATGAGCAATTCTTGAACCTTTGAGCCAGAGCACCCTTAGAAGGACTGAGAACTGGGACTCTCCTGAACCTACAGAATGGGCTGGGTGAACTGTTCAGTGACACTGAGGTCTTTTTTTTATTTTTTTGCTTTAGCACTTAATTCACAGAGCATGAGAGTATAGTTTTGTATGACATAGTATAGTTGTAGGGCAGTTGTGTTAGGCTTGCTCACAGGGTTACCATTTTGCCTGACTGGTACGTGAGTACGTGGCAGTGCCATGTGTGTGTGGCCTATATTAGGCTATGGGTGCTTGCACTCCGGGGGAATTGCAGATGGGGGATTGCCTGCTCACCACTGTGAGAGGCCACTTCGCTGTTTGTTTGCCTGAGAGCTGGTTTCCCTTGCCTGTGTGCTTGTCCGCAGTGAGACTCTATTAAATGAAATGGCCCAACCCTTTCTGGCTCCGCAGTTTTTCTACCATCTGCCCGAATCCAATGTGGACCTGCCTGGCCTCGGCCACTGGCATTACAATAGCATAGTAAATAATTGTGTTAATAATGACTTATACTTTGGCCTGACCAGGCAGTGGCGCAGTGGATAGAGTGTTAGACTGGGATGCCAAAGACCAAGGTTCGAGACCTCGAGGCTGCCAGCTTGAGTGCGAGCTCATCTGGCTTGAGCAAAATAAAAAATAAAAATGCTCACCAGCTTGGACGCAGGGTCGCTGGCTCGAGCAAGGGGTTACTCGGTCTGCTGAAGGCCCGCGGTCAAGGCACATATGAGAAAGCAATCAATGAACAACTAAGGTGTTGCAATGAGAGGCTGATGATTGATGCTTCTCATCTCTCTCTGTTCCTGTCTGTCTGTCCTTATCTATCCCTCTCTCTGACTCTCTCTCTCTGTCCCTGCAAAGAAAAAAATAAAATAAATAAATAAATAAATAAACTTACTTAAAAAAAATGACTTATACTTTAAAAGCACTCACAATGTGCCAGGTACTGTTCTATGCCAGGGGTCAGCAAGTTTTTTCTCAAAAGGTCAGATAGTAAATATTTCAGGCTTTATGGGTCAAGAAGCAAAATTGAGAAAATGATGTAGGTACTTATATAACCATTTTCAAATGCAATAATTATTTTAATGTAAAAAAATGTATTTCTAACTCATGGGCCATTAGAAAAACACACACATACACAGACAGCTAACTAGATTTGACCCACTGACCATGGTTTGCCATCTCCATTCTACGAACATTACATATGTTAGCTCATTTAATCCTTTCAGTCACCTAGGATGTAGGTACTATTGTAGCCCTGTTTTAGGGGTAGGGAAATTGAAGCAAAGAGGGTTACGTTACTTTCTGAGGTCAGACAGCCACATTCTATTCGTATGGTGTAAAAATAATGGTCTAGTGTCAGGAGGATTGTCTCATCTTGTGTGCACATTTTTTTTTGAAAGCCCATTCACCACATTTCACATTTCTGTTGAGAGAAAATGACACTTTAATTGGAATGTCTCTCTCATTAAGTAATCTCTCTCTGACATGAAGATGCCAAGGACTGGGCAATGTTCTGGGGGCCGCATTATAGGATGAAGGTGTTGGGTGGGGGCAGGGAAGAGTCCAGGCTTCTCTCTACCCCTTACCAACCTTTTATAAGTGCTTGGACTCCTTTAACTTCCTCATTTTCTCAGCTGTGCAAGAAGTCGAGGTCAAGTATTTGGTGACGATCAAGCCACAGAAAGCAAAAAGTAAGGAGGACTTTATTCCCTGTAGTTGTCAGGCAGGAACTCTTGTTCTCTCTGTAAAATAATGAAGCTTTCACCAAGAGCCTCCCAGTGCAAATAATAATGCAATGGTTATATTTCCAGATGGCACACCATAATTGTTCATCTTTATATAACCCGATGATCAGTGCAAAGCAGCATTTGAAATTAAATCGCCTATCAGTTTGTTTTTAGACCTTGCTGATAACATCAGCCCAATATTTGGGAAAATCAATGCCATGCATTTACCCATGGAAAAGAAGACTAAGTTTTACTGTCTATAAAAGGAAACATCAGAGACAGAAACACACAAATATTGCTTTGGGTCCCAAGCCTCTGGCACTAATGAAAGCCCATACTGGTCAATATCCGGAAAATAGTAGATGCTGCTTTCTGGCCAATGGTGTAATGATGCTCTGATAGAGATGTCATTTTTCCTGGCTTTTTAATCAGTAAAAGAAAAATAATCCAATGTAAATAGCTTTGTTATGTGTAGTCTCAAATCAGATGGCCTTTGACTGAGTAATCATCACTCTGGGAACAGTTCAAAACATTAAAGACTTGTAACTTTTCAGTACTCTGAACACCCCTTATTTGCAAGGCCAGCAATGAGGGTGCTGATCAAATTATAAACAGTATCCTGGAAATAATCAGGAGTACCACATGTTCTATGTGAGGATTTCAAATTGTAAAGCATTTTACTTGGGATTTCTCTTGTTTATTGAGATATGTCTGTAATGATATAAACTTCCCTCTTAATGCTGCTTTCACTGCATCTTGGAAGTTTTGATATGTTGGGTTGTCATTCTCATTTGTCTCTATATATCTTTTGATCTCACCTTTTATTTCATCTTTGACCCAATCATTCATAGTAATATGTTGTTTAATTTACACATATTTGTGGGTTTATTTACTTCCTTTTTGTAGTTGATTTCTAATTTTAAAGCATTGTGATCAGAGAATGTGTTTGGTATAATTTCAATCTTCTTGAATTTGTTAAGTCTAGTTTTGTGATCCAACATATGGTCTATCCTTGAGAATGTTCCATGTGCCCTGGAGAAGAATATATAATCTGATATTCTGGGATGAAAGGCTCTGTAAATGTCAATTATGTTTATTTAGTCTAAGGTGTCATTTAAGGCTGATATTTCTTTATTGATTTTTCTGTTTTGATAAGTTATTTCAGTTAATCAGTTACTAGTACTATTTGACTGCCTCTCTGAGCAAGAAGCATTAGGTATCACAGTACCGTGAAAAACTCAATGGCATACTTTCTATCCAAAGATATAATTAATATAAAAATTATACTAAAATCATATGTACCTTTAGAGTTCAGATAATATACATGATTAGCAAAATAGATTATTATATGGTAATGTATGTGTGAATGTTAGAATCATAGACATATAAACCTGCTATTTTTTAGGGCAGAAATAGCTGAGTTTTGTTCAACCTACTACAAATTAATAGATATCTAACTTAACATATAGAATGTTTATTATTATTAAAATTACTTTGTTATAGGGAGCTTTCCTTACTTGGATATTTTGATCACATATTAGCCCCTCTAGCACCTAAAACACTTCTGACCTGGCCACCCTACACCTCCCTTAAAGATGCCATGTTTGCTTTCTGAGTCAATTTGGTGATTTCCCTGAGACTCGGTGGCAGCTAGCCCTGTGATGTGGGACAAATCTCGGCTGATGGGGAAGCCTGTGTGCCTCCTTGCTGAGCTCCCCAGGTTCCCAAAGAATCCCCAGTCATGTGGCTACTGGAGAGAAAGCCTCTCAGACACACAGCCAACTAGAACTTACAGGTAGGGAATCCTAATCTCCATGGTTGCTTTCTGTGAAATTTGTACAGAGAATGGCAAAATAGGACCCACAATTACTTGAATAAATGATCATCCTAATTATGATATTAATCAAATTATAAAGTAACAATTAAGTGAGATCTTTAAAGCACACAAACTAAGTTATTTTAACAATAAATATTTATTAGCTAGCTACTCTGTCTTAGGATCCACCAGTCTCTTTCTCATATGTCATTTCTTTTCCTTTTCACAATTTGTAAATATCAAGGCAGGAGTTAGAACCCAGGATTTCTGAACCAAACACAGAGTACCAAGGTGCCACATTCACTTTGTGACCTTACTTGGAAATCTTTCTCAGGGCTGGTTAGTAGCCATTATGTAATATGTTTTGTAATAAGAACCAATTTGGTAAAACTTGAGAATGAGGACAGTTTGCTTCTAATTTCTTTTGGAGAGATAGTGAGCAATTAAAAACTCCTACATGGAGCACAGGGGGACTTTTCACTTAGGCAGTGAGTATTAGCAACCTCGATCAGGACTGTCCAAAGTGACTATTATCTGAAGAAGGAGAAACAAGCCAAAGTTCATAACAACACCCAGTTTAACTTCCTTTGGGAGACCTGCATCAAATTGAACACAAATATTTACCTAGACCAGCAGTTCTCAACCTGTGGGTCGCGACCCCGGCAGGGTCGCCATCGGAAAATACATAATGCATATCAGGTATTTACATTCCGAATCATAACTGTAGCAAAATTACAGTTATGAAGTAGCCACCAAAATTATTTTTTGGTTTGGGGTCACCTCAACATGAGGAACTGTATTGCGGGGTCACGGCATTAGAAAGGTTGAGAACCACTGACCTAGACGAACTTGAAGAGGAACCCAAGACTTCTTCTATTGTGTGGATTCTCAACCTCTTCTAAGAGCCAAGTGATCGCCATTCAGAAGTTGTGACATTTAATCAAATTGTCAATTAGATGTTCTGATTCAGTACTAGGGTATAGTTCAGATAACTATATAAGGTATGTAGAAAATATATGTAGAAGCAGGCCAGCAAGAATTTTACTGACTTTTTTCACTTTATTTTAATATTAGGATGCTCTTGGAATTCAACTTTCCTAGGTAAACTGTACAAAGACGTGTCTGCATTTTTTCCTGCATTCAGTATGAGCAGCAGTAACAGAAACTATGCTTATGCTGCATATCAGTTTCATAAGTGTGTTGAGGAGGGGGAGAGAAGATTGGCTAAACACCTCAAAGAGCCTAATAAAAGAGTTGCTACTTAACAGATCTGGATCTAGACCTGACGCTGCCACAGTCTCAATGTCATAAGACCATGACCAGCTCTGCTTTTAGGATAGCTACACTCACACACTCACAGTGTTACCTACCTTGTAGGATGGCGTAAAATCCTGTACCTCCTTTGAGTACCTGAATGAGCCAGCTACATAAATTTACAGGGCTCAGGAAAAAATACAAATGCAGGGCTTCTTCTTGTTCAAAAAGCAAGAAAACAGCCTTTTCCTTTCTTCTGACATCTCTCAACCTGCCATGGTATTTATTTGCCATTTAATGTGATATTCCCTTGGCATAGGGTTACTTGCCGGGCAAGAGCAGACCTTCACTGTCAGGGTGCAACCCCACCCCCACAACTTAGTACATGGGCTTTACTCTTGCCTCTAGCTGCCTTTGAACCTGCACACAGCCCCACAGAAGGGGAGGGGGAGGGGGAGGCAGAAGGGGATGGCAGTCACTGGGCAGAGTGCACAGCCACGAACCTATCTCAGAGAGGCAGTGACATGTCAAGAAAAGGGACTGTGGGTCCTGGACAGCTGGCTCAACACTTCCCCCACCTCTTTCCCCACTCTTCCCCTCCTGCAGCCAGTGGCTCGGTCGGTTTGACCATCACCCCAGGCACTGAGAATGGCTCAGTTGGTCCTAGCACATCATTTTCATGTGCTAAAAAATAGCTCAGTACACAAGTACCGGTCCCGGTCCCAGACTGGGGCTGCCAGGTGGATCCTGATCAGGAAGCTTGTAGGAGTCAGTCTCACTATTTCCTCCCCATCATTTTTTTTTAAAAAAAAGGAAAAGAAAAGAAGAAAAAAGAAAGGAAAAGAACTGTGTGTGAAGCAGGCTCCCAGGCCCTATTGCATACTCTGTGGTCCCATTAGACTGCCTGCACTTACAAAGCAAATTCAAATATAAATTGATTAAGAATTTCACGACAGTGACCACAGAACATTAAACCCAAACATAGAGCCCTTCTGGGCGCAGAGCCTGGTACAACCACATGGTATGCCCATGGAGGCGGTTCTGCATCATGGATAAACCCTGAAATTTCTTCAGAGCACCCACTTGCAGAAGATGAGCTTTTTAATTTAGAAATTAATTGGTCATGTGACAGCAATCTACCTAAGTAATGAACAAAGAGATGATGCCCAAGTAGAGACTCCAGAAGCAGAAATGCCAGCCAAGGAGTCCCCGCTCCTCCGAAAGGCAACTTTTTCAGTGTTGAACTTCGCATAGATAAAATGAGTCAGGATGTAAAATCTTTGCCTCGGCCTCAAGAATGTCTAACTAATCTTTAGGCTACACTTCTAAGTAGAAAAACTCTGAATTTCTCTGTTGACAAGCTAAAGGGAAAGCAGTTAATGAGAGTTACCAGATAATCCACGCAAAAGCCACCAAATCATGAAAATCCAGGCAAACAGGAAAGCTTCATGGTCCCCAGACTTTTTACACAGGGGGCCAGTTCACTGTCCCTCAGACCGTTGGAGGGCCGCCACATACAGTGCTCCTCTCACTGACCACCAATGAAAGAGGTGCCCCTTCCGGAAGTGCAGCGGGGGGCTGCATGCGGCCCATGGGCTGTAGTTTGAGGACACCTGCCTGGGCTAAAGGAACAGCTAGCTGGTCAGAGAAGCAGCTCTGGGAACCTGGAAAATAAGATCTTAAGAGAAAAAAGAATAAGAAAGTGAAGAAAGGCACTATGACAGTCTGGTACTCTGAGCTAAGAATAGAGCAAAATTCAGATAAGCCTAAAGAGAACAACCATGGGTCTTGCATTTTTTTCAAAAGAGTTTACATGGGTTATAAATCAGTGGGTTATAAATCTCAACTCTAACTCGGAACTATTTTGATACTGAAACTACATAACTGGGGCATTAGGTCAAGTGCTTGGCATTGGCTCTCATGCATAATTGTCAGAACCACACTTCACTAAACCTCATTTTGCTGGTGGGAAGCCTGGGCTTAGAGAGGGCACCTTGCCCACAGTCACCCAGGTGGCTCACAGTGACAGCCAGTGTGTGACAAGGACAGCCTGCCTCCATGCCTGCCCTCTTAGCCTCTACACTTCCTCTGTCTCATGGCACTGGCTTCTTATATTTCCTCAAGAGGCACAAAAAGCATCTGTTAAAGCCCTATGTCCGATTTTTTATTTGGCGATTATAATCACTAGAGAGAGAGAAAAAAAAAAAAAACTTGGACAATGCAGCTAATGAAAAGCCACTAAAGGATGCAACAGAGATCTTACAACTCTTTTCCTTCTAGTATGAATTATTCCTCCTAGCTTTTCTATGCACCCATGTTCTATTTGTAAAATAAAAATAGTAATGAAGTCTTCATCATAGTATTGTTGTGAGGTCTAAAATCAGTAATATATATGGATTGCTTCATGCATCCCACCCTAAAGTCTGCCATTATCAATATACTGTTCGGGTTCATATCAGTGTTAGTGTCAGTCTGGACATGGGAGGACATGTGGAGCGTCTATGGGCAGATGCTGTTCTCTCTCCTTTGTCAGACAACATGTGAAAAAAGCAGTGTGTTAAGGTGGGTCAGAGAGAATTACAAATTTAGGGCCCAATGATAATGAAACATGTTGGAAATATAAAGGAACCTACCTTATGTGTTCTATTTTCTAGTCTGTGCTCTTCCAATTCTCTGAAAATTCTTTTAGAGGCTCATCAGCCCACATAGGGCCAACCTCTTAGTCAAACCGGAAGGAATCTAAGGGAAGAACTAAATCTCAATGTACTGGAATCCAGATGTTGCCAATTGATCAGCTCAAATTCATTTCTGAAAAATTTCACGCTAATACTGATAACTGAACTGATTTATATTTTACTGTTTTATTAGCTATAAATAGTTTAGGCATTAGGTCTTGTTTTTTATATGTATTTACTTGTTACTTTGTGTAGAGTAAAAATTCTGTCTTGTCATTCCTAGCACAGTGGTACACAATAGAAAATATATGATAAAAGTGTAATTAATTTACTTATTGGGCTAAATACACTTTATAATAATCTCTTATGGAAGTCATTCTCTGGTCCCCATAAGTGTGACCTCTGTGAGTTTAGAAATTTGAATCCCAAGGAGGGAACACATGCACCAGGAGACCTAGCAAGAATTTCACTGCATGCTAAGCTACAGCTGCTGCCCAACCACTTCTGGCAGCTTGTGCCAAAGGACAAGCGGGTGAAAGGGGGACTCACCATCTTGGCAGAAGTAACCTACCTGATCATTGACTATGAGGAGGAAGAATTGCAGTTACCCAAAATGGCCAAAGAGGATTATGTTTGGTACACGTGATGCTCTTGGCAAAGGAATACTCCTCTTAGTATTCCTTTGCCTAAGTATAGTAACATATATAGTTAACATAGCTTATCCATTATAAATGCAGTAGCCAGAGCCTAAGAAAAGGCTTGAACCCCTCAGCGATAAGGGATCTCCCACCAAGTAATCCCCATTGACCACTAGCCAAGGGTGAAGGGAATTCTGAGTGGTTAGCAAAGGAGGGAGAAAAAAAGTACCACGTGTGGCCTTGGAGCTAATGGCCGTGGGGGGGGCACTATTTGGTCTCATTAGTCATCCTGTAAGTTTTCCTAATCAGCCTGCCAGAATCCTGTAGGAGCTGGCCCCAGCATTCCTAGGAAGTAAGTAGACTCAAGCAGTACAAGGAAAGAGCTGTTACAGAACAATGCCACAGTCAGATCTTCCCTTCAAGACTGAAAGATCCCCCTACCACCGGCTATCCCGAGCTAATTGGGAAGGTTGTTGACGGTCAGCACCAGAGGCAGATTAAGGTCTGTTGAGGCCCCAGGTGCAGAAGAAAATATTGGGCCCCTTAAAAAAAAAAGAGAAAGAGAGATAGAGAAAATAAAAACACATGTTAACCATATTTTTAAATAAATAAAAAATATTATGTACTATTAATGTTAAAATTGCACATATGAAACCAAACTTGGTGTCATTAGAAAAATGTATAAAGTTGCGGTTTTGAGGGGCCCTTCAGAAGTCGGGACCCAGGACGCATGCCCGGTGCGCCCACCATTAAATCCGCCACTGGTCAGCACCCTTTGGGAACTGCCTCAGCTGAAGAGAGTCTCCTGTGCCAAGGTCATGTGCCCCTCTGGGCACACCACATATCAGTACAAATCAGAACAACTCCGGGGGGCCATTCCATCTGCAGAGCCCCACAGTGTAGGGACAGGCCTGTTGTAATGGTACCTCAGCCCAACTTCTCCTCTGCCCCGCTTTCCTTCCTTGTTAACCTCTGCCTTAATATCTGCCTTAATAAACTTTCTGTACACCGAGCTCCATGTCAGAATTTGCTTCCGGGACAATCCACTGAGCGCACTCACTATTACTTAGAGTAACATTAAACTCTTTATCTAGATATTCATACTCCTTCATCTTCAGGCCCCACCTGATCAGGTGGATCAGATGGACATCAAGGAAGATGATGGCTTGATCTGCTTTGGAATGCTATACAAATAAGGGTATTCACTAGCAAAAATGACCTGGCGAGAAGTTGAGAGGTTTTCGTCTATAAAATGAGGTGGAGCAGGAGCTTCTCACATTAGGATCTAGGATAACAGAAGTCTAATGGGATACCCTTAAAAACCTCATGGCTTGACCTCTTAAGCGGGCCAATACTTTCATGCCTAACAACAGCAAAGATGTCACCCATTAGCCAGGATGGTCCAAAGGCAATATACATATACAATAATGGTGTGGTTTATAGCCAGTGGTATGTTGGCAAAGTTTAACAGTCAGCAATCAATTCAGAAAGAGGGGGGAAAAACACTGATTTACAATATTTGCTTAGTTCTATGTTGTAAAGATTTCCACTCTGGCTGATTTTAAACTACCAATGTGACATCACTGATTGTCAAGGTGGGAAGAAATGTACAGTAGCACACCATTACATGGTATTTCTACCATACCAGTGATCAATACACATAAATAAACTTGAGGATAGGTAATAGTAAAATATAATAAAATATAATGTGACAAGTTTTGAATATTACCTCTTTTAAAATAATTGATTTACATTACCAGCTAGAAGCAGCGGTCATTGGGACTTGGACATGAGCTGCAAAGTATAGAATGGTGACAACAATTCCAGTGCCATGCGGACTTTTCCTGTGGGGAACTTTCCTGGACTCCTGCTCCCTATGACACCTCCTAACAGACTGAACTGTGGTTGGGTTGCATTTTTCAGGGATTTGGCATGGTGATGGGGCCAACTTGGACTTGGTGAACATGTTAAGGACACTACTCTTTTAGGGATTCTTGTTGTATTGGCCAAGAGTTTGCTTAAAGGCTTTTAATCACTGTAAAAAAAAATAGAGGACTGGATGAAGAAGATGGGGCACATATACACCATGGTATACTATTCAGCTAGGAGAAATGATGACATCGGATCACTTACAGCGGAATAGTGGAGTCTTGGTAGCATTGTGCGGGGTGAAATAAGCGAATCAGAAAAAAAACAGGAACTGCAGGATTCCATACATTGGTGGGACATAAAAGCGAGACTAAGAGGCATGGACAGGAGTGTGGTGGTTACGGGGGGTAGGGGGAGGGAAGGAGGGAGAGGGGGAGGGGGAGGGGTACAGAGAGAACTGGATGGAGGGTGGCGGAGGACGATCTCTCTTCGGGTGATGGGTATGCAACAGAACTAAATGACAAGATAACCTGGAAATGTTTTCTTTGAATGTATGTACCCTGATTTATTGATGTCACCCCATTAAAATAAAAATTTATTTAAAAAAAATAATTGATTTAATTATATTTCTAGATAATTTAACTTTTTAATAACAGCATAGTTAACAACTGGCCCATTAAATTCCTGAAAACTTAACAGTCAGCTCTAACAACCTAGTACAGGCCAACTCCTGTCCGTCACCTGATGCAGAAGCAGTTAAGAAAAAAGATTGTCCCTATTCTTTAGTCCTCTCACTAGTCCCCAACACACAAAGCTAAAAGCACAAGAGGAAGAGAGAGAAAACAAAGAAAAACTCACATCCCCTCCCTCCAGGCCGGAGAGAAGAGTGAGAAATGTTCAGTTATCTATTACAACATAATAAACCACCCCAGATTGGAGTGGCTTTTCTCTCATGGGTCTGAGGGTGACTTAGTCTCTCATTTGGGTGGTTTTCTGTTGCACAGGAAGTTAGCTAGAGCTGTAGTCATCTGGTGCCTTGGCTACGCTTTCCTGCCCGAGGTGGCTCCTTTACATGACATCTGGTTCCTTGACGGAGACTGCTAGAAGGCTGGGCCCAGCTAGGACTGTGGAATGGCTGGGTCCCTTTCTCTCTCCATGTGAACGCTCACGGCATGGTGACATACCAGATTTTTTTATGTGATGACTTAGGGCTTCCAAAACTGCAAAATAAGAAGGTGCCAAGTCTTCTTGTGACCTAGCATCCTTTCCACTGAGACAGAGGCCCAGCTCAGTTTTAATATGGGAGGAGACAACGAAGGGAAAGGTTCGTGATGGGCCACCTTCGGAGACTAGCTACACAGGGATGGGGATGCCTGGGAGGCAAGAAGTAGAGAAGGGCTAAATCAGATTTGAAATTAGAGGTTTACATTTGAGGTTGGACCAGATTGAGATTTTAAATAACTTAAAAGTATCAGGAAATGATGGATGCTGGACAGAATGTCATAAGCGAGAAAAGCATACTTGACCTAATTTACAGAGCATATAAAAAAATATTAAAAGCTGTGAATGGATATTCCTCTCAGATGAAACTATTCAATAAATCAATGACATAAGGCTATATAAATACTAACGATGAATTAAGAAACAATGTTTTAAACTACCGATCTAAGTTGAGATAAATATTTAGAGGTGTTTTCTTCGGGGTCTGTGTTCACTGTCACTTTTAAGAATGAACATCTAATTGTCTATCTGAACAGTACGATCTGGCAACTATTTGACATTTATTTTGATCATACATTTTAGTTTAAAACTCAGCATGTAGCCCCTCTAGTTTTCCGTAAATCTTTGCAATTTTTCCAAATGTGGAATTAATAAAAAAAAAATAAAGTATTCTCTGGTACATACCCACATCCTGTTCAATTTTGAACAGATTAAGAAAAAATTGGTTGGAATTCACCATATCTGTTAAATACTTTCCTAGAGCTGAACCATACGTCATAGTACATTTTAAAAGCCTCGTTGGGAATAATATACTAATAAAATTATCTAAAGTGATAACATATTTGCTTAGTTCTTTACAGCTTAAGAAACACATTCAGGTATATTACAGCATTCTAGCCTTGAGCCACTTTGAGAGGTAGACATTGTCTCTATTGTAGAAAAGCAAGTTGGGGCCTAAAGAAATTAAGCAATTTGCTCTACATCTGTAGCTGCAAATACCTAAACCCAGGTTTTTAGGCTTCAAATTAAGTAGGCTAAGTTTTCTAATTTAATGACCTACTATCATCTTCCTTCCTATATACTAAATCTTTCTCCAGATGGATCTAGGGTGAAAGAAAATTATTATAGATGGGAAGAACATTGGGTCCTAACTCCTACAGAAGAGTCATCTAACGTGGGCAGTACTTCCCTTGACACCTACCCCTAATGTTATTGTCAAAGCCCTGCATTTTCTGTAGCCTCGGTAAGACAATGTTAGCTTTTTTTCTATAGCCAAGTTGGTTAAGACAGAGTGTCTCTAATTGAGGGAGGCAGACCATACCAAGCAGACAGTACTTTGGCAAAGAGGACATTTCCAAAAGGATCCAGAGGGGGATGGTCTTTGAGAAGTCAGGTTCAATCATAGTGTTTAATTCAAGGGTACTTTCTTGAATTAAGGGATTCCTGTAGGCATACATTTCTGCATGAAACAGCTATTTGAGAAAAACTTTGCTTTTAAGTACAGCCTGTTGTAAGAATTAGCTTTTTAGCCAAGTTTTTAATTAGCTTCAAAGTTTCTTAATGGAAGTTACATAATAATTAAAACCGTGAGATTTGAGTTGAAACATTGGTTCTGCTACGTATTTTATGTGTGGCTAGTCAAAAGCCACCTCTCTAAATTTAAGTTTATTTCTTAAAACAAAAAAAATGATGGGTCATTGGTTAGATTAAGATAATTGTGTATGTTAAAATGGATAATAATACGTTTTACACTAAATGTAAATAATATTTTCTGTTCAAATTTAAAACTCTAGATCCAAATATTTCAGTTTTTTCATCAATTAACTTTTCTAGTCTATGTTCAGACAACTTACTTAACATTGTATGCATAGATATTACAGGTCTAAAGACAACATTTTGCAAAAACATAGTAAGTAGCTAGTTGCATTAGAAAACCACCCCAAACTTAATTCTCTTGTTTGTTTTTGTTGTGAAATATTTTTTTAATTTTACCATTAGCAAAAAGATTTAAAATGAAAAAGTTGCCTTCTCTCACCTAGTCTTAGAAAGTAAAACAACTGATTAACAGTAAGGTATAAATTGTTCGTAGAAAAAATTTGAGGACAGATTTGATAAGGTATTGGGGACTAAAGAAAAATACAAGAGCTATAAAATATAAAATAATGGACTCATACTATGTGGAAAGAAAAGTAATTTTTACTATATATACTACTGTGTTTTAATGTGTGGTGAATCTTTCCAAATTGTTCCAATAAAATCTTAGTTGGGACTGATACACTCTCTGACACAATTATGGTGATACTACTTTTACTATGCACTTTTATCCCATTTTATTAATTGTTTGGAATAGCTGTGATTTAAAAAATTAGGCTTTCTCTCAGTTAAAGCAGTAATTTGCTAGTGTTTTTCCTGAAGCTCTGTGTCATTTCCCTTTGTTTTCACCAATGTTTTTATGTCACTGCAAGAGGAGTAATCTCCTTTATAGAGCAGCCATAAGTATAAACACCTTCAAATCAACACTTTCTTTTTATCTCCTTATCCATTCAGATACAGCTATATCTCCTGAAAAAAACTTAGTTTTATAAGAAACAACTGTAAGAATGTTAGGTTTAAAATACTAAAGAATAAATAGAAACGTAAGCACTATAGTACAAGTTTTCTAAATAAAATTAATGTTGACATCTATGTTCTAGTAGGGGATGCTTTAGACTTTAAATGGATAAAAAAATGAAAGAAACCAATTGCAATAATAATAATAGACACATGATGGGGTGTTGTTCAACAATATTTGAATTCAATATCTCTGGTCCACCTTTATGGCTCACTCTCACAGGTAATAGCAATAAGTTACTTATCTTTCTATGAGCCAGATCTGTTGCACTGATTTAATATTTACTGACTGCTTATCACACACAAAGTACAATCCCTGAAGATGAGATAATAGCCACCTCAGAGTTTGTTCTCTCTTTACCTTTGTAAACTTACACCATAAACTCTGAGAAGATAGATGGTGAGACAGTTGATCCAGTATCTATTTAAGATTAACCTTGATCTTGACAACTCACTGGATGAGATCAATTCTAAAATGAGTTATGCAGGAAAGAAAAAGTTGCCAACAAATAAGAAAAGATCCTTATGAAGAAGAGATTTGGGGAAGAAGTCGGGATTAATCAGAGATTTAGTGTTAAAGGGGAAAAAATGGTGGTCAGCTTTAAAAGGGAGTGCAAGCCTGCCCTTCCTTTCCTCTGTGTTACTCTACCCACCGTGTTACACAACCAGGCAGTAGCTGCCCTTCTGCAGAGGGTGGGATGCCTGACATGACCATGGAAGCATCTATGCTGTGCCCTCTGAGGGGCTGTTCTTGTTTTGTTTCTTCCACTGTTACGATTGACCATCACTTTGTACTGCCTCTTTCTCCTCTCTTGGGAGCTCACTACTCCAGAGTGGGCTTGGTGTCAGCAGCTTAGCTTCAACTCTAGTTCTCAAAGAGAAATGTCATTCCCTTCCTTCCCTGCTTAGGTGCTTTCTTCCCTGGTTCCTTCTTTCTGTGCTGCCCCATGTTGTGAAACCCAGGATGTGCAGGGCAGAGCTAGAAAAAGAGAGACTCTAAGTGGGATGGACCTAATCTAAAGAAAGCCAAAGAACCAGCCTGGATCCACTTCAGGAGTGAAGGATTTGTTCCCCCAGTTGCTGAGAATGTTAATCACCTGAAATCATCACCTCTCTTTGAGGATTGCCTTAACTACAAAAGCTGCTTTGCTCAAAGTTACAACCCCATTCAGGAACAGCTCACATTCATAGCAACTCATCCCTGAAAACTCTAAAGGACTGTCCCAGCTCAGAGCGCCCCCTGGGATCAGTGGAGGCCTGCTTGAGCTCAACTCCCCGTCCAACCCTGTTTCCTAGTCATCCTGTTGACAGCCCAACAGCACTCCCTAATGAATGTCCTGCATATTTTTTTAAAATCAGAAACCATTCTTAGCTTGTAAGCTGCACAAAAACAGGTGACAAGCTAGGTTTGGTCCATGGGCTGTAGTTAAACAACATTTGCTCTATAACCACTTTTGTAAATCCAGTTAGCTTTGGGAATGTTCGTATGAGCTATGTCATGCAATGGCCATTTCCATAGTTAAAAATTTTAAAGTAAAAATGCTTAAAGTTAAGTCACTGATGGGCAAACCAATAATACCACAAACTCGAAAATATTAAGCAAAACCATTCACATGAACAAAACACTTCATGCATTTTTTCATGAAATAAAATACTTTGTTTTGTTGGTTGAAGGGCCACTGAAGGGACATGTAAAAATCACTTGGCAAAGAAAAACATCATTTCCCCATTACATGTGAAAGATTGGAGCTATGGTGAGGAGTGGTTTTCTACAGTTTTCTATGAGTTTCATGGGATCTGGCAGCCATCTCCAGAAAGAAAACATAATATCCCATTCATCTGAATTTACATTGAAAAGAAGCAACATGGAAAGAATGCACTGAATGCCTTATGGAGACCTTGTGTACCTCTGCTCAGGAGCTATTGTGACCTCAGGCCACCATACCATGTCTAATTCTTCAGCCACTCTACAGCATGAAAACAGACATTACACCCCTGAGGCCCTCTACCTTCCTTCTCAGATTGTAGAGGAACCAGCAATAGGGACTGTCACCTTAAGGGCTGAATACTGAATGAAGAATGTTGGTGGGGTGAAGCATTGTGAGTGAGTGAATACATGGGGAGCTCAGAAAAGACACAAAAGTAGAACTACCCTTCACTTTGCTTTTGTTATTTACATCCAGCTCAGGCCTCAGTGTAAATTACTGGCAGAAAACAAAAATTAATGGTTTATTTGATGTTAACACCAAGTCAAAGTTGACCTTGTGTAAAAAATATACTTTATTTTTTGTTTTCAAATTGTAATTAACTTCGTATCAAGTAAACTGATTTGGTTCATGGAGTACAGGAGTCAGATTATTGCATCCTAAATCAGAATAAGTTTCCCAGAGGAGACTTTCTAGAACAGAACTGTGATGTGATTCATGCTTTCCTTTTTTTGCCCCTTTCTTTTGTAGGTGTAATCTTTTTAGAGGAAATCACTGTTAATCCTATAATGATATCTGAAGAAACTCAGTGAGAATAGAGTAGGTCTGATTCTTCTGACCATAAACACTATCAGTGAAAGCTAGAAATAACTTTGAGAAACCATGGCCATAAAGACTATGGTTAAAATAAAAATAACACAATACAATTTGAAGGGGGTAGATGACTGTGGTTCAGACAAGAGTTTTGCCTTTATTGCAGGTTTTCAGGCAGAGGTCACTATAAAGTCAACCGATGTGGTTGCTGACAAGCCTTCTCCAGCTCTGCAGAGTATATATCCTGAACAGGATCCTCTTTCTTTATTTCATTTCTTATCCCCTAAACCTCCCTCAGGTTTACTTTTTTCTGGGGTACGTGATTTGGCACCTTCTTCAGTCAAGGCTAAAAGATGGAGCATCAGGGTAGAAGGAAGAAGCAAGAAGATGAAGGAGTAAGAGCTGGGCATCAGATAAGATTGTCTCTTACTAATGGCATCTAAGCCTCTTTGTTGCCAGGGCTCGTGGTCTGCCATAGCTAGCTAAGAGGTGGTGGGGTTACCCAGTTCTGGGCTAAGCTGTCAGTGTGAATAAACTGGAGTCCCTGAGCAAATTTCACACCCGCCTGTGCTGGCTGACACTTCAACCTCACAACTAAGCAGTGTTTTGAATCAACAGCTTTACAAGTCAACTGTTTTCTCATTACTTAACATAAATTTATTTTATTAAAAGGAAAAACGAACCTTTGGAAAATAATCAAATACAAAATGTCACTTGATACTGCTCTGTCACACCTCACTCTGAGAATTTCAAATGTGAATTGAGTAACCATCCCTTATAGGAAAGGGGGTATGATTTGATATAGTAATATTGCCTGATCATTTCATTTAAGATCTAAAAGAAATGATGAAACACAGGGGAAAATTGAGTTACAGAGTAAGCCAAAGTTTGAAGAACAGAAGTCAGAGGTTTCTGGGTTTTATACTGTTTTGCTTCCTTGTTCTTTAGGGAACAGGGTACCCTCACTGTGGCAACAAACTGTCATGCAGTCCCCATCTCCTCTTTTCTCACTAATTATTTGGGGAGAATAATGTATCCAGAATAAACACACACAACATTTTCCAACTTCCTTGTAGCTCAGGATGTCCATGTGACATGGTTCTGTGCAATGAGATTTGAGTAGTGGTTGATAGCTGTTCCTGGGAAGTCTGGTGAAAGGAGTAAAATGAGAGATCTGTGCCTTTCTCCAGGCCTCCCATTCTCTTAAACTGCACCATTTTTGGAGGTAGAGGAGTCAAGTTACAATCATGAGGAAGATAGGTTGAGCCATGGACTGCTTCCTCGAGACTTCATTGTTCACGAGAAAAATAAAGCCCTACATGTTTCAGCCACTGTTTTTCAATAATTTGAGTCTATCACAATCCCTGTCACACCCGTTCCTGTAGGTGAGGAACTCAGGCCCCTTTAACCAAAGTCACACAGCTGATACACAGCAGGGCAAAGGTTCAAATCCACATCTGTCTGTTCCCCGGGAGCCCAGTCTCTGTTCACTTCTTTGATTTGCCACCGCTTCCTCTAATGACTCAGGAACTTGGGGTGTTTTTCTACAGCTACAGCTCCTGAAAATGGTGACAATGTTAAATGATAGGTTATATTTCTTCTCAGAAGTGAGTTTACAGGTATTCTGCCACTCCTGGTTGGATAAACAAAGGAAGGTCAAGGCACACTTGGTAAAGAAAAGGGCATTAGATCTGGGCCACGCAGGATGTTAGGGATTTTAACAGCTGAGGTTGTAGAAGGCACGGCATTTGAGTAAAGCATAGAGAGGGTGCAAATCAATTTGGCAGGAGCAAAGAGTATGTGAAGGGATATATTAGCATTTTTAATCTAATAAACAAAATAAACAAAATTGAAACAGAGGCATAGATACAAAGAACCGATTGAAAGCTGTCAGAGGGGGTAGGGTCGGAAGAGCTAGGTGAAAAAGGTGAAGGGATTAAGCAAAGAAAAACATAGACACAGACAATAGTGTAAGGACTGCAGGAGGGAGTGAAGTGTTCGGGGAGGTGGAGGATAGAAGGGGGATAGATGGTGATGGAGACTTGACGTGGGTGGTGAACACACATGCATTATACAGATAATGTATTTTAGAATTGTATACCTGTATAATTTTATTAACCAATGTCACCCAAATAAATTTAATTTAAAAATTTTAAATTATTTTTTTAATAAGGTGACATTCTGTTTATTTTGGCAGCATTTTCCTGTCAAGGAGAAAGTTTGTTTTTAGTACAATATCAAAAACTAAGTGCCATTCAGAAATAAAGAAAATTAAATATGAAATTTGGCAGTATCAAAAGCTACTAGCCCTAGTTGCTTTTACATTTCCCTATATTCTCCCTTAATTTGTGGCAAAGAAGCAGTAGTCTATCACAGCCTCTTTGTACTGCACCAATCATATATATTTTTATATTTTATTATATTGTGTTGATAATATTTATGTATTATATTCCTGAACAAACTTGAACATGAATTAAGTACCCATTTAACACTAAGTTATTCTTCTTTTAATCAGTCATACTAAGTGGACAGTTAATTAATTTATTTTTTTAACAATTTTATTTCAGTTGAACTTTTTATAGCTTGTTATTTTTACTTTTTTATGATACAACATATCATAGAAGCATATCTTTGATGTAAGATTTTTGGAAAGGTTAAATATCTTCCTTTAGAATAGCATAAAGCACTTTTTAGGTGATCACACATGACATCAACACCATTAGATAGTTGAAAGTATCTATTGGAAGTGTCTGTTGGAAGACAGCTTAGATTCAGCCATTAATAATTTTTTTAAAATATTATGTTTCCTTAACAACTATGCTACTGTATTAAGACTTATGGCATCTATGAAATGCTATTACATTTCTGCAAACAAGTGCAGCAGATAACCACAGTGACCCTATAAATACTGAATGTAGCTGCCTGGGCTTTGGAACAACTTCAAGGTGTTGTTGTTGTTGTTTTTAACTCAAGGTCAATGCTTCTTTTCATCAATTATCCACTTTAGTTTTAGTGATGACATCTGTACATGTGCTGACAATCTATTGTCACCCAGAATATGCCTTAACATGCTTATATATGAGTGTTTTTTCAACATGATTTGCTATTCAAAAGAAAGAGTAGAAATACTCAGTGACAGATCAAGGAGTCTTATCTTTATTTATGATGGCCATTTCAGGAATGTATTGAAATTTCCAGCTAACTTCCTAGGACTCATCCTCTTTAACAATTTGTACATGTCGAGATCCTGTCACTCTGATGTAAGATGCTGAAGTGTTTTCAACCAGATTAGCTTCTACATTGCTATACATTTTGAGACTTGATATTATAGCAAATATTTAGTGTGCCTGTCTTGCAATATCACAGATAAAAGTTTGCTATAAAAAAGCTGAGATTTTTAAAAAGTGCTAAATAATGAATCTGGTAGTAGATACTAATACCAGACAATCTGAACTAAGGAAACCTACTATAATTGAGTGCAAAACTAAATTTGAACCTCACTGTGAGCAAGACTATAAACACAAACAAATCTTAGTGTATTATATTGTGCTCACCATTAATAAATGGAAGAAAACAGTTTGCATGAGTTCAATTTGAAAGCATTTTATTGAGTATCGATTACACAGTAGATTGTTTTAAAGCTATGTGCAGAATTATAAGCCTGAGAATTTTTTTCAATGCAGATGGGCTCTGGGTCCATTTCAATGGACACAAAATGGACACCAAAAGTTGAAAACCAAACTATGTGATGGGCATCTTTTTTCTTACTGAATCTTACTAAATCGTTTCTAGACCCCCTCAACAGCAGATATTATTAATATTTACATTTTACAAATAGGAAAACCTAGATGTTGAGAGGGTTGATTGCACTGGATGATGACATGTACCTAATAAGGGATAGAGTTGAAAACAAATCTCAGAACCTTTGATGCCATAACTCATGCTCTTTCCATTACTATACCATAGAATTCCAAATGTAATAGTAACAATCAAACCCTTTGCATAAACAAAATTATTGAAAGAGGCACATCCAGCCTGACCTGTGGTGGCGCAGTGGGATAAAGCATTGACCTGGAACACTGAGGTCGCCAGTTCAAAACCCTGGGCTTGCCTAGTAAAGGCACATATGGGAGTTGATGCTTCCTGCTCCTCCCCCCTTCTCTCTTGCTATTTCTCTCTTTCTCTCTCTCCTCTCTGAAAACTGAATATAATCTTTAAAAAAAACTTAAAAAAAAAACTAAAAAAAAAAAAAGGAAAAAGAAAGAGGCACATCTACAGAACATTTGAGAGCAGAACTTCTCTGACTGAAGTAGGATGGGGTCCATACTCATGTTCCCTGGTTTCTTTTTTGAAGGCCCCTCTCCATGACCAGCAGGTTCCCTGAGATCCCATTGTGGAAGCCCCAGGGATGTGAAAAGCACAGGCTGAAGCCAGGTGCTGAATGCTGTCACTCTTCAAACCCAGGGTCTCCTGACTCTGAGAGCTGAGATGATGCCAAGCAAGTAATCACAGAGGGAAGGATGATCATGTGATGAGTTACTTTTCAGATCCAGTTTAATCAACAATGTAGATTCCTTCCTTTTCAGATGTCCATTCTTTCTCTGAAAAGCCAAGGGCATAATGATAAATCATAGATCACTGAAAGTACTTATTTGGAGACCTAAAGTCATAATATAATTCACAGGAAATCTGACTCAATATAGGGTCAAGCTGAGCACATGATTAGTATTCTAGAAGCTGTGTCGATTTTCTCTGTTGGGTAATGAATGTTTATAGAATACCAGGAGTAAAATTCAAAACTAGAATCACAAGGAAAATGCAGAAGTGATTTTGTATTTGGTTTAAAGTAATTACATATGCTAGAGAATCTAGGCTTTTAGAAAGTGAGTTGACATTATGGTAAAAACCAGACTCTGACTTCTCTTCTAGCTATACCAAGGTCCAAATGTTTGTGCATAACTTTAATTGGCTTTCCAAGATTCTGAGCCACAGTACGTATAAGTGATGAGGTGGGCCTGGCCATCTTGAGTCTAGTACTGAATAAGTATGTTCCTCTACCATAAAACTCCTGTAATATGTTCTGTTTTCAGCTGAATTAGTGCACGCCCAAATAAATGAGAATATACTCATTTCCTGATTCATAAATGATGCCAGAATTCATTTATACTCATGGAAGAGAGAAGTCCGATCCCTTATTTTAAAATCCTTTTGGGGAGTCACATAGTCCTAGGACCTAGGCAGAAGTCAAGAGTTTAAAAGACCTGCCTCTAAAGAAGCATTCTTGTTAACTCCACCCAGATAGGAAGAGAGTACTTTTAACTAGGTATGTCCCAGAGTTCATCTGCACAAACCGAAAGAAGGAATCATAAGTTCTTGATTATTTTTTAGATTCTAGCCTGTGACAGCATCCAGGGACATTTTCCCAGGGAGAGAAAACTCTGGGGAAACCAGCACAATGACAAAAAAAAAAAAAGCCATTTGTTGCTCATGAAGAATAGCCAATTACACAGGGATTATGTTTGTTAAAGACTATGGGGCTTTAGTTCTGAGATCTTCTGAATTACCAAGACTGGTCATTCTGATGTGAGGACTCCCATGTCCTTTTAGATATTAAGTATTTCTGTGAGGAGAAATAACCTGGTATGACAGACAGTGTTTTAGGTGGAATGTTTGAATGTAAGACCTAAGACAGAGAGACTATGCAGGGGGCTATTGCAATAGTTCAAAGGAAAATAATAAAGAATTGAATTATGGTCAAGAAATAAGAATAAAGGTGAGAAAGGTATAAAAGAGATCTTCAAGGATTTGGCATTAGAAAGGATCTCAGTGGAGAGGAATCAGAAAAATACACAGGAGTGAGGTAAATAAGTTATAATAATTTAACAGAATGAAAGACTTAAAGATAAATGTATTTGTACTATTATCTATAAGCAGATATTTATAAATAAGCAAAATGTTCAATGCTAGGGAAATGGATGAGTAAACTATGGTGAGAATAAAGAGTATTATTTAATGACCTAACTACATATCTAGACCCAAGAAAATGAAAATTTCATCATAAAACCCGAGGTCTACTCCCTTCCTGAGTTTATGTGATTGTCTTCCCCTCTCTATTATTGTGGGAGCCAAAGGTACTCAACCTGGCAGGTTTTCCAGGAATCTGGGAAGGATGTGAGGGTAGGGTATGATTTGCCTAAGGCTAGAGAGGTCAGGCCAAGAATGATCTGAAAGGCTTGTCTAGAAGAACATCCTACCCAATGCATCATTCCAGGGAGGCTGAGCATGGGGCAAGAAGCAGGGCCTGAGGAAATGAAATCAGCTGAGCTCAGGGCGAGAGTAGGAAGTAGACCCTGAAGAGACCCACTTAAGAGTTTTATAGGTCTGTGGCCTCACTTATGGGTGAGGAGGGCTAAGTGAAAGACTCAACTGATATGAATAATCACAGTTTCTCAACCTAGGGAGTGAGAGAGACTTCACCAAGTACTCCATGCTTTTCTCACACTTCTATACAATCCATTTCCAGCAGAGCTGCAGGAGAGGCATATGCTGAAGGTAGCATGGTTTTATCTCATCCCTGTGCCAAGAGACTCTGCTTTCAGTGGCACTGAACGAAAGTATTAGTTAGGGCCATATGAATTAGAGCCCTTTATGTAACTGTACTTTTTAAATACTGTATTCTAGCCAATAAACGTGTACAGAGAATGCATTTAGCAGCAAATAAAGACTTCCAGGATGGTGTTGTGCATGCCAAGAGTGCTCTTTGTGTGGGTATTGTACCTTTAGTCTTTAAAACTCTTAAGGGATCCTCATTTGACCGCTAGAGGAAAGAGGATGTGGTTTGTGATGCAATCATTCACTGTAATATAAGAGGCCCCATGGTGTGTAGGAAAGAGATCTGGATTTGCAGACAGACTATTGAAACTTTATTAGCTGTATAACTTCAGGAAAGTCATTTAATCTGAGTTTGTTTCTTCTTCTATAAAATAAGACTAATGGTGCCTTTCTCATCTTTCAGAATTGTTGTGATGACATGAAATATTACAAATAAAAATAATCTATAAAATATACGTAACTATTTATAGTGCACTACATAAGATAATATTCAAATATTGCAGTGAAACCTGTTCCTGCCTATTACAGAGACTCTTAAATAATACAGATAGGTCATAGTGTCAATATAACATGCAAATGCTGAGAATCCTGAAGCCTGTAAATCTAGCCAACTTTGCTTTACATACAAGGCCTTATGTAGATATCACATAAGCCTCAAACTCAGAGTAGGAAAATTTTAACTCCTCCTGTTTTCTCTTTTTTAATGAATATCACTACACCTCCAATGTCAAAAACTAGGAACTTGGGGGGAGGTATCATGATTTGGTCACCCCACCATCCCACTCCATATTTCACTCCTAAATTCTGTGTTCAACTCCATCCTTACTACCTTAATTCACTTCTTGTTCCCTCTAATTGGCCCATTGGCCTCTTTTTATGAGTCCTTCAGTGACTTATCCGTGCTATTGTAAATGATATCTTTGTAAAGGTTAAGTTCAGTCATAACACTCTCCTACAGTTGTTCAGTGTCTTTTTATGGCTCTCTATATAAACCTAAACCCTTCATGATTGACGCCACCTCCCCCCAGAGTCCTATTCATGCATCTCTCCTTCTGCTCCAGAATCCAGACATGCTGTCCTGTAGTTCGCTGAGTGTGCAGCCCTCACTTCATCTCTCTGGATTGACAGGGCTGTTCCTGGCATGATTTTCTTATTCAGCTTGTTCTTATCGGTCTTCAACTCTCAATTTAAACACTGCTCTCCCAGTAAATCCTGAATGATCTCCCCTCACACCACTTCTAACATATGCACACACCAAGTTTGGCCTTTCATCTCCATGGCCATAGTCTCCAATAACACTTTCATACTGTAATATTTTCTTCTCTGTTTTCACCACCAGATGAGCCCCAGGAAGGCAAATACTGAGGCTTGCATTGTTGCCTTTCAAACAACTTGTTCTCTGTCTGGCACACCCCTGATCCTAGCCAGATGTGAAGAGTTGAAGAGAGCCACCCAAAAGGAATCTTCTTTTGAATTCCTGCCCAGATAGGAGGAAGGTCTCTTTAATTAGACATGACCTTGAGGTGGTCCGGCAGATGGAAAAAAAAAAAAGAGTTTAGTCATTTAATTATAGGCCCTCTCTTATACCAGTGACATTTTAAAGGAAGATTCACAACATCTGGTTATTCTTTAGATATGAGCTTAAAGAGCAGCTATAGCAGGCTTGGTAAGGCTTCCCTCATTAGGCTAAAGGCCAGAAGAGAAGTCAATGAGAAGTTTTTCCCAAGGCCCAGAACAAAGCTAACACCTCAAACACACGTGCCAAGTCCACGGGAATCAGAAAGGCCCAAGAGACATCACTCTCTGGTGGGTTTACGTCCTTAATTTCTCTACTTAGCACAGTGAAAGAACTTTCTACCAGCATTGTGAGATAATACTACACCCTTGCTCTTGACCCGCCCCTGGGGAGACTCAGAGAAAGAGAATAGAAGCTTTGAACACTTTCATAGAAATCTCCTTGCTTTAAATTATAGAAGCCAACTTGACCACAATTCCTTCCTCAGAAACAATTACACACTTCATTAAAATAGTGATTTAAATAGTGTTAATACTTGTGTCAAGACACTATGTAGAAATGCCTCTGCTCCCTCCACATTCGATCTTGCTAAGGAGCCATCATTAACTCTAGAAATGTGGTAGTTCTCTGCTCAGCCCTTTTCTCTCTCTCTCTCTCTCTCTCTCTCTCTCTCTCTCTCTCTCAGAAATCACATAAGAATCATTTGGTAAGTCAATGCCATTTTACTCTAGCAGAGTGGATAAGTAACCTGCTCATATCAACCAAAAAATAACAAGGGAGGCAACGTTTTGGGCTGCAATGCGTTTTACTTTTATTCCCTGTCAATTATATTTCAGACAGAAGAATGGTGATGCACACCAACACACACATCCTTCAGTGAGCAAGGGTTTTTTAATCATCAAGTTATACAAATTTTAAAAAGTACGGATTCAAGTTTCCTAATATATGATCTGACGTCTTGTGTTTGAAATTGCATTTATCCACCTATTATAAAAATTCAGTCACTATGAAAAAATAAAACAAAATTTACTCCCATAGGCAATGTTCTTCTAAATCAGCACTCTAGATCATAGATCCATTGAAGCTTTGCAAGCCTTTCAGAATCATGAATAGTTGAGTAAAACTGCTTAATTGTTAGTAATAAAAGCATAGTTATTTTTTCCATGACTTAACAAATAGCATCTTAAGAACTTGCATTAATATACCATTTATTTCACAACCAGACACCAAATTTGTTTTGATTTATATTCATTTTTAAATTATCTTCACTTCAAGGAATGATTTGTTGAAATTTGATAGTCTCTGTGGCTTTATAAATCACCCTAGGAAATGGTTCCTCACGAATTTGCTGGACTTCTTAATAAGTTTACATGATTAACGACCATTAAAGGTTATTAAGACCTTAACATGATAAATACTAAATGTCCATTGTGGTAATTACTGACTCTTATTCAGAGTCATTTTCACAATAAAGGAGTCCGTGAAGGGGTCTCTGGAGGAAAACAAAAATGTCAGAGACAGGCCTGCATCTTAATAGAAGCCCTGAGCTTCAACTGCTGGTTTTCACTGAACGGCTTTTCCAACCCAGTCCACTCCAGCAGGAGGGTACGTGTGGGGCAGAGCTTAGCAGAGAGCCAACAGGTAGCCTCTAGGGGTGCTTCTTGGCTTTTTTGTCTTGGTTTGCTTTTTATTTCTTCTGTGTCCTAGGTTTCCTGGTCCAAGTAGTCACCATGAGGTGAAAATGAGAGGGAAGGCTATTCTCTGTCCCTGAATTTTCTTAGATGATGGAAAGCTCCCCTTGCATTGCAAGGATAGGAGAGAAACAGCGCTGCCTTGATAAGAAAATAATAGGACAGGACTCTGCTGCTCCTTTGCATTTCAAAACCCTGTCCTTCAAAAGTTCAGAGTGGGGACGTGCAGCCAGTTCCTTCAGGGTGCTGCACACCCACCGTGGAGCTGCGGCCCCTTCAACGTCAGCAAGCTGAGGGAAACCGGAGGGCTGAACAGGAAAGGCAGGGATTATTTGCACTGCTCATCGAATAACCCTGCAAGGGGGTGATGTGGGCTAGAGTTGCACCATTCCTCAGAACTTACCCAATCTCTTCAGCCACGTTTGCCAGAGTGTGAGTCACTTTAAGGAAATGGATTATCACATCTCTTTCATTCAGTAAAGAAGGTACAGCATAGGTCCAACCAGGACGAGTTCAGAAGTCTCAATAAAGAGAGGTTTTTCAAAATCTTTGTTCCTAAGATCATATTAGACCTGTTCTAATAATAATCTTGGGGAAAAATGAAAGGAAAGGGCAGGTGACAGAGGAGGAAGTAACTTCACGGAAACCCGGGTTTCACATTCGGGCGCATAGCCAATGCGGGTGGGCTGCCCCTCCACTCCCTGTCTTCCTTCCCTCCACCTGAGTATTCACAGAAATCAACTCCAGGGCCAGAATATTCAGTGAAGTCAAGCTTCTGTGTTGCTTTGTGGGAAGATCTGTTCAGGAAAACATTGTGTCTTCTCAGCCCTGCTCACTCCTGAGAGCCTGAGATTGACTCTGATTTATACTGACCATGACACCAGAACCAGCTCAGCACCACGACACAGAGAAACCATAAGCCCCTTGGGATAACTTTGAGAAACAGGGGGTTCCCAGCAAATTCTAGAATCAAAGTTTATTTCTAAAATATTCTAGGAACTCAGAATATCTTTTCCCATAAAAATGTGTTAGCTCAACTCACACAGCCAAGACAGTGCCATGCTGATGACACCCTCCATCCTACCCATCACTGCTTCTGAGAGGACACTTCACATCTCTCAGATACAGTTACCAGAACCACAACCCGTCACCTTCCCCAATTCAGTGGCAAGATCACCCCCACACACACCCGGTTCCCAACTCCAATCCCGCTGAGCCACAGGTGGACTGTTTCCAGTGCACAGCAGACCAGACCCGGCAAAGGCTAGTGTGAGGATGGTGGGGGTTGGGGTGAGGGCTCACTTCTGGGAGGCAACTGGTATTTGCAGGTGGGGTTTGGCTGAGGGGAGGCCTGCAAAGGAGGCACACGTGAAAGCCTCCAGATGCAAGAATCATAGAGCCAAGACACAGTGCAAGTTTCAACTGGGAGTCTATAGAAACAGCCCCATCGGGTCTGCTGGAGGCAAGAGCGGGGCTTAGATGGAGCAGGAGGCAGAGAGAACAAGATGGGGAAGGGCAAGAGGGGCATGTGGTGGAAAAGAGGTTTTAAGGGCAGTTACTTTCTCAGGTAGTGGTTTCAGCTGAGCCTCCTTTGGAAGGAGAACAGCAACCATCAGGATTTCCACTGTTGTCTTGACTTGTGTCCACCCCTTTAAATGAACTGTACTGAGCTGCGGTTCAGACTCACAACTCTCTGGGCCCCAGGTACTGCCTCCGATCCAGCTCTGATACCCGTATCCTTCACCATGTGCACTTTGACTAGGACATCCTAGCTCAACAGGTCAGCTTTTCTCCTTTGGCTCAGCACCAGAGGGGCAGGTCAGAGATGTGTCTGCTTTTAGCGCTGACCAGATCCTAGTCATTTTGTAAGAACATACGCTAGAACCAAACCCTTATGTCTCTGTGGCAGGGCATTGCAAAGTTTTCTCTGTTTTTCTTCTCAAAATACTAAAGATTCATTATATGCTGGACTTGTGAGCATCTTAGGGAAACAAGAATAAATACTAATGAGAGCAGATAAAATTCTCAAGGACAACATACTTTAATATAGTGTGGTATATTCAACAGAAGCAGTTGGAATCAAATGCTATTGGACCAGAAGGAGGGAGTAAGTAATTCTTCCCATCTAGTGGTAGACACCAAAAACAGGGCTGAGCTATACTTGAAGCCAAATTAAGAGAAAACAAACAGAACCACGATCTGGAGGTACCATGGGAGTGCATCTAGGTTATATCCTGAAGCCACCAAGATCAAAGTAATCACAACTCATCATCCAATTTGGACTCATTGCCAACTCATTTGAACAGACTCCCCTAGATCCCCATTCACCCTGCCTCTGAGACACTTGTTTTTCTCCCTACCTCCCACCTGCAGGTATGCTCATGTGGGGAAAGCCCTGTGACAGGAAATCTGTTTAGAGAACGGAGGGCAAGATCAGTGACAGTCAGATCTACTGGGCTCTGCCCTGATGACTCTATCCCAAAGCTTTCTTTTCTGATTGACTCTGAGGTGTGTTGACTGAGCACTTAGGAGGTATGTGAATCGGACAGTTTATTTAAACCTCTTTGTGGCTCAACTATGTTGTCATGAAAATGGGGATTTGCCAACCGTGCAGATTTGCAATGAGGGCTGTGCTGTGTGGCGCGTGGAAATGCAGGGCATGCTGCCTGGCAGAAACGGGGCCCTGAATGACTGGAAACAAGGCTTCCCTGGCTTCCTCTGAGAGTCTCAGAAGCTCCATCCCTCAGAGCCCATGCTCCAGGGCCTGCAATCGCCCCCTGTTGGGACCCCAGAGAGACATATGTGTTATGAAATTACCAATCAGGACTTGGTCCACCCTGTCCAGAGCCTGATACCAGATGTCACCAGCTGGTTTCTCTCTTTGCCGGGGAGTCTATAGGATTTCTAAACACCCCTCATTGCTACCTGCTGCCCCCCTTAGGGTGTTACTCCCTGCAGGTGCCAGGCCTGCCAGCTGGAGACTGAGGTTCAGCTTTCCTTTCTGCTTCTTGTGGCTGATCAGGTGTTTCATCCTGTACCGCTAAGGAAGGAAGCACGAGGCCTGGCTGTCTCCTGATCAAATGCTGCCTCCAATATCCCTGGTGGAAAATTTTGCTCTGCCACGTCCCCATCCACCGGGCCGTGGATTTTAGTCAATGGGATGGAACAACATGTGAAGAGACTAGTTTGTGGAGTATTTTCCCCTCCCTGTGTTGTTCTTTCCTTTCTCACTTTCATCCCAGAAGTGGGCTCTGACCTTGCTGTCCTGAGTAGCAAGAAGTGGCTCTGAGTTTGTTTCAGAGGACAGGGGCGGGGGGGGTGTTGGTCAAACAAGTTTGTAAAGTATAATTTTATGTTTGCTCACTTATAGTTTGCATTGGGGGCTGGGCAGCGTAAGATATATGTGGTCTGTGAAATTGCAAATTACCTTCCTGCTTGCGAAGGGCTATTGTTTTGCTAATGTTTGCTGGAGGAGAGGTTTTCATGCCAGAAAGTTTTGAAAAGAAGAGGCAGAGAGAAACCATGATTGCAGAGCGAGAGAGGAAAGAATGCAAAGTGCTGAGGAAGAAGCCATGTTGGCAGGGAAAGAGAAGGCGTGCACATGGGGAACCAGAGCTGAGGGGCTTTGGGGGCCCTACTGAGACTGGTGAGGCCTTTGATTCTAGGAGAAACCAGAGAAGATTCTCCTGGTTGTGGAACCGGAGAATGTGTCAGGGCTTTGAGAGCTCTGAATGACTGAAAGGGAAGTATTTTCCCTGTGTGTTTGCTCATCATTGGCCAATACGAGTCTTTAATAAAGGAATAGCCCACCATTTTTGGCTCCACTGAATCCAGTGAGAACCTGCATGTGCATGCCACAATGGTGGCGACTGCTGGCCATAACAGGGGGAAGCGGCCTGCAAGTCCACCCAGAGTTTGCTTTCTAAGGCTAAACCTTTAAGAAAACGTATACAGGGTTTGAAAGAAATGAGAGGAAGAAGTTACAAAGAGAATGCCTTAAAGAAAGAAGGGTTGCACAGGCTTCCCTCTTGCTTTCTGATTTCCCCTCCAAACTAGAAATAGAGGCCCAGGCAGAAGAGCAGAGGAAAGAGGCCAAAGGCCTTTGGTGCCTGTGTTAGCTTCCTATCGCTGCATAACCAATTACCACCCGCCCAGCCACTGAAAACATTCATTAGCCCCCAGTCCGATAGATCCAGTGCATTCAATAGCTCTACTACTCACCATTCCTATGGTCTAATGCAGTGTGCCTGGGTCTCTGCTCAAAGTATCACAAGGCTGAAACCCAGGGGACAGCCAGGCTAAGTTCCTGTGTGGAGACTCGGGCAGAGTCTTCCACTTCCAAGCTCGTTCAGGTTGGCATAGCTCGGTCTCTTGTGGTTGCGAGGCTGCGGCCCATGTTTCCCTGAGGGCTGTCGGCCAGTCAGGGCTGCTCGCCCTTCTGCCCTCGAGCCAGCACTGGTGTGTTCAGTCCTGCTCACCCTTCTGCCCTCGAGCCAGCACTGGTGTGTTCAGTCCTGCTCGCCCTTCTGCCCTCGAGGCAGCACTGGTGTGTTCAGTCCTGCTCGCCCTTCTGCCCTCGAGCCAGCACTGGTGTGTTCAGTCCTCCTCGCCCTTCTGCCCTCGAGCCAGCACTGGTGTGTTCAGTCCTCCTCGCCCTTCTGCCCTCGAGCCAGCACTGGTGTGTTCAGTCCTGCTCGCCCTTCTGCCCTCGAGCCAGCACTGGTGTGTTCAGTCCTGCTCGCCCTTCTGCCCTCGAGCCAGCACTGGTGTGTTCAGTCCTGCTCGCCCTTCTGCCCTCGAGCCAGCACTGGTGTGTTCAGTCCTGCTCGCCCTTCTGCCCTCGAACCAGCACTGGTGTGTTCAGTTCTCCTCATGCTTTAACCTGACTCCCTCTCCTGCAACCAGCAGTGGAAAATGTTCTACCCTTAAACGGTTTGCGTAATTAGCTCAAGCCAGGGGTCAGGAACCTATGGCTCGCAAGCAGGATGAGGCTCTTTTGATGGCTGCATCTGGCTCGCAGACAAATCTTTAATAAAAATAAAAAAATAAAACCTTAAAAATATAAAACATTCTCATGTATTACAATCCATTCATTTCCTACCGCTCATGTTCATGGTTCTCTCCTTTTTTTTTTTTTTTTTTTGTATTTTTCTGAAGCTGGAAATGGGGAGAGACAGTCTGACAGACTCCTGCATGCGCCCGACTGGGATCCACCCGGCACGCCCCACCAGGGGCTAAGCTCTGCCCACCAGGGGGTGATGCTCTGCCCCTCCGGGGCGTCGCTCTGCCGCAACCAGAGCCACTCTAGCGCCTGGGGCAGAGGCCAAGGAGCCATCCCCAGCGCCCGGGCCATCTTTGCTCCAATGGAGCCTCGGCTGCGGGAAGGGAAGAGAGAGACAGAGAGGAAGGAGGGGGGGTGGAGAAGCAAATGGGTGCTTCTCCTATGTGCCCTGGCTGGGAATCAAACCCGGGTCCCCCGCACGCCAGGCCAACGCTCTACCACTGAGCCAACCAGCCAGGGCTGGTTCTCTCCTTTTAATCAAGTAGGCAGCTAGTTATTGCAGAAACACTTTTGATGAAGAAGATGGCTAAAAGAAAAAAAGATGAGTAGTATCGTACTTTTCAGCAGGAATGAACAGAGGAATTCGCCTTTGTGGAGAGAGCAGGTTCTGCAGTGTCTAATATGCAATGATAAAATTGCATCGATGAAACAATCAAATATAAAGCGGCACTTAGACACATGCCATGCTACATTTGCATTGAAATATCCAGCAGGGGACAGCAGGAAGAAAGCATGTCAAGAGCTACTGTGCAGAGTGCAAACTAGTCAGCAGCAACTCCGTGTTCAGACCCAACAAGGTGACTGGAATTCGGCTAGCTTTGCTGGTGCTTTAGCAATTGTGAGAAACGGAAAGCCATTCACAGACGGGGAGTATGCCAAAACATTCATGCTTAACGTTGCCAGTGAACTTTTTGATGACTTTTCGGATAAAGACAAGATAATCAAACAAATAAAAGACATGCCTCTGTCAGCAGGAACTGTTCACGATCATACCATCATGATGGCAAATCAAATTGAGGCAACACAAGTGAAGGACATAAAAGCAACACCATTCTTTTCTCTCCTTTTGGATGAGTCAACAGACATAAGCCATTTATCCCAGTTCAGCGTGATTGCAAGGTATGCTATCAGTGACACACTACGTGAGGAAAGTCTTGCTGTTTTGCCTATGAAAGAGACAACAAGAGGCGAGGATTTATTCAAGTCTTTCACTGAGTTCGCTAAAGAAAAAAATCTACCAATGGATAAATTTATTTCGGTGTGTACTGATGGTGCTCCGTGCATGGTGGGGAAAAACAGAGGATTCATAGCGCTTCTTTGTGAACACGAAAAGAGACTCATCCTAAGTTTTCACTGCATCCTACATCAGGAGGCGCTTTGTGCTCAGATGTGTGGCGAGCAGCTTGGTGAGGTGATGTTGCTGGTCATTTGGGTGGTCAACTTTATTGTTGCCCGAGCTTTAAAATGATCACCAGTTTAAAACACTACTGGATAGGCCCTGGCCGGTTGGCTCAGTGGTAGAGCGTCGGCCTGGCGTGCAGAATTCCTGGGTTCGATTCCCGGCCAGGGCACACAGGAGAAGTGCCCATCTGCTTCTCCCTCCCTCCCCCTCTCCTTCCTCTCTGTCTCTTTCTTCCCCTCCCGCAGCGAGGCTCCATTGGAGCAAAGATGGCCCGGGCGCTGGGGACGGCTCCTTGGCCTCTGCCCCAAGTGCTAGAGTGGCTCTGGTCACAACAGAGCGACGCCCCGGAGGGGCAGAGCATCGCCCCCTGGAGGGCAGAGCGTCGCCCCTGGTGGGCGTGCCAGGTGGATCCCGGTCGGGCGCATGCGGGAGTCTGTCTGACTGTCTCTCCCCATTTCCAGCTTCAGAAAAATACAAAAAACAAACAAACAAACAAAAAAAACCCCACTACTGGATAAAGTTGGGAATAATTATCCTGGTCTGCTTTTGCACAGCAATGTGCATTGGTTGTCAAGAGGGAAGGTGCTCAGCCATTTCGCAGCTTGTCTGAGTGAAATCTGGACTTTTCTTGAAATGAAAAATGTCGAGCATCCTGAGTTAGCTAACACTGAGTGGCTCCTGAAGTTCTACTATCTCGTGGACATGACTCTACATCTGAACCAGCTCAATGTGAAAATGCAAGGCATTGGAAACACAGTCTTATCCCTTCAACAAGCAGTGTTCGCATTTGAAAACAAGCTGGAACTCTTCGTCGCTGACATTGAAATAGGTCGTTTACTACACTTTGAAAAACTGGGAGAGTTTAAAGATGCATGCACAGCAAGTGACCCTGCTCAACATCTTGATCTCCAGCAGCTAGCGGGCTTCACATCTAATCTCCTGCAGTCATCCACAGCACGCTTTGGAGAATTTCATGAGCACACTCATCTTTTTAAGTTCATCACCCATCCACACGAGTGTGCAGTGGACAGCGCCGACCTGAGTTACATTCCCGGTGTCTCTGTCAGAGATTTTGAGCTACAAGCTGCTGACCTGAAGGCCCCAGACATGTGGGTGAATAAGTTCAAGTCACTGAATGAAGATTTGGAAAGACTTGCATGACAGCAAGCAGAGTTGGCGAGCAAACACAAGTGGGGAGAAATGAAAAAGCTTCAACCCGCGAACCAGCTGATTGTCAAAACTTGGAAGGCGCTTCCCGTCACATACCACACACTGCAGCGTGTGAGTATTGCTGTACTGACCATGTTTGACTTTACGTATGCATGTGAGCAGTCTCTCTCACATCTAAAGAATGTTAAGACCAACCTACGATCACATTTAATGAATGGAAGTCTCAATGCCTGCATAAAGCTTAACTTCACCACGTATCAACCAGACTACAAAGCCATCAGCAAAACCATGCAGCACCAGAAGTTGCATTAATGGTAAGAAGTACTTTATTCGTCATTGGTTAGCAACAGCATAACAATGTTATCAAAAGAATTCAGAGACTTATTGTACTTTAAAAGTGTTGGTCTTACATAAAATGCACACATTTACTTGTATTTAATGTTAAATATATTGTATGGCTCTCACGGAATTACATTTTAAAATATGTGGCGTTCATGGCTCTCTCAGCCAAAAAGGTTCCTGACCCCTGGCTCAGGCCCACCTGATTATTCTCCCTAATTTAAGGTCATCTGATTTGGGACTTCAGTTACGTCTGCAAAATCTCTGCACAGCAGTACCTAGAGTATTGTTTGTTGAATAACTAAGAAAATGTTTGTGTATCCCTAGGACTAGGATCTTGGAGGCCCTCACAGAATTCTGCCTCCTGCAGTCCCAGAGCATGGCACTGGACCTTGTTCTGGACGGCACCACTAGAGCTGTGGAGGAGCGGCTGGATGATGTGCCCACAAACACAGGCTTATACGGAGCCCCGCAATGATTCTCACATGCCCTAGGCATGGTGTGAAATTAGTACGACAACTTCAAATTCTCAGTCCTGATACCACCATGTGGGGCTGGGCAGTGGACATCTGAGAAGTGACCATCAGTCATCATACTCTCAAAATTTGGTACTGAGTCAAAGACACGCAGTCAGAAATTAAATGGAATTATAGAAACTAATGATAGTGATCTCTTACACATCCACAAAATAGCAGTGGGAGGCCTTAGTTTCTCCAACACTGCCTATAGTACTAAGTATATTTCTTCATTACTGAATGAATAAGTGAACAAAAAAAAAGAAGAAGAAGAAGAAGCTAGTAATTATAAGTATTCACAAGACAAGACCTATCAGCTTCTTGAATCAATCTATCTTTCAGGTAATAGGAAACCAGAACAAAAACAAAAGTACATTAGGGCAGCTCTTTAAAAAAAAAGTATGCTTCAAGAAAAGCTATTATGTATTTTTTTTTTAATAATTCCTTAATCAAGATCATTAGAAAAATGCTAGATCCCAATGTTAAATTGTTCTCTTTCCTGCAGGATTTTTTTTACATTCTTTAAAATCCCAATGTACATTATTACTTTTTCTAGTAGGATAGCAAATGTAGTATTTCCAAAATTTATTTGACACAAAGAACCTCTTTTGTTCCGGGAATGTGTCAGTAGGATGAGCTGAGTAATGTTGCCGTAATAAATCCCAGCTGCTTGTTTCTTGTTCATTTTACAGGATGGCTGCTAGGTGGCTGTAGCTCTTATCAACACCTTCTTCACTCTTGAATCAAGGCTACCAGCACAGCTCCCATCGGGACTATGGCTGGGCTCATGGAGATTAAAGGAAAATGGTGGAACCTTGTGATCATCTTAGACTTTTATAGGAAATGGCCCTCAGGACTTTATCTGCTATTTCTTTGGCTGAAGCAAGTAATGTAGCCAAACATGATGTAGGGAGCAGATGTGTCATCCTCCCACAGGGAGTATCTAGCAGTTCCAGTTCTCTGTGGGACACACTTTGAGAAACCCCACAATAGGAAAGCATAACTTGAAAAATCACTCTGGGCTTGCGACACCCCATATTTTTTCTAACAGAGAAAGGAATTAGAACCACAAGATAATGCAAAATCAGACCACATACAAATCTTAGATTTCATCTCAAATCTGTTACACTTGTAGTTTATACTTTTCTTTTAGTTTTATAAAAGCAGTAGACAAAATAGTATAATTATTCAAAATTTTACTCCCTTACGTTGATATGCCTAAATATTTTTAAAGGAAGAAAAACATTAAATCTTTCATTATCTTATGCATAAAAACTCTGATTGTGGACATATTCAAGAGCAAATTGAAGCTTGTATGATTTTCTTAGAGGGGAACAGGGTCCATTTTGTTTTTTTTAAGCTATGAATGGGATGGAACACCATGAGTCATAAGTTAATGTCAGCCACCAGCTGCCCTGTCTCTTCACAGCAGTAAGCTGATCATTTTGAAAGGGCTGTGATCACTTCCCCACTTGGCCCGCCAAGGTGTCACTGTAGATAGGTCTGGATGACTTGATGAAAAGCAAACAGTTTTGTCAAAATAACTACCTGACTTCAGACTATGGCTGAACCAATAAAAGAACTGGTGAAAGGCTCCAAATTCCCAGTGACAGAGCATGGCATGCTCTCGCGAAGAACAAGTAGAAGATTCAAGAGAAAAGGCTCCAAAGTTAATGATTGAGACTTTAGTTTCTCTTTCTACTTCTTGCCCTTACCTCCTTTACTTCTAAACTGGGCAGGGTACAGAGATAACTTGCCCCAATTAAGAAAATAAAAAGTAATAGGTATGCTAATTACCAATTAGCTAAATTGACAGACTAATAACTGATCCCACACTTTACTCCCCTGGCTACAACTGGAATGCAGAGCAGATGCTTTACTGATAATCCCAATGACCCCTTCATCCCCCCAAAAAATCACATCTGACACATCTAGAGTAAGGGCCTTTATACTCATGACCCGAGGCTCTGACCAACTCAATACAATAAGAGAACCACTTTTGAAAGCAGCTTTCAAAAAGCAACCATGGTCTTTAGACTCTCACCTGTCACTGCGCCTATCACTCACTTTAGCCCCTTCATTAAAGAATTTTTAATATACACACAACATATACTTATATATAAGTTAAAGCATGTCAGTAATTTTAACTTCAATAGTCATATATTGATATCCAGAAAAACCATATTAGAAATCCTCTATTGTGAGGAAGGAAAGACTAGGAGAAAGGCTCCAGGAACATGGACTCTCTCACTGGCAGAGCCTATAAATGCTAATGAGCCTCGACTGCCAACGAGACTGAAACACAATACACGACATCGCCATAGAGATTCATCAACTGCAAACCTCTACCTGAGCATGCCAAAGGGGCAGAACCCGTGATACAGAGTCACCGATCAGGAAGAGGGAGAGAAAAGAAAAAGCAAGAAGATAACCTCTCAAAATCAATAATAATCTGCAGACTTTATAACCTATCCCATTTTATTATATTTGTTCATTTGGTTCTCTTATCTTCATTCTTGATTTTTTTTTTCCTGCTCCAATTTGGTCGTTTAACTCTCTGCCAGTCTTACTCTCTCCTCTCCTTGAACTACACTACCCATAAGTGTTACATCTCCCATTATCTTTTCTTTCCTCTTCCTTTCTCTCTATGAGGGTTGCACTCCAAAACCCTTAACTCTCTCTCTCTCTCCTCTTTTTTCTTTTTTCTTCTTTTAGTGGTTCCCTCTTTCTCTCTCTCTCTCTCTCTCTCTCTCTCTCTCTCTCTCTTTCTTTTCTCCCTCTATATTAGTTTCTTCCTTTCTCCTTTATGTCTCCTCTCATTCAAACCTCAATAACGAACAATATCTTATCTGGGACTCAAACTTATATTTGTGGCATTTTGGGGGTTTTTTACTTCACCTTTTTAACCCACTAGCAGTGCTCCCATCCCTGGCTCTCCATTTATCTAGTTCTTGTTCCACTAAATACAATAGTAATATTTTAATTTGTCCCCCCATTTTCCTATTTCCCTCTTATTCCTCTCATCATAACTCTTAGTCAACCAACACCTAAAAGCAAATCATTTTATTCTTGACCCAAATTTTTTTCTTATTTGACTTTTGTGGGTCCATACACCCTTTTATTTTATTTTATTTATTTTTTTTTTTGCCCCTTTATTACTTCTCCCTAATTCAGGCCCTCCATTACAGGCATTGTTTGTTCTATTTAGTACAATATAATTCACAGTTCACCACAAGATTTTCTCAAGAAAGAGGGGAGAGGAGAGGAGAGAAAAAAAGGAGGGGGGGAATAATTTTCTTTTTTTTATTTTTTAAATTTTTATTTTATTTTATTTTTCTTTATTTCATTATTAATTTTTTAAAAAAAAAACAACTCTTTAAGATTTTTTATTTTTTTTAACTTTTTATTCTTTATTAAATCTCATTAATACTATCAACAAAACTACCCTCAGATGCCATTAAGGAAGAGAAAAATCAAATATAATGGATACAAAAGAAAGAGAGGTAACGCAGCTAGATGAGGAAAAATCTAATATATTGGAAACCTTGGAGCTAAATGACAGAGAATTCAAGATAGAAATCCTAAAAATCCTCCGAGATATACAAGAAAACACAGAAAGGCAATTTAGGGAGCTCAGAAAACAACTCGATGAACACAAAGAATATATTTCGAAGGAAATTGAAACTATAAAAACAAATCAAACAGAGATAAAAAACTCAATTCACGAGCTGAAAAACGAGGTAACAAGCTTAGCTAATAGAACAGGCCAGATAGAAGAGAGGATTAGTGAAATAGAAGACAAGCAACTTGAGGCACAACAGAGAGAAGAAGAAAGAGACTCAAAAATTAAAAAAAATGAGATAGCCCTACAAGAATTATCTGACTCCATCAAAAAGAATAACATAAGAATAATAGGTATATCAGAGGGAGAAGAGAGAGAAAATGGAATGGAGAACATACTCAAACAATAGATGAGAACTTCCCAAGCCCGTGGAAAGAACTAAAGCCTCAAATTCAAGAAGCAAACAGAACTCCGAGTTTTCTTAACCCCAACAAACCCACTCCAAGGCATATCATAATGAAATTGGCACAAACCAAAGGCAAAGAAAAAATTCTCAAGGCAGCCAGGGAAAAGAAGAATACAACATATAAAGGAAGGCCCATTAGAGTATCATCAGATTTCTCAGCAGAAACTCTACAAGCTAGAAGAGAGTGGACCCCAATATTTAAAGTCCTGAAAGAGAGGAACTTTCAGCCACGAATACTATACCCATCAAAGCTATCCTTCAAATATGAAGGAGAAATAAAAACATTCACAGATACAGAAAAGGTGAAGGAATTTATCATCAGAAAACCCCCACTCCAGGAATTACTAAAGGGGGTTCTCCAATCAGATACAAAGAACAAAAAACAAACAAAAAAAAAAAACAAAGCCACAAGTAAAAGCTCCAAGAAGAACACTATAAAACCAAATTTAAACTGTGACAACAACAAAAAGAAAGGGGGGAGGAGAGGATGGAGATTAACAGTAGCAAAAGATGATGGAGTGCAAAAGTACTCACAAAATAGTGCTCTACAATGAACAGGGTAGGAGCCCTTTTCATTACTTAAAGGTAACCACCATTGAAAAAACCACCACAGCCTGACCTGTGGTGGCGCAGTGGATAAAGCGTCAACCTGGAATGCTGAGGTCGCCGGTTCAAAACCCTGGGCTTGCCTCGTCAAGGCACATATGGGAGTATGGGAATTGATGCTTCCTGCTCCTCCCTTCTCTCTCTCTCTCTCTCTCTCTCTCTCTCTCTCCTGTATAAAATGAATAAATAAAGTCTTTAAAAAAAAAAAAAAACCACCACAGAAGCACATGAGATAAAACAGATAGCAACAGAGGAAAGATGTATGAAATACAACCAAATAAAAACAAAAGATAGAAAAACAAAAGAGAAGGATCAAACAAGACACAAAACTAACAGAAAGAAATCCATAAAATGGCAATAGGGAACTCACAAGTGTCAATAATTACACTAAATGTAAACGGATTAAACTCACCAATAAAAAGGCATAGAGTAGCAGAATGGATTAAAAAAGAAAATCCAACTGTATGCTGCCTACAGGAAACTCATCTAAGTAACAAGAATAAAAACAAATTCAAAGTGAAAGGCTGGAAAACAATACTCCAAAAAATAACATCCAAAAATAGCAGGCGTAGCAATACTCATATCTGATAATGCTGACTACAAGACAGAAAAAGTACTCAGAGACAAAAATGGCCATTTCATAATGGCTAAGGAGACACTGAATCAAGAAGACATAACAATTCTTAATATATGTGCACCAAACCAAGGAGCACCAAAATATATAAGACAGCTACTTATTGATCTTAAAACAAAAACTGACAAAAATACAATCATACTTGGAGACCTTAATACAATGCTGATGGCTCTAGATCGCTCATGCCAACAGAGAATCAACAAAGATATAGTGGCCTTAAACAAAACACTAGAGCACCTGGATATGATAGACATCTACAGGACATTTCATCCCAAAGTGACTGAGTATACATTTTTCTCCAGTGTACATGGATCATTCTCAAGAATTGACCATATGTTGGGCCACAAAAACAACATCAGCAAATTCAGAAAAATCAAAGTTGTACCAAGCATATTTTCTGATCATAAAGCCTTGAAACTAGAATTCAACTGCAAAAAAAAGGAAAAAAATCCCACAAAAATGTGGAAACTAAACAACATACTTTTAAAAATTGAATGGGTCAAAGAAGAAATAAGTGCAGAGATCAAAAGATATATACAGACTAATGAAAATGACAATACGACATATCAGAATCTATGGGATGCAGCAAAAGCAGTGATAAGAGGGAAGTTCATAGCACTTCAGGCATATATGAACAAACAAGAGAGAGCCCAAGTGAACCACTTAACTTCACACCTTAAGGAACTAGAAAAAGAAGAACAAAGACAACCCAAAACCAGCCGAAGAAAGGAGATAATAAAAATCAGAGCAGAAATAAATGAAATAGAGAACAGAATAACTATAGAAAAAATTAATAGAACAAGGAGCTGATTCTTTGAAAAGATCAACAAAATTGACAAACCTTTGGCAAGACTTACCAAGGAAAAAAGAGAAAGAACTCATATAAACAAAATCCAAAATGAAAGAGGAGAAATCACCACGGACACCGTAGATATACAAAGAATTATTGTAGAATACTATGAAAAACTTTATGCCACTAAATTCAACAACCTAGAAGAAATGGATAAATTCTTAGAACAATACAACCTTTCTAGACTGAGTCAAGAAGAAGCAGAAAGCCTAAACAGGCCTGTAGAGAAGAAATAGAAAAAACCATTAAAAAACCTCCCCAAAAATAAAAGTCCAGGTCCAGACAGCTATACCAGCGAATTTTATCAAACATTCAAAGAAGACTTGGTTCCTATTCTACTGAAAGTCTTCCAAAAAATTGAAGAAGAAGCAATACTTCCAAACACATTTTATGAGGCCAACATAACCCTCATACCAAAACCAGGCAAGGATGGCACAAAAAAAGAAAACTACAGACCAATATCTCTAATGAATACAGATGCTAAAATACTAAACAAAATACTAGCAAATCGAATACAACAACATATTAAAAAGATAATACATCATGATCAAGTGAGATTCATCCCAGAATCTCAAGGATGGTTCAACATACGTAAAACGGTTAACGTAATACACCATATCAACAAAACAAAGAACAAAAAACACATGATCTTATCAATAGACGCAGAAAGGGCTTTTGATAAAATACAACACAATTTTATGTTTAAGACTCTCAACAAAATGGGTATAGAAGAAAAATATCTCAACATGATAAAGGCCATATATGATAAACCATCAGCTAACATCATATTAAATGGCACTAAACTGAAGGCTTTCCCCCTTAAATCAGGAACAAGACAGGGTTTTCCACTCTCTCCACTCTTATTTAATGTGGTACTAGAGGTTCTAGCCAGAGCATTCAGACAAGACAAAGAAATAAAAGGCATCCATATCAGAAAAGAAGAAGTAAAGGTATCACTTTTTGCAGATGATATAATCCTATACATCGAAAACCCCAAAGAATCCACAAAAAGACTACTAGAAACAATAAGCCAATTCAGTAAGGTCACAGGATACAAAATTAACATACAGAAGTCAATAGCCTTTCTATATGCCAACAATGAAACATTTGAGAACGAACTGAAAAGAATAATGCCCTTCACGATTGCAACAAAAAAAATAAAATACTTAGGAATAAACATAACAAAGAATGTAAAGGACTTATATAATGAAAACTATAAACCATTGTTAAGGGAAATCAAAAAAGATATAATGAGATGGAAGAATATACCTTGTTCTTGGTTAGGAAGAATAAATATAATCAAGATGGCCATATTACCCAAAGCAATATACAAATTTAATGCAATTCCCATCAAAATTCCAATGACATTTTTTAAAGAAATGGAGCAAGAAATCATCAGATTTATATGGAACTATAAAAAACCCTGAATAGCCAAAGCAATCCTAAAGAAAAAGAATGAAGCTGAGGGCATTACAATACCTGACTTCAAACTCTATTATAGGGCCACAACAATCAAAACAGCATGGTATTGGCAGAAAAATAGACACTCAGACCAATGGAACAGAATAAAAAACCCAGAAATAAAACCACATATATATAGTCAAATAATTTTTGATAAAGGGGCCAAAAACACACAATGGAGAAAAGAAAGCCTCTTCAATAAATGGTGCTGGGAAAACTGGAAAGCCACATGCAAAAGAATGAAACTGGACTACAGTCTCTCCCCCTGTATTAAAATTAACTCAAAATGTATCAAAGATCTAAACATAAGACCTGAAACAATTAAGTACATAGAAGAAGACATAGGTACTCAACTCATGGACCTGGGTTTTAAAGAGCATTTTATGAATTTGACTCCACAAGCAAGAGAAGTGAAGGCAAAAATTAATGAATGGGACTACATCAGACTAAGAAGTTTTTGCTCAGCAAGAGAAACTGATAACAAAATAAACAGACAGCCAACTAAATGGGAAATGATATTTTCAAACAACAGCTCAGATAAGGGCCTAATATCCAAAATATACAAAGAACTCATAAAACTCAACAACAAACAAACAAACAATCCAATAAAAAAATAGGAAGAGGACATGAACAGACACTTCTCTCAGGAAGAAATACAAATGGCCAACAGATATATGAAAATATGCTCATCTTCGTTAGTTATTAGAGAAATGCAAATGAAAACTTCAATGAGATACCACCTCACACCTGTTAGATTAGCTATTATTAACAAGACAGGTAATAGCAAATGTTGGAGAGGCTGTGGAGAAAAAGGAACCCTCATCCACTGTTGGTGGGAATGTAAAGTAGTACAACCATTATGGAAGAAAGTATGGTGGTTCCTCAAAAAACTGAAAATAGAATTACCTTATGACCCAGCAATCCCTCTACTGGGTATATACCCCCAAAACTCAGAAACATTGATACGTAAAGACACATGCAACCCCATGTTCATTGCAGCATTATTCACAGTGGCCAGGACATGGAAACAACCAAAATGCCCATCAATAGATGACTGGATAAAGAAGATGTGGCACATATACACTATGGAATACTACTCAGCCATAAGAAATGATGATATCAGATCATTTACAGCAAAATGGTGGGATCTTGATAACATTATACGAAGTGAAATAAGTAAATCAGAAAAAAACAGGAAATGCATTATTCCATACGTAGGTGGGACATAAAAGTGAAGCTACGAGACATTGATAAGAGTGTGGTGGTTACGGGGGGAGGGGGGAGAGGGAGAGGGAAAGGGGGAGGGGGAGGGGCACAAAGAAAACTAGATAGAAGGTGACAGAGGAAAATCTGACTTTGGGTGATGGGTATGCAACATAAGTGAACGACAAGATAACCTGGAGTTGTTATCTTTGAATATATGTATCCTGATTTATTGATGTTGCCCCATTAAAAATAAAATTATTAAAAAAAAATTCCTCTATTGTAATAAAACATTTTAAAGGTGGTTTAACTCATGCCCTTTCAAATAGCCTGGAACTGGCCCAGTGACTTTATGAACATGTTGGTTTACTCTCGCCTGGGCTATGTGTTTTTGAACAACATAACTAACAAGGCTTGTATTTTCATCTCTGCTCCAACTTTTTTGTTTCACAGACAATAGGATTGACTTGTACTTGACCTTGAATGAAACAATCCTTATTCTCAGCCATGTCTCATTTGTGTTTGCAGCCAACACTGCAGGTGAATATGCTGGATGTGCTAGGTTTTCAGGAATACTCAATGAGAGGTTACATGCAAAAGAAGTAGAATTTCAACTTCTTTAAGTGGATTTATACAAAATAAGTTATTTCGCACTGCTTAAAATGAGGACAAATCCAGCAGAGTGTTCACAAAACAATAACCCACCCTCTCTCCTCCTCCACATGGTCTATATCATAGTCTAATTAACTTAATTTTGTTAACTAAACTCTATACTTAAATGTAATAAGAACTTCCCACTAACTTATAACTTAAATTCAGAGGTAATCAGTTTTTCAACTTGACACATTATTATATAAAACTGTCCAGAGAAATGGATTGTGATATTTTATTCTTCATCTAGGCATTTAAGAATATGTATTTTAGTTATAGCTTTTGCTCAGTGTCATAAACTAATTTCTCAACTTTTCACAATACCAAAGAACTAGAGGAAATGTCAAGAGAGAAGAGAAGGCCAGGGAGATGTCAGGGAAGACCATAGATGTGAGCAAACTTGACTAGCAAACAGGCCCTCCATGCTGAAAAGAAAATTTCATAAATGTTGTTGGCTTATAAATACTTTAGATGGAAAGTTTTTAAATTCCCCTTTTAAAACTGGTTTTGAAGACAGTCTGAATCTAATTGTTTAATTGTATCGATCTTAGACTGGTTATAAAAGAAATGCTACTCTCCATAACCCCGTCTAAACTCATGTATGCATAAACTTTCAAGAATTTATAAAGCATCTCTTTAGAATTTATAGATAAAAAAATTACCATAAAGAATTCTGCAGCCTGACCAGGTAGTGGCACAGTGAATAGAGCATCAGACTGGGATGTAGATGACCCGGGTTCGAAACCCTGATGACTCACCAGCTTGAGTGCAGGGTTGCTGGATTGAGCATGGGATCATACACATGACCCTATGGTTACTGAATTGAGCCCAAGGTTGCTGGCTTGAGCTCAAGGTTTCAGGCTTGAGCAAAGGGTCACACACTCTGCTGTAGCCCCCCAGTCAAGGCATATATGAGAAAGCAATCAATGAACATCTAAGGAGACAAAAGAGCCGCAACAAAGAATTGGTGCCTCTCATCTCTCTCACATCCTGTCTGTCTGTCTCTCTCTCTCTCTCTCTCTCTCTCACACACACACAAAAGAAAAAAAAAGAGCTCTGTAGCTTCAGCAATGTAAAAGATCATTTCTAAGAGTCTAACAAAAGAAACATCTGTCCTGATGAGAAATAACGACCACGTATTCTATCTCACTCTTCCCTACACCTTGGCAGATGAGGCTTGCTCACATTCAACTGAGAAAACAGAACAGAGGCTTCTTCAACTTCTTACCACAAATTCACAAATCTACTTTTATCTGTATTCATGTTAGTTGTTCTCTCCTTTGATAAGGGAAGAAGTGTTCCTTCCCCTGTGAGTATCTCCTCTAATTCTCTGGAAACTTCACAAGGGCATCACTTCTGCCATTGTGTCTTTTTTTCTGCATCCTCTACTTGCTCTTTTTTCTCTGGCTGGTTCCATCATCATATGGACATGCTCGTGTTTCCATTCTCAAAAAAAAAAAAAATGTGACAATAGCAATTAAAGTCTTCTAATCCCACAGAACCCTCAATTCCTGACTCACTGTCCTCTGCTTCACAGCAAAACTTCTTAAAATATGTTTCCATTCACTGTCTCCACTCCCCCATCCCCTTCTCCCCTTCAGTCTATTCTTATCAACCTTCATCCTACCCTCCACTGACCCATCCCTATCCAGCTCTTGCTTCAGTCACTAACAAGATGTATGCTAGTATTTCCAAGGGTCATGTATCTACCCTTTTGTACCCAAACCCCCAAGAACTCTCAAAGAAGTGGTCGTGCCCTCATTCTTCAAGCATTTTCTCTTTGGGAGTCAATGATTCCACACGGTCCTCATTCTCCTACTGTGTTTCTGCCAGTTTCCTCTCTCTCTCTCTCTCTCTCTCTCTTTCTCATGCTTCTCTTCTGGTCCAATTTCTAACATTATATGCTTCAGAATTCAGTCTTCCTTCCCTACATCTTATCCCTGGGATTAAATACTAGTTATGTGCTAATGACTCAGGAATAGTCAGATTTATACTGCAAATAATCAAAAATCAAACTCTGTCTTAAGTAATAAAGGGTGTTTATTGGCTTACATAACTGACAAGACTAGAAACAAGGTAGTCTTAAGGGCTTAAAGATGTCATCAAGGGACCAGTTTTTTTCCAAGTCTTTGTTCTGCCTTCCATATTACCAGCTCCATCCTCAAGCCATTGCCCCTCATGTTGATAAAATGGCAGCCGCATTCCAGACTTTATAAAGCATGAGGTCTAAAGTGAGAAAGATTGATTTACAGTAGCTTTCTCAGTGCTCTCAGAGAGGAAACATTCTTAGAGCCAGAAGATGAGACTCTACATATCCAATTTGTCCAAATTTTTCACAGCTCTACTTCTGATTCAGCTCTTTTGGAGAAGGTAATGCCATGTACAGAGTGGCTTAAATCTGTTACCTGAATTAGTAAGAATGATGTGGATGATGTGGGGGAGGAAGAATTATTCTGATTAATATAAAACAATTAAGATCAAGATCAAGTTTTAGGTGAGGAGTCAAGCACCTCTAAATAAGGTGAGTGACACATAGTAACTGTGGGGGGAAAAGAATGATTGGAAATACATAGATTTCCAAAATTATGCTTCATTTATTATCTCTTCTAGTTCCAGACTTACGTATTCAGCTACCTATTTAACATCTCTTTCCGTCATGACAAAAGTATTCTTTTTTGCGTGTGTGTGACAGAAACAGAGAGACAGAGAGGAACAGACAGGAAGGGAGAGAGATGAGAAGCATCAATTCTTCATTGCAGCACCTTAGCTGTTCACTGACTGCTCTCTCATATGTGCCGGGGGGCTACAGCACCGCGAGTGACCCCTTGCTCAAGCCAGCGACCTAGGGCTTCAAGCCAGCGACCGTGGGGTCATGTCTATGATCCCACGCTCAAGGCAGCTACGTTTGGGTTTCAAACCTGGGTCCTCCACATCCCAGTCTGACGCTCTATCCACTGCACCACTGCCTTGTCAGGCCAGAGTAGCATTCTTGATGCTCTTGCTTGCATCCTTCCCCAACTAAATTCAATTTTTCCTCCAACATTTCCTTATCAGTACAGTTGTCCCTTGCCATATTGCAGTTCACTCTTCATGGTCTCATTGTATCATGGATTTTTAAATTGTGTATATCTAATTTTATATTGTGGATTTTTTGCTATATTGTGGGATTTTGCAGTATATAGGTATTTTAATATATTGTTTTAATTATTTTGTGGTAAAATATGCAAAGTAAGTGTGAGAAAGGTTTATAAGAGTGTGGGGAGGGTTTAAAAAGCCTTAAAATATATATAAATAATAAAATAAATATAAGGTCGCTACTTCACAGATTTTCGCCTATCGCAGGGGGTTCTGGAACCTAACCCCCGTGATAGACTAGGGACCACTGTACGTGACCTTACCACTGTCCATCACTTTGCTAAAGACCAAAATTGAGAAATAACCTATGACTTCTTACTTTTCCTTACCCTACAATCTAATCTTCAACAAGTCCTACTAGTTCTACATCCCAATTACATGTTGAAGCAATTCATTTCTCTGTGTCCCTCCACTGTCACCTCTAAGATTCAAGCCATCATTATCTCTTGCCTAAAATGCAGATACTCACTGACGTGTCATGGAGATATTTTATGATAAACCCATCATAAATATAAAATATTGAAAATTGAATATGCATTTAATACACCTAACCTACGAAACACCATAGCGTAGCCTAGCCCACCTTAAACGTGTTCAGAACACTTTCATTAGCCCATAGTTGGGCAAAACCGTCTCACTGATGCTGCCCGTCATCAGCAGATAGTATCATATCACATATCACTAGTCTGGGAAATGACCACATTTAAAATTCAAAGTATGATTTCTATGAAATGCATATTTCTTTTGCACCAAGGTAAAAAGTCAAGAAATTGTAAGTTGAACCATTGTTAAGTCAGGGCCCATCTGTACTGCAAGTACCAACCAACTGTTGTTCTGATTTCTTTCTTGCCCTTCCATAGTCCATTCAGTACAACCCTAGAGCTGTCTTTTCAAAATGTCAGATCATTGCCCTTTTAAAGTCTTTTTAATGTGATTGCCCCTTTTAAAATCCCTTCAATGGCTTTTCAACTTATTTAGATGAAACCCTAAGCTTATGTGGAGGCCCTTCAACATCACCATCATGCCCATCTCTCCATCGTTGTCTCATATAACTTCCCCTATCTCTGTATCTCACACACAGACCTTTCTTCACATCCTACTCATGGTCAACTTGGATCTTCTTTCATTGTTGAACTCTGAGATCCCAATCACCCATTCTTTGACCATAACTTCCCATCCTTTGAGTCCCCTCACCCTATTACTTCAGTCACTCCTTATTAAGTTCTTCAGGCCCTTCAATATTTCCTCATCCACTAGAATATCAGTCACTCCACCCAAGTTTCCCTCCTATCCAGCTAAGACAGCACAGAAAAAATTATACAACCATTTAAATTAGTGCCATTGTCTGATATGATCTTTGGCCTTAACTATGCCCAGCATACTGTTGACAATGATACATGTCTCTAGGAAGATCTGCTCCCACATTTTTTATAAGTGTCATGAATCCTCAATTCAATCTCCCCTCTTATTTTCTAGCTTCCTAAACCAGAGAAAAAAATAAAGGCTCCCTCAGTCTACTTTCCTTTTACCCACAAAATAAGATACCTCTCTACTGCTTTTAATTGTTCCTACCTTATGTCACAGAAAGAGTCATTTTAGTTTGAATAATTTCTGCTCTAAAACTAAAACATGATTTAAACAACAGAGACAAAAACCTTCACATAACAAGAAGTTTGAAGATTCAGGGTGGGTGCAGTAGCTGATATCATCAGGACCCAACCCCTTTCCATCTTTCCTTTCTGTGATTCTTCTCATGTTGGCCTTCATCTTTAGGCATCACTTTCTCACTCAACAGAGTCCAAAGGCAGAAAGGTTAGTAGTGAGATCTCCTTATGTGTCTCTTTGATCAGAAGAAAAATCCTCTCTGGGAGCAGCCATGCATAATGTACCCAGGGTCCATGACCAGAATTGGAGCACATGCTTTGTATGCTGGGAAGTATTTAATCGTCAGCTCCCCATGAAAATCCAAATAACTCCCCATAATTTTTCTCCAGTCAAGACCTTTTTTTCCTTTAATTCCATATCTATATAGCCAACTGTCTTCTATATATGTACATATTAATATTTCCCAAGAATCTCCAAACTACAATATATTATATTTTCTCCAAAGCTACTGCTGCTGCATTGCTGATTTCCATGACTGACATCAGGTATCGAGACTACATTTTTGAGAGTCACGTTATGTTGTTCCATTTCTTCTACCCTTGTTCCAATGAAAATCCATTGTGATTCTTCCTCCTAAATACCTCCAAATCTTTACTCAGGTGCTAGGTCCATATTTGAGAACTTGTTGCCCCTTCTGGACCACCACAGTAGCTCTGAATGCTCTCTGTGTCTCCAGATTATCCTGCACACATTTAATCTATTCTACCCAACTTTTTTGGAGAGGCTTTTCTTTTGTACATGTTGGCTCAATTCTTTAGTGGTCCCAAAGTGCCCAGAGGGTGATATTGAACTTCTGCTCATTTACGCATGGACCTTCATGATCCAGACTCTACAACCTGCCCATTCTCATCCCCTATCTTTCCTTCCTTCTACTGTTACTCTAATTTTATTCTCTCACCATACTCAACTATTTGTGCAGAACACACCATGCTCTCTCATTTTCATTCCTTTCCATGTTCAATTCTCTCTCTTTCAGATGTAAATACTTAATTGCCTCATGTATATTCCTACAATACTCTCAGTAAATATCTTTGCCACTGTGAAGTATTCTCTGAAAATAGGGGCTTTTCCTGTATTTTGACTGCACTTTGCATATATCTGCATAAGAGAAAGTTCTCATTGTATTATCATTTTGTTTGTAAGCTCTTTGGGGACAGAAACAGTTTTCATCTCTGTACCTTCTATGCCCAGAATAGTATATACCTAGCATTCAGTAAGTGTTAAAGAAATGTCTCCTGAATAACAAAGTGACCAAATGTTAATATTGAATCTCTAGAATAATAATTGGTACTCTTGTAAAGAAAACAAGAGATTGGTTTAGCAAAGCATTGTTGTAATGAATCCCAGATCAAGAATACTAATCTCATAAAGGTCAAATAACCCTACTCATCTTCTAGCCAGCCATCAACCTTTTTCTAACTATAACATTAGTATGAGTGTGTCTACTTTTCATATCAATGCATGGTCTATTGACAATAGGATATTATTATACACAATGGGCAGCACATCAAAACATGTTTTGAGATAAAATCAGATACGCAAAAGACTTCTAGAGGCTAATTAATCTATTTCCTCTCTTTCATCATGTTAAACTTAGGGCGATTACATTAGGATGTTTCACCTATTTTTTTTCTTTTAAATTAATTTTAATGGGGTGACATTGATAAATCAGGGTACATATGTTCAGAGAAAACATCTCTAGGTTATTTTGACATTTGATTATGCCGCATTCCCATCACCCAAAGTCCAATTGTCTTCCGTCACCTTCTAACTGGTTTTCTTTGTGCCCCTCCCCTCCCCCAACCCCTCCCTCTCCTCCCCCCATCCACATAACCCCCACACTCTTGTCCATGTCTCTGAGTCTCATTTTTATGTCCCACCTATGTATGGAATCATATAGTTCTTAGTTTTTTCTGATTTACTTATTTCACTCTGTATAATGTTATCAAGGTCCATCCATGTTATTGTAAATGGTCCGATGTCATCATTTCTTATGGCTGAGTAGCATTCCATAGTATATATGTACCAAAGCTTTTTAATCCACTCGTCCTCTGATGGACACTTGGGCTGTTTCCAGGTCTTCGCTATTGTGAACAATTCTGCCACAAACATGGGGGTACATTTCTCCTTTTGGAGCCGTTCTATGGTGTCCTTGGGGTATATTCCTAAAAGTGGGATAGCTGGGTCAAAAGGCAGTTCGATTTTCAGTTTTTTGAGAAATCTCCATACTGTTTTCCACAGTGCCTGCACCAGTCTGCATTCCCACCAGCAGTGCAGGAGGGTTCCCTTTTCTCCACATCCTCGCCAGCACTTATTCTGTGTTGTCTTGTTGATGAGCGCCATTCTGACTGGTGTGAAGTGATATCTTATTGTGGTTTTAATTTGCATTTCTCTAATGATTAGTGATGTTGAGCATTTTTTCATATGCCTATTGGCCATCTGTATATCCTCTTTGGAAAAGTGTCTATTCATTTCTTTTGCCAATTTTTTGATTGGATTATTTGTCTTCCTGGTATTGAGTTTTACAAGTTCTTTATAAATTTTGGTTATTAACCCCTTATCAGACGTATTGTCAAATATATTCTCCCATTGTGTAGTTTGTCTTTTTATCCTGTTCTTATTGTCTTTAGCTGTGCTAAAGCTTTTTAGTTTGGTGCAGTCCCATGTGTTCATCCTGTCCTTTATTTCACTTGCCCGTGGAGATAAATCAGCAAATATATTGCTGCAAGAGATGTTGAAGACCTTACTGCCTATGTTTTCTTCTAAGATGCTTATGGTTTTATGACTTATATTTAAGTCTTTTAGCTATTTTGAGGGGGTTTTTTGTGAATGGTGTAATTTCGTGGTCTAGTTTCACTTTTTTGCAGGTAGCTGTCCAATTTTACTAACATCATTTGTTAAAGAGACTGTCTTAACTCCATTGTATGCTCTTACCTCCTTTGTCAAATATCAGTTGTCCATAAAGGTGTGGGTTTATTTCTGGGTTCCCTATTCTGTTCCATTGATCTATATGCCTGTTCTTATGCCAGTACCAAGCTGTTTCAGGTACAATGGCCTTGTAGTATAACTTGATATCAGGAAGTGTGATACCTCCCACTTTCTTCTTTTTTTCAAGATTGCTGAGGCTATTTGTGTTCTTTTCTGGTTCCATATACATTTTTGGAATAGGTGTTCTATATCTTTGAAGTATGTCATTGGTATTTTAATTATTATTGCATGGAATTTATAAATTGCTTTGGGTAATTTGGACATTTTAATGATGTTTATTCTTCCTATCCGTGAACACAGTATATGCTTCCACTTGTTTGTATCTTTCTTGATTTCTTTTATCAATGTTTTATACATTGAAAAAAATCATACATGATGATTTTTTTTTCTAGGTATAAGTCTTTAATCTCCTTGGTTAAATTTACTCCTAGGTAAATTCATTTATTTATTTTTGTTGTTGCAGTAGTGAAGGGGATTTTTTTCTTAATTTCTCTTTCTGATGGTTTATTGTTGGTGTATAAAAATGCCTCTGATTTCTGTGTATTAATTTTATATCCTGACACCTTGCTGAATTCATTTATCAGGTCCAGAAGTTTTTTGACTATGACTTTAGGGTTTTCTATATACAGTATCATATCATATGCAAATAATGATAGTTTTACTTCTTCTCTTCCAATTTGGATGCCTTTTATTTCTTCTTCTTCTCTGATTGCTGTGGCTAGGACTTCCAGTACTATGTTGAATAAGAGTGGTGAAAGGGGGCACCCCTGCCTTATTCCTGATCTTAAGGGGATTGCTTTTAATTTTTGCTCATTGATTATAATGTTGGCTGTGGGTTTGTCATAGAAGGCCTTTATCATGTTGATGTATGTTCCCTGTATTCCCACTTTGCTAAGAGTTTTGATCATAAATGGGTGCTGGATTGTATCAAATAATTTTTCTGCATCTATTGAAATTATCATGTGGTTTTTCTCTTTTTTGTTTATGTGATAAATCACATTGATTGATTTACAAGTATTGTACCATCCTTGCCTCCCCAGAATAAATTCCACATGATCATGATGTATGATTTTTTTTCATGTATTGCTGGATCCTGTTTGCTAATATTTTGTTGAGGATTTTAGCATCTAAACTCATCAGGGATATATGCCTATAATTTTCTTTCTTTGTGTTGTCTTTGCCTGGTTTTGGAATCAGAATTGTGATCGCCTCATAAAAAAAAGCTTGGAAGTCTTTCTTCCTCTTGAATTTTTTTTTGAAATAGTTTGTGAAGAACAGGAGTTAATTCTTCTTTAAATATTTGGTAGAATTCACCTGTGAAGCCATCTGGCCCAGGGTTTTTGTTTGTTGAGAGTTTTTTGAAGACTGTTTTGATCTTATTTGTTGTAATCAGTCTGTTTAGGTTTTCTGATTCTTCTGGATTGATTTTTGAAAGATTATATGTTTCAAGAAATTTGTCCATTTCACCTAAGTTGTCTAATTTTATGGCATACAATTCTTCATAGTATTTTCTTACAATATTTTTTATTTCTGTTGTGTCAGTTGTTATTTCTCCACTCTCATTTCTAATTTTATTTATTTGAGTCCTCTCTCTTTTTTTCTTGGTGAATCTAGTTAAAGGTTCATCGATCTTATTTACCCTTTCAAAGAACCAGCTCTTGGTTTCATTGATCTTCTGTATTGTTTCTTTAGCCTGTATGTCATTTATTTTTGCTCTGATCTTTATTATTTCCTTCCTTCTACTACCTCTGGGATTTACTTACTGTTCTTTTTCTAATTCTTTTAGATGCAGGGTTCAGTTGTTTATTTGAGCTTTTACTAGCTTCTTAAGGTATGCCTATAGTGCTATGAACTTCCCTCTCAGAACTGCTTTTGCTGTGTCCCATAAATTTTGAATTCCTGTATATTCATTATCATTTCTTTCTAGAATTTTTTTATTTCTTCTTTGATTTCATTGTTAACCCATTCATTATTTAATAACATACTATTTAGTTTTCATGTGTTTGAGTATTTTTCAGTTTTTCTGTTGTAGTTGATTTCTAGTTTCATGCCATTGTGATCAGAGAAAGTGCTTGATATTTCAATCTTCTTAAATTTGTTGAGACCGCTTTTGTGCCCTAACATGTGATCTATCCTAGAGAATGTACCATGAGCACTTGAATGTATATTTTGCTGCTTTAGGATGAAAGGTTCTGAAAATATCTATTAAATCCAGTTGATCTAGTGCCATTATGGTGAACCATTTTAGGGCAGGGGGGGGGGGACTGGTAGACCAGCACTGCAAAAATGGGCGGTTTTTATAAAAAGGTTCGCCATCATGAATCTAGTGTGTTCTTTATGTCTGCTTTTTCTTTGTTAATTTTCTGTCTTGAGGATCTATCTAGTGATGGTAGTAGGGTATTGAGATCCACTACTATTATAGTATTGCTGTTGATCTCGCCCTTTAAAACCATCAAAGTCTGCTTTATATATTTAGGTGTTCCTATATTAGGTGCCTAGATATTTATAATAGTTATATCTTCCTGTTGGATTGCTCCCTTTATCATTATGTAGTGACCTTCTTTATCTCTTACTATAGCCTTTGTTTTAAAGTCTATTTTGTCTGATATAAGTATTGCTACCCCAGCTTTTTTTTCATTTCCATTTGCATGAAGTATTTTTTTTTCCATCCTTTTACCTTCAGTCTATGTGTATCTTTTTGTTTTGAGGTGTGTCTCTTATAGACAGCATATGTATGGGCCCTGTTTTCTTATCTATGCAACTATCCTATGTCTTTTGATTGGGTCATTTAATCCATTTACATTTAAGGTTATTATTGATATGTAGTTGATAATTGCCATTTTATTCTTTAAAGCTATATTCCTCTTTTACTATATTCTTTTCCCTTTTTGTTCTGTTTATAATAGGCCCCTTAACATTTGCAGCATTGGTTTGGTTGTAATAAATTCCTTGATTTTTTTTTTTTTTGGTCTGGGAAGCTTTTTATTTCCCCTTCAATTTGAAACGATAGCCTTGCTGGATAAAGAAATCTTGGTTGTAGGCTCTTGTTTTGCATTACTTTGAATATTTCTTGCCATTCCCTTCTGGCCTCAAGTGTTTCTGTTGAGAAGTCGGATGTCACCCTTATGAGGGCTTCTTTATACATGATAGCCTTTTTTTCTCTAGCAACTTTTCATATTTTCTTTTTATCTCTTAGCTTTGGTATTTTAATTATTATGTGTTTGGTGTAGATTTCTTTGAATTTCTCTTTAATGGAATTCTCTGTGCTTCTTGAACTTGTGTGAATTTTTCCTGCATCAATTTAAGGAAGTTTTCAATGATTTCATTGAACAAGGTCTCTATCCCTTGTTCTTTCTCTTCTTCTTCTGGAACCCTTATGATGTGAATGTTGTTTCTCTTTAGGTTGTTTCAGAGTTCTCTTAGAGTTGCCTCAGATTTTTTCAGCCTCCTTTCTTTTTGCTGCTTTGCTTTTGTGTTTTCATTTATCTTGTCTTTTAAATCGCTGATTTGATTTGATCCTCTGTTTCATCCAGCCTGCTTTTTTTTTTTTTTTTTTTGTATTTTTCTGAAGTTGGAAACAGGAAGGCAGTCAGACTCCTGCATGCGCCTGACCGGGATCCACCCAGCATGCCCACCAGGGGGTGATGCTCTGCCCATCTGGGGCATTACTCTGTTGTAACCAGGGCCATTCTAGCACCTGAAGCAGAGGCCATGGAGCCATCCTCAGTACCCAGGCCAACTTTGCTCCAATGGAGCCTTGGCTGCGGGAGGGGAAGAGAGAGACAGAGAGGAAGAAGAGGGGGAGGGGTGGAGAAGCAGATGGGCACTTCTCCTTTGTGTCCTGGCTGGGAATCGAACCTGGGACTCCTGCATGCCAGGCCGACACTCTATCACTGAGCCTACCAGTCAGGACCTCCAGCCTGCTTTTAATTGCTTCTAGTGTAGTCTTCATTTCTAATATTGTATTTGTCATTTCTGACTGGTTCTTCTTTATTATTTCAATGTCTTTTTTGATGCTTGTTATTCTTTATTTATGTGGTCATTGTGTCCATCCACTGTTGTTCTAAGATCTTTCAGCATTCTAATAATCATTATTTTAAACTCTGCATTCTGTAATTTGCTTATTTTCATCTCACTCAGTTTATTTTCTGGAGGTTTCTCTTGTTGATCCATTTGGATTGCACTTCTCTGTCTTCCCATTTTGTCTGTGTATACCCTCCTCATTTGGGTGTGTTGTTTTTAGAGCTGGCTAAGTCTAGGGTTAGTGTTGTCTGTCTCCAATTTTTAGTTATTTCTAGGTCTTCTTGGGTTGTCATAAGCTGTTGTTTGTAATCTGCTGTCAGATTTAGCTTTTCTAGTAGAGCCACTTTGAAGTCTTGATTTATTTGTTTTCTTCTCAGTTTTCTTAACTTCGTTGTAATCTTGTTTACTGATCTCAGCAGGGGGCTTATTTGAAACTGTATCCAGGAATAGAGTAGGTGTAACCTGAGACTCTGAAGATGTGATCTCATCATTACTTCATTTGAAAAATCTTCAAATGATTTATTAGAGGAACAGCATAGAAAATTTAAAAATACAGCTAGGTAAATATTAAAAATTAAAACCATGCACCCAGTAAGCTAAAATATTATTAGATATTTTATATGGGGCTAAGACATATTCATATAAAGGCTATCAGTAAAGAGATATTATTTAAAGTCATTGGTCTGGATAACATCTTTTAGGAGGATGGTATAGATATGATAAAACTGTGGGCTCATTTCCTGAGTAAATTTAAAAATTGGAAAAAAATAAAATAAATTTTGAGAATTTGAAGAAGAGAATATTAAATAAATTATTTATACATTCTTGAATAGTTCTTGATTATTCAATATATCAGTGTTTTGTTTAATAAAATCAACTTAAATTATTCTTTAAATAAATAAATAAATAAAAATAAAATGTTTTCTGGGATCCTTTGAAAAATTTTGAATTGCTCAAGAATGGAGTAATTTATAGTCAGATTCCTTTAAAATTATTATTTTTATTTATTTATATTTTTAAGTGAGAGGTGGGGCAATAGAGAGACAGACTCCCACCTGCACCCTGACCAGGATCCACCCAGCAACTTCCACCTGGGACCGATACTCAAATCAACCAAGCTATCTTCAGCACCTGAGGCTGGTGCTCAGACCAACTGAGCCACTGGCTGCAAGAGAGGAAGAGGGAGAGAAGGAAAAGAGGAAGAGAAATAGAAGCAGATGGTTGCTTCTCCTGTGTGCCCTGACTGGGGATTGAATGCAGGACATCCACATACCATGCTGATGCTTTATCCACTGAGCCAATTGGCCAGGGTCTAAAATTCATTATTGCTAATCTACTTGATGAAAGTTAATCATATGAGTAGTTACCATTTTGGCTTTACCTGATGTAGAGTCACCTTAGAAAATTGTCTCCATGTCCATTAGAGTTGAAATTAAAGTTAAATATGTTTTAAGTTCTTATCAAAAGGGTTTTTTTACTTTATTAAAATTTTTTTCCATTGATTTGAGAGACAGAAAGGAAGAGGAGGGCAGGAGAGAGAGAAAGAAAGAAGCATCAATTCATTCCACTTAGTTTCTTTTTTTTTTTTTTTTTCATTTTTCTGAAGCTGGAAACGGGGAGAGACAGTCAGACAGACTCCTGCATGCGCCCAACCGGGATCCACCTGGCACGCCCACCAGGGGCGATGCTCTGCCTACCAGGGGGCGATGCTCTGCCCCTCCGGGGCGTCGCCATATTGCAACCAGAGCCACTCTAGCGCCTGAGGCAGAGGCCAAGGAGCCATCCCCAGCGCCCGGGCCATCTTTGCTCCAATAGAGCCTTGGCTGCGGGAGGGGAAGAGAGAGACAGAGAGGAAAGCGCGGCAGAGGGGTGGAGAAGCAAATGGGCGCTTCTCCTGTGTGCCCTGGCCGGGAATCGAACCCGGGTCCTCCGCACGCTAGGCCGACGCTCTACCGCTGAGCCAACCGGCCAGGGCTTTTTTTTTAAGCTGTGTATTCATTGATTGCTTCTCCTACATGCCCCCACAGGAGATTGAACATGTGACCTTAGTGCACTGGTACAATGCTTTACCTACAAGCCACCCAGCCAGAGTCTCAAGAGGTTTTTGACACTACAGTTACAGATAGTTTGAAATAAAAATAAAAATAAAAAACTTTGGCAAAATTTCATTGTAGTCCAGGAAGAAATAAGAAAAACACATGTCTCTGACCCTTCATATTGTCTTTACCCTGAATTTCCTTAAAATGGAGAGTTATTGAATCTTTTCTTTCTGACGGAGCCATCCCCAGATGGAGCTCTTCCTGTTGCAAAGATAACTGCTTCAGGAGTTATACACCAAGGATCTCCTAACTGAGGGCTGAAGAGGGATTCATAAGAAGAATTTGGGCTGAGAGGAGACTGGAAAGGGAGAGAGGAAGAGAAGCCTCCTCTAGGAGCTCCTAAAATACAGCATAATCCCACAAACCTACCACAATGGTGGGGAACTGTACTCTGCCCAAAGTTATGCATTATCCTTTTGTGTCTTTTTTCTCCCTTATCAGGGAGAGATCTCACTGACATCACTGATGAGTGTGCAAAGGTGTGGGGTTGGAAGAAAAGGTGGTACTAGACATTGGGACTTGCCTGGAGCCCCAAAGCTTGCAACCCCACCTACACTTGGATGTTAGTTTCCTATTTTTGTTTTTCAAAAGAGAAGAGAGAATTATGATTAAAACACACATAGAGTTAACCTTCATTTTGTGTAGTCAAGTAGTAGCAATAGAAAGAGAAAAGAGTGTCTTTGGGATATATTTTAAAAGTAGGCAGTTGAGGTAATAGCAAGTAAAGGAACGAATATTTTCCCTGAGGGTTTTCCTTTGAGTAACTGAGTGGATGGTGGATGCCACTGACTGAGAAAAATCATTAAGAAATTGGTTCAAGGATAAGAATTAGAAATTAAAAGTTCTGATTTGGCCATGTTAACACTTCATTCGTTAGTGGTCCAGGTAAATGTAGACCTACCTAGTATACATGTGTTTTGGCACAGCACTTAGACTGACATATTCCTCATCTCAGTGGAATGACACCCTCATCCACCTTGTCTTCCAAGAAGACAGCCTGAATCCCTGCTACTCACCCCTCCTCCAATCAGCTCAAGCTTGCTACATTGCACAGCCCTGTTATCATATGTGAATTTCATATCAAGCCCACTGTATCAGTCCAGTTCCCACTAGTGTGCCTCCTATAATCACTAGCACCAGAAGAGTTTGGTTGTACAACTGCTGCTGCGTGGTAGTCATGAGAGCTCAAGACACAAATCACCAGATTATGAGAGTTTTGGTAATTTGGAGCATGGTGGTCTTTTATGAGGGTAAACTTTTCCTTTTTGTATCCTCCTCACACACCCTAGTGCTAGTCTTATTTCCTGTATATTACAATAATTATTACGTGTTACCTGCCTCACTGACATTTAGTTTCCTTGACCAGAGAAATGGACCCAGGTGGGGTGGGGAGTGACGGTGGGGCCCTAGCAACAGTCTGGTTAACCGGAGCTCCAGTTAGGATGTCAAGACTGGTTCCAAAGTCTGAAAAATCTCAGCATCATCCAGTTCAGCCTAATGTTTCCAGTAAGTTTGTATCTAGCTTAAGAACTCCAGCTTTGCCAAGTTGATTATCCCTGGTCTTTTTATACTATGAAGCAGTAGGAGGAGGGGAGAAAAAGAAGAAGAGACACAGAGTAATTAAAAGCTAAAAAAGAGCAAAAAGCTGTGTATATGCCCTCTCGTTTCCACCCTCTTAAACATCATCATCACTCTATTGCGGTATGATGTTTGGAGTATTTTCCTGGTCCGAGGACCATCAGAATGGATCTCCAGTGAGTGTCAGAGTCTACTGTGTAGATAACCAATGTTGCTTACAGAATCAAAAGAGGAGAGGTGATGATGAGTGATTAGAAATTGTTTAAATTCTTTAGAAAAGGTTCTTGGGAGAAGAGCATCTCCATTAGTATTAATGAAATGGAGACATGGGGCACGGCAGAGAGGAATTCAGAAATTATTCTAGTTAGGGAAAGCGGGTCAAATCCACAATCAGGTCAGGCTCCACTCAGGGAGTGGTGTGCACCAAGAGATGGGGACACTTACATGAGGCTGAAGCCTGCATTCGATGGAGGTTATTAAAATCCACAGGCAGGAATGAGAATTTCATGCCTGAGGTAACTGAGAAATCCTCAGACCAAATTTTGCCATTCTTTTTTCCAGACCCCGTCTCCATGAGAAGTTAAGTTGTATTGCACAACCCAGTCTCCTGGTTTAGACAGAAACACTCATGGTTTGTTTTTTGTTTGTTTCAGAAATTACCAAAAATATTTATAGCTTTGACTAAGCTAATTTAAAACACATAGCAAAAGCATGCCATGCCTTATGTTCTCTGGGCTGCAGCTGCGGGCTGGCTGCCCATGTCGAGGCCAGCGACCGCTAGCTCACCGTTAGAAGCAACACTCCCCATTCGCTCAGACTCTGCACGGATTCTATAGGACGGCTTTGGCTCACTAAGCTGTGTCATGTGCTTGCAACTGTTTCCTGTTATGTTTTCTTCAGAACCTAAACTTTCAAGGCATTTGAGCGTCGAGCAAGAGCCTGAGTTCATCGCAGAGTGAGGTAGTTGGTGTCCAGACCCAGTGAAATATTTTACAAATTGTTTCCTAATCCAAGAACAGCTGACTCTTACCCTGAGATAAACCTAAAATGTGTCCTGAAAACAAAGCAATTAAGTAAAACAAATGGGAAAAGATTTCCTTTGTTCTGCCAAGAAGATTTCACCCGCCCCACCCGCCACAGCCCTTGGCCAGGGGGAGTTGCCTCCGATGTGTGACAGCAGCCAGGCTGGCCCTGCCCCCTGACCCAGACCCCCGCCCTCTGCGTCCTCGTCCTCCTCCTGCTGCATCGGTGGAAGGACTGGTTATTACCAGCTTCTTGAATATTCAGAGACGCACCAACTCTCCAGAGAATATGAAGTTTATCAGTTATAGGTAAACTAGACAGACTTATTTTCCTGATTAAACTAGTAATACTTCCTCTGGAAACATTCTTTTGTCATTAATTAGAAAGGGAAGCAGGGAGAAATCTTTCTTTTTTTTTTTTTTTGTCCTGAGAAATGTAACATGGAGAAAAGGAAAATGCAAGAGGGGACAGGGAAGGGCTGCTAGGAAGTGGGAGAGACCACCAGCCACGTTTGTTCTGATTTCACTTTCTGCATTTAACACACTCTGCCTCCTGATAAAAAAACAAGGGAGCAAAATCACGACCTCCATTATTGTCTTCACCATAATGCCACATGCAAGTATGGTCTTCACATAAGCCCCGGGGAGGCCTGGGCAGATTCACCCACTGGAAGGCAGTTTCTCTGTTTTGCTTTTATTGTTTCTACATGAAGCTCCAGTGAAGCCAGCGGGGAGTGCCTATGAAGTGAGTGTTGTGATTCATAGGACCGTTAAGGAAGGGCCCTCTCCTCAACGGAGCCCGAGGCTGAGACTGGGCAGCGAGCAGCCTGGATGAAACAAGTCACACAATCTGAGATGGTACAAAAGATGATCTGCCAGGTCCCAGGAAAGTAAGTGAAAGTGAACGGCTAGTGAAGCCCGGAAAGCTCAGCCCAATGGCAGAGATGACTGGCCGGCATCCCCCGGAGCCCCGTGACTGTGCCGCGGGGAGGAGGAGCTGGCGGTGGAGATGTTGCAATGGATGGGCTGAGGGAGCAGCTGCTTGGGGCTGGTAGCACTGCGGGGCTGCTTGTTTTCAGCTAAGGGTCTTTGTGGCCAGAGGGTACATCTATCTTAAAGGCTCTCAAGTGTGTGATGTGAGATGATTTATGTGGAAGGCTGCCCAGCTGCCATCCCATAACACATTTGGAATCATTTTAGATGTCCATTCCCTAGAAGCAGCCTTCCCTCCCCAAGGCTAAATTTAAACCATTCCTGTCATTTCAGGAAATCTGTTTCTCATAGGATGTCTCTGTACTGGAAATAGCATGTGACCCCTCTGTAAAAGGGAAGAGAAATTGAAGCATAAATCACCCGTTCTTCTATCTCCCTCTGCATATGCACACACCCGGACATATACACACAACCCTATCTCTTTTAAGAAAAAAATTTTCAGAACAGAAAAGGGAATTCATGGAAATAATAAAGATGAACTTCCCAGCACAGGGAAGGGGAGGGAGGGAGGCAGCCTGTCAATAGCTCACAGACAGCAGAGTTCATTGACTCATGCAAAAGCCCCAGAGGGATCATCGGTTCCCTCAGTCGCCTTTAGAAGAACAGACAGAAAATGTGATTTTATAAATGTTCCCAAAGAATCCCAGCTTTGCTGGATCCAAGAGAGCCAGAGGCTTACCCTGCTGCTCACCATGCTAGAGTGTAGATAAGCCAATGCGCCCTACATAGCTAACAACCTAACAGAAAACACTCCGCACACACACAGATTCAAGATCCCGTGGGAAAATGTACAGTCTGATTGAATCTACCCCAATCTATGCTTGAATATTAAAATAATTAAAAAACCTTTCAATGTTTCTTGATGCAACTTGAAAGCAAACTCAATACATGGATGTTAATATCCTCATCTCAACTATGGATTTAGAAACTATTCCATAGAAAAACAAGTTTATGCAGAACTCAGGAAGAGTTCCACTCTGAAGCCCAGGCCCACAGTCACAAGAATATTGCGTCTTTACCTTTTCCCGTTTCTCTCGGTCTCAGGGTGACAATGCTCCTGCTTACTATAATAGTTCTTCACCTTGCCTGGCATTATTTAGCCAAAGAATTGGATGCTATTGCAAGGGAGTCAAGAAAGATGCCTAACATTCTACCTATTCGTAGCAGTGCTCATAAATTTCTCCCAAGTTTACATGAAAGGCTTAGCAAGACTTGTTTTTTCTCAGTCACTTCCTCTCCCCACTGTGGTGCAGAAAGAGCATCTAAGTACAGGTTTGTAAGGCCTTGTCTCTTTTTTTTTTCTTTTTCTTTTGGCAGAGACTGAGAGAGTCAGAGAGAGGGATAGATAGGGAAAGAAGGGAGAGAAATTAGAAGCATCAATTTTTTGTTGCATCACTTCAGTTGTTCGTTGATTGCTTTCTCATATGTGCCTTGACCAAGGGTGGGGCGGACACAGCAGACTGAACAACCTCTTGCTTAACGACCTTGGGCCCAAGCTGGTGAGCTTTGCTCAAACCAGATGAACCTGCGCTCAGACTGGCAACCTCGGGGTCTTAAACCTGGGTCCTTTGCGTCTCAGTCCAACACTCTACCCCAGGGGTCCCCAAACTTTTTACACAGGGGGCCAGTTCACTGTCCCTCAGACAGTTGGAGGGCCAGACTATAAAAAAAAAACTGTGAACAAATTCCTATGCAGACTGCACATATCTTATTTTAAAGTAAAAAAACAAAACGGGAACAAATACAATATTTAAAATAAAGAACAAGTAAATTTAAATCAACAAACTGACCAGTATTTCAATGGAAACTATGCTTCTCTCACTGACCACCAATGAAAGAGGTGCCCCTTCCAGAAGTGTGGTGGGGGCCGGATAAACAGCCTCGTAGTTTGGGGACCCCTGCTCTACCCACTGCGCCACCGCCTGGTCAGGCTGTAAGGCCTTCTCTTAAGGGGAGGAGGCAGGCAGGATACCAAGATTCCTTCCTTGTCAAGGACAGTGCAGTGAGAACTGGGCAAAGTCTTTGGCTGTTCTATGCCCAAAGCAGTGTATCTTCTGAATACTACATTAGAGAGTCCAAACCATGTGGGCAACTTGGTTCCTTGAGTTTCCAGGGTTTTCTATAAAGGCCTTCTGCCAAAAACACTGTGGCTACCATGCATTGTGAGATTACAGTGCTCCAACAGTTAATGTAGCTGAAAGTGTCCACTTGACATTGTAAAGGATTGGCATTAAGCCACAGGGGAATAAAGTGGTTCTTCAAGGGAAGCCTACAGTCCCACATCATACATCACTTCAGGTGTCAGTGCATCTTCTTAAGCTACACCATTGATCCTCTGGCCTCTGTTACCACAAGGAAAACTGCCTGCAGTTGTCACTGCAAGAACTTGGAGCTTTAGCCTTCCTGGGTGTCTGCTGTGGGTTTCATCCATAGTAAGGATTACTGAAACACCTAATTCTCACACATTTCTTAATGTGGGATTTGCCACCAGGAGGATGTGTTCTGAAAAGTCAAGCCATATTGACAACCTAGTGCATGTCAACATATACTAGTGAATGCAATTTACTGTTTTGTAGTAGTTACCATATTACTTCGTGAACTCACTGCAGGCTCAATTGCAAAGTCACGTATAGCGGGTTTTCAACCACTGGACTGGTGTTGGTCTGTGAAAGAGATAACCACCCTGATGTTTTAGCAAGGATATAGACCAAGTCTTCATACAACATCAGGGTGGTTAACTGTTTCGTGGAATGGAACCAGTCCACGGACTAGTGTTTGAAAAACACTCATCTATAGAGTGTAATTACCTCTATAGTGACCGAGGTGACATTGCTGTATTATCAACCCAGAATGTTCTACACTGGCTCTATCCTACAAATAGGACTACTGATTGTAAACATTCTGAGTAGCAGGTGGTGGTAGTTGCCCAAAGTAAGTTACCTGATTGAAGGTGTCTTAATGAAGGCCAGTCCACTCCCTGCTTAGTTATTATAATTTTTACTCAACGCTCAGAACAAAGTTCGACTATTTGCCTGATGATGTTCAGAATGCACACAGAATACATATTTCCTCTTTGATTAAAACCTGCTACGATTAGCAGAGCCCGGCAATATATATTTAAGCGTTCCAATCTTTTTTGAAAGCATCACAACATGCTTCACAGGCAAAATTCATGCAACCAAGACTCAGAGTCAAATATAAAACTAGACACAACGCTTAGCCATATTCTTTTTCTAATAAAAAAATATTTGCAGATCTTTCCTATTGAGACAGGAAATAGTTTGGGCTCTGATGAGAGCAGTTTATACTGGCCATCCCCTCAGGGTTCCCAGTGTTTCTGGTCAAGGCTGAGCTGTGCTTTCCACAGAGGGACCAGGGAGCCTTGACAATGTGTGAGGGAGGCTGTGCGCTATTCCCTTGGGCTGGAACCCAGAATCCCAGGTCCTGCTTTCTCAGGAAGAACCCATTTTAGAATAGAAAATGAAAGTTAATTCCAGCTTATGTCAGAGAGCCTCACAGAGTGTTTAAAAAGAAACTACCATTTCTTCGATGGCAACCCACTGAGATAGGAACAGGGATTAAGCAGATTCTTATCGGCAGGTTGCAATACTAGTCAAGGAAGGGCATGGTACACCAGCAAGCTGATGACTGCAGTACAAACAACGGGGTTCAACATCTTTGCACTCATTTCCGGTCTGTGTGCCACCAGCCTGGCTTCCTACTCAAGTATCACTTCCTGTTTTGATGAAACACATTTATTCAATCAATGAAACTGAATTCAGATCATCCTTGACTTGGTTACCATATGTGGTTTGATTCCCTTTAAGTATATTATAACCTTAACAACTTTTGGTTAAATTAGTGCAAAAACTTCTGCTAGTTTGAATCCTAACCTTTATACCCACTGCTGTCATTGTTAAAATATAGCCATTGTTTTGTTTTGTTTTTTTTTGTATTTTTCTGAATCTGGAAATGGGAAGAGACAGTCAGACAGACTCCCGCATGCGCCCAACCAGGATCCACCCGGCACGCCCACCAGGGGCGACGCTCTGCCCACCAGGGGGCGATTCTCTGCCCCTCCGGGGCATCGCTCTGCCGCGACCAGAGCCACTCTAGTGCCTGGGGCAGAGCCCAAGGAGCCATCCTCAGTGCCTGGGCCAACTTTGTTCCAGTGGAGCCTTGGCTGCGGGAGGGGAAGAGAGAGACAGAGAGAAAGGAGGGGGTGGGGGTGGAGAAGCAAATGGGCGCCTCTCCCATGTGCCCTGGCCGGGAATCGAACCCGGGTACCCCGCACGCCAGGCCGACGCTCTACCACTGAGCCAACCGGCCAGGGCAAAATATAGCCATTGTGATGTTTGTTAGCGCTTGAAATCATGTTCTAATGGAAAAATCTGTATGAAATAAATGCCAGATTTAAAAGTTGTAAGTGCAATGAAGCAAGTGCATTTATCACTGAAATTATTATTCACATGGTTTCAGGTTGTGTTATTCCAAGTGTTCTAACTAAGAGCACACATTTAAATAGTATCCTGCACTAGTCCAAGATTTTGAAGGACTATTTCTTCATTAGCCAATGAAAACAGGCCTCTACTCTGCATGGAATAATTTATTATCAAATTGATTATTAAGATGTGCTCTGTGTAAAGTTAGGCATTCTGATTATCTCTAGAAATCAAATTAAGTCCTAAGAAAGCATTTGGTGTGTGTATCCAGCACCTGACATTTCTAACATTCAAATAGGGGACTAAGTCACAGCTTCATGTGGAAATAAGGAGCATGGTGTTGGGGCTACAGCAAGGCCATGGAATTAGTTCTATACAAAATATTCTTCTCAAGGATGGGGTAGAAAGACAAGGACTCAGAATAGGACAATCAGAACTTACTTATAGGACCACTCACCATTAATGGGAACTCAAAATTTGACCGATAGCTTGCTCCCAGTACCATGGGGTACAGGGGTGGAACAAAAGAGAAAGTAATTTGCCTTCTTACTGTCTTGGAAAGTGGACAAGGGAGCTACTTGCTTAGAGAAATTTTTAAACCCAAATATTGCAATGTGTTGACATAGCTTTGTTGGAGGATTATATATATTATTATTTTATAAGCTCTTCTTTCTTGTTCAAAGAAAAAAGCAAGGACTGTGTCCATAAAACACGTTGACTTGGTCACCATATGTGGTTTGATTCCCTTTAAGTATGTTATAACCTTAACAACCTTTGGTAAATCAGTATGTCAGCTCTATCAAAAGAAGTATAGTACTTTACTGTATTTTCTAATTGGAAAACATGTAAGAAATATGATGAAAAAGGAAAGGAGGTAACATTTAGGATTCCTTTAAGAAGGAAAGTGATTATTTTCTCTTGGTTCCTTGATCCTTGTTCGCGTTCCACTACCTGCATTCTCTAGCCCAGGGGTCCCCAAACTACGGCCTGCGGGCCGCACTTCCGGAAGGGGCACCTCTTTCATTGGTGGCCAGTGAGAGGAGCAAAGTTCCCATTGAAATACTGGTCAGTTTGTTGACTTAAATTTATTTGTTCTTTATTTTAAATATTGTATTTGTTCCCGTTTTTTTTTTTGTTTTTTTTTACTTTAAAATAAGATATGTGCAGTGTGCATAGGGATTTGTTCATAGTTTTTTTTATAGTCCGGCCCTCCAACGGTCTGAGGGACAGTGAACTGGCCCCCTGTGTAAAAAGTTTGGGGACCCCTGCTGTAGACCATACTCAGTTTTCACCTTTTAATCTGTTTGTGTGTGTGCATATAGATCTTTGCGATTTAATACCTTGTATAAATCTGTACAATAACCACCACAATCAAGACACAGAACTGTTCCACCACCACCACTAAAGAACTCCTTCATGCTGCCTCCTGTGTCCGTGCCACCCTCTCCCACACACACCCTCAGCACCATGCGTCCCATCTGTCCTCCATCTCTTTACTTCTTTTTTTTTTTTTCATTTTTCTGAAGTTGGAAACAGGGAGAGACAGTCAGACAGACTCCCGCATGCGCCTGACCGGGATCCACCCGGCACGCCCACCATGGGGCGACGCTCTGCCCACCAGGGGGCGATGCTCTGCCCCTCCGGGGCGTCGCCATGTTGCGACCAGAGCCACTCCAGTGCCTGAGGCAGAAGCCACAGAGCCATCCCCAGCACCCAGGCCATCTTTGCTCCAATGGAGCCTTGGCTGCGGGAGGGGAAGAGAGAGACAGAGAGGAAGGGGGGGGGGGTGTGGAGAAGCAAATGGGCGCTTCTCCTGTGTGCCCTGGCCAGGAATCGAACCCAGGTCCTCTGCATGCTAGGCCGACGCTCTACCGCTGAGCCAACCGGCCAGGGCTCATCTCTCTACTTCTGTCATTTTTAGGATGTTATATAAATTAAATCAAAAAGTATGTAATCTTTCAAGATGTTTTTCATTAAGCCTTAGACCTTCAGATCAAACCAGCTTGTTGCTTGTATCTATAGCGCATTCTTTTATTGATGATTCATATTCATTGTTTGTACATTCGTTTGTTCAATGGAAAGCAGGATGGGAGGGATTACTGCCACCATCTTGGAGACAAGTTACACAATCCTCCAGCTGAGTAAATAGTGACACAGACTGAGAACTCTTCAACCCTAATGTAGAACATTTGTATTAAAGGAAACTTAAATTGCTTCCAATATTTTGGTATTACACTTAAAGTTACTACAGACATTTGTATACAGGTTTGTGTGGACCTAAGTTTTCATTTCTTTAGGATAAAGGGCCAGGAATGAATTGCTGGGCGATAAATGTAAATGCATGCTTAGTTTTACCAGACCAAACTATTTTCCAGAGTAGCTGTACCATTTTACATTCCCACCAGCAAACAAGACTCAGTTTTTGCACGTCCTCCCACACTAGCATTTGTTATTGTCACTATTTTTCATTTTAGCTGTTCGAGTCATGGTAAAGTGATATCCCACTGTGGTTTTAATCAGCATTTTTCTAATGGTTAATGATCCTGAGCATGGTTTAAAGTGCTTGTCATCAATATCTCCTTTATGGTGAAATATCAGTTTATATCTTTTGCCCATTTTATAATTGTTCTTTTTTTAGAAATGTTTGTTGTATGGTCTAGATATAGTTTGTAGCTTGTCTTTCATCCTCTTCACAGCAACTTTTACAGCACAAGTTTTAAAATCTATTGATTTTTTTCTTTTATGGATTTTGATATCATGTCTAAGAACTCTGCACCTATTGAAACTAAGAACATTATTTGTGCTTGAATCTGCACAACAGATTAAAAGGATATCTAATCTAATTAAAGTGTGGGGAACTTGTAGTGGAACGAGAAGGATGTGGGCAGGGGTAGGAAGTTATTGTTTTTAACAGTGAACAAATTAATTTTAAAAATAGAGCAGAGGCTTTGAGTCAGATCAGAGTTTCAATCCAGGCTCTACAGATTAGATGTTAGAGTGTGGGAAAGTTATTACTTCAGTTTTTTCATTCATAAAGATAAATGTAAAAATAAAATATCTCAGAATTTTTTTGAAGATTAAATGAGATAATGTATGTGAAACTACTCAGTTTAGTAAATAGTGAATCAATTATAGGATTGAATTAGAATCATGAACCAAAGCAAAATTTATATTTTAATATAAAACTGGTCAAATTTTTCCTATTGCTTCACAGCTGTCTTTGGTGGCATACCACTCAGTTTTTCTAGGCCTGTTACATTCTTCTGGGTAATTACAGTGGCTGCATTTGTGATTTTTCTTCTCCAATTAATTTTGTTTTGGTAATTATTTTTTAATGATTATAATAAGCTATGTTCTTTACATGAACTAGCAATCTCTAAAATTTTTATTAGACAGGAATTACTGTTCTTAATGTGTAGATGAGAACCGAGGGCTCAGGAGGTAAAATGACTTGTTAGTTTGTCTAATTCCAGAGCTTTTATATCTAACTTTGATGTCAGTGTGATCCTAGGACTCCAGTGCCTAGGAATATTGCCAAAAAAAGAAAGAAAAGGAAAAAAATTTATTGGTTAAATAAATTTAAAACATTTTTAAAAGCATGCTTTAAAAGCCCTTCTTCAGAGTTTGTACTGAATATTAGCAAATTAAAGTTTCTGCAAAGTCCTTAGTCTAATCCAGCATTCTCCAAATTAACTTAATCACAGGGCTTTTTAGAACTGTGTGTATACCGATCAGCACCACTCAGAATTAGCATCCCATAGAAAAGATTTTAGGGAACCTTGCATTGAAAATACATTCTTCCCAAAATGCTTGGTATTTCTGTACTATCTAATCCTAATATGATTGATACCAAAGCACTATAGTTCCATGGGAACTCTACAAATAGTTTACAAGGAAGGCATAATAGCATTTTACCAAGAAAAGTAATATTCCTAGGGCAAATTTAGTGAAATTATACAATCTGTATATGCCTTTGGCTTCTGAAGATAACTCTAGAGGAGTAGCAAGTTTATTTTATTTTGGGGGAGTAGCAAGTTTATATCAACAACTCTAAGAGCAAATGATGTTAAAAGAAACATACTGTATTTTTCGCTCCATAAGACACCTTTTCCCCAAAAAAGTGGAGGGGAAAATGCCCATGCATATTATGGAGTGAATGTTCATTTTTTTTTAGCTGCTGTGGAGCACTGCTCCAGTAAACATATGTAGAATGAGCGCCAGCGGGAGCGTAACCATACCCAGCATGGTGGTGTGTGGAATCCCGGCATCTGCTGAGTGATCTCCTGGTTCCGGTTACCACAGCTGCATGCAGCGCAGGAGGGAAGGTGAGCAACGTTGTGTGGGTGCATTCATCTGGCATCATTGAGGGCAGACATAAGAGGTGCGCTATAGCAGTTGAGCACTGTGCTGCAGCTGCTGGAGCTCTGTGTGAAGTGCTGACATCACTTGCTGCCCTATTCGTGCTTGATCAGTTTAGAGCATATATTAGCGAAACCACACACACACACAAAATCTTTAAATAAGTGAAGACTCATCTAGCTGTAATTCCTGGGGGTCTTACCAGTCAGTTACAACCTCTCAACATTTCCATCAACAAACCATTTAAAGTCTTTATGCAAGAAGAGTGGAACAGCCTGACCAGGCGGTGGCGCAGTGGATAGAGCGTTGGCCTGGGATGTAGAGGACCCAGGTTTGAGACCCTGAAGTCGCCAGCTTGAGCGCAGGCTCATCTGGTTTGAGCAAAAGCCCACCAGCTTGAACCCAATGTCGCTGGCTCCAGCAAGGGGTTGCTCGGTCTGCTGAAGGCCCGCGGTCAAGGCACATATGAGAAAGCAATCAATGAATAACTAAGGTGTTGCAATGCGCAATGGAAAACTAATGATTGATGCTTCTCATCTCTCTCCGTTCCTGTCTGTCTGTCCCTGTCTATCCCTCTCTCTGACTCACTCCCCGTCTCTGTAAAAAATAAAATTAAAAATTAAAAAAAACAACTAATGATTCATGCTTCTCATCTCTCTCCGTTCCTGTCTGTCTGTCCTTGTCTATCTCTCTCTCTGACTCACTCTCTAAAAAAAAAAAAGAAGAGTGGAACAAATGGATGGCTGCTGGTAATCATGATCTGACACCAACTGGACGAATGAAGAGACCGTTATCACTCAAGTTTGTGAATGGGTGAAAACATCATGGCAGTCAGAGAAGAATGAAACCATGGTACAGTTATTCAAAAAATGCGGCATTAGCAATGCCTCAAATGGCACTGAAGATGGTATCATATGTGAAAATAGCAAAGAAAGTGATAGCGAGCAACTTGTGCTTCCTAAATTCTGACTAGCGATGATGAGTTCCTGGGGTTCTGGGACAACTAGAAGGGTATTTGAACATTCAAGTCTCTTCTCACTTGTTAATAACAGTGCTAACAATTGTTAGTACTGCTGTTGAGTTTACATTGTTGAAATATTATTGTGATGCATTTTATTAAATATTTTAACACACCATTTGTTTCAGAATATTTTTTTAACTTTCCTCCTTAAAACACTAGGTGCGTCTTACGGTCAGGTGCATCTTATGGAGCAAAAAATACGGTAAATCTCCTCCCTAATTAGCCTGATTTTCACCTTGAATAGTGTGCTATTAAAATGTTTAAGATTAAAAATTTAAGTTAAGATTATTTGGGGAGCTCTATTTAATCAAAATAAATGTTAACATAACCAAAGAATTAATTTTTAAAAAAGTCTCAGTCACTACCTTTAATTCCAGTACTTATTACCTATAGTCTTCTTTGTAGGCTCTTAGAAAATACTGCATTATATATATTATTTTCTATCACTCTCAGCTCAAATGTCAGGAGGAACTATACTTTTAATGCCCTGTTCTTGAATTCTACTTTCTTGTATCAAAGCTATTTAAACAAATTCTTAGTGATGAGTGTGATCCTGATGGTAATGGTCTTAGATACAGTTATGAGCATACATATAACATGAAATCATACTAAATGCCTCTCCTAAAAGTTTTCCTTTTCTAATGTTGCAACATGAGTCAAATACACTATTGAATAGTATCAGCCTCAGAATAATGAGCAAGCTGAGGCTAGCCTCTCATGTTGTTTTTAGAAGGTAAAATTATCTTTTCATTCCAGCTTACTGTCTTCCCATTCTGCTGGAATTGGAAATAAAAGGAATATTAGAGTTAATAAAACTTGAATATTTTTCTATTTTTATTGATAAATGCAATTAGTTATTTGTTTCAAAATTATTTTTAAAACTTTTAAATGACTTCATTGAAGTTAGCAACGTATATAATAAAAGGCACTTTAAAGATACAATAGTAATACAAATTTCTCTAAAAACAAATTTCAATTACTGTATTTTTCACTCCATAAGACTCATTCCCCCCCCCCAAAAGTGGAAGGGAAAATGCCCATTCGTCTTATGGAGTGAAAAATATGGTATTTTATTAAGTATTCTAACACACCATTTAGTTCAGAATATTTTTTTAATTTTCCTTTTTAAAACCCTAGTGTGTCTTATGGTCAGGTGCATCTTATGGAGCAAAAAATATGGTAAAATGAAAATAAGTTGCCCTGGCTGGTTGTCTGAGTGGTAGAGTGTTGGCTTGGCATGTGGATGTCCCAGGTTTATGAGTCCCAGTCAGGGCAAACAGGAGAAGTGCCCATTCGATTCTCCAACTTACCCCCTCTCACTTCTCTCTGTCTCTCTCCCTCTCCCTCCTGTAGCCATGGCTCGATTAGAGTTAGCTGGCCCCAGGCACTGAGGATGGCTCCATGGTCTCTGCCTCAGGTGCTAAGAATAGTTCAGTTACTGAGCAACAGAGCATTGCCCTCTAGTGGGCATGCCAGCTGGATCCCGGTCAGGGCACATGCGGGAGTCTGTCTCTCTGCCTCCCCTCCTCTCATTGAATAAATTAAAAAAAAAATGAAAATAAGTTTTATTTCCTCTAAATGTTATGCAAGAAACAAAGAATGGAGACTTTCAATAACTAATACAATACTTTAGTTTTAATAGAATTATGTGTGATTTTCCCCATAGAAAACTTGAAGAGTCTAAACTAAGACATTTAATAGTATCAGGCATGAGTTGTCATGAATTGAACTTAAGATACTTTGATTTTCTTATTAAATAATTTTTCCCATGAGGGTGATTACTTCCTCTTTGTCCTAAACTACTAGAAGTATACAAAATACACTTTTATATTCCAGAACATACTATTCCCAAGAACTTTGGGTCATCACAGTAAGCTATACTCTGCAATAGAGCAAAATGTAGCTTCTTTAAAGTTCATGACTTGACTTAAATTTATTTTGCTCTAAGATTTAAGCTTATTTGGCTCATAATAAAATAAAACAAAAATAACAATTTACAAATGCATTTTGTGAAATTCTGTTTACAGTATTTTTCTCTCCATAAAATGTACTCCCCCTCCCCCAAAGTGGAGGGGAAAATGCCCATGCATCTTATGGAGTGAAAAATATGGTATTTTATTAAATCTTTAACACACCATTTCATTCAGAATATTTTTTTTTCTTGAAATTTTCCTCCTTAAAACCCTAGGTGTGTCTTATGGTCAGGTGCATCTTATGGGGTGAAAAATATGGTAAATGTTTATCCATCTAGAAACTTTAGATGGCTTCATATAGAACACAAAACTGTTACCTTTTCAATTCTTTAGCTAACAATTGTGATATGATTCACAACTTAAAATTCTAAACTAATATTCCATCTGTTGCTATGAATCTGAAAGACAGTGCCTCATTTGGAGACTTTCATTAAAGCATGGCAATTTGGACTTATAAACTTCCAGTAACTCATAAAAAAGCTCTTAATTTCTAATTTTGGAATACTTTTAGAATTCCCATGTTCTTAAAACACAAGCTTCAAAATAGTGATTCCAAAGAACCTGAGGCTCAAATAGAACATAAAATTAAAACCAATTTAATTGGTTTATTAAAAATATTTTTAAATGTTAAAAATATTTAATAGAAATCAACCCTAAGAACTCAAATTTTAACTTATTTTATTCACTTCCTGCTTTGGATTTATGTTCTTTACTTACTAATGGTCCATACAGGAGGTCCCAGCAATTAATGTTTATTAAAAAAGGATTGGCCCTGGCTGGTTGGCTCAGCAATGGAGCATCGACTTGGCATGTGGAAGTTCTGGGTTCAAGTCTAGATCAGGGCACACAGGAGAGGCAACCATTTGCTTCTTCCTCCTCTTCCTTCTCCCTCTCTCTTCCCTTCCTGCAGCCATGGCTCAATTGATTGATTTCAGCATGTTGTCCCCGGGCATTCAGGATGGCTCCATGAAGCCTCTGCCTCAGGTGCTTAAAAATAGCTCGGTTGAGAGCAGCCTCAAATGGGCAGAGCATTGGCCCCAGATGAGGGTTGCCAGATGGATCCAGGTAGGGGCGCATCTGGGAGTCTGTCTCTGTATCTCCCCTACTCTCACTTAAAAGAAAAAAAAAGGGGGGGGGGTTATTCAAATCTGCTTATCTACCACTATAACTATGATATATTTTCATAATTTATCAGAACAATTTACTGGTCTCTTCATATAATTAATACATAATTATAGGATTCAAAAGTTTACTTTTAACAAGTCTAATAAGTACTTGTTCTCAAGGCTATGAAACAAGATTTAATTATATAAAAATCTTCTAATTATATAAGAATCTTCTAAATTCTTGACACAGTCTACCACAGCTTTTGCCTTAAAATATCTGTTACAGCATAAAGATAAAAGTTTTATATTTGTGAATTTTCTAAAATGGGGGCTTATTTTATGAAGGAAACTTGGTTTAGTAATCAGAGGTTCCATATGTTAACCAAGTTCAGGGTATTCATTTTATACAGTCTCAAATTTTAACTTTAAATGCAAGCTAAATCAAGATACCAAGCAAAAATTGTTTGGTTCTCTTTTCTATAAAGCTATCCATCTACTTACATTTTTGAGGTTATAATTTTAGTTTATAAAAGTAATACACTTGCAGAACTTAGAAGTAAAATCCTGCTAAAAAACATTGTGCCAGGCCCTGGCCGGTTGGCTCAGCGGTAGAGCGTCGGCCTGGCGTGCGGGGGACCTGGGTTCGATTCCCGGCCAGGGCACATAGGAGAAGCGCCCATTTGCTTCTTCACCCCCCCCCCTCCTTCCTCTCTGTCTCTCTCTTCCCCTCCCACAGCCAAGGCTCCATTGGAGCAAAGATGGCCCGGGCGCTGGGGATGGCTCCTTGGCCTCTGCCCCAGGCGCTAGAGTGGCTCTGGTCGTGGCAGAGCGACGCCCTGGAGGGGCAGAGCATCGCCCCCTGGTGGGCAGAGCATCGCCCCTGGTGGGCGTGCCGGGTGGATCCCGGTCAGGCGCATGCGGGAGTCTGTCTGACTGTCTCTCCCCGTTTCCAGCTTCAGAAAAAATACAAAAAAAACCCACAAAAAAAACATTGTGCCAAAAGTCACCCCAACCCCAGCTCAGACATCACTTTCAGCCCTTTTAACTGTTTTGTTTATTTTTTAAACTTTAGTGGGGTATGATTGACACATAAAAAGCTGTATATATTTAATGTACACAACTTGATGAACCAGTTTTTCCCTTTATTAGTAGTATGTGTGTGCACACACATATTAACAACATAAAATCTACCCTCTTGGCAAATTTTAAGCATGAGATCTATACTGCCAGCTATAGGCACCATGCTACAAAGTAGATCTCCAGAACTTATTTATGTAAGGTAAGTTCTGGCCCATTTCAGTCAACTGGGGAAGGAGCACACACATATAATCACTGCAGGGAAAGCGAGGTCATGCTTAGTGATCTGCAACATGGAAGCATACTATTGAGTATGTTAGCTGTGGGCCTGTCATATATGGCCTTTATGTTGAGGTATGTTTCTTCTAAACTCACTTTGTTCAGTTTTATCATATAAGTTGAATTTTGTCAAATGCTTCTCCTGCATGTATTGAAATTATCATATGGTTTTTACCCTTCACTTTGTTAATGTGGTGCATCACATTGATTGATGTGCAGATGTTGAACTATCTTTGCATCTCTGGAATACATCCCACTTGATCATGGTGTAAGGTCCTTTTAATGTATTGTCGAATTCAGTTTGCTAGTTTGTTGCAGGGATTTTTGCATCTATAGATTCATCAAGGATGTTGGCCTGTAATTTTTTCTTGTGATGTCCTTGTTTGGTTTTGGTAAGAGTAATGCTGGCCTCCTAAAATGAGTTAGAAATGTTCCCTCCTCTTCTATTTTTTGGAGAGTATGAGAAGGATTGGTCTTTATTCATTGAATATTTGGTAGAATTCACCAGTGAAGCTGTCTGGTCCTGGACTTTCACTAGTTGAGAGATTACTGATTCTGATTCAATCTCCGTAATCAGTATATTCAGATTTTCTATTTCTTTGTGAATCAGTCTTAGTAGGCTGTGTTTCTAGAATTTTATCCATTTCTTCCAGGTTGTCTGGTTTGTTGACAGATAATCCTTTGTATTTCTATGTTATCAGTTGTAACATCTTTCATTTCTGATTTTGAGGGTTTTTTTTCTTGGAAAGTCTAGCTAAAGGTTTGTCTATTTTATCTTTTAAAAAAAGCTTAGTTTCATTGAACTTTTATATTGTTTTTCATCTCTATTTCATTTACTTCTAATCTTTATTTCCTTCTTTGTACTAATTTGGGCTTTGTTGTTTTTTATCCTGTTCCTTGAGGTATAAAGTTAGGTTGTTTAAGATTTTTCTTATTTCTCAATGTATGTATTTGTCCCTCTTAGAACTGTTTTTGCTTCATTCCATACATTTTTGTATGTTGTCTTCCCATTTTCATTTGTCTCAAGGTGTAATTTATCTTTTGAGTTCTTTGTTCCATTGGTTTTTGTAGCATAATCTTGACTATACATGTGAATTGTCCAATTTCTTCTTGTATTTGATTTCTAGTTCATACTATGGTAGCTGGAAAAGATGCTTGATATGATTTCAGTATTAGTAAATTTATTAGGACTTGTATTGTGGTCTAATATAGGATCTATCCTAGAGAATGCTCCATGTGCATTTAAAAAGAATGTGTATTCTGTTGCTCTTGGATGGAATGTTTCATACTAATCTTTTCATTCCATCTGGTCTAACATGTCTTTTAAAGCCAGTGTTTGCTTATTGATTTTCTATCTGACTAATCAGTGAAAAAATTTTATTTTTCTTAAATAGTAAGTTATAATTGGGACTAGCAAACTTTAGGGCACCTAAGGAAACTTTAAAAAATATATACTAAATATTTGAGATTTAAAGAGTAATAATTTAGCCCTGGCCAGTTGGCTCAGTGGTAGAGTGTCAGGCTGGTGTGTGGATGTCCCAGGTTCAATTACCAGTCTGGGAACACAGGAAAGGCAACCATCTGCCTCTCCACACCTCCACTCTCTCCCCCTTCCACAGCCATGGCTTGATTGATTAGAGCATGTTGGCCCAGGGTGCTGAGATGGCTCTGTGGAGCCTCACCTCACACACTAAAAATAGCCTGGTTGCCAAGTATGGCCCCAGATGGGCAGAGCATCAGCCCCAGAAGGGGTTGCTGGGTTGATCCCAGTTGGGAAGCATGTGGGAGTCTGTCTGTCTCCCTTTTTCTCACCTGGAAAAGAAGAAAAATAAAAGTAAGCAATTTACAAATATCCCTCCTTTGCTATCAGTTAATGAAAAGCCCCTAATAAACACAATTTAAGCCTATCAAACTTAATACACCAAGTATATCTTCTACTTTTTTCCAGTTACCAAACATCTTTGTGATATAAAATAATTCTACCTAGATTATTAAGCCTAAAATAGCTTCTCTTTTCTTTCACCTCAAAATATCTTTCCTCAGTACTAGGTATTTTCTTAACTTTAGCATGCATCAGAATCACCTGGACGGCTTGTTGTAAAAGAAGTTCTCCACTCCCCAATTTTCAGATTCAGTAACGCCTGATAATTTTTATCTCTCACAAGTTCTCAGTGATATTGCTAATAATCGAGAGGCCAAACTAAGAACCACTCATATATAACTATCTTTTATCTCCTCCCTTAAGGGAAAGCGAGGTCATGCTTAGTGATCTGCAACATGGAGGCATACTATTGAGTATGTTAGCTGTGGGCCTGTCATATATGGCCTTTATGTTGAGGTATGTTTCTTCTAAACTCACTTTGTTCAGTTTTATCATAAAAGTTGAATTTTGTCAAATGCTTCTCCTGCATGTATTGAAATTATCATATGGTTTTTACCCTTCACTTTGTTAATGTGGTGCATCACATTGATTGATGTGCAGATGTTGAACTATCTTTGCATCTCTGGAATACATCCCACTTGATCATGGTAGAAATAAATATCACTTTCCCCCTTAACAATAAGTTTTAGTTTGTATTCTTGATTTCATCTTCATCCCCATTCTGCAATTATTTCCTTTATTCCCAGCATCTCTAATTTGTATTTGCATTGACTTTTCAATTTTCTGATTCCTTAATGCATAACTCTTCCCTTTTAAAACACAAAACAAGTGTCCCAACGAACTACCATTTATATGTCTCATGCATCTACATGTTTATGGCCAAATTTCTAGGTAAAATATCCTTAAATCTAAATCTCTATATTCTCATACTTTTCTCCATTACTCAGATCATCTCTTAATCAGATCTCAACAGGAAACAGCATTCTCAACTTGAATAAATTATTAATAGACTCTATAAAAGCATGGGCAAGATTTAGGTAAACTACAATGGATACTGTAGTAACCGAGGTTAGAAGCAGTGGGAGATCTTTTGCAACTCCTAAATATGAATGGGTGAGGGAAAACAATATTTACCTGAATCTGGAGCATAGAGAGCAAGCTGCTTGATACGAGCTGTGAGCTTCCCATGAGAGGAGTGCAGCCCATAGCTACACTCTAGAGGGGTGGGAACAGAAAAAAGAAAAAGCTTCTTTTTCCTTCTGTCAATATGCCAACATTACGCTAATGCTCCAAATTGGTTCAAGTACCCAGAAGCCAGAGGGAAAATGAACTGGTTGAGAACATATGTAAGTTCAACTTCAAATACACAGTAGTGGGGAGAACAGAGAATAAGTCTAAGGTGCAAAGACATCTAGCACAGTCTACCCCTTTTGTTCTTTAGCATCTATTCTTTCCCTTTGTTTAGGTAACAAATTTGTGTCCTTAACATAGGCACCTGTATACAAAGTCCTATATACTAGTATTTCATAAGCGGTTGTTATCAATTCATTCATATTTTGCTCAAAAACATAGAAATGTCTCCAGGACAAACCAGAAGTTAAGATAATAAAACATATCTCAATAAATTTTAAAGAATTAAAGCAATGTAAAATAAGTTCTGCATTTGAAATTAAACAATATACATTTAAATAATGTATGGTTTAAAGGAGAAATCAAAGGAAAATTAGAAAATACTTTAGCCTGACCAGGCGGTGGCACAGTGGATAGAGCGTCGAACTGGGATGCGGAGGACCCAGGTTCGAGACCCCGAGGTCGCCAGCTTGAGCGCAGGCTCATCTGGCTTGAGCAAAAAAGCTCACCAGCTTGGACCCAAGGTTGCTGGCTCGAGCAAGGGGATACTTGGTCTGCTGAAGGCCCGCAGTCAGGGCACATATGAGAAAGCAGTCAATAAACTAAGGTGTTGCAACGAAAAACTGATGATTGATGCTTCTCATCTCTCTCCGTTCTTGTCTGTCTGTCCCTATCTATGTCCCTGTCTGTCCCTAGCTCTGACTCTCTGTAAAAAAAAATTAAAATGAAAACACAACATATAGAAACTTGTTTATGGAGTGCCACTAAATTAGAGCTTAGTGGTAAATATATAGCTTAAAATACCCATACTTGGGAAGAAGGAAGATTTATATCAATAATCTAAGGTAAAATGTCTAGAGAAAGAATGGCATATTAAAACTAAAGCAGGCACAAAAAAAGGGAAATTATAAAGATCAGTGTTGAAACCAATGAAAAAGAAAATAGAAAAACAAAAGGGAAAAATCAAAGAGAACCCCAAAGTTGATTCTTTGAATAGATCAGCAAAATTGATAAGATCAAGGGGGAAAAGAAAACAGAGATTACCAAAATCAAGGGTGAAAGTAGGGACTTGAGCCTTACAGAATTTGAAAGTATTAGATTAAAATACTATGAACAAATTTATGTCAACAAAATAGACAATTTACTTAAACACATAATAAAAATCTTTACACAGGTGCATTTTAAGAAAAACTGCCCTTTTTTTAAAAGTCAAGGAATGAATGCAACATTCACATGAAACAAATACCAATGATGGTGTATATCAAGAGAAATAATTAGTAATTCCTCCTATAATAGATGTCAATATAGTATAAAATATCAAACACACATTAGCAGCAATCAAGATTATTTTTTATTGCACATTTGCTTACAAGTTTGCTTATTTTAGGTAAAGCTAAACTTCAAGTACTGAATTAGTTTCAGCAATATTTCCATCATCTGAATTATAGCAGTGAAATTTCTCTATGTTATCCTAGGCTTGTGTCCCAGAAACTAGAACACTAACCTTCCCAATTTCTCTAGGTACTGGAACACAGATTTAACATAAAAATAATTTTTTTAAACTACTCGCAAATAAAATCAAAGAGCATACTGTAAAGAAAACAAATAATGTTTATAAACCTACCTTCCTCTACATTATTTAATTCTTGCAATGTATAATTAAGCATTTCAGAAAATTTAACACTTTGGAAAACTGATTCTTTCAAAATTAGGCTTTTATAAGGTCTTTTCCCCCACCAAAAAACAACTCAGAATAACTCCAAATCTTATAAAGGAACTATTATCTTGGACTAAGCTGTTCAATAGTATTCATATTTCCTTTCCACTGTACTCCATAGTTTAATGCAAAATGGAGAATATGTTATCCAAGCTGAAATAACATGACATTTGAGCAGTTCAAGCTTTAAATACACTAAAATGTTCATCACTCAATGAGAAAAGACACAAGAATTGAACATAACTACTGCAGTAAACACAAAACTTTGGCCATTAATGGATCAAAAGTAATGGCTAATACTCCTACTTTTCGCTCATCGATCTCATATCAAAAAAGAAGTGACAACAGATATTTGGCAAAAATATTCTAAATTATTTATCCCAAGTAGTACTCAAATGGAAAGTTATTTTTAATGCATCACTCTTAAATTTTACACTTCAATCATTCATGTTTTCCTTTTCAGACCTAGTCAGATAAAATAATTCAATTTAAACAATCGTTTTCCCTCTCACACACTTTTACATAAAATTACTAAAATTACAATTCTAAGGATTTTTTTAATCATACAAATATTATGTTTAAACTGCAGTACAGAAATTAGATCTTTCGTATTCTATCTAGAATGGTATGTTACCAAAATTGTAAGAACTCTTTTCTACAGCTTTTCTTTATAACAATCACAATTTATGAAAACTGCATCACAATTTCACAGCAAACTAGCATCCATGCTTATTCCACATCGGTACTGCCAGTGGTCCCTGCGGTGTCCTTTCAACAATGACAAACTCATCAGGGTTGCCTAATGCCCCATAGAAAACCAATAAATCTTGTATCGCATGCTCCTCAATCTGAAAGGAGGGAAGGAAAAAAAAGAAAGAAAAAGGAAGATTTGTTTTATTCTTTCAATTATCAACTAAGTAGGATTATATTAGCTTTCCAATTTCCTTCTGTGGAACTACCACTTTCTATGGATAAAACACAGAGTAGGTATCCTACTATTATTCCCTTGGCAAGGAGAAGGCTTGAAGCCTGAGCTAGGATAATCAGATACCCACCTTTCCTTGAATTTTAATCTTGAGCAGAAGAAAAAAGAAACTGAAAATAGTTGTTAGAATCCATTGATTCCAATAGCTTCATTCGGTGTGATAATTTTTGTTATTGTATGGGTCTTCAAACCCCTGCTTTTAAGATCTCCTGGGCAACTAAGACTTTTTGTTTCCAAGCCTGGCTCTCTGGTCTTTCAGCTTCAGTTTGTGGAATCTTAACATCCCTCAAATAAATTCTCTTTTCCTTAAGTAAGCCAGAATTGGTGTGTGTTGCTTTAAGAACTCTTAATAATTCTTACTGAACATCTGAGGCAAGTCTAATATGCTAGATAATGCCAAGTTCTCTACAGGTCACTTTTAAAAAGCTCAAAGAATCACCAGTGCTAAAAATAGCAGCTTTATTACAATTAGAATTTTTAGTTCTAAATTAATTATCCTGAATACTTCAAATAACAACTGCTGAATTTCAGTTTACTTTTATATTACATTTACATTTAAATTTGATAAACATATGCACCTACACAAAGCAAACATAATTTATCTAAGGATAAAGTGTAATGTAGTTCTTCCCTAAATTAAACCTGTATCAGCATGTCTTTACCTGAATCAAAGCCAAGGGTTTTTCTCGACTTCTGATAAGTGCTGCTTCCTGCTGTAGTTCCTCTTCTACAATAGATGCAAAAGTGACTGGGGCTACCGCAGGAGGCGCAGGCAGTGAAGAAGATAACCAGGGACTGAAAGAATAATAATGAGTTTTCATTCATCTTCCCAAATTTCTACACACAATATCTCCTCTGAAATACTCTTTAACAGTGTTATATTTTTTTCCCCATGACCTACAACATAAGGGAACTGGAAGCTTTTGCATTCCATTTACAGAACGATAAAGTGAGGAACAGAAAAAAAGAGAACTAATATATTTTATTTGGATCAGTGCTGTAGAGAAAACTTTTGAAAACACCAAAAAGTAGATGGGGCAGAAGTAATATACAACAGAAAGGTAACTCAAACTGTAAAGCTGGGAGTATTCAGATAACACAGTCTATTCAGTATCATCTTATTTCCAAATTCCTTAATACAGTGGTCCCTCGTCTATCGCGGGGATAGGTTCCAGAACTCCTCCCCCCACCCGCCACCCGGGATAGGCGAAATTGTGAAGTAGCGACCTTATATTTATTTTATTATTTCTATATATTTTAAGGCTTTATTATAAATCCTCTCCACACTCTTATAAACCTTTCCCACACTTATTTTGCTTATTTTACTGCAAAAATAATTAAAATAAATACATAAAAATACCTATATACCGCAAAATCCTGCAATACAAAATTAGATATATATATATACAATTTAAAAATCCGTGATACAGTGAGACTGTGAAAAGTGAACCGCAATATGGCGAGGAACCATTGTATTCTTTTTCAGTGCTAAGCAATAGCCTACCTTTCAAGGTCCCAAAGTTAATCAATTAACCTTACTTGTGACTGTCTAGAGGTGGTACATCTGAAATATGCCTGCCATTTGGTCCTGGGGTACCATGAGTAGAGGATCTGCAAAACAAACACCAAACTGAAAATTAAAGCTGTAGTCACATTAGTAAAACTGTTTGTTAATAGAATTATAGAGAAAGAATTGCAATCCCGACTCAGAAACAAATTAACGTGTGCAGTCAGACTTATCCTTTAAATTATAACCAAAGACAAAAATCTATAGGTGATTTTAAAAGAAGATCTTGCAAAAAAAAAGGTCTGTTTTTTAAAATAATATTCATATAGCCATTTATTGTAATCAAACATACATTAAGAAATAGACAACCTGTGAAGAATGTTTTAACATTAATATTTTATGACTAAAAAGTGACAAATTAGCACTAAGTTCCCAAAATAAAGCAGGTCCTAGAATAACATATTTTATTCAACATTGTTTAGTTATATTGATGAGATGGCATAAGAACCTAACTCGTTTTTATGAATTAGGCTACGGTGAATTGGTTTCATCATACTTCATTTTCCTTAAAGTTGCAGAACTTAACAATGATGTTCAATGAAGACTTAACTGTATATAAAAACCAGATAATTAGCAGCCATATTTTGTTAACGACTAAACTATAGTAAATATTTTGACAATATTAGGGGTTACAGATAGGACAGACAGAAATACAAGACATGATTTCTACCTTTTAATAGGGGTCCCCAAACTTTTTACACAGGAGGCCAGTTCACTGTCCCTTAGACGGTTGGAGGGCTGCCACATACAGTGCTCCTCTCACCGAACACCAATGAAAGAGGTGCCCCTTCCAGAAGTGCAGTGGGGGGGCGGGGCGGATAAATGGCCTCAGGGGGCCGCATGCGGCCTACAGGCCGTAGTTTGGGGACGCCTATTCTAAGAAGTCACAAAGTAGATGAGCAAAAAACATAAAATGGCATACAATACAACCAAAAAGAATTTAAGACAGGATCTAACAAACTGAAGTCTACAGAGCATAAGAACTATAAAAATCAAAAGGATTTGGTCATTTGAGAGGGCCTCAAGCAGAAGACAATAAAAAAAGGGGTATAGAATGAATTCCTATAAAAGTAAAAATTAACAAATGTACTACAGAGATGAGCAGAATTGTGATATTTTAGAGTGAGAAATGTACCTAGAGATTATCAAATTAATTAATAATATTAATCAAATGCCCTTTCTCAGCAATGAGCAAACAAAGGCATAGGCAGATTTAACAATAAAATCTGAGAGTTAAATAAACAGAGCCTACAATTGTGACTTCCTGATTCATTAATGCACATTTACTGGGTATGTGGCAGCACTCTGGTGCTAAAAATCAGGCTGATTAAATAAAACTCAGTCTTTCTTCCTCAAAAATCTCTGGTAGGGAGTTTTTTTTAATGTTGTTAAGCAATGAAAAACAACATGAGAGTACATACTATAATTGATATCTCAACCAATATGTACAAAGTATTATGGATTCACAGAAGCAATTAACACAATAGGGAAGAGGGTATATACTACTGCCTTCACTGAGGAGATGACATTAAAACTGAGGAGAGCGACACTGAGATAGGGTTTGGTCGTACAAATGCATGTAGTGACAAAAATTTTGATGGCTTAACTAAAGATAGGCTGTTCGTGTCAATAAACAGAAGACTATGAAAAAGATTAAAAGGGAAATGAAATTAAAATAAAACAGAAGAGCCAGAATACAAAATGCACTGAAAGCTAGAATGTTTAGACTTGATATGTGGGCAAAGTTACTGACAATATTTCATATACTTAGCTCATTTAATCTTTGCAATACTCAATGAAGAAAGCAGATATTATTTCCCTTATACTGATTAGGAAACTAAGAGTATTATATACTTTTTACATTTTAACCATCCCAAACAACACCGCTGTTCTTAGATTTCCCTAACTTTAAGGAGAAAAAAAATCACATTTTCTACCATTAAAACAAGAATGTATGATTGGTGAAATTTCCTGACAAGCTCTCTAAACTCTGTCCACCGCAACTTCCCTAAAGCATTCTGTCTTCTTGCTTTAGTCCAAACTATTTTCATCTGTTTATACTATCCTTTCTCCTCTCTTTTTAAAAATCCCATCTATGTTCAAACACTTATGTCAATAAAATATATCAATATTTTTCTAATATTATTTATATGGCCATAAAGATAATAATTACACATTGGGACTGAATACAAAAAGTGTTTATAAACTAATACTCAACCCCTTCTTCTTCTTCTTCAATAAAGGTTGTCCTTACAACTTTAGCCCAGTCATTTTTTTCTTTTCTGAACCACTCATCTGGCACTTAATCACATATTGCTGTGTGACTTTTTAATACTGTTAAATTATACTGTAATTTCATTCTTGTTCTATCATTTAACTTCCATATGTGCATATTTAGATTTACCAACTACATTTCAAACACATTTAAAGCTGGGTCTGTGTGTTATTATATTTTTAAATATACCCGAGAGGCCAGCAGAATGTTATACATATATCACGTGTACCATGATATAATAAATTAATAAATATTTTACTTTATTTGTTATGGCTTATTTCCTTAAAAAAACTTGGTTATGATAAAACTTTTTATGGTGAAATTAAAAAATAAAAACCCAAGCTGTTTTCTCAGTGATAAGATGGTAACACACAGCTATTTAAAACATCAACTTCCACCCACCAAACACTCAATGTATGGATGGCTTGATACTATCATATATATCCTCCTTTAAGTATAATTTCCAAAGAGGTACAATAGCACAGACCGATTTTCACAATTAAGAGCCCTGATGTTATAGCACACTCTAGTGATCAACTATGAAACCACAGATCCTTAATATTTTAAGAGTTCTATGACAAATAAAAATATCCAAAGAAAATAACATTTTAATGTATACTTGAATACTTAAAATATTGAAAAATTATAAAAATGAAGTTAATACTTCATATTTCAAAATTTATACATCTAAGAAATACAATATAACTTGCTATGTTGGAAACAAATGTTCCCTGAGAGAGCTACGTTATTTCATTTATTTATCCCACCATTCACCAAATGCTCAGAACCCCTACTACATACTAAGAAACATTCTAAGCACTGGTGATAGCAGAGATCAATCTTCCTTACTCTCAATGAACTATGCAATTGAATATACAGACATTAAAATCTTGGGAGTAGAAAACATTAAACAAAAAATCCTAGTAATAATTGTGGAAAGTGTGAAGAGTGAAAAGTGCACTGAGAACATATGTAAACAGGAAACTAACCCAAAAGGGGGAGTCAGACTGCTCCAAAGAACATGACTGACTAGAGACTGAAAAAAGAGTCATCTAGTCAAAGGGTGGGTAGGTAGAAAGAGGTAAGTAGCATTTGAGAAACTAAGAGAAGGCCAAGATAGCTAGAATACAGAGATCATGTTAAAAGATAAGGCTAAAGAGGTTGGCAGAATTCAGACTAGGTAGGACTTTAAGACCATATAAGAATTCTGCATTTTAAAGAGAACATGCTGGCTCAATATACTGAAGGAAAGGAAGAAAGGTAAAGGCAGGACCAGTTAGGAGGCTTACTCAGGTGACCAGGTGGAAGACCACAATAGTCTGAATGATGGTGAAAGCCAGTGGAGATTAAATTTTAGTGTACGGATTTGAGAAATATTTAAAAGATAACACTGTCATGTCCTGATAAGAGACTGGACATTGGTGAGGATGGACATGTCAAAGACTTGTAGGCTGGTCCAATGGCAGTGAGTTATCAGAACTTATTAACTTAGTGTAAAAGACTTGCAAATGCCACTTATCAAGGAAGAAAAATCAGGAAAAATATGGGTTGTTTAATGTTTTGTCTGTGTATTTGTTTGATTTTGGTTTTATGAAAGAGGTACAAATAAAACTTTGGGTTTGGAAATAAAGTTTAAGGTGTTTCTGGACATCCAAATAGGATGGAGAAACCAAGAAAGCAGTTGTCTAACAGTCTGAAGCTCAGATGATACATGTGGGAAAACAACAATAAACTTTGTTTATAGCATGTAGCTGATAACTAAACATAGAAGCTCATGAAATAGCATAGAAAGGACATAAAGTGAAATGAGATGACCTGTAACTGAACTTCGAGTACAACGAATCATACAGTAAGTCCATAGGGTTGGCGATATGGGATTCACTGATAAATTCCTGAAGTGTTTCAATTTAGTAACGGGACTGGAAGCCAGAATAGATTTTGCAGTGAGTGGGAGCTGACAGCTCTTTGAGAAATCTGGCTGTGAAGGGAGTAGGGGACCAGTAATGATGGGACAACTGCCAGAAGAAAGTGTGGGGGCTTGAGTGAGGAATCAATTATCCCACCCAGACCACATGAGAGAGACCTGAGTGTATTCAAAACCAGATGAGAAGAATCTACTGAAAAGGAAAGGTTGAATATCCACAAGAAAAACGAAGGATAATTCAATTTAAGGCTTCTGAAATATTATCAGAATTAAGATACAAGCAAAGGAATAAATACTAGCCTTAGATCAGGACAACTCTTCTACTGCAAAACAAAAAAGGAGGATAAGATGAACACAGATTTGTGTGCCTCATAGTAAGAAAATAAAGTTACATTTCTTTCTATTTAAAAATATGGTCCACTCATCATATAACTTAAAAAACCAATGATTTTCTATTTTTCTTCTATCAAAAAAGACTATAGCCTGACCAGGCGGTGACGCAGTGGATAGATCGTTGGACTGGGATGCAGAAAGACCCAGGTTTGAGATCCCGGGGTTGCCAGCTTGAGCGCAGGCTCATATGGCTTGAGCAAAAAGTTCACCAGCTTGGACCCAAGGTCGCTGGCTCAAGCGGGGGGTTACTCAGTCTGCTGAAAACCTGTGGTCCTGGCACATATGAGAAAGCAATCAATGAACAACTACAGTGTAGCAACGAAAAACTGATGATTGATGCTTCTCATCTCTCTCCACTCCTGTCTGTCTGTCCCTATCTATCCCTCTATCTGACTCTCTCTCTCTGTCCCTGTAAAAAAATAAAAAAATAAAAATAAAAAAAGACTATATTATATTCAGTTTTTAAAAATATACTAGATACAGGGTCATTACAGAGGACAATAAATAACCAAATTAAAAAAAATTTTTCTAATTAAACAAATTTGTCTGGAATAAACTTAATATGAGATGTATACATGACCTTTTTATTCTTTCAATTACAGTTTACACAGTGCTCACTTCAGCAGCACATATACAATTAAAGTTTATGTTCAATATTATTCTATTTTTGTTTCAGACGTATATAATGGTTAGAAAATCATGAACTCTATAGAGTGGTCTCCCTAAGTACTCAACTAGCCCAATATATAGTTATTACAATATTATAAACTATATTCCCTATGCAATAATTTACATCTCTGTGACTACCCCATAACTACCAAATTGTACTTAATCCCTTCACCATTTCACTAAGCCCCCCAGCCTACCCCCTTCTGTCAACTGTCAATCTGTCCTCTGTATCTATGAGTATTTCATTTTGTTTATTTTGTTCTTTAGATTCCACACATTAAGTGAAGTAATACGGTATTTGTCTTTCTTTGTCTGACTTATTAGTACCCTACAGGTCGCAAAAGCTAAGATTTCATTATTTTTCATGGCTGAGTAGTATCCCACTGTGTACATAAATAGCTTTTTTTATCCACTCATCTATTGATGGGCACTTGGGTTGCTTCCATAGCTTGGCTATTGTACACAATGCTACAATGAACATAGGCGGGCATATATTCTTTTGAATTGTTTGGAATGCTACAATGAACATAGGGGTGCATATATTCTTTTTAATTAATGTTTGGGGTTTCTCCAGATATATTCCTCAACCCAGAAGCTGAATTGAGGTGTAATAAGGCAATTCCATTTATTTTTTGAGGAACCTCCACACTGTTTTCCATAGTAGCTGCACCAGTCTGCATTCCCACCAACAGTACTCTAGTGTTCCCTTTTCTCCACATCCTTGCTAACACTTTCTATTTATTGATGACAGCCATTCTGAGAAGTGTGAGGTTGAATCTTATTGCAATTTTAATTTGTATTTCTCTGATTAGTGATGCTGAGTCACTTTTCATGTCTATTGGTCATCTGTATGTCTTCTTTGGAGAAGTGTCTATTCCGATCTGCCCACTTTTTAATTGGGATGTTTTTCTGGTGTTGAGTGATCAGAATTTTTTATAAATTTTGGATATTAACCCCATATTGAATATGTCATTGGTGAGTATCTTCTCCCATTCAACATTTTTTTGTTTTGTTGATGGTTTCCCTTGCTGTGTAAAATCTTTTCAGTCTGATATTGTCCATTTATTTTTTTCTTTTGTTTCCCTTGCCTGAGAAGATATATAAGAAAAAAACACTGCTAAGACCAATGTCAGAGATTTTACTGCCTAAATTTTCTTCTGTGAGTTTTATGGTTTCAGGTCTTACATTTAAGTCTTTAATTCACTCTGAGTTTATTCTTGTATATGATGTAAGAAGGTGTTTTAGTTTCATTTTTGTGTTTCTATCTGTGTAATTTTCCCAACATTATTTATTGAATAGATACTCTTTACCCTATTGTATGTTCTTGCTTCCATTGTCATAGATTAACTGACTTATATATAGACATGGGTTTATTTCTGGATTTTCTATTAGTTCCACTGATCTATGTGTTTGTTTTTATGCCAGTATCATGCTTTTTTGATTACTATAGCTTTGTACTATAGTTTGATATCAGGTAATGTGATACATCCCACTTTATTCTTTTTCAAGACTTCTTTTGGGGTCCTTTGTGTTTCCATATAAATTTTTGAATTACTTGTTCTGTGAAATACACCATTGGTATTTTTATAGGAATTGTGTTAACTCTATAGATACTTTGGGTAGTATGGACATTTTAATGACTAATTCTTCCTATCCATGAGCAAGGTATATGCTTGCATTTATTAGTATCTTCTTCACTTTATTTCTTCAGTGTTTTATACTGTGCTGAGTACAGGTCTATTTTAAAACATTTAATTATAATTATGTATGTAATAGATACAAAACATGTATAAGTGGCACTCAAATGTAGTTGAACATAAATATTTTTACTGTCAAAGTTTAACACTTAAGAGATTATATATATGCATTTAAAAATATGAAACCGTTTAAAAACATATTAGACTTTAAAAACCAGTATCAAAAATAGCTAAACAAAAAACTGGAAATAGCCAAAGGTTGATCAATAGATGCAGATAAACAGATTGTTTTATATCCATACAATGAAATACTACTCAGCAATAAAATGGAATGAACTATTGATACGCACAACTTGGATGAATCTCAAAAGTAAAAAACAGATTTTCCAAAAAAGTATCTACTGAATGAATCCATTGATACAAAGCTTTAAAATATACAAGGTAGTCTATATTGACAGAAGCAGGTCAGTAATTATATAGAAAATTATGGGAAAGTAAGGAAGGGATTATAAAGGAGTATGAGGAAACTTCTAAGAATGATAGTCATATTCATGGTCTTAAATGCAGTTGGTGATCATGGTTTAATGGGTATATGCATATATCAAAATTATATATCTAAACTTTATATAGTTTAGATATATAATTCACTATAAACCAATTATACCAAAAATAAAACTTCAAAAAATGTTAATTCTGAATGTCAAAGAATGTATAAAACCCTGCCTCGTAAATATTTAAAGATTATTTCAGAACATAAAACCGCCATAGAACATTTTAAGGTAGAAAAACTATTAAGTTTATTTTATTACCTTACAACTTGTGGAGCCTGAAAATTTTCAATTCCTTTAAAACAAATTTTTTTGACATGATCTCCTGAACTATGCCCAATAATAGATTTTTTTTCTTCTACTAAAAAATTCCAAAATGACTTGGATGAAAATGAATGTAGAGAAGATGCCCTGTAAAAGACAACAGAGATCATGTTAAAACATTCATTTCTTAAAAAGGTCACTGATGGAAATCATAAGGCACAATGGAGAGAATACAGACCAAAATTTTACAGTATTATCTAATTATAGTTTTCAATGCAATGTTGGATTTTTGCTGTTAAATGTAGTGAACTAATCAAAACTCTGTGATTAAAAAAAACAATAAATGAAGGTAACAGATTCTGAATGACTGCAATGACATTAATAACAGCTATTATAACTATACCTGAAGTAACGACAAAACCTATGGTCAATAAATTAAGCTCAACAAAAGAAACATTAACTCTGAATAAGGTTGGTAATTTTATTTCTCAATCTGAGTGCTGGTTGCACAAGGTTGTTCAGTTTGTTAAACTTATCAACTTATACATTGTATTACACTTCTAAGTGTATATATGTTTCAATAATAAGACATTTAAAATTTAAACCCAATTTTATAAGGATAGAATAGAGATGAAATAAAATTTAAGTTGATCTAACTAATATAAAACATAAAATCAAATACACTCAATGCAGGTGTAATACTTGCAGTATTAGTAAGACTGGAATGTATTTTAGAACAATATCTGTCAAAAACAGGTAAAACATTAAAAATTGCCTATAAAGATTATTTAAGCTTCCAAAGATTTCATACTTAGATTTTTATGTTATCAGAATCTTTTTACTCAGTAATTAATGTTTTACTTTACAGTCAAGGATATAAAAAAGATTTGCAGGGTGATAGGATTAGGCGCACAGGCTCTGTTGCTTGACTGAGTTCAAATCTTGGCTCTGTCATACTCTAACTTTGACCTTTGGAAATTATTTAACCTATGTTTCGGTTTCCTCATCAATAACATGGAGATACTAATACCATCTTCATCATAATAGTTATAAAGATCAAATGTTAATTTATGTATTTAAAACAATACCTGATTCAGAAGTGCTATGTAAGTCTGTTACTATCCACAATTTTCACATTTAACAAAACTTATTTTAAGAGAAAAAGAAAAAAATGAGAGCACAAGAGTTCTGATGTAAAAAAATATAATCCATTAATAGGGTTAGTATGATATCTCTTTTCTAAACCTGACTAACTTGGAAAAATTAATTCAAAACAATATTTAGTTACCATTTTGTACACTAGAGCTACACTGTACCTTAGTGTCATTTTAAGAATCTGTAATATTAAGACAGTCAAAATTATGAATAATAATGTAAACAATTTCCTAGTCTAATTTTTATTTTTTTTCCATTTTATTTACTTAGAAAACAAAATGGCCACGTCAATAAATAAACACAAATGCCCAATGGGTAATTTCCCAGTTAAATTCATACTTTGAAGGTATGATAAAATCTACACCCAGATCAAGTTCATAAACTACAGAGTAGGGCAAAAGTAGTTTTACAGTTGTTCATGTGTAAAATAATACAATATTAATAAATAATACAAGAATAGACTGTTTTGTATATTTACAACTATAAATCTACTTGTGCCCCATCTTGTATTTAGGATATCCCATAAAAAAGCAAGGCTATATCTTCTTTGAATTATTCATTTATACCTGCTCCTGGTCAAACCATATTTGCAAAACACTTTTACATGCATTATCTCATTTAATCCTTACAATTACAATCCCGACAGAGAAGTATTTTCATCACCACAAGAATGTACAACCAAAGTTCAGGGATCACAATAACTGTAAAAATCACCAAAGATAAGGCAGAACTGGGATCCCAAACCCAATTCTTAATGATCACAAAACTCATACTTCGCCATCTAGTCTACCACTGTCTTCTATAAGAAATCAAGACAACAGTTCTTTTAAAGTGCCAAAGATAACAAAGATGGGAGAAAAATGATTCACACTTTGTTTGGTTAACGTATGAGCTAAGCATCCATTCATAACAAAATTAACTAAAAATGTTTACCAAATTTCTATACTCAAAAAGATTAAATAAACACAGACTGCTTCACATAATAGCTTGACCAGGTGGTGGAACAGTGTATAGAGCATTGGACTGGGACGCAGAGGACCCAGGTTCGAAACCATGAGGTCGCTAGCTTGAGTGCGAGTTCGTCAGCTTGAGTGCAGGGTCACTGGCTTGAGCATGGGGTCATAGACATGACTTCATGATCACTGGCTTGAGCAAGGGGGTCACTCGCTCTGCTGGAGCCCCCAGGTCAAGGCACATATGAGAAAGCAATTAATGAACAACTAAGGCGCCACAACAAAGAATTGATGCTTCTCATCTCTCTGTCCCTATGTGTCTCTCTCGCTAAATAAATAAATAAATAAATAAATAAATAAATAAATAAATAAATCACCAAAAACTTAATACATGCTAAGGAAATCAGTTAATTATGTGAGCATATTGCAAAATTAAGTTATTTTTTAAGTAACAATGGCTAACATTTATGTATTTGTTTATAGTGTTGATGGTCCTGTGCTAAATGTTTTCCATATATTAACTCCTGTGAAATAGGTTTTTAGTTATATTTATGGACAAGAAAAGTAAGACAGAGAAAGGTTGAATAATTGATCTAAGCTCACAAAGCTACCAAGTAACAGATCCATGATTTAAATTCAGGCAAGGCTCACTCCAGAACCCCAGCTTAATCACTACACTCTACTGAGTTGTCCACATTTAAGTCATTTATCCTAAGTAAAATCTGAACTCATTATATGAAAGAAATTTTCTTTATAGATTTGTATCAGAAACACGACCTACTAACGTATTCAGGTTAAAAATACTTCTTCAAAGGAAATCACCTGACTTTATCACAAAATTTCCTTAAAAACCTTAAAAAATTATATACATGTCCAAAAGAACCACTCCCCATTTCTTTACCAATTCCTTTCTCCTCCCCAAAACACACATACCTGAAGGTTTTTAATGGTAACCAAGGTAAGAATGGTGTTAAGTATAGTGTATCATTATTCATTTGGGAACACACTAGCAAATACTCTTACCAGATAACCTGTTGAATGTCTCCTGGCAGTAATTCATGTCACTAAACACAAAAACTTCACAATGATGTGTATAAAAAACACAAGTTTTGGGATATAACCTAGTAGTAATTCAGGGACTTCAATATGTGGTGATCTATACTCTAAAAGTTATTTTTTTAAAAACATTACTTATAATATTTTAAGAATACAGGTAACAGTACTTACAAAAGATCAAACTCTCATGCTCATTAATCATACACAGTAGTTACTTATAAAATGTCTTACGCAGATTTCTTTAAATGAGTTAGTTCTATTATTCTTTCCACTGATCGTGCCATTATTTCAAAGGGTGTCTGATTTCCTATGATTTTGCTTTCCTAACTCACAGGCTCTGGCTATTTTCCACCGTAGCAGCCAGAGAAACTTCACCTTAGCAGCCAGAGAAGCATTTGTAGATATTTGCAGTCACACCAAAAATTAATCAAGATTTGTTTTTCAGCCAAAGCAGTCCTGAAAATTTTGCTTTAATGAATAAAATTCCTAGCTCTAAAGTTAAATAATTATAATTGAAATTAGTCTATAACTTATAGGCTAGCTCTAAATGAAATTTGGAAGAATTCACATTCTTAAATCAAGCCAGGCCACAAGGATTGTGCATTCTTCCACTGAAGATTTATTTCTCCAAGTCAAACACAGAATAATGAAAAATGGGCTACTCCCATTATACACTTGGTGTTTCACATTAGATTTAAAATTCAACTGGGTAAAACTTTATTCAAATGCAAGAACCAATTATTTTAAATACTTATTTCCACATCTAACAGCAAACAGGAGGAATACAACTATATACTGAGAGTCATATGGACTAGGTAAATAGATGTGTGAACGAACTAGTAAAAATCTTTATTATAAGAAGCCGACTTAGAGGAATAATTTGTGATTTGCTAATGCATTGCATATTAACCTTAATATTAAAATAAAAGATTATAAAAAATCTAAGGAAATAAAATTGCATTACATAATTTATCAGAATAAAGATGTTTCTCTGAGAAATGTTAAAAAGTTAATTACTACAGTAATGAATACATTCTATAAATACAATTTATAAATGACTAAAATGCTAATTTCAGATTAATATTCTGCTTTTTCAGAGCACAGCAGTTTAAATTCTACTAACTTGCCTGACCAGGCTGTGGCGCAGTGGATAGAGCATCGGACTGGGATGCAGAGGACCCAGGTTCGAGACTCCGAGGTCGCCAGCTTGAGCGCGGGCTCATCTGGTTTGAGCAAAGAGCCCACCAGCTTGAACCCAAAATCACTGGCTCCAGCAAGGGGTTACTCGGTCTGCTGAAGGCCCGCAGTCAAGGCACATTTGAGTAGGCAATCAATGAACAACTAAGGTGTTGCAAAGCGCAATGAAAAGCTAATGGTTGATGCTTCTCATCTCTCTCCATTCCTGTCTGTCTGTCCCTGTCTATCCCTCTCTCTGACTCACTCTGTCTCTGTAAAAATAAATAAATAAATAAAAATTTAAATTTAAATTCTACTAACTCTGTTTAGATCACATTTACAAAGAATGCCGTCAGGAAAATAAATGTTTCATTTTTAATTTCTTCAGGTAAATACTACATGTATTTACGTACTATATATATCTGATTAAAAACCAAGTGATATATTAAACTTGTAGATCTAAAGACTCAAAAAAATTAACCTAATAATGACTATTTCCATTTATACTAAATATAAATCAAAATATAAAAAATACCAATGATTTTACACAAATGTGTTCTTCAAATATCTAACAAATGTTTTCTTATCTATGCCATTAACTGAGAATAAAATTTCCATAACCAAATAATATATAGTACGTATATGTTTTATATATGTATAGAGACATATTAACATATAGCTTACTTTCATATATTTGACTAAGTTACCTCAGCCCACTATTTAATAAGTAAAAGCAGTACACAAATTTCAAAAGAATCTAGGAGAAATAAACTTTAAAATATCTTTCAGATACCAAATATATGTAGTTGCAAAAAATCATAAAAAAGCATACATGATTAATTCAGATACCTCTCAATTTGATAATTCAGAAGAAAATTATAATTAGTCAGTGAGATAAATTTTCTAGGTGTCCCAAAATATATTTCCTTGGTGTTCTAAAATCTATTATTGTCTGTATTTAAAATTCCCAGTCATATATTCACATTAAGTAAATGTAAAATAAACAGCACTAGGTTTCAGTCAACAAATTATTTTTAAGGAAAAATAACCCGATTATAATTTTGACCAAATTTTTTGGCATGTCACCCCATGTTTTTATTTATTTATCTATTTCTTTATTTAGTGTGTGGCAGAGACAGAGAGTCAGAGAGAGGGACAGATAGGGACAGACAGAAAGGGAGAGAAATGAGAAACATCAATTCTTCATTGTGGTTCCTTAGTTGTTCATTGATTGATTTCTCATATGTGCCTTGACCGAGTGATCCCTTGCTTGAGCTAGCGACCTTGGGCTCAAGCTGGTGAGCCTTGTTCAAACCAGATGAGCTTGCACTCCAGCTGGCGACCCCGGGGTCTCAAACCTTGTCTTCCGCGTCCCAGTCCAAAGTTCTATCCACTGCGCCACCGCCTGGTCAGGCTCACCCCATGTGTTTAGAATTCTCTTTAATATACCATAATAGGTTTCTTTTGAAATTTAGATACTCTCCTTACCCTGACACTCTGACCTCATGTAGCTAATAATTACCAGGGAAAATTTTTACTGAATTAGAAAATCTAAGTTTGAAGTTTCAAATAAATGACTACTTTAATCCTTTCCCCTGAAATCCTATATAAAATGAAGAGGCAAGTAATCAGAAAGGCATAAACCCACAAAGGCAAAAAGAGTAAATCATTAAAACAATGGTAGACTACCAAAAAATACAGTGACAATTAAAAAAAAGACAATGGCAGACTAAAACTAGTAATTTACTTTTGGAGGGTGGAAAAGAGCTAGAGTAATCACTGATGTAATGGAAATAAAGAAAACCTAATTGTCATTATTGACAATTGAGAAGGTGGTACAGTGTAAAGCCCAGAACCCTGTAAAGGCTCACACACTGGACCCATGTTATATATCAAATCCTAAAGTAGGCATGAGGTTGTAAACATGAAAAATAGTTCAACATTTATTTGTGAAGTGGTAGAGAATGTCAGATACTCTTCTCTCCATGTGGTCAGAAACCTGTACCTCCTTATCTTTGTAGAAGGAAAATGTGATTGAAGAACACTAGTAATAGAGTCAGGAAGGAGTGAACTAATGTGTAGAGTCTACACACTGAATGGAGGTAAGAAAATCTCTATCAAATGGTGAGAACCTCAGTCCCAACTCCAACCTCCTTACCCTGATCAGCTTCCAGAATGCTAGCAACCAAATATAAAAGTTAAAGGTCTCCTCTTTAGAGAAGCTGACAGATTCAAGAGAAAAGACATGGTGATACTAGAGAAAAGACATGGACATACTGACATTTAAGGGTTCTCTAAGAATAGTACCAAATCATCCTATATTTACAACTGTCAAGTGGTTCCAAACAAACAGGCACACATAGCTTCCAATCAGAACGTAAAACAATAAAACATAATTAAAGTGAACACATGCATAAAAAAGAGTGAATAAACATAAATGTTAATGAGTATTTTTACTGTATAAATGTCATCATCACATAGCATTTTTTCATCATTATGGTCAGTTAATTTTAATTTTTCATCTAAGCATAGTTGGGATATAATATTAATTTCAGGTGTATAATATAGTGATTTGACGTTTTTATGCTTTACAATGTTATCACCCACTAAATCTAGTCATCATCTATCCACAATACAAACTTACTCTATTCCACTTCATCTTTTTCACATATCCTCCTCTAGGAACAGAGACTATCCTTTGGTCTCTGTTACTGTTTTGTTTGCTTGTGTTTTAGATTCTATATATAAATAAAACCAATTGTCTTTCTCTGCCTGACTTACCATACTTCACTTAGCATAATACCCTCTAGGTCTGCCCATGTTACAAACAGCAAGATTTCATCTTATTGCTGCATAATATCCCACTATATTTCTGTGTATGCAAATATGCAAACACACACATACCACTTCCTTTTTAAAATTTTTTTAAATTAAATTGAGCAAGAAAGGGAGAGAGGAAAAAGGATCCAAACCCACAATCTCAGTGCACCGGAATGATGCGCTATCCACTTAGTCACCTGGCCAGGGCTATACCGCATCTTAATGCATTCATCTATTGATGGACACCCAGGTTGCTTCCACATCTTGCCAAATGTAAATAATTCAGCAATGAACAAGCAGTACATATATCTTCTTCTTCTTCCTCCTCCTCCTCCTCCTCCTCCTCCCTCCTCCTCCTCCTCCTCCTCCTCCTCCCTCCTCCTCCTCCTCCTCCTCCTCCTCCTCCTCCTCCTCCTCCTCCTTCTTCTTCTTTTTCTTATTTTTCAAATGAGAGGAGGGGAACCAGGATCCACCCAGCAACCCCCGTCTGGGGCCAATGTTCTGCCCATTTGGGACCATGCTTTTAACCAAACCATTTTTAGCGCCTGAGGTGGGAGCTCCATGGAGCCATTCTCAGCACCTGGGGCCAACACACTTGAATCAATCAATCGGGCCATGGCTGCACTAGAGAGAGAAAGGGGAAGAGCAGTAAAGAAGTAGTTGGTCGCCTCTCCCGTGTGCCCCGACCAGGAACTGAACTAGGACATCTACATGCAGGGCCAAAGCTCTACCTCCGAGCCAACCAGCCAGGGCCGCATATATCTTTTCTAATTAGTGTTTCGTTTTCCTCAGATAATACCCAGAAGTGGAACTGCTGGGTCATATGGTACATCTGTTTATAGGTTTGTGAGGAACCTGCATACTGTTTTCCATAGTAGCAGCAACAATCTGCATTACCACCAACAGTACACAAGGGTTCCTTTTCTCCACATTTCACCAACATTTATTGTTGATTTATTGCTGATAATCATTCTGACAGGTGTGAGGTATTACCTCATTGTCCTTTACATTTCTCGCATGATTAGCCACCTCGAGCACCTTTTTATATGCCTATCGGCCATCTGTATGATCTGTATGTCCTCTTTGAAGAAGTGTCTATTCAGGCCTCCTTTGTCAAATTATTACTTGATCATTAAGGTGTGGGTTTATTTCTGGGCTTTCTATTCTGTTCCATTGATCGATACACCTATTTTATACCAGTATCATGCTGTTTTGATTACTATAGCCTCATACTATAGTTTAATATCAGCTTGCATGATTTTTCCAACTTTGTTCTTCTTTCTCAAGGTTATTGTGGCTGTTCAGGTTTTTTGTGGTTCCATATAAATTTTTAGAATATTTGTTCTATCTCTGTAAAATACACCATTGGTATCTTGATAAGAACTGCACTGAATCTATAGATTGCTTTGGGTAGTATGGACATTTTAACGTTAATTTTTCCTATCCATGGACACATATATGCTTCCTCATATTTGTATTTTCTTCAATTTCTTCCTTGTGTGTCTTATACTTTTCTAAGTACAGGCCCTTCACAACTTTGGTTAAATTTATTTCAAGGTATTATCTTTTCTTTGATGCAGTTGTAAATGGGATTGTTTTCTCAGTTACCTTTCTGAGAGTTCACTATTGGTGTATAGAAATGTAACTAATCTAGATATTAATTCTGTATCCTGCTACTTGATTGAATTTATTTGTCAGTTCCAATAGTTTTTTGGTGGAATCTTTAGGGTTCTCTATATACAGTACCATGTCATGTGCAAATAACCAGGTTTACTTCTTTCCAATTTGGATGCCTTTTAATTCTTCTTGTCTGACTGTTGTGTCTAGGACTTCCAGTAATGTGTTGAATAAGAGTGGTGAAAGCAGATATTCCTGTTTTGTTCCTGATCTTTAAGAAACACTTATAGTTTCTGCCCATTGAGTATGATGATGACTATGTGCTTGTCATACATGTCATTTATTACACTGAGATATGTTCCCTCTATTTCCATTTTGGTGAGAGTCTGTATCATAATACTTGCTGGATTTTATGAAATGCTTTTTCTGCAGCTATTGATCATGTGGGTTTTATTCTTTATTTTGTTTATGTGGTATATTATGGTTATTGATTTGTGAATATTGCACCAACTTTACATCCACATAATATATCCCACTTGATCATGGTGTAGTATCTTTTTATTTTATTGATAGATCAAGTTTCCTAATATTTTGTTGAGAATTTTAGAATCTATGTTCATCAGAGGTAATTGGCCTAAAATTTTCTTTGAAGTGTTTTATCCGGTTTTGGAATTATGATAATGCTGGCTCTGTAAAATGAACTTCCCTCCTCTTGAATGTTTTGGAATATCAAGGATCAATGTTAGTTTTTCTTTGAGTGTTTGGCAAAATTCACCTGTGAAGCCATCCAATCCAGGACTTTTGTTTGGAGTTTATTGATTACTGTTGCTATTTCATTAATTATAATCTGTCCTGATTCTGATTCATCTTCATTCAGTTTTGGAAGATTCTATGTTCCTAGGATTATATCCATTTTGTCCAGATTGTCTAATTTGTTGGCATTTAACAATTGTTCATAATATTTTCCTATAATCTTTTCTATTTCCTTGGCAACAGTTTTTTTTTCTTTCATTATTGAGTTCTTTGAGTTTGTTATATATTTTGGAAATCAACCCCTTATCAGATAGATATATTACTGTGAACATATTCTCCCATTCAGTAGGTTGTGTTTTTGTGTTGTTGATGGTTTCCTTCTCTGTGCAGAAGCTTTTTCAGTTTGATGAAATTCCATTTGATTATTTTTGCTTTTGTTTCCCTTGTTCGAGAGGACATATCCAAAAAGATGTTACTCAAACTGATGTCAATAGTTTGCTACCGATGTTTTCGTCACAGTGGTCAGCAAACTGTGGCTCGCAAGCCACATGTGGCTCTTTGGCCCCTGGAGTGTGGCTCTTCCACTAAATACCACGTGCAGGCGCTACCTCGATAAGGAATGTACCTACCTATATAGTTTAAGTTTAAAAAACTTGGCTCTCAAAAGAAATTTCAATCGTTGTACTGTAGATATTTGGCTCTGTTGACTAATGAGTTTGCCGACCACTCATAGGAGTTTTATGGTTTTAGGTTTAACCTACTTTGAATTTTTTTATGCATAAGAGTCATACAGTTTCATTTTTTACATGCAACTGTCCAGTTTTCCCAGAACTACTTGAAGATTCTGTCATTACTCCATTGTTCATTCGTATCTCTTTGGTTGTAGATTAGTTGACCATATTAGCAAAGCTTTATTTCTGGGTTATTCTGTTCCATTAATCTGTGTCTGTTTTGTGCCAGTACCATACTGTTTGATTACTTATAGCTTTGCAGTATGATCTGAAATCAGGGAGTGTGATACCTTCAACTTTTCTTTTTCAAGATTGCTTTGGCTATTCATGATCTTTTGTGGTTCCATATAAATTTTCTATTTCATTTATTTCTTCTCTGATATATATTCTTTCCCCTTATTTTGCATTTTGTTTGTTCCTCTTTTTCTATATTCTTTAGGTATAAATTTAGATTGTTTAGGAATTTTCTTGCTTCTTGACATAAGGCTTGTATATCTATAAAATTACTTTTATAACTGCTTTTGCCACATCTCATAAATTTTATGAGGTATTTTCATTTTATTGTCACAAGGTAGTTTTTTACTTCCTCTTAGATCTACTGGTTATTTAGAAGCATGTTGTTTGTTGTTTAACATCCACATATTTGTATTTTTTCTCCAGGTTTCTTCCTGTAGTTGATTTATATGTTCAGGCCATTGTGGTCAGAAAATATGCTCGATAGAAACTCAATCTTTCTGAATTTATTTAACCTTGTTTTCTGGCCTAATATGTGATCTATCCTGAAAACGATTCCATGTGCACTTGAGAAAAATGTGTGATATACAGTTTTATGGATGAAATGCTCTAGTGTTGTCTATCATGTCAAATTGGTGTAATGTGCCATTTAAGGCCATGACTATTTTTTTTACTAATTTTTCTGTCTGAATGATCTATCCATTGAGGTAAGTGGAGTATTAATGTCCCCAACTGTTATAGTAATACTGGTAATTTCTGCCTTTATGTCTATTAATATTTGCTTTATATACAGTACTTAGGTACTCTTTGGTTGGGTTTGTAGACATTCACAATTGTTACATCCTCTTCTTAAACTGACCCCTTTAAAATAATATCCTTCTTTGTCTTTTTACATTCTTTGTTTTAAAGTCTATTTTGTCTAAGTATTGCTACTCCACCTTTCTTTTCATTTCTATTTGCATAAAATATCATTTTCCACCCCTTCATTTTTAGTCAGCCTGTGTGTGTCTTTTAACCTAAAGTCTCATGTAAGCAGTATACAAATGGATCAAGGTTTTTAAAATCCATTTTGCCATCCTATATCCTTAAAGGCTATTTAGTCCATTTACATTTGGAGTAATTTTTTCTTATAAGTATGTGCTTATTGCTGCTTTGTTGTTTTGGTTGTTCTTGGTCTTCACTGTTCCTTTCTTTTTGATCCCTTTTAATTTTTGGTTTCCTTTAGTGTTTTGATTGGATTAATTTCTTTATTTTTGGACTGGGGTCCTTCAGTTCTATGAAGAGCTCTCATGGTTCCCCAACCCTCTCTAGGTGGTCCATCTCTCTTGCTTGTTGTGCAAAAGCTATTCAATTGGCTCACCATTGGTCTCTCAGGAGAAAATGCTCTAAATATTGGTGTACATTTGATGTTACTGAGAAGGCATGAGCTTAATATCCAAATATGCCACCATCTTGGACCTACTTCTCTAATCATATAGATTTTTCTTTTAACACCCTTTATGCTTTTAAGAGAAAAAGCAAGCAGGGAAGAAACTGGTAACATAAAAAAGTTAGGACTTGGAATAGCATTAGACTTCCCAACAAAAATTAGAAAAAGAAGCCCTACAAATGATTTCCAGCTTAGAATTTTGTTTCAATCTATCCGTCAGAAATGGAGAGAATAAAAACATTTTCATAGTTACAACAGCTCCAAAATATATGCCCTATACATCCTTTGTTGGACTGATGCAGCTGTGTTACATCAAAACAATGAGTAACCCAAGAAAGAGAAAAACACAGACTCTAGGAAACTGGGATCAAACATTATAGAGAAGCAAGGGAAATTCCCAGGATGACAGTTACAGGAAAGTCTCAAGATAACAGATGCTCAGCGGCCAGGAAAAGACCAAGTTCAGATCAGGGAACACAGAGCTGTAGGAATATATCCCCAAGAAAACATGTAAAATCGTTATAGTACCTGATATGTTTCCCCATTTTGGAAAGAACTATGTTTGGGGAAAACTAATGATGGGTACATTAAAAAAAAAAGGAAAAAAATTGTGAAAACTAGTTATTCTGGGGAAAAAATAGAAACATATAAAACAAGCCGATATAATTACACTCACTGATATGACTGCCATGAATCTTAATTAACCAGACATAAAAGGGAAGGTCTGGAGCAGGGGATTGTTGTCTTTCCTTATAAGCCTTGGAGTATTATCATGCTGTCAAACTATAAACTACCTTCATTTTTTTATTTAGAACTTTTTCTTAATTGGTGCTAGAATTCAGCCTCAATAAATTCAGCACATCTGTTAGTCGGAGTCCACACTTTGAGTAATCATTGTTCCTTCTTTTGTTCATTTACTTGTTTTTAGGTAGAAAACTGATTGATGGCATGACTAAAACTCTATTACCAAAGCTTTCTCATGTGCTTAATTAATTCTCTCAAATTACAACAAACGTAGTATCTTGAGAACTTTTTAAAAAATTTTTCCATACTTTTAATTAGAGAAAACACAACCCTGTGTTTTAACAGCTACCCAAAAACCCTACAAAGGCAGTGACCAAGTCAGTCTTATGTACTGCCTTTCCACCAGAAAAAAACAAACAAAAAACCAGTGCCTTGCATGTAGAAGAAACACAACAAAAACTAATTAAGAAATTCTACTAAACCCATTCTCTAAAGTTTTACATGCTCTTTTCTTTTTCACCTGGGCTTTCTCACCTTTTACACTGCTTACAAAAATTAGGGAATATTTTATAGCTTCATATTCATTTTGAAATATCCCCCAATTTTTGTGAACAATATATTTTACTTTCTTTTTCTGTGATCATGCTTTAGACATACTAGTATCCAACAGACATTGATTTAGTCCCATTGGTGCACTCAAAATAAAACGAGTTGTCACTATCTTCAAAATAATTTACACTTTAATTGGGAAAATTATTTCCTCTTATAAACAGAAAAATGTGGTATTAGAAGCAGTGAAGGGATTCCCCAAACCAAAGGTAGCCTTCAAAATTCTCTTCAGGCCCTGGACAGCTGGCTCAGTGATAGAGCGACGACCCAGCATGTGTAAGTCCTAAGTTTCATTCCTGGTCAAGGCACACAGGAGAAGGGGCCATCTGCTTCTTACCACCTCCCTTCTCCTCCCACTGCCTGGCTGGCTCAATTGATTCGAGTATGTTGGCCCTGGCACTGAGGATGGCTCTGTGGAGCCTCTGCCTCAGGTACTAAAAATTGCTCAGTTGTGAGTGGTCCCAGATGGCCAGAGCACCAGCCCTAGACAGAGGATTGCTGGGTGGATCCTGGACAGGGCACACACAGGAGTCTGTCCCTGTATCTCCCCTCCTATAACTTAAAAAAATAAAATAAAATAAAGGAATAATTCTATTCAATGCTTGTGAAAAATGGTTCTACTGATCTCTCTTTCTTGCCTTTCACTCTACCCATGTACTTTTCCTCTAGAACTAATTGCCAATTATTATGGTATCAATTACAAAGAAAAGGGAGGGTAGGAAGGGGGCAGGAAGTATAACCTATTCTACACATCTCAAAATTGCTATATGACCTCTTGGAAGATTATTTCTATTAATGTTCCATTATGGATAAATGCTAATGAAGGAAACTTACACAATACAATGTTATGTAAATGGCCCTTTTAAAAAAAGAATAATAAGCTCTGATTACAGTGATATAAAGACAGTCATGATATACACAGGAGGACAAAAAAAAATGTGGTATAAAGTTTGCTTTAACCTAATTTATAATATACAGGGGTGAGCAAAAGTAGGTTTACAGTTGTTCACATGGAAAAACACATGCAGGTTATGACCATTACAATAGTTTTATTAACTCAATATCACAGTGGCACCGTACATTTAGGAACAATCTTGTAAAAGCTCAAATAAATACAATAATTAATAATAATATAAGAATAAACACTGTGTACTCACAACCATAAAACAATCTATGCCCACCCTGTATATTATTTCTTATAGGAATAAAAAAAAATAAGAATACTCCTTTAAAATGCTACTGCAATAAATGCTAATTAAAATATACACCCCCAAAATATCTACATACAAAACACTTTTGAAAACCATGATGAACTTGTCAAAAAAGTTGTTTTTATTTCCCAAACAATAGTTTTTAACTAAAAGCAAAGACAAAATGAAATATTTGAAAACACAGGAAAATAAGAGCCAGAAGTCAAGAACTGCGTTAAAACTAATAATGCAAAGAACTATGCTTGTTAAAAATTAGACCATACCATGAATGTGCTGGTTTTGAGTTTTTTGAAGGAGCAGTTAAAGCTGTTTCCATGCTATTCATTCCTGAATTATTTTCTTTGGTAGTCATCGCAATAATTTTTCGTTGCTTCTGAGAAAGTTTAACTCCAGGAGAAATCATTTTGCTAAAAATTAAGTTAAATTAAACCAGTTAGTTTCATTACCTCTGAGAAAGTTTAGTTCCTTAAGAAATTATTTTGCTAAAAATCAAATTAAACCAATTAACATTAATTTCTGCTCAGCAAAGGTTATAAGTAATTATACTGCTTTTTGTTTATTTGATGTGGCTTTACTATTATTGGATCAAAATGTTTCAACAGTGATAATATCAGTTTATAGTATCAATGATCAAGTAATAGCTACATATAAATCTCTTAGTTACTAATACACTTGCATCAGAACTAGTCCATAATGAGTATTTTAAAGGCAAGTTTCTGGCATTTAATACTGTATTCCACAAGAACTGGACTATCAACCCCATTAAATCTTTAGCACACATTTAAGAAAGGTATAATAGAGGCTAAACTACCTAGAAAAGAGCTGTAATTAACTTGAACAAAAAATGCAGAAAAATGGTAAAAGTCCAGTAGGTCTTTCCAATTCATTACAGCAGAATTATACATGGTCTTTCCTTTTTTATAATTTTTTTAACTGACCCCAAATTTGTCTTTGGTGTAGCTCCACATTTTTGTCTATTTTCTTCAATTTGCATGATGGTTCTGAGATCCATGACAGGAGGACTGACAGGACTAAATGACATAAAAGTTACTTCACAATGTATTCATTTATTCATATTCTACCTCCAATTTTCACTGAAACTATAAATCATATATAAGATTTATAATGAGAGAATTTAAACCTGTTTCATCAGCTGTGGCCAACTTCAAAAAAGATACTTTCAATGGAAGCTACTTTTATATATATATAGATACATACACAAATAACTACTAAAATGTACCTAAAGAGATAACGATAAATAATATAACTGGACCTCTTAAAGAAAAAAAAAAAGCGTAGCAACAAAGGGATTTGATTCATAACTTACCTAATTCAAGCAGAAGTACTCAAAAGTTGTTATTTAAATTCTTATCCTTCAAGATGAATGGAATTTTTTCCTTTTATTTTTAACAAAATTCTCACTACTTTCTAATGTTCAAAAATTTGATAAAAACTTGGGGAAACCCAGCAATGAGATTCACAGAAGACATTATACTATAATGAGAAAAAATAATTCTACAAACTTTAGAAATAGCCAGTATATTTTTCTAACTTTATACCATTCTATTCTTAAAATATGTTCAAAAAAAGAATCTAACATTAGGGATTAGAAAATGCTTCTAGGTGTTCTAAAAAATATGTTTCCTTAGGTAACAAAATTTAAGACTAATTTCTGAACTACCATTAGAACATAAGCAACATCCACTGGGACATAATAATCTTTGTTCCAACCGTGCAAAATACAGTATATTTCAAAATAATTACACATCTGTCCAGATAGTAATATAACTGGTAAGTCAATTAACAGTTTTGGAATATTATAAACCACAATAGGTATATAAGATGAAGCACAAGCTCAAAAATGCTGAAAAAGAATACTGCATATTAATTACATCCACTCTTTTAAGTTTTAAAAACTGACTTTTCCAAATAAAAGAAAAATATGGATAAAATATAGGTTAAGTGAAAAGCACAGTATAACATTAAATAAATATCCTCTGAAAATTAACTGTGAATAACAATACATTTTGTGAGTTCTTAAATACCCCTTAATGTGCTTTAAAAAAAAAAGCTAAGGTAAACCTACAAATGGCATAATGGTCTTCTTCAGGGGCTTTCTGTAAATAACATAAATGATTACATTCTGCTTTCTCTTTAGATCGTATAGGTCAGTTTTTCAACTGCCAGTCCACGAAAGAGTTAACCACTCTGATGGTGTATGAAGATTACAGACCCAGTCATCTTAGTTGAATTTGCTTATGTTCAGGATCATTGCCACCTATCAGCCTGAATCATTAATGAAAATACTACTGAGATTGTTGTAGTTATTTTTAGAGCTTCAGTTAAATTAAATATTGCTCTCTAGTAATTTCAGTTATATTGTATTAAAAATATATTTTTAATTGTTCATCTGGTTATTTTAGAGAATTTTCATTTTATAGTATAATTAAAAGATAATGCACAAAATACAAATATTTTTTATTTCTGCCCTAGTGGTCCCTGAATTAATTGTCCTATTTTTACCATTCCCCAAGTGTAAAAAAAGGTTGAAAACCACTGGTAAACCTTTTGCCATTTAACTAATATATATTATTCTCTACCCTAACCCCCGCTATCAAGTTACTACATGTGTATGATAGTATTTAATAATATCCATTGATTATACAAGGAAAATTAATTTTTTTTCTGGAAAAAATATAGCCTATGGTTAGTAATTTGTATGCATTTAGGTAATTTTCTGTTTATCATATTAGAAATCTATATATATTAATATTTTTAAAGGTGCTGCATTAAAAATATTCATTTGACTAAAAATGAATATTTTTTCAGATAAACAGGTATAACAAAATGAGTATCGTACCTGAAAGAGCCAGCAACCCAACTAGAAGAATTTGAGGTATCAATTCTGTTACTCGAAATGGGTTGTGGAGCAGATATTTTAAGTACTGGTGATTTTTCCCATGGTCTTAAATCTTCTCTGAAATATGTAGGAGGTGTACCATTAACATATGGTTTGGTTTTCCCCTATGGGTAAAAAAACATTTAGAAAGTGAATAAGAAAGCAAGCACTTAGTAGAATAGTTAACACATAGTTCGTACTTAAATAGTGATTAAAGTATATTAAAGAATAAAACTGTAGGCCCTGGCCGGTTGGCTCAGCGGTAGAGCGTCGGCCTGGCGTGTGGGGGGACCCGGGTTCGATTCCTGGCCAGGGCACATAGGAGAAGCGCCCATTTGCTTCTCCACCCCCCCTCCTTCCTCTCTCTCTTCCCCTCCTGCAGCCAAGGCTCCATTGGAGCAAGGATGGCCCGGGCTCTGGGGATGGCTCCTTGGCCTCTGCTCCAGGTGCTAGAGTGGCTCTGGTCGCAGCAGAGCGACGCCCCGGAGGGCCAGAGCATCGCCCCCTGGTGGGCAGAGCATCGCCCCTGGTGGGCATGCCGGGTGGATCCCGGTCGGGCGCATGCGGGAGTCTGTCTGACTGTCTCTCCCCGTTTCCAGCTTCAGAAAAATACAAAAAAAAACAAAAAACAAAACAAAAAAAAACTGTAGCAGGGCCAGTGGTGATACAATGGATAAAGTACTGGACCGGGATAACAAAATTGTACGACAATAACTACCTAGCATCTCAATCAGTTCTAGAGTTTAGTGCCTTAGCCAATTCTCAAACCAAGTCAGTGACTATAACCCAATTAATGTTAAATTTGGAAATAATTTTTAAGGAAATAAGCTTGCCTATTAAGCCACATGAGTATTAAACAAGAAATGTTAATAAAAATAAGTTGTTCAAAAAAGATGTGAAGGAGTAACTTCAAAATTAAAGTCCATGACTTTAATATGAGGCAAAACGAAAGTTTAGTAAAAAAATGTACAGGCCATTCTGAATATAAAGTACTACAAATAAAATTAAACTCAAATAATATTGACACTTCAAATGGGACCCTAACACTATTTCTATCAAAGATCAAGGAACTATTAATATTAAAATAATACTTTCACTGTATTGCCAGATAGTCATAGCACGCCTTCAACCTTCTTAAACCTCAACTGTATTCCAGACCATCCTAATGTTAATAACACATCGTTGACCACTCATGAGTTAACTCATGTTTGCACTTGCATTAGTTATTTCAATTTTAATAACTACAACAGTGTTTCTACAGGTGAAATATTATTAGAAAAGAAAATGTTAATCTGTGGTACCATAAGAGAAAACTGTGGCTTGCCAAAGGTACTAAGAGAAAAGTCAAAGAATCTTCAGAGAGGGGAAATGATGTTTTTATGGAAAGAACCCATTAGTTATACCAGGGGTCGGGAACCTTTTTGTCTGAGAGAGCCATGAACGCCACATATTTTAAACTGTAATTCCGTGAGAGCCATACAATATGTTTAACACTAAATACAAGTAAATGTGTGCATTTTATGTAAGACTAACACTTCTAAAGTACAGTAAGTCTCTGAATTCTTTTTAATAACGTTGTTATGCTGTTTCTAATCAGTGATGAATAAAGTACTTCTTATCATTAATGCGACTTCTGGAGCATGGTTTTGCTGATGGCTTTGTAGTCTGGTGGTTGATACGTGGTGAGGTTAAGCTTCATTCAGGCATTAAGACTTCCATCGTTAAATGTGATCGTAGGTTGATCTTAACGTTCTTTAGATGTGAGAAAGACTGTTCACATGCATACATAGAGCCAAACATTGTCAGTACAGCTATACTCGCACGCTGTAGTGTGTGGTATGTGACGGGAAGCGCGTTCCAAGTTTTGACAATCAGCTGGTCTGAGGGTTGAAGCTTTTTCATTTCTCCCCACTTGTGTTTGCTTGCCAACTCTGCTTGCTGTCATTCAAGTCTTTCCAAATCTTCATTCAGTCACTTGAGTTTATTCACCCACATGTCTGAGGCCTTCAGGTCAGCAGCTTGTAGTTCAAAATCTCTGACAGAGACACCGGGAATGTAACTCAGGTTGGCGCTGTCCACTGCACACTCATGTAGGTGGGTGTTGAACTTAAAAAGACGAGTGTGCTCACGAAATTCTCCAAAGTGTGCTTTGAATGACTGTAGGAGATTAGATGTGAAGCCCACTAGCTGCTGGAGATCAAGATGTTGAGCAGGGTCACTTGCTGTGCATGCATCTTTAAACTCTCCCAGTTTTTCAAAGTGTAGTAAACAACCTGTTTCAATGTCCCCGATGAAGAGTTCCAGCTTGTTTTCAAATGTAAACACTGCTTGTTGAAGGGATAAGACTGTATTTCCAACACCCTGCATTTTCACAATGAACTGGTTCAGCTGTTCAGTCATGTCCACGAGATAACAGAACTTCAGGAGCCACTTAGTGTTAGCTAACTCAGGATGCTAGACGTTTTTCATTTCAAGGAAAGTCCGGATTTCGCTCAGACAAGCCACAAAACGGCTAAGCACCTTCCCTCTTGACAACCAACACACATTGCTGTGCAGAAGCAGACCAACTTCATCCAGCAGTGTTTTAAACTGGCGATCATTTAAAGCTCGGGTAGCAATCAAGTTGACCACCCAAATGACCAGTGACCCCACCTCACCAAGCTGCTCGCCACACATCTGAGCACAAAGTGCCACCTGATGTAGGATGCAGTGAAAGCTTAGGATGGGTCTCTTTTCATGTTCATGAAGAAGCACTACGAATCCTGTTTTACCCCACCATGCACGGAGCACCATCAGTACACACCGAAATAAGTTTATCCATCCGTAGATTTTTTTCTTTAGCGAACTCAGTGAAAGACTTGAATAAATCCTCCCCTTGTTGTCTCTTTCATAGGCAAAACAGCAAGACTTTCCTCACGCAGTGTGTCACTGACAGCGTACCTTGCAATCACGCTGAACTGGGATAAATGGCTTATGTCTGTTGAGTCATCCTTCACTTGTGTTGCCTCAATTTGTTTGCCATCATGATGGTACAATCGTGAACAGTTCTTGCCGACAGAGGCGTGTCTTTTATTCATTTGATTCTCTTGTCCTTATCCGAAAAGTCATCAAAAAGTTCATTGGCAACATCAAGCATGAATGTTTTGGCATACTCCCCATCTGTGAATGGCTTTCTGTTTCTCACAATTTCTAAAGCACCAGCAAAGCTAGCCGAATTCCAGCCACCTTGTTGGATCCAAACACGAAGTTGCTGCTGACTAGCTTGCACTCTGCACAGTAGCTCTTGACATGCTTTCTTCCTGCTTTCCCCCACTGGATATTTCGATGCAAATGTAGTATGGCATGTGTCAAAGTGCTGCTTCATATTTGATCGTTTCATTGATGCAATTTTATCATTGCATATTAGACACACTGCAGAACCTGCTCTCTCCACAAAGGCGAATTCCTCTGTCCATTCCTGCTGAAAAGTACGATACTCCTCATCTTTTTTTCTTTTAGCCATCTTCTTCGTCAAAAGGGTTTCTGCAATTAGCTAGCTGACTACTTGATTAAAAGGAGGGGAGTTTACTTCCTGACTTCACAATGACCCGAGTACCTTACGCATTATCCAATAAATATTTGCTGTTGTCCCGGAGGACAGCTGTGATTGGCTCCAACCACCCACAACCATGAACATGAGCGGTAGGAAATGAATGAATTGTAATACACGAGAATGTTTTATATTTTTAACGTTGTATTTTTTATTAAAGATTTGTCTGCGAGCCAGATGCAGTCATCAAAAGAGCCACATCTGGGTCACGAGCCATAGGTTCCCGACCCCTGACTTACATCATGAAAAGATAAAAGATAGTGAATATGATATCAACTATCCACAATGCCTCTATGAAAACAACTGGAAAACAAAAAAAGAAATTCTATGAAAGATATAGTTAAACTTGCATGCATATTAGACTACAACAAATACATTAAGGAGTCGATCGAGCAGACCAATATTTGGCAAACAGCAGTATCTTTTAAAAAAGTATAAAGTGGTCTAAAAAAATAGCATTCTTTTTGATCAACTGCGCTTCATTCAATGCATTCAAAATTTACTACAACTACAATAGACAAAATACACTAAGATACAAAAAATTTCTACTTAAAGTAGCTAGGGAATGGATATCTGCTGGTTCAAATGAGTGCAGCTCAGAACCTAACATTTCTGGTACTTCTAAAAAAGCTCCTTACATTGATTCACTTTTTAGGCTTTCAGGGCAACTAAAAGACCACATTTTAGAAAAAATAGTTACTGGTATAAAAAAAATCCAACTAGAACGTGTGTGTGTTTCAAAAGGAAAACACAGCGAAACCAGATATATTTGCAAAACATGTTGTGTACCATTACACGTAGGTGATTGCTATACAGTATACCACACCAAAAAAAATTACTAAAATATGTAATATGTATAAAATATAATATGTAGCAGATATGTACAAAGTTTCATTTAAATTCATTATGTATAAATTAAGTATACTGAAGTTTATTTAGATTGTTTCACTTTCATACTCAATTATGAAAAAATAGCCGGTGACAGATAACTTCTGCATAAAATTGCCAGTCAATAATGTGTTGATATGAATTGCCCTTGATTTCTACCCTACAGTAAAAAAAAAAAAAAAAAAAAAAAAGAGAGAGAAAAAAAATTGATTCTTGAGGCTTAGAAGATATTAAGGGTAAATTTTCCAATGTCTCAGAAATTTCTAGTTCTTACATTTTGTGGATGTATAGGATTAGGAAAAAATGACTGTATCTAATTAAGTTAGATACTTTTCTTCCCTGTAGATGAACAATTATGAAATGTTAAGAGATGCCTATAGCTGACCAGACTAGGAATTCTGCAGCTTAATGGGAATTGTGCTAGATTAGGAGCAATCCATTCCAGAGTGTATTGCTCCAGATGAAGCAGAAAACAGACTTCAGAATTTAAAATTAGGCTTACATTCAAAATCATTTTCCTAGGACAATTTTTAGCTGGTGCATCACACAAAATAATTTTCAGGTAATTTAGCTATAAATATATTTTCCAATATGTCTAAACAGTGTTCCTCTATTTTATATCAACATAAATTTTAGTTGTGGAAAGATTAGAAATAAATCATCATAAAGTGCTCAAAACTGCCATTAAAATCTTTAAAACTAGAAACATTTCACCAATTTGAGAAAATGACATATATCATTAATTATATTTTATAATAAACAAACTATGACTGTATTAAAGTAAAAATAACACGAAGTTAAAGATAAACTGTATAGACCTAAATTTTGAAGAAAATAGTACATTATTAGTCAAGTAAAAACAAACCTCATTCTTATCTGAATGAAACACTGTTGTGAAATCAGGGGACTGTAAATCTCTCGGGCTCCCAACTCCTGCATAGCTTCCTTCAGAGTCTGATGTCAGTAGTTCCGGAAGAGATTCCACAGAATTGGTCTTATCAGACTTTAGTAATCCTAAAAGATAAATTTTAAAAATATGTATACAGTAAACATATGTATTATATTCAATAAATCAAATAAAGCCAAAAGCTTCCATTTATCCAGACTTAACATTTAAATCATAGCCACTACACCAAAATCTTAGTAATTCAAGCTAAAAAAAAAACCAAACAAGAAAAGAACAGTTAAAATGAAAGTTGAAATAAAGAAAATTTAAAATCTAGAATTAAAACAATAGTTTCAATTATATAGAAATTATGCCACGATCCGGATCCCAAGGAAGACAGTTATTTGGGATCAGTGATTCAGAACTTTTTTATTCCATATAAAAATAAAAAAGACCAAATTAGTAAGTTATATACCCCTGCCTTTTCCCTTTAGCATGTCTCTCCATACAGAGGTCTCCGTACCCATACAGAAGGGACTGGCCCCATTCTGTGTGGGGGGAGCACTGTAACCTTTTACTTCTCATCTAGCCGGCAGACTGTCCCAGTAACAGAGGCTTTGCTAAAGTCAACTGTGGTCTGTTTGAGGGTTTTCTTCAGCAAAAAAAAATAAACCTAAAAATAAATCTGTGGATTAAGAACTACTTTTAGTTAGCTTATTATCACCTAAAGCAAAAGAATTGTTATGAAACATATATACCATTTCTTCTCTTAAGCAGGCTAAACACTTGCCTCTCTCCCAGCCCTGGTATTCAGATTCATTAGTAGATCAGTCATTTCAAATATAAACAGAAAAAGTAAACTTTTACTTCGGTTCATGTGTTTATTTTCACATACCCCAAATTTAGTACAATCAAAATGTAGAAGCAAAATAGCTAAAATAAACACATTATATGGGCTATAACTAAAATGGTATATACTTGATTTAAAAACAAAAGATGCCAGCACTGGCCAGTTGGCTCAGTGGTAGAGCGTTGGCCCAGCGTATGAAAGTCCTGGGTTTGATTCCCAGCCAGGGCACATAGGAGAAGCATTCATCTGCTTCTCCACCCTTCCCCCTCTCCTTTCTCTCTGTTTCTCTCTTCTCCTCCTGAAGCCAAGGCTCCATTGGAGCAAAGTTGGCCTGGGCGTTGAGGACAGCTCAATGGCCTCCCACTCAAGTACTAGAATGGCTATGGTTGCAACAAAACAATGCCCCAGATGGACAGAACATCACCCCCTAGTGGGCATGCCAGGTGGAACCCAGTAGGGCACATGCGGGAGTCTGTCTCTCTGCCTCCCACTTCCAGTTCAGAAAAATACATACATACATACATACATACATACATACATAAATACATAAATAAGATAGCATCTCTTTTTTATTTATTTATTTTTTTCTGAAGCTAGAAATGGGGAGAGACAGTCAGACAGACTCCCGCATGCGCCCAACCGGGATCCACCCGGCACGCCCACCAGGGGGCAACGCTCTGCCCACCAGGGGGCGATGCTCTGCCCCTCCGGGGCGTCGCTCTGCCGTGACCAGAGCCACTCTAGCACCTGGGGCAGAGGCCAAGGAGCCATCCCCAGCGCCTGGGCCATTTTTGCTCAAATGAAGCCTCGCTGCGGGAGGGGAAGAGAGAGACAGAGAGGAAGGAGAGGGGGAGGGGTGGAGAAGCAGATGGGCGCTTGTCCTGTGTGTCCTGGCCGGGAATCGAACCCGGGACTTCTGCACGCCAGGCCGACGCTCTACCACTGAGCCAACCAGCCAGGGCACCATCTCTTATATATTCAAGTAAGTGTAATTTTTTTTAATTTTTATTTATTTATTTTTTACAGGGACAGAGAGAGAGTCAGATAGAGGGATAGATAGGGCCAGACAGACAGGAACGGAGAGAGATGAGAAGCATCAATCATCAGTTTTTTGTTGCGACACCGTAGTTGTTCATTGATTGCTTTCTCATATTTGCCATAACCGCGGGCCTTCAGCAGACTGAGTAACCCCCCGCTCGAGCCAGTGACCTTGGGTCCATGCTAGTGAGCTTTTTGCTCAAGCCAGATGAGCCCGCACTCAAGCTGGCAACCCCGGGGTCTCGAACCTGGGTCCTTCCGCATCCCAGTCCGAAGCTCTATCCACTGCGCCACAGCCTGGTCAGGCTAAGTGTCATTTTTTTAAAAGTAAATCACCTTTACAAGATACATGCCTCTTTTGTGGAAAACATTGCTAAAATAGAGTTTGAAAATAACATTCAAACTTTTTTCCACCAGAGTACTTTAAATATTTTTAAGGGGGACAAACTTTTATCTAAAAGAGCATATTTAATATTGATATGCTCCTAAAAGTCTAATAAATAAAGAAAATGATTAAAGTGGCCAACAATTATTTTTGGTAAGAAAAATATTTTTCACAGAATGTCTTTTGTCTAACTAAGATCAACACAAACTGTCTTTGATGAAATCTGCCTCATACACAAATAGGTCTTTTTGGTCCTCAATTAAATTTAATCTTTCAATCATTATCTGCTTTGGCTACAGAAAGATTGGTACAGCAGAAAGAATATAAAACTGGATTCAGAAAATAAATCTACTTCTGTCAGTCACTACCTCAAATCACTTAATTTTTCTGATCCCATTTCCTCAAGTTTAAAGGAAGGGATATAAACTAGTTCATTACTAATGTCTCTTTCAGCTCTGAATTGCTAAGACCAACACATGTGCTAACCATTTCCATAATTCTCTTAAGGTGACTGGAAAATCAATAGTTTCAAATCTGGCTATCAAGCAATTTGTTCATCCTTCCATCAATCCACCTATGCCTCCTAGGTAAGTACTAGAGGTAATTCATGTAACACAAAACAAAATCACAACTTCACAATTTTTAAAGGGCCTAAAATAGAAATCAGATGTGGAAAATGGGAAACCATTCTTCAGTGCTTATCATTTTTATCTCCTGTGTTATTTAAAAACTGTTCCTTACATTATTTATTTCTATGAGATTATCAAGCATGTCAAATACCTTATTTGTAGTCTTTTATTAAACAGAAAAGACATTCTTTCTTTGCCCCGAATCACAGGTATTTTTTTCACAGGGATGCAAAGCAATGTACTGTTGTATTTTTTTAAGTTGCTTGTATAAAGTTGATTGACTATGAACATATGCTGCTAGTAATTATATCACGTTATAGCTTACTGCTATAAACACATCTGTTTCAGAAAGCCATACTGTAATCTCATTATTTTATAGTCACACTTCATATTTTTATCCAAAGAAATCATTAAGATTTAGATAGCTTAATGTGAATCTAATCAGATGAATCTAGAATATAGAATAGTCTATAATACCTGATCTGAAATTTTCAAAACAAAACAGAATGCTATGGGGGTCCTACTCTCAGTCAAAAGATACTAAAGAGATATATAAGAAAAGGCAAAGTCAATCTTAATAGGATACTCTATTTTTTAAAGGCTAAAGCAAAAAGGCTATAAAAACATTTTTGGACAATTAGAGAAATCCAGATATAGCCTATATTACTATATAATATTAATAAATTAATGTAATTGCCTTAGATGTTATAATGGTATTATGGTTGTGTAGGAGAATATCCTTATTCTTAGGAAAGTCATATAAAAGTGTGGGGGGAAATGTCATATCTACAACTTATTTCTAAGTGGATCAGTTTAAAAAAAGTGTGTGTAGAATGCCTAGAGAAAGAGGGAAAAGAGCATGCATCAGACTACATGAAAAAGCAAATGTTGTAATAGGTTAACTACAAATATGGATGACATTATGCCTAGATAAGAAATGTGTTGTATTCTATCAATGGATTATATGCCTCATTATGCACATAAGTGGCATCTTACTTGACATTTCCTTACTTGAGCACTGATATATACCAATTGAATCCACATAACAGAATCTCTGACATGTTCTGTCCTCTGTTAATCTTCCATGACACTGGACAGAGTGCTCAAAAACAAAAATCTTATCACACCCTGCCAAAAAAATCCATGCATAGCTAACCAAAGCCTTCAGAATAAAAATACAAATACCTCAGATTGGTATGCAATTCCCTCCAAAATTGAACCCTCTCCAATCTTTCTCTTACCTGCACACACTCTATATGGCTGGGCCATACTGAACTATCAGCATAAGAAATGTACAGCTCTTTCTATTGCCTCTAGGCTTGGGAACATATTGCCCCCTTCTCTGATTGGCTCTATCTGCCTCCTTTTCTTGACTAACTTCATTTTTCAAGGTCCCGCTCAGGTAGCACTTTCCTTTTAAGACATACTCCCGGCCCTGGCCAGTTGGCTCAGTGGTAGAGCATCGGCCTGGTGTGCAGGAGTCCCGGGTTCGATTCACGACCAGGGCACACAGGAGAAGCGCCCATCTACTTCTCCACCCCTCCCCATCTCCTTCCTCTCTGTTTCTCTATTCCCCTCCCGCAGCCAAGGCTCCATTGGAGCAAAGTTGGCCCGGACACTGAGGATGGCTCTATGGCCTCTGCCTCAGGCACTAGAATGGCTCTGGTTGCAACAGAGCAACACCCCAGATGGGCAGAGCATCGCCCCCTGGTGGGCATGCCGGGTGGATCCCGGTCGGGCGCATGCGGAAGTCTGTCTGCCTGCCTCCCCGTTTCCAACTTCAGAAAAAAAAAAAAAAGGACATACTTCCTATCCTCTCTGACTAGTTTGCATGTCACACAGCAAATTTCAGAGGATTTATCACAAGTATTATAGCCATTCTACGATAATTTTCTGTAGCCATCCTAATATAATTTTTTATTTCAGTAGCCCCGGCAGAGAGCATATAATAGTATTCAATACATGTTAAATGAATTAGATAATGAATAGAGATATGACAGATCCAGAAATACATATATCCTAAAACACTTTCTACTAACCTGTAGATGGTAGGCTCTGAATAATATCTGAAAGGTTATAACCTCCAGAACTATCTGAACGCTTACGTGGCTTCTTTTTTGCTTTTGTTTTGGACTTCTTAAACACACTTTCCCTTGGAAAAAGCAAATAGAAAATTCATTTAAAAAAATAAAATGATACATAAAAACTAGGAATGTTGAAAAAAACCATAAATATTATATATACACCTGATGTATAGTCTCATTTATCTATGTGGTCTGGAGCTAATTATTCAATTTCACTGAACCTCAATGTGATACTATTACTTGTTCTGACCTTGCATTTCTGTGAAAGTTAGAAACAAGAGGGTATACATGAAAATTCTCTGAAAAGTAAAAATACTGTACACGTTCACACAAAAGCTATTATAAACTATAATCTTGAATGAGAAATATTTGCTGATAGTTCTTAAAGCATTTCAAGTAATGTTTAATTCCCTAAATTAAGTATTATTAATAGGGAAAAGAAAAATAAAATTATCTATGAATACAACTTTTTTTACTATAATTACAGATCTTATTATAATTCATCAACAGTTGCACAGGTCAGATGTGAATACTATCTTGTAAAGAATAACATTTATGTCAATGCTAGTTTTATCATAATTTTTCATGTAATAATGTCATACAACTAAGTCAGTTATTTATAAATTTCCAAGTATCCCAAATGCTAATGAACTCTAGAAAAGGGGTTAAAAAAACCCTGAAGCCCAAGAGCAGTGAGCTACTATCATAGGTTATTACATGAGCATGTGCCCTCTCACACACACACACACTGCATACATGTAGTAAATTAGTTGAACCACCAAAGATTTTAACAGGTCATTTACCAAGTAGAAGTTATTCTGTTAGCAAGTTCATGAGTCTAAAACATGAATTGGAAATTCTAAGCAGGACTTCCCAAATGGTTGGCCCCACTACTGGGATATTACCTAGAACCGGGGATATTTTGTTGGAGGACACCCAAATGTCAGTCATTATGGGCCACATCTCTTGAACCAGTGAGGTTCTCTGTAGAGAGGAATCTAGAGAAGTGGCCGATGCACTCCCCTCTGGTTCATCTCCTCTGGAGGGCAAATCTCTAGTCTTCATCCCAAGGTGGGAGAGGGGCAATCACTTGGTCGAATAGGGTTCAGAAAGAAATCTATGTTTTCCAAATCCAACTACTCACCCTGGTCTTCATAAACCTATTCTAATTCTTAAGCCTTTCTAGAATTCTGTTTTAGCTTTTTTTTCTGTTTAAGTCACTACTGCTCGACAACCCCTTTCCAACTTCCAAAACTGTCAACATCTGCTAACTGCTATTTTCCCCTTTCCTGTTCTCTGGGCTTTAGCACATTGTGCCTTTTTTTTTTTTTTTTTAATTTCTTTAACTTCAGCAGGTTTTAGGCAGGTGATTAAGATAAATACACTATTTCAATCCAACATGTTAAACCTGATGGCTACATTCCTTTCATATTCTGTTATATCTGCAAATATAAATTATTCATTTGGTCCTGGCTGGTGGCTCATGACTCGAGTGTCAGCCCGATGTATGGATGCACTTACTGGGTTTGACTCCCAGTCAGGTCACACAGGAGAAGCGACTATCTGCTTCTCTCTCTCCCCCTCTTCCCCTCCTGCAGTCAGTGGCTCAATTAGTTCCAGAATGACCCCTGACTCGAGGATAGCTCTGTTGGAGCTCACCAGCCTCAGCTCAGTACTTGAGCATCAGCCCTTGATGAGGTTGCCAGGTGGATCCTGGTCAGGGCACTTTCAGGAATCTGTCTCACTGTCTCCCTACTCTGACCTAAATAAATAAATAACTATTCATTTACTTTGTACTATACCAAGGCTAAGAATAAACATAAATACCTACCTATGTATTATGTCAGGTTTCTCAACTTTTTTCTTTCGATATCAGTATAAAAGTATACAAGATCTGGGATGGAGTGAGGTGGAACATTGGGGGTGGGGACAAGAAGGGAATGAAGAAGAAGAAAAAAGAAAACAGAGCTTACAAATAATTTTGTTCAGTATTTATTTCTTCTTTCAAAAAAATATCTCCATCTTCTACTAGTTCCAAAGAGCTAATATCTGGTCCATCTTGATATGGTGTAATGATTCTTCTATCCATTGCTGGAATCTACAGAAAAAAAGATGTCTCCTTTTAAATACAAAACTTCTAAAGATTTTTTTTAATTGGCATAATATCCCATTTGTCTTAATATGTGGCACTACTAACTAGAAAAAGTCTGGAATGCCTAATGCCTTCCTTTAAATCAAGAGGCATTAATTAAATTTAAAGTTTAATCCATTAAGTTGTCAAAAATAAAACCAAACCCTGACAAAAAAAGCTCCCCTTTATTAAAAATACAAATAAATATATTTGTTAGGGACCATGTAGATCCACGTTTTATACTGTCTTGACCTTTGATAAATAAATAATGAAAGACTGTGAAGCTTTCAGTAACTTTCATTTATAAAGTAATTAAAAGATACTAATCTTATTAAAATACCTTCAATTTCATACCCATAAAATCTGAAAAAAAATACTGTCTTATTTTCTAGAAGTTCCTCATGTATTAGAATTCATTAGGAAATTATTCCATCGAGAAGTCTGACTCAATATTTCACTTTAGTTGATAATACTGATAAAACATAAACCTTACCATTTTTCGGTAAAACACAGAAAGATCCTTCAGAACACCAATACTTAAAACATCAAGAGACCTAACAAGTAAGATACAAAATTTTATCTTAATACTCAAGTAACATTAACACCCATAAGATTTTTAAATATATCGAGATATTTTATATTGCTGAATAAGAGTTACCTTTAAAAAAATCAAACTGTTATAAATTCTTTTAGGAAGTATGCACAATTATGTATTTAAATAAATAGCATGAACACATTAGACAATCAAGCAACTCTTATACATAAGTGATAGAAAAATCCTTCCTATTGTAATGAAATAATAGCAAGTACATATTCATTTTCAACTTTCATTTTCCACAAATTATAATCTTTAACTATAGGAGTGCCTATATTGACAGAATAGCCTAACTATGAGGATACCTAATTACCTCTATGACAGTGAGCAACTAACTTGACCTTTCTGGGCTTTAGTATTTTCATGTGTATACTGACATTTGGACTAGATCAATAGTATTCAAGGTAGATTTTGAGAAACTTTCAAGTTCCAAAGATGTACTTTAAGGGATCAGTGAAAATTTAAATCTAAGTTTACATTTTGATATATATCTCAAACTATTCTTACAACTAATCCAAAACAACTTACATATTCAAAGTTGTACCATACCAATTTTAATGTTTATTGATTTTAGAGAAGGAAAAGGGGAAGAGAGTAAACATTAATTTGTTGTTCCACTTATTATTTTTTTTAAAGATATTTTCTATTGAGTTTTGAGAGCAGAGAGAGGAGATAGGGGAGGCTAGGAAGCATCAACTAATAGCAGTTGCTTCTCCTACATGCCTGGTCAAGCAGGGGTTTTTAACCTGCAACCTCAGTATTCCAGGTTGACACTCTATCCACTGCACCACCACAGGTCAGGCAACTCATTTTTATTGGTTGATTCTGGTATGTGCCCTGACCAGCGATTGAACCCTCCAGCCTGGAGTATTGGGACAATGCTCTAACCAACTAAGCAATCCAACCAGGGCCATACCACTTAACATTTTGAGGATAATTAACTTGAGGTGCTGTGCTATGTCAATACTGGTGTGCCCTCCATTTTTTCTTGTTGTTAGCAAGAGACAGAGACACACAGGGAGAGAAATAAACAGTGTCAGCTCATAGTTGTGGCACTTTAGTTTTTCCCTGATTACTTCTCATACATGCCTTGACTAGGAAGCTTGAAGGGAGCCAGTGACCCCTTGGCTCAAGCCACCGACATTGGGCTTCAAGCCAATGACATTTTGGGTTCAAGCCAGCAACCATGGGATCATGTCAATGATCCCAAGCTCAAGCCAGCAACCTCGTGCTCAAGCTGGTGAGCTGCACTCAAGCAGGATGAACCTGCATTCAAGGCAGTGACCTCAGGGACCTCAGTGTTCCAGGCTGATGCTCTATCTACTGCAACACCATTGGTCAGGCTGCTGTGCCCTCCTTTATCTTTGCATATTTATTTGTACTATTTCTAGCAAACATATTTGATTAGGAATGTTCAAGTTTGTATACAAAACTTTATTTTAATGAAAGTTAAAATTACACAGTACAGACATAACCACACACATGTGCCATCTTTAATATTAATAGTTTACTTGACATGCTTGTCACAACATAATAATTGAACAATAGTAGTGTGACACATTATTTCCCAGTATGATATTTTAGACAGATTTGGTCCTTACTTTATATTTTGGTTGACTGCTATCTAACAAACTGAATAAATTTGGTTAAAATTTTTATATGATTAGTATTACTAATATAATATCAATAAATAAATTAACTTAATTTGGAAACATTCATTAGGCTCTCATACCAAAATACCAGAGGCATTTTCAAATAACATTGTCTAATATCTCATAACATTAATTTGCACTTGTAAAGTATTGTTTACAAAATAAAGCATTAAACTGCCAAAATACTATTTCCCCTAAATTAAACCCTAAGAGGCAATTATTAAAAATCTGTTACAACACTTTTATTTCAATCAGTTTTGAAATTAGTTTCATTAAAGATTAGCCCTGACTTTGAAAGCTAAGTTATTAAAACTTATCATTTATAATACATAGTTCACGATTTTCTTGACTCTTAACAAAAATTTTCTAAATATTTTCATCTTTAATATGAAGATATAAACAGAATCTACTTCATAAGATTTTCATTAAGTTAACTCTATGTAACACTTTTAGAATGCTTCCTGGCATATTAGTATTATTTATCATTAATACTTTTATTAGTATAAGTTATTACCATTAAAAATTATGGCAGTATCAGTTATTAATACAAAATACAGAAATTGGATACCAAAGCTTTAAAAATGCAGACACCAAGATCTCTAATCTCAAATTTGTGTTCGCCAAAATACTGTTTACTCACCATTAACTTTATAGCGAGTAAATGTAATAAAGTTTTGACTTTATTGAAAAAATCTATAAACTTATTTCATTAAAAATTCCACAGCCAAAACAATGGAATAGAATTTCCAAGATCCCTCTAATTCTAAAATGTCTGTGACTCCTAAATCATTAACATATGTCAAGTAATTTCCATCCAGGTAATCCTCATAATATGAAATATTAACTTAAAACAGTGGATAAATATTTAGCTGACTTTTTATGTAAAATGTGTCTTTTCATAAGGAACCTTACTCACTGATTTCTACAAAAAGCATTCAACATACCTATCAGTTTGCAACAAACTAGAGGAAATGAATTCTTTCAGACCATCCCCTGCAACTTAAGTTTGATCAAAAAATCAATATGTGGTATAGGAAATATCTTAAATAAATACAAAAAGAAAACAGAAATTAACCAATAACAAATTTTATGCATGCTTACATGTAAACTAATTAAATACTAGTATTACAAATTGTTTCTAAAAGCCAAGGTCACAATTCCATAGTTACAAATCAACCTAAACAAGCAAAGAGATATACTTGTGATATTATTCCACAACTTTCCAACTAGAATGTAAACTCCACTGAGGGCAAGAGTTTTGTCTACAGTATTTTGTTCATTGTTGTATCTTAGTAAAGGCTAACATATAGTAGGCACTCACTCAACTGTTCATGGAATGATTAAATCCTCTTACATTCATTATTTTCTACAAAGCTAGAATTTATCATTATTCACTTTTAAATTATTAATATAACTGCTATTATTTATAAATAAGTGCTTTTGCAACCATCATATAATATATGCACCCAACCTACCTTGCTTCAAGTAAAGCTGCCATATTTAGTCCTATAAACTGTAAACAAGACAGTTTCAACTGTTCAGCATTATACATCGCTGCAAATTCTAGAAGCATAGCAGCGTTCTTAAGGGTAACTACAAAGGAAGAAAATACATGCAAAATGAGATAAAAGGCATGTTACTACGGCAAATGAAATTACTTATTTCTAAAGTTGTCAGGTTTGAACATATAGAACAAGAAAAAATGAAAGTAGTTTCTTTCTTGCCAAAAGTAACTTACACAAGGGCAAATATAGAACTCATTTTTCATCCCAATATACCAAAGTAATTTTAAATGACTGGTTATGAGAAAAATAGGCACACATAAAAAAATTTTTTTAAGCAGAGAAAATACAGATGGTGCATTGCAGTGTCACCTAAAAGAACTGATCATCTTTACCTAATACATTTTTCTACTGATTATAGAGAGGAAAGGTAAGGGAGGGAAAGAGAGAGGGAGGGAAGGAGGGGTGAAAAAAGAGAGGGAAGGAGAAGGGGAGGGACAGAGGGAGAAAAGAGAAAGGAGGAGAGGGAGAGAAGGAGGACAGGGAGAGAATGAGAGAAACATCGATTTGTTATTCCACTTATGTATTCATTCATTAGGTGATTCTTGTACGTGCCCTGACCAGAGATTGAACTGGCAATCTTGACGCTCTAAGCAAATGACCTAGCCAGCCATGGTACCCACCTAATATTTTTAGGGAATATATATATATATATATATTAGGTTTATTTATTGATTTTAAAGAGAAAGATAGAGGGAGAGAGCTGGGGAAAGAGCAGGAAATATCAACTCATAGTAGTTGCTTCTTGTATGTGCCTTGACGGGGCAAGCCCAGCATTGTGCCTAAGACCTCAGCATTTCAGGTCAATGCCTTATTTGATGTGCCACCACAGGTCAGGCTATTTTTAGAACAGTTTTAACTTTCATTGATAAATAGCTTTCCTTTTCATTCATATAGCACAAAATAGTCATTCTTCTATAAAACCAAAGCTATTCTTAAGACTAAAAGAAACTTAAAATCATTCTATAAAATATATTTATGTTGGCCCTGGCCGGTTGGCTCAATGGTAGAGCGTTGGCCTGGCGTGCAGAGGTCTCGGGTTCGATTCCCGGCCAGGGCACACAGGAGAGGCATCCATCTGCTTCTCCAACCCTCCCCCTCTCCTTCCTCTCTGTCTCTCTCTGCCCCTCCTGCAGCCAAGGCTCCACTGGAGCAAAGATGGCCCAGGCGCTGGGGATGGCTCCTTATGGTCGCGACAGAACGACGCCCCGGAGGGGCAGAGCATCGCTCCCTGGTGGGCAGTGCGTAGCCCCTGGTGGGTGTGCCGGGTGGATCCCGGTCGGGCGTATGCGGGAGTCTGTCTGACTGTCTCTCCCCGTTTCCAGCTTCAGAAAAATACAAAAAAAAAAAAATATATATATATATATATATGTTGAATAATCTATCAATTTATGTGGGAATATTTATATATATAAATACATATATACACTATATATTTGGAAAATAGGTAAACCTATATCTTGCCATATTATTTATGCATATACAGAATCTGGTATTACTATACAAAAGATTCCAGATTTTGTTAGAATGCTAGTAACTTTATACATGAAGTATGTTTTGCTAGAAGACTGTCCCTGAATATCCTACGTACCTAGCATGTAACTTTGGCCTCCTGAATCTCTCCATTCTTTTTATTTACTCTGAGTTCCAGCCAACAGAGGAACACAGTGTCTGTACACCAGGCTTCCTCCATTTCTTTTTCTTTCCCCTTGTAACTCTGTCAAAATTTTTAACTGCAACCCAATAATCGTCTCTGTCTCACTCCTGACTAACCTAGTTTCAACTAATGAATAATGAACCCAAAGTCTCTCATTTCAAAGAAATTAAAATGGATCATATAAAAGTTTTGATATTGCTCAGCTGGGAACAAGGACTGCCCAATAACTAGAAACCAACCATTCTCTTGCTAGGTTCTAGAATGATCAAGAAATTCATTAATAAGGGCAACTGTGCAGCAGGGGCTAAGAAAAAAATATCCAAAGAATGCCAGTAAAGTGAATTGAAAAACTAAAAATATCACCTATATGGATTCTTTATATCTATGGCATGTTGTGTCCTTAATTTATATATATTTCCCTTTTCTTGCTTAAAAGACCAGACCTGTTGTTCTCTTTTTGATAACCGAGAAGATACTCCACAGAGCTCAAGTAAAGTACATAAATAAGACACTAAAGCTAAGACAACTACTAACAAGTAAAAATTAAAAAAAAATTTACTTTTTTTTTATTTTATGAAAGGATAGGAAATCCCTTCATACTTCCTCAAGTGGCAATGAAGGAGGACAAAGTTCAGATTAGAAAGTCATGAAACTTTTTTATCAGGCTAAAGAAAGTAAACCTTTATCCTAGTGAGAATAAGCAACTAAAAATATCTGAACAGGGAAAGACATAATTACTTCCTACAGAAATATTAAAAAGTAGATAGAAGAGAGAGGACTTAAAAGACTATTGTGACATTACACAGAAAAGATGAATACATTACACCAGCTAGTGTGGTCACAGAGAAAATAAAAAGGTAGGTGAGATATAATTAACATAGTTAAGATGAAATCCGTTTTGACAACTAAAAGAATCTAGGTATAATGAAAAAAATAAAAACAACTTGGGTTTTCAAAGTTCAGTGTTCAGAAAAGCCATGCAATTAACTAAAATAATGAACAGAAAAATAAATACAAGTTTAAGAAAAAAGAGATGTGTTTTGATCAAATATATTAATATGACAGTAGCAAACATTTAGCAAATAGTAGAAAACAAGTAGCTAACCATAGACTTACAGTCAAGACCAGGGCAAGAGTAAAAAATTTCTGCTTCCAAGTTTGCTCTTGAAATTCCAAAATAAAGTTCACACCATTTTTATTATTTAAAGTTTAGTGACATTTAAAAAAAATAACATTGAAAAAATAAATAAATAAAAATAATATTTTAACTCTAAGATGTACGTATTTTCACATATTAACATCTCTGAAATAAGAATGTGCTTACAAATGATGACATGAAATCATTTAAAAGTTTTGACATTTTTCATGATACATAATAATCCTGGTGCATTTTACCATAAATGGCATCAAGTGTCAGTAAAATACAGTAATCCTGACCAATCTTAAAACATCCTGGCCCTGGCCGGTTGGCTCAGTGATAGAGTGTCGGCCTGGTGTGCAGAAGTCCCACGTTCGATTCCCGGCCAGGGCACACAGGAGAGGCGCCTATCTGCTTCTCCACCCCTCCCCCTCTCCTTCCTCTCTGTCTCTCTCTTCCCCTCCCGCAGCCGAGGCTCCACTGGAGCAAAAGATGGCCCGGGCGCTGGGGATGGCTCCATGGCCTCTACCCCAGGCGCTAGAGTGGCTTTGGTCGCAACAGAACGACGCCCCAGATGGGCAGAGCATCGCCCCCTGGTGGGCGTGCCGGGTGGATCCCAGTCGGGCGCATGCAGGAGTCTGTCTGACTGCCTCCCCGTTTCCAGCTTCAGAAAAATACAAAAAACAAAAAACATCCTAATATCCTAATTAAAAAATACTTACGTTTTTCAGTTAATGCTACTTCACAAATCTCTTTCAATCGAGTTATGAGAAGCTGATCAGCCACCACAAGAATACTACAAATAAAATCTAAATTTTGAGATTCTAAAAAAAAAAAGAACAAGCATCGTTTTTTATTACTTCCTAAACATTACACCTAGGAAAACAAGTTCAAGTAGTTAAGACAGTAAAAGAAAATTATAATTATTTTCTAAATGTTGGAATAACAACTATGATGAATACTAATAATATAAAAATATTTCCTTTCAGGAGAAAGTTAGAAACGTACCAAAATGCCCTAGAGGTCACAATAAATTGATCAACCTGACTTGATCATTTTAGTGGAGAGAGCTACTACAATGCCTGACTTACTTAAAATCTGTGCATGTTGTTAAATTAATAAACAAAGGGGAAAGTCAAATCTCATTATCACATTTAATAGTTATATGTTAATATATACATATAAATAAATATACATATATGTGTATATATGAGGGGGAAATAAGGCTCTTAGGCTTCCTTAGTTAAAACAAAATTGGTCATCCAAACCTTATTTTTTTAACTACATGAATTCCTTAATTTAAAATAACCTTATTAGTGCAGCATACTAATGGCCTTAAGCAATTTCCCTTAAGATACTGCCAGAATAACAAACAGAAAAAAAAATACCAAAGGAAGAAAGAGGGATAAATGGTTAAGAAGAAAAATTGAAGTAAAAAAAAAACCCAAAAACTTAAATAATGAAGAAGAGATGAAGTCATTGGGAATGGCAGACTAAAGACTACTTCCAATATTCCTCTTCTATACCAAAGTAATGAGACTACTAAAAAAAAAAATTCATCAAAATCAACTTCTTCAGAATTCTAAAAATTAGCCAAAGACCTGTAATAATCTGGGGAGTGCTGACTCAAGAAATCTAGCTGTTTGTAAGATACTAAGCACTGAAACATTGCAGGTTTTCCTATTTAGATTCTCCTCTTCTCCTCCAGAGTTGTTTTGAAAACCAACAACCATGCAATCACAGTAGAAATGAACTATAGTCACTGGAGGAGACAGAAGTTGTGGAGCAACATTATTAAAAGAGCATTCATTACTTGACCTGCACAGCAGTTCCCTGGAAACCGCACCCATTAGTAGGGCTTGTCTTTAACTTACTGACCTACTCTAACTTGCCCAATGTGAATAGCCTCTTCCACAAGCCATTTATTAAAAACAATCATCAGCAATTGTTATGGGTCTGTATTTATATTAATACATAACTGTTTTGATTACTGTAACTCTGTTTTGATTATTTTATCTCTCTAATAGGGTTTAAAATCAGGAAGTGTCATTCCTCCAATTTTAGTTTTTTTCTCATGATTGCTTTGGGTATTCAGGGTGTTTTGTGGTTCCATATGAATTTTAGAATTGCTTTTTCTTTTATTTCTGTTTAAAGTACCATTTGAATTTTGATAGGATTTTATTGAATCTGTAGATTGCTTTGGGAAGAATGAGCATTTAACAATATTCTTCCAGTCTATGAACATAGTATATCTTTTCATTTCTTTGTGTCTTTTTCAGTATCCTTTCTCAGTATTTTAGTTTCCAACATATAGATTATTTGCCTTTGTTAATTTTTTTCCTATTTTGTATTGATGTAATTGTAAATGGAATTGTTTCCCTTAATTTTGGGGATATTCACTGGGCATAGAAAAGCAACTTTTTGTTGTTGTTGTTGTTATTGGCTTTGTGTCCTTCAACTTGACTGAATTTATTACTTCTAATAGCTTTTTGGTGGAATCTTTAGGGTTTCTATATATAAGATCTTGTCATCTGCAAACAGAGATAATTCAACTTTTTCCTCTCAGTTGGATTTCATTTTTCTTGCCTAATTGCTCTGGTAAGGACTTCTAGTACTACAGTGAATATGTCTTCCTGATTTTAGAGTGATCAGCTTTCATATTTTTACTGTTGGGGTAGTATGTTAGCTCTGGCTTGTTTTTATTATGTTGAAGTACAGTCCTTCTATACTTAATTCTGTTGTGAGTTTCGATCATGAATGGATGTTGAATTTTGTCATATGTACTTTCTGCATCTATTGAGATGATCATAGGACTTTTATGTTTCATTTAATGTGGTGTATATTTACTGATTTGCATGTGTTGAACCATCTTTGCATTCAAACATAAATCCCACTTGATCATGGTGTATAACACTTCTAAATGTTGTTGAATTTGGATTACTAGTATTTTATTGAGAATTTTTGCTTGTATGTTCAGCAGGGTTATTCTGTAGCTTTCTTGTAGTGTCCATGTCAGCTTTTGATACCAGGATAATGCTGGCTTCATAAAATGAGTTTGGAAGTGTTCCTAAGTTTTCAATTATTTGGACAACTTTGTGAAGCCATCTAGTCCTTCATCTAGTAAGAAGATTCAGTCTTCTTTGTTATTGGTCTGTTCAGATTTTGTTTCTTTATGATCCAGGCATGGTATGTTATAGGAATGTATCCATTTGTTGTAGATTGTTCAATTTATTAATGTATAATTGTTCATAGTAGTTTCTTTTGTTGTTAAAGATTTTATTTTATTGTTATTATTATTATTTTTTTTTGTATTTTTCTGAAGCTAGAAACGGGGAGAGACAGTCAGACAGACTCCCGCATGTGCCCGACCAGGATCCATGTGACACTCTGCCCACCAGGGGGCGATGCTCTGCCCCTCCGGGGCATCGCTCTGTCACGACCAGAGCCACACTAGCGCCTGGGGCAGAGGCCAAGGAGCTATCCCCAGCGCCCGGGCCATCTTTGCTCCAATGGAGCCTCGGCTGAGGGAGGGGAAGAGAGAGACAGAGAGGAAGGAGAGGGGGAGGGGTGGAGAAGCAGATGGGCGCTTCCCCTGTGTGCCCTGGCCGGGAATCAAACCCGGGACCCCTGCACGCCAGGCCGTCGCTCTACCACTGAGCCAACCGGCCAGGGCTTTTATTATTATTTTTGTGTGACAGAGACAGAGAGAGGGACAGATGGAGACAGACAGGAAGGGAGGGAGATGAGAAGCATCAATTCTTCATTGTGGCACCTTAGTTGTTCACTGATTGCTTTCTCATATGTGCCTTGACCAAGGGGCTACAGCAGAAAGTGTCCTCTTGCTCAAGCCAGACACCTTGGACTCAAGCTGGTAAGTCTTGCTCATACCAGATGAGCCTGCACTCAAGCTGGCAACCTCAGGATTTTGAACCTGGGTTCTCTGCATCCCAGTCTGACGCTCTATCTACTGCGCCACTGCCTGGTCAGGCAAAAATTTTTTTTTTTTTTTTAGACAGAGAGGGAGAAATTAAGATTGTCGTTGCTTCACTTTAGTTGTTCATTGATTACTTCTCATATGTACCTTGACCTGGCAAGCCTGGAGTTTCGAACTGGTGACCTCAGTGTTCCAGGTCGATGCTCTATCCACTGTGCCACCACAGGTCAAGCAATAGGTTTTTTATGATCCTGTGTATTTCTGTGATCATCAGTTGTAATTTTTCACTTATTCATAATTTTAGTCCTCTTTTTTATGTAGCCTACTTAAGGTTTGTTAATTTTGCTTATCTTTTCCAACAACCAAGTCTTAGTTTTGTTGATTCTTTTTATTTATTTATTATAGTATCTAGTTCAGGGGTAGTCAACCTTTTTATATCTACCACCCACTTTTGTATCTCTGTTAGTAGTAAAATTTTCTAACCACCCACCGGTTCCACAATAATGATGATTTATAAAGTAGGGGAGTAACTTTACTTTATAAAATTTATAAAGCAGAGTTACAGCAAGTTAAAGCATATAATAATAATTACTTACCAAGTACTTTATGTAGGATTTTCGCTGTTTGGCAGAATAAATCTTTATAAAACAACTCACTATAGTTAAATCTATCTTTTTATTTATACTTTGGTTGCTCCCCTACTGCCCACCATGAAAGCTGGAACGCCCACCAGTAGGCAGTAGGGACCAGGTTGACTACCACTGATCTAGTTCATTGATTTCTGCTGTGATCTTGTTGCTACCTTTTTTCTAACTTCAGGCTTAATTTGTTCTTTTTCTAGTTTTTGTTTTTTATTTTTAAATGAGAGAGAGATAGGAAGGGAGAGAGATGAGAAGCATCAACCCGTAGTTGTAGCAATTTCTTCATTGATTACTTTCTCATACGTGCCTTAACTGGGAGGCTCCAGCTGAGCTGGTGACCCCTTGTTCAAGCCAGCTACCTTGGGCTTCAAGCCAGTGACCTTAGGGCACAGGCTGACAGGTATATAAATTGGTGCTCAATGTCACTAGCATGTAATCATTAGGGAAACGCAAATCAAAACCACAATGACATGTCAACTTTACACTAGCTAGAATGGTTATTATCAATAAACAAAAGTGTTGATGAGAATATGGAAGAATTGCTTGTGTACTGCTGGCATTAAATTTGTTGTGTAGCCACTATGGAAAACAATATGAAGGCTCCTCAAAAAATTAAAAATAGAAATACCATATAATACAGCAATCTTACTTTTGGGTATATAAGTCCAAGAAATTAAAATCAGGAACTTGAAGACATACCTGCACTTTAGACACATTATCACAAGGGGAAAACAGGCAATAAAGAACTTTTGTAGACTATGGTCAAAAGTATACTTACAGAGTTGTCAGTTCCTCATCTCAATCATAGAAGTAGCTGTGTATGAAACTTTAAATCTAATCTCCACCATTAAATATAATTCTTATAGAGTTTATTTTCACAAGGATAATGAAAACTTCTTCTTCAATTCCTTTACTGTTAGTAATCATCTCTATTGCTAATCCTGAATTAAGCCTCTGTTAATGACTTATTTCAATTAAGAGTAGAAATTAAGATTCATGTTGATATTACCATTATTCAATTTTATCTTAAATATCTAAAATTCCCTAACCCTTATTAATACCTTTTATCACCGTAGCTTCATCAGTATAGAGGTAGTCCAAAATAACTTTCAGTATGTCAGAATGTATTGGCATTTCCAGAGCTGCACAACTGGAAGCCTAAGTAAAATAAAATAAAATAAGATAAAACAATTAATTTTAAACTAAGAAATACTATTACATTCTGATTGAGATTAGTCCAAAAATTTTGAAGTAGAATCACACCAAATGTAAAAGAATCTATCATTTATAAAATACAAAGTTAAAATGAGATACATCTAATTTTAAGTTGCCTTATAACATAAAAAAAATTAAGAAAATGAGAAAAAAGCACTATATTCCAAATTTACAAATAATGGAGAAATTTTGATTTAAATAGTTTTTTTTGCAATAATTTTCATTTCTAATTGCTGCTATTTTCCAGCAAGCTTCAGCCTAAATATAAAAGAAAAGCTGAGTTAAAGTATCAGGTTCTCATTTTTTACTTTCTTTAATATATAATCTCCCCAAAATCTAAAGGAGTGCTGTTTCCAGCCTAGGTGGTTTATATTTAAATCTTACTTCGATCCATGAGCTGCTCAGCATACTATGAAAATATTCTGAAAAAAAAAAAAATTCAATTCAGTAAGAATAGTGAAACAATACTAAAACAAGTCAGTCAGCTACTAAGAAAAAATGTACCTACCAAGTCTAGCACAAAGAACACATTTATGACATGGAAATTCCTTTCCATCCACTGATTTCATGATCACATCACACAGAAATGAACTACAAGAAAAATGTTTAATTAAAGCAAGAGCAATTTCTTTACATGTTTAGCAAATAAGAAAATTCACTATAGGAATTGATTTAGCTTTTGACTCTATTCATTAAAGGCAGCAGAGAATAAACAACTTGAGGATATAGACAAGTCAAGTACTGCATCTCTTTCCACTTTAAGGTGGATAATAAGGGCCATACAATAAAGATTATATTTGAAAAGGGAACTAAATTCAGATAAATATTCAAAAGAGTCTTTCTTCTAATTCTTTTTCATTACAGGCCATGGGTTAATATACCACTCACAAAAATTAGGGGATTTTTATCGTTTCATATTCATTTTGAAATATACCCTAATTTTTGTGAGCAGTGTAATATAATAAGTGACATCATAGTCAAAAATCTTTAATGCACTTACATGTACAACCCATTCTGTGCTAAACATAATCCAGATATCTCCAGTTTCTTTTTCTCTAAAACTTTTTACCTACAAAGTATAAATACCAAATACCAAAATATTTAATAATAAATGTATTTAATATAGTACATTTATTACAAAAAGGATTTACAAAGGAATCATTATGATGAAAAGGCATAATCAGTTTCATTTTGAGGTTAACATCATTTTCTATTGGGCAAAAAAATACAAAATTCAGGCAAGAAAAAAATATTTAAAATTTCTTTTCTAATTAGAAAGAAATCAGAAAAATAAATTGCACTAATGTCTATTAAACAGTTAATATGTTATCCATTTACCTCAACAACTCTCCAACATTTCCAAAAATAAAGAATACTAGTAAAGGTAAGTATATTTATCTATATATTTGGTTTCATATGTAAGAAGAGTTAGTTCTATTTCTACACTTAGGTCCCAAACATGGAGATAAAAAGTTTACCTTCATTTCCTAACTTACCTTTGTTTCTGATTTAGCTTTGGTTTATTACCAGTTTCCTTGGAAATAACATTAATTTTTTCATTTTCAAATCTGACTCCATCCAACCTATCAATAATAGATAAAAATTGATGACAGGTATATACATTCCCCTACCAAAAACAAACCAACCAACAAAAATCCAACAAATTAGTTTACATGTGAACATAATTATATAATTTATATCACCTAAAAAAATCTCAAGGAACTCCTACTCTGTGATAAGCATACATTCTCCCTCAATTTTACTTAGAATTCAAAATACAGTGTGTCCATAAAGTCATGGTGCACTTTTGACCGGTCACAGGAAAGAAACAAAAGACGATAGAAATGTGAAATCTGCACCAAATAAAAGGAAAACCCTCCCAGTTTCTATAGGATGATGTGGCAGCATGTGCGCATGCACAGATGATAACGTAACACCATGTATACAGCGGAGCAGCCCACGGCCATGCCAATCAAGATGTGGACGGTACAGAGGAAAGTTCAGTATGTTCTGTGGCTCGCTAAATTCGAATCCATGACCAAAGTGCAATGTGAATATCAGCGAGTTTATAATGAAGCACTACCACATATGAATAACATTACTCGGTGGGATAAGCAGTTGAAGGAAACCGGCAGTTTGGTGGAGAAACCCCATTCTGGTAGGCCATCAGTCAGTGACGAGTCTGTAGAGGCTATATGGGATAGCTACATAAGGAGCCCTAAAAAATCTGTGCATGAGCCCACATCAAACTGCACTGAATAGGTATGAAACTGGGAGAGTTTTCCTTTTATTTGGTGCAGATTTCACATTTCTATCGTCTTTTGTTGCTTTCCTGTGACCGGTCAAAAGTGTACCATGACTTTACGGACACACTGTATATTAAATATCATTATTGCCAAAAAAAAAAATTCAAAGCAATGGCACAAAACCCTTCATTGTTTTTAAATAGGAAATATATACTCCTCCCTTCTCCCACCCCACAACTAAGGTTAAACAGCCATAGGCAACATATCTTAAAAATCGAGAATTCCAAAAAATCTGACAAATACTGTGTTAGCCACTTCACAAGTGTTATGTAACAAAACTATATTAACAATATGAGGTCAATATTATCCCTCCCATTTTGTATAGTAAGATACTGAAGTTCAAAAACACTAAGAAATTTGCCCCAGTCATAGTCAAGTTAAGAGACATGTACAGGGTCTTTAAACTCCAGAAACAGTACTCTTTCCAGCAATCATCCTGCCTAACCAGATGTTACACAGACACCAGAGAGAGTTCAAGTCCAATAACAACCTCTCTACACTCCAATGTTTTAATCCAGGGAGACCCACAGAGGTAGCTTTAGCAGAGAATGAAGGGAAAAAAAACCCATGTACCTCCCTGCCAAAAATAAAAAAGGGGGAGTAGGAGTAGGGCAGGAGAAAGAGCAACATAGGAAAGGAAAAAAAGTTTTTAAGAGGGCATAAGATTCAAGAATGGATATTAAGGAGCCATACCTACTACTCAAATCACTGAAACCAAATTTCTTTGCAACATTTTGCAACATTCTTATAGGATCATGTTCCCCAACATTTTTTACTCTTTTGGAAGATTTGGGTTTGCTTTTCTGCTTTTCATTAATTGTATAAGCTTGATTACTTTTATAAACTTCAAATGCTGACTTCTGATTATCTTCATCAGAGTTCATTTTATTCAAAAGAGAATTCGGAGTGCCCTGATATTCTTCTGGTTTTCGGTTTACATTTATTCTTGGTTTGAAGCCATGAGTTAAGAAGTCACAAGTATCTGTGTATACAAATTGTAAAAGGTACTCAAACAAGTCAGGATGAACCTTCTCTACTACAAAGAGAGGGCATCCTGCAGAATCTTCATCTTTCCGGTAAACATCTGTAAAGTCTAAAGAAGTACTATCTGAAAGGAACAATTTCTGGAAAAAATCAGAATGCAATGCCAAAATATATTTATGAGCAGGGAAGATTCTGTTGCCAACTTGAAAAGTCACATCATGAATGCTGTCCATTTCATCTGTTTCCCTCAACAGTTTCCCAAACTCTTCAAGAAAGGATGATGAAGACACAGTTGGAATTTCATAAAGGCTAGAAATAAAACAAAAATCACCTTTATTTTCAAGAAAAAGTTTGTACAAATCATTCCCAGCTAATTCTCCTTTTAATGTGCAATTTCTTTTTTCTATTTACTAAACTTAGAAATTTTTAAATTTGGCATTTCCTAAAATATAAGAATAGTGCATTGTCTTAGATACTGTTATCACCCTTTAAATTTTTCTATTCCTTTTTTTCTGTTTTTTCTCCTAAACTAAAATGGTAAGAATTAAGTTTTCTTTTGAAAACAGTGTTCTTTTTCTATAAAGAAACACTAGAATATAAATATCAAATGACTATTTCACAGGAATTTTTTATATGGTAAAAATGATAACTAAAAGCATTAAAAAAGGAGTACAGTTCTCAACCATCTCCTCTTTTATGTCTTTATTTTACAAGTGAAGAAAAATAAATATATAAAGAACTGAGTAAATATTTCAGGTCCCAGATCCCAGAATAGGTCAGAAACTCAAGGAAATAAAGATAAATACACATAGACCTACAACTGGTCGGTAAGCCTCTCTTTCAGTGCTGTAAGAATGAAATCACACTTCCCCAATCTACATTTCACCTTTCCAGGTATGGGGGACAAACCCTCCTGGTTTGCCTGGAACAGAGAGGTTTCAGTGACTTTCAGTGCTAAACATCGGACAGACCCTGGGTACACCAGGACAGATGGTCATCTTATTTCAAGTACTTCTTTCCTTTTCAATAGTATCCTTATTATTTATCTTAACCCGTCATCTCTCTACTAATGTGACTCAGAAGATTTGTACAGAAATCCACACTATCCTACAGATGACTCTACACTACCATTTATCCATTCTCATCATATTCAGGGGTCAGAAATTGTTGCAAATATATAACAAATATTTATATTTCTCAGAATCTGAGAAGATACAGTATATCATAAAGTACTGAAGAGATAAATTTTGTGTCTTTATATAAACAAGTACACACACAGATACAGACACACATATATCTTCAATAAATATTAGTTTACAAACTAAAAGAAACACATAATTTCCAGTATAACATATTCCAACTCTGAGTTACCCTGGTAACATGATTGTATGTCTAAAGTCTCTACAAGACATGGCAACAGCTTTTAAATCAAATTTGGTCCAGGAGCTATGAAAAACACAAGAAAACTCAATGATTGTTCCTTATAAAAATGAAATATAATAGATACAAGTATACCTTGTTCTTGGATCTGACTGCAGTATTGCAAAGTTACTTCCACTTGGATCTGTGCTGACACTAACAGCTCTGTGGGCAAAAGTAAGTTTCTCAAGTCGAATTCGTTCATAGACACTATTTATATCAGAGACATAAGACACATCTGATGAGGAATTATGAAGGTTTGATAAAATCTCTGCTAAAAAAAAAAGAAATAAACTCCCATTAATCAAGGCTCTATTAAAACTATTTAAATGATTTAGGAGTAAACAGAATAGAAAAACAACTAAGAATATGGAAATATCTTTCATACATATTAAGTCCTTTTGTAAAACGACATCCTCTTTCTCTTTAACACAGTTGTACCCTTCATATTGGTTGTATTATACATGAAATTTTGGTGGATCAATTCCCAATTATCCATTAATTTATCCCTTTCAACAAAAACCCTCCAGACTGCAATCTAAGTTATCTTTCTAAAGAGCACATCTTGTTAAACTGGCTTCTAAAATTCCTCAGCTTGCATTAAAAATAAACTTACTGCCTGGACTGTGGTGGCACAGTGGAGTTTTGACTGTAATGCCAATGTCATTGGCTTGAAAGCCTGAGCTTGCTCAGTCAAGGCACATACAAGCAATCAGTGAACACCTAAAGTGAAGCAGCTATGAGTTGATACTTCTTGTTTCCACCCCTCTCTCCTCTCTGTAACATCAATAAGAATAAAGCATAATATATATATATATACACACACACACACACACACACTTATCATCTTCAAAACTGACTGCTTTCTTGGATGAAACTCCCCCTTTCATCCAATTATTTATTCAGCAAACATCTGAGCGACCAGACTATGCTACTATAGTACAGTGATCATCCGTTCATCCCTAGTGAACAAGATAAGTATGTCCCTATCATCTTGAGTGCACTTCTAGCAGAAAAGACAGATATTAAATGATAATATCATTACAAGTCATATCAAGGCTATGAAAATATGAAATTTACATACAAAAAAAAGATTTTGCCTACAGTGTGGAGAATGTTTAAAGTAAATAAAACCAAAGAAAAAAGATTATTTAGAAAATTACTTTATTTAGAAAATTACAAGTCCAGAAAAAGAATAAACAATATAGATTAAATACAGGTTCAATGTGGCAATGAAACTATAGAGAAATGGAAAGATTTCAGAAATATTAGAGGCAAAAGTGGCAAAACTTGGAGACTAACGATGTAAATGGTAAGGGAATATGGGGTGTGAAAGATAACTACTAAAATTGAAACATTAAAAAGCAGATGTGGATGTATGAGTTTGGTTTCAGATCACTAAATATGATTAAGACACAATGCTAAGGACTTCCAACATTTATGAGTCAACTCTGTATTCCGATTACCCTCTCAAATTCACTCTATTATAGTCTCAGGGATTTACTAATCTTTCCCCAACACTCAATTACTCCAATGTCTATACGGGGGTTCTTGGGTTACAACAGTCTCGACATATGAAGTTTTAAGTTTATGACACTCATAAAAACTTAAAACAACTGAGATGTGTTTCAGCTTATGATGTTAGCATCGTACTTACAGACTACACGGGCGCACTAGTTTGGTTGCATGTGATGGAAAAATATACAGTGCAGCGTACAGTACATTTATGTCCTTTTCCTTTCTCTGTGTTTTAGTTGTGCTTCTATGTTCTAGATCTAGATTATGATTTTACAACTGTGTTAGGATAGGTAAGTGACTTAGGGTAGAATGTGTTTCGACTTACACCAAAATTTGGGTTACATCACTGTACTAGGAGCAGAGAACTGTGTTGTAACCCAAGGACCCTCTGTACTGTCAAAAAACTTATTATGTGCATATTAATATTTATCTCCATGAAATGTAACTATATACACGTCTATGCCCGTACAAATTTATGAGTGTCTCAGAACAGGGGCATCTTATATATTTTTGTATTATTAAAACCTAACCCTATATCTGTTATACAGTAAGTATATCTTAAATGTTTACAGATTTGACTAACCTATAAAGAAACTAAAGAAATTAAATAAGTATCCAAATATCATTCCTTCGTGGCTTTATAATTTTGAACAATATGTTTATAATTTTCTGGATAATTATAAATGTTTATATATTTTTAGCATACAGTAATTAATTTGTTCATTCAACAGATGACTACTATATGCCAGAAAATAAGTTAAATATGCTAAGGATACAGTAGGACATGGTCCTTGTCATCTTATAGCCTGATGAGAGACTAGCATTTAAAAAACTAATCACAAAGATAAATGCAAGTAAAAGTAAGTTACATGATGAAAATACAAAGGAAATATTAAAAGTAAAACAAGGTAACTCAGTTTAGATTGAAGAATCAGTGAAAAACATCTCTGATGAATTATAAATTAACTGAGATGTGAAAAACTGGGAAAGGCTGTGGAGCTAATTACAACTGGACAAGATCGAAACCCTGGAGGTCAAAAGTGACTGGAGAGTGGTAAGTGAGAGGGAGAAAACTCCAGATGAGTTCAGAGACACAGGCAAGAGTCAGCATAGGGGCCTCCCAGGCCATGAGGAAACCACAAAAGAGTTTTTAAACATAGGAATATTAATATCAAATCTTAAAAGCTCATTCTGGTAACCACTTAAGAATAGATCAAAAGAAACAAATGGAAATAAAAAAAATTATATTTTTTAGTAGTCTATGTGACTTGTGCTAGGATGAGAGCAATGTGATGAACAGAGGTAAGTAATTCTAGTTTTTCCGGGAGACAAAAACAAACAGATTAATTATGGATGAAAGAAAAAAGTCACTGCCCTGGCCGGGTAGCTCAGCTGGTTAGAATGTTGTCCTGATATGCCACTGGTAGCACCTTAAAGCTATCCTTTATATTCATCAAGGAATAAATAAAATTGTCTTTAATTACTCAGCAACTGCTTAAAAAACTTGCACTTTTTAAAATTCTCAATGAACATAAAAACTTTATTCTTCCCATGATTTTTCTCAAAGTCATGAAATAAATGTTTTAAAACTTTAATTTTAGCCTGACCGGTGGTGTCACAGTCAGTAGAGCACTGACCAAGATGCTGAGGTCCTCGGTTCAAATCCCCAAGGTTGCCAACTTGAACACAGACTTGCCAGCTTGAGCATGGCGTCACTGGCTTGAGCCCAAAGGTTCCTGGCTTAAAGCCTAAGGTCACTGGCTTGAGCAAGGAGTCCTGGCTCAGCTTGACCCTCCCCACCCTCCCTTCCCCCATCAAAGGGAAGCAATCAATGGGAAACTAAAGTGAAGCAACAATGAGTTGATGTTTCTCATCCCTCTTCTCCTCTAAAATTTTAAAATACTTTAATTTTATATATACAAGTATGTAAAAACTAAAGAAAACAAAAATACAGTATAAGCTACTAAATTCTCAATTTGGGGAGAAAGAAAAAGGAGGGCTTAGAAGATGGTTCACATCCATCTGGGGAGTTGTTTTCATTTTTTATTTAACTATACACTTCCTACTCCTAAAGTAAAGGCTAGCAATTAGCAATAGTGAGCCACTGTTAATGATGGGTATGCTGAGACAGATAAAAAGATGGAAACTCCTGATTTAAGCAGATCAAATTCCCTATGTTTACCTGCACATTTGTAAACCAAAACAGACATAAGGGTAAAACCTAATAACACTTAATAAATCGAATAACAAATACTGTTAAATTAAAGGTTAAGTGAAAGGAATTTTTATGTGCCATTCTCATGTATGAACTGACCTTTCTTTTCAGAACTCTTTCTTTTTTCTTCAAACCATTTCCCTCTAAATCCCTCTCCATCCTGTGTGACAACTAGAATTTCACTCCTGTTTAAAGCAATATCAGAAATGAAGACTTGGCGTGGATAAGCCCATCGACACTGCTTCAGAGAACTGCTGACTGATCTCCAGCAAAATACCTAAAATAAACCAAATTACATTGAAATATAAAGCAATATAGCATTTGATCAACCAAAAACTGAAATCAAGAGATAGTATTTCTAAAATAAAAGCTCTAATTAATGTTTCAATGTTCATCTGCAGAAAAAAAAAGGTACTGTAAGAGTCAAGGCAGTTTTATTTTCTATTTAATTTATTTTTAATTGAGAGGAGGGGAGATAGTAAGACAGACTCTCACATGTGCCCAGACCTGGATTCACCCAGCACCCCTGTCTGGGCAGAGGCTTGAATCAACGGAGATTATTTTTACCTCTGAGGCCGATACTAGGACCAATCAAACTATCCTCAGCATCCAGGGCTGACGCTCAAACCAATTGAGCCACTGGCTGTGGCAGGGAAAGAGGGACAGAAGAGGGAGAGGGGAGGGCAAGAGAAGCAGATAATCGCCTCTCCTGTGTGCCCTGCCTGGGAATTGAACTTGGAACATCCATACTCTGGGCTGACGCTTTTTCCACTAAGCCAGCGTTCAGGAACAAGCCAGTTTTAAAGAACTGTCAGGCCTGACCAGGTGGTGGCAAAGTAGATCGTGTCGGACTGGGGCACTGAAGACCCAGGTTCAAAACCACAAGGTCGGCCCTGGCAGGTTGGCTCAGTGGTAGAGCGTCGGCCTGGCGTGCGGAAGTCCCGGGTTCAATTCCTGGCCAGGGCACACAGGAGAAGCACCCATCTGCTTTTCCACCCCTCCCCCTCTCCTTCCTCTCTGTCTCTCTCTTTCCCTCCCGCAGCCGAGGCTCCACTGGAGCAAAGATGGCCCGGGCACTGGGGATGGCCCCATGGCCTCTGCCTCAGGTGCTAGAGTGGCTCTGGTCGCAACAGAGCGACGCCCCGGATGGGCAGAGCATCCGGGTGGATCCCAGTCAGGCACATGTGGGAGTCTGTCTGACTGCCTCCCCGTTTCCAGCTTCAGAAAAATACAAAAAAACCCACAAACAAACAAATAAAAACCCCAAGGTCACCAGCTTGAGACATGACCCCTTGGTGGCTGGCTTGAATCCCAAGGTCGCTGGCTTGAGCAAGGGGTCACTGGCTCGGCTGGAGCCCCCACCCCTGGTCAAAACACATAAGAGAAAGCAATCATGATGCAACTATGAGTTGATGCTTCTCATCTCTCTCTCTTACTGTTGTCTGTCTCTCTCTCACTAAAAATAATAAAATAAAATAACTGTCAGAAAAAACACATCACTCAAACAAGAAGCATTAAAAATGCTTCAAAGACATTCCTCTTAAGAAGTAATTTTCAGCATTGCCTATTTTGGGCATATATAGATCTACATTACTAAAGAAAAATAAAAATTTTAAGGAAAAACTTAGATGTCGGGCTTGCTGTAGTACATATACAAGAATGAAAATCCTATAAAAATCCAAGCTTGATTCTCTGTATATATAACTGATTTACATAATTAAAGCAAAATTTTAGTGACAGAAAGTCATCATAGAATTCAATGGCTTTCCAGTGGTTCTGTAAACCATAGTGTTCCTGAGAAATGGCATAGGGCCTGCTGCTGAAGGGTGCTGAAAATAATGAGATGGGGTGCTTGGCTTCCCAATCCAGCTTTATCCAGGCACCAACCCTTGTATCTGCTTCATAACTGGCATTCCAAATAAGATTTTATTTAAAAAATTAAACCTGATTTTGAAATGTACTCTCGTAACTAAGAAAAGCACAAAATAGTATCTGCCAAACTCATTCAAAAGTTATAGACACGCCCTGGCCGATTGGCTCAGCGGTAGAGCGTCGGCCTAGCGTGCGGAGGACCCGGGTTCGATTCCCAGCCAGGGCACACAGGAGAAGCGCCCATTTGCTTCTCCACCCCTCCGCCGCGCTTTCCTCTCTGTCTCTCTCTTCCCCTCCCGCGGCCGGGGCTCCATTGGAGCGGGGATGGCCCGGGCGCTGGAGATGGCTCTGTGGCCTCTGCCTCAGGCGCTAGAGTGGCTCTGGTCGCAACATGGCAACGCCCAGGATGGGCAGAGCATCACCCCCTGGTGGGCAGAGCGTCGCCCCTGGTGGGCGTGCCGGGTGGATCCCGGTCGGGCGCATGCGGGAGTCTGTCTGACTGTCTCTCCCTGTTTCCAGCTTCAGAAAAATGAAAGAAAAAAAAAAAAAAAGTTATAGACACACAAAAAAGACTATACTGAGTAAATTATTCCTTCACAGCTTGGTTTTTATACCAAGACTCAGATTTTATACAAAGTAATTATCCAGAAGTATAAGCTAGATCCATAGTAATATAAATAAAATACACCCAAAGTCAAACATAAGTTTTTTATACTCAAGGTTTTATGTAATCTCATTCCTCTACTGTCTTCCATTAGTACAAATTAGAGATCGAATTCTTAAGCATAGTTCCCTCTATTAAAATGACCAACTATAGTATATTTATTTATACTATAGTATACTAGTAAGTGAAGCTGTATAATTTTAATTCTTTAATTTCTAAAATAAAATTTACAGCATCTTATAAATATTAGTAAAACATTCGTATTGTACGATTTTATAAGCAGAAAGCAATGTTTTTCTAGTCACAGTGTAAAATTTTTTCAGAGTACTAATGTATGATATATATATTTATTTCTACAATTTTAATAAAAGAGATATGATATGTTTGCACAGGGAACTGAAATTAAAACTATAGTATTTACTTAAATGAAAAGAGATAAGATTCTTTATATAGTGATCTAAAAATGTATTATCATTTATATGAGTTATAATCTGCATATACATATTATGTGTACATTTGCTTAAAACTAAATCTGGGGAAATTTTTCCAATGTATCAAATTTTGAATATTGCTTGCATAGCTTTTTTTTTAAAGAATGATTATATAACAGCTCATATCCATGCAAATCAGTATAATTTAAAAACCTGTGTACACATAAAACAACCCATCAAAGTCCCTTCCTTATTTCCATTTTAAGCACAGTAAATAATATTTTACAGTTTAACAAAGCAGAACTATGCAACATTTGTTAAATGTCATCATACTTTCTTTGAAATACTGACTCCATGCTAATTAGAACTGGATGTCAAAATAAGTTGAGAAACAAAGTAAGAGTCATCACTATTACAGAAATACATTCACAGATTATCAGCTCCCCTACAGCTATCAACTGACAGTAAGATTACTACATTTTTGCATAAATATATACTCACTCTTCCAGCTCCATCCATTGCAAGAATACAAATTTTTTCAGCATCATTCTCTTTCAAATGTTCAGAATCAACCTTGCATTCCATATGCCCCCCAGATACAAGAACTTTTTTTAAGTTTAGCTGTCTGAGTAAAAAATAATAAAAAATTATAGATTAATATGTTCTCTTAAATATATTCAATTTTAAAATAATTACTATTCAAATAATAACCTAGGTCAATTGTTGTGGAAGGTAAAGTAAGACAATTCAGCCTTTAGTATCCTTGGTCCCTCCTTTTCTGTAAGTTTCCCCTACACAATGGCTGTTTCTCTCTATGCAAACCTTTCCTCCTAAATAAAAGCCTCTATCCCACTTCAGATAAACACATTAAACTAAAGCCCTGCAGATGAATACATGCATTCATTCTAGTTTAAATAACTGGTAACCTGACCTGTAGTGGCGCAGTGGATAAAGCATCAACCTGGAACCCTGAGGTCTCTGGTTTGAAACCCTGGCCTTGCCCGGTCAAGGTACAAATGGGAGTTGTTGCTTCCTGCTCCTTCCCCCTTTCTCTCTCAGTCTCTCTATCCCCTCGCTAAAATAAATAAAAACTTTAAAAATAAATAAATATATATATAAATAAATAATAAGGCTAAAAGCTAAGTGTATTTGCATTTTAACAAAATAAAAATTTAAACCTCAAAACAAAATAGGAAGCCTTAGTTTCAAATATGAACAACCCTGCAAATACCATCAATACTGTTAATTTAATAACTCATCCATTAATCACATATTTCTTTTTATCTGCACATGTGATTTGTCTATTGTGTGAAATGTGACTCTGCTACTCCAATGATTATCTTCCCTCTTTATTTTGCCTGCACTGACAATATTTTTTATTTCAAAATTACTATGTTGTAACAATCTGCAACAAAAGAATTTTCTTAGTGAAAATTTTGATATGACATATTTATGTAATTTAATGTTATCAGGGCTAGTTTTATAAATGTTAACTAAAAACAAAACCTAGTATTCCACAAATCACCTCATACCAAACACCTAGTCAGTTCTAAGAAACATATTGACATTTTCATGTTTCTGCAACTGAAATATGGCCTACAACAGATAACCTTCCAATTGTTATACAGTTGTAAACAATGACATTTTCTGCCCATAAGCTAATTTCAGAGATAGTATCAATTTATGAAGTTATCATTTCATTTACATTAGCAAAAGCACATTTCGTTGTATTTTAGTTTCAATTCCTGATTGCTTTTAAAAAGTTAGATGGCTACTCCTCAAGAATTCCGGCACATTATAGCTTTCACTAATTAAGCTATACTCTTCCAGAATCAAAGATCTATTTCTCTACTTGTATTTATTTGTATAATTATATAATATAAAGAATTATATAAACCAGTAAGATATTAGTCTGAAAATAAATGTTTTCTATAAAAGTTAAATACTTTGGAATGACACAATAAATATGAGTAGTGAAAAATAAAAGCTGTTAAATCAGATATAGATTAATCAGCTGTAAAAGATTGGAAATGTATGAAAAATATAGGATTCTGCACTAACTTCACAATTGTTTTTAAGCACTTGTTCCTTCTAGTATTCAAAATAAAATTATAGGTTGACAGACTACAAAATGACTTATGCAGGAAACTCCAACTGGTTGAGCCAGCCATACTTAAATCTTCATTTTATGATTATCTACTTTAACTGGCTTTTCGATTAGCCAACCAACTTCTAGTTTAATAACTGCTACTATATAACATGCTTTCAGAAAACCATAGGCTATACAAAGATTAAAAAATAAGTAAAAACACTTGGACTGGTCCTTAATATATGATTAACTTTTTTTAAAATAAGTGCACAATATAAAAAAAGACTATACACAAACCAACGACTGTGGCACAAACCAAAAATTATATTTAATCTAGCTCTGTATACAAGAAACATAAGAAAATTTATGTCGTATTTAACCATATATTACCATAATTCAAAAATATTACTGTACAACTTACAAAGAACTTTTAAATATATTCACTGGGTACTTGCCAAAACACTAAGATCATCAAAGACAAAAACTCCTGATTTCCCCCCATTCCATTTTCTCCATTTGGCATTTCAATTTCAGAGCAGAGCATAAAGCTGGTACTTGTATTTGCTAGAAGAGTTGAACTATTAAAGTTATGTTTCTTGCACAGGAATACACGTACTTAGAAGCCATCTTCTTGCATTGATAGTCTGTAAGTAAGTAAATATCTCCCCTTGTGGTAACACAGACTGTGGCTCCATCACTTGCAGCAACCAGAGACAGAGTGATGTCCTTGTGGTAAAGGGCAGAGACTTGACGAGGCACAGTTACACACTTTTCTCCATTAGGATCTAGTAAATAACCTAAAGTTACACAAATAAACAAATCAGAAAATATCCATTTAAGAATCCAATTTATTTCCCAGATAGTGTCATCAAAGATTTCTCACCCAGTTGTCCACCATTTAGTCCCATAGTGTAAACAGCTTCTTTAGTCCACAGCACTGTGTGAAACCTGCCTGCTGCTACTCCAGTGATTGTTCTTCCTTTCAGATATTTTGCCTGCACCTATTCCAAAAGATAAATAAGACTACAGTTTACTATACATCTATGAACTAGTACAATTTTGCAAAGATACAATAGAACAGAATAGCAAATATATGGCATATTTGCTACTAGTGTCCCTTCCAGTGCTAATGGCAACTGTCATTAACAAATGTCAGCACTGAGACTCCAACTCTTCACAGAACACAAGACATTTTGATGTAACCATTTTATGTCAGCAGTGTTAACATATAAAAAGCAACATGCAAAACAGGCATTCTCATTCTTATTAGGAAATACGGTGCTTTTCAATTTTACATAACCAGGGTCTCAACAGTGGCATCAACAGCATTTGGGGCCAGATGATGCTTTGCTGTGGGGAACTGTCTTGTCTGAGATGTAGCAGCATCCCTAGACTCTACCTGCTAAATGCCAGTAGCACCACCCCCACCTCTGTCCCAGTTGTGACAACTAAAAATGTCTCGAGACATGGCCAATGGCTCGTAGGGAACAAAACAGTGAATATTCTCACTTGAGAATACTAGATATGTCCCTATCAACCCAGAACTCCGAGGTAGCCACATAATGAGAACAAAAATGGGAATAATAATCTACCATTCCTAAAGAAGTCTACAAAATAATTAAAGATCAATCAATCCCACAGTTGGAGAAAATGAATCTTCTAAAGAATACCACAGATTGGAGATTATCTCCAATTATTGAGGTAAATCCTATTGATTCATTAGTCATCCCAAGTGGAAAATTGTTGGATTTAGAAACTTATTAATAAAAAAAATGTATCTAATAATAATGTTAAATCCAGACGACTCAATTCAGTGAAGAAATTTAATATGTGAAATAAAAAATTTTATGAGCTGAAAACACATTTATTACGGGTGATGATTCTAGTAACACTGATTTGGAGCACCAGTGCCAGTTCTGTGCACTAGGTCCCTGAAGTGGGGAAAGGATACCCTTTTGGTGGTAGTTCCACAAACGGGAGGGGGAAAGTAGAACACAGAGCAGTGGCTTTTGAACCTATATCATTTCACATCAACTTGCCAGGTGTGATTTCTGTGCAGACAGATTTACTATGAAGCCAATAAGCTTAGGCTTCTGGGTACCTCACTTACATAGCCCATTTTGTATTTATAAACTCAGTGTTTTTTTTTCTTAAGGAGGGCCTTAAATCCCAAATAACTGGGTCCCCCTCTCAGCTTCTGAATGCTGAGAAGTTAATCTAAGGCAGTTTGGTCCCTAATTTCCCAAGTGCTTTCTTTCTTACTCCATACAAATGCTAATTTGAACTTCATGAATTACTCCTGTGAAAAATATATAACACTGAATATCAAGTAAGTTGCACTGTCAGTACCTTCCATATTTTTGTCAATATAGGTTTTATAGCAAATAATCACCTTATTGTTTATAAAACAGAAGTTTACCTGTCTGGGTACATTACAACTGGAAGGTGGAGGAATAATTCCTAATTGATGAAAAATATTGAGACCAAATGTATAAACACATCCATCTTCAGTTAATACAATAGTATGATCCTCAGCGGCTGCCACTTGGGAACAATTATGGCCACTCAGCCCTTCCACAAGCCTAGGAACCTACAAAATAAAATTAACTTTTGTATATTAATCATTTATATCAGTGGTAGTCAACCTGGTCCCTACCGCCCACTAGAGGGCGTTCCAGCTTTCATGGTGGGCAGTAGTGGAGCAACCAAAGTATAAATAAAAAGATAGGTTTAACTATAGTAAGTTCTTTTATAAAGATTTATTCTGCCAAACTTAGTGAAAATCCAACATAAAGTACTTGTAAGTAATTATTATTATATGCTTTAACTTGCTATAACTCTGCTTTATAAATTTAATAAAATAACGTTACTTTTCTAATTTATAAATCACCATTACTGTGGAACCGGTGGGCAGTTAGAAAATTTTACTACTAACAGAGATACAAAAGTGGGCGGTAGGTATAAAAAGGTTGACTAACCCTGATTTATATAGAAATACAAGTGAAATTTGATGATACTATGCCTAAAATGACATGATTGGTATATGGCTCTATTGTGGCAAATTCTACATTCAGCAAGGAGCAGATGAGTTTAACAGGACAATGGTTTATTAGTAAAATACAAAACCCCAATAAGACATTTCAATAATTTGATTCAACAAATGATTTTTGAGCCTATACATCAAGCGCAAATTTGTTTGGTAAGAATAAAGAAAGCTCTTTGCTTGATGAAATCATTGGCATATTGAATAAATAAATAAGGCCGTGGCTGGCTGGCTCAGGGGTAGAGCTTCGGCCCAGCATGTGGATGTCCCAGGTTCAATTCCCAGTCAGGGCACAGAGACGTGACCATCTGCTTTTCCACCGCTCCCCCTCCTCCTTTCTCTCTTTCTTCCCCTCTCGCAACTATGGCTTGACGGGTTCAAGTGCAATCAGCTGGGGCACTGAAAAGGGCTCTGTGGACCCTCCCCCTCAGGCACTAAAAATAGATCAGTTGTGAGCATGGCCCCACATGAGCAGAGCATCAGTCCCAGACAGGGGTTGACAGGTGGATCCTGGGCAGGGTGCATGCAGGAATCTGTCTCTCTATCTCCCCTCCACTCACTTGTAAAAAAAAAAAAAAAAAAAAAAAGGGGGGGGGATAAAAAGAAAGAAAAATACAGGAAACAATGCCTATCAATGAGACATTTACTAGTTATTTGATCTCAATCAAATCTCTTAACCTGGCCCTGGCCGGTTGGCTCAGCAGTAGAGCGTCGGCCTGGCATGCGGGGGACCCGGGTTCGATTCCCGGCCAGGGCACATAGGAGAAGCGCCCATTTGCTTCTCCACCCCCCCCCCTTCCTCTCTGTCTCTCTCTTCCCCTCCCTCAGCCAAGGCTCCATTGGAGCAAAGATGGCCCGGGCGCTGGGGATGGCTCCTTGGCCTCTGCCCCAGGCGCTAGAGTGGCTCTGGTCGCGGCAGAGCGACGCCCCAGAGGGGCAGAGCATCACCCCCTGGTGGGCAGAGTGTCGCCCCTGGTGGGCGTGCCGGGTGGATCCCGGTCGGGCACATGCGGGAGTCTGTCTGACTGTCTCTCCCCGTTACCAGCTTCAGAAAAATACAAAAAAAAAAAATCTCTTAACCTCTAAGTAGTTTAATTTCTTCACTGAACACAAAATAATAATAGTATTTTAGGTGATAATTGGTGTTAGGAGTAGATGAGTTGGTAAGTGTAAAACACAACAGTCTCTGGCACAGAGTACATAATTAATAGATGATTGCTATTATTATTATTGTCATTGTGTAGAAAATGAGGATGATAATGCCTAAAACCTCAGTGAGCTATTAATGCTTTATGAACAATGCCTAGAATATAATAAACCTGAAAAAAATGAAAGCTATTATCATAGCTACCTCTCCTTTTTAAAGCACCCTTTTATCTATAGTAGATATACCAGTAATCCCTTTCCAATATTTGCTATAAGAAAAATAAGTTTTCCTTGATGCTTCAACATTTTATATGATCTCTAGATCCTTAATTTGAACATGATATACCAGAAAAATAATTGATTTTTTAAAATCTATTATCAATGGTATACTATTCTCAACTTATAGTTAGTTAAAAAAAATTTTTAGTTAACTGAAGCTCCCAAATTATCAAATTTTACTAAAGTTACCCTAAACATTTCAATTACCAAGCATGTCTGTTCATCTCCATGGCCTAAACGTCCTCCAGGACCATGACCACAGGTATAGACCTGCCCTTTCTGAGACAGAAACACTGAGTGAAATTTACAAAGCACCACCTATGGGAAAACAAGAGAATATTATTAAATTTTTCTGAATAAAATAGCCTTTACTTTACAAAAAAAAGTATTAGTTACTAATTGCCTAAGCTAGATGATGGATACATGGGGATTCATACTATTCTCCCTACTTTGTACACATTAAAGTTTTCTGAAATAAAAATTAGAAATATACATATTTTACTTTAAAACTATGTCTAAAAACAGACATATAGAAAAAGGAACAAGGATTTAAGCATGTGTTAACCAAAAGAGACTAAGCAAAGGCAAATGCAAATCTTAAGTCTTCACCTATAAAAAGTAGTAACCATTGTTTTCCAATATCATAAAATACCATATAGCAAGAACTGAGCAGACTGCAATACGAGGCATAAAGATTACCAAATAGTGACATATGTTATTAACAAAAATAATGGAAATGTCTTAAGGTAAAAGTATTTTTTTAAAAAACATTACCTATACATCAGGAATGTGATGTAGACAGTATGTCCTTTTCATACCCCTAATTTTGTCTAATATACCTTTAATATCATTATATGGCTTCAAATAATGTATCTGTTTTTCAGGTTTTTCTCTTTCTTACTTCCTTCTTTATCTGCCTCCTTCCCAATACCCTCCATGCTTTCTGACAAACACATTTACATATTCACATATTCTTACTAGAGAAACTGAAATGGTTGAATTGCATCAGCAGAACACAACAACTGGAAACCAGCAGAAGTTTCAAATAGCATGTACTTACATATATAATCCCTTGGCTACACTGTGCTATTTTTCAATGCAACTAATGTGCAGTATATTTATTTAACAATCCCTTTTTCTTATTTTAAAAAATTATTTGCATTTATATTTATGCCATCCATAAACATTTCTAACTCAAAATAAAAGAATTATTTTCCAAAAAGAATTATATCTTAGGATATAGAATTATTTTCCAGAAGGTCAAGTTCCTTTGGAAAATAGTTATAAACTGAACAGCAAGCTCCATTTAGACATATCCTTAAGCCAGCTGACAAGTTTAGAAATACATGTGCCTAACATAAGCAATGGAAAGTCATTCTCTCATTGAGCTATACTGCCAATACCTGAAAAGTCTAAAAGTAAAACTCACATTCTATACAAATTTATCAAAGTTAGAATTTGAAAGAAAAAGCATGTTATGAAACCAGAAAGAATATATTTTGTTCAATTTTATATTCAAAATCAGAATGTCATTCTACAATTTCTGGCTTCTGCTATATTAACCACTACCAGAATTTAAGATCTTCAACATTAAAACCTCTAACATTTATGCCTGACTAGTGGTGGCGTAGTGGATAAAGCATAGACCTGGGATGCTGAAGTCCCAGATTTAAAAAACCCCAACATCGCCAGCTTAAGCACGGGTTCATCTGGCTTCAGCACATGCTCACCAGCTTGAACATGGGGTCACCAGCTTAAGAACAAGCTCATCGGCTTGAGATTGGGCACCAACCTGACTGTGGGAACACAGACATGACCCCATGGTCACTGGCTTGAGCCCAAAGTAGCTGGCTTGAGCAAGGGGTCAGTGGCTAGGCTGGAGCTCCCCAGTCAAGGCATTTATGAGAAGCAATCAATGAACTAAAAAGTGCCACAACTACGAGTCTATGTTTCTCATCTGTCTTTCTTCCTGTCTCTTTCTCTCTCACTAAAACAAAGTAAATAAATAAAATTTAAAAATAAAATCTCTAACATTTTTAAGGAGATAACTGATTATGGTTTTTCATCTTAAATCTCAGTAATATATTATTCCAATACGTTAGTTCTGTCCCTTGGTAGTTAATTCATTTGGTACTAAAAACTACAGAATCAGTCCTTTGTCAGTAACTATTAGGACTCTCTATATACAGGGGAGGGCAAAAGTAGGTTTACAGGTATAATACAAATAAGTATTACAATAAATAATAATACAAGAATAAACTGTACTCATAACTATAAAACCTACTTTTGCCCTCATCTGTAAAGGGTGCTCAGTATATAGTCCCATAAACTTGCTTCCTCTTTTCTGACTGAAATCTAGACTGTTTTCCTTCCTCTCAAATTTGTCCAGTGTTTGCTTCAACCCTCATTCTGTGGTAAATAAAATCCCTTTCATCTTTATCTCTTCACAAAATACTCTCATTTCCTTGCCTTAACTGAAATGGAGTTTTCATCCATAACCCTACCAAGTGAAATAAGCTCAATTTTTCTATAGCACATATATCTTAAGATCAAAAAGTACAATCAGCCTCTGGTTTCTTAATGTCACCATTATTTCTTCATTCTTGTGTAAAAATTCCTGTTTATGAAAAAAAAATCTCAGTTTATGAAATCTGACCATGTCTGTACTAACTCAGAAAAGGAAAACAGTTGGGGCAGTTATCTAAAGGGCCCCAACTCTGATTAATCATTAATGGCTGCTGATGGGTAGAACACCACTTTAAAAAGGATTCTGAAGATCTGATCCAACTCAGTTTAATACACACACAAACACACAAAGTGGAAGACAGAGATGAGTATGTCAACAGTAGCAAATCCATCCATATAAGTGAAAGATAATATCCAGCATAATGACAGAAGATCAAAGACCAAACCTTTACAATTGTATACCAATTAATTTTACAATTACTTATATTGAAGAACTCAGGTTCACTTACCTAAAACTAGTAACACTGAGTTTCAACAATGAATTCACCTGAGAAACAACTTGAAAAACTCTAATTTTTATTAAACAGATACAAAAACTATAAAATCAATAAAAGTTCTACCTTTATAAAATCAAATGATTATCTGAATAATGCCTTCTAATTTCTAAAAGTGCGTGAAAAACATCTCAAAGTTTTATTGTATTTTACAGTCTATGATTAAGACTAACAAAATCTAAAATATATTAATAGTTTTGTTAATTTCTTCATCAAATATGTTATACCTTCAACAAAGTTAACATAATCTAAGTGAAAAGATGACTATTAAATACAAAAATTCTTTTTAATCTCTAAAAGTAGTTAGTTTGTACTTCAAAATACCTGCTTAATATAAACCCCACTCCTGGAGAACAGATCCACCAATTCTGGATGATGTTTACTATTTTGGCTTCCATGACCCAGGGTGAAATTTGTATTATCTCCCCAGGTGTAGACATCTGTAGGATCTAAAATGAAAATTAGTTTTTATACTTTTATATTATAAAACAAATATTAGTGTAGTGTAATTATAGCGTTATTCCACTAATTAGTTTACATTACACATGACCCTTTATAGGAACTAATTTAACTACCATATTTTAAAGATGTTGCCAACACTCTCTTTTAAATTATGAATCTACTAATATATAATTCTAGGAATAGAAATCAGAAAATCCAAATCATCACTGGCCTTTCTCAATGTAAGCAATCCAGTATTTGTTTCTTTAGTAGCTAACATTTAACTGCCAAAAGAATAAATATCACCTGCTGTACACAATTAGTTTCCATGAAAATAATACCTAGTTATTTAAAAATAAAGTGTTATCTAGCCTGACCAGGTAGTGGCACAGTGGATAGAGCATAGATCTGGTACGCTGAGGTCCCCAGTAGGTTCAAAACCCCAAAGTTACCAGCTTTAGCTCCTCCAGCTTCAGCACAGGCTCATCTGGCTTGAGCACAGGCTCACTAGCTTGAGCATGGGGTCGCTGGCTTAAGACCAAAGGTCACTAGGTTAAGCCCAAGGTCACTGGCTTGAGCAAGGGGTCATTGGCTCAGCTGGATCTCCCGGGTCAATGCAAATATGAGAAGCAATCAATAAACAACTGAAGTCCTGCAACTAGAGTTGATTCTTCTAAATGAAGCAAATGTATTAATTGCTGTTCCTACAGAAACACTAACTTTCAATAGTTTGCTCTTGACAAATGCAACACTTCTGATTAGGGTATCCATTGAACTGGGGTAAAATTTAATCACAGCAAAGCTTATAATATCTTCTCTTTTATTTTGGAAGGCTCATATAATTCCTTTGTAAATAAAACCTGTAACATAGTATCCAAGTTAGAAATAAAAATGAAGAATGAGTCCTTACTTAGCTTGAGGAGCAAGAAGAATTAAAAGAATATGTAAGTAGAAAAATCACTTCCGTTTTCCTCTTTACCTTAAATGTTGATGTTACTTTCTGCATGTACATTAATACATTACAGTAATTATAATTCTAAATGCCTTCCTTCTTTAGGCTGTGTTTTACTCTTAGAGATAATGTAGATTAAAATTAAAAAATACAAAATAAATAGAAGTGTTCTGAATGGAGAACCAAAATTATTAACCACAGTAAAAGTTCTTTGCAGATATACACACACAAATTACCTCAGACACTTTAAACAATATTTTTTTTTTTTGTATTTTTTGGACGTTAGAAATGGGGAGGCAGTCAGACTCCAGCATGCGCTTGACTAGGATCCCCCTGGTATGCCCACCAGGGGGCAATGATCTGCCCATCTGGGGCTTTGCTCCGTTGTTGTGGCCAGAGCCATTCTAGCACCTGAGGTGGAGGCCATCCAGCCGCCATCAGTGCCTGGGGCCAACTCTGCTCCAATGAAGCCTTGGCTGTAGGAGGGAAAGAGAGAGGTAGAGAGGAAGGGGAGGGGGGAGGGGGGGCGAAGCAGATGAGTGCTTCTCCTGTGTGCCCTAACCGGGAATTGAACCCAGGACTTCCACACGCCGGGCTGATGCACTACCACTGAGCCAACCGGCCAGGGCAAGAATAAAATTTCATTTAAATTTCCTAAGCTGTACCTTAATGGAATCTGTATGTAGAATTTTCTTACCAGTATTTTTGAATACCACATGAGTTGGTCTATCCTTCATTACAAGATCCAAAGCTGACAAGCCTTCTTTGTCTTGAATATACAGACTAACACCATGCTAAAAAAAAGAAAAAAGAATGTGTGTGTGTGTGTGTGTATATATATGTGTGTATATATATATATATATACACATTTGTATGTATGTATTTTAACCATTTACCTATAATCAGTCATTTCTTATTCTTATTTATCAAAAATCCAGATGATCAAGCTCATAAATACTTTAAAAATAGACATTTAGTAACAATTATCTCCTATGATCATACATATTTTTTTTCACACACCAAAGATCACTAAAAGAAATCAAATATCCAATTCTTGGTGGACTACGGAAGGTCCAAAGTAATGAAGAAATAAATAGCACTTAAAATCAAAATTAATTACATGTGAAAGTTTTCCATAGTAAGGCAGCTCTGGCTTCCTAAAATGCCCTAGCTCTGGGTCTGCGTCAGTGTGTATGTACATACATATACACTTCTTGGTATTTGTAGAGCAACAGTCCATGTCCAGATAATGGTTGTAAAGATTTCAAGGCAACGGCAGAAAAATATGTATATTAGAATTTACTGTTTTTACTGTTCATAACTAAAGTAACATAACTATGAGCTGATAATTCTCATCTCTCTCACTAAAAAAAAAAAAGAATGCATTCCTTTTCAAGAATAACTTCTAATATTTTCTAGTAGTTTAGTAAGACCTTCAACAATTACTAAGACCTTATCTTTATTTTAACTGATGCAAGTCATCACTGCCTGTCCACACAGGATAGTTATAGGCTGAGATAAACCATAAAGTTTTTAAATTCTAATTGTGTCATGTTGGCATACTGTTTTGGATTACTCAGGAAAGAAGAATCCCCACTTATCTCATAATAAGATTCTAATAAACTAAAACCAATTCTAACTTTATTATGTTCCAGATGGTTATAATATCTGACTTCAAAAGGTTTGTCAATGAACAAAAAATTCAAGTTAGTAACAAGTAAAAAAAAATCGTAAGTGATCTAACATCTTAATAAATTTAAAATTGTACATTGACTACTGCTTTCAAATAGTTAAGACATAATAAATCCATGTTGGAAGACCTGAATTTGCCTTTTTCAGAGTATGAATGGTAAATTCCAAGACAGAGTATTCCAAGCTATGAATGACAAATGACATCCCAGAAACTCATATCCCCAGAGTTTATTTTGTCAATTTTTCCTAAACTTAATTTATAACAAATGGACACTAGTAAGACTACAGATAGTTGCATTACCCTAAGCAGCCACAATCTGCATAAAGGACTAGGGACAATTTGGGGGGAGGCTTTAGAGCAGGGGTCCTCAAACTATGGCCTGCAGGCTGCATGCGGCCCCCTGAGGCCATTTATCCGGCCCCTGCCGTACTTCCAGAAGGGGCACCCCTTTCATTGGTGGTCAGTGAGAGGAGCACTGTATGTGGCAGCGCCGCAAAGCATGGCATCACTCACGTACAGTACTACTTCCAGTGACGCGGGACACACGGAAGCACGTCATATCACTTGTTACGGCTAGCAGTGACAAACATGGAACCAGACATTGACCATCTCATTACTCAAAAGCAGGCCCATAGTTCCCATTGAAATACTGGTCAGTTTGTTGATTTAAATTTACTTGTTCTTTTATTTTAAATATTGTATTTGTTCCCTTTGTTTTTTTACTTTAAAATAGGATATGTGCAGTGTGCACAGGGATTTGTTCATAGTTTTTTTTTATAGTCCGGCCCTCCAACAGTCTGAGGGACAGTGAACTGGCCCCCTGTGTAAAAAGTTTGGGGACCCCTGCTTTAGAGCTTCCTAGAAATGGTGAGCTATAACGATTTAATATGCACATCTTACACACTAAAGGTAGTAAGAACAGTGTGTAGTCTATCCCATTTCTTTATAAATCAACTATTTTTCTTTTTAGGTGAGAGTACATAGTGAGGCAGACTCCTGCATGCGCAGCAGCCAGGATCCACCTGGCAACCCCCATTTGGGGAAGATGCTCAAATATGGAGCTATTTTTAGCACCTGAGGCTGATGTGCTCCAATGAGTTATTCTCAGTGCCCGGGAGGGACATGCTCAAATCAACTGAGCCACTGGCAATTGGAGGGGAAAAGAAGGTTGTGGGAGAGAAGCAGATGGGCACATCTCCTGTGTGCCCTGATTGGGAATCGAACTCGGAACGTCTAGAAACCAAGCTGATGCTCTATCCACTGAGCTAACGGCAAGGGCCAAAAATCAACTCTTTATATAGCTCCAAAACAGTAAATTCATCAGCTTATTAAAAAGCATCTAAGTACTATAAAAAAAAAGCATCTAAGTATATACCAGGATTAAAAGCCTGAGCATTTCATGCCAATGCCCTACAACAAGAAGCAAATGGACAATAGACACATTTCACTGGTAACACTACAGAAAATGTCTTTCTGCAAATATAAAAAACTGTTTTTATTTTGACTGTCTTCCCCAAAAGCAAAGCATGAGGTAAACTGGCATGCAGGTTATTTCCATGGGAACATATCCTAGAAAGCAGTGGTGAGAGACCAAAAGAGTAAATCGAGGAAGAAGAAAAAACCAATAAAAGGATGTGTTATCAAGTAAGGCACTGTTACGGAAGCTAGTGCATAATCCTACCAGGGCATTCTGGGAACCTTATAAAATATATTACAGATTAATTGTCCAATCAAGGGACAAAAGGAGGAAGGAAGTATTTACCACCAGTTCCCATTCTTCATTAACAGGGAGTTGCTCTACAGGGATTTTCACTCTCCTAGACTTTTAACTGGTCATGAATTTGCCAAGCCCTGAGGCATAAAATCAGAGGCATGCAATATATGCCAGAAACAAAATGTATAGTATACCTACACAAAGCTGCTAGAAGCCTGTGCACAACTGGTCATCACAACTGTGGTGAAATAAGAGATGAGGTCAAGATGACATGAAGAAGTAGAAGTATCTGATCCACTAATCTTTCTGGTTATGAGCTAAGTTGAATTAGTTTAATATGGCTCTCTGGCTACTGCTGCTCATATATTACCAAAAAGTCAGAATCAAAAGACTATCAAAAGACTATCTTGAGACTTATCATTTCTGGTAGGGTAAAATTAGGATGTATTATTCTACTCTCCTTCTCTCAAGAAAAATGCAATAGTTAAAAATAAATTACTTACCTTCAGTAGGGACCAAACACAATCAATGTGCCCATAAAATATGCTTCTGTGCAAAGCTGTCCATCCTGACTCCTTGTCTTTCACCAGTGGATCCACTCCTTTCTCAATAAGCCATTCTAACACTCCTTTCTTCCCACAGGAGGAAACAAGGTGGAGGGCATTTCTGCCAAAGGCATCCTTGATAGTTGCTGCATTATAACAATGACTGGAGAGAAAGGCCTTAATCTGGTCTTCACTTCCCTTGGTTATCACAGAAAGGACATCCAAAGCATGCTTTAGGGATCGACACTTTGATGTGCAGTCAGGGATGAAAGAATTCATCCTGTTTATACTCCTTCCTTCTTCAGAATAGTCAGATAATTTTTTTTAAAAAAATGAAAAAGCCAGGACACAAAGGTGCTATTCAGAAAAATTTATAGAGAATAAATGGCCTCAGGATTACTTAGGATTGTAATTTAAACCCTCGTGGGAAGAGTATAAAACTATAAATCTTCTTCGTACAATTGATTTTGGCACTTAAATCAAAAAATTATAAATAGTGTTATATAAAGTTTATATCAAATACAAGTTCTTTATTTAAAAAAAATTAGCTTTCCACAGTTTATAAATTATTCCTGGAGTCAAGCACCAAGGGGGAGTGAGGAGGGGAACTCCCCCTCCACACTGTCTGATCCTTTTAAATATCCATAATTGCAAGGGTGACCTATAAGGGGAAAGGAAGAAAAAGTAAAATAGAAAATCTCTCACTCTCCTCAAGTAATTTACAATACAACTACCTCCATATTTAAGCGCCTTTAATTCCTATTTTAACAAAATAAAGTCTAACAACTTTCACCTTCACCTATAGTATTTTGTATCATCCTATATCCATCAGTCATACTCAGCTTCTTTTCCCCAAATCTCATGTTTAAGAAGTTAGCCTCTAGTCTATACTCTGGAGTCTACCTCTTTCTTCCATTACTTTTATTCTTCCTCTCCTGTATTTTTACAATCTTCTGCTTATGTACCCACAAGCTATAAACACACTTAAATCTACCATCTTTACAGGAATCTTTCAGAATGGCAAAGATTAAAAAGGCTGATATTACTATGTCTTGATAGTTGTGGGAAAACAGGAACTCTATACCACTGATGAATTTGTTCTCTGGATTTTAAATGAATAGTCAATTCATATATATCTGCCCAGATTTTTAAAGCTTTTATAGTAGAAATTCTATGTTAATTTTCTTCTCCAAGATATCAAACCATTATAAATACTTATATTTCCCCCCCCCGTTGTTTTTTTTCCATTTTGTTTTTAAATATATACTTTAAATGACAGAGAAAAAGTTATTAAAAGACTATTTGGAGGGACATACATGAGTTTACTGTATCTATAGGATAAAGTTCTATGTACCAGACAGATATGAAACATTTCAAATCTGCACTGTTCACTCCTATTTCAAACTACACTAAAAGTCAGAAGCCCTGAATCTACCCAGTTTTAACTATTCTCCATCTGAAATGATAGCATAGACTAGATGATTCCTTATCTGTCTAGCTCCAGTTCCATTTCAAGTCTTATAATTTGATACAGTCCTTATAAAAATCATTCCCCCTAAAGTGTTGATATGAACCACAAAGTATTTGGGAGTTAGTTGATAAAGAAAAAGATATGAAAGCCTCAAGTAATTTAAAAATGTTAAAACTGAAACACATGGTATATGGCAAAATTCAAATTTAGTTAATTTCATTCTGTTGAGGCTCTAAAATTTTGCTATGATTGTGTTTTCAACATCTTCATAATACCTGAAATGAACTACTTATTGGCAAATCACTCAGACCCTACGTGAAAGAATTTAAGATACAGAAAAAAAAATCCCTTTTGAAATGTTAAAAAGTTGAACATTTAAAAGAAAAATAAAAGAAATATTAAATATAAGAATGACACCATACTAAAATGTATATATATGGAGAGAGAAAAAAGCACATAAAAAACAAAAACTATGAACATTAGGAGTTAGAGTTTATTAGAGTCCTACATATTTGGATTCAAATATAGCAAAGCCAGCTGTTACCAATTATGTAACTCTAAAAATTACATAATCTCTCCAAACCCTCATTCCTTCATCTGAAAAGGGAAACAATACCACCAACCTCAGAGGTACTGTAACTGATAAAACTGCTTAGCATGGTGTCTGGCAGCAAATATGTATACATTCAAGAAACAATTTTTATTACTCTTATTTCCTTAGCAGAGAAAAGGTAACACATTTCAATCCCAAAATTCACATTTGAGCTTCCATGTCTCGACTACCCGGCTTCCATGCATACTTCAGTGAAACTATGAAACCGATGACCTCCAAAAAGCCATACTTTTGGGTACTTTCAGTTCTTATCTTACTTGACTTCCCTGTTTTTGAGTCATTAACACCACATTCTCCTAAGGAATCTAAAAAGAGATGCTGAAAGTACAGGGAGCCACTGAAGCATTTAAACCTGGACTCTCCTATCACTTCTTCCAAAGGCATTATTATCCCTTTCCCTGACCTATAAGCTGGGCTTCTCTCAATAGTCCATCTTCAGTCTTCTTTTCTTCTCTACTTGGTATTCTCCCTGAAAATTTTCAGTCTCTCATGTTAACTTGAATCTAACATGCTCATAATCCCCAAATTTGTTTCCTGAATTCCAGGCCCATATTTCCAATGCCTAATGTAAAGCTTATTTATGCATTCAACAAATGCTTACTGAAGGCAAAGAAAGGAAAGGAAATAAATAGTAAGCATTTAATACCTACTGAATATTTTACATTACAGAGAGGTTAAGTAAACCACCCAAACATACCACCAGTAAAAGAGGGCTTAGAATTCAAACACAGATCTATTTAACAGCTAAGTCCAAGCTACTTTCTACAACTCCACACTGCTTCTCCAGTGCATCCACAGTAGGGCACAAGATATTGGAAATACTAAAAGAGGGCTTAAGTATTTTAGATAAAATAATAAATATAGGTTCATGGATAATACTTAAAAGTATAACTCACTTAACAAGTGCATTGACTGAACAAAATTTAATATTTATCGCCCAGTCTCTACCATCAAAAGGGTAGCAGTTTGGTAGAGGACACGGATTTTATTTAAGTAATAAAAATATAACGTGATTATAAATCTATTACAGTGAAGATAACAAGTGACTTATATGAATGGGAAATAGATAAGAGGATCTACGGAAGATTTCCCACAGGAGATATTTAAACTAAAACTGAAGATGAGTACAAGTTTGCCTGATAAATTCAGGGTGGATGGGCATTTGAGGCAGAGGAAAAAGTAAATATAAAATCACTGGAATCATCCTGGTCCATTCTGAAAATTTCAAGTAATTTAGAAACGAGTGAGGCCTAATATATACACAAGGACGGATTAGATTATAGACAGCTTTATCTGCCTTTTTTAGGGATAAAGATAGGGAGCAATTCAGAGAGATATTTAGGATCTTGACTTGACAAGACATGGTGAAAACTCCCAGGTTTCTGGCTTGATTACAGATCAGAAAGAAGAGTATGGAATAAATACTTTGAAAATCAGGAAACAGAACTTAAACAAAGGAACAAATAAAAATTAAAGCTGAGCCCTAGCTGGATAGCTGGACTGGTTACATTGTTCCCATACACAAAGGTTTTGGGTTCGATCTCTGGACAGGGCCCATACAGGAACAGACTTTTGTTTCTTTTAGTCTGTCTTTCTCTCTCTCCCTCTCTCTCTAAAATCAATAAATAAATGTTAAAAATATTAAAGTTGAAAATTTGTCTTATATGTGATGAATAAGAAGTGTTAATGAGAAAGTGAGTTGGAAAAGTATAGCTAGCTACAGGCGATTGTTCAACCTTGATGACTGGTCCACCACAAAGGTGTTAACCAGTGGAGGGAGAGCCCTCAACAATCCTACTTATGTTTGGTTAAGAGTTATCTCACTAAAACATAAATCTAATCATGCTATTCTCTGACATACCCAACCAAAATAAACCAATACTTGAGATATCACGGGTTCAGTTCCAGATCACCACAACGAAGACAACTGTAATCATTTTGCTAGTGAAAGGTCTTGGCTTCAATTTGAAAAAAGCACATTTCTTAAATGCCATAAAGTGCAATAAAACAAGGTATGCCATGTATTTCATGTACTAAGAATAGCTTCATGACTCAGGAAGAGGATGCCAATCACGCCTGGTGACCAGTAGTATGTATATATAAAGTTCAGGCTCTGAATAAGAACACCTGAGCCTTTAACCCAGGTAGGTACACAACCAACTAGCTAAGTGATCCGGGGAACATCATAATTTCCTAAGCTTCAATTCTCTCACTTGTAAAAAGGGGATAACTACTTATCCCGAGTTGTTCTTAAAAACAAATGAAACAATTCGTTCATATGTAAGCACCTAATTAAAGTTAAGAAAAAGGGGAACAAAAGGACCTGTTGGTATACAGGTGAGAAAATGGCATGACTACATTGGGGTCCTTTCTGCTTGGTAGGCTTTTCACCCAAACCTTCACAGGACCGCCATCTTCCCCGTGGCTTACAAATATGATGTCCACCACCTTTTAAAAGTGCAAATGTACAAGCACAATGTTTTGTATAAATTAACATACTCAATCCTCTTTTCAGCCTCATCACTGCCCCTGTATATTCGGTTAGTTCCATTTTACAATGAGGAAACTGGTGTGGAAGTTTAAGTAGCCCATCCAAAATCACACAGATGGAACTCTAGTTTCCACCTATTCTACTCCATCCAAAATACTCTCTTAAAATGCACTTAGGAAACCCTGAACGAGAAATAGAATATTGTTGAAAGGAATCACCCTTACATGTAGTCACAGAATTGGGGTTCCTATTATCTAATACTACATACTGGAACAAGAGTCCTTTAACTTCTCTGTCCCCCAGTCCCCCCGATAAGAACCGGCCCCATTTTCACATTGCCAAGTCACACGGAACTGGAGTGAGTATCCCCCGAGTGGACTAAAACAGTGTGACCCCAAGAAGGGGAAAGCGCCTCGAGAAATAGCATCGAATTCAAGGCTCGAGGGGAAGTGATGCAGGTCAACTCTCAGAAACCGGCAAAGCAACAGCTCTGGAGGGCGTGTCAGGCAGGACAACGTCGCACGTCGCCCAAGCAGACCATTCACCAGCGGAGGGCGGCGGCGGGACGGCGGCGGCGGCCGGGGCCGGACACTCAGCCCGCGTGGTCTCGGGCCGAGCCCGGCAGCCTCGGCGGCCCTGGCTCCCTCCGCGCGGTCCACCCGCACCCTCCGGAAAGGTAACACTGGCCCACTGCCTCCCGGCTGAAGGGACGCGGTCGCCTCAGCCCTCTCCGCACAGTCGGGCGCGCCGAGCCCTCCCTCACCAGTCGCTAGATGAAAGTGCGCCGGCGGTCTCCGCGGCGGGGGCGCACGGCCGCGCAGGGACTCATCCTCAGTGAAGGCGACAGGAGAAACCGAAGGGTGCCAGGGCAGGGGCTGCGCTACAGACCCCGACGAGCTCTGCAGGCGGTGGCAGCTCCGGCCACGACTACAGGCACCAGGAAGGGGAGCAGGGAGAAAGGGCCGGCGCGGGCTGGGCCCAGGAATGAGGCCGGCGTTGATTGGCTAGGGTTTCTGTATGCCTCGTGACGATTGGCTGCTGTCTGCCCTAGAAGGCCTCGCGTGGCAGCACCTGAGCTGTGGCCTTGCCCCGGAGCGTGACCCTGCAGGCCTCGGGGCCACGGGCGCCAGCTGGGGGCGGGGGAGAGCGGCGGTCGGCCACTCAAGACCGAGGGCGGTGATGGAAATGCCTTTTCGGAGCCTGTGGTCGAGCCAAGTAGAATGTTGCTTTTCTGACAGCTGGAGACTCGGAATTGGAGATTAACCCGGGTGGAGAAACAGCTCTGGAGACCGGGTCGTGTCTTGAGCAGCCAGCCGGTCACTGAGTGTTTCCTCCGGTTTTATGCTACTAGTGGGGTCAGTGGAAAGCCAAAGGTATTGTTCGGAAGAGATGCAGCCTCGCCCCTCCACGGCTGGCGCACACACCTTTACACCAGAAGGGAGTAACTGCCTCTGAGGTCTACTGCGTGACCACCTGTCCACCCGGGTCACGTCACTCAGTGCACTCGCAGCTGACGCTCAGCTTGCATCTAACTGCATCCAATGGAGCGTTTTAAAAGTGGTGAAATGAAATGAAATAAATAACCAAACAAACAATAGGGTGGAAAGAACGTGGCCAATAGTAGCCAATAATCGTACTGGGCGGCAGAATAGGAAACGACTGCTGGGAAATGTTTATTGAAGGAGGCGGTGTGACTCAGAACAAACAACACTAGGCGGTAGTGGTTGGCCATACCACTCTGCCACGTTGCAAAACCTGTAGTCGCCCATCTATAAAACGAAAGAGTTGCACTAGCTGTCTTCTTAAGGGCAGCCCATTCAGCTTTATTCTATTTTAGTACACTTCCTTGTGGAAACCCGAAGCCATATGGCTGGTTAGAGAGAATAACTAGCTCTCCTGTTGCCCTTTCCAATACAATATTCTGTCGCTTTGCCCATTATTCAAGTAGGTGTTGTACTTCCTACTTTGACGTATAACAAAAATCAGTTTGTAATGTAAAAGTTGGGTTTTTTTTTTAAATAAGCTGTATATATGGTGATTTTTATATTCATGAACAAAGAAGCCAGTAATGGCAAGTAAAGCTAATAATGTAAATAAATACATTGACCTAAGTTCAAATCTTTTTTCTGTCTCTATTTGGAGCTGGGCAAGTTAATTAGCTTTTCTGAAGCCTCAGTTTCCTCATTGGTAAAAGAGGGGCAATAATGAATTTTAGGGTCATGAAAATGCAATTATATGGGCACTGATGTATATAGCACATAGTAGAGTGCCTACTACACAATGACACATCATAAATAGTAAATGTTACTTTTTGTAAGTGAAGAAGTATTTCCCCTAGCAGTAGAATTATTCCAAATTTTACTTTTTTAAAATTTATTGATTTTTTGAGAGAAACTAATATGCTGTTCCACTTATTTATGCATTCATTGATTCTTGTATGTTCCCTGTCTGGGAATTGAACCCACAACCTTAATTTATTGGAAAGACTCTAACCAACTGAGGTACCTGGATGGGGAGTCATTCATTCATTTTAATCATTATCAAGTTCCAGGTATCTGTGGTAAGGACTGGGGATCCAATAGTGAACAAAAATACCTGTAGACTCCGGTAACCCCAAACATAGGAATAGACTGCAACTTTTACAAGTAACTGCAAAGAATATATTATGATAAATTGAATCTGACTTTCCAAAGAAGTAACACTTGAACCAAGATCTGAAAGATGGGTAAGAGATAACTAGATGAAACAGGAAAGAAAAGAACATTTCAGACCAAAAAATGTGTAATTACTCCCCATGTCCATGGAAAATTAGATGCCTTCAAAGATACTGGTTATTTTCAGGACAGAATATTATAATGATTAGGAAATAGTAAAAACAAAATATAATTAAATGAAAAAAAGCATTATAGATGTGGTTAAGGAAGGAAGAGATCAAAATTAGTCATTTTGTTAGGTTTTTGAAAAAAATTTGTGTTTACACAGAAGAAAGAAATATACCAATAACAATGATTATCTCTGTATGAAAATATCAATGATTCTTATTTCTGTCATTTTGAATTTTATAATTTATTTTTGTTTGCAATAATTAAATGTGAATTTGATTGATTTAAAAATCAAAATTTATAAAACTAATTGTAATTTCTAAAGTAGACTTAAAAGAAGAAATAAATATAAAGATGGTTTTAGAAGATTACAGAGATTTACACCCAATAAAAGCATAAATAAGTGGAACAACAAATCAATGTTCCTCTCTCTCAATACCTTCCTTTCCCTCTCTCTAAAATAAATAAATAAATAAATAAACAAACAAATAAATAAAAATTTTAAAGAAGATTACAGTGATTTAGTTGGGGAGAAGTATAAAAAGAATAGTCCAGGCAGCAGTAATGGAGTTGGAGATGAGGCCAGGATACAGCACTGCAGAAATGTGTTTTTTTTGTTTTTGTATTTTTCTGAAGCTGGAAACGGGGAGAGACAGTCAGACAGACTCCCGCATGCGCCCAAACGGGATCCACCGGCACGCCCACCAGGGGCGATGCTCTGCCCACCAGGGGGCAATGCTCTGCCCCTCCCGGGCGTCGCTCTATTGCGACCTGAGCCACTCTAGCGCCTGGGGCAGAGGCCAAGGAGCCATCCCCAGTGCCCGGGCCATCTTTGCTCCAATGGAGCCTTGGCTGCGGGAGGGGAAGAGAGAGACAGAGAGGAAGGAGAGGGGGTGGGGGTGGAGAAGCAGATGGGCGCTTCTCCTGTGTGCCCTGGCCGGGAATCGAACCTGGGACCCCCGCACGCCGGGCCGACGCTCTACCACTGAGCCAACCGGCCAGGGCCCAAAAATGTTTTTAAGCCACATAGCACTTGCAATAAATTTCCTAAATGCCCTAAATGCCAATAGACAACTATTGAAAGTTTCTATATTATTAGACCTAGGACATATGGTCCCAGCTGCATTCTTTCAATGTAATGATTATCCTTCAAATCGTCACTTAGAGGAGAACTCCTCCTTACCAAAGTTTGCCCTGATTCCTTTTCCAAACAATTGCCCACTCCTCTCTACTCCTCCTATAACTTATTCATATTGTTACATGCTATATTGTCTTTAGATTTATTAGTTTTACATGTGGGTGCAGTAAAAGCAAGGGCTCTGGAGGCAGACTGCCTAAATATAATATTGAATACTTCTATTCTTGCTATCTGTGAGACCTCAGGCAAGTTATATAACCCTTCTGGCCTCAGTTTCTTCATCTCTAACAGATTAATAGTACTTCCTTCATAGAATTCTTATGACATTTAAATGAGATGATTATCTGTGAAGCTCTTAGTAGAATGCTTTACACTTAATAAAAGTTGACATACCTCAACTCTTCTGGATGGATATATTTGCATGAGAGTGTTTGAGCAGTGGGATAGAAGACACAAAGAATAACCCACAAGATGGCAGCATTTGAATACAATTTGAGACTTGTATAACCGAAAAAGCAGAGTCCAAAAATAAAAATAAAAAAAAAATGAGAGGGGAGCAGAGTCCACCAACAAATCTAAACATCAAAGCAAATAAGCAAATGCTGGAGAAATTCAAGGCAAATTCAAAGCCTGCATGAAACAAGCAAACCTTGTGAGAAATCAAACCTATAAATTTGGTAAGCTAGCATTCTTTTATAATCAGAACGATCTGAACTCACCAAACTCTCTTTCCCCTTCACTATGACTGAGAATTTGCAGTATTCCTTTCTCAGCCCTTCTTACTTAGAATTGCTTGTGTTCCTTCTTTACCCATGTAGGGAAGAAAGAAACTTTCAAGGTTTTTGGCTAGTCTAATAATCAAATAGATATGAGATAGATTAGCAAGAGAAAATAACAAGTTTAATACATACATATGTATAGAAGCCCAAATACATGAGAGTCAGAGACCCCACAGAGGTTAAGAGACAGAAAGGGAAAATGGGTATATAAGACACTCTGAGCTAGGAATGACGAGGGGTGCCTTCCAGCTTCAAAGGGTCTTTGCAGGACCATATGAAAAGCAGATATTTAGTAAATAGATGTTAGCCCTGCCATACAGATATATCAAAAAAAGTTATCTCTAATAATCTCTCTCTTTTATTTTTAAGTGGGGGGTGTGGTGACAGGGACAGGCAGGAAGGGAGAGAGATGAGAAGCGTCAACTCATAGTTACAGCACCATAGTTGTTCATTGATTACTTTCTCATATGTGCCTTGACCCGGGGGACTCCAGCCAAGCCAGTGACCCCTTGCTCAAGCCAGTGACGTTGGGCTCAACCTAGTGACCTTTGGGCTTAAGCCAGCGACCCCATGCTCAAACTGGTAAACCTGTGTTTAAACTGGATAAGCTCAAGCTGGCAACCTTGGGATTTCACACCTGGGACCTCAGCGTCCCAGATCAATGCTCTATCCACTGTGCCACCACCTGGTCAGGCTATATAACACTTTAGCTTTAAATACCTAGGTACTATTTTCATGGAAAGGTATTTAGGTGGTAACAGATCTTATTTCTTTACTCAAGGAGAGTGTACAAGAGACATAGCCTCCTCCATAAACAATTTTTTTTAAATTAATCTCAAATACCAAGAATCACCAAATATTTGAGGAAAGCCAACATCCTGAAAGATATAAAACTACAGATTCAAAAGCTCAGCAAAACTTTGGCATGATAAATACAATGATAACTGTGCCTAGAAATATCAAGTTGCTGAAAAACAAAGATAAAGAACAATCTGAAAGCATTCAGAGAAAAATGGAATACCTATGTCATAAAAGGAATAATAATTTGAAACCCCATGAATTTCACTTCAGAAAATAAGATGACAGTATATCAATATCTTTAAAGAGGTGAAGAAAGAAACTGTCAATCCAGAACACATTCTTCAATAATGAAGGCAAAATAAAGATATTTTCAGAGAAACAAAAACTAAGAGAGTTAGTCACCATCAGAACTGCACCACAGAAATGCCAAGGAAACTTTTTTAGCCTAACAGGAAAGCTGCCAAAGGGGAACTCAAAAATTCAGTAAGGGCCCTGGCCAGTTGGCTCAGCGGTAGAGCGTCGGCCTGGTGTGCGGGGGACCCGGGTTCGATTCCCGGCCAGGGCACATAGGAGAAGCACCCATTTGCTTCTCCACCCCCTCCCCCTCCTTCCTCTCTGTCTCTCTCTTCCCCTCCCACAGCCAAGGCTCCATTGGAGCAAGGATGGCCCGGGCGCTGGGGATGGCTCCTTGGCCTCTGCCCCAGGCGCTAGAGTGGCTCTGGTCACGGCAGAGCGACGCCCCAGAGGGGCAGAGCATCGCCCCCTGGTGGGCAGAGCATCGCCCTTGGTGGGCGTGCCGGGTGGATCCCGGTCGGGCGCATGCGGGAGTCTGTCTGACTGTCTCTCCCCGTTTCCAGCTTCAGAAAAATACAAAAAAAAATTAAAAAAAAAAATTCAGTAAGGAAGAAAGAACATGAGAAATGGAAAATATTCAAGGTCAACCCTCATTATTAAATTCTGTATCTGTGAATTCATCTATTTGCTAAAATTTGTTTGTTTCCCTAAAATCAATACTCAGTGTTTTCAGTCTTCAGGGACATGTGCAGAACAGTGAGAAATTTTAGTTGCCCAGTGCACAGATTCCCAGTATAGTCCCTGCTGAGTTTAAACACAGCAATGCTCTTTCGTTTTGTTTCGGCTCCCCTAATATTTATATAAACGGGTGTCTTTTTGTGGCCAATCTGGTGCCACATTTGTTGCATTTTTATGCTTTTTCTTGATGATTTTGCACTTTAAAATGGCCCTCAAATGTAATGCTGAAGTGATAGCTAGTGTTTCTGAGCCCAAGAAAGCTGTAAAATGCTTCATAGGAAAATACTGGTTAGATAAGCTTTGTTCAAGCATGAGTTGTAGTACTGTTGGTCATCAGTTCAATGTTAATGAATCAACAATATACATTAAATAAGATGTCTTTAAACAGATACATACATAACACAAAGTTGATCAGTTGGCAATATTTTGACCAAATGGCCCACAAAAACCTAAGCCTGTATTTCCCTTGGGTGATGGTTCAGTGTTCATTAATTTGGTGTTTATAGTGACTTTCTAGAACATAACTTCTGTAAATGATGAGAATCACCGCATATAAGAGTTTGTTTTTCTGTCAATACCTTTTACATGACTCCAAAGCAAAAACTATGATATTTCCTGTGAGTTTATAATGTATGTAAACTCATAGTATAACATGACAACTACAGCCTAAAGGACAGAGTGGAGTAGGTAAATGGACCTATAAAAAGCCAAGGTTTCTATATGTTCTGTGAAATGGTATACTAACTCAAATAGACTGTAAAAAGCTAATGATGCATATTGTGATCCCTAAAGCAGCTAGTAAAAAAGTCCATGGAAAGGAGTATAGCTTAAAAGCCACACATAAATTAAAATGGAATTATAGAAGAAATTCAAATAATACTAATAAGGCAAGAAACCAGAAACAGTGTAACAAAAATCTGATGGAACAAATAGAAGACAAATAACATGATAAAAATAAATCAACTCTATCAATAATTACCTAAATGATTAAGGCTAACTTAGGGTGGTGAACATGTAATACACATGATGCATTATAGAATTGTACACCTGAAATCTATCCAGTTTTATTAACCAGTGTCACCTCAATAAATTCAATAAAAAATTTAGAGACTAAGTAAGTAAATGATTAAGTGCTAAACACTCCAATTAAAAGACAGATATTGTCCAAATGAATTAAAAAAACACACACACAACAAAAAAAGGCCCACCCTGACCAGGTTTCTCAGTGGGTAGAACATAGACCTGGCACATTAGAGGTTGCAGATTCAACCCCCCAGTCAGGGAACATACAAAAATCAGTATACAACTAAATGGAACAACTAAGTAAAAGAGTTGATTGATGCTTCTCTCCTTTCTCTCTTTCTCTTTCTCTCAAATCAATGGAAAAACAAATTTTTAATTAGAAATGTTCAAGAATATGTTGCCTAAAAGAGGCTCACTTTAAAAATCAGGTCTACCGGAAAGTTCTGTCCGTTGCTATCACAAGTTTCGACACGTAAGCACATGTTTATTTGGCACATGTGTGCCTCTCTATTTTTATCACTTAATGCATACATACTAACGTAGCAAATTAACTAAAAATTGATTCACGTTAGTCTTCTGTGTGAAGCAATAGTGTACCCATGGCTACTAATAAAGTTCATTTACGCCACTGTATTGTATACGAATTTCAACAAGGAAGAAATGCTACAGAAGCATGTAGAAATTTATTGCAAGTGTTTGGTGAAGGTACAGTTTCTGATAGGACATGCAGAAGATGGTTCGAAAAATTCGAAACAGGTGATTTCGACCTTTCTGATAAGCCATGTTCTGGGCGACCATCTTTGATCAATGACGATGTTGTTAAGACCATGTTGGAGCAAGATCCTTTTCTGACAACATCGGAGATTGCAGAAAGGCTTAATTCAGCTCAGCAAACCATTTCGGACCATATTTGGAAGATAGGATTGGTGTGGAAATATTCAAGATGGGTGCCACATGAATTAAGTCAGAAGAATTTGGATGATCGAGTCATCATATGCACATCTCTGCTTGCTCAGAACAAAATCGAGCCCTTCTTGAACTGGATGATAACTGGGGATGAAAAGTGGATTACCTACAAAATCATTGTAAGGAAAAGGGCATATTGTGAACCCGGAAAACCTAGCCCTTCCACCTCTAAACCAAATTTGACTCTGAATAAGAGAATGTTGTGTATACAGTGGGACATTTGAGGACCAATACATTATGAGCTTTTAAAACCGAACGAAAAGCTCAGTTCAGAGAAGTACTGTCAGCAACTGGATAATTTAAAGACAGCAGTCCAAGAAAAGAGACCGGCGATGTTCAATAGGAAGAACATCATACTGCATCATGATAATGCCAGGCCACATGCTGCTTTGGGGACTCATCAAAAAATCGCAGAACTAGGCTGGGAAATTCGGTCACATCCACCATATTCCCCAGACTTAGCATCCTCCAACTATCACTTGTTTTTGTCCTTACAAAATTTTTTGAAGGGCAAAAAAATTCAAAAGTGTAGAAGATATCAAACAAGCACTGGTTCAATTTTTCGCATCAAAAGATAAAACATTTTTCAAAAATGGGATATACAAATTGCCCTCACACTGGCAAGAAATCATTAATAATAATGGCAATTATATTATTTAATAAAGTTTATTGACGGTAAGAAAAATTTGTATTTTGTTTTATTCCAAAAATGGACAGAACTTTCTGGTAGACCATATATAAAGAGGTAGATACATTGAAAGTAAATGGATGGAAAAAGATATATCATAATCATAATAAATCAGACTATTATTATAGCAGAAAAATAGATTTTGAGACAAAAAATATCAATGATTAAAGAAGAATATGGTATAATAACATAAGAGTCAGTTCATCAGAAAGAAATAATGTGTATGTGCCTAATCATAAATATCATATATATGATCCTGATAACAGAACTTCAAAACACAAGGAAGCAAGAATTGATAGAACTAAAAAGAGAAATAGACAATTCCATAATCATAATCATAGCATGAAAATTTTAAAACCCATCTCTCAGCACCAAATAGAAAAATTAAAAACAAATTAGGACATCTGTAGGTGATTTGACAATAATAAGTCATCATCTGAACCACTTTGACCTCTGTGATGGTTCATTTTTATGTGTCAACTTGACTGGGCCATCAGGTTCCCAAATTTTTGGTCAAACATTATTCTGGGTGGCTCTGTGAAGGTGTTACTGGATGAGATTAACATTTAGATCAATAGACTGAATAAAGCAGATTGCCCTGCCTAATATGGATGGACCTCATCTAACCCTTTGAAGGCTTAAATAGAACAAAAAGCTGAGTAAAAGTGAGCTCCTCTTGCCAGACTACCTCAGAGCTGGGATATCAATTTTTTTCTGCCTTTCAATTTGAACTGGAACATTAGCTCTTCCTGGGTCTCAAGCCTGCAACATTTCACACTGGAATTCACACCATCTGCTCTCCTGGTTCTTAGGCCTTCAGACAGGGACTGGAATAACACCATTGGCTCTCCTGAGTCTCCAGCTTGCCTATTAAAGATATTGCAATTTAACAATCTCCATAATCATATGATCCAATATCTTACTAATCAATCTCTCTCTCTCTCCATATATATTCTACAATGACTGAAGAATACATATTATTTTCAAGTAAATAACATGGTTCATTCAGCAAGACGGACCATGTACAGGATCTTAAAAAAACTCAATAAATTTTAAAGTATTGAAGTCATACAGAGCATGTTCTCTGATCACAGGAGCTAAATTAGAAAGTAATAAAAATAAGATCTAAGAAAACTCCAAATATTTGTAAAACAAACAAGATATTTAAAATAATCCATGAGTCAAAGAAGGAATCACAAAGGAACTTAGTATTTCATCTGAAATGAAAATAAAAATGCAACAGATCAAAATTTGCATGATGAAGCTAAAGCAGGTTTTATATATAGAAATTTATAGCTTTAAAGACTTGCTAGTAAAGAGAGATCAAAAGTCAATGACCTAATATTTCCACATTAATCTAGAAAAAAAGAAGAGTAAAGTAACTCCAAAGTAGGTAGAAGAAAACAATAATAAAGATCAAGAATCAGTTAATTGAATATAGAATTAAATTGAATATAGAAAAACAGAGAAATATAACAAAGCTAAAAGTTGTTCTTTGAAAATATCAAGAAAATTGATAAAGCCCTTGCTATCGTTAGTTATGAAGAAGAAAAAAGTGATAACCGAACCATTTTCAAGGTTTGAGATTGTACTGTACTTTCAAAGCTAACAAATTCGCCTGCTATTTTTCATGGGTGCTGGTATAATGCAAAATGTATCAAGAAATATAATTTAAATCAAGAGATCAGTAGATGATAGATATGTGATAAAGCAAGTATATTACAAATGTTAATGGTATAGTCTTGGTGGATATGTAGTTGTTCACAGTAAAATTCTTCCATGTTTGTTGAATGTTTTAAAATTTCAAAATAGTCCTTGGTCAATTGGCTCAGTGGTAGAATGTCAGCTTGTTGTGTGGATGTCCTGGGTTCGATTCTTGGTCAGGGCACACAGGAGAAGCGATCATCTGCTTCTTTACCCTTTCTCTCTCTCTCTCTCTCTCTTTCTCACTCTTCTCTTCCCAGAGCCATGACTAGATTGGTTCAAGCAAGTAGGACTCGGGTGCTGAGGATGGCTATGTGGTCTTCACCTCAGGCCTAAAAAATGGGTTGGTTGCTGAGCAATGGAGCAACGGCCCCAGATGGACAGAGCATCACCCCCTAGTGGGCTTGCCAGGTAGATCTCGGTCAGGTCACATGTGGGAGTCTGTCTCTCTGCCTCCCTCTCACTAAAAAAAATTTTTATTTTTTTCAAAATAAAAGTTGGAGGAAAAGAGACTTAAAAAAGAAATCAATTACAATGCATGAACTTTATTTGGGTCATGATTAGAACACATAAACTGTTTTTAAAAATGATATATTGGCCCTGGCTGGTTGGCTCAGTGGTAGAGCGTTGGCCTGGCGTGCAGGAGTCCCGGGTTCGATTCCTGGCCAGGGCACACAGGAGAAGCACTCATCTGCTTCAACACCCCTCCCCCTCTCCTTCCTTTGTCTCTCTCTTCCCCTCCCGCAGCCGAGGCTCCATTGGAGCAAAGTTTGCCCGGGCGCTGAGGATGGCTCTGTGGCCTCTGCCTCAGGTGCTAGAATGGCTCTGGTTGCAACAGAGCAATGCCCCAGATGGGTAGAGCATCACCCCCTGGTGGGCATGCCAGGTGGATCCCAGTCGGGCGCATGTGGGAGTCCATCTGACTGCCTCCCCGTTTCCAACTTCAGAAAAATACAAAAAAAAAATGATATATTAGGAGAAATTTGAACACTGACTAGTTACTTATTGATTGTTTCTAGGCCTGTGTAAGAGATGCTGTCAGTCCCCAGGGTGCACAGTCGCTGCCGTTCCCACTTCAGTGTATTCTACCCAGAACTCAGTTGCCAGCACCTGCATTTCTTTGCCTGAGGGCTTTCTCTACCTGACAAAATCCTCTTTGCCTACTCATGTGGCTGCCTGCAAGTGCTGAGGAGTCCATGCTGCCACAGCAAGCTTCTGTCAATGTCTAATTTGCAACCTCTCCTTTTCTTTCTCAGGACCCTTCTCGTAGACTATTTGCACTCAAGTCTTTGTTTCAGTATCAAATTCTGGAGGAACCCAAATTGTGACATTGAGATAACAGGATTTTAGGGAGCTTTTTGGTGTTTTTTTTTAAGAGTTCTTAATTTTTAGAAATATTCACAGATAAAGTTATAATGTTTTCAATTTGCTTCAAAATAACCAAGTATTGGCCCTGGCCGGTTGGCTCAGTGGTCAAGTGTCAGCCCAGTGTGTGAAAGTCCTGAGTTTAATTCCCAGACAGGAAACACAGGGGAAGTGCCCACCTGCTTCTCCACCCCTCTCCTTCTCCTTCCTCTCTGTCTCTCTCTTCCCCTCCCACAGCCAAGGCTCCATTGGAGCAAAGTTGGCCTGGGTGCTGAGGATGGCTACATGGCCTCTGCCTCTGGCACTGGAATGGCTTCAGTTGCAATGGAGGAAAAGCCCAGATGGACAGAGCATCGCTCCCTAGTGGGCATGCCGGTGGATCCCAGTCACACAGATGGGGGACTCTCTCTGCCTCCCTGCTTCTCACTTCAGAAAAATAGAAAAAAAAAATCAAGTATTAGTGTCAGAGTAAATGGACGTATAAACAAAAAAAAATATGACAGAATGATAATTGTTAAAGTTCAGTGATGGACATGTGTGTTCATTATACACTTCTCTCTTCTTTGTAGATGTTCAAAATTGTACTGAAAATGACCTGTAGGAGCTAATGAAGATATAAGATCTGTTAGACTTAGGCACAAACTCGGGCTTGGGCTCTGCTCCTCTAGCCAAGCAGACTTGCCTGAAAAAGACATTGGTTCAAAAGTTCACCAGAGAAGCTGCACATGAATATTCATAGTAACCTTATTTTTAATAGCTCCAAACTACAAACAACCAGAATGTCCTTCAATGAGTGAACAGTTAAACAAACCATAGTATATCCTTACCAGGGAATACTATTCAACATTGAAAAAGAACTATTGATATACTTAATAACCTGGATGGATCTGAAAGGCAATATGATGAGTGAAAACAACCAATCTCAAAAGATCATACAGCCTGACCAGGCTGTGGTGCAGTGGATAGAGTGTTGGACTGGGATGTGGAAGACCCAGGTTTGAGACCCCGAGGTCACCAGCTTGAGCAAGGGCTCATCTGGTTTGAGCAAAAGCTCACCAGCTTGAGCCCAAGGTCGCTGGCTCGAGCAAGGGGTTACTCGGTCTACTGAAGGCCCGCAATCAAGGCACATATGAGAAAGCAATCAATGAACAATTAAGGTGTTGCAACGTGCAACGAAAAACTAATGATTGATGCTTCTCATCTCTCCATTCCTGTCTGTCTGTCCCTGTCTATCCCTCTTTCTGACTCTGTCTCTGTAAAAAAAAAAAAATCATACAGTATTCAATTTATATAACATTATTGAAATGACAAAAGTAGAGACAAAGATAGATTAATAGTTGTGAGGAGTTATGGATAGAAGAAAGTGGGTATAACCATAAAAAAGATAGCACAACAAAGATCTTTGTGGTGATGGACTATTTTTGTATCTGGATTATAGTGGTGATTACATGAATCTATACATTTGCATAGACCTGTGCACAAAAACACATACACACATGTACAAATGTGTGCATATAAAAGTGGTGAAATCTAAGTCTGAAGTAATATCTATGAATTGTACCAATGTCAATTTGTTTTGAATTTGAGCTATAGTTGTGTAAAATGTAACTGAGGGGAAACTAGGTGAAGGGTACAAGGGACCTAAATTATTTTTGCTAATACTGGGAATCTATAATTATTACAAAATAAAAACGTTTTCTAAACTAAAGACATGCAAATAAAGTTTTTAAATATATATATTTTTATTGATTAATTGGCATTAGAGAGTGAGGAAGGGAGAGATAGAGAAACATCAATTAGTTATTCCACTTATTTATGCATTCTTCAATTGGTTCTTGTATGTGCCCTGACTGGGGATTGAACTTGCAACCTTGGCATATCAGGATGATGCTCTAAGCAACTGAGTTACCTGGCCATGGCTGGATACGAAGTTTTAAAAAAGTCATCCAGATTTCAGTGGTAGCCAGCGGTAGATAGAGGCCCGAGAAGTTGAGTCCCATATTCACTATTGACAATATAAAAGGGCAAGATTCTATTCCTCTAGAAGAAAAAGGGTAGAATCTTCACTGGAAAGCCCAGTAGCCTAATATTTACAGGCCATGTAGCCTATAAACCTGATTATAAAGCCCTCTTGGAGATTGGGTAAGGTGCCCAACATTCTAATACATTCCTTTTCTGCTTAAACTAGACAATGTGGGCTCTGTTGTTTGTAGCTTTGAATGCTGGCTGGTTTTTATGCTGATAGTTTCAATTGCATAGCTTTAATTTCTGAGGGATTTTGAGGAGTGATAAATAAAGCTAAAACATATCTTTATACATGGAAGCCAAGCCAATAAGAAATTGATACCAGGCTAGAAAGTAATAAATACTCCTCTCAAGAATTTCTTTGTTATGAGCCTGATTAGAGCTGCTTTGTTACCTCTAGCAGCAGAGAGAACGGAAGCTTGTGCTACATTGCAATTATTGATGGCCCTCACCTTCTGACTTTTTTGTTATTCTGAAATATCTAAGAAACCAGAACTCTTGTGTGTATGTCTGTGTTCAGGACATGGAGTTTTCTTCTACACCTTACTAATGATATATAGTACTGCCCTCCCTCACAGCCTCTAAGAGTGGTCCACACTGGTTCTTCGGTGGTAGGAAGACTGCTGGAAAACCCTGCTGCCGTGACATGTAACTCCAATAAGGGCTCTGGAAGAGGGATGATGAGAAAAGCTTTACAATTACCCTCTACTGTAAGAAGATCAGGAGTGGACAAAAGGACAAGCAAAGGACCAGAGAAGAAAGCAAGGGGGGGGGAATGAAACTTGTAGTTGAAAGGAAAGAAGGAAAGGAAGGAAGGAAGGGAGGGAGAGAGGGAGGGAGAGGGAGGGAGGGAGGGAGGGAGAGAGAGAAAGAGAGAGAGAGAGAGAAAGAAAAGAAAGAAAGAAAGAAAGAAAGAAAGAAAGAAAGAAAGAAAGAAAGAAAGAAAGGAGGGAGGGAGGGAGGGAGGGAGGGAGGGAGGGAGGGAGGGAGGGAGGGAGGAAGGAAGGAAAGAAAAAGAAAGAAAGGAAGGAAGGAAGGAAGGAAGGAAGGAAGGAAGGAAGGAAGGGAGGGAGGGAGGGAGGGAGGGAGGGAGGGAGGGAGGAGGAAGGAAGGAAGGAAGGAAGGAAGGAAGGAAGGAAGGAAGGAAGGAAGGAAGGAAGGAAGGGAGGGAGGGAGAAGAAAGAAAGAGGAAGAGTAATTATCTTAGTCTAACTAAAAGAAGAATGAGGAAGAGAGCCAGGGCAGGATCTTTAAGGACCCCACTGCCAATATTTCCCTTAGAACCCTTATTACTGCTTCGTGTTAAATGTATATGGGGTTTGGGATCCTTGTTGGTATTGGAACTTTTATCCAATTCACTCAAGTTATAATATGAAGAAATTAATTTACAAGGTTTACAAAAGCAGAACCGCACAAACACCTTGATTGAATGCAATTGTTCTTTGCTCTCAAGCAGAACTGGCCAGTTTTATTACACATCTCTCTCAACATACTAGTTTTACATTTTTGAGTAAAATGTCACCAAATAAGCACTTTCTAAAATTTTACATAATTGCACAATGAGACTTCCCAAAATGAAGTTGCTAGAGAGGATTATCAGAGGCACTCATGCTATGACTTATATAACAATTATTTCTCCTTTGTCATTGTTCCTTCTATATCTTCTAAAATTTCCACCATTACATATTTAAACTTTCAATGAAAAATGCAAAGCAAAGAAAAACAAAAACAGAATAACTGGGGTAGCTCTGGGAACACCAAGGGCCATCATGAATTATTATCATTGCCTACTTTTCCTTGGTGCTTTTCAGTTTAGAAGGTACTTTAATATCCTTTGTTTCCCATTAATATTTTGATTTGCTATAATAACCCTGAGGAAAAAAAAGTAAGGGTTCAAATTATTCTCAAAAAGTTTAAAATGAAAAAGATGATGCCCACAGGGGTTAATTGACTTGCCCAAGGTCACAGAGCAAGTAAAAAGATCCCTCATCTCTCACATCAGAAACTGAGAAAACCTGCTGCCCTCTGCAATGCTAACAGATGAACTGAGACAAGAGAGAGCCTGGGGAATTCTTTCTAATCACCCCACATTAGCTGAACAGCACAGATTGCCTTCTAGTTCCTCTCGAATCCCACTGCACTTGCCATCTGTAAAATTCACTTACACTCTTCATATTTTGACTTGTCTTGCTTTTAGGAGTTTAAGAAGTAAATGGGTGAATGGGGTGTGTGTGTGTGTGTGTGTGTGTGTGTGTGTGTGTGTGTGTGTGTGTTTGAAGTTCCAAATTATATAGTACATGTATTAGAAACAGAAACCTAGACTTTTGTGTTCTCACAAAATTTAGCACAGTACAATACTTATAAATAATCTTTATTTTAATTAAATTAGATTAAATAATAGCATGGAAAATACACAAGTGGCCGTAAGAAGAAAGAAAAAAGGAGAATTTTACTGGAGGTAGACCAGGTACTTTTGTGCCCATTGAGTCCATCACCACCATTTTAATCATTCTTTTGCCAATGCATTTAATTCCCTTGACTTTCTTGTTGCACATGTTCAACTCAGTCATAACCCCAGATCTGCCTATAGTAAACTAGGCCTTCTTCACTTCTTACCTTGGTTAGGCCAGAGAGAAGGTTACAAACAACAGAAAGATGAACATATATTGGCTTAAACAATAAAGAGTATTTGGACCAAGAGGTCCACAGGTAAAACTGGCTTCAAATTGGGCTTGATCTTGCAGCTAAAGGAATGTGAGGAGGATCAAACTCCTTTTCATTCTGCCTTCCTCAGGGTTGGTTTCATTCTCAGACCAGACGTTACTAGGTTGCTTTCTGGTTTTCAAAAGTGCCATTGAGAATTTTGATGCCATTCTTGTTCCCAGTTCTTGGTATGTGACCTATTTTTTCCTCATTAGACACCTTAGCATTCTAAAATGTCAAAATAATCCTTGTTCATTTATATCCAGCAGGAAAAAGCAAATATATGTCCCGGTCTTCACCATAAAAGTACTAGGTCCCATGCCCACCATTGAACCAATCACTCTAGCCAGGTAAATTGGAAAAACTGATAAGCCAAATTCAGTTCTCTGTTCTGATATTCAAGCTGTAATGGAATCAATTTCTCTAGAATCCCATGGATCCAAAATGGAAACTAGTAGCTATTGAGAAGAGGGAAATAAATACTATAAAAATAATGAACACACGTTCTCTACTTTCTTTCATCTTGGATGATAGATGTTAATAGAAGAAATCAATCATTTGTAATGCACAAATGAAAAGTTGTGGTCTCCAATGTCTGTAGAATTTTTATTACATTAATTATTCTTCCCCCTTATATTTCACTCTCTACTAAATGCTTTTTTTCAGTTTATTTACTTAATCAAGTATCTCTTGTCACAAAAATGAGTAAAAGTCATTCAAACCTTAACTATTACTTAACTATTACTTTATCTCCTCTCACAGTCAAGTACTTGAAGTCTACACACAGGTAAACCATAATAAAGTGAGACAAAACAACCCATAAAATAGCAGTCATTACCCTCTTACAGATAATCTGAGTGACTACTACTTCTTTACCAATCCTCCCTCTAATCTGCCTTCCCTATAGATAAGATTTATTGAGATACCCAATCACCAGAGGCGGATTAAGGTCAGTTGAGGCCCTGGGCACAGAAGAAAATATTGGACCCTTTAAAAAAAAGTGAGACAGCCTGACCTGTGGTAGAGCAGTGGATAAAGCGTTGACCTGGGAAGCTGAGGTTGCTGGTTCAAAACCCTGGGCTTGCCTGGTCAAGGCACATGTGGGAGTTGATGCTTCCTGCTCCTCCCTTTTCTCTCTCTCTCTCTCTCTCTCTAAAATGAATAAATAAATTAAAAATTAAAAAAAAGTGAGACAGGGAAAATAAAAATACATGTTAACCATATTTTTAAATAAATAAAATATATTATATACTATTAATGTTAAAATTGCACATATGAAACCAAACTTGGTGTCATTAGAAAAAAAGTGTAAAGTTGGAGTTTTGCGGGGCCCTTCAGAAGTCGGGGCCCAGGGCATGCGCCTGGTGTGCCCACTGTTAAATCTGCCTCTGTCAATCACAAAATTGCCCTTCCTTTTTGATAGTGAGTAAACACTCATTTCTTTAGACTCTCCTCAAAATTACCCAACTAAAGCTTAAATCTGATCAATAGGTTCTTTCTAACACCCTCTTACTGGAACACCCCTCAGTTCCCCACAGTGTTTTCCTTCCCTGCAACAAGTAATAAAATCAACTTGTTCAACTAAAGCTGTATTCCTTTTGGCTGAAGGGCGTTAGTGGTGTTAGCAGTCGTTACTGTATCCATTTAAGTATTCACTGAAATCCATTGAAATATTCTTCATTTTTCTCCTGAACTACTGTAACTTAGATATGATCCTGTCATTCTCATGCTCCTATGTCCTAAAATAAAGTTGAAGTATTTGATCCCAGCTTGTGACACCCTCCTTATTTCTATCATTTTAATCACCACCTCTCCAGCTCCAATCCCATGCACAACCTGGGTGAATTAGCTCTTCTAAAGCATTTTTCTGAACTCTGGCATGACCTCTGGATTTATTTATTTATTTATTTATTTATTTATTTATTTATTTATTTTTTTTGCGAGTGAGAGACAGACAAGAAGGGAGAGAGATGAGAAGCGTCAATCCGTAGTTGTGGGACTTTTTAGTTGTTTATGGAATGCTTCTCATAAATGCCTTGACCAGGGGACTCAAGCCAAATCAGTGACCTTGGGCTTTACGCCAGTGATCTTTGGGCTCAGGCCAGCAACCATGGGGTCATGTCAATGATCCCACACTCAGGCTGGAGGTTCCATGCTCAAGTTGGCAACCCTGTGCTCAAGTTGGCAACCCTGCGCTCAAGCCAGCGACCTTGGGGTTTTGAAACTGGACCCTCAGCATCCCAGGTCAACACTCTATCCACTATGTCACCACTGGTCAGGCTGGACCTTTTCTAATGCCTAAAAATATTCTTCATCTAGCTAATTTTTACTTGTGCTTAAAGACTTGGCTTAAAAGCATGTCTTCCTCTGAGAAGACTTCTTAAATAGCTTCAGGAGTCATTACTTCATGTGTGTTTATTTCTTTTGTAGCATATATCACTGTACTGTATTTACTTACTTGTTTTCTTTATAAAACTACTAAATTCTGGAGGTCCACAACCTTGTATTATTCATCCTGACCTCTTTCTGACAGAGATCATACCCAGGGTTCTTATCCTGGGATGTTTGGAGAGGAAAGTGGGGAATGGGGTTAGGTTACTCAGGGATTGAGAATTGCTTTGTGCATTTATTAAATATAATGTGTTTTTGCAATATACTGGGTAGTCCTGCACGAAGAATTATCTCCCCCAATATGCCAGTAGTATCTCCATTAAGAAACACCATAGGGCCTGACCAGGTGGTGGTGCAGTGGATAGAGCACTGGACTTGGACACAGAGGACCCAGGTTCGAAACCCCAAGGTTGCCAGCTTGAGCACAGGCTCATCTGGTTTGAGCAAGGTTCACCAGCTTGAACCCAAGGTCACTGGCTTGAGCAAGGGGTCACTTGGTCTGCTGTAGCCCCGCAGTCAAGGCACATATGAGAAAGCAATCAATGAACAACTAAAGTGCCACAACAAAGAATTGATGCTTCTTATCTCTCTCCCTTCATGTCTGTCTGTCCCTATCTGTCCTTCTCTCTGTCTCTGTCACACACACATACACAAATCATAGGTTCTCAATAGGTATCTGTTTATTAAGGAAATGAATAAATGACCATGAATGAATAGATAAAATAATGTAAAAATGAAAGAATAAGTTAATGAATAAATGAGAAGGGAAACAAGAAGCACGAACACTACAGCTGAAGAAGAAAGTATTCTCAAAGGGGAAGCCTCAATCGGGAACTTCATGCTGTGACAAGTTAAAATTTTCTCCGGATTATATTTACTTTTCCTTTCCCCTGAGTATTATGAGAGAAAGGTGCAACCTGAGTTGAAAAAACTTAAGTTAAAAGATTCAGATGAAGATATATAGGGTGGGAGATAAATCAGACTATCTATATGTGAAAAGAGAGGCATTTCAGTAAGGCTTTTCAGACCATTTGTCTTATGACATTTACCTCACCTTTTTCAAGACAGGTCTTCTTAATTCTGATCGAAACTTTATACTCAACCATTTAACCTAAGTCCTATTATTTGCAGTTTATTGTTGCTGCAAATTAAAATCCACAGGGTGCAGACATGTACTGTGGTTTTATTCGTCAATGTAAATACTGTGTGACTCACTTCCTCCTGTTAGGGAATTTTAGCTCCGTAAAACTTTCCCAAGGCTCAACTTTTCCTAGAATAACTTTGTCATTAAAGATATAGGCACTGAATCAAAAGCTAATTGAATCATAACCATGGTAATTTAATCTGAAATTCTACATCTATTTAGTGCATAAATAATTGGTACCCAGTGTCTTTTATGCAAGAATGCCACTGTTTCTGGGTCCCAGTACAATCATTGCTCTATTTGAAATAACGTTTTCCAGTTAGATTGGCTATTGTCAACAAGACAGATAATAGCAAGTGTTGGAGAGACTGTAGAGAAAAAGGAACCCTCATTTACTGATAGTAGGAATGCAAATTAGTACAACCATTATGGAAGAAAATATGGTGGTTCCTCAAAAAATTAAGAACAGAATTACCATATGACCCACCAATCCCTCTACTGGGTATCTACCCCCAAAACTCAAAAACACTGGTATGTAAAGACACATGCAGCCCCATGTTTATCGCAGCATTATGTTGTGGTCAAGATATGGAAACTACCAAAGTGTCCCTCAATAGAGGTTTGGATAAAGAAGATGTGGTACATATATACAATGGAATACTACTTAGCCATAAGAAATGATGACATAGTGACATTTATGCCAACATGGATGGACCTTGAGAACATTATACTGAGTGAAATAAGTAAATCAGAAAAAGCTAAGAACTGTATGATTTCACACATAGGTGGGATATAAAACCCAGACTTATGTACATAGCTAGAAGTGAAGTGGTTACCAGGGGGGATAGAACATGGGGAGGGGGAGGAGGACTTGAGTGAATGGGGAGGAGGAAGAGGTGGGGGGAGAGGTGGGGGAAAAGTCTAAAGAGGGACAAATATAAGGTGATAGAAAATGATTTGAAATTGGGTGATGGGTACACAACATAATCAACAGTTCAAATGCTATAGAAATGTTCGCCGAAAACCTATGTACTCTTATTGATCAATGTCACCCTGTTACAGTTAATTTTCTAAGTAAAATAAAAATATATATATTGTTTTAAATTTCTGCAATTTGTTCCCACACCCAGTGACATAATGGAGATTTCATGTAATACTAACCCATAGATATTAGCTGGTGATCATGATCTAACCTGCATTTCAAAAATAAAGAGGCACCCTTAATGTTTTAAATTTTTTTTTACATTTTTATTCACATTTTTCATGGAAATATTTTTGTAAACTTTTAATTTCATTGGGAAAAGCAGTAGTCTTCTCAGAAGGATGACCATGATGGACTCTATTTATCTTTAATAATTATAGACCCAGCATATCCCCGACTCTAAGTGTTCTGTTTCTTTGTTTACTGTTTAAAAGAAGGGGAGAAACCCTTCTTTTTCTGTATTATTGTTTTGAGACCTATCAAATTGGTAAACTACTCCACATTGATCTATTAATGGAAGCTAATGCCTACCATAGTACTAAAATAGCCTTTTACAGATGATGTCTTAATTCACTAAATTCACTAGTTGATTCAATGGTGAAAATGATTTTAAGTATTCATAGTAGTTCAACAAAAAGAACTTTGGGAATAGACTAGATCTAAAAAAAGCAAGGCCTGGAGTTATTCAATTTATGGTAATGCAGTAGAAGATGATTCCATACAAAGATCAGCTCCTAGATCGTACTTTGTGGGAAGCTGCCATCCTCAGTTATAAACAAAGCTGTTTAGAGCTAGCTGAGCAGATGTAAGACTTACACTAAATTTCATAAAGCATATCTATTGAACACATTAGATAGAAAGATAGATAGATATAGATAGATAGATAGATAGATAGATAGATAGATAGATAATAGGTAGATAATAGTGTGTGTGTGTGTGTGTGTGTGTGTGTGTGTGTGTGTGTGTGTGTATCTGCTGCAGATGATTTTAAAAGTGCAACTTAAAATCCAGTTTGGATAATGTAAAGCCAGGAGCCGCCATCGTGGCCATTCACATGCAGGTTCGCATTGGATTCGGACAGTGGGTAAAGAAACAACGGAGCCAAGAACTGGTGGGCCATAGTCTTTAATCCTAGCTTGCACCCGGCGGGCAAGTAAAACATACACACTGGGCTCCAAAACCCACTCACATTCAGTGCTCACAAAGCTACTGATTTATCCGAGTTTCCTAGAATCAAAGGTTTCTAGCTCACCAGCCTTATTCTCCTCAGTTCCCCATCTCCTTCCTTATCCCAGATACAAACTCTGCACAAACTGGCATCTCACTCAGCACTCCGCCATCTTGGCTGCTTCTCCTGGCCACATGGCCTCTTTCTGCTCTCTGCTCTGCTCCCTCTGCTCTCTCATGCTAATCATCCCAGGAACCAAGCAAGCAAGCTCCCGCTCCGTCCCCATTTTATAGTGTAGAAATCCAAACCCTTAATCCAATATACAAAATAGGGAAGTCTCTAATACAAAGTCACTTCTCTGAGGCATGATTGGATTGTACCACCGGGTGGGAAAGGCTTAATCCCAAAACCAAGCCCCAGGCTACAGGAATTCTGCCTGCCCACAGAGACACACATTAATATCACCTGGGCAATGGCCTCCACGTGGGCAGCGCCACTTTAACAAAGTGAGCATAATACATTTTATCTGCCCAACAGATAATAAGATAGATACATCACTATTACTGACGGTAAAATGAAATACTGCTATAAAACAGAAACAATGAAATCGTGGAGCTACCAAAGAGAGAGATCACAATCAGCTGAAAGGATCACAAAAAGACTTTTTAAAAAATTGATTTTAGAGAGAGAAGAAGGGAGAGAGAGGGGAAGAGAGAGAGAGAGAGAGAGAGAGACATCTATCTGTCCTGTATGTGCCCTGACTGCGGATCAAACCGGCAATCTTTGTGTATCAAGATGATGCTTTACTAAGTTATCTGGTCAGGGCAGAAAAAAAACTTCTACATAGACCAAATTGTGAAGAAATTTAGGAATAAATAGAATTTTGTGGAGCATCTGAAAGGATTCTTATTTCTGATTGTCAATGTAGGGGAGAATTGTGAATGACTTTGAAATGGACCAGAAAGATTAGTGGATGACTTTGGTAGAAAACTAAGTGAATATAAGGGTCACTGGGCTATTTTACAACTCTATACTTTTTAGGTTAACAATAGCAATGTAGATAACTCCTGTTCATAGACATATAAATCTGTCATCTAGCAGTCTAGTCCCTTCCTACCACCTACATTCAGTACAGACACCTCAAGTAGATTCCCAATGCCACAGCCCAAGCACCCAAGTTGTCAACTTCACTCCCACTGACTTTCTCACTGAGGCCTGTCCTTGCAGAGCACAGTGTCCAAGGAGGTTCTGATCTATTTTCCAATGTATCCCACAATATCAGTCCTCCCACTTCCTGCCCATGCATCTTCCTCTCACTCCTATTCCTAACACACAGCAATCATCCTGTTCCTTTTTTTATATATTGCCTTTTTAAACAATATAACTATAGACTGTGGATTTCGGTCCATGAAGGTACAAATTTCTGTCTATGTTCATCCCTATCAGTCAGCTTCTCTTTAGTACCCGAGACATAAAAATCCCTCTGAAGATAAGAACTATAATACAAAGGATCATTAATACCTTAGAGTTCTCTGACTTTGAAGTTATCTCATAGGTGAAATGTCTTTTTGCCTCTTAATTGTGCCCATAAAACCCATGGAGTTTTAATTAAAAATATATATCTTCTAGAAATATTGTTTGGACTTACAGATATGCTTTTGCTTTTCTTATTATTTAGAAGTGGTGTGAGGGCATGAAGCTCACCATCCTGCATCTATGCCAATTCTATTTGCACATCATTGACAAGAGTACAGCAGAGATGAGCAGACAGGTTCTGAGATGAGGGTTCCTACTCTGACTTACTTATGGGTATCGTTATTACACTTTAAGAGCAGCACATGTTTTCAGAAAGTTCAAGAACTAAGAGAAACCAGAATAACATATAGTGTGTCCGTAAAGTCATGGTGCACTTTTGACCGGTCACAGGAAAGCAACAAAAGATGATAGAAATGTGAAATCTGCACCAAATAAAAGGAAAACTCTCCCAGTTTCATACCTATTCAGAGCAGTTCGATGTGGGCTCACACACAGATTTTTTAGGGCTCCTTAGGTAGCTATCCCATATAGCCTCTACAGCAGGGGTCCCCAAACTTTTTACACAGGGGGCCAGTTCACTGTCCCTCAGACCGTTGGGGGGCCAGACTATAAAAAAAAAAAACTATGAACAAATCGCTATGCACACTGCACATATCTTATTTTAAAGTAAAAAAACAAAACAAAACAGGAACAAATACAATATTTAAAATAAAGAACAAATAAATTTAAATCAACAAACTGACCAGTATTTGAATGGGAACTTTGCTCCTCTCACTGACCACCAATGAAAGAGGTGCCCCTTCTGGAAGTGCGGCGGGGCCGGATAAATGGCCTCAGGGGGCCGCATGCGGCCGGTGGGCCGTAGTTTGGGGACCCCTGCTCTACGGATTCGTCACTGGCTGATGGCCTACCAGAATGGGGTTTCTCCACCAAACTGCCGGTTTCCTTCAACTGCTTATCCCACCAAGTAATGTTATTCCTATGTGGTGGTGCTTCGTTATAAATGCGCCGATATTCATGTTGCACTTTGGTCATGATTTCGAATTGAGCGAGCCACAGAACACACTGAACTTTCCTCTGTACCGTCCACATCTCGACTGGAATGGCTGTGGGCTGCTCCGCTGTATACACGGTGTTACGTCATCATCTGCACATGCTCACATGCTGCCACATCATCCTACAGAAACTGGGAGGATTTTCCTTTTAGTTGGTGCAGATTTCACATTTCTATCATCTTTTGTTGCTTTCCTGTGATCGGTCAAAAGTGCACCATGACTTTACGGACACATTGTATAAGGAAGCCTTCTCTTACTATATCCCCAGGAAACCTATGAGTTAATAATGCCCATCTGGAAAGAAGAGAAAGACATGCCAAAACAGATCATGTATTACTTTAATTGAATCTTTGTATATAATTTGCTTACAATTTTTTCCATATTTAAGGTTGCAAGATAGTGCATTCATTATGACCTTGAATCATATCATGTTCAGGTTATATAATTATAAAATAATTAAACTGCCTTTATAAAATTATATGAAAATCAAGTGATTACATCTTAGAAATGTAATTTAGATTATGTTCAGTTTCTAACCCATAATAAACTTGGCACCACTAGAGAGGTTTGGAAACAAGACACCAAGTGAGCATTGCTTGGCATTCTTCCACCAAAATTCCTGCTGTGGAAGATTGGCCCTTTCAAATAACACCAGATACTGAACTGGTATTTAACTTAAAAATCTTTAATCAACAAAGATCTCAACAACCACTTAAATTTTACTACATGTCAATTCTAACTAGCAATTATGAAATAGCTGCTAATGCCATCAACAAAAGAAGAGCGTTTGAATTGAGGGGTTGAAGAATTCACAGAGAGATCACTATTCTGTTTCCAAAAGGAAATTTTATAAAGGCATACCTTGGAGATATTGTGGGTTCAGTTCCAGACCACAGCAATAAAGTGAGTTTCGCAGTCAAGTGAGTCATAATCTTTTAGCTGAGGTGTCTCCTTGCAAAGCATGATGTCCAAGCAGGTTCTGATTTATTTTCAATGGTGCCCATAATATCAGTTCTTCCCAGTTCCTGCCCACGGAGGGTCTTGCCTTCAATTTGTTAAAAATGCAACACCTCTGACACATAACCAAGTGAAGTGCAATAAAGTGAGCCATGCCCGCAGTAGATTAGCTGAAATTAAGAACAGACATGTTGAGTCTTTTTAAATTTAAATTCCTTAGACAGGTGTACTTTATTCAGTCATTCTCATTCTTAATTAACATGTAAAAGTATAGCATCCTAAAACCCATCTGCAAAAGTATGTTCATTTTCATAGTTATGAGTACCTTTTTATATTTTTTTAATAACTGATTTTAGAGAGAGAGGAAAGGAGAAACATCAATCCATTTTTCACCCATCTACATATTCATTAGTTGATTCCTTTTTAAATTTCTTTATTGATTGATTTTAGAGAGACAGAGGAAGGAAGACAGAGAGAGTGAAACATTCATTTGTTGTTCCACTTAGTTGTGCATTCATTGGTTACTTCCCATAAATGACCTGAACAGGGATCAAACCTGCAACCTTAATGTTTCAGGGATGATACTCTAACCCAGTGGTAGTCAACCAACCTGGTGGGTGTTCCAGCTTTCATGGTGGGTGGTAGTGGAGCAACCAAAGTATAAATAAAAAGATAGATTTAACTATAGTAAGTTGTTTTATAAAGATTTATTCTGTCAAACTTAGCAAAAATCTGACATAAAGTACTTGGTAAATAATTATTATTATATGCTTTAACTTGCTATAACTCTGCTTTATAAATTTTATAAAGTAAAGTTACTTCCCTACTTTATAAATCACCGTTACTGTGGAAACAGTGAATGGTTAGAAAATTTTACTACTAACAGAGATACAAAAGTGGGCGGTAGGTATAAAAAGGTTGACTACCCCTGCTCTAACTGAACAAGCTAACCGGCCAGGGTCATAATTAAGAGTTTCTTTCTTTTTTTTTTTTAATTTTTTTAATTCATTTTAGAGAGCAGAGAGAAAGGGAGAGAAAGAGACAGAGAGGAAGAGAGAGAGGAGAGAGAGAGAGAAAAGGTTGGGAGGAGCTGGAAGCATCAACTCCCATATGTGCCTTGACCAGGCAAGCCCAGGGTTTCGAACCGGCAACCTCAGCATTTCCAGGTCGATGCTTTATCTACTGTGCCACCACAGGTCAGGCAAGAGTTTCTTAATGAAGAAAAGATTAAGACCAAAGAAATCCTTTGCTAAGTGTTAGGGAATCATGAAGAAAGATCACATTTATTTTAGGAGAAATTTCCAGATGAGATATATATCTCCACCAATATCATATAACATCTGAGACTCATCTATTTAACCACCTCCTACTATTCAAAGCATCTTAGACTTGTCCAGTATGTTTTATATTTCAATTTGCTTCCATGTCTATTAGTTTATCCACAAGATCATGACAGAATGAAGAAATGCTCAACTGGAAGATGAGCTGAGAAATTCAAGGAATCCACCTTTCTCACCCGTTGGGAAGCAGTGATGATTAATGCATGCAAAGTTGATCAGCCTCTCAGTGCTGCTACCAGAGGAGAACCCGAGTAAGACAAGGATGTGGAACAACAACAGCAACAAAAAGGTGTTCTATGGAAGTACCTCCACAGGTTGATCTGATCACAAATTTCTCACTGGGCAGATCATGGATGGTAGCCACGCCCCAGACCTATAACTTCTTTAGCGAAAGGTTTTAAGCTAGCTCTGACCATTATTTTTGTCTATCTAGGTTCACACACTTCTGAAATACCAGATATAATATCCATCCAAAGGGCTATTAACCCTCAAGAGAACACAAAATTTTGTTAACTGTTTTGTAATCTAATCTCCATCTTACTGCCTCCAATCTTCCTTACATTCCCCTCCTTAATTTCAAATGCATAAAAGAAGCTGCAAAACCGTTATTCTCTGGAGCATTTAAAATCTTGCTCCCTGGTATATGTCATCAGTTTGGCTCAAATAAGTGCTTATAAGATTTTTCTACAGGTTTAGATGTTTTCTCTTTTTGACAGGTAGAAGCACTTTGGAAACAGCAGCTGGTAAGTATAAGTTAGGACAGGACTTGGTCCTCACAGTCAAAGCAAAGCCAACCTTAACTGAAAGCTAGATCAGTCTTTGGAAGGGCAAGCTAACCCTGGACAACACAAATAAATTAGACAATGTTTTCTGATTTGGCTCTTATTTTTCTAATTTCTGTTCTCTTTCAATGTGTGTAGGGGGGAAGGTTGTTTATTGATTTTGAACTTTGCTAAAGATGAGCCAACTTCTAAAACTGTTATTGTCATCACAGATGTATAGCTATTTAATAGATGTAATTTAAAACACCTTTGTTTCTTCAGATTCATATATTTAAATTTTCAGAGCAGTAGATTTAAGTGAGAATTGCTGGAAGAGAGGGGCACTGATACATTTTAATAGCATGATCATTGCAGTTTTCTAGATTTTCATATTCGCAGCAGAGTGAGTGTGTTGTTTTAGTGAGATTGACAAAAGTGAAGGGGCATGGAAAAGTCTGGAAGTCAAAATACCAACGTTTTCATTTCTCTGGATTTTCAGTTTTCATCTCTTTTTGGCTCTGCTCTCCACAAAGTAAATTAAAGTTTAAAACTCTCAGTGACACCAAAAAGAGCCTCTAGGATTAGATTATCCAAATAGAAGGAAAAGAACAACAACAAGACATCAAACAAACAGAACTGGAATTAAACCTGGAGATTGCAAAAACAGTCCCTAATAGCCCCAACTGTTCGCCCCACTCATTTGAGCATCCCTAGATATAGCCAAACATTTTAATATATCTGCCACTAGGTGGCACTATAAAAACACCTTTACTTTCACTTTTTCCTTCCCGAAGGCTAGACAGGAAGGAAGCAAAATATTAGGTAAGGTAATCCATTCAGTCTTTGAAATTGCTATCATTTATTAATTTAACTGAATCTTTAAATTATCACCCCAAACAACTTGTAACGACTTGTCAATACTTTAATTTTCTAGCAGCAAGTACAGTTCCACTGGTGACAGACTGGCTCAAAGTCAGCTTTAGGTTTTGTTGTTTGCCAGATAGAAAACTGAATAATAAGAAGGTGAGAAAATTGATAATATGTGAGAGAACAGACAGAAAAAAGAAATACATTTACAAGAAGATGTAAAATCTTGAATTTTCTTTGGTTTCCATTAAAACTGCCGGAGCCACAGAGGATTGTTGGTTTAATGTTCTATCAGTAGTACCATAATTTATTCTTTTGTTCCATCATGAGGACTGTAGAGGAAAGGTCCGTGCTAGCAGGAGGCACAGGAAGAGATTACATATGCAAATAATTCTGTAGCTCTTGTACCAGGACAGGGTTTGTCTTATAATATTTCTTTTAAGCCACACAGAGAAATCTTTGGTTGGTGGCCAAAAAATCCAAATTGTGAGGTTGAAGAAAGACAAAGGAAGAGAATATTTGAAAGGGGCATGTAAGGCTATGATGAAAAATCAGAAGATGTGTGATGACTGCAGTGGTTGTGATATTTTTTTAAGAACTAAGGATAGAGGGGCCGAGGGGGATGGGTAAGGAATATAAAGCAGGTTGGAGAAGCACGGTTAAGTGTATTCAGGCCTGGGTGATTGAGGACATCTGATCATATCCAGACAAAATGTAATTTCTGTGACTGGCGGTAGGTAGGAGTACCCCAGGTCACTTGCCTTCCTACGCCGGCCTGGCTGCTTCTTGACTCCCCTTCCCAGGAGCAGGCAGCTGTTCCCCAGAGCTGAGGTGCCAGATGCTGCTTCCTCCCTGCAAGAGACAAAAAGACGTGGAGGGAGAAATTTAAAGACATCAAAGAGCCTGAGTGGATGAGCCGCCCCTGTAACCGGCAGTTCTACTACTCCGGGAAGGTCAGGGAGGAAAGAGAGACAAAGAGGTTGGAACATTTGGGTTGGGGTGGGTTGAGGGAGGGGTGGAGGAGGGCTATTTCGAATGAGCCTTCTTCCAGCACACAGTCATTCAGTAAATACTTTTTATCTTCCTTTGTATTTTAGCTTCCAAACATTGGCTCCTCTGAAAAGGTCACCTCGTTATTCAGACAGAATTTGTGACTCTCAGCAGCTGGGAATACCTTGGAACCAAAGGAAACAATTAAGAGAGAGAAAAAAATATCAGAGCCATTAATAAGCCAAAATATGGGAGAAAGATTATATTATTTTTTCAGAGAAAAAGTATTATATATCTAGAGAAAAAGTCAGAATTGATTGAATTTGCAGCATTATTTTTTTAATGACAACAAAACCTCAACATTTCTCTTTAATTCATAAACCTAATAAATTCTACTTATCATTTACAATAATTCTAAGGTGTTCTAAAGACACTTTTATGTTATAAAATAGTTTCATACTAGTTTGAGTAACTTTAGAAAAGAAATGGCCCATTTCAGCACTAAAAACTATGGAAAAATCCATAGGGAAACATTTTTTACTCTCACTAATGAGGAAAGAATCTAAGAAGGATTGCTGAATTTTTGAGATCACAGAGTTGTGTTTATACCCACAATAAAATGTTAGGCTACTACATCAGAAAAGCCTTGGTTCATTTATTTTGACACAAGTATTTGAAATAATTTAGTTTCCTTAGTAAATGGTCTGTAGACTCTTCAAAGTGTTATGAGCTAAAATATTATTAATGTGAATTCACTCAATGCACCTCATAAATTTTGCTGAGAAATGAGATGTAAACACTGCATCTCATGGTAGCAAAAGTTGGAGGAGGGCAGCAGAGAGAGGAACAAGGATGAACAGTGAGGCTGAATTTATGGGAGTTCAGAGCAAGAAAGTGGGAAGCACCAGCAACTGGACAAAAGAAGTCATGAAAATTGGATTTTGTTATCAATTATCATTTAGATCAGCTTGAAAAATAAACTATGTGGTTAATAAACACAGGGAATAGTTCCTAATGAGTCTACAGCTTGCTCAATTAAACTCCTATTAGCACGGTGAAGAAGGCTTTCGGGTATAAAATGTTGGTATATTGACTCTAACTACAAGAAAAGTACAACCATCATCCGACAAATGAGCACATTTTCACATAGTCCCTGGGAAATCTTTTTCAGGAGTGAAATTTTGAGGAAGAGAAAGTCAAGGTTGGTGGAGACTATGGAATGAGTGTCTCTGTCTCACAACTTCAATTGTTGTGCCAGGGTCCAAGGTGTCAGGTGACATTTTTACTTTCCTTGTGTGGAGGGGCTCTTGCTTCTCCACCTGAGAGCCTTCTCAACCATCCTTTCTGTGATTCTTCTTTGTCCCCTCACACTGTCCTTTCAGGAAGTCATCTTTGGACCCTCTAAGTCTAAGATACTCCTTATCTGAATTTCAGATAAAGTTTCAGGCTATTCTCCAGCTTACTTTATCATGATTCCTGTATACAGCTGTATCCTTTATTGAACTCTATAAACTTCTCACAGAATGTGACTTTAGTCAGAACTATCTTTTCAGATAACAGTTTATCTAAAAATATTTAAAACACCTAATGTCCATATAGCTTTAGAAATAACATTCCCCATGAAGTGTGGGCTGGGATTTTCCTAGCAATTCAATATAATCTAGTTCTCATGTGTGAAATTCACTCACTATAATCTAGTTCCCATCCTCATCCATCTAGTAGTTCATTAAGTTTATGCTGGACATCAACTCTAATACTACTCAACTCCCACCCCCACCCCCATCCTAGGGGAGCATACTCTGTGGCCTTGAGCTATGGTGACCAACAGTTCCAGTTCGTGCAGGACTGGGAAATTTCCAAGGATGTGGGGTTTTTAGTGCTACAATGGGAGAAGAGCAGGTAAATTGGAGTAGTTGGCCACCCTAACATTGCTCCTCCAGTTCCCTAAAACACTTCTGTTACAATTCTCCAAAACATATGGTAATGTAATCTTTAATATTCTTGTTTGTCTCTCTCACCAGACTGAGTTTGTCTTTATGTATTCTTAGCATCTAGCACAGTGCCTGGAACTTAATTGATGCTCTAAATGTTCACTGAGTGCCATAAAAGAATGGAGGAATTTATGCATGAAGGAGAAAGAAGGAACAAAAATGTTCTTTATTTCCCCACAAGCAGAATACCTTTTTTGTATCTCAGCCCTATCACAGAAGGTTTTCAGAGAAAACATGGTTTCCACTGCAGCCCAGAAAGTCAAGGGTAACTTTGGGACCCTCTTCCTGGAAAAGGCCCAAACGCATATGGTGAGCTGCCTGCTCCCTCTTCTTTTGTGTGACTGCAGTGTTTTCTCTACAAAAAGGCTTCTCTCACCCTTCTCCCATTCTGGGAAGCCTCAGTTGCTTCTCCTTCTGGGCTTCTTGAACATTTGTGTGTCTGCTCTGCTATGCTGAGGGCATCCTGAACTATCTGCATCTTAATTCATTTTTAGATCACCGGAAGCTAGCATTTTATCTGGTCCATGGTACATGCTCAGAAAAGGAATAAAAAAAAATGTTGAAAGTATAGAGGAATTTATTCATGAGTATATCATAAGACAGAAGTAAGAGATGAGAGGAGCTAAACTTGAGGAGGTACACATATTTGCAACCTAGATTAATTAAGCAGTCTTCTGGATTAATTTTATTTTAATCTTCACAACAGATCTCATGAAATTTGAATTATCCCCATTTTATGAAGGATAAAATGAAAGGTCAGAGAGATTATGTAATGGCCCAAAATCACATAGGTCTTGAGTGGTACAGTCCAATCTGGCTTTGCATTTCATTTCATTTTACTTGATTTCATCTAGGGAGAGAGGTTTTTTACTTGGACAATTATAGTACCACACATGAAGAAAGCAGGAATTTGGAAAACTGCCTTCTAGTATATATTAGAGGTGGAGAGGGAGAGTGGACCAGAAATACCAAGAGATTTTTTTATTATTAAAAAAACAGTCTGTGCTGACCTGTGGTGGCACAGTGGATAAAAGGACAACCTGGAATGCTGAGGTTGCCAGTTCGAATCCCTGGGTTTGCCCGGTCAAGGCACATACAGGAAGCAACTACTACTATAAATAGATGCTTCTCGCTTCTTCCTCCTCTTTCTCGCTCTCCCTCTCTTGCTCTCTCTCTCTCCATTCTCCCCCAAAATCAATAAATAAAATCTGCCTGACCAGGTGGTGGCGCAGTGGATAGAGCATTGGACTGGGACATGGAAGACCCAGGTTCAAAACACCAAGGTCACCAGCTTGAGTGAGGGCTCATCTGGTTTGAGCAAGGCTCACCAGTTAGGGCCCAAGGTTGCAGGCTTGAGCAAGGGGTCACTTGGTCTGCTGTACCCCCCTACCCCCCCCCCCACATCAAGGCACATATGAGAAAGCAATCAATGAAAAATGAAGGTGCCACAACGAAGAATTGATGCTTCTCATCTCTTTCCCTTCCTGTCTATCTGTCCCTCTTTCTATCTCTCTCACAAAAGTAAGTAAGTAAATAAATAAATAAAATCTAAAAAAAATTTGTGGAACCAAACACCCTAAAGTTCCCTTTGGAGTATGATATGTATACATGACTTCCTCAAATACTCTACATTTTGAGATTTGAAGGAAGGTCAAGCTATAATATACAGGCCTGGGCCTATTGTTATTTTTATATTTATTAGTGAGATATGAGTGAATGTGATTTTGTGATCTTTAGGAACTCAGAAGAAAGAAATCCAGTCCCAGATCTCACCTGAAACCCAAAACCTGGAGGAATTCCACTTATAAAAAGGAGAAACATCAAAATAAAGGGAAGTTTGAAAAGGGTCCTAGGACTGAAAACCTTATGAATTTGATAGGAAGCATGTGTGTATGTGTGCATGTGTGGGAGATGCTCAGGGTTACAGTTTAGTTGTATTATAATCAGATATGCAAAGAAATATAGCTTCTTTACTTCCTATAACTGGGGTGGGAAGTAGGTGAAGAAATAAGAGATACTGTTCTAAATTTAATTTTTTAAAATTGTAAAATACATCAAAATTGTAAAAAAACAACCATTTTAAGTGTTCTGTTCATTAGCAGAACTAGAGATGCTTTAATTGCCAATTAAAGTGTCTTCTGGATTAAACAGTTGTGTTCAGGTAAATATTTTGTCGATTCAAAGGCCAGTTCCCTATTGGGGATGTTCCTCCCTTTGTTTTTCTACTCAAGATAGCATCCATAGGGGAAAATACTCTTTGCAATAGGGCCACTTAACATTTATTATTTATTAATTATTTTCCATTGGTCTTTGCCACCTGGTCGATGGTCTGAAATAGTCTTTGGATGGTCTGAAATACTAAATTATAACTAGAAAGTCTACTTTGCCTCTCTATCTATTTCCTCCTGCATCTTCCCTCAAAGCTCTATCTTAAGAGTTTCACATCCAATTTCTGACATCTTCCTGTGGGAGGGAGAGATTTTTTTGTACCTTTACATTCTATCTTTCTTTTCCTCATAGCACTAAGCACAATGGCTCAGCCTTAACTGTGAATGGGTTGTTCTCTCCATACCTTGAAAGAAACTCTAATTTCAGACTGCCAACTGTAGATTTTAACACGGGAGCTTTGTCATATTATAACTTGGGAGCAAAAATCACTGGGTACCAAACAGTACCAAAATATTATCTTTATTACATATATATATAGAACTTTAAAATTGACAATCCTTGAATCAGTGATTGTCTGACATTTTTACTGGATCTATCTAAATTCAATCTTAAAAGAAAAAAAATAAAAGCCAATTTTTTTCAAAAAGGAAAAATTCACTCATTTAAATATTTATGAGTCTCTTCTATGTGCTTGTCATGCATCTTGCTAGCTGTATGTCCAAGAATTGAATTTAGCAAATGGGGGAAAACTTCCAAAATGAGTTATGATTTCACATACACATACACACACAAACACACTATCTGATTTGAATAACATTTGATTCTCCTACTTTTGACTTTATTTTAATCAGAGAAATAATAGAAACTTATAATTAAGTCTATTAGGTCTTGATTCAATACCACAGAATATTATTCTTTATGTCTATAAGAAAAGCTTTCGAGAGATGAAGAAAACATTTTACATTGCTAGTAACCAGAATAATTTTGGAAATAGTGCCCATTTCAAAATAATATTCAATTGTATTTAGAGTATTTGACTTTAAGAATTTCTATGAAAGTTTTCCCTGACAATGCAATCATTATGTTCCAATATTTTAAAGCAGTATTAACCTTCTAAATTTGATAATAATATACTGATATGTACTATATTAAGAATATTAAGAATAAAATCTTTCTTAATGTTTAATATCCATTTTTGACATTTTCTCTTTTCTAGGATAAAATAATATGAACTAAAGATAGCTATCAATTTAATTAAAACAGCAATATGGCTGAGTTTTTTTAATATTGAGATTAGTTGGACACATCTCAGCCATAGCTAGATAATTTACATTAATATTAGCACTAGAACAATTTTTATAAACAAAATGGATACTTGAGGCTTGTCAAAGTTGTTTAAATATGGAAAAAGAAGGAGATCAAAACACAATAGAAAGTACATGGGTTCTCATGGACATCACCCCATGGTTGCTGGCTTGAGCCCAAAGGTTGCTGGGTTGAACCCAAAGGTCACTGGCTTGAAGCCCAAGGTCGCTGGCTTGAGCAAGGGGTCACTCATTCTCCTTTTATACATATGAGAAAGCAATCAATAAACAACGAAGGAGTTACAACGAAGAATTGATGCTTCCCATCTCTCTTTCTTTCTGTCTGTCTGTCCCTATCTGTCCCTCTCTCTGGTTCTCTCTTTGTCTCTGTCAAAAAAAAAAAAAGTGCGTGGGTTCTAACAGAAAGAATTATTCATCTGAGAAAGACCGAGAGTACAGAGCTGTGGTTAACCACAGCTACACCAGACACACTAGATGAAACAAATGTTAACATTCACCTTTTTTTAGATTTATGTAATGTTCTTGGTTGTTCTGACTTATTGTGTTGCTAGTGTGGTTAATACATTCATTATAGTTTAACTTAAGTTTGTTCTGTTCTTATGTAAGCAGCATTATCAGATAAGAAATTGGGCAGTGCCACTAAGAAGTAGGTCGATTTTTTTGTGATAGCTGCTTGTTCATTTCAAACTAAGCTATAACAAAAAGCTTTAGTTTTCCCCTCTACCCCCTCACTTTTTCCACCTGACCTCAGTTCTACACAATAGACCACAGGAAAGGGGGAAAAGTCTCTAATCCTTTTCAAACCTCTTTTAGGCAAATGGATCAATACATACTGAACACCAACTTTGAGAAACTATGGAGACCAAATGTTGTTCATTCTTCACTTCCTACATTCAGAAAGGATATGTGGTCTGACCAGGCAGTGGCACAGTGGATAGAGCATTGCCCCAGGACACTGAGGACCCAGGTTCAAAACCCCGCCAGCTTGAGTGCAGGCTCACCAGCTTGAGTTTGGGGTCACTGGCTTGAGCATGGATTTATAGACATGACTCCATGGTTGCTGATTTGAGCTCATGGTTGCTGGTTTGAGCAAGGGGTCATTGGTTCAGCTGGAGGCCCCCAGTCAAGGCACATATGAGAAAGCAATCAATGAACAACTAATGTGCTGCAACTACGAGTTGATGCTTCTCATATCTCTCCCTTCCTGTCTGTCTCTCTATATCTAAAAAAATATATAAATAAAAATTTAAAAAAAGAATGTGTGATGGGTAGAAGGCAAAAAGCCAAGTGGTCCTATGGGATTAAGATAAAATGAAAAAACAAACAACCAAACAAACAAAAAAACCCTGGTCAATGAAGAGTACACAACAGGTGTAAATAGTGTTGGTGGCATCTAGAATTGAGGATGTTGCTGTTATCTGAAGATCTTTAGACAGTGATAATTGTATTGGATTGCCCTAGTGAAATTGTGAAGGAGGCAAATTTAGGCAATAATAATAGCTAAGATTTATTGGGTACTTCCTATGTATCAAGCATATTCTAACAAGGTTTATTTTATTTACTCTTTATGATTCCATTGTGAGGGATATACTGTCATTATTTTTGTTTTACAGATAAGGAAAATGAGGCATAGAAATGTAAGTTGTTTAACATTACACATTTAGTAAATGATGGAATACTTGCATTCATGCATACTGATACAAGAGGCCACAAATTTAATCTGTGTACAGAGTCACCTAATCACAGTAAGCTTGAGTTCATTTAAAAATTCTTTGGCCAGGACATGGAAACAACCAAAAAGCCCATCAATAGATGACTGGATAAAGAAGATGTGGCACATATACACTATGGAATACTACTCAGCCATAAGAAATGATGACATCGGATCATTTACAGCAAAATGGTGGGATCTTGATAACATGATACGAAGCGAAATAAGTAAATCAGAAAAAACCAGGAACTGCATTATTCCATACGTAGGTGGGACATAAAAGTGAAACTAAGAGACATTGATAGGAGTGTGGTGGTTACGGGGGGGGGGGGGGGGGGGGGGGGGGAGGGAGAGGGAAAGGGGGAGGGGGAGGGGCACAAAGAAAACTAGATAGAAGGTGACAGAGGACAATCTGACTTTGGGTGATGGGTATGCAACATAATTGAACAACAAGATAACCTGGACTTGTTATCTTTGAATATATGTATCCTGATTTATTGATGTCGCCCCATTAAAAAAAAAAATTTAAAAAAAATATTCTTTGGAACACAGAAATTTTTAAAAAGTATCAAGAACACTCAATGAAAAAAAGACAGTCTCTTCAACAAATGGTACAGAGAAAACTGAATAGCCACATGCAAAAGAATGAAGCAGGACCTTTATCTTCTACCATATACAAAAATTAACAAAATTAATTAAAGACCTAAATGCAAGGCCTCACTCAAACTATAGAACTCTTAAAAGGTAATATAGGAAAAAGCATCATGACAATGAATTTGGCAATAATTTCTTGGATATGATAACAAAGCACAGGCAACAAAAACAAATACAGAAAAATAAGACTACATTAAACTTTAAAACTTCAGTGTATCAAAGGACACAATCAACAGTGAAAAGCAACCTGCATAATGGGAGAAAATATTTTCAAATCACATATCTGATAGGGGTTAATATCCATACTATATAAAGAACTCCTGCAACTCAGTAACAACAGAAAACCAACACATAACCCTAGTTTCAAAATATGCAAAGGACTTGAACAGACATTTCTACAAGGATATATAAATAGCCAGTAAATATATGAAAAGATGCTTAACATCACTAATCATTAGAGAAATACAAATCAAAACAATAATGAGATATCACCTCAGATGTGTCAGAATAGCTATTATCAAAAAGACAAGAAATAACAAGTGTTGGTGAGAATGTAGGAGAAAGGGACTCTTCAAAACAGTAAAAATAGAACTACCATATGATTCAGCAATCTTATTTCTGGGTATATATCCAAAAGAATTGAAAGCAAGGTCTCAAAAAATTGTTTGCACACATGTTTATAGCAGCACCATTCATAATAGCCAAGGGGAAAAAGCAAACCAAATGTCCATTCATAGGTGAATGGATAAACAAAATGTGATATATACATACAATGGATTATTAGTTAGTCTTAAAACAAAACAAAACAAAACCTTATCACATGTTACAGCATAGATAAGTCTCAAGGACATTATGGAAAGTGAAATAAGCCAGTCACAAAATGACAAATACACTATAATTCCACTTATATGAAGTATGCACAAGAGTCAAAATCATAGAAACAGGAAGTAGAATGGTGATGTCAGGGACTTTGGGGGAGGGAGAAATCAGAGTTGTTGTTTAATGGATATAGAGTTTCAGTTTTGCAGAGAAAGAAAGATCTGGAGTTCTGTTGCACAACAATGTGAATACAGTTAACACTACTGGACTTTAGAGTTAAATATGGTTAAGATGATAAATTTTATGTTACATGCTTCTTATAATTAAAAATAATAAACAACTAAATAAATAAAATAGTAGCTGAAAGGCACATATCAACAATTTTCTTCTACAATTTGTTCTTTTTTTTTTTTAACTGAGACAGAGAAAGAGTCAGAGAGAGGGATAGTAGGGACAGAGACAGGAAGGGAGAGAGATGAGAAGCATCAATCATTAGTTCTTCATTGCGACACCTTAGTTGTTCATTGATTGCTTTTTCATATGTGCCTTGACTGTGGGGCTACAGCAGACCGAGTAACCCCTTGCTCAAGCCAGCGACCTTGGGTCCAAGTTGGTGAGCTTTTGCTCAAACCAGATGAGCCCGCGCTCAAGCTGGCGACCTCAGGGTCTCAACCTGGGTCCTCCACATCCCAGTATGACACTCTATCCACTGTGCCACTGCCTGGTCAGGCATTCTTCTACAATTTCTAAGATCTACTCCTGCCCTGATATTCTTTTGCAGTATTCTAAATTGGGTACAAGAGCTCCTTAGGGCTTTGCTGAACCTTTCTCCAAAGTCACCGATGTCCATGATCTCCAGAACATTGCATGACCTACCAATCCTATCTCACAGTAGTATTCAGTGTCTCAGTTCTTCTGATGCTCATACTGCCTTACAGAAATAATATCTAATTCTTTAATCCAGATACACACACACACACACACACATATACATACACACGTGTGTGTGTGTGTGTGTGTGTCCCCAGAGGGTATTCTAAAATAATAAAACGAAATCTAATAAAGCAAATAGCCTATTGAAATAAATATATTATTAGGAATGAGGACAGGAAGGGAGTTTTGCAATCAATTGAATGGCTTCTCACTCAACAAAGAGGAATATTAGGCCAGCAAATCAAAGTAGAATGCCTAAAAGTTTAAAAAGAAAAAAACCCCAATACTTGAGGATAGGTATTCAGGCACGACAGCAAAGAGAAAACTTTCCCAGAGAGCAGAAAATAGTTTGGTGGTTGGTCAATTCATTTATGCCACATTAATATTCAACATTGACTGTCTGTATTTCTTTCTTTACTAATGTCAGGTCACTATTATTGGAGCTGAGTTTTCCCTTCCTATATGTGCATGCCCAGGAAATCTCCCAGAATGAAACTGTCACTCAGGGATGTACAATACTTTGAGTAACAATTGAAAGAATGAGAAAGGTAGTAAGGCTATCAGAAGAACCAGAGTAGAAGGGACATTACTCTGCCCAAGATAAGAAAGCATTCACAGAGAAAAACCAGATGGTGACCACTAGTGAAGAATTTGAGTTCTCTTCCCCTTAACAGCACAGAGAGTTCTCATATCTCTCCAGGTTCAACAGCCAATGGTTTCTCTTGTTTATTGGCTTCCCAGAAGGTGATAAGTAAATTGATAACAGCCAGAAAAATGGAACAAGGGCTTCTAGAGAGGCGGGGTGATCAGAGGAAATTCTTGGTCACTTTCAAGACTCATTACATGAAGAGTTCCAGAAAGCTTTGGGAAGCTGAATACAAAAGTTATTGCAAACCAACATCCACCACTGCTTCCCAGGAAGACAAACAATGTGTGAGAGATTGTGATTGAAGTGAATGGGTTTATAGACAGAGGTTGCTCAGGAATCCCTGGGATCTCCTAGCAGTGGTCCGGGAAACTGGGCTCACGAGCCACATGTGACTCTTTTGTCCCTTGAGTGTGGCTCTTCCACAAAATACCACATGCGGGCACTACCTTGATAAGGAATGTACGTACCTATATAGTTTAAGTTTAAAAAATTTGGCTCTCAAAAGAAATTTCAATCGTTGTACTGTTGATATTTGACTGTGTTGACTAATGAGTTTGCCAACCACTGTCCTAGAGAATAATCTCTTTGTAGTTAATAGCTTGCTATGCAGAATTCTCTGTTAATTAAATTTGTTAATATAAATCTGTGACAAGAGTTCTCATATTGAATTTCAAATATTTATGGTTTGGGGAAGATGAAGAATGGGGAAGGAATTATAATGTTGGACAGTATTATATGAAATTAATTAACCCATGTGGAATTTGTAAAAGATCGGTTAGAAGGATGATTCTTTACTCATGATTTTTCTATTCTTTACTATTTGTATTTCTAGCTATTGAATCAATATGACATTTCAGCAAAGGCTGAAATGTTTTTAAAGTTCTCACTTTTGTGTTAAATGAAAAGCAAGTATTAATCCCCTGGTATTTTTTAATAACGTAAAGTCTTATCATCAATGACTAACAGCCTTTTTCCTGGTAAACTTTTTTTTCTTTCTTTATCTCTGACAGAATAGCACAGTTGTATATATTAACATAATACATATACATGCACATATGTGGAGGCCACTTTGTGGTTACAAACAAATGGGTTGGGTCAGTTGATTGGAACTTGGAATGATTGTACATATAAAAATATTGTTAAAATGTAGTTTTTTAAAATTATACTTTCATGGGACACTGATGTCCCACAAGAAGTTTTCACAAAAAACTGCAAAAGAGTAATGGTCTTTTCCCAATTTTTATGGTAATATAATTCTTGGACATCATTTTCTTGGCTTTAAGGATTTTGCTCAAATGCTTTCACTCAAGAATAAAAGAACATTTGAGAGCTTACTGTGAGCTAAGTGTTTTTGCATACATTATCTTATAATCTTCCCAAGGATCCTATTTTATAGATAGGAAAACTCAAATGGCTAATTCTCCTCAGGCTAATCAAACACTAGGTGGTAGAGCTAGTGTGATATATTTAAACATGTCCACAAATTATTTTCCTTTTCTTCCATTCAGAGTCTATATCCTCTTCCTTTGAAACTGAGCTGGCCTTAGTAACCCACTTGAGCCAATAAAATCCAGTGGATGTGATACTGTGTGACTCCTGATGCTAGGTCAGAAAAGGTGATGCAGCTCCACCTGGCTTTTTTTGTGGTTTGTTTTGGTAGAAGCTAATGGACATGTAAAAAATCTGACCATCCTGAGACCTCCATGTTAGATAGGCCATATATAGGCACTCTGGTCATCAGCAAACATCAACTGTCAGCCATGTTTCCAGAACAGCTGAGCCTTCAGATGCCTACAACTCCATGCATGACTGCAAATGCATGAGATAGTCCAAGAAACTACCTTGTTGCTGTGCTAGTGTTGGGGCAATTCATTATGCAGTAGTGACAACCGGAACAGCTAGTAATAGAACCCAGATCTGTTGGCCTCTCACAGTCACTTAAATACTGTTACTACTACTAGTATGGGACTCAACTTAGTATAAAAGTACGTATTTAGCTGTTTAATTAAGTATAGAATATCTATAGTTCTTTGAGTTCTGAAAAAATTTTCCCTGCATTCTATTTCCTAACAAAACACAGGCTCACAATTTTAGAAATAATGGCCAAGTTCTCATTCACTCAACCAACATTTATTGAGTCCCCATTATATGTCAGGCAGTATAAAAACTGCTGTAGGTACAAAATGAATTAACATGAACTTTATCACCTTGCCAGTGATGGAGAACTGGGAGAAAATGGGGGGAAATTCACATATTAACAAATAGGACAACAAAATAAGAATTCTGTGACATAGGAAAGCACAAAAGAGATGCTGATTGAGCGTCTAATAGTTGAGTCTAATAGTTTAGTTTCTCAGGTGGTTGTAGGAAGGAGGGTAGGAGAATAGAAGGACTCCTTGGGCTAGTTAATCTACAATCCTAATCTTAAATTCTTAATTGAGACCCCTTTAGCACTGATTGGTCACAAGGAAGATGGAGAGAAGAATCCAAAGAGCAAAAGCTGAGATGGTCTTCTGGAAAAGCAGCTCTGGAGGGACGCTAAGCTAGAGAGAATCCAGAAGTAAGTATCACATGCTATTCTGTCAGAAGAGTTTCAAATGAAAGAAAGCCTACATTCAGTCTACCAGGCATTAACTTTAACTAAAGACATTCTCATTCACTCATTTACTCATTCATTGACTCTCTCTCTCTCCCTCATAATAGTAATGGTTCATATACCTAAAATGATTTTTGTTTTCAGAGTAATGAGTGAGTTAATGTCTATGGACATTCCTCATTTTCTTGCTGAGAAAAAAAAAATGCTTCATGAAATTATCATTATGCTAGTAGTATTGGTTGATATTTTAAGAATAAGGGAAGAAGCATGACCAGTTGGTGGTGCAGTGGATGGAGCATCTGACTGGGATGCGGAGGACCCAGGTATGGGGCCAGAGGTTGCTGGCTTGAGTGTGGCCTCATTGGGCTTGAGCACAGGTTCACCAGCTTGGGCGCGGGGTCACTGGCTTGAGCGTGGGATCATGGACATGACCCCATGGTCACTGGCTTGAGCTCAAAAGACTCTGGCTTGAAGCCCAAGGTAGCTGGCTTGAGCAAGGGGTCACTCACTCTGCTGTAGCCCCCCAGTCAAGGCAGATGTGGGATGTGGGAATGCAGTCAATGAACAAATAGGGAGCTGCATCAGAGAATTGATGCTTCTCATCTCTCTCGCTTCCTGTTTGTCTGTCCCTATCTGTCCCTCTCTGACTCTCTCTGTCTCTGTAAAAAAAAAAAAAAAAAAAGAATAAGGGAAGTATCTTTTTTATCTTTGTTCAGTGTGCTCTGTGCAAGGAAGCTACTTTATAAGAGAGAGTGAGAGAGATAGAGAGATTTGTTGTTCCACCCATTCATGTATTTGTTTGTTGATTCTTGTATGTGCCCTGACTGGGGATCAAACCTGAAACCTTGGCATATCAGGACAACTACTCTAGCCAACTGAACTACCAGGCCAGAGCTCAAGGGAACTAGTTCTAATGCATATATCTCTTGCTGAATGAAGCAGCAAATAATGTGTTCTCATGTGCTTGTCTCACTCACATCCTTCTAGCTACCCTCAACTAAAGACTGCCTTGTTTTATTTAGTTAGTATTTTTGTACTTATTTTATTTTCTTACCTTTTATTGTCTGCCCAGTTTTGTTATGTTTTTGGAACTATTTTTTAACAGCCAGGGCTGTTGAACACATACATGCCCTTGCCTATCCTACTAGGAGTGAACCTATGACTCATGCTGGCCAATAAGAGTATTGCATTCTCCCTCAAACATAGTGACTGGTCCAAGGATGAACATGTGATCCATACAGAGCCAATGTTTTTTTAGGATTGTTACGAATGATTAGGATCAGGGACTATTTACTCATTTGAGGTCATGAACCACAACTATGTAAGTCTGGTGCGGTCAGTATTCATCTTCTCCATATGTTGATACAACATAAAACCAACATAAGAAAAAAATGAGTAGATGAATCTGTTCCTATGCTGGAAGCTACCAACTCTTGCAGTTTTAGGTTAAATAAGCCAATTAATTACTTTTTTCTGGGTTAAGCCAGTTTAAATTGGGTTTTTGTCACTTCCGACCAAGAGTCCTGGTTAATTAAATTCATTCTTGTGTGTGGATTCATAATTCTAGACACAACTCTAACCATCTATATGATACCATCTTACTATCCTCCTTCCAAACTCCCTGATGTATTTATTCACTGTGGTGTGATTGTTAGAAGCAAAGGCTTTGAACACAGACAGAACTGGGTTTTAATATCAGCTGTACCATGTACAATTTATATGTCTTTGAACAAAGCAATGATTTCTTCAAACCTGTTTTATTTTCTGTAAAATGGGAATATTTTAGGGTGCATCTTCCAGATTTTTTAATGTGTTCAATGTAAAGCACTCAGCTCAACTCTTACTGGATTTTAGGATCTAATTACTAAATGAATCTTTGGTCTGTTACTTAAATACTTCTTCTACAGACTACTATGGACACCAAAAATATGAAGGAGGACCTTGGGTAATATGTATGTTCAAGGTTAGTTCTCTCTTTTATTCCTCAAGTCATATCAGAGTTAACTTTATAGAAAACAATATTCTCCACTTAGAAATTTCATGATACTTTCTGACACTATACTATACCCTGGGTACATGCAGGTCAGAGCAATATCTTCATGCTAGGATTGCTCACTCAAGTTGAGGTAGTCACTGACCCATCTAGCGAGTTGGACTGAACTGGAGTCTATTCCAGAAATTCTTCCTTCACTCCCTTTACAGGTGCAGACACAATCAGATGAAGGGCCAGGCAGCAGGCCAAGTTGTCTAGAAGTACCTAAGGGCTTATTGTGCAGCATCCATTCTATGCAAAGAAACAAAGACATTCCCTCCAATTAGTATTCAACACTGAGGAAAGAATCAACCCTGTATCCTTTCTCCAGCTTTTGGTAATCTGTTTTTGCCTCACTGATTTCGAAGAGTAATGTAAACTCTTCTCATGGTTGGTTGAGAGCTTGAGTTTAGATGTAATAAAAAAAAGAATTTAAAGTTAAAAAGTGTGCACCCTCAATTGTGTTTGACTTTTGGAGGTTAACTTGACATCTAGATTAGTTGCTGTAGATTAGTTTTTATGCTTCAACATTTGCTTTTCCATTTTTTGTAATACAGGGTATTTTGAGCTAAACAGTGATGCAAGGAGGTAGAAGTCTTGGTGATAAGATCAAGGTGAATATTGCTTGAAAACTTCCCTTGCACCTTGCTCTGTCTATAACTCATAGCTTTTTCCAGAAATAGTGAAGGAGGTGAGGCCTAACCTCTGTCTCCCCAACAGCCTTGCAGTCTATTAAAAGGGGAAATTTTCTCTGTGAAATAAAGTTTGACGGTAATTTCTTCTGCATTCTAGAAAATGGGCGACAGTGGTTGAGCTGTCCTCAATCTTCCTCAGTATCTGCTTTTAAAGTTGCCCCAAATAAAATATAATTTTTTCTGGTTATTTTCCATTACCTACTCCTCCATTCCTCATTAGTTCTGGCCATTGGTAAAAAATCTCTACATTTTACTTCCCAAGAGCTCCCCTGTTCTCTGGCTTCTGATTGGGTTTGGCCATGGGAAGTCCCTGCAGGAGCTTGGAAGGTGTTGGGCAAATGAGTTTGTAAAATTTGTGTTATTTAGGTTTACTCACTTTTATTGTTAAAAATGATGCTGGTCTAATGGGACAGAATAGAAAGCCCAGAAATAAAACCACATGTATGTGGTCAAATAATTTTTGATAAAGGGGCCAACAACATACAATGGAGAAAAGAAAGCCTCTTCAACAAATGGTGCTGGGAAAACTGGAAAACTACATGCAAAAGAATGAAACTTGACTACAGTTTGTCCCCTTATACTAAAATTAATTCAAAATGAATCAAAGACCTAAATATAAGACCTGAAACAATAAATTACATAGAAGAAAACATAGATACTAAACTCATGAACCTTGGCTACAAAGAGCACTTTATGAATTTGACTCCAAAGGCAAGGGAAGTGAAGGCAAAGATAAATGAATGGGACTACATCAGACTAAGAAGCTTTTACACAGCAAGAGAAACTGACAACAAAACAAACAGACAGCAAACTAAATGGGAAATAATATTTTCAAACAACAGCACAGATAAGGGCCTATTATCCAAAATATACAAAGAACTCATAAAACTTAACAACAAACAAGCAAACAATCCAATAAAAAATGGGAAGAGGACATGAACAAATACTTCTCCCAGGAAGAAATACAAATGGCCAACAGATATATAAAAAGATGCTCATCTTCATTAGCTATTAGAGAAATGCAAATCAAAACTACAATGAGATACCACTTCACACCTGTCAGATTAGCTATTATCAACAAGACAGGTAATAACAAGTGTTGAAGAGGCTGTGGAGAAAAAGGAACCCTCATCAACTGTTGGTGGGAATGTCAAGTAGTACAACCACTATGGAAGAAAGTATGGTGGTTCCTCAAAAAATTAAAAATAGAACTACCATATGACCCAACAATCCTTCTACTGGGAATATACCCCCATAACTCAAAAACACTGGTATATAAAGACACGTGCAGTCCCATGTTCATTTCAGCATTGTTCACAGTGGCCAAGACATGGAAACAACCAAAAAACCCTTCAATAGATGATTGGATTAAGATGATGTGGTACATATATACTATAGAATACTACTCAGCCATAAAAAAGATGACATAGTATCATTTACGACAACATGGATGGACCTTGATAACATTATACTGAGTGAAATAAGTAAATCAGGAAAAACTAAGAACTATATGATTCCATACATAGGTGGGACATAAAAATGAGACTTAGGGACATGGACAACAGTGTGGTGGTTACTGGGGGTGGGGTGGGGAAGGGCGAAGGTGGAGGGAGAGGAGAGGCACAAAGAAAACCAGATAGAAGGTGACGGAAGACTGTATGACTTTGGGTGATGAGTATGCAACATAATCAAATGTCAAAATAACCTGGAGATGTTTTCTCTGAACCTATGTACCCTGATTGATTAATGTCACCCCATTAAAATTAATAATAAAAAAAAAGAAATTAAAAAATGGCGCTGGTCTTAAATTGCTAATTACCTTCCTGCTTGGGAAGGGCCATTGTTATGCTAATGTGTTCTGGGGGAGGGATCTTTGTGGGCCCAGGTGGTTTTTAGAAGGAGGAAGAAGAAGAAGAAGCCAAGATGGAAGGGAAAAATAGAGAAGCCAGTTTTGCAGAGTAAGAAGCCATGTCAGCAGATAGGGAACCAGATGTGACTGAAACTGGTGGGGGACCTGTGATTCTAGGAAAACTCAGTCATGTCAGTAGCTTTGTGAGCGCTGAATGAGTGGGTTTTGGAGCCCTGTGTGTTTATTTTTACTCACCTGCTGGGTGCGAGGCTAGAATAAAGGAATGACCCACCAGTTTTTGGCTCCGCAGTTTCCTTACCATCTGCCAGAATCTAATGGGAACCTACAAGTGCCTGGCAGTGATGATGGCGGTGACTACTGGCCTTACAAAAGGCAAGAGAATTGAGAAATCAGGGTATTTCTTGCTCTTTGCCCTTCCTGCTTTGGTGCCTGTAACCCCTAAGATAACAGCTCTTACTGGCTCCTCCACAGTTCCAGCTGTCACCAGGCTCAGAGACACTATTTCCTTCCCCCACAACTCTAGGCTTAGGGGTAGAATGGCTTCCCACTGGCAGTGGGTACCTCAGTGTTCTTTGTTGGTTCCTCTATCCTGACCATACTCCCAATAATTAAATTATCTTCAGTTAAACCCCTTTGAGCAGAATATTGATTTCTGCCAGCATTTTGGCTGGTGTACAGTTCAGTTAAATATTGTTTCTTTGCTATGCAAACACAATTTCAAGACAAGTTGCCTCAATTCTCCTTCAATTAGACTAAACTTACAAACTTGTCTTTTCTCCCCAGCTTTATTGAGACAATTGACATATAACTTTGTGTAAGTTTAAGGTATACAACATGGTGACTTCATATATGTATATATTGTGAACTGATTACTGTGATAAAGTAGTTAGCATATCCATCACCTCACAGAATTATCATTTTGTGTATGTGTGTGGTGAGAACTTATAAGAGCTACTCTCATAGCAATTTTGAAATATACGATACTGTATTGTTAACCATAGTCATCTTGCTGTATATTACTTTCCATCCTAAAGATTTTTCAGTTCCTTAGGCTTGAGTCAGGGCCCAGGAATCTGCATTTTATTTTATTTTTCAATTTATTGGGTGACATGGCTCACCAAACTATACATTTTCAAGTGTACAACTCAATATAACACTGCCTCTACCTTGCATCATGCCACCCTCCCACACCAAGCAAAGTCTCTTCTGCATTTTAAATAAGCATTCCAAATGATTCTGTTAGAAGGAAGTTTGAGTACCACAATTCAAGAAGGTATTAGCGCCAGCAAAATAATTTCTCATGAGAAAATCTACATAAAATTTTAGATTTCAAACATATTCAGTGTAGGATGGAGATAAACTTAAGAATTATATAAACATAGCCTGACTGGTGGTGGCACAGTGGATAGAGCATTGACCTGGGACACTGGGGTCCCAGGTTCAAAACCCCGAGGTTGACAGCTTGAGAGCAGGATCATCAAAATGATCCCATGGTCACTGGTTGAGCCCAAAGGTCACTGGCTTGAGCAAGGGGTCACTGGCTCGGCTTTAGAACACCTCCCCCAGCCCCAAGTCAAGGCACGTATGAGAAGCAATCAATGAACAACTGAAGTGACACAACTACGAGTTGATGCTTCTCATCTGTCTCCCTTCCTGTCTCTCTCTCTCTAAAAAAATATAAATAAGTAAAAGGAATGATAGAAACAGCATTATGAAATGTTCAGACTAGGAAGGAAGATTACTCTGGTCTAATGCTTTTATTTCACAGGTGAGGACATACAGGCTCTGAGAACTTAAGTGACATGCCCAAGGTTTTAGAAGAAGTTTGTGGCAGAATCAAGGCTAAAAATAAAGTCTCAGCTCCCTGTTTAGGTTTTCTTTTCTGCACTTTACATTCTAAAATGAAGTAAAATGAAAAGGACTAATTACTAAAGTTACTAAAGTTCTCTTTTGAGTCTTTAACCTTTAGTGACACTCTCGAGTTTCTAATTGTCTCTCAAAATACAGCTCCAGCCTATTTCAACATTTTGGAAGGGTAACAAAGGAGTTTATTTCCACAAAAGCAGAAAAGAGCACAGAAAAATGCAGCTGGTAAAAAACAAGCTTTTCTCTATGGAGAGATTCTAAACAATGACTTTATGTTTTAAATACCTGTAATTAGACCTCTCTATATAACCACTCCAGTCTCCTCTTGGCTTTTCTACATAAAATCTTTCTTTTCTTCCACACAGCAGAGTTAAATTGGGTCTCGCTGATGCATTTGCGATGAGCAAGACGCACATATCATGAATGTGAGTTAACACAAGTGGTTGTTATTCTTTAAAAGCACCAGTATCAAGCATCTACTACCCCAACATAGTAAAATACTTCTTTGAAACTCTCATATTAAACTCTTTTCCATTTTCACAGGATAAAAATCGATATCAATGTTGTGCTGGTAACAGTTGTGCAGGAAATGTATAGCTTTTAAATATGGCCAGTGATTTCCAAGTGAGACAAAGACAAACGTGAGTAATATAAAATTATTATATAAATTGTACTGGACTGATTGCATAGAATATTCACACCCTAAACATTTTCTTCTTTAAAGAGAATCAGAAAGTAAATTGCACATTCAGAACTCAAAATCTGACATTCTTAAAAAAGAAAAGTTTCCACTTTTTTCTACAAAAGAGACATTAGAAAGAGTACTGATGTTGGAACCAGGTGACAGAAGGCCTGGCTTGGCTGCTGTAATAAGTTTTAATTCAGTTTGCTCCTGTGCAGAATTAGAATATCTTAACCTATCTGACAGATTGTCATGAGGCTTCTATAAACTTGTAATTATGAAATGATTAAATAAATGAGATAGTGTTACTTAGTGACTGACAGGTTTATCTGTAGTGAAGATAGTATTAAGAATGTTATATAACATGTGGTTTAAGGAGGAAATAGTTACAATGTTTACCATTAAATAATACCTTTTTCTGGTGAAAGAACAACACTCTTTTTCAAACATATCATTACCTAAAGGATTTTAGTAATGTTATTTAATTTGCTTCCCCAGTGTCTTCAAACCAGCTTATTGGTCCTGACTAGTTCAAACCCTCAAATCTCCATTTCAGGTAGCAATTAAGCCAAGTAGGAGAAGGAGAGAGACAAGCTGCAGGGAAGAGAAAAATGAGTAGAGAAAAATGATGGTCACACCCTCTGGGCTAGTTCATCAGTTCCTTGTGCATGAGTCCAAACTTAAGACTGTCCCTAAGTAGACTACTTACCTGCTTCCCTAACTTGACAAATCTAAATCACTGAATGCGAAGAACATAATAGCAGTGGCATGAGTGCTACTTAGCCATTGTCATAGAGTTTGAAGTTAGAAAGGATACACTTTTAGGAAGTTTCTTAGGTGATTCTGATACCAACCAATTTTGAGAATCAAAACTATAGATATCCTAATTTAGCACTTCTCAATCAACAAGGGACTTAAAAAATAATTACCCAGAAATTTTATTGAGTTGGGCATCAGAATTTTTGTAACATCACACAGATATTTTTAATGTGCAGCCAGGGTTAAGAACAATTCATCTAGTTTAATTTCTTATTCAGAGAGGAAACTGAGCTCCTCCTTCTCTTGAAGAGAGTAAACAATCACATTTCTATAACATGAAAATATCAATATTAAATTTAACTCCCAAACTCTTTATTGAGCACCTACATGTATCTGACATAAATTCTGGTACAAATGACCTTATCAACTCATAAAAAAAAATAAAAACAATTCAAAAATCACACAAGAATAAGGTAAAGGCTATAGGGCAGGAAAAACAACAACAATGTGTTTTGGTATTTCAAAGAGCTGAGAAATAACTTGAGGTTTTTATCAGCAACAAGGCAGATGATTCCTCAGAATTAGAGGATGTGGACTTCTGAAAGCTAATGCATTCTGAACTTGTGGAAAGGGTAGATAATAATATAATATGAAGACTGTAATTCAATCTCATGCTCTGAAAGTTACCTGGCTTATCATGGACACTAAGAACTACAAAAATGTCTTGAAAGGAATAGTACTATAAATAAGGGTAGCCTTTGACTTATTTTAAATTACAAAATTGCACTATTTCTAAAGTCCAAAAAAAAATTAGTTAAGAATGACTATGAATGATGGCTATGGAAATATGTGATTGTTCATAAATATATTTTTAAATACCTTTTTTTAATTTCCAAAACATATTCTAATATGTCACTATTCCAGTTTCAGTGATACAAATCTAGTGCAGGCTCTTATCCCCTATCAACTTAATCATCTCAAAATCTTTCTGATTTTCTTTCCTCTAATCTCTTACCTCATTCAATTATTTCTACATGTACCTGTGAAGTTAGTAATTCAAAAAACTACTGTAAAATGTTTTAAATGTAATATGAAGCTTCATTTTGCTGTACATAATTTTATAATATCCACTAATATTTTTCTTGTTTCAAAGTTTGTTTATAGAATATACACAAATAATTTTAAAATTAGGAATTGCAAGGCTTATAATGAAACAAAACTCTCTTCTGCTTTATCTTTTCCCATTCCTAATTTCTGCTCCTAGAAGAAATCAATTTCAACTCTTTTTGTGGTTTCCACAGGTATTATTTGAAATGATAGGCTTATTCTGCTACTTCTAGATTTTTCATTATTGGATATTTCCTGATAGTTTTCTACTGTAAAGAATGGAGATTTAGCCCAATTATTCACTTCTAGACCTCTTCCTTCTTGCAAACAACTGCAGATATACCAGTGGACATGACAAAGTCTCCACACTTCAAATTTTATATTCTGATGTGAAAAGATAACAAATAGACAAGTAGTTAATAGACTAAATAATTCTAGAAAGTGACCTATGATATGAAAAAATAAAGAAGGACAAGAGAAAACAATACATGTCCCTTTCTCCATTCATCTAATATTATTTTATAACATTTTTTGATAATTTCACTGGTATAACTGGATAATAATTACTCAACACTGAAGCATAATGGTTAGCATGATTACCTTTCATTTATTGTACAAGTATTTATTTATTTATTTATTTAATTTCTTTCAGTTTGAGAGACAGAGAGGGTCAGACAGGCACAGACAGACAGGAAGGGAGAAAGATGAGAAGCATCAGCTCATAGGCGCAGCACCTTAGTTGTTCATTGGTTGCTTTCTCATATGTGTCTTAATTGGAGGGGGGTGCTCCAGCCAAACCAGTGACCCCTTGCTCAAGTCAGAGACCTTGGGCTCAAGCCAGTGACCTTGGACTTCAAGTCAGTGACCTTTAGCCTCAAGCCTGCGACCATAGCGTTATGTCTATGATCTCATGCTCAAGCTGGTGACCCCGCGCTCAAGTTGGTGAGCCTGTGGTCAAGCCGGTGACCTTGGGATTTAAAACCTGGGTCCTCTGTTCACCATGGAGGGATTCAGCCAGGTTGCACCAGTTTGGCAGGACCAATACCTAATTGTTTGTTGAGTTTGGCTAACTAGTTGTTAAAATGGCACTTGTAATCAGGGTTTTCTCTATGGTGGGTGCCTGGGCAGCAACCCAATATGGAAATCACAAATTTACATTCCTTACTTTATTTTCATGTTCATCTGCGTAATAGTATATTCTAAGCATCTGTAGTAATGTTCATTCCATTCATAGGTGTAAACAATTTGACAGAACTATGCTTGTAATATTTATTTATTCATTTCATATAATGCATTATACCTTTGATGAAATACTACATTTTCATTCCTTTGTGTTTGTTACTTCAATAACAAACATATAACATAAAGGAAAAAAATTCCAAACAACTAGGGGGTGACAAACTGTCATTGGAAATATCTTAAATAGGCCCTGGATAGTTGGCTCAGTGGTAGAGCATTGGCCTGGTGTGTGGAAGCCCTGGGTTTGATTCCCTGTCAGGACACACAGGAGAAATGACCATCTGTTTCTCCACCCCTCCCCCTTCTCTCTCTCTTTCTCTCTTCTTCTTTCATGGCCAGGGCTTGAATGGTTTGAGCAACTTGGGCCCAGACACTGAGGATGGCTTCACTTCAGGTGCTAAAAATAGCTTGGTTGCCAAGCAATGGAGCAGGAGCCCCAGATGGGCAGAGCAACATCCAGTAGGGGGCTTGCTGGGTGGATCTTGGACACAAGTGGGAGTCTGTCTGCCTCCCTCTCTCTCACTTAAATAAAAAAAAAAGAAAAGAAAATATCTTAAATAATAGTTTATTGTTTACTTTCAGATATTATTTAATATTTTTTCATTAATATTTTAAAACTTTCTTATAACATAATCTAGTTTTGTGTACCTTTTTTACTGTTTTTAAGTAGTATATGCATGAAATAAACTACCCTTCAGCATATTGGTTTTTTTTTATACTTAAAATGATCATTAGGGCAGATAATTGGTTGTTAAATTATTTCAATCCCACCACTGTCTGCATCCTAGGTTGATGCTTCATCCACTGTGCCACTGCCTGGTCGGGCTCTTTATTGTACAAGTATTTATATTCTCTGAGTCTGAAATTGCCTTGTTTTTGCATTTGTTTAGTTTTCCATGTACTGAGAACAAATTCATTCCTAACCATGCTGCCAGAACCACAAAACTTCTCTCAGCATGGTCAAACACTACAGCTAATCTCTCATTTTTTCTTCCTCCTTCTCCCGTTTTCTCTTTCCCATCATTCCTTCCAGACCTCTGCCTTCTTGCTCCAGTCTTGTCAGGTAGCTTTCCAGCCCTGCAACACAGCTGTCACCTGGGGCCTCCCCTTATCATCTACCTAGGATCTCCCTCTGACTCTGTCCTTGGAGAACTCCTCACCATAGCGAACTCCATCTTCCTCTTTCTTTTGTCCTTCAGTAGCTTCTTGAGAAAGAGTACATAGGGAGTAAAGTTCTGCAAACTTGCATGACTTAAAATGTTTTTATTTTACTCTTGCCCTTGATGGAGAGCCTGCATGTACAATTCTAGGCTGACAATTATGTTCCCTAGATATCTGAAGATATTGCTCCACTGCCGTCCGGTCTTCAGTAGTGCTATTGAGAATATATTGCTCCACTGCCGTCCGGTCTTCAGTAGTGCTATTGAGAAGATATTGCTCCACTGCTGTCTGGTCTTCAGTAGTGCTATTGAGAATCCTCATGCTGTTCTTGTTCTCAGTACTTGGCATGTGACCTAATTTTTCTCCCTGGAAGCCTTAGGGCTCTAAATTTTCAAAATGATTTGGAATTCACAAGATCTTTTATTTCTAGAGAGGCAGAAATGTGAGGTAATGAGGAACATGGATTCTAGAAACAGTCTGCTAGGTCTATCTATTTAATTAGTTGCACAACATTGGGCTTTCACACAATTTCTCTGAGACTCTAATGTCTGTAAAAGGAGGATAATACTAATTAGCACCCACATCATAGGGTCTTGGAGAGAACAGTAGTAATACTTATAATTGTTTTAGAACATAACTGTAAACATTGGCTATTACTGTTATTATTATTTATTTATTGTGCTGGATATTTAGTAGACTCAGTTTGCAAACTTAGATTTTTATACTTGGACATGGGCTTGTCTTATTTCTTTGTTAGTTTTCTCTCTTTCATTTTTCCATACTTTATTCCTGGATTCTTTGTTATTAATGAAATTCCCTCAATCTTATATTTCAACCCAACCACTATTATATTTTAAAATCCAATATTTCTGTCTTATTTTTGAATGTATATATGTATTTATATATGTATGCATAAACATATACATGCATGTATACATACACACAGATAAACTTTTAAAAATAGATACAATATTTTCTTATTTCAGAGTCTAAGGATATTTGTTACCAGGTTCGTTTTTGCTGCTGAAGTTTTCCTATGGTTTTTTTCTATTATAGTAGAGCAGCAGTTTTTAACTGGTATGCTGCAAGAATTTTTATAACATGTAATACCTGACTATTTATTCAGGGACACTGACCTCTTTTCCTTTAGATTGTCAAATTAAAAAATAACAACCAACATAACAATAGCCATCTGGTGTGACTAAATCAAAATTATACCTACCTTTGTGTCAGATGGACAAAAAATATATATTTTTGGTGAACCAAAAATTTGGTGAACCACAGAATTTTAGTAATTAGTTTATGTGTGCCAAGAGATGAAAAAGGTTGAAAATCTCAGAGGCTTTTCTCTGGTAATTCTGATCTGGTGATTCTTGGCTGTCTATTCATACTTCAAAGTGAGACTTTTAAACTCCAGGAGTTATCAACTGGTGAGCTTTGCTGTGGGGAGATTGGGTCCATGTAGGGATCTCCCCAAAAGCCATCCTGTAAGTGTCTGTTTCTGTAGACCTTTGATTTGAAGATGGTCAGTTATCTGTAGCCTCTTGCCTGACCTGGCTCCTGGAGTTTGGGGAGCTAAGCTGTGGCAGGGGTTTTTCAGGCCGATTCCCATACAATCCCCTTGTTTTTAGTATGGGATCTCCTGCTCCAGCCTCTCTACCTGGTCTAGGCTAGGACTTAAAGCTTATACAATTTTGGGGGCCCTCTTTGAGACAAAATAAATAAAATTTTAAAGCAAAATTCAAGACAGTTCTTTGGAAGAAGGGATCTGTGCAAATAGGGAAGCTGAGGCCAAGGCTTCATTAGCTTCATGGTAAACCTGGCTCTTCGTCCTGCCTTCCACCAGGTGAGGGGGGATGTATCTGACATTCCTGGCCGAAGAGGGCCTCTGGGAGGACTAACTGCTGCTTATAGTCTTTCAATTAACTCTCTTCTTTTTTAGCCCCATTCTACACCCTGGTTCTTCAGGAATAACCAGCACCTCCAAATCCTAAAGCTCTATGGCATTTACAGTTCAGCTGGTGCACTTCCTGTGGGAGCACTGCTCATGCCACCAGCTAGGCCTCAGCTTTCTCACTGCGCTTTCACCACTCATCTACTTGCCTTCCTCTAGAATCCTGTGGCTCTTACTTAGCTGCTGTTATTACCCACTCTGTTCTTTTGGTCATAGTGGGTTTCTTTCTTTTTTATTCCTTTACTGCCTTTTTTTGTGGGGTTTTAGGAGATTATAAAAATAAACAACCAGGCTCAATTTGCCATGTTCAATTGGAAGTTTCATTCTATTCTTAGATATTTTTATGTTTGCCATGAACTTTATTATTTTACTGTCATTTAAATGAATTCATTATAAAACCAGACATTTGTTTGTACTACATATTTTAAAAATAAATACATCAATGTTCTCAGAGTCTCATATTATGTTTTTGAGCCAATAATTTAGTCCAAAAAGGTGGTGTGCTCCCACATAAACTCAAGCTAGGAATAGTCTGTGAAAGAAAATATAACAGAAAAATGTCTACAGTTTTGAAAAACAAAATTACAACATTATGCATGTTAATAAAGAAGTTTGTTTAAAAATCCCCATGTTACTGCTTTTTTATTAGTAGTAAATACATTAGGGTGACATTGATTAGTAAGATTATATAGGTTTCAAGTGTACATTTCTATGATACATGATCTATCTATTGCTCTGTGTGCCCACCACCCAAAGTCAAATAGTCTCTTGTCACCATATATTTGACCCCTTTTACTCTTTACTGACCCCCTACCCATTCTTCCCTCTGGTAACCACCATACTGTTGTCTGTGTCTATGAAGTTTTTATTTTTTGGTATTTAATGAAGCATTGATTTTACTTATTTATTATTTATTTTTAATTGAATTTCCTGGGGTGACACTGGTAACATATTTCCAGAGGTTTTAGGTGTCCAGTTCTACAACACATCCCTGTACACTGTATTGTATGTTTACCCCCTGCCAACTCAAGTCTTTGTCCATCACCATTCGGCCCCCCATACCTCCTTCTACCTCCCCCACTGCCCAGCAGTCCCACACGGGTATCTATGTCCATGATTTCATTCTTTTTTTTTTTGTCCTATTTTGCTCTATCCCACTACCTCATTTACCTAGCTCCACCCCCTGTGACAACTATCAGCCTGTTCTCTATGTTTAGTTGTTTTTCTTTTTCACTCATTTGTTGCTTTCAGTTTTATATCACACATATAGTGAAATCATATGGTTATTAATTTATTTGACTTATTCTGTTTAACATCCTATTCTCAAGGTCCATCCATAGTTTCGCAAATGTCAATACTTTATCTTTTCTTATGGCTGAGTATTATTCCATTGTATGTATGTATGTATGTGTGTGTATATATATATATATATATATATATATATATATATATATATATATATATACTACATCTTGCTCTTAGAGAATATTTTATGAATTTCATGCCAAAGGCAAGAAAAGCAAGGGCAAAAATAAATGAATGGCACTATATTAAAACTAAAAAAACTTCTGCACAGCAAAAGAAACCACCAACAAAACAAAAAAGTAACCAATTGAATGGGAGAAGATATTTGCAAACAACAGCTCTAACAAAGGGTTAATATCCAAAATATATAAAGAACTTATACAACTCAATACCAAACAAACAAAAAATCCAATTAAAAAATGGGCAGAGGACCTAAACAGACACTTCTTCCAAGAAGACACACAAATGGCCAACAGATACATGAAAATATGCTCAACTTCACTAGCTATTACGAAAATGCAGATCAAAACTACAATGAGATACCACCTCACACCTGTTAGATTAGCTATTATCAACAAGACAGGTAATAACAAGTGTTGGAGAGGCTGTGGGGAAAAAGGAATGCTCGTTCACTGCTGGTGGGACTGTAAACTAGTACAGCCACTATGAAAAATAGTATGGCGTTTCTTCAAAAAATTAAGAATAGAGTTACCATATGACCCAGAAAAATTAGAAAACATTTACTCACAAAGATATATGCACTCCTATGTTCATTGCAGCATTATTCACAGTGGCTAAGACATAGAAAAACCAAAGTATTCCTTTGATAGATGACTGGATGAAGATATGGTACTTATGTTACTATTTTTTTGTTTTTTGGGTGTTTTTAGATACTTTGTCTTGTCTATTCTTCTAAACAATGTTCAATAAATATTTGTAAAATAAATATATGGTCCTATAAAGCCGTATTTCATCCACTCAGCTGACTTCATTTCTATGAAAACATTTCCTTTCCCAAACTACTCTCCAAACTTTTGGCAAAAGAGATAACATATTTATAGTAGTATTTCCCAAACTATACTCTTTGTAATCTTAGACTTGCAAAAATACTTTAGTAAGTAAGATCTAAGAAAATGATCTATATCAAGTACATTTTATAAACTCTGAGTTCAGTAAAGCTAAATAAATTTCTTTAAATCAAGGACTTCTTAGAACCTTAATTGTGATAATGTGCATTATGAATCTTTAAGCAGGGAATAATTACTAGTATTTCTCGAATTTATGTTACTACCCATGCTGTTTAGACAGCATACTATTCATTTCTTGCAAAGCAAAGTGCATCAAAATATAATTTGAAACATTTTTATCAACAGTATATTTCCTATTTCTGTACCTGTAAAATACCTGGTTTTTATCCCAAGAAGTAATTTTATTTCTCCCATTACCAATTCCATTCCAGATCTTGATCTCTCAGGATTACTTCTGTCTTGAAACTCTATGGAGTATCTTCCCACAGGCGCTAAATAATGCAGGGTGAAATAAAAATATGTGCCAGACATTCTTTTTATTAGAGTTATTGGGGAAAGCAAAAATGCATAAAGGATATCAGTGGAATGGTGTGGCACCAGACAGGCCTGAAGTGAACATCTTGCTTATGTCTTAGGGTTGAGTTTAATTTTAAGCAGGTCAGGATAATAAAGAGATAACACCAGAGGTGCTCTCTTCTCTTTCTCTGGTCTTTAGTGTTTTCCAAAATTTCTGCAGGTATTAAACATTCACATTTAATAGCCAGGGCCTCAATTTGACTGAACCGGACTCTCCAACAGAGGGGCCTAGCAATCTGTAAGGAGAAAAGATGATTTGTAGGTTTAAGAAATACTGCACTTTGAGTCACAACTGCGGGGCTTACATAGCTACTTCTGGCCATGGCTTCTACTTTGCTATCTCATCCATGATAATCCTGTTGAGGAATACGAATTTATTTTCTGTTGTATGTATCTGCTTTCCTTCAGATTCTGATTCAGTAATTTCTGAGCCCAGTGTCTCATCCCGACTTCTCATTTCTCTCTCTCTCTACTTAATATTTTGGACTGCCCTTAAACTGAGTAAATGCTCTCTAGCATTAATCTTGCCAGAGCATCTCAGAAGAAAAGATCTAAATACTCTCCTAATATTTGAAGGAGTTAAATGTTAAATAGATTCAAGGAAACTAAAGAATAGCTGTGAAAGGGGATTTAAAAATTAGTTAACACAAATTCCATCTGATTAACCTTAGAGATTGTTATAGATTGAATTGTGTCTCCCTTCCCAAAATATGTTGAAGTCCTAATCCCCAGTATCTCAGAAGATGACCTTATTTATAAATAAGGTCATTATAGATGTAATTAGTTAACATAAGGTTATATTGGAGTAGATTGGGCCCTTAATCCAATGTGACTGGTGTCCTTATAAGGACACAGAGACACACAATGAGAATGCTATGAGATGACAGATGATAGAGATAGATATTGAAGTGATGCAGCTATAAGCCAAGGATGCTGAGGCTTGCTTGGAAATCACCTGAAGCTAGGCAGGGGCAAGGAGGAATTCACCCCATAAGTTTTGGAGGGAACATGGCTATGCCAACATCTTGATTTTTTATTTCTAATCTATAGAACTGTGATACAATAAATCTATTTGTTTATGTCACACAGTGTGTGGCACCTTTTTCAGAAGTCCCAGAAAACTAGTACAGAGATCTTTCCATGTCAATACAAAGTCACTTCATTCTGACAGCTGTATAGTAGTCTAATATATGGCTGGGCCAGAATTTATTTACTCAATCTTTTATTGATAGACATATAAGTTGTGTCAAACATTTGCCATTAAAAATAATGCAAAAAAAATGCCTGACTGGTGGTGGCACAGTGGATTGAACATTGGCCTGGGGCACTGAGAGTCCCAGTTCAAACCCAAAGGTCACTGGCAAGAGTGTGGGCTTATAGGCTTGACTGCAGGCACACCAGCTTAAGCGTAGGGTCTTTGGCTTGAATGTGGAATCATCAACATGATCCCAAGGTCGTGGGCTTGAGCCCAACATCGCTGGCTTGAGCAAGGGGACTCAAGCTCCTACCCCTGGCCAAGGCATATATAAGAAGTAATCAATAACGATAATAAAAACTAAAGTGAAACAACTATGAGTCAATGCATTTCATTTCTCTCACTCCCCTCCCTTCTTAATTCTCTCTCTAAAAATAAAAAAATTAAATATAATAATAATGCAAAACAAATAACTTCATATATGTATCATTTCACACATGTGTGAGATAATCCTGGGTTAAATACATAGGACTGGCAGTGGCGCATACTTGAAATAAGATATTTTTTTGTACATGAACAAGTGAGAAATTATTGTGATTTGAGTAATGTAACTTTCCGCAAATAGAGGTTATAATAACATCAATATGAAACCAATAATAATGTTCAGTGGGGGGACTTTGTCCTGACTCCTCTCCTATCCTTCCCCCTAACTACGCACTTGCTGATAAACCTTTCTTTTCTTTGGATCTCTCCTACACCTGAGATTTTAGTGTTATAATTAAGTTCTTAGGGTCATTGTAAGGATCAAATAAAAATTTTTTTTTGGCCTGACCAGGTGGTGGCGCAGTGGATAGAGTGTTGGACTGGGGATGCGGAAGAGCCAGGTTCGAGACCCCAAGGTCCCCAGATTGAGTATGGGTTCATCTGGTTGAGCAAAAGCCCACCAGCTTGAACCCAAGGTCGCTGGCTTGAGCAAGGGGTTACTAGGTCTGCTGAAGGCCCGCGGTCAAGGCACATATGAGAAAGCAATCAATGAACAACTAAGGTGTTGCAACACGCAACGAAAAACTAATGATTGATGTTTCTCATCTCTCTCCGTTCCTGTCTGTCTGTCCCTGTCTATCCCTCTCTCTGAATATCTCTGTAAAAAATAAAATTAAAAATTAAAAAAAAAATTTATGTGTGTGTGTGAAAGCAATTGCCCTATATAAATACCAATTGCTATTGTCTCTCCTTCAAAGCAATATTTGGTAATTTATTATGCCTTTCCTCCACATTCTATCCTCACTAACACACACACACACACACACACACACACACACATACACATGCACTTGGTTATATACTTATTTTGCATATTTGTTTCTATGTATTTAGTAGTTTCTTTTTTTTTTTTTTTTCATTTTTCCGAAGCTGGAAACGGGAGGCAGTCAGACAGACTCTCGCATGCGCCCGACCAGGATCCACCTGGCATGCCCACCAGGGGGCGATGCTTTGCCCCTCTGGGGTGTCGCTCTGTTGCGACCAGAGCCATTCTAGCGCCTGAGGCAGAGGCCACAGAGCCATCCCCAGCGCCGGGCCATCTTTGCTCCAATGGAGCCTCGCTGCGGGAGGAGAAGAGAGAGACAGAGAGGAAGGAGAGGGGGAGGGGTGGAGAAGCAAATGGGCGCCTCTCCTGTGTGCCCTGGCCAGGAATCAAACCCGGGACTCCTGCACGCCAGGCCGACACTCTACCACTGAGCCAACCGGCCAGGGCATATTTAGTAGTTTCTTACTATCTCCTTTCTATTTGCTCACAATAGTTATTATACAATTTTTTCTACAAATGTTACTACCTAAGAAATACATATTCAGTGCTTTTGTGTGCTAAATTTTCCATCAATAAACATTCTTTATTTCCTGAAGGTGGCCTGAGGACTTATTTTTAGAGAAAACAGTTTCTATGAACTATGGTCTCGTTATTTCTTTTTCTCCTTGTCTCAGATTAGAATAACTGTTGGCAATATATTTTTTAACCAACGGATTGGGGGAAATATCAGTACAAGGTACACTTAATCGTCTCAGCCAATCCATGATTAGGTGATTTCACTTTATTTTCCTAGGTCATGAAGACTTTTCTTTCTAGGCAATGTTGAGAATTAATATACTGGTCACATGATTATTCTTCTTAGTATCCTCAGCCCTGTAGCCTGACAGGAACTGTCAGAGGTAAGAGCTTGTTGTATATATATTCAAAATGAATTTGAAGCTATAAAATATCCCCTAATTTTGGTGAGCAGTATATATAATTGTTAAAGTGCTGGTTGGAGTCCTAAGTCTTCACCTATCTTTTCTGAGTTCTTAATATTCCTACCTGCAGAGTGAATACTTTCTCTTGCTCAAATGTAAATAGCCTGAAGAAATATAATAATAAACCATTATCAGCCATCAGCAACTCAGCACTATTTAGTGTATGAATTCTGTTTTCGGAGGACCACAAAGTGAGAATTGAACAAAGAAGCTTTTGCTGAAGGTAGTCCTGTGCTGCTGCTGCCACTGTGAAAGCAAAAAGTCTGGTGAGGTACCTTCCCTCCCTGACTCCCTCTTCACTGACCAGGACACCAGAACTCCTTTGGAGGAAGGAAGTCCTGGGATTAGGGCCTTTTAGAGAATTGAGCTAAAAGGATCTTCATCCGTCTGCAGGATCAACTCTAGATGAAAGTGTGAACATGTAGCTGTTAAGTTATTCTAAGCTTTCAGTAGAACAAGTGTAAGATGATTTTGTCAAAGCTCAAAAGAGTAGCTGGCAGTTACAATGGTTTGTCTCATTTCTTTAACATGCAATGGTGGACGTACCTATTTTTCAACCCAAGCTATCTACTGAGCTGAAAATATTCTTGAACTCTCTGTTTTCCCTTCTTCCCATTTCTCTGGTCATGGGGTGGGGGATGGGGAGCACTGATATCCATCTATTGTTTTCTTTGGCTTTTTGCTGAATATTTATGACTAACAATGTGTCCTACCTATCAAAGCCAATGCCTGTAGCCAATACGTACAGCCTGAGACCTGCTTGTGTGTGTGTGTGTGGGGGGGGGGGGGGGCAGGCTGCCTGCTTTGTTGAGGTGCTCCATCTCTCTCTCTCTCTCTCTATCCCTCCCTCATCTTTCCAATTCTTACATGGCTAATAAAACTGTAAGAAAAAGAGAAAGAGGTGATGTTCCATCTAAATAAACCTTCAGAGACTCTCGCCCGTCTTTCCAGAATTCACATTCATTTCAGAAGCAGTAAAGCATTGTAAATTGAAAGTACTCCAAGGAGGAAAAAATTATTGTGCTTGAGAAAAGCCAACAAATTATAGGTAGTTTCATAAATTAGATTCACTTGCAGATGTTTCAACTCAAATATTGCTCTCTGTTACTGATTTATTGTACTTGTCATATTATCTCTTTGTGAAATTTATCTGTTATGAGAAAATTTTCTCTAAATAAAGAACCCTCCACTTCTTATAATAGTATTTTTATTCAACTACTGGCTCTTTTGCCTTTACCTGAAAACATACTCAAGCCTCTTTCCAGTCTAGAATTTAAAATATTTATTTTGGGACACTGTTTCCTACTCAAATGAATGCTCCACGTCTCTCCTTCTCTTTCTTGTAAATTTCTTGAGAAAGCTCCATGTCCTCACCTCCCATTTGCTCCTAAACCAATTGAGGTAATGTCATTATTAATAATAAAAGCTAATATTCATTGAGTACATTAATACGTGTAAGCCTGGCACACATAATATAAGCCTGTGTAATTTATATGTACTATCTCACTTAAACCAGGAATCCAATGAGCTAGACATCATCTGTAGCCCTATGTATACAGATGAGAACACTGAGGCTCAGAGAGTGTTAGTATGTGGCTCAGCAAGTTGGACACTGAGTGGCAACATAGAAACTCCAGTTTCATCCTGTAGCTGCTGACTAAATCATTGCTATTATCCACATGTAATGTCTCTACCAACTCACTGTAACCAATTATTGCCTGATCATCATATCCAAGGATTTATTTTCAATCGTTATCCTACTCAGTTTTCCCACAGCTGTTGCCACTATGGGGCATTTGGACCTTTCTACATGCCTCCCTTCCATGCTATTACAGGCTGCTGGTGCTTCCACAATTCTAACTAATCTTTCTGAATTCTCTGATTTATCCTTCTCTTGTTCTCTCTTAAATGTTGGACTAAGCTGGATTTTCTTTTTCTTTAATGCCTTCCTGGGTGATCCAGTGAGTCCTGTGTCCTCAACAATCATCTCAGCTGGGATTCCAGGGCACCTTTCTCCTGAGCTCCATGTTCGTCTCTACTTATAGGAGCCACACACTAGAAATATTCAAACCAACCTCATTAACTTTCATTCAAAGCCTAATCTTCCCGTATTCTAAAACATTGTTCTTCCTCTCCCACATCTAATCAGTTACCATATCCTGTGAATTCTAACTTTTAAATTTGAAATTTTGTCCATTTACTTCCACTACTACTTCTGCTGCTGTTAGCTCAGACCCTCATCCTATCTCATTCCTTTTACTGTACTGTATTGTATTCCCTACAATACCTAGCCCAATTTTGTATACAGTAATCAGAAATTTGTTAAATGAATAGATAAATATCTACCCAGCATTTGTACTTCTTGCAGATTACCTTATTTTCTAATACTTGTATAGCACCTGCTATTTACCAGACATTAATGTAAATGCTTTAGCTCTATTACCTTATTTAATCTTCACAAATTTCTTCTAAAGTAGGTACAATTAATATTCCCATTTTAGAGATGGGGAGACAGACATAAAAGTAAACAGATTTGCCCAAGTTTATTTTTTATTTTTACTTACTGATTTTTAGAAAGAGAGGAAGAGAGAAATAGAGACAAACACCAATTTGTTGTTCCACTTATTTATGCATTCATTGGTTAACTCTTGTATGTGCCCTGACCGGGGGTTGAACCCTGAATCTTGGTGAATTGGAATTATGCTCTAACCAACTGAACTACCTGGCCAGAGCTTGACTTCCCAAGTTTATGCAGATGATAAATAGCAGAGCTGGAATTAGATCACAGTTTGGCTTTAAATCCATGCTCTTACCATTGCAGTTCTTTATGTTCCCTTTTGCTCTGCTTCTATATTTTATACTGAAGTCCTAATTATTTTTCCATGAAAATACAATGGCCACTAAATTCACAAACTTGAACAAAATTCATATTCTCAGCTTCCTCCAACCCTTCATCTAAACCTAGAGCAATTCAGAACCAAAATTAGTTCAGAGTTTAAAGGGAAGCTGGAGATTACATTAGAGGTCACTGGTCCAACAACAAGTGAAGAAAAAACCAGCATCATTCTTATAACTCAAAGCAAAAGTAGACCCTGGGAGCAGGATCTGGACCTCTTTGTGAGTATTAGCTAATACTCCTTGGTGAGTATTAGCTCTGTCATGTTGGACCATGGGTTGCATAAGATTGAAAAGACCAAGCTATAAGGCAGAAGAAAACAGTATGAACTGCCATTTAGGATGAAGAGAGTAAATGGTTTAGACTCAGTGAGTGAAGGTAAAAGAGAGGTCCACATGCAGGAATAGATTAATGCCAATAATTATAAAGGAGTCAAGAATACAAAGACTCTCGAGCCAAGGGAGATTATGGGTGAGAGAGAGGCAGAGAGCAGACAGAACAGAATGTGTGCCAGAGAAAAGCGTGCCTTCCCACCAAGGGAGGGTCACTTTAGATGTCTTACACTATGTGGTAGAGTGGAAAGATTTCTGAACTGAGTATCAGAAGAACTGCATTATAATTTTGTTTTACCCTCAGTCAGCAGTGTGATCCTGGTAAAGCTACTGAGCCTATTTGAAACTCACTTTTCTCATCCCTAGAATTAGACTTCAACATGATAAGCTCTGATAGTTATACATTTACAAAGTGTAGGGTCTTTTATACAAAAGGACCTTACAGTTTTTGTTTTATTTTTGATCATGGACTTTTATTAGTAAAAATAAAATAATCTGAGCAAATATCTCCATTCAGTCCCAGGAAGACATGCCAGGTGTTGCAGATACTGGTAACCTTTACGCCTCCAATGCAAAATTGTGGGTTTCTGTCAGTAGTGTACCGGCATATTCTCCAAGGACAAGTGTCAGAATATTCTGCAGGCCTCCAGAGGGTACTAAAGCATCAAGGAGCTCTCTCACAAGAAATATTTCAGGGAGCTACTGCCTACTTGAGAAACTGACCAAGACAGAGAAAGTCAACAAGGGTTGCATATAAGTTGATCTATAGAGCAAGTTTAAGTATTGTATCATTGATGTTTATAATCATGGCAAAGCCAAAATTATCTCTAAACACATATTTGGCATCATCAAATTACTATCCTTGAAGTAGACAAGTTAATTGAATGATTCCATATTCAAGAGGCATTAATTAGGTAACCCCTATATGTTAAACCCTGTGAAAAGTGGTATGGATATAAAAAAGATGAGTGAAACTCAGTCTCTTACTTACAGCACAGTAGGGGAAATGAGCATTGCCTGTAAGCAACCATAAATCAAGGTGGAAAGAGAAAAGATCCATAAGAATACCAAAAGCTATGAAAATTGTAAGATAGAAAAATTATTTCTGCACTAAGTAACCTATTATTTTTTGTGATAATAGCTGAGCCTAGGCTAAACTCTATGCCTTGCAAATTTCTTTAAACAGAGTCCACTTGTGAGCCCACTTGTGGACTTTAGTCATAAGCAGGCATGGGCACTTGGGTTTAGGAAAGACAGAGGTCTGAGTCAGCCTTTAACTCAGTGACAACTACCTTGGACTCTAAAAATGCTCCCAACATACAAAGCAGAACACTTCTTTAATTCTTGATTATACTAAAAAAGTCTAATGTCTTCTAGTCTGTTTCTAACCCATAGACTTTTAGGAATACAAAAACAAACATTGGGAATGAGAATTGTAAAATATTTGTATTGACAATAGAATGTTGCAGTTTTCTTGAGCATGAAAGTATTTTCTCAATAAAAATTTTACCATAAAATGAAAATATGTTAGGTCTCTCTCTCTCTCTCTCTCTCTCTTAGCCAAAAATCAACTTATAATAAGATTATACACATGAAAGAATTTATAACAGATACTTTAATAGAAAATCAAGTTCAGCAAAGCTATTGAGAATTATAGTAAATAATATTTCATGTTCAAATAACTAGGAACTCTATTTTTCATATGAAATACAACTTGTGATCTTATAAGCCCGTTTTTTAAAAATTCTGTTCAAACACTTAAAAAGTTATAATAAATTGCTTATGATAAAACTTGTCACATTAGCTATACAGAACATATATTAGAAAACTCTTTAAAAACTTATTTTAGTCACAAATTCCAAATTAGAATTATAATTTCTTTATGTGAGCTCTGATAAGCTTTGTTTCAATTTCAAAACTTCTCATAAAACCAAGCTGCTGAAGTACCAAGCTAAATTCCTTTGATACAGTAAATATCCCAATATTAAATCTACATCATTAAAAAACCTACATCGGATATTATTATTTTTTTAACTCCTTTTCATATAGAGTGATTTCTTCTTCTTCTTTTTTTTTTTTTTCTTTAGGGAAGAAAGTAAAAGAAAGGTCAGTTTCCATAAAAAGTGCTATGAGATGATTTTTAAACTTTTTTTTTCTGAAAGGTTAAAAATTTTTTCTAAAATCCTATTAGCTAGGAAGGCATCAGATAGATTATTTAGCTGTTTCAAAATGCACTAAGATTAAAGCAGATGATTGTGATTTTGTAATTACTTTGTAATCCATCCTTAAAGTGGAACAGCTTCCTCATTTTTCTTGCACACAAAGAAGAGGTCATATGAGTAGAGATAGTAGCTGCTTACAAGCTAAGACAGGAGGCCACACAATGTAACCTACCTTGGTGACACCATGATTTTAGACTTACCAGGCTCCAAATTGTGAAAAATAAATTTATATTGTTTGATTTTTCCAGTCTATGGTATTTTGTTATGACAGTCTGAGCTAAGACAGGTTTTAAAGCTAGTTTCTGTGATTGGTCCTGACCTCAGGAGGGCTCTTCTTGGCTCTCTCACTGATTCTCTCTACTAAACTGACTGGCCTGTGGTTCAGCTTGTTTGTAATTAAGAGGAGCCCTTATTTTAGAGATTGCCCTTAATTTAATAAAATGTTAATTTCTTTAATTTTTAAAAAATTTATTGATTTTGGGTGGGGAGACAGGAAAAGAGAGAGAGGGTGGGGAGGAGAGTGAGAAGCATCAACTCAGTTACTTGTTCATTGATTGCTGCTCATACCTGCCTTGACAGGGGGTTTGGAGGGCGGCTCAAACCAAGCCAGTGACTTGGGCTCAGCAACCCTGGGCTCAAGTCAGCGACCTTTGGCTTCAAGCCAGTGACCTTTGGACTCAAGCCAGCAACCATGGGATCATGTTGATGATCCCACACTCAAGCAAACAATCCCGTGCTCAGGCTGGCGAGCCCAGTCATGCTGGTGACGTTGGAATTTGGAACCTGGGACCTCAGCACTCACTGTTCCAGGTCAACGCTCTATCGACTGCACTACCACCAATCCAGTGATTTCTATATAATATAAACAAATCAATTAAGAAAAATTTAAAAACCATTGGAACGAAATGGGCACAAAATTGAATTAATGGATTAAAATAGGAAATATAAATGGTTTTTTAAAATATATAAATGGTTTTTAAACATGTGTAAAAGATTGTCAACCTGACTTAGAATTAAACAATAAAATACAAATTAGAGCTATACAAAAATTACATTTTCATGTGCCAGAGTTGCAAAGATAAAAAAATTTTGTAACATACTCCCAACATTGCTGGTAGGAATACAAATCGCTACAGTGGTCTCTGAACAGAACTTTATCAACACATATCACAATTGCAAAAGCTCATATCCTAAAAACACTTCTAAGGATTCATCTTAGAGATATACTTGCATATGTGTAAAATGACATGTGTATTCATTAGTAATTATCAACCTGTTTGTAATAGGGAGTTATTTAAATAAATTGAGGTATATCAGTTTGTGGCAGGTTACATCAATAGTCTGACTTCTTCGGACTTTCCTCTATACGAGCCCTTTGCCAGGTCATTTTGCAGTGCTCTTCCATTGTGAATGGGGTATGATTCTCTGCTCCTCAGTGTTAGCATGTGATCTGCTTTTGCTGATAGCGTGCTGACAGATGTGATACAAGCGGTATTTTAAAGAGGACTTACATGGATTCAGCTTGCTTGCTCTTGTGCTTCTACTATTGTCATGAGAAGAGCATACCAAAGCTATTTCACTGGTCTTGTGAGAAAGATAATAACCACTGGGTGCAAAATTGTTTTCAGACAAGCCCAACCTAGAGTAGAACCCACCAGTCAATTTGCAGAAGCATGAGCAAGCCCTGATTAGCAGAGTTTTCCATCCCAGATTATCCAATCGTTAGCCAACATACAGATGCATAAGCTATACTTATAAAGAATTGTTATTTTGTCAGCATTTTGATGTGGTTTATTGCACAGAAATAGTTAGCTAATACACTAATGTAATGGAAACCATCTACCCATAAAAGAATTATTATTATACTAATAAGGAATAATCTCTGAGATTTATACTTCAGTTAAAGTAAAGAAGAATATACAGTATTTCATTATTTGTGAAAATAAATTTTCATATGTATGCATAGGACATAACTGGACATATATATACAAAAACCTGATAAAAGTTGGTTGCTTATGGACAGGCTAACTGGATAAGCTTAGGGACAGGAGTGGAAAAAGAATTTTCCCTTGTATACCTTTCTCTCACTTTTGAATTTTCAACTGTTCAAATACATTGTATATTTTAAACAATAAGTTAAATTACTTTTAAATATTCAGGTTATTCACAGTATTCCAAATTCTTCTAGCATCTAATAGAAAAGAAAATTTCTAAAATCAGTCATGTTTTTCTTTCTTTACAAGTGCCAACTTTTCTCTTGGATGATTGTAGAAGTCTTTACTTTTTCCTTAAATTGGGAGTATCAACAATATTTTTCTAGGTGTACAATTATAATTTGTTACTATTTCTTGGAAGCTAGAATATATATGTAAAGAACTCTTAAAACTCAATCATAAGGAACAAACAGTCCAATAAAAAATGGGCAAAGACTTGGTCAGATATTTCATGAAAGAAGATAAACAAATGTCAAATAAAAACATTAAAAGACACTCAACATCACTGATCAATTAAAAACACAATAAGATACTACTACATACCTTTTCGACCTCTGAAATTACTAAGTTTAACCATATCAAGAGTCGGAAGGATGTGGAGCAACCAAAACTCTTCTTCACTCCTGGAGTAAAGTAAAATGGTTTAACTCCTTTGGAAACCATTTTGGCAATTCCTGAAAAAGTTAAAAAGTAAACTACCATGTGACTGAACCATTCCACCCTCTTGGCAGTTACCCCCCCCACCAAATGAAAGCATATGTCCACACAAAGACTTGAACACTTGAACATGAATGCTTATCACACCTTTATATGTGATGGTCCCAAACTGGAAACAGTCCAAATGTCCATCAACAGTAAAGGAATAAACAAAATTTCCTACATTCATACCATGGAATACTACTCAGAAAATAATGGGAATAAATTACTGATACTCTTAACAGCACGAATAAATCTCAAATTAATTGTGCTGAGTGAAAGAAGCCAGATTAAAAGGATCACATACTGCATGATTCCATTTACATAAAATCCTAGAAAACTCAAACTATTGTGACCAAATTAATGGTTGCCTGGGGATGGGTAGGGGTGGGGATAACGTGGTAAGAGGGATTATAAAAGGTCATGAGCAAACTTTTGAGGGTAATAAATATGTTCATTTTCTTGATTGTAAATATGGTTTCAAGAGTGTATACATTAAGTCAAAACTTTCTAAATTGTACACTTTAATAACATACAAAAGAAAACTGAAAACAAAAAAGACCAAATGTTAGAATTTGTAAGCTGAGTAGTATGTGTACAGGTTTTCTTACACTATTCAAAAACTAATATATTGTTGAGTATGTGTTTTCTATATTCAGTAACAAAATATTTTAATTAAACAAAAAAGAAGACTAGATTTCCCACACTCACATGTTAACCAGTGGAAACAATAAGTTTCCATGCAAACAGTTCTCAGTACAGTGCCTAGAAGCACTCATACACTCCAAAAATATTTATCTAATAAATAATAAATAAATTTAGTTTATTAATAACTACCATTTTTTAAATTATTTTGAAAACCTAAGGGGATAACAGATGACTCAAGGGGGAAGAGAGAGGATACAGGGGCTCAGGACAGTGGGTGACTTCTCAGACTGCTGGTTTTATGGCAAACAGGAACACAAAGCTTTGTGAAAACTGGAGCCACTGGAAGAGTTATTAGCCAGGGGAAGTCCAAATAAGTGTTGTTACAAAATACCAATAAAAAAATCATGCTTAAATTTCTTGCTCTCATAGATTCACCTCTCCTGAAAGGTATTTCAGGCCTAAGACAATCATACTTTATATCACTGTTTACTATTTTAAAATGGCACACATAAAATGACTATTTTCTAGAGAATACACTGCTCACAAGAATTAGGGGATCAGGGAACGTGCAGATACTCCAGTTCTTTCAGCCTTTGTATAGTGCATTTTCACCAGTGAAATAAAAGTTGGTTTTGCACTCATTTGCATAATCTAACAACTTTCTTTGACTTGCCATTTGCTTTTCTGGCATTCTTGTTTAATAATAATAAAAAAATCAAATGCTTCTTTTTATTGCTTCATATTCATTTTGAAATATTCCCTAATTTTTGTAAGTAGTATAGCTTGAAAGAAGAGCAGACTTGTTTATGCTTTGGAATTATGTCAGAAATTACCAACCAATTCAAGAGAATCTGCCTTGTGGCTCCTCCTTTGAGTTGCTTAAAATCTAGGACCAGTGCCAACACCTCCCTTTGTCTTCTAGTGAGGGAGGACAAAGCTGATGCTAGATTGATCATTCTGGGGATTTTTTTAAAGTTTATTTTTAACTTTGTATTGAATTTAGTGCAGTGACATTGGTCAATAAAATTATATAGGTTTCAGGTGTACAACAACTCTATAATACATCATCTGTATACATATTGTAATGTATATTCACCATCCTGAGTCAAGGCTTCTTCCATCACCATTTATCCCCCTTTACCCTCTCTGCCTCCCCCTCACCCTTTCCCTCTTGTAATTACCACACTGTTATCTGTCCTTAAGTTTTTTCTTTCTTTGCTTAATGCCTTCACTTTTTTCACCCAGCCCCCAACTCCCATCCCCTTTCACAGCTATCAGTCTGTTTTCCATATCTATGAGTTTGTTTCTATTTTGTTTGTTACTTAATTGTACTCATTAGTTTCTACATATAAGTGAAATCATGTGGTACTTGTCTTTCTCTGACTGGCTTATTTCACTAGCATTGTGCTCTCCAGGTTCATCCATGCTGTTGCAAAAGGAAAGATTTCCTTCCTTTTTATGGCTGAGTAGTATTCCATTGTGTAAATGTATCACTACTTTTTTATCCACTCATATACTAATGGTATTGGGTTGCTTCCAAATCTTGGCTATTACAAATAACATTGCACAATTATTTATCTAATTAGTAATAATTAAATTCAGTTTATTAATAACTACTGGTTATTTTCTTATTTTAAGAAAGCTTTCAATTCTTTATGGTAAAGCCTAAAAGTTATGGAACAATTTTAGAGTGATTGCCTATAATGTGGAGGGTGGAGGCTGAGATTATCAGAAACCTCTATAATATAAAGTAGATCCCACTTTTTCCTCAGGAGATACACTCCAAGATCCCCAGTAAATGCCTAAAACTGTGTATAGCCCCAAGCCCTATATATATTATGTTTTTTTCATATACATACATACCTATGATAAAATTTAATGGGTAAATTAGGCAACTTCATGGATAGATCATAGCAACCTCAACATGATTCTGTTTTTTTGTGGGGTTTTTTTTTTTGTATTTTTCTGAAGCTGGAAACGGGGAGAGACAGTCAGACAGCCTCCCGCATGCGCCCGACTGGGATCCACCTGGCACGCCCACCAGGGGCGACGCTCTGCCCACCAGGGGGTGATGCTCTGCCCCTCTGGGGCGTCGCTCTGCCGTGACCAGAGCCACTCTAGCGCCCGGGGCAGAGGCCAAGGAGCCATCCTCAGCGCCCGGGCCATGTTCGCTCCAATGGAGCCTTGGCTGTGGGAGGGGAAGAGAGAGACAGAGAGGAAGGAGGGGGGGAGTGGTGAAGAAGCAAATGGGCGCTTCTCCTATGTGCCCTGGCCGGGAATTGAACCCGGGTCCCCCACACGCCAGGCAGACGCTCTACCGCTGAGCCAACCGGCCAGGGCGGATTCTGTTTTTTTTTATGAAGTCCAGAACTTTAACCTTTTCACTTAAAGGAAGCACTTTACAGCTCCTATCTAAATTGCGACCATTGCATTTTGGGTTCATTATTAAGAAAAATAAGGATTATTTGAACAAAAGTACTTCAATAACTTGACAGTTGATCTGATAATGGAGATGGCTACTGAGTTGGCTACTGAGTGAGTACCTGGCAGGCAGCACACACAGTGTGAAGATGCTAAACAAAGGAATGATTCACATCCCCAGCATGTTGGAGGACAACATGAGATTTCATCACGTTATTCAGAATAGCGTGCAGGATGAAACTTAGGAATGATTTATTTCTGGAATTTTCTTTTGTTTTTGTATTTTTCTTAAGTTGGAAATGGGGAGGCAGTCAGACTCCTGCATGCGCCCGACCGGGATCCACCTGGCATGTCCACCAGGGGGCGATGCTCTGCCCATCTGGTGCATCGCTCTGCCGCAATCAGAGCCATTCTAGCGCCTGAGGCAGAGGCCACAGAGTCATCCTCAGCGCCCGGGCCAACTTTGCTCCAGTGGAGCCTCGGCTGCGGGAGGGGAAGAGAGAGACAGAGAGGAAGGAGAGGGGGAGGGGTGGAGAAGCAAATGGGTGCTTCTCCTGTGTGCCCTGGCCGGGAATTGAACCCGGGACTCCTGCACGCCAGGCCGACGTTCTACCACTGGGCCAATCGGCCAGGGCCACCACTGGTCTATATAATCTGTTCCTACCTTGCCTATCTCTTACAACTGCTTTAGTTTGGTTCTTCAACATCTCTCACTTGGACCTCTCAACCTTTCTCCCTGTCTTTAGTCTTCTCTGCCTATAATTCACCCCTAAAATGGATAGCAAAGGTGGTGGGCAAACAAATGTGTTAGGCTTGCTTGCTTGTACTTTGCCTTACTGGTGCACGAGCACGGGGCAGCACCATGTGTGTATAGTCTATGTAAGGCTGTAGGGGATTGCCCTCAGAGTGGCAAATTGTAATTGTGGGTTGCCTGCCGCCATTCGGAGAGGCCATTGTTTGAAAGAGAAGGGGTTCTCCCCCCAGCCTGTATTGCTTGTGAGTCCTGAGAGAGAGGGAGAAGCAGTTTTGCCCTATCTGCTTGCTTATCCACTGTTGCGAGACTCTAATAAATGAAAAGGCCCACATCCTCCAACTCCCGGCAGAGGTCCCCAAACTTTTTACACAGGGGGCCAGTTCACTGTCCCTCAGACCAGACCGTTGGAGGGCCGCCACATACAGTGCTCCTCTCACTGACCACCAATGAAAGAGGTGCTCCTTCCGGGGTGCGTTGTGGAGCCGGATAAATGGCCTCAGGGGGCCACATGTGGCCCGCGGGGCCGTAGTTTGGGGATGCCTGCAAATCTGCATGTGCACTGCCATCAGCCTTGGAGTGATCTAATATGCTCAACCACTCATGTCATTCTCCTGGGGACTGACTTCAGAGGCTCCCAGGCACTCTAGGACAAAGTCAAACCTTTTAGCATGGAGGGCAGTAAACTGATTAGAACATATTTCAAATTTGACCTTCTAGTGTGTGCTGTGCTCTTCCCCAGGTAGTCTACAGAACTGAACAAGTTCTCTGAATCTTTCACCAACTTGTCAATCTCTTACCTGGCAAGTTCTTGATAATTATTCAAAATGCAATAAGTATTACTTCCCCAGACAATTTTGCCACTTTTCCCTTGACCCCTACATTGTCAATGTCTTGTGACTTCGGTGGTCTGCCTCTATTACCAGACTGAACTCTGATGGCAGGAATTTTTATCCTATGTACTTTTATATCCTGAGAACATCAAATAAATAAAGGGAAAATGGTGAGGTCTTAAAAATTAAACACTTAAAGTTGAATGACCTTAAAATGTTAGCTATTTGGAGAGTTCTGCCCAATTACTATCATATATAATTTTTTTAAATTTACCTTCAAATATTTTCTCATCTTTGAAGAATCACATATTTTCCATCCACTTTAATCTCCTCAGTCTGTCATAGCCTTTTAGCTTTGTCTTTCTTTAGTATTTATTTAATCTCCAATGCATTTTGAAACATCTTTGTTATAGTTTTCTTTTACTAGCTCCAACTCCCATTGTACTGACTCATGAAACACATAGTTTTGACCTATTCCCTAGTTTATATTTTACTTAATTTAGTTTATATATCTCAGACAAGAAGCCCATTTCATTCTAAAGTGATCTGAAATCAACTCATGAGAAGTTTCTTTTTAATCATTAACAGTTATTAAAAATTATTTTTCCATGAATGTGTGTATAAAATATGTATTTTTTCCCCTGAATCAAACCTCCAGTTGATTGTTCTGATTTTAAGTGTTGACTTATAGTTTTATGACAACAGTGCTTGATGTTTACCAAGTCTTGATTTTGTTTTAGGTATTTTTTAGATTTCAAAGTGTTCACTTCCATCAATCCTTTGCTAATTAAGACAGAGACCAAAATTAACTAGTATTAAATATTTGTCGATGCTGGACCACATGGCTTCTCTTTGCTAGTAACCACGAGGGCGGCCATAATCACTAACCTTTTTAAAATATACAACATTATTCCTTGCCTTCTCAGAATTTTACATTTCAATAATTTACTATTAACTTTCCTTTGGGTCATTAGAAGAAAATTGGTTCCTGTAGAAAAAAATCTGCTAAGAAAATAATGCAGAAATATTTTCCTGGAGGCTCCATAGTGACCTATTGAAACATATTAAATTGGCTTTTCTCTTGCCTGACCAGGCGGTGGCGCAGTGGATAGAGCATCGGACTGAGATACGGAAGACACAGATTCAAGACCCCAAGATCGCCAGTTTGAGCAAAGCTCACCAGCTTGGACCCAAGGTCGCTGGCTTGAGCAAGGGGTTACTCGGTCTGCTGAAGGCCCACGGTCAAAGCACATATGAGAAAGAAATCAATGAACAACTAAGGTGTTGCACCGAAAAACTGATGATTGATGCTTCTCATCTCTCTCTGTTCCTGTCTGTCTGTTCCTATCTTTAACTCTCTCTCTATCTCTGTAAAAAATAAATAAAATTGGCTTTTCTCTATCCAGACATTCAGATCCCTTTTCATTTCATTTGGAATAAAAGAATAAATGAAGGCCCTGGCTGGTTGGCTCAGTGGTACAGCGTTGGCCTGGCATGCAGGAGTCCTGGGTTCGATTCCTGGCCAGGGCACACAGGAGAAGCACTCATCTGCTTCTTCATCCCTCCCCCTCTCCTTCCTCTCTCTCTCTTCCTCTCCCACAGCCAAGGCTCCATGGAGCAAAGTTGGCCCAGGCGCTGAGGATGGCTCTGTGGCCTCTGCCTCAGGCGCTAGAATGGCTCTGATTGCGGCAGAGTGATGCCCCAGATGGGCAGAGCATCGCCCCCTGGTGGGCATACTGGGTGGATCCCGGTCAGGCACATGCAGGAGTCTGTCTGACTGCCTCCCCATTTCCAGCTTCAGAAAAATACAAAAAACAAAACAAAAAGAATAAATGAGAGAAGATGTGCATTGAAATCCTGTCCTGCTTTATAGCATGTAAATAGCACAGTGGTTCTCAAACATTTTGAAGTTGGGGTGCATTTAAAATCCTACAAATAATTGTAGGCGCACTATATACAAATTTCTGAGAAATATGTTATAATAATTAAGTCAAATATTAGAGAAAAAATATAAAGTCCAAGCATGCTTTTATGGTAAATAAATGAAATAAGTACGACAAAATTAAATTTATTCTGACATTAAAAAACATTTTTATGTTACATTTTTTGTTATGCTTTTTATAATTCATAAAAGTTATCTTTTTATATATATAGATACAATCTTAGTAAGATTTAGTAAATTTGGCAGGTCCCAGCATAAATGTGTTAAGTTTTTTCATTCTTGTGTTTATGAGAAACATGAGCCTGATGTGTCCTAGCAATTTCTTCAATGTTTGGGCATATATTTGAAAGGCAAACTCTCATTTCCTTGTCAATACATTTAAGAATTCCTCTCTTTTTACTCTTAATTGTGTTGAGGATAGAAAATCCTAATACACATAAATAGGATGTTAAAAATTGTAGTGAAATGTTCAAAGTTTTTTTAGATATTGTCACATATTCTTCTTTTATAGAAATCTAAAAGGCTTCAAGAGACAATTCCTTATGTTTAATCATCAATCCACGATCAGTGGATATAGCTGCCAGATCTTCTTCTTCTGTAATGTTAAACCAAAATCACTTGAAGCCTCTATGAATGGGTTTCTAATCCAGTCGTATTTTTCAGTGTTAAGTGATGGAAAATGCTATAAATTAAATTCTGCCCATCAGCCTTCAAGTCCTATTTTACTTATACTTCTGCTCACTTCCAGAATCAGATTCTTCAATATTATGCTTCTTTTTGAGAAATCTATCCATTTTATTTGGGTGTATTTATCTAGAAATAATATAATGATGTGTTAATAATAAATATAATAATGATGTGTTAACAAAAAGCCATATTTCCATAATGAAATGGTATAATAGAGTAACTGTATTTATTTTTATATCTGGGCACATGCTGCGAACCAGCACAGCTAGTAATTCCAGGTCCCTAGTGGGAACAGTGCAGAATTAAGAAAATACGTGGAATTAAGAAAATACGTGGAATTAAGAAAATACGGGGTTGGGAGGGCCCTGTAATTGCTGCTGGCAAGAACAAAGCACGCCCAAAACCCACATCTTACTTTATTTATAGGGAAAAGTGGGCTATTAGCAAATCAATGAGATCTTTGGTCTTGTTTCCAAGGCAACCCAGGAATTTTACCAAGTACAGAAAACCCCCACCATACATAGCATCTTAACTTTACACCAAACAAAGGACAGAAGAAACTTGTCTCTAGTCTTTCTGGGGAACATGGGGGGTAGTGTAAACAATCCAGCACCACAGCTTAACAGCCTTTTGCAACCTAATCAGGCAAGTGAGGTGGGGGGTTGGGCAGACTGTCAGCTTACAGCCAATTCCCCACACCTCATTCCTCAAAAATCTAAACTCCAAAAACACTGTTGGATTTTTGGTCCCCAACAGGCACATATTTCTCTGGAATACCATGGGGCACACCTGGAAATCTTCTAGGGTGCACCAGTGCACCCTGGTGCACACTTTGAGAACCACTGAAATAGCATCTTGAACAGTAACAAAAAATATCAAGTAGTCAAGAGTAAGGCAAGTATGTTAATTTAGGAGAATTAAATGCTTATAACAATCAAAACAGAACTATTAGTAAGCTTTTCTCACTTGAAGGAAACTTCTTTAAAAAGTACTTGCTGATCTAAACGTCTTTCAGTGAGACAGTTAAAAAATGTGGTATAACAACCCATGGTACAGAATATTTTGCAGTCTTTAAAAAAGAAGAAAGTACCTTTGCTACATTGCTCCATTGGTTAGAACATCATCCTGATATGCAAAGGTTACCAGCTTGATCTGCAGTCAGGGCACATACAGAAACAGATTGATGTTTCTATCTCTCTCTCTCCCTTCCTCTCTCTAAAAATCAATAAACTGTATTTTAAAAAAAGAAAAGAACACATACTTATGTGTATGGACATGAAACAATATATGGTTGATTTAAAGTAAGAAAAATTATGGAAAATACTATGATCTCATTCATATAAAAATAGCAGAAACAGAAGTAAAATATATACAAAGAGAGAGGCGATTGGAAAGACACACACATCAAACTGCACTAAATGTTCTGCATTGAAGGCTTTTATTTCCGTGTTTCTTACACCAGGTGATAAAATCCTTTTTCGTCAGATCAAAGAAAGGATGTCCAGTTAAATTAAAATTTCAAGTAAACAATGAATTAAATTAGTAGTACATCCCAAATGTTGCATGGGACGTATTTATACTAAAAAAAAAATTATTGTTTAACTGAAATTGAAATTTAATTGAATACCCTGAATTTTTATTTGCTAAGTCTTGCAATTGTTGTTATAGAGATAATAAACTCTTCATCCTTGTACTATTATACTAATATAGTTAGCTACAGAGATATAATGAGTGCACAAGAAATGGTGAGGAGAGTAATTAAGGAGAGAAAAATAATAAGAGAATTATACTGTGTGTTACATTATACAATCTTAATTCTCATGGAAATGTGCTAAAGTTGTATTAGTATTCATATTTTACAGGTTAAGAAACAGGTACATAGAAGTCACACAGTAAGCAGTGGAGTTAGAAAAGACCCAAGTTTCTGGATCCTAAGTAAGCAGCCATAACCAACTGCCAGCTAAGGGGAGGTAGAGGAAGAAAAGTAGAAAAAGAGCCAGGGATGAGGGTGTGGTGTGGCTGAATAGGGCTTTGTGCAAACTACTTAACCTTGCCTAGGTGTGGAATGTGGGATACATATGAAAGGCAGACAAATCTGGGTCGGGTCCCCAACTCCACCATCCATTGGGAAAAGTTACAGTAGTCCCCCCTTATTTGCAGTTTCACTTTCCAAGGTTTCAGTTATTGGTGTCAACCCAGGTCAGAAAATACAGAACAGAAAATTTCAGAAACAAATAATTCATAAGCTTTAAATTGTGTACCTGTTGTGAATGATAAAATATCACACTTCCTCCTGCCCCTGGCAAAGAACCATCCCTTTGTCCAATGTATCCATGCTGTTCGTTTCCCACCCTGTAAGGCCAGGAGCTGCCATCATGGCCATTCATATGCAGGTTCCCATTAGATTAGGACAGACAGTAATGAAACAATGGAGCCAAAAACTGGTGGGCTATCATCTTTAATCCTAGCTTTCACCCGGTGGGCAAGTAAAAACACTCACTGGGCTCCAAAACCCACTCATTCAGCGCTCACAAAGCTACTGACTTATCCGAGTTTCCTAGAATCAAAGGTTTCTAGCTCACCAGCCTTATTCACCTCTGTTCCCCATCTCCTTCTCTCTGCACAAACTGGCTTCTTCAGCATTCCTCTATCTTGGCTGCCTCTCCTCCACATAGCCCTTCTCTGCTCCCCTTTCTCTGCTCTCTCCTCTCTAATGCTAATCTCGGAAACCGAGAGAGCAAGTTCCTGGTCTGCCCCACTTTATAGTGCAGAAATCAAAACCTTTAATCCAATATATAAAATAGGGAAGTCTCTAATACAAAGTCACTTATCTGAGGCATGATGGGATTGCACCACCCCACATCAAAAAGGGTGGGAAAGGCTTAGTCCTAAAACCAAGCCCCAGGCTACAAGGATCCTGCCTGCCCACAGCCCACCCCCAACACATATTAATATCACCTGGGCAATGGGCTTCCATGTGGGCAGTGCCATCTTTAACAAACTGAACATAATATATTTTATCTGCCCAACACACCCCTTAGTCACTTAGTAGCCATCTTGGTTATCAGATCAACTGTCAAGATATTGAAGTACTACTTGTGTTCAGATAACTCATTTTATTTCATAATGGCCCTAAAGTGCAAAAGTAGTGAGGCTGGCAATTCAGATATGCCAAAAAGAAGCTGAAACGTGCCTTCTTTTAAGTTAAAGGTAAGTGCAGTACAAAGATATTTTGAGAGACAGAGAGACACCATGTTCATATAACTTCCATTACAATATATTGTTAATAACTGTTCTATTTTATTATTGTTCATCTTTCATTGTGCCTAATTTATAAACTAAAATTTATCATAGGTGTCGTGGAGACAATGACTGCTCAGAGACCACATGGCGTGCACCAAGGGACCTAGGGGAGACCGCCTCACAACCCCTATACAGGTTTCATGAGAGGGCCCTACCCCCAGTCCCTACAGGTATTTATTGATACACACAAATAGAAACAGAGACAAGAATGAGGGAGTCAGGAAGGGAAACTTCTTTAGAGCAGATTAAAGGGCAAGGGAAGTAGCTCAGATGTCCCCACCTATTGATTAATCAGAATTGCTCATTTTATCCCTATTGTGCTGCATTCAGCACAGTACTCTGTTCAGTACTTTTGTCAGTCAAGTCACTGTGGCCTTTGCCTCAGGGCACTGAACTTGTCCCTGTTCTATGTTCGTATTCAGGGCCTCTACATATAGGTATGTATGTATGGGAAAAAACAGTATATATAAGATTATATAAAATAGTATATATCCATGGTTTAGGCATTTAGGGAGTCTTAGAATGTATCCCCAGCAGATAAAGGGGGACTACAGTATATTTATTTTTGCCTCAATTTTCTCACCTGTAAAACTGGAGTGGAAATGCCTACCTGAGTATTGATGTACAGTGTAAATAAAATAATTTCTGTAAAGTGATCATCACAGGGTTTGGCAAGTAAAAGGCAATCAACACTCAGAGCCTCACAGTTTTCATTTGTAGACTAGGTTAACACCACGAGTGACAACAAGATGATAACACTAATTATATCTATATTGCTGAATTGATTGGAGAATCACATGAGAATATATATAATCTTTCTACATTCTAAAGTGCTTCATTCTTAACTGAGCAGTTGCTTTTCAGATCAGAACAAGAATTAATATCATGCCGGAGCATTACTACAACCTACCCCCACACGGCTGCCAGAAGTAATTAATTTTGTTTTAAAATTTATCACAGAGTAAACTTGACTTTTTTTTTTTTTTGGTGTACATAGATCTATGAATTTTAACCATGTATTGATTTATGTAACCATCACCACAGCCAGCATACAGAATGTGACTACAGCTTTTGAGACTCTTTTTTTAAAAAAGCATTTTGTATTCAGATTGCAAAAACTTTTAAAAATAAGGAAAGGAGATTCAGGTAAGTATGATAGATGCAAATTAACAAAACTGGCTTTTTGCTCAAATATCTGCAGTCTCCAACCCCTTCAGGTCTTGTCTGGGCCATTTCTGGTATTGGCTCTTCAGACTATCTTTTGCTGCAAAAGTAACCAGGAATGAAATTGGGGCCTTTCTTCACACTAAACACACCAGTCACAGGCACAAACTTCAGCATTCCTTATTTTATCATTACCAGATCATCATTATCCCAACTCTTTTTCTAATAGCCTCCCCCTCCCCCCCTTCAAAATGAAGAAGCTGGAATAACCAGCACCCTCTTAGGGAAATTATTTGATTGGGACCACGAGGACACAATTATTGAGAGAGCAAGGATAGAGCTTTCAGGACCCCAACCTTTCCAATATAACAACAGATCATCCCATTAAGCCGTCATTCGAGGTGTCCCTTTCCCCGGCTCCATCCTCTCCACCTCCCTCCCCCACCTGCCTGCTGAGTATCCCCAAGAGCGATAAGACTCGAGGAACAAGCTTCTGATCCCCCCCACCACCACCACCACCACTACCACCACCCGTGATTGTCTCCTAGCTTAAGTGACTGGCTTGACTGGCACTGACACACTGCAACCACATCTGGTGAGAGCGGGCGGGTCTGCTTTCCGGGTGACTCACGTCGTTGCTATTTGCCTTTTGTTTTTAGATGCTTTGGCTGCCGTTTTCTTCCCTCTGCTTTTAATTTTGGGAGTAGAAAAGCTAATGAATTAAGAATGAATCTCCACTTTTTTTTTTTTTTTTACTATCTTAAAGTTGGTTCGCTCTCTTTACAAGTTCCATAACTGTTCAAGACGTGCGGGGGCGGGACAGGTGGAGACGCATTCATTACACTAAATCTGAGGTTGGCATCAAAGGTATCCCTTTGATGGAAAGATTTTCTGAAGTGCCCTTGTAGCTTGCTGGGCGCTTAGTTGTGGCCGCTGTGCATTTTCAGCTCATTTCTTTGTGCTGGTGCTTCGCGCTGCTCTGTCACGCCTAAATCTATCTCGTTACTGCCCTAGGAGCCCGAATCCGGGTGAATTCCACGAGATTCACTAGCGGTTTTGTTCCTGTCCAAGGTAAATACAGTATGCAAAATGAGGAATCACCAAAGGATGCAGAGGAGGGGGGAAGAGAGGGATTCCCTCACCTTTTCCCGCTTATTCCTCGTTGATTTCCACCAGGAGGAGGCGCCCAGATCCCCCCAGTTTTCCTTCTTAAATCTCTGTGCCAAGGGCTACCAAGGTTGGCCACGCAGCAGGAGAAGTCCCTTTGGCCGGCCTGGCCCTCCCCTGCCCCCCGGGTTGGTTTTTCCCAGCTGCGGAGGTTGGGCCAGGGGCTGGGGTGCGAGGAGACAGCACTCGAAGCGAGGAGCCAGAAAGTCACCGTGACTCTGGTGGGACTTGTAGTTGCTTCCTGAGCTGGCGGGCGGAGGTAAGCTGTTGGGAGCCAGCCGCGCAGGCGAGAACCGGGAGGCAGAGCCGGGGCTCCTCCCCATCTTCAGGCGGGAGAGTGCCGTTCTGTCCCGGGTTTCATCGCTGCTTTGTTTGCGGCCTCTCCCCTCCTGTATGGAGATGACTTGAACCCCCGAAGGGATCCGAGAGGCTGGCAGAGGCGTGAACTGGGGCGGGGAGGGGGCAACAGCTGTACAATCCTACCCTGCCTGCCTACCCGAGAAGAGATTAAAAGAAACTTCCCTCTCATTCTAACCTAGACCGGGAGAAGAGGTCCGGGTGGGGGCGGAGACCCGGAAGGCAGGTAGTCCGCGAAGGCGGTGGGAAAGTGAGAAGTTTGGTCGGGAAGGCGCAGGGGATTAAGCCAGAAGTTACACGCCGGGGACGAGTCTGATCGCGAAAGGAGGGCGGCAGGAGGCAGGAAGAATATATATAGCTTGAGCCAGGGCAGCGGGAAGACTTTGCGCTCCTGTCTCTGGATGCGCTGCCCTCTCCCGGGTAAGGATGTGAGTGGGACTGGGGGAGCTGAGGCCCTCACGGGCTTTCAGAGGGTGGTCTTGGGGACAGAGTGGGTACAGTTTGGTTTAGATAGGCTGGTTTCTACACTCGGAGTGCTGTGGCCGTAACCGCTCCTCACGTTTCTCTCCCGCTCATCCCAGGTCCTGCAGCAGATCCTGCGTGAGGCGCCAACAAAAGACGCGAGAGGTGCCACCTGGGGGCAGCGGCAGGAAGAGTATCTAGAGTTGAACGTCCCGACCAGCCGTGCGTACTTTCTGTAGGGAAGGGGCGGGGGAATCGCCCCGGGAGGGGAATGCCCGCTTGGCGTTAGCCAAGTTCCGGTTGCGGCGTCCCTCCTCCGCTCCCACGAGAGGAAAGTTTTCTTCAGAAGCTTCCTGCAAACGCGCGCCTTCGGGGCCCAGCTCCCTAGCCTTTGGAGCGGGCGCCGTCTCAGGCCAGCTCCGGGGAGACCGGTGCCGTGATGCCTGGGGGTTGCTCCCGGGGCCCCGCCGCCGGGGACGCGCGGCTGCGACTCGCGCGCCTGGCACTGGTCTTGCTGGGCTGGGTCTCGTCGTCCTCACTCACCACCTCCGCGACCTCTTCCACCTCTTCTGCGTCTTTCCTGGCCTCCGCGGTGTCCTCCCAGCCCACGCTGTCTGGCCAGTGCCCCCCGCCGTGTGAGTGCTCGGAAGCGGCGCGCACCGTCAAGTGCGTTAATCGCAACCTGGCAGAGGTGCCGGCGGACCTGCCCCCTTATGTGCGCAACCTCTTCCTCACCGGCAATCAGCTCTCAGTGCTCCCCACCGGCGCGTTCGCTCGCCGACCGCCGCTGGCCGAGCTGACAACGCTCAATCTCAGCGGCAGCTGCCTGATGGAGGTGCGCGCTGGAGCCTTCGAGCATCTGCCCAGCCTGCGCCAGCTCGACCTCAGCCACAACCCGCTGGCCTATCTCAGCCCCTTCGCTTTCTCCGGCAGCAACGCCAGCGCCTCGACCCCCAGCCCCCTGGTGGAACTGATCCTGAACCACATCCTGCCCCCTGCTGCCTCTGCGGATAAGCGGCAGAACCAGAGCTTTGAGGGTATGGTGGCGGCTGCCCTGCGAGCTGGCCAGGCGCTTCGAGGGCTCCGCCGCCTGGAGCTGACCAGCAACCACTTTCTCTACCTACCCCGCGACGTACTGGCCCATCTGCCGGGCCTCAGGCACCTGGACTTGCGCAACAACTCTTTGGTGAGCCTGTCTTACGTGTCCTTCCGCAACCTGACACACCTAGAAAGCCTCCACCTGGAGGACAACGCCCTCAAGACCCTTCACAACAGCACCCTGGCAGAGTTGCAAGGCCTGCCCCAAGTCAGGGTATTTTTGGACAACAATCCCTGGGTCTGCGACTGCCATATGGAGGACATGGTGACCTGGCTCAAGGAGACAGAGATAGTGCAGGGTAAAGCTAGGCTCACCTGTGCATTTCCAGAAAAAATGAGGAATCGGATCCTCCTGGAACTCAACAGCTCCGACCTGGACTGTGACCCTATCCTCCCTCCATCCCTGCAGACTTCTTATGTCTTTCTAGGTATTGTTTTAGCCCTGATCGGTGCCATTTTCCTACTGGTTTTGTATTTGAACCGTAAGGGGATAAAAAAGTGGATGCATAACATCAGAGATGCCTGCAGGGATCACATGGAAGGGTATCATTACAGATATGAAATCAATGCGGACCCCAGGTTAACAAACCTCAGTTCTAATTCAGATGTTTGAGAAACATTCGAGGACAGAACAAGGACAACTGTGCATGAGATATAGACTTAATTAAGCTTTATCTTGTCCTAGGCTTGCTCCACCACCACCTCTACCCTCCACTGTAGCACCACTGCCCTTGACTGAAAGCAGTGAAAGGGATTTGCTCCCATGTCCTGTAAAACCTCTTGGTGTGGTCTGTTAACGTAAGATGATGAACAATTGTATAGTCTTTTTACCATCTCCCCTTTCTTGGAACTCAATGCTTGTGGAGTGATTTTTCAAGTTTCAGCATGAACATGGACTCCTGGCTGTCTGTTTCTTAGTACAGTTCAAGGTGTAACAAGTATACCAACACAGATAGCATTCAACAAAAGCTGCCTCAACTTTTTTGAGAAAAATACTCTATTCATAAGTATCAGTTTTATTCTCATGTACCTAAATTGTGAAGAAAATGAATGCATTCCATAAACTGCCTGCAGACCTTAGCAAGCTCTTCAAAGTAACTCCATAGTACACAGGAGCTCCTGCATCCGAGAGCATGCTTACATTTTACTGTTCTGCATATTACAAAAAATAACTTGCAACTTCAGATAACTTCTTTGACAATGTAAATTACTTTTTTGATTGCAGTTTATATGAAACTATGTGGAAGTTGTTTTATAAACTGCATCGAGATTCAACAGGCTAAATTGTTAAAGATTCAATAAAGATTCTTAAAAGAATTACAGTTGTGTTCAAGTTTGCTCTTTGAAAAAAAGGATAGGGATAGTGATACTGAATGGTCTTGGTTCCAATGATAATTAGGGTATTATAGCTGAGAATGAAATTGGAGCAATATCTTACATAAGTAGACTGAAGATAATTTTGAGATGGTGGATCCTTTCAGGATTTAAATAGATAATTTGAATATTCATGTGAATAGACTTATGGTTCCCAAATTAAGGCTATTTAAGAAACAACTGTGTGAGAGCATTATAAAGTTGGTGAGAGGGAAGAGTTCTGTGTAATAAACAGTTCACAGTTTGGGGATTTTCCTAGACTCAGTATTTAGTGTAGGACAAAATTATTTACTTAATAAAACTGTCCATATGAAATTGTTCTATGGGTGTTTAGAGTATGAAACATACAAGGCAAATAAATGTATGAAAATGAAGTGTCTTAAAGATAGAATATTTGAAAATTAAATATTTTAAAATGTAAATTAAAATTTTTTTTTCTAATATCATAATGCAAATCAGAACATAAATTTTCTTGAGAATAGTTTTAAAAAAATACTTGGATGGTTTATCAGAGACCCTGCTAAATATGTTTTAAAATTGTTACGATGGAATGTGAACTTGAGGATATAAGCAGAGATAAATGTCTACGTGCATAAACAAGTAACTCAACTAATAATAAGTTCTTATTAAGAATTTGGGGATATTTTCATTTTAACTAAGCTGTATGTATATACACTTTGTGAAGAATAAATCATTTAGATGTTAGTTAAGCAATCGGTTAATCAATTGATATTCTCAATAATAGACAAAATTTTCTGTTTTTGATAGTTTATTTTTTGTCAGTTAAGCTTAAAAGTAAATTCCATTAATCTTCAAGCTGTTCTGTAAAGTCACTTAAATTTAATTTAGCCATTATTGCTTAACGTAAAGTGTAATGAACTTGCATCAGTAAGACTTAGGGCCTTCTTTCTTTTCAAATTACATTCTGCAGGGTTTTACATTTGAAATAAAATTTATATTTTCTTTTTTTATGTGTGACAGTGACAGAGAGAGAGAGGGACAGAGAGGGACAGACAGACTAGAAGGGAGGAAGATGAGAAGTATCAATTCTTCATTGTGGCACCTTAGTTGTTCATTGATTGCTTTCTCATATGTGCCTTGCCCTGGGACTACAGCAGACTGAGTGACCCCTTGCTTTAGCCAGTGACCTTGGGCTCAAGCTGGTGAGCCTTGCTCAAACCAGATGAGTCTGTGCTCAAGCTGACCTCGGGGTTTCGAACCTGGGTCCTGCGTGTCCCAGTATGACGCTCTATCCACTATTTTCATATTTTTATAAGTGAATTTGGATTGGATAGTACTTTGGGTTCCAGAAATCTTTGCCTATTCTTTTTTTTTTTTTTTTTGAGTTAAATTCAGAAGATTTCAAAATGGGACAAAAAATGTAAATATGTTTTTTGTGTATATTAGACTAGTTAGAATATGTTTTAACTATATTAACTTTAATGAAATTTTTAGTATTCATTATTTACAGTTATACTTCAGATCCTGTAATTACCTGAGAAAAGGTTAAATAAATGGTACTTAATAGTCCATTAAACATTTTAAGTTTTCATCAGGAAGTCATAAACTGGCTGGGTGCCATAATTTCCTAAGAAAGATGAAGATATTAGCCTGCCAAAAATAGTGAAAACGTGTAATAAGAACACATAAATCTTAGGAATAAACTACTAATGGACTATCATTGGTAAGGCTGCTGACTTGTAGAAAACCACAAATTATAATATTTATATAGTCTTATTCAGTAGAATTATTTCTTCTTCATCATGTGATAGCCTTACGGTTAAAAAATGGGCTTTATCTCTGGTCCCGGAAAGCAGTAGACTCATTCGTCTAGCTTTTTTCTTCATCAGCTCATTGAGGAAGAATCTGATAAAGCAAATCTAAGTTTCACCTATTAGGTGGATGGCTTTTTTGAAGTTATAATTTCTTGCTTCTTTTTCATTCCCTTTTTTTCTTTGTATGAATTTTCTATTTTACATGGCTCTCTTTTCTATAATGTCACTCCTTTTCTATAATGTCACTCCCAATACATGGCAATAGAACATTCTTTTTTTTTAATTTTTGAACTCTTTCTTAATTGTGTTGTGTGCCCATCACCCAAAGTCAAATCATTTTCTGTCACCATGTATTTTTCCCTTTTTACTCCCCTTCCCCAAAAGAGCATTCTTAAGGTAAAAATATTACTGTTTGAAAGCAGTGGCTATTGTGCAGTCATAATACTCTTTAAGTCTATAATCCTATAAGGAATTCTGAATTCCTTGGAAGATAGCTGCTATATAAATTCAATAAGTACAGGGGATATAGAAAAAATGAAATTAAAAGTATCATTAAGTATACTTGTTTTAAATACTGTTCTTTAGTACCATCATGCATTATTGATCCTAGAAACCTACAAATAATCGATTTTTAAATGTGTATTTTGGTTGATAATATATTTTATTACTCAGCTTAATGAAGGTTTCAGAGAAAACACTCATTTGTCTTTTATAAGCTTCATTTGAAGAAAGAAAAAAAAATGGATTTCCCCTCCTATCTGAAAGAGAGTTCCTATGAAACCTTTTGTAGGCTGAAATGTTGTAAAGTGAAGAAGCAATTATCATTAATTTAAAAGCAAAAATCCTTTTTGGGTTTCTTTTGGTTAGTGGGAACAGGCAGCAATGTAGGTGTTTCCCAAAAGTGAAATGGCCTAACTCAAACTTTTGAAAAATGGGGGATGCCTATACTTAGAAATTTAAGCACTTGAGAAATCCCTCAATTTAAAAAGCTATTAAAGTGTCCAATAAATCTCTATTTAAAGTGGTAAGATGATACAGCTGTTTGACCCTGAATTGTAACTCTCCCCATTTCAGTGTAACCCTTTGGTTTGCAGCAGTGCTACAGGGGAGGGCAAAAGTAGGTTTACAGTTGCATTGTGACAATTCTTTTGAGTTAATAAAACTATTGTAATGTCATAACCTGCATGTCTTTCTTCATATGAACAACTGTAAACCTACTTTTTCCCACTCTGTATATGTATCATCAATTTTGCTGCCACATGGGATTATGGTGACCTTTAAGGCACATTTGTACCTTATAGCTGAAAGATTGTTCTTCTAAAATAAGTAGACATTGAAGCACATTCAATACATTTTTAAAGAAAAAGGAGCTACATAAATTCATACTATCAATAACAGATAAGTTTTTTTTCCCCCATAGGTAGAGAAAAGCTTCATTGAAATAACTGAGCAAATCACAAATGGTAAATTTTTTAAAAATATCTTGATTGGTAGCAAATGTGGATTATGCTCACCTCAATATTTCATTAGAAATAACTTACATCTTTGTTTTCTGTATTTTTAATTAAAGTGGATGTAAAAAATTAATAAAAAGAAGGTTCAAATGAACTGTGACTATTCCCTTAGAGATTCTGTTTACTCTGTTCCTTTTGGCCTAATGTTCTAATACTGGGCTTAACATTCTTGAGAACATTAAAGGCTTTGCAGCATTAGTTTGGGAATCTTTCATATCATTGCTGCTTTCCATTTAAATTTTTCTCTAAAGTGTACACGCTAAAAGAGACACCATGAGGATTTACAAGGTTAAAAACAGTTTGGTACGTGCTTTCTTCCTGCTCTGAAACCTATTCAGTCATCCATCCTTCAGAGAGTAGCATCATAAAGTGAAGATAGACATTTATTAGATGAGATTTCAGTTTCACTTTTATACTTATGCCAAGATTTTTCACAGTAAAGGAGACTGAAGGGAGGAAATTATATTTCTACATAATTTGAAACAAGTGGTTTAAGAAAATATATTCTTAAATTTTATTTATTTATTTTTTTATCCAGGAGGTACTGTCTCCTTCTAGATGAAGAAAAACAGCTCTTTGAGAATGTTTCATACAGTTATTTTTCTGTTCTTATTCTTAGAAACATTTGATACAAAAACACAGGCTGGTTTTATTTTGTGTTTCACCTTTTTTTTTTTTTTCATGTCCTTTGTCTTCACATGGCCTTTTTTTAATATTTTATGTTTTTACATATAATATTTTATTTCATTATTTTATTTATTTATTTATTTATTTATTTATTTAATTGTGTTTACATAGATTCTAGGGTCTCCCCGAATTCACCCCCCCTCCCCCATATTTGTGTTTCATCTTAAAATGTTTTAGCAACTTTATCCTTGTCACAGGTTAAAAATAACTAGATTAAAAAATATTTAATATATGATGTATATAATTTGACAAGAATATGAATTCTTAGCATTTTCAAAATTGAAAGGACTCTTAGATGTATCAAGCCCACTTCCCCATTCTACAAATAAAGTGATTATTGTGAAATATAATGTTATATAATGACACCCGGGACTAGATCTCAGAGTTCCAGACTCCCCCTCCTGATGCTCTTTTGCCACATGATGGCATTACTAATTAGCTGCCTTTATACCTTTGAAATACCTATGTCTGTCTAATAAAAAATGGCAATTGCTGTGAATTTGTTTCATTGTTTTTGCTTTGCACGCAAACATTCACTGTTTTAGTTTGCTCTAAATTTTAAAACTTGCTGTGTTTTAGATTCCTGGTATGCTTAAATATATATGTTTGAACTAACTTTGTCACAGCAATCTTATTATTATAGAGCTTCTCTGAGCCCACGATATGGTAGGACCTATTCTGGACATTTAATGGTGGTAATTCTTTTGAAAAGAATAATAAAATTATGGAAAGCTGTGCTAGCTTGTGTAATTCTATCTTAAAAGATGAAGTAGCTCAGCTGGTGAGAACACCAAACAAATGAAGCCAAGTTCATCACCACAAAGTCTGTCATTCAGTCGCCAGGTGAGACAGTCAGCTTTGCATGCTCTGGTCGGCTGCCCAGGCCCACACCTGCTCCAGGTGCATGCTAACCACCCATCCTCTGAGGGCCTAGAGACCAAACAGAGAATCTAAATCAGTGCGCAGCCATTATCACCCTGGAAAACCAGTGGACAGACCATTCAAACCTTGGGAGCTGATGTGCCAGTTTGCTATCTTTACATATGCAGGACCAAAGATGAGAGTCCTATGTCCCCACGTTGTAGTATGTATGCCATAGATCACAAAAGGTTTTTTTTTTATGTATGTGAATTTTGAAACAAAACAAAACAACAAAACCTATCCTGGGTGCCTTTTAATATATCACATGGGAAATTAGTTAACTTTGCTTTACTACTTGAAAATGAGGTTTAGCATTCAGGATCATGATTACCAGCCAGTATTACAAACTTGTATGTAAATGTTTATAAAAACAGAAATGCAGTTTATGTTTAGCTGACATGATAGTAGGAGTTATTGTAGTTCACAGTTTAACTTGGTTAATGTAAGGATACAATTGTTTTCAAGGAAGCAAAACCCTAAGACCAGCTCTAATACTTTTGGTGAAAGGTAAATATTCAACAAAATGTTTTAAAGAACGTGAGGATGCCATAAGCCAATAAGATAGGCTAATTGTAAAATGGAAGTTTATGGATTTTCCTATTTCCCTTTTCTTCCACAGCCCTATTTCTACTACTTTCTGTTTTCTTCCCCCAAGGAGAACTGTGATACATAATATTTCAAGGTGACTACTTGCACACAAGAGAATTAGACTGACTGAAATATTAGGTGAGTGTACAAATATACATTGCTCTGTATGAAGCAGTTTCAGTTTTACAATAGTTAGTAAATTGTTTTCAAAGCAGACTGTATCTTTCAATTAGACACATTCTATGGTAATTCTTATAAATTATGGCAAACACATGGTTATAAAACTTTTAAAAGACAGTTTTAAATTAACTCTTGTTTCTTGTAGATTATTTAAAAACACACGGGGTGGCGAGGGGACACCATGAATAATATATCACTAAGGAAAAGAGCCTTAATATTGAGATAAACTGCCTTTTCTTTACATCATGTTGTATCTTGCTTTTTCTCTTAACAATGTTGTGAACATTCCTCACTATCATTAAAAACTATTTTAATATCTGGCTTTAAAGTACTGTAGACAATCACATATTTTACATGTGAAGATGTTTCTTACAATTTTAACTGATATTCTAATGAGCATTGATGTACCTACCTGTGTTTCTACAGCTCTTACTTTTCTTTTAAAGTAGATCAGGGAGAATTACTGAATCAAAGGGTATCACCTCTTTTTTGTAACCTGTAAAAATATTTTTGCTGTATATTTAAATGAGGACTATTAAATGTAGATTAGCATGGTTCAGTACAGAGTTTAGAAGACTCACTTCAAAATTTTACAGAGTACTGAGTGGTTTGTGAACAGGACTTTGAACAGAAAGAAATGTTAAGCTGCTAATTAACTTGTAACTGTTTTTAATTCAAAAATGTCTACTCTTAAAAAAAATGTCTACTCTTTGTTAAAATTAGTGGATAGCTAAGCCTATATTCCAGTTAAGAGACACAGAGAAAGAGAGGGGGGAGGAGAGAGATATTAATTTAGCTAGTTATAAGTTAGCAAGCAGTTTTCAAGACATAATTATGTCTTTGCCTGAATTCTAGTCTTTCTAGATGCTTTGTATGTACATAGAATTAAATTATATTCCATGTTCATGATTTAATTGTGCTAATCTTACTGTTAATTTGCTTTAAATTTTTTAAAGTTTCTTTAAAATTTCAGTGAAATTCTATGAACCATTTATTCAGCTCCTTCAATAGATATTTATTAAATACTTCCTATATACGAGATACTGTTATTGCACTGGATTAAAAAAAAAAGAGTTTCTAAACTCACAGATGCAGAGAACATTTTGATGGTTGCCAAATGGGAAGGGGTTTGGGAGGATGAGTAAAAAAAATGAGTTTCTGACATAAAATTGTTTCTGATCCAATAGAGAGAATAAGTAATGGTAATAGCTAACATTTTTTTGAGTACCTAGTATGAATCAGGTACTAGGCAAATCTTTTCACATGTAAGATCTTTTTTCTCTCATTTGAAGAGGAAATTGAGACTTAGAGAGGACAGGTGATCTGCCCACGGACAAATAGGTAGCACGAATCCAATGTGGGATTTTCTTGGGGGGTGGGGGTGGGGTCTGTTTTCAGATCCATGATCTCAACTTCTGAGCTTTAAGAGCAAAAAAAATGTTAATGACTTTTTTATAGGGTAGAACATGATGAAACACTACCAGAGATTCAAATAGCATGATATGGAGTTCAAAGCAAGAAGAGAGCTTGTCTGGTTGAGAGATTCTGAAAAGGAGTTTGGAGGAGTTAGCTTTTAAGATGATCTTGAAGAAGAGACCAATAGAAGTGGTGGGTGGAAGAGAAATTTCAGAACACAGGAATTGCATAAGCAAAGAGGATGCAATTAAAGACCCAAGTGTGTTCTGGGAACAGTAACATTTGAAACATTATGTTTATAAAGGAGAATAGTGGAGAGTGGACTAGAGAGATAAATCTATAACTATGATAAATAGTTTCCACTTAATTCAGTAGATGGTGGGGAGCTATTGGAGGTCTCTGAGCAGGGAAGTGGTATGCATAGATGCAGTTGTCCCTTGGAGGGTGAGGTCAACACCCCAAGACTCATGACACCACACATGCATCAAGAGAGTATGAAAAGGCTTACTACTCCTATAATGGGAGTTTTGGGGAGAGTAGGGCTTGGCTTTGTTTTTCATTGTGATTAGGGGATGAGGCCAGAGTAAGGGTTTGGGTTTTTGTGCTTTTAACTAACCAGCAGGTGCCAAGGGATGGAGCTAATGTGCCTTCTTATAGTCTTGCCCAGATGTGGGCCAAAAACTGGGGGGTGGGATGAAAGCTGCCAGTACTCAGACATTACAGATTGAGCCAGACTCAATTATAATTCACCACTAATGTTTGATTAATGACTGAAATATGCTGTTTTACTGAATTGATTTTGAACTTGTTTAAGTCAACTCTCCATGAGACTTACAGAATGCAGCCATAAAGGGAGGCGAAAGTTCCGTTGAATACCTTGTTCAAGAATCTGGTGTGGACTGACCAGGTGGTGGTGCAGTGAATAGAGCATTGGACTGCTATGTGGAGGACCTAGGTTCGAAACCCCGAGGTTGCCGGCTTGAGCGTGGGCTCATCTGGTTTGAGCATGACTCACCAGCTTGAGCCTAGGGTCACTGGCTTGAGCAAGGGGTCACTTGCACTGCTGTAGCCTCCCAACCCCCAAGGCACATATGAGAAAAGCAATCAATGAACAACTAAGGTACCGCAACGAAGAATTGATGCTTCTTATCTTTCTCCCTTCCTATCTGTCTGTCCCTATCTGTCCCTCTCTCTGTCTCTCTGTCTCTGTCACAAAAAAAGAAAAAGAGTCTGGTGTGTATTTCCAGAAGTAAAATGCACACCTTGGTTACCATCAATAATGTCTGGAATTCTGAAAGGAATAGGAAGTGTCTTAAGAATTTTTATTTTGGCATTAGTATGGGCAGACATGTTTGACCTTGATTTATATTTGGGTATCTGTGAGACAATAAATTCCCACATTCTTTTAGCCCAAAGAAAGTGACCTTGGAAGGCTAATCTAGCAGTGATGAGAGAGACAGAACACAGGTAACTATTTAGTAGTATTCAGTAGTTAAGAGAACATGGCCCTTTATAGTGATTTTTAACACACAAATTAAAAAAAAAAAAAAAAGGTTTCCCTGGTCAAATCTAAAGATGCTGCCACTATTTACCAAGTGAGTTCTTAGGGCGAGTTGGTTTTTACCTCTGAATGAATCAATGGGGTTGATTGGCTGAATCTAACAGCCAGAGCATTCCCTACTCTGTCTCTTCTTTTTCTCTCCATCCTTTAACAGATATTCCAACAAGAAATGAATTTACCAGAGAAAATGCTTGAACAAATCTGCAATCTCATTAATTTAATACTGGCTAATGAAGTAAAATATTGGGTGATGCTATGTTCTTTCTAATAGTCCTTACAGTTAGTTGATCCCATCTAGGTAGGGTAGTATTTAATGAGCTTTATTACATACTGCAGAGACATTTTGTATTAGTTAAGGAAGGGATTTTTATTTAATAAGTGACCTTTCATAATTGCTTATGTCACATTCATATTTTCCAAGGATCATTCTAAGTGCTTTATTAATATTAAATATTTTTTTTCTCTTAATAGTACAATGTAGTAAGGACTATTTCATAGATGACAAAACTGAAACATTTTGGATGTTAAATAACCTGCCTAAGTGCACACACTAGTAGTAAATAGTAGAGCTAGGATTTGAACACAGGATCTTTGAACTTGAATCTGACTCCAGAACCCACATATCAATTGGTATACTATATACTATAGCTTCTCACATGTATCAGGATAACTATAATGATATACATTTTTAGAGCAATTAAAAATATGTGTAACAGGTTTCTTTTTAACAAGGATGGTATATGGGATTATGGGATAAGTACACTGCAATAAAGATACTTTTCAAATAACCTGCATCTTTATACACAAACCAGCTTCTTATTATTTTAACTGACTTTATTGGCCATAGCACAAAATCTCCGCTCAGTCCCAAGAAACAGTTTTTCAATTAACTTAACCTTTCAAATAAAATACAAAATGCATTTTTAGATTGACTTGACTTTTCTTCCCTTACATTTGACTGTTTTGCTTGTGCAGGTTGTCATAGTGTTAGTCTGAGGATCTTGGGTAAAAGATGTAGCAATATAATAAAAAGTAAAGAACCATTAAGTCAAAGTTTTCCATGTATCTCATCTACCCTTTGGTTGGAAGTTAATTGCTTTAGCATTAGGAAGACCTGACTCAACCCTGTCAATTATGAAGTAGAAAAGATAGCCTTTAACTAAACACCATCAGTAACGTTGATGTTTAGAATACTTAACAATTTGTTACTGTCCTTTATTTTGCTTGAGAAACTCAATCTTCAGCCAACATTTTGCCAACAGAACTGAGTGCAGAGAGTCAATGTTACTTGTCTAGATGAAACTAGTTTGGGCCAATTTCAAGTTGAGCTAGGTTCCAAGCAGGATTGGGGTTTGACTCAAGAGAATTTGCCTACTGGAATGGCTTCTGGACTCCCTTACCAGCTCCAAAGGCTGTGGAAGCACTATCATCTCTAAGGAAGACCTAGTGCATTAATTTAGATTAGGTTCAGCTGTGAGGAGCAGAATATTCAGTAGAGGTAAATTTATTTCTCTCTCTTAAAAGTTTGCAGATTCAGCCCTGGCTGGTTGGCTCAGCGGTAGAGTGTTGCCTCGGCATGTGGAAATCCCTGGTTTGATTCCCGGTCAGGGCACAAAGGAGAAGCAGATCATCTGTTCTCTCCCTTTTCTCTCTTTCTTTCCCTCTCCTGCAGCCATGGTTCGATTGGTTTGAGCAAGTTGGCTCCGGGCTCTAAAATAGTTCAGTTGCTGAGCAATGGAGAGCTGCCCCAGATGGGCAGAGCATGCTCATAGGGGGCTTGCTTAGTGGATCCCAGTCAGGGGCATGTGGTAGTCTGTCTCTCTGCTTCCCTGCCTCTCACTTCTCACTTAATTAAAAAAGGAAGTTTGTAGATTTAAAGTCCAGAAGTATGGTAGCCTTGCTCTATGAAATCCTCAGCAACTCAAGATGCTTGTAGCTCATTGTTCCTTCATCCCTAGCAAGCAGCCCTAATCCTTTGGTCTACATTGACTTGAGTTTGTGATCCCTTTAGGATGATCCCTTGGGAGCCTTATTTTATACAGTAGCAAGTAGACAAGTCTTGAGAAAATAGCCCATTTGCCAGAATTCGATGGGGGGAGGGTTCAGGGTTCAATAAAGGGGTAAGCTCAGCCTCTCTATATTTTTAATTTTGTTTCTGATTCTCCATGTAGTTTGCTTATTGAAAAGCAGAGTTTGTATTTATTGTGAATATGGTAAAAGCACTACATTTTTTTTGAGTTATGTCTTTTTATTTTCCCTGTAGCTAAAATAAATCATCTCACTGGTACAAATTAGTGGGTATTTAGTTTAGGAAGTATTTATTCAGGACTTTCTAAGGGTCAAGGACTATGCCAAAGGATAGGAAGAATACAAGGTAAGTAAGATAGAGTCTATGCATTCCTATAGTTAAAATTAGGCAAGCAGACAGATAACTATAATACAAAGCAAAAAGGTGAATATAAAATGTTCACAGTGTGTGCAAAACTGAAGGAGAAATTACTTTTACGGGGTGACTCAAAAGGCTTCATGGAGTCTATGTCATTGGATCTGAGCTTTGGAGGGCTAGGACTAGAGGACTAAAGGCAACTGTTGGTTGCTTATATAATAGTCATTCTCATCCCTCCACCCCCCTCCTAGATAGTACAGCCCATCTTCCATATTAGAGCTTGAAAATGCTAGATGCTTACATTTCCCTCCTTCTTTGAAGCTAGAGAATGGGTGTGGATGGTTCCTTTTAACTAGCACCTTAGCAGAGGGCATGCAGGAAAAGGTTTTTTCCCTTAAAAGAAGGGAAATGAGAGGAACTCCCTTCCCCTTTCCTTTTGATATGTGAGAGGATGCGATGCCTGGAGCAGCAGCAGCTCTTTTGTCTATAAGGAAACAAGCCTAAAGACAATGGCCAACATGCTGAAGATTGCAAAGTGGAGTGATAGAAAGCACAGGGCTCTTTCTCAGAATTGTTTGCTGTGGAAGGTGATAAATACCAGTAATGTTTAAGGCACAGTTCAATGTTCTGTAACAGGAAGCTACAAGCATCCTGACAGAGTAGGATTTTTCCAGGTAGTTTGGGGTTAGAGTGGGGTGAAGTGGTATTGGAGAGAGAATATCCTAATCAGTAGAAACAGTGTGAACAAAGCGTGGAATGAGAAAACTCAGATTATATTAGGGAACTATATTGTTTGGAGCAAAGAGAAGAGAGGATGGCAAATAGTGGGAGGTAAATAACTGGTAAAATAGTCTGGGACAGATCGTGAAAGCCTCTGTAGCAATACTTCAGTTTAGAATGTGTTCAATAGGAAATTATCAGCAGCAGAAGGATTTTGAGTATGGATAACGATAATCAAAACTATTCTTGCTTTTTTGAAAAAGATCATATATATAATTCATATATAGAGTATCATTACAAGTGCTTATATTTCTCCCCTTTTGAATTTTCTCCATCCTGATCAAAAGCATATATATAATTTACAAAGTCAAAAAGAGGGACAGACTATTATGCATTTTATACCACTGCTGGTTAAACTTTATTAAGTACTTAACAATTTCAGCTGCATAAAGTAGTTTCCCACTGATTAACGAGCTCATTTAGGCATCTCTAGAATTAAAATATTTGATATTGACAGTTGGCAGATGAGAAGAACACATCAAAGATGCTCATTTTATTTTAATATGTAATTATTTTGTGGTTTTATCATGAGTTGAAGCAATTTTTTTAATTAAAAAAAATCTTTATTGTTAAACATTTAGGAAATTCAAAAAATTGGCAAGAAGAAATAAATCAAAACTGTTCCCTTATCCTCAGAACACTATTGTCTTTTAACTTCTTCCTCTTTAATATTTGAAATTAAGTTGAAATATGTAATTGGTACATGTAAGTCAGCCAAATAAATCTGATTGCATGATTTGACATAAAAATGTTATATCATAACTCTGAATTATCATTTAAATAATGTGTGTTTTTTTAGGATAGAAGCATATTATTCATTAGAAGTTTTAGTTTATTTCAGAAAGTGAAGGCAGATTAGGTTACAGTAAACAGAACAGTTGCTTTTCCTCCATAAAAATTTAGCAAACCCTCATTTTTGTCTTGGGCTTCCAGAAAGAGACAATCACAATCCACCAGAGGTTACTCTTGTTCTGAACAAAGCTTTTTACAAATTTGCCAGAGGATTTACAGCATAATTCTGTTTTTGTAAATTCTGAAAATATTGCTTACCAGGCACAAAGGATTTGACAAATGAGGGCAAAATAAACTCTGCCCACCTAAAAATATTATATCAGACAAAACTAGCTGGATGGCATCAAGAGCTGTTCTTTAATTCTGTAACTTGTGGTTTGCTTATTACATATTGTTTGAGACTGTTATAACCAACCTCCAAATGTATGGAGGGGATATCTAGGGAAAAAAAATTAGAATGGCATTAAAAGCATGTTATACTCATATTGAATTAAGTATTAAAAGTTTAAAATTTAGAATTTTAAAAAACATTTGGGCTTAAAATTAATAACTCTAAAAATTCTGTAGCCCATTACTCCTTTGTAAGAAATATGTATAGCTGTGGTTTAGATCAGTGCTTCTCAAACTGTAGTGTGCACATATAAATCATCCAGCATGCTTGTTAAAATGCAGTTTCTGAATCAGAACTTCTGGGGTGGAGCCTGAAATTCTGCGTTTCTAACAATCTGAATGCCAGTGCTGCTGGTTCACTACTTTGAATATCGAGGTTTTAGAGGAACAGAAAAAAGAATTGCTCCTGTTACCAAACCAGAAAATGTATTCTAAAAACTGACCAATCAATTTAATCCCATGTAAATTGATCATGAAATGCTGTTTTCAGGAAAGGCCATCATTGAATACCAAACTAATCAAACTGAGAGAAAAAATATGAGGTTTTAACTCAATTACATTTTCTAAAATATTTTTCTTTCATGCACTTAATGAACTCTAGCTTATTGTTCTTACACAAGTTTAAACTAGAGTCTAGGCTGCAGACATTCAACATCAAACACAACTTTATATTTTGGATTTGTGTTTGAAAGGCAACTTGGAATGGGTCTTTTCCAAGTCTTTGAACATATTTAAATGCTGTGATTTTCATTAATTACTCTTAATAAGTTATTAATTCTCTGCTTGGAGTTTAATACAAGCTTATGTCTCTCACATTCTGGATTTGTGTTTGATACCATTTTGCAGACATTCAGGCTAGTTACTGGCCTTTCATAAACACCCCTGAAATGGGAAAAGAAGTTTAGGCAGAACTAATCCTATAATTAATAACAGATGAGATGTTAACTATATAGAGATTGTGGTGTTGTTTTGTTCAATGTTGAATTCTGGGCATTCAACAGAAAATTTCTTTTTCTGCAAAGCAGATTTTTTCCCATCCCTAGAGTAAAATCATCTCACACAAGTAAAGGTTAAAGGAAGTAAATATTTATCTCACTGGTTACAAACAGACCATTTTAACAGCTTAAGAGCAGACTCCTCTAGCTCAGTGTGTTGGCTCCTGATAGATGGTCCAGGGTTCCAGGCATGGGTGCAGGGCTCATCCTGCAGGACTCCTTGCCTTACAGGGAACTAACCTCCAGGCAGTTCCTGAAGGTAAGAGCCAGATGCAAATTAATTTTTTTGGGGGGGGGGGGGGGGGAGAACTGGCAGTATTCTCTGCCTTACCTGTGGATGTCAGCAAACTAGTCATTAAATATATTCTGTCAAAGTTTATTTATCATATTTGATGTTCTGTAAAGATGATCAAGTCTGAGGTCAGTGATGAGTACCACAAATCTTAACTGGAAGTGATACTTTTGTTATATGATACAAGATTGCCAGACTCGGATAAGTTTGTTACTGGCCTAGGGAGATTTTCATTTCACTTGAAATTCTCAAATTTTCATTGTTTCCTCATTAGCACGTGGATTCCAGTTTCTATGGTAGAAAATTTCCCTAATTACAAAATACATATAATTAGAAATAAATTTGCAAGAAAGAAAGATAAAAAATGTAGATAGGCTGTACAACTTAGAGATATTATGACCTAAGATATAGGGTATCAGATACACAATTGACTGTTCATGAAATAACAGAAGAATTTAATAATACTTTAGTACACAGCATTTTAAACCCCACCTTTCTACCTCCTCTCCTCCTTCTCTTCTCCCCATTTCAAGCTGATTTAACCTAAGTTGAACATTTAATGTCTACTCAGTGCCATTATTCAAAAAGCACCTCACTAAAGCTAACTTTCATTCTGGCCTCTGGTCTAGAATAGAGCCTTCACCTTACCTTCCCCTTTATTACTGTATTTCTTCATGTATAAGATGCACATTTTCCCAAAAATCTTTGGGTCTAAAAACTGGGTGCATTTTTTACAGTGATTGTAGGTCTTTTTTTTTTTTTTTAACTTGCATGTCCTGCTTTTTCACTCTTGTTTTTGTGCTCATTGTAGGAGACAGTGAATCATCATCAGACACAGATGAGGACAAGATAATGGATGGAAGTTTTGACAGTGATGAGGACTTGTCTGAATTTTATGACAAATAAAACCTGAGGTCCATAACTTTATGTAATTTTTTTTTCCAAATTTCAGGCCCCAAAATTAAGGTGCATCTTATACATGGGGAAATATGGTATTCTATGGCTTTGTATTATGGGAAGTCCTGAGCAAGCTTTTGGTGACCTGTGCCATACAGACATGAAGGGGATGGTCTCAGCCAGAAAATTTCATCACCTCCATCCATTAAGATGTTGGTCCTGACTATATTTCATAACAAGTATTCTCAGCATGCCACAGGGTAAACAGAACCATCCCAAATGCTCCATTATACCTGTGCAGCTGGCCAAGCTGAAGAACTGCTGGGGTAACATTTTTTATTTGTTAAAAATAGTTCCCTTTATAAAATTGCCTCAGGATAAAAGTAAAAAACTTAAAACATAAATTAAAATGCATGAAAGAGCAGTGATAATTAAGATAGCATCAAAACCTCTTAGACTGAGCCAGAGTAAAAGAAAAGCAATTAGAGATTGTAAAGACAGTAGCTGCGGCCACCATTACAGTCGCCTGGCCTGTGTAGGTTTGCATTTGATTCGGACAGTCGGTAATGAAGCAACAGAGCCAATAACTGGTGGGCCACATCCTTTATTCCTGCTCACAACCAGTGGGTGAGAAAATACACACAGCAGGAAAACACTTCCCTTTCCATTCAGGGCTCCCAAAGCCACTGACCTTCTCTGTTTTTTCCCTAGAATCAAAGGCCTCACTCAGTCCCCTCTGCATGCCTCCATTTTGGCTGCCTACTACCCTCCAACCACCTGGCCTCTCTCCCCTGGAACAACATGGTCTCCTCCTCAAAAATGGCCTCCTAGCCCCTCCTTTTAAAACTTTTCAGTGTGAAAGTTCCTCCTCCAGCACACATTAGCATAACCAAGCCCCTTCCCAAGCATGAAGGTAATCAGCTGTCCCACATGGACAGTGCCATCTTTAATAAAAGTGAGCAAAACCAGATAACCCAAATTCTACAAACTTATTTGCCCAACAGGGATATTGAATATGTTTTGTCACAAGTTTTTGCTTCTTTTATTAAGAATATATGGGTTTTAATTTAACATCAGCATATCTCTCAATATTTTAGTATCAATCAAGAGATGAAGATTGCATTGAGTAAGATACTGACTGACCACTGATTTTCTGAACTTTTAATGCCACTAATAATAGCCTATTTTAACTGCATCCTGCCCAGGCAACTCTAAAGCATTTAGTTGCAACACAATAGGTACTGTGTAAAACCAAAGCGAAGGCTTGGAACTATTACCAGCCTCATTACGAGAAAGAGTAGTGAACATATATTCTTGATGGGAGTGGGTAAGAGAAGCTTCATTGATCTGCTACCAAAATTGCAACAGACTTCACACTGGACTTCCTTCCAGAAAGGCATCAGCCTTTCTTTTTGCTTCTTTTCTAAACACATCTGATTTAGCCACATTTTGGTGTGGTGTGGTATCTGCTAAAGAAATACCAAATAACACTAGAGGAATCTGCTTGATGGTATATTCTGTGTATGTGTGTTTGCACATGCATGCCTGCGTATGTGTACATGTATGTGTGTGTGTGTTTGTCCTTCTAACTCTTCAGCCCTGAACCTCCAGCTAGCACTGTGTTGGTGAGATTTCCTGCCTGGATAGTTTCCTCTTGTGCTTCCAGACTTTCCCAACACTTTTCTATACTGTATGACTTTTCAGGAGTTATTAAAAAAGAACTGGAAAAACATAGGACTAATTTAACATTAACAAATTAAGTGCTATTTTCTTATAAAAGCAAATGAGCGAATCTTTTTGAATCTTTTCAATTTCTTTGGCCTGTCAGTTATAGGTTAAGGTGGAGTGAAGTAACAAATTAGCTTAATGGAAAAACAATGTCTGTATTTTTGAGAGTAGCTTTCAGTTAGAATATGCTAAGTACAAATTTTAATATATATACAAAATGCTTATAGACAAGGCAGCAGGAAACAATACAGTTGCAAATTCCTCGGTATCCTTGATATATCACAACTGTTAACATAATAAAGGAGGAAAACATCTGGCTGGGTGGAAAATAGTTCTTTGTAAAGTTTTATGTAGAGTGAAACTTTATCTGGTGTACTTTTCCTTTTTGTTCCAGTGTTTTTTCAAAATAATAAAGTAAATATGAATTGAATACATCAGGTCCCTCTGTCCCCAGGAAGAACAGTTGTACATTTCTGTGTTAGGATGTAGTATTGGGAAAATTGTACCTCTTGGAGATAAAGTGTTAATAATAATCGTAAATGTCTACCTTTAGTAAGAGGAATTCATTTGCATTACCCCCAAATCTTCACTTGGATGAAGCTTTTGTGTAAGGTAGTTGTTTCTGAATAATTGGGTTTCTTCCCTGGTGTTTAAGTAGCTCTCCATTTTTGTACTCTCCTAAGACTTTTAAAAGTGAGTTGAGGCCCTGGCCAGGAAGCTGAGTCGCTTAGATACACTAAGGTTCTGGGTTAGATCCCGGTCAGGATACATGTAAGAAAAACCAATAAATGCATAAATAAGTGGAACAATAAATCGATGTTTCTTTTTCTCTCAAAAGAAAAAAAAAAGTGAGTTGAACTCACTGTGACACTTATTGTTTATAATATGTATTATTAAGTAAAAATATATATATTTCAGGAAACCAAAACTGAGCTAGCTTGTTTTAAGAGGCTCAAACATTTAAATATATTTTGAAAAAAATTTATTGCTTTTTCCTATATGGAAGCCATAGCAATTTATAGTAGTTACAAGTTTTAAAAATTCTCCTCTATGGTCAGTGAACACAAATATACATTCTTCCTTTAAGAAATCGATATTAAGGCCCTGGCTGGTTGGCTCAGCGGTAGAGAGTGGCCTAGCGTGCGGAGGACCCGGGTTCGATTCCCGGCCAGGGCACACAGGAGAAGTGCCCATTTGCTTCTCCACCCCTCCGCCGCGCTTTCCTCTCTGTCTCTCTCTTCCCCTCCCGCAGCCAAGGCTCCATTGGGGCAAAGATGGCCCGGGCGCTGGGGATGGCTCTGTGGCCTCTGCCTCAGGCGCTGGAGTGGCTCTGGTCGCAACATGGCAATGCCCAGGATGGGCAGAGCATCGCCCCCTGGTGGGCAGAGCGTTGCCCTTGGTGGGCGTGCCGGGTGGATCCCGGTCGGGCGCTTGCGGGAGTCTGTCTGACTGTCTCTCCCTGTTTCCAGCTTCAGAAAAATGAAAAAAAAAAAAAAGAAATCGATATTAAAATATAACCACTATATATCATTCTCCCCTTAGAGTATATTTGTTTACCTTTTTAAAAGATTAATCTTATATTTCCTTTTTAAAATAACTTTTATGGGAAATTTCCAAAATTAAAATATTTAGTCAAATACAAAAATGTACTAAGTAGCTATGAGCTCAGTAACTTGTTTATTTTACTTGTTCCACACTTATTATTGATAATACTTATGCATCTAAAATGCCATTTTTCCTGGACCATCATAACATTTTCCTGTATGAAAGAGGTGACAAAATATAACTCCAAAGATGAAAGAAACTTCCAAATAATGCATGGTTACATTTTTTTCCTTGATGTGGTAAGTGAATATTTGCCTAAATGTTCTGTTTGAAGTTTTCCTGGATTGCAGGGAAACATTTGATCATCTCCAAAGAAAATGCATTTGTGTTTTTTTTTTTATAAAACCCATACAATTAACAAAGCAGGAGACAATGTTTCCATATCCCACCCCTACTAGCTCATATGGGCAGATTCTCCACTATGTTTATTTTCATTTGGATGACAAAATGGCCTACATTTCAGGGTGAAGTTTAGAATGGTGTAAGAACTCAAAAATTGTGTGTTGACTTCAATTACTATAATCTTCCATTTATATTTTGGGGTAGGACTTCTTGGAGTATTGCAAAGTATTGGACTGTGTGAAGAGAGAACCTGAATTTGGAGAGGAAGTTACAGAGTAGTGCAATAAAGGACTAGCGATGTGGAATCAAACAGGACTAGTTTCAAATCTTGGTCTCTCTCACTTCCCACTTGGATGAATTTAGGCAAGGTACATGTCTTCCACAAGTCCCAATTTTCCCATTTATAAAGTAGATTTTATAGTAGTATTTACTGCTAAGTGTCATGATAGTCAAATAGTATATGTTAAGTGCTTGGCACAGAGGAAGTGGTCATTAAATATATGTTGTATACTTTCATCTATTTGGAAAATTGTGCACTTTTTTATTGTAATAATCAAGTTTTAAAATAAGTATACCTTTATAGAACACATTACATCATATAAAAATAGTGTACTTGGGCTCAGTTTAACTTATTCTTACATAATATGATTAGAAGGTAGAACTATATCATAACCTTAATTTTTCAGTTGGTAAACCAAAGCAAAGAAAAAATAAGTGAATTGACCAGAACTACAAAATTCTTGGTATAACAGGAAGTTAAATATTTATATTCAAATTCCAAAGATTTAGACCGTTCATATGGACAGGAAAAAGCAAGTTTATATCATGAAATAGTTGTATGTAACTGATTCTATAAAGAGGACATTTAATACATTGACTTGAAAAGCACAGAGTTTTCCTTTGCAGTTGAGTTTTATGCTAATAATAGTAGAAAAGTTTTTCATACCCTTCACTGCATCGAATTTATTTCTAGAATACTGGCAGAAAAAACCCCACACTTTTTGAGTGATGGAAAAGAATTTCAAAGTATCATGGTAAAAGAAAAAAATCCTTTTTCTTGACAATGTGAAGTTAATGCTTAGCTTAGCTTCCTTCTGATACATACTCAGTGTTTCTTGAGAGTTTTGACATTGCTGTAGTTGTCATGCATTCTTATACTACATCACACCTTTTATATTTTATATAAAATTATGTTCTCTGGCCATATATAAATTGCCACTTTTCTACTTATAATTTTGTCATAATAATTTCTCACTCTTGATTTTACCAAGGTACACATTTATTTGGCATTTCACTGGAATATGCCTTGCATAAAAAAGGTTCTTGCTGTTAATAAATAAATGACAGGTGAAAACAATCCATATGGTGGCCTGATTCCCTCATTTACCATTTACCTGATTAGCCAGCCTACATCTATAGACCTGTGAGAAGAGTTTCTCTTATTTTATTCCATCTTCATTGGAGGTAGATGAATGTCTGCTGATCTTGTAAAATGATCTTAAACATCATTTTTAAGAGTTTCGTGATTTTATGTTAAGACAATAATTAATCCGGCCAACATGAGGTTAATGTTTGTGGTAGCTCTAAGTTTCCTGTATTTACAAATGCCTTTTTAGACTTTTAAGGCATAGAAAGATCTCACACACAAAAATCTTTCACGTTATTTAAACAGTACAGTATCCACAAAATAAACAATGTACTGTTTTTGATTCATCAGGTAGGCACTTATTTGCCCTCGTTGGGTCCCTAGTGGGCTGCAGTTCATTAAACCCAGATACATTTGGACAACAGACTGTCACTCTAACAAGGAGAGGGGTCACCACAAGGAGAGACGCTGAACTGCCAGTCAGATGCACCTCCCACTAGAAACCTACTTTAATGAGTATGCTCTTGCTTCTCAGGGCAATCCTCAGTGCTCTCACTCAGCTCTCAGCAGGAACACCTGGGATTCTTCAGCCTTGCCATGTGTGGAGAACAGCCCAAAATAGGCCCGCTAAGAAAGACTTCCAAGATGGATTGCTAGACTTTGTGAGTCACCTCTGAAACCTAAAACTCTGTGCTTTGTGATTTTTGTTTGCATCATTAGGATGAGGAATTTCAGCAAAGCTAACCACAATTACTTGTAGCTAATCTTAGCATATATAAAAACAAGCATTTTTTCTTTCAAAATCATATACTTACAAAGGGCAAATAAAACCTTGGGTTGGATAACCCTTTCACAACTAACTTCCTCAACAAAATGCTTATCAATAGCTTTTCACTATAGCCTGATCAGGTGGTGGTATAATGGATAGAGAGTTGGTCTGGGACGCAGAGGACCAAGGTTCAAGCCCTGAGGTCGCCAGCTTGAGCGCGGACTCATCCGGCTTGAGTGAAGGTTCACCAGCTTGAGCATGGGGTTGCTGGCTTGAGGATGGGATTGTAGACATGATCCCATGGTCACTGGCTTGAGCCCAAAGTCACTGGCTTGAGCAAAGAGTCACTCATTCTGCTGGAGCCCCTCCCCCCACAAGGCACATGAATAAACAATCAATGAACAACTAAGGTGCCACAACAAAGAATTGATGCTTCTCACCTCTCTCCCTTCCTGTCTTTCTGTCCCTATCTATCCCTCTCTGTCTCACTTAAAAAAATAGCTTTTCACTATAAATACAGCATTTCACTAAAAATGAGACATATTTCTCAACTTGATTTGGTTTTGAACATTTACATTTGCATATAATGCTAATAAAGAATAATTAGATCTGGGATATTAAGCACACAGATTTCACACTGGATCTTCAAAGCAAGGAGACAGGTTAGGCTCTGGAAGAACCCATGGGTAGGCTGGATTTCTCAAGGGACTAAAGCACAAACAGAATTGGGCTCTACAGAACACAGAACAGTTATCATGCAAAGGCTATGCTTTACCAGAGTGAACTCCAGTACCCACACCCAGTGTCCTTTCTTATATCTTTTTATTATAGAGACATATATGTTAGGAGGGTTGTCTTTTAGTATATGTACCTATCACAAAGTTGGAGGTAGAACCTGGAAATAACCTGGAAACAGAAAAAGAATGATATAATATAATGATCCAATAAATATAGATTCAATGATTATCAAAATCTAGGTTGCTTCCCACTTAAAGGAGAAGGATATATACTGTTATGTAATTTTATGCTTCAAACTGATTCAAAGTTCACACCAGGTTGAAATTTGGGGGTGTGCACGTACTCTGGCAACCAAGGAAAAAGGAAACAAGAAAGAAAAAAGATAATGGGAAGTACAGAGCAAGAATGGAAGGGCAGAGACAGGAAAGACATGGCAATGGTAGTATTGGTGCCCTAGATTGTCTGTTTCACATCCAAAGGATACACAAAAATGTCTGAAATGAGTAAGCTACCATCTCTCAATTACTTACGGCATAGGGAAAAAGGGATAACATGCTGTAGGAAATGAAGATACAAATTAAAATGCTAATTTCAACTGGTCGTTTCAGTTTGTCCTAACAATCAAAGCACATTTGTCAAAGCTTTAAGTGTTTATGTCAGGGTCATGGAATTACAGTCTTTAATACCTCACATTCATGTCCAGATGATAAATGATGATCTATACTTCTAACACCCAATTAGCCCATGTTCTCAAGTCACTTTAGCAAAATAAGCCTACAAAAAACATTAAGAGGACCAAGCATTATTACCACCGTGGTTTGTAGAAGGTAGAAAACTGAGATTTAAGTGGAATCAGTTGTCCAAGATTACATTGTGTATGCTGGGGCTGAGTTAATGGATAACCTGATTCTGCTTACATACATTATCTTATATCGAGCTTACTTTCTACCCAAAGTTATGGGTTTCCAGACTGGGCAATGCTGTAATTTTAGAAACTTCTAAAGAGTATATGAATTCTTGTAGACTAAATGTGACTCACAAAACAAACACATGAGTAATTGTTTGGTTCTGGAAGTTCCAATACAGTACAGGTTCAGTCAGAAATTTAATTACCTAAGGCCAGACTGCCTAAATAATTTCTAAAAGAGTAAAAGAGAAGTGTGTGTGTGTGTGTGTGTGTGTGTGTGTGTGTATGGAGGAGTAGGATACACGCCCAGAAATGAAGTTTCTGACCTCTTTCAGAAGAGAATATTTTCTTAAAATTAGAAAGAGAACAAGGAGAAGAAGGGGTGGGTGGGGTTTCAGTTCTCTGAAGTGACTGGCTGAGACTGGAATCTGGAACCACAGGATGCTAGAGCTGGCTAACGTAGGCTTGTGAGAACTGATTGTTAAATTTTCTGGAATTTTGTGAGCCAGTTTTTAATTATCACCATTAATAAAAATTATATACTGGTGATGCCAGTGGCCGAGGCCAGGCAGGTTCACATTGGATTTGGGTAGACGGTAGAAAAACTGCAGAGCTGGAAAGGTTCAGGCCATTCTGTTTAATAGAGTCTCACTGAGAACAAGCACACAGGCAGGGGAAACTGCCTCTCAGGCATACAAACAGCAAAATGGCCCCTCACAGTGGTGGACAGGCAATTCACCAACCACAGTCCCCCTGAGCACAACCACCCATAGCCTTATATAGGCCATACACAGGTGGTGCTGCCACGTGCTCACACACTAATCAGGCAAAGGGCTTGCAGCCGGTAAACCAGCGAGCAAGCCTAACACAGCTGCCCCACAGTACGTAAGACTAAATAACATATTACATAACAGGTAATAAACACTGAATATTTATAATTTATTAATTATTTACTATTATCTATGCTGTTCAGGTTATTTATATCTACTGTGGTGGGAATATTAACGGCATGTGTAATGCCAGTGGCCGAGGCAAGGCAGGTCCACACTGGATTTGGGCAGATGGTAGAAAAACTGCAGAGCCATTACTGGTTTGTAGATTCTTGCAATAGTGGACAAGCAAACAGGCAGGAAAACCGCTTCTCAGGCAAAGAAACAGCAAAATATGGCCCCTCACAGTGGCAGGCAGGCAATCCACAATCCATCATCTGCAATTCCTCTTAGTGCAAGCACCCATAGCCTTACATAGGCTATACACATGTGGCCCTTCCATGTTCTCACGCACTAATCATGCAAAGTACTTGCAGCCAGTAAACCAGTGAGCAAGGTTAACACAGCGGTTTTCCCAACATTCCAGCCCTTTAGAGTTGCTCACTTCACAATCTGTGCAACAGGGTATCTTCTGCAATGGTCCCTGTGCGAGGAGTGAGGTACATTACATAAACAGATTACAACAGCACAAGTTATACAATAATTACATTAATTACAACAGAGCCTGTAATGTCGGTGGCCAAGGTCAGGCAGGTCCACATTGGATTCAGGCAGACAGTAGAGAAACTGGAGCCAAAAAGCATTAGGCTTTTCCCATTTAATAAAGTTTTGGAAAGGCGGATGAGCAAACTGGCAGGGGAAAACTGCTTCTCAGGCAAATGAACAGCATAAACAGCCCCTCACAGTGGCTGGCAGGCAAGCTGCCATCGCAGTCCACTATCTCCCATCGGCCATCCGCCACTAAGCGCAAGCACCCCTAGCCTTACAAAGACCAAACGCATGTGGTGCAGCCACGTGCTCACGCACCAATCAAGCAAAGTGCTTGCAGCCAGTAAACCAGCGAGCAATCCTAACACAGCTGTTTTCTCAAAAGAGCCCTTCATAATGTCTCCCTGAGCATTCTGCCTAGAGAGTTAAATGAGGCCCACCTCTAGTTCCCCTTCCCACAAGGGCTTGTATAGTACTGTCCATAAGTAGCGTGTCTATCCAGCAAGGGAGCCGCTGCCCACCTCTGATCATAGTCTAAGAGTCTGTTACACCACTCAATGATCAGTCCACCACAGACAGCCCAGTTATCTGTGCAAATCACTCAAGGTAGAAGTTATTATAGGAAACTAGCCACACAGCTCTTTATTAACAGGTCTCAGCACATTTTCATAGTGTTCTGTCCACTGCCACAAGCCCCATCCAAACCCCTCAGAGGTCCAAGCTCACAGGGCCTGGTGGGGTCAAACACATTCCAGGTCTGTGCCACCATGACAGTTCTCTTAATCCTGCTGCTGCACAAAAGGACCTATTACCTTCTAATGCCAATACCTGCTGCACATTAGAAGGGGACCAGTGGATTGCCAACTTCACATTGGACGGGTCCCTCAGCCTTCCCCCTATTCAAACTGGGACAATGAGTCTTGGGGATTTTTCTCTCCTTCAGCTGTCTCCAGCAAGTAATCCTGCAACTATGCAACCCAAACACCAGCCATTTTCTTGGCAGCTGCCAGGGCTGTCTGCTTCCCCCGCTTTTTCAGCAGCTGTTACCTCTGTTGTGGCTTAAGCTGCCTCCAAAGTTCTAACAGGACTTTATTAGATCTGCCGTCTAATTTCTCTCTATCTTCTCTGGCCACGATTGGATATACCCACATCTGTGTTCAGGTAACCTTTACAGGTCCGTTTCTCCTGTTAGTAGAGGGGGTGGGGAGCACAGGCAGCTGCCTCACAGCCTCATGGTCCCATGCTATCTTTACCTCCCCCAAATCTGCACCACCTGTGTAACCACATTGATTGGCTGCCCCACATAGGGGCTCAAGATAGCCACTAGTGACCCAAAAAGGGCTGACAGGGCACTACAGAGAATAAGGTCCCTCATCCTTGCCATAAACACTTTCTCATCTGACCCACAGGACATCATGTTGAAAGCAGCATTCTTCAAACCTCGTTCCGTAGCACCTGAGACAGCTCAAACTAGAACTGCCACCAACTCACTGACCCCTGGCAATTGTTCAGAATTCTGCCAGACTGTATGAATAGCAACCATCACCCATTCTAATTGGGTATAGTTTCCTGGGTTGTCATGGCAATTCTGAAAGATGTTGCCTGAAGGAGGAATGTATGGTCATGGTGGCCAATTTCTCCATCTCTGTTCCAAAGAGCATGATGCCATCCACCCCCTGTGTCCCACAACCACAGTGACCAGGCTACCAGGGGCCCAGAGGGTTTCTGCCTGAATTGTGCCCTCAACTCCATCAACTCTGTCTGGGTGTAGGGCTGGACCACAGAGTGCTCCCCTACCTGTGGAGGGGTTGGGCCTGCCCCTGAGGGACTCTTGGCTGCTGAGTTTTTACCTTCTGGGCGACCACTAGCCGGGCTCTGAGTCTGCTGATGGCCAAACCTCCTCCTCCTCAAAGGAGTCAGAAATGACTACAACTGCTGGCTCAGAGCCACTCTGCCGGCATGGAGGCAGCTCTGTCTTCAGTGCCCACTCTGGCTCCTGTGGTTGCTGGCTCTCGGCCTGAAGCTCAAGCTCTTGAACCCGCAGTTGCTTCTCTAACAACTGTCAGTGCCAAGGTTCAGCTTCCAGGGCAAACTGCAGCTCACAAGACCGTAATTCCTTCTCCAGTGACCATTCCAGTTCCAGATGTCCAATAAAACAATATCTAAGTTAAATTTTTTATGTAGGATCAATAACTTACTAACTTAAAATTGTTTTTTGCTTTTTGTTGGACAACAACACCCAAAATAAATCAACATAAAACAAGTCAACCTCCATCACCACTGACTGATTCTTTGCAGTCACTTTGAAGATTAATGTAATGTGATATCATCTCATAATATTACTCAAAAAAGTCTAGCACAAATTCTTTAAAAAGAAAGATATTAAATAACAAGAAAAGATTATATTTATGATTAAGATACCTTGTAAGAACAATAAAAAATGGATTTAGAGGTCAAAGGTTCGACTTATAAGGTCTCATTATAAGTAAGTACTCCATTAATTCAATGGATTTTTTTTGTAATTGTTTTTGAAGCAATATAATGTTTGTGAGAAATTTCTGTGTAAATATTATGGTCATCACAATGTTGAACTGCTTTATATTTTTAAAATTATCAGGTTCTGTGCATGTCATTTAGCCTGAATAAGATAAAAAAGCCCAGAACCATTAAGCTAAAAAGCTCTTTGGGCGATAGGAACTATATTCATTCTGGATTGAAAACTGCTTTAAATTCTAAATGTTTTAGGTGTTTTGCTAATGTAAATTACTGCAGTTCTTTTGTGGATCTCCTATCTTCCCTCTAAATTACTAAACTTCAATCATAATTAATTTTCTTCTTCTACATTATATCACCAAAAGTGACATTTGCAACAAACATACAATTGACACAGACATTTGCTTTTGTCCCTGCCCTTCCTGACAGCCTCAGGGAGAGGAATGGCCTTTGGGGTGATGCGTGGAGCTGTTTCTCAGCAGGAAGCGCCCTGCCTTTCCCCAGGGCACGGGGCAGCTCCTTCACTCATTGCCACTGGCATGAACAATTTCAGAAGGGGTTTCAGACTGGGTCTTGTCACTTGTCTCACCTCTCTGCCTGCTGACTTGAAGCCTGACAGACAATGAAGAGTGAGAGTGACACATGGCCATCACCTGTCTCATATCTCCCGTAAGCACAAAGCCTGAATGTGCAGCTGAATATGCCTCCATTCCACTGAGAGAAAACAGAACCCAATAAAACTAAAACTGCCAAGTTACTTATTTACAAGTACATAAACTAGCAAAAGAAGGTAGCAGGCCTAAAAGAATGTGAAAACCTGAGAACGGATTTTATCTTGATGTGTTTCTTGTATCTTTATACATGGCCTTTTTGTTTAATAATTTATACAGTTATATCTAATTAGATTCTTGCTCTAACATTGTTCCAGTTGTTCTGAATTGTAAAATTCATTATAAGCAGACTCACTGTGTTTTGTATCCATGGACAGTAATTATTAGAAGTAAAAAACCTAATTAATACAATTTTAACATTTAACATACTCTTCCGCTATGAATCTGTGACAATGCATAGATTAGATGTATATTGCAGGGTTTATATTATTGTACTTTAGTTTAGTGTTACCATTACTTCTCTGTTCTTTTGGTCCAAGATTCAGAAATATAAGCCAGGATAGCCAATGTCTGATTTATTGTCTGGTGATTCAGCCAAAAAAACATCAAAGAAGCTTCTTCCCACAATTCCTTTCCTTGCTCTATTTTCTGCCCTCTGCATTCTACACACTATTAAGATGTAATAGAGATCAGGGGGAAATTTATCTCTCTCTTTTTAAGCATGTCTCATATATTTGTCTGAGTGCATAGGCATTTTAATGATAGGTGCTTCCAAAGAACCTAGAGCTAAAACAAGGCATCTAAATCAATGTCTAGAACACTAGAACCATTATTACTAGATATGAGACAGAAAAGCAGGCCATATTTTTAAATCTTTTTCTTAGGATTAAAAAAATGGAAGAAAAACTCTTGTGTTTTAACAAGAAGGACCACAGCAAGTTGTTTGTGGAAGGAGTCTAGTACATGAGAATATGGTATGAGTGCCAAGAACAGGACCTTGAGCCAGACTACACCAGATATGAACCCCCACTCTACATCTTATTATGTCTGTGAAGCTTGAAAGAGTTACTTAACTCTCTGTGGCTCAGTTTCCTCCACTTTAAAATGGGGATAATAGTACCAACCTGTTGATTCTTATTAAGATTAAATGAACTGCCTGACCAGGCGGTGGTGCAGTGGATAGACCGTTGGACTGGGATGCTGAGGACCCAGGTTCAAGACCCCGAGGTCACCAGCTTGAGCGTGGGCTCATCTGGTTTGAGCAAAAGCTCACCAGCTTGGACCCAAGGTCGGTGGCTCGAGCAAGGGGTTACTCGGTCTGCTGCAGGCCCGCGGTTAAGGCATATATGAGAAAGCAATCAATGAACAACTAAGGTGTCGCAATGTGCAACGAAAAACTAATGATTGATGCTTCTCATTTCTCCATTCCTGTCTGTCTATTCCTCACTCTGACTCTCTCTCTGTCTCTGTAAAAAATAAATAAATAAAATAAATAAATGAATTGAAAAGTGCTTTAATTAAGTGAACAATCAATAAATATTAGCTATAATTATATAAAACATTATATTTAAATACTTGTTTTTAGCCAACTATATAGAGTAAAAAGATATATAGTTGTTTCTCAGATCATTGTGAAGATTAAATAAATATTAATTTAATGGTCAATCCCCACTGGGATAATTGTGACATTACATAGTTGTGATTATTAATGACGTACTGGTTTATCAAATGTTACATGTAATACTATAGTAGATGTGTTAGAAGTAGGTAACTTCTATTAATTACATTTGTGACTGTTTCTTAAAGATGAATTCATCAATATTTTGTTTATTTCAGTTCTGTAAATAAAAAAACCATATGAAAACATGTGAAATATGCTTTCTTTCTGAAAAACTCTATGTGGTATTGGTGCTTTACCTTCAAAATTTTTTAGCATAAACTTTTTAGGACTTTTTTATTCTCCATTGATTTAAAGTTTGAAAGTAATACATTTAATTCGGACAGAAACAAAAAAGCTATTTATTAAAAGTGCTCAGTAGGCTCTAAAATGACAATAGCATTCAATTTTCCAATTTTACATAAAATAAACTTGTCTGAAAAATATAATTACTATCTGGACTAAAAATATATATTTTCTAGCATGAAGTAGGCATTTTATATATTTTTTAAAATAAAAAGAGACAGGGGTGGGCAAATGTAGGTTTACAGTTGTTCATATAAAGGAAGACATGCAATTATGGTTATTACAGTAGCTTTATTAACTCAAAAGAATGTCACAATGGCACAGTGCACTTAAGGTACAAATAATACAAATTAATAATACAATAATTAATAAATAATAATACAAGAATAAACTCTGTGTCTCACATACTCATGACTAACCTATTTTTTCCCACCCCTGTATATCAAGATCTAATTTTATCCCTGATTCCAGAATTTTATATTTGTTACTATAATTTAAACTTAAAAATGCCAATTTTAATTTTTTGTGTGTGTGAGAGACAGAGAAAGGGAGACAGAGGGAGACAGATAGAGACAGGAAGGGAGAGAGATGAGAAGCCTCAACTCATAGTCGCCTCATGTTGAGTGTTCATTGATTGCTTTCTCATATGTGCATTGACTGAGGGGCTCTAGCCCAGCAGTGAACCCTTACTCAAACCAACGACCTTGAGCTCAAGCCAATGATCAAGTCATTGGATCATTTTTGATGATCCCACGTTCAAGCTGGATGAGCCTGTGCTCAAGCTAGCGACCTTGGGGTTTGGAACCTGAATCCTCAGTCTCCCAGGTTCACTCTCTATCCACCTGGTCAGGCCCAATTTTAATTTAATATACAATGTTATGAGATGAACATAGACAATACCAACAATTTATAAAATAGCATTAGATCTTCTGTTTAAAAATGACATTAGATTTTAAGCTTCATGAGAACAGACATTACCTCTCATTTGCAGTGCTGTCCCTAGTGCCCTGAATAATCTTAAGGACTAGAGGAAATAGGCATTTGTCATCACACCAAAAATAAAAAATAAAATAAATTAGGAAGGACTAATGAGAATAATCATTTTGAGATAAACTTTTGCTCTTTTTACTCATTCCTTCTTGTAGGAATATGGATTTTTGAGAGGGCACTAAATGCATAATTTAGACATATTTTTGATTCCTGTTACTCTCGTGATTATTAAATATTAGTTTGGAAGTCTTTAGAAAACTCTAAAGTGTGAATATTAGGTAATAACATTAATAAATATACAAGGCTAATAGAAATGTTTAGTTTAATTTTTTTTCAAAGGCTTTTACTCAGATTTAAGATAATTCATTCATCACTTGGAACTTTTTTAAGGTTCTGACTTATTTTTGTTTCATAATAACAATAATTATAGCACTAATAGCACACCTGCCATTTGTTAAGTGATTGCAACAGGCCAGGCACTGTCCTAAGCACCTTACATGCACTGCAAGGGTAACTGTCAGAGCACTCATGCAACTGGACACAAAAGTTACTTCCATGTTATAGATGAGGAAACAGGCAGAGAGAAATTGACTGGCTCAAGTTCATACAGCAGGTGAGTGCCAAAGCCAAGTTCTAAGCCCAAGAAGTCTATTTTCAACCCATATTACCTGATGGAATCAAAGCCTTTATAAACTTTATATTCCAACAGGCTAGAAGGTCAAAGGAAGAGATGAGAGAGGTTAGTCAGTTAACTGCTGGCCAAAACCAACAAAAGACTTCTTACATTTCCTGGATGTAAGCTGAAAGTTTGAATGAACTGTCGTGTGGCTATCTCCATGATTACTGAAACAGCCAACCACCAGGTGCCACCTCACTTGCTTACACACGAACTTTCCCGACTGTTGCCCACCACCAATCCAAAAGAGCAAACACTTCTTCCTCAGGGATAATGCACCTGTCCCAGAACCAGCCCCGCTTCACCTTCTCCCACCCCCTTTCTCTATCGCCAGTGTCAGTTATTTCCAAACAACTTACATCTTTTCCAAACAGTGTGCAAAAGAGCCTGTCAGCTCCAGGATGATGGGCAAGTTGTCTCCTCCATCTGGCCCTATGCTGGTGCTTTAGGCTGCATGCCCAGGCCTTGCTCCTTTTCCGGCTAGCATGTGGTCCAACACACCCTCTCAGAAAAGCTTTCAGCTTCAAAGATTTTTGTTTAACAACTTAAAAACAGTTTTCCCTTGAAGAAGTATAATCACAAATAATAAAGTTGCCAAGAATTCCGGAAAATATTATATATCCTTTTTGTTCTTGTGTGGGTCATGGAAACAGAAACTCCTCTAGGTGCTTTAGAAGAGGGTACTTAGTATAGGAAATTAGTTACAGGGAAAGACTGGAGATTAAAAAAAAAAAAAAAAAAGCACGCCTGACCTGTGGTGGTGCAGTGGATAGGCGTCAGCCTGGAACGCTGAGGTTGCCGGTTCGAAACCCTGGGCTTGCCTGGTCAATGCACATATGGGAGTTGATGCTTCCTGCTCCTTCCCCTTTCTCTCTCTCTCTCTCTCTCTCTCTCTCTCTCTCTCTCTCTTTCTCTCCTCTCTCTCTCTGAAAAAATGAATAAATAAAAATCTAAAAATAAATCTTAAAAAAAAAAGCAGGTGATTCAGTTACCGGGGAGATTAGTGATGATGACACGATGCCACTTCCATGTTGGGCATGGGAGTAAAATGGAAAATGCTGTTACCCAGAGCCCTCACTGTAGCTAGGATTGCTAGAGTATCCACCGGTCCTTCAGGGCCATTGGGACCACAGCAGTCACTACCTTCCAGAAAACCAGGAGCCCAGGAGACCACAGTCACCTGCCCCTTCACAGCTTCCTGTAGAACCAGAACAAAGGCTGCCGGAGTTCACACTGCTTCTGCCGCTCCTGAAAATATGCTTCTAGAGCAAGAAGCCTAGAGCTTCTTGCACTTCACTGCTGCTGCTATTGCCCAGGACACAGGCAAAAACAGAAAAGGAAAAGTGGCTTTTCCTTTCCTTCCCCTGTGTATCTCCTGCCACTGCCTGTCGCTGACAGGACTAGGCTGCAGCCACGTGGCAAGGGAGTCTGGGGAACAAGAGATGTCAGAGTTCCAGCCTGCGGTGATAGAAAGCAGAGAAGGTCAAAGACAGCAGGCAATTTTACCTTGTAGCCTTTTGTTTTAGAGGAAAGAGAAACCATTTAAAAATGTATATTAATGTATCTATTTCTCAATAATAGAAAAACAGCCAGGGTGATTAGTTGCCAACAATAGATTCCACTGTATTTAGCTTAAGCAGGACAGTAAGTCATTAGAGAGTATTCTATATAGTCTGCAGAGTGTCTGAGAGGGCTGTGGAGTTGGGCTTGCAGGGTACTCAGTCGGGTAAAACACCCACACACAGAAGGTGCTGCTCCAGCAGAGACTCCGTTGTCACCTTTGGGCACGACACCATGCTGTGCACTGCTGACATGTATGTTAAACATCAAAATCTCCTTTACTGTTTAAAACCAAGTGCCTTCCACTGTCCATCCTCATCAAACTATAGATTCCACATGGTGCCTGAGTCCTTTCATTGCTCTCTTTGGAATCAAAGTCTTGTGTAGTATCTTTATCCCTGTCTTTGAGGGAGGCTAGGAAAAGCAAGTTTTCAACTTCTGCCTTAGGGAGGTGGTACTCATAATGTCATTCAATCCTGGGCTAAGCCATTGTTTACAAAATACTTGATACAGTAACCATGAGTTATTAATATTTGTTGAACACTTACCACAAGCTGGCCACAGTTCTAATCACTTTATCACTTTACAGATATTCACAACACTGTGAAGTTAGCTTTTATTACTATAATTTTCATTTTACAAAGGAGGAAGCTGAGGCACAAAGGGATATTTTAAATTAGCTCATGGTTCATAGCTACTAAAAGCCAGATCCAGGATTTGACCTTAAGCTTTCTGGTTCCTAGTTTGAGCTCTGAACCACTTGACTATACTCTGCATGGTAAGTGCTCAATAATAATAGCTGTTTATGTTCATCTTTTTTTGCTGAAGCGTAGGGCATACAGAGGTGAGAAATCAGAAAGGAAATTGGGGAGGTTCCCAGGGCCAGGTCATAAAGGAGCTTGGAATCATGTTGAGGAGTAAGTAAGAACTTCATCCTGCAGGTCAAAGGTCCCCAAACCCATCATTATATTGGAATCACTGAGCAGGAGCTGTGAGCAATGGAATTCAGATTAGAATGACTCAGTAAGTGTATAAAGAGGGAGAATAGAAGAGCAAACATAGAATTTTCTCTGTTGTTATTGTTATTTTAAAACTTTTTTTGATATGTATAGGGAAGAGTGCAGGAAGCAGAATGAGAAGGACCGGTTAGAGAGGCGAGAGAAGAAACAAGGTCGAATGTCATTTTAGAATCCAGGAGAGATCACTTGAAGAGGGTGAGATTGGCCAGAAGCATCAAATAATGCAGGGATGTCAAGTAAGAAAATGAAAAACTGGCCTTTAAGTGTATAAACTCAGTGGTCATTGGAATGATATTACTGAGATGAATTTCATTAATGTAGTTGAAGCAGCAGCAAACTGCAAAAGATTGAGGGATGCAAAGGAGGATGTAGAGACAGGAAGCACAAATTCTTATAGAAGAGTGGCTGAGAAGGAAAGGAGTAAGGGTAGATTAAGGGTAAACTCTTTATTAGGATGAGAGAAACTTCAACATATAGTATACTGCTCACAAACATTAGGGGATATTTTATATCTTCATATTCATTTTGCAATAACCCCCTAATGTTTGTGAGCAGTATATTTACATAGTGCTGAAGGATCCAGTTGAGAAATTGGTGATGCAGGAAAGAGAAGAAATAACTGATAATATAAAGACCTTGAGTAATTGAGAGCAGATAGGATCTAAAGAATAGATGGTAGGGATCAGACTTGGGTAGATGTTTCTTCCTCCAGGACATAAGGAAAAGGTGGCACAATTATAGATAAGAGTATCTCTGTAGGGAAAGGAGTGTGAATAGATCTTTCCTGATAGACCTCACCCTCCCCAACTCCCAAATCCCCCAAACCCCTTCCTGTGAACTGTAAGGAAATATCTTTTGAGGAAGAAAAGGTTAGGGATGGGATACTATGTCTAGAGAGAAATAATAGATGTGAAGGACTGCAACTGAAGGAAATAGAAAAGACACCTAACCAAAGGGTGGCTTAGTGGTCCTCCGAGTTTAGCTGAGATGGGAGGCAATATATTTTAGCGTCATAATCTACATTAGTTGTCAAGAGTCTAGGTATAGGAGCATAGAAGATAATTATAGGTTTGAGAAGGGTCTTTAATTAGAATGATTTGAGCATCAAGGAATTGATTCTGATAAACAATTTGTTGAAATGAGATGCCATAAAATTGAGGCTGGATTGGAAGGAATTAGGACAGGGATGGAATGTGGATGAAAACCCACAAAGAAAATAGAGGTGGTCAGAGCACTGGAAACTTCAGTGAGCTCGAAGATAAAATGTATCAGAAGTGATGGAGTGAGATTTTTAGAAGGATGAGGGCTGTGATCAGAAGGGCTATTTAAGTTGTTTCAGGTAACACTGGCTCAGGATGTGACCCTGTTAATAGAGAAACTGAAGAGGATCAAAGGTAAAGGTTGCTAGAGATAAGAAGCTCAGAGTGGGGATGTTTCAGAAATATTTAGAGCTGTAACTTAAGAAACTAAAATTACTTTTTTAAAATAAAATGTTCATTTATCTCGAGCCATGAGGGTTTGTTTCTTATTTATCTTGAGCCATGAGGGTTTGTTTCTTATTTATCTCGAGCCATGAGGGTTTGTTTCTTCTCACAACTAAAGGGATAGTTGAGATTACTTTGGTGAATAGCTTTTTTTTTTTTTATTTTTTTTATTTTTCCGAAGTTGGAAACGGGGAGGCAGTCAGACAGACTCCCACATGCGCCTGACCGGGATCCACCCAGCATGACCACCAGGGGGCGATGCTCTACCCACCTTGGGGCATCGCTCTGCCACAATCAGAGCCAGTCTAGCACCTGAGGCAGAGGCCACAGAGCCATCCTCAGCGCCCAGGCAAACTTTACTCCAATGGAGCCTTGGCTGTGGGAGAGGAAGAGAGACAGAGAGGAAGGAGAGGGGGAGGGGTGGAGAAGCAGATGGGCACTTCTCCTGTGTGCCCTGGCCAGGAATCGAACCCGGGACTCCTGCATGCCAGGCTGATGCTCTTGGTGAATATCTTAACAGTTAACTTTGACCTGTTAGTTAACTTTGACAATGTTGCCATGCAGAAATGTTCATGGTTGTTCTTAGTGGGGCAGACTAACTTGGTGAAATTAATAAATACAAAAATAAATTAGGGCCCATACTAGATAGAAGGCATTATATAGACTATGTCTCAGCCCAAGAACCAGGCAGGTATTTGATTAGAGCTTTTAAAAGATGAAATTAAATAAATATAAATAATTAATACTTGGCTTTTTCTTTCGTTCATTTTTTTTTTTTTAATTTCACTTTCTGGCAAGGCATCTTCAAAGATGTTCATACTTAGAAATGCATGCAGAATCCCTCAGTGGTATGTAAACACACATGTCCAAGGCAGAGATGAGGGAATTTCAGCTAAAGACAGATAACAGGATGGATGGGGGCCTAAGGAGAGGGGAAAAAGAGAATGCTTCCTTAATCACTAAACAAGAGTGGCTGCTGACATCAACATCAATACCACCAAAGTGGAACCCATTGTCTTCCTCTCAGAATAAACTCTTCCTCCTTCTGACTTCCTTATTTCTGTGAGACCCCTGAATTTTATTATCTGCTGCTTTTAAACACAAAGAAATTTCCTGTCATGCTTCTCATACCCTCATGAGTCCTACACACATCGCATAAATCATCAAGGCCTCTTATTTAATCTTTCCTCACATCTCCAACAGCCTGAAGAATGACCTGTCAGGTTCAAGACACTCTGCTGCTGGCAGTTAAAATGAAAAGAGGGAGCAGGGCCCTTCTGCCTTAGTAGTCCTACCTAATCATAGCCGCATGAGTTTCCTTGGAGATTGCTGGCATTAATTAGCAATTAGCAATAACCTTAATCAGCAATTAAACATCCCTTAGGTACAGACGTTCATGGCTATACTAGTTAGAGTAGGTGAACTGGTAAAACATATAAGCCCCAAAATGTATAATGGGACAAACAAGAAAAGGTTGTTGTAAAATCCTGAATGGGTTTTCCTTGTCAAATAGCTGTTTGTTTGTTTTTTTCAATCAATATTCAGGAGCCCAGGCTCTTTCCATCAATGGCTCTACCATCTTCAGCATGCATTCCAAAGGCCTGCTTCAAGCCAGTGAAAGTAAAAGGAGTGTGAAGGATTGTTGACATGTGTAAGAATTTTTCAGGCCCAGAAGTGACACACAGGACTTTCACCCACTTTCTAATGGCCACAACTGAGTTATACGGGGCATAAACTCTGTGTCCAGGAAGGTGACACATGAGGTTGATGAACAGCAGGTTTTTCCACAATGTGATAGCAACTGGATCCATGTGGGGAACTTACTGGAAGAACAGCTGCTCTCCTGTACCCAGTATAGTGATGTGGCCATGCAACAGACTACTGGCAGAGGAGCAGGTCAGACTGTTAAGTGAACAGGAAGTCGGTGGTTACCTTTAAGGGGAAATAGCTCACTAGATATTCTAATAAAGTCTCACTGTATGAAATACATCAAAAGGAAGTTTTCTTTAATAAACACACTATTGGATAATACAAATTTGGCAAATTGACAGGTTGAGATGTGGGCAGTAGACGTTTGAAAGAACTAGGCAAGAAGCCCAGACAAAAGAAGCAAAGTCCAGGCAAAAATCCAAGAATGCCAGGGCAACGCCAGCATGAGAAATCAGAGAAGTTAATAGAAATCAAGAAGCCATAGAGAACCTGGAGAGAGTAAAATTAGAGTCACAAAACCTGAGACCTAGCACTACCAGCTAGCTGACGCAGAAGATGCTGAACCTCTCCGAGTTTTTTTTTTTTCATTTGTAAATTTTGGGTAATAATATCTACTACACAACAATTAACTAAGATTCAAATGAGATGATGTGTGTGAAAACTCATGTCTCCTGGCAAAAGGAGAAAGAGGACCAATTTAAAACCTATTTCTAGTTACATAAGCTTCAAGTTTTGAAGAGTGCTATTTGATGTTCATAATATAGTTCTAATCATAGCAGTAAAAATTTGAAACAGGCTAATCGTTCAACATTAGACAAATTGTTATTTAAGGTATGTTACATTCACAATAAAATATGTAATTGTTAAAAAAAATTGTGCTTATGAAGTATCCCAGTAACATGAAGTAGTATGATAAAATAACAAATGAAACAAGCGGATACAAAGTGATTACAACCATATCATAATTGCAGACAGGAAAAGCCTAGAAGGAACTACATGGCAATGGCAGTGGTGATGGCAACGGCAATGTTATCCAGGGCTAGCACTTTTTTCCTTCTTTCTGCTTTTCTGTATTATTTATATTTTTATAATGCACCTGTATATCTTTATCTTAAACATATAAAGTCAATTTTAGTTTCTAGGAAAGTTGTTGATACTGACTAGCCTCATTGTAGCCCAGTACTATTGTACAAAAAGCTGATGTAATTAACAGCAAAACAAGTTCACTTTGTGCATCATAATGTAAGTAATGGTTTTCAGAAATATATAGAAATATCTGTACAGATATCTAGATACCCCATATGAATATGAAATCTGGGCTTGACATTACTAATTTCCTCTTTCAAGTCATAGTTTTGCTTTACAAGAGTTAATTGGTAAGAATAAAATGTAAATTATTGGTGCAAAATATTTGATCTCTGTCATTATGCCAGCACAGATTCCCCGGCCTGACTTACGGCATTTGCATGAATCACAGGAGTCAGTCAGTGTGAGAGTGAACTTTTCTGTGACTTGATGAATCTTCTGATAACTACGGAAGCTGTGACTTCTTCGTAGAATATAGTAATAAGGGCTATCCATAATGAAAATATTTGGATAATCACTAATAAACACTAACAAATATTATCAAACATCATGACCCCTTTGGGCATTCCAGGGAGTGACTGGGTCCACAGCAACCTACAGAAAAACTTAATGTAGCCTTGTTCAAATGTCCATTTAATTAGAAAATAGTGATTTAGAGTGATGCTTTCGGAAGTTCCAGGGAAGATTTAAATGCACCAAGTAGTCACTGCTAGCCGATAAGAAATGAACAGATTATCAGTCAAGCAGGTCATCAAAAGTTGGTCCAGAAAGTCGAAAGGGACTGTTAATAGTGTTTTGGAACAATCACACAGTATTATAAAATATTGCTGTTATAAGATATTGCTAAAAAGATGAGGGAAAATGACCAGAGAGTGGAAGTGGATCTGAAGTGTTCCTATCATCATATTCACAGTTTGTTTGGGTTTTTTTTGGAGTCGTTGAAGGATGCACCACCTCCTACAACTGAATAAATTTACATTCAATATTAAAATCACAGTACAGTAAACCATAAAGTTTACTCACAAGACTAAAAATGACAGATTTAGAACGGGTAAGGAAAATATACCACAGCAGACAGGGGAAAAATATTACCTGGATCTGCATCTTCTGCCAGTGCAAGTGAAGGAGGCATCGCGGTCTATTTATGACACAGGACTGTGTAGGTGTCTGGCTTCAGGTGAACTTCTGTAATGTTTGGCATCAATACTAGTCCAGGCACAGAGCTGTGCTTTATTTCCTTGCAGAGCTTTCATGATGAAATTGAAAATATTGATTTGGATCACCACACTAGAGATCGATCTAAACACATGGGTTGTGTGCTTTGTTTTATTTGAAGGACCTGGAACAGAGATTTTGATTTTGATTTATGTTCAATACCTCAAATCAGTTTTTCAAACTTCACTGTATGTAAGAATCCCTTGAGGTTTTTTCTTTAAATTTAAATGCAGATTTAGAAGTAAGCAAAATTAATTGTTCATGAAGGAAGTAAAAATAAAAATAGTGGTTTTCTCTGCAGGAGTAATGACTGGGAGGAGCATGAGGGAATTTTCCAGTACGTGTAAAATGCAATAGATGTATAAAATGTCCTGACAACTTCAGTTAGGAATTGTATGCTTTATTAAATGTGTGTTCTTCTGCAGTTATTATTTTTAGAAACAAATATAATCAAATGTAAAGATGAAAATTCTTGGGTCACGCTATAGAAACAAATGCCTATGGACTAAACCTGTTGGAATAAGGCTGGGCCCATTGTTGGCTGGAATGAATTTGCCAACCAAACATCAGACATGAGTAAGAGAAGAAAGAAGATAGACAAATTTTAACTTTGCTTCTCATCATTTTGTGTGCCCCGACTCCTCACCTATTTCTATAGCAAGCAAAACCTCAGCTGGTGCTTTCTACAGTATTTTGACACAACTCTAATCTCCTAAAGGCATCCAAATTAGTCAAATCTTGAAGATTTTATCTTTTTGTAACTAATGGAGCAATAATTGAGTTATAATTCTTAGAATTGCATAGCTATTGTTAGAACTAGCTTTTTACGATGACTTTGTCTTGTCCAGTTACCTTCTTAAGGCCTGTTGTGAAACAGAAACAGCTCTTTATTCACATTCTAAGAGAATCTATTGGTTCAGACTTAACCTCAGCAAAACAGAAGTATTTTCCCCACCAATTATCACTTTACTCAACCCTCTCAGGTGGTTCCCGGAACTCTCAATAGGTCCAATCACCCAGGTTTTTATTCTTTACAGATATGAGCTTATGTTCATGAATATAGTTTGGGTAATTCTTGCTGGCAAGAGTTTCCTCAAGTTTGTCACACTTCTTACGGCTCATCTGCAGAATAAACTTCTGAAGGAAAGCCACTGAAAGTAACAAAGGGAGCATTCTCCTCAGCTAAATGGAATATGATCAGTCATACCCGCCTGTTGCTGACTTATACACAGGGAAATCATGTAATGTGTCCATCTACCTAGACAAATTTCACCTGTTAACTTATCATAGTACCCCCAGCAATGAAGGAGGGAAGGTAAAGCAGAAAACAGTGACCCCAGAACTAACTTCTTTGTTTCTCCCAGTTATGAATTCTTATGCCTCCAGATGTTAAACAGTTGCTAATGAGCTCCTACTCATAAAATGAAAAGAAAAGATGCCATTTGAGATAAATCCCTCTGCACGTAGCAAGCACACACATTTTTGAGCAAACTACAACCAGACTTCAGACGCCTGAGAAATAATTCGTGCTGAATGTAGACACAGAGGTCATCAGCTCCCAGTTGTCTAGCCAAGCTTATGATTATCTAGTTGTTTGCTTATTCCCTGGCAAAACAGATACATCAAAATATCAACAAGATACCAGAAACTAGCACTGCTTTAAAAGAAGGCATTGCCTTTAATTTGCTCATTTACTCAACAAATATTTATAGGATGCCTTCAATTTGTCAGATATTGTTCTAGGCACTAGGGATACAACAGTGAGCAAGAGGCCAAAAATAAAATAAAATAATAAAAAAATAGCACTCTTCTTGTACTATGTGAAATGTTTTATGACTGAGTTAAAATGGAGCTGTTCTCCCAATTTTAAGTAAAATGAAAGAAATCGCAAGTGTGTCAGTCTATTTTATTATTATTATAATTATTGTAATTTTTGTACTCAGAAGAAAATCAAGGTGACTCTAAACACATGAAAATAGGTGAGTATGGTACAGAGCTATGGTATATAATCACCTGGAGGTTCCCTCAGGCCTGCCCCAGGAGCCTCTGTTGAACTTCCTCAAACTCACTAGGGAAACTAATAAAAAAAAAAGAGAAAATTGTAGGCTCTTTCCCTCAGGTCACCCATAATGTCAGCTCAGAGTTCCTAAGACCAGGCAAAATTCTTTTTTAAATTTTATTTACTGATTTTAGAGAAAGGAGAGAGAGAGAGAGAGAGAGAGAGAGAGAGAGAGAGAGAGGGGAGTGGGGAGGAGTGGGAAGCATCAACTCATAGTATTTAGTTGCTTCTTGTTTGTGCCTTGACTGGGCAAGCTCAGAGTCTTGAACCGGTGACCGCAGCTCTCCAGGTGGATACTCTATCATACTACTGTGCCCTCACAGGTCAGGCAGAATTCTATTTTTAAAAATATATTTTTTCTGAGTATTTCTGTCTGAGAGAAAGCTGCCTGGAGACAGATGCCAGACATTTCAGTTCCTCTTTGTATGTTCCTGGTGTCTTTTGAGCTGATGATGCCCTAGTGCTGGACCTCAGAAAGAGTGTCAGAAAATACAGTATGTATGAAATGGGAAACAGCCCTGGCTGGGTGGCTGGGTTGGAGCATTGTCCTGATACACAAAGGTTGCCTGCTGGTTTTATCTCGTCAGGGCACATACAGAAACAGATCAACGTTTCTGTTTCTCTCTCGTCCTTCCTCTCTCTCTAAAATCAATAAATAATTTAAAAAAGGGAGTTGGGGAAACAAAGAAATCCCTGTGGGTTTATGATGCCTTGCTTAATCCATTAGGAGACCTGGCCCATCTGGAGATGAGAGGGTTTACTCCCCAGGTCTTTGGTCCACTGTGATATTTGCAATAGGTGCTTTGGTCAAGTGAAAGGAGGACTATTGTGAACTCAACTGTTTTCAGGCAAATTGGGTTTAGAAAGAGTATATGTGAAATTTGGGTATTTGGAAGTAGATTTCCTTAAACTGGTAGATATGTATGTAACTCCAGAAAATTTTTATGTACCTGAGGGGGCATGAGGAAGGGTAAGGAGGCCAAAACTTTAATTTGAAGAGCACCATTGATGGTGTTTCTGATGTTCTTTTTCTTAAAATAGATAATGGGAACATGTATATCTGTTTTACTTAACTATTTTTATATAAATTATATATATATATATATATAAAACTAGACTTTACACATATGATGTATCACTCAATAAATATAATTTTTAAATAAATAAATAATTTTTCTATTGGTAACTCTAAATCCCTTTCCATCAGGACCAAATACCTTTTTATAATATTTATTATATAAGTATGCAAGTCAACAATGACTTTTTAGGTCTTTTAAATTAACTTAAGTGAAATAAAATTAAAAGTTGACTTTCTGAGTTACACTATCTACATTTTCAATACTCAATTGCACATTTATCTAGTGGCTACCATAGATATAAAGTATATCCATAATTGCAGAAAATCTAATTGATAGCACTGTTCTAGGGAGCTAAATATTTCTCTAATTTGCCTTTTTTTAGAGAAAAAAAATTGAGATTATTTATTCAAATTGCATATATTAAAGTTAGTTAGATGGTATCAGACAAAGTTAGTGCCAAGACACTTCTGGGGCTATTTGGGGATTTACAGTGCTGAGATAGAAGGAAAGGGTTAAGAAAATCCTAAAGAATTTCCTTCACTCATGTTATTTTGCTACCAATATAACTTCCAAAATGTAATAGTTAATGGGCAGTGGTGGACACATAGGAGACTATCTGACTGAGTCCACATGGGACTATTCTCTAGTGCCTTATTGACTGAGACAAAGCAGTATACATAGGGCCACATTTTAATCTGTTTCCAAAATACCAAGAAGGCATCCATTAGTTTTACATGTTTTTGAATGTCATATAAGTAGAATCATAAAACATACACTCTTATGTGGCTGATTTCTCTTGCTCAATCTACGTTTTTGAGATGCATGCATGTTGTTGTAAATATGAGTGGTTCATTATTTTTTCTTACTAACCAATATTCTAAGGTAGTATGTGTAGTATTTGTTTATCTATTTTATCAGTCCTCACCTTGGTGGATTTATGGTTTGTTTTCTGTTTATGGCTATTGTGAACATTTTTACATGTATTTTTAAACATATGCTTTTATATTTCAAATTTTAAAAATTCTACATGTTAAGTAAAAATATTAAAAAAGGCATTTTTGTGAAATGCTTGAATTTTCTTAGGCAAATGTGATGTCAATAATAATGTTCAATGACTTGTTCTATTTTCTTTGATTTAAGCCTTATATCCCATTTCTTGTTCCTTCAGGAATCAACAATAATCTTGCCTCCTAAAGTCATCTTCCTCGTCAGTTCTTTCTATGTAATCTAGTGTTTCTTCACACTTAAATATTCATGATATCTCCTTAGTAACTATTTTATATTCTGTATTACTAAAAGGCACCAAATGGCCTTGCAAATCATGGATATTAAGAACCCAATCATACCCTAAAGAATGTCACAGCTGGAAGGAACCTTAGAAATAATCTAGCATTTCTGATCTCTAGTCCCGTTTTTCAAACATGCTATGCTATTGAAAATTTGTAATAACAACAATAGCTATCATTTACAGAGCACTTAGTATGCTCAAGGCACTTTACTAAGAACTTTATTTGAAATATCTCAGTTAATCTTTTCTACCACTCTTGGGTTAGTGCTATACTTAATCTTATTTTAAAGGGAGAAAAATAAAACTTAGAGGAAGTAAGTAACTTGTCCAAAGTCACATACCTGGTAAGTAACTGGGCCAACATTCAAGTCCAAGTCAGACCCCAAACCTGAGCTCTTAACCACCAACCATGTCCTGTCAGGACAGGTAGTTCTAGCAAGATGGAGAGATGGCCACAGGTCTAGTAAGAAGAATTTTTATTATTAATGAAAATACTCTTCAATGAAAGAACAGAACCAACAGGCAGAGCTTGTTTGCCACAGGCATTCTTTATATTTCAAGGTAAGTTGAATAATGGTATAACACACAGAGATGGCAATGAGTATTATTTTAATTCATATGACATAATAATTATATGCTTTATTCTATTTTTATCAAAATCACAATGAAATATTTATCTCAAAGGCAGGTGATAGGAATATACCTCTAACTTGTTTCCTATCTAGGAAAAAAATATTCTGTTTTATTTATTCTCTTTGCTTAAACAAAAGACAAGTCTGAAGGAAAAAAAAATCATATAAAACATACTAAAAATCTTCAAAAATCAACAGAATAAGAGGGCAAACGATTTCCAATTTTCATGAGACTTACTTCCCAGAAAATTTATGTTATTTTAAGTTTGAAATAGTTACATAGAATTACCATTTTGGTAAATTGTCCTAAATATATTCACATAACATTAAGTATATTTTCTTTTTTATTATGTGACATATAAATTCAATTACTCAACATATAGTTCCTATTTATCAATATGTGAGCCAGAAAGTAAACAATAGCTGCATGAATCCACAGAATGGACTAGTTGGCAAGGAATTGAAATAGTTTATTGATAATATATATTTGTCTTTGATTCTTATTCTGAGTGTTAAGACCAGGAACACTCACCTGACCTGTGGTGGCGCAGTGGATAAAGTGTCAACCTGGAAACGCTGAGGTTGCCGGTTCAAAACCCTGGGCTTGCCTGGTCAAGGCACATATGGGAGTTGATGCTTCCTGCTCCTCCCTCCTTCTCTCTCTCTCTCTCTCTTCCCTCTCTATAATAAAAAAATTAAAAAAAATGTTAAAAGACCAGGAACACTCAATAAATATAAAGAGAAACATGTTGACTTCTTGACAGATGATTTGATATTTAATTTTTTTTATTAACTTTTCAAATTGTGTAAAATACATATAGCTGAAAAAACCAAATAGAATTAAAATCCTTATAATTACAAAATAATATTCTAGTAATGCTGTTGGGAAGTCCACCACCGTTTGGATTTTTTTTTTTTTTTTTTTTAAAGCTGGAAACGGGGAGAGACAGTCAGACTCCCGCGTGCGCCTGACCGGGATCCACCTGGCACGCCCACCAGGGGCGAAGCTCTGCCCACCAGGGGGCGATGCTCTGCCCCTCGGGGCGTCGCTCTGCCACGACCAGAGCCACTCTAGCGCCTGGGGCAGAGGCCAAGGAGCCATCCCCAGCGCCCGGGCCATCTCTGCTCCAATGGAACCTTGGCTGCGAGAGGGGAAGAGAGAGACAGAGAGGAAGGAGGGGGGGGTGGAGAAGCAAATGGGCGCTTCTCCTATGTGCCCTGGCCGGGAATCGAACCCGGGTTCCCCGCATGCCAGGCCAACGCTCTACCGCTGAGCCAACCGGCCAGGGCCCCGTTTGGATTTTTACTTCTTTGAAAATGACCAGTGCTTTCTCTCCAGATATTTTAATCATATCTTCATTCAGAAATTTCTGAAATTGACAATCATGTTCTTTGATTTAAGTGTTTGCCCAAAGAGCTGAAAAATCAGTGGGCTCTTTAAATCTGGACACTCATGTTGTCTTTGACTATGTGAAATGTTTGTATGTCTATTTTTTGATTATTTCTTTCTCTCTGGACTTCATAGATTGATCTTTGATCTTTTAGCTTTTCTTTTTTATTCTGTCTTGTTGTCATTTTGGTCTGAATTATGGGACATTTCCTTGACATTATCTTTCAAGTTGTATATTGAATTGAATATTTTGCCAATCTCATTTTTAATTCCCAAGAACTTTTGTATTCCAAATTGTTCCTTTCTTAAATATGTCCCAATTTTGTTTTATGGCTGAAATATATTCTTTTGTATCTCAAAGGACGCTAATTGGAGTGTTTTCTTTTTCTTTCTTTAAGCTTCTTTTCTGTTGTATGAACTGTCTCCATTTTTTTCTTAGGTATTTTTATTTCTGTCTTTTTCCCTCTTGTTTGCTTATTTTTTTCCACTGTTTATGTTGGAGATTTTTCTAAAATGTCTGAGTGTTGGTTTATTCCTCATATTTAAAGGTGAAATTTAAAAGTCACTAACACCTGATCTAGCTGTTGACAGCAAGACATTGCTTTAAGTAGAGCAGACAGACAGCCATCCCCTTCATTAGAGCATGATAGAATGGTTTGTCTCTGGAACCATCCAGCTCCTCCAAATGAAAGATATTCAGTCTTCTCCTTGGAAATTCAATTCCTGATTGCAGGTGATCTCCTTTCAGAAAGATTTGTCTAATTGTTTCTAATATATACTTTCAATTGACACTGTTATTTTCAGTTCTAGGTCTCCTTTCTGCTGTTCCACTCTCACTCCCATTCTACTCATGAGGCTTTCCAAAGTTCTAGGAGGCAAATCTGCTCATTCCTAGTCATTTTCTTCTACAGTCAATAAGGTTTCAGCTTCCTCTGCACTATTGTATTAGCTACTCTTTTCTTCTTTTGTTCTCCTAAAACTCATTAGAATTCCTGGTTCGTGAATGATTGTGACTCCACCATTTTTTATATCATTGTAAATTTCTAAAGAGGTTTTTTTCTTTTACTGACATTTAAATAGTCTCTGAAGAGAGAGGATACAATTAATTGTGTGTGGTCAGCCTACCATCTTTAATGTTAAATTAATGTAATGTTTTCCAATGATAACTATAATACTGTTTTAAAGAATTAGTCTTTAAATCTCCCCCCCCCCAATATTTTAGCTAAAAGTTCTATTTGATATGGCTAGACAGTGGAATTACCATGGGCTTTAAAGTCAAACAAACCAATATTGGCATCGTGGTTTTGCTACATTAGAAAAGTCAATCCCTTTAAGCTTCAGTCTTATAATAATAATAGTATTTAACTTGAAGACCTCTTGTGAGAATTAAATGAAATAGGCACATAAATTGCATAGAACAGTGCCTGGCACATAGTAGGATCTCACTGTCTTTGTTATGTGTCTGTGTGAGTTGTCTGCTACTCTAAACAAATTACCTAAACTCAAATCCCAAATAGTCAGAGTCCTTGGCCTAAATGTCACTTCTTTGGGGAAGCTTTCCTGATTTAAGATTGAGATAGAGGTGTCTTCTTTGTGTTTTTGCACATTAACTACAATAATACCTATAATACGGTAGTGGAATTGCTGGTTCAATTGTCTTTCTTCCCTATTAGACTGCAAACTCCATGAGCATAGGTACCCGGCTGGTAATGTTTACCTGTATCTTCAATACCTAGAACTATGCTTGGCACAGAGTTGGTGCTTAATAAATGCTTGTTGAGTGAATAATTCTATTCCATTTTTAGAAGGCTAGATATATTAAATAATTTTGTTTAAATGTAAAATGCATTCTATGCTTGGAGTTTCTTTTGTAAGAATAAAAGATGACTTTTCTTAGGGTACTATTTAGGAAGATAGTATAATAATCATTAAAAAATATGTGCACATTTAGAGGAACACAATCATTGGATAACAAACCAGGACCCTGTATGAAAATCAAATCCAATTAAAACAATCAACCACTTCTCTATCTCTTCCCTTAACCCCCATTATGAATCACTGAAGCTTTGTAGCTAAAGAAATGCAACAGTTAATTCAGAAATAGGTATTGATTTTTATTTTGTTACTGCTTCAAAGTCAAGCTTCTACTTAATTGTTCTGAAATCTAATTCCTCAGTCCAAAAAAAAAAAAGTCTCTGGATGGTTTCAATTTGGTGGCAGTAACAGAGACTATAAACAGACCCCAAAAATGTGTTTCTATTATTCCATTTGGAGTGATTTTTTTCTTAAATCTACTACTTAGATAGAGGTGCTATCACCAGCTAAAGAGTTATAGCCTTAGCAAAAGTAATCTATTAAGAATGCAACCTGCCTGTTTAATATACTTTTTGGATTGTTGTGGACACTTCCTTATGTTCCAGGAGTACTTAGGAGAAATGGTATCCCTTTACTATTCCTGTCAATGAAGAAGGATGGAAGATTTTCCTGGTCCTGTGTTAACACCTAAAGAATCTTAAGGATATAAAATTTTGGATGATCAATCTAGTTCAACCTATCAATCACAGAGTTGATGATTATTGTTATGGTAACACTAAAGACCATTCATCATACATTCTACTGTGTTTAGTAGAATCATTAAGATGGGGACTTGATTGTTGATGGTATTGTTACTACCTTTGTGATGTATACTGAAAGTAATATTAGTGATTATTATTCTAAACATTTCATTTTACAGATGAAGAAACTGAGGACAAAAGAGTTTTAAACTTATCTAATGTCAATTTCAAATCCATACAATAATGGAAACAAAAAAAAAAATCTCACCAGACAGAAATCTAATTTCTTATAAACAGATAAAACAATTGTATTTTATAATATTATCTTTGAATATTTATGATTACAGTACCCAAAACTTAATATGTTAGTTTAGACAATGGTTAAAATGGTTGTTTTCAACTGGTCTAAATATTCTTAAGAAAATTATCTGAATACACAAGTTCTTGCTTAGGTATGCAGTTTAAGATCTATTTTTTCAGATAGAATAGTTATAGCTAAACAACTTTTCCACTCTTATGTCGCTATGCATCAAAATACAGAAGCAGCAGTATCATATACAGCAAGTCCACTTCTGGATGGGTAAGAAGGCAGAAGGTGTGATGTTGTAAATTATATTTTTTCTTATAGTTGCATTATTATAGATAAACAATTACCTAAATAACTCTACCAATAAATCATATTACTTGTTAGGTCATTAAACACAATTTATAATACATTCACCAAAAGAGCCATCGTTTGCAGTTCTGTTATGAGCTAAAAAGATGGTTTTGGATTAAATTTAGATTTCCTTAGTTTATTAGAATTATTTCAGTGTTAGTAATATAGTTAATTTGAACATCATCTGCTTGTATGATTTATATCTTTCCTGAATTTTTAATCAAGGGCCCATCCATGACCAAAATTTTTGTATAATCATAGTTTTCAGGAAGTTAGTAATTCTTGCTTGACTTAATGAGTGATTCTTTTCATAAGAAAGCTAAGCATGGTATGCAAGAGCATTAGTTTGTGAATAGCTATTGCAGAATATTATCCCAAAGGTGGCAGAAAATCAATCACTTCATAAGAACACCAATTTGTACAGTGATTAGGCTACTAAGATGGACCTAAGTGTTCATTTTTCAGTAGAATTGATGGGGTAATGCTGAGCAATAAAGTCTCCTACTGGGTAGAATCTTGTTATCTTAGAGATGATCTTTTTGGTTTTCAAAAATCTGAACCTAGTTAAAATCCTCTTGAAATTTTCACTTTTGAAAGTCCATAAATAATTTCTATATCCTCTTTATTTGTTTTTAAAAATGAATGTACAGGAACATTTTATCTTGTCTTAGATGAGTTAAAATTTATAAAGGTTATTCAGTTCTGGCATTTTTCACTTCTAACTACATATTTTGTGGGCAAGCACTTTTAAATTATTTTTTCAAAGATTTTATTTATTGATTTTAGAGAGAGAAGGAGGGAAGGAGGGAGGGAGAACAAGATTGTAGTTGCTTCACAGTAGTTGTTCATTGGTTGCTTCTCTTATGTGCCTTGCCACAGCAAGCCCAGGTTTTTGGACTGGTGACCTCAGTATTCCAGGTCAGCATTAACTAAATATTCTGAATCAATTGTTTCAGTGAGGATTATATTGGTTGCAAAAAACCACAAAACCCAATAATAGAAGCTGACACATTTAGAACAATTTATTGATGCAGAAACAAAAAATGTCCAGAGGCAAGGTAGGCTTCAGGCATAGTCCAGCCAGGACTCTGGGCCCACGTTCTACAGTTTTCTCTGATTTTCCCTTCTCCATCTTGGTGTCATCTTTAAACTGGTCTCTTCCTTGCTTTTAACATGGCTCCCAACACCAGTCTTTAATACCTTCTCATTCGTATTAACTGGGTTGTGGGGTAATAGGATGGGGAAACTAGAGAGATAAGAAACTTCTTTCTACAAACAGTCAAATAAGAGTCCTTGTTTTAATTGGGCCATACTTTATCAATCATACTGGGCAAGAGTATGTGCTCTCTGTTTGGATAAGGAGATGGGAGGCTATCTTTACAGGGATGAGTGGAGAGATAGAATACATCTAATCTCATCTTAACCACAAAATAGGGAAAACGCAAAAGTGGATGTGTTGAGAAAACTCTACATTGAGCTAGTAGGAACAAATTAATGGTATATAATTTGCATTCTAAAATCTGAGAGATGTAAGGATGAAATTACCATATAATATGATGATTCTCAATGTGTATACTTCCACACTACATTGAGAGAAGATATTAGATATTAGCATTCATCATCCCACATGCCAAGGTAGGGTTATATGAAATTTTCTTTGTTTTTGCTCCAACTCTATCCTTTTTATCACTACAAAAAGAATATTTAAATAATGAGAGAAAAACTAGACTCTACTTTATTTGATTATCATTATAGTTTTATTGGGTCCAATTCAACTGACTAGAATATAACAGTGAGCCATGTGGGAAATATGGTTGAGAAGCTTTAGATTTTAGATAGAGTAGCACCTACCAGCTATATGTGGAATGAATAACTGCTTTGTTCAACATGGATTCTGCCAAAAGAGAAACAAAAAGTTCTGCTGTTTTTTTTTTTAAAAAAAGGTTTGCTAGTATATTAGTCAGGGTTCTCTGGAGAAACAGAGCCAATAGGACATGTATATCCAGAAAAATATTTATTATAAGATGTTGGCTCACATGAGTATGGAAGCTGAGAAGCCCCATGAACTGCTGCCTGTAAGCTGGAGAATCAGGAAAGCTGGAGTTGTAGTTACCAGTCTGAGTATGAAGGCCTGGGTTCCAGGAGTGGTGAGGGCAGAAGATCAGTGTCTCAGTTCAATTAGTCAGGCAGAGTGATTTCAACCTTCCTCTTTGTTTATGCTCTATTCAGGCCTTCAACAGATTGGATGATGCCCATCAATACTGGGAAGGGCCATCTGCTTTATTCAGCCTGCCAATTCAGATGAAATCTCTTTTAGGAATACCCTCACAGACATATCCAGATAACCTTTAACCAGATATCTGGGCATCTCTTGACTCAATCAAGTTGACAAAATATTAATAATCACAGCTAGGCATAACAGTCCAGTGAGAAGAGCATAGGATTGGAATTGGCATCAAGGACATGGCCGTGACTGGGCAAGTCCCTTCACTTCTCTGAGTTTTAGAGGCATAAAAATACCCAACCTACCTAATGTGTAAGAAGTTGTTGAAAGATTATGAGAGACAATTTATAGGAATATGTTTTTATGCTATGAAGTACCATACAGATTTCAGTATTAATTGGAAGTTAAATATTCCAATGTAGGTTTTGTAGTTTTCTCTATGGATTAAACTGTTAAGGGTAGGGCACTGTTTATCAATATCCCTCCACTGGCCTGGCCTATGGTGGTACAGTGGATAGAGCATCAACCTGGAATGATGAGGTTGCTGGTTTGAAACCCTGGGCTTGCCTGGTCAAGGTACAGATGATAAGTCATCAATGAACAATGAAAGTGAAGCAACTATGAGTTCATTCTTCTCATCCTTACTCACTTTCCTCCTTTCTCTGTAAAATCAATAAATAAAAATATATTTCTCTACTGTGTTTGTCTACCAGTAATTTTACTGAGTAAATAAAGAATGGCATAAAAATAAGGACAATAGGGTTGGTTATGATAATTAGGAAGAATATCTGTGGTATTAGAGAAAATGAATTAAGTTGAAAGAATAAATGATGATATTAGGTCAAAGTTAGAAAACTACAAGGGAAGTCTGAGTTCCTGAATTGAAACTAATAATACGTCATCAAAAATATTAGTATAACCCAAATTCTATCATGCCAGTGGGCTATCTACTGTTTTACTAAGAGTTTGCAGCTAAGATTATTAGAAGATTTTTCCCCTTTGGGAAATTATTTCCAACTTTAAAGGACCTCCAAGGGAAATGAGATTGGCTTTAAAACTGAATTAGCTGGAAGGCATCTGTACCATTTAGCAAAAATATACCTGTATTTCCAAATGCTGTATGTGGCTAGGGGATCTACACAATTGATGAAGTTCTTATAAATCTCCAAAAAAAGAAATAAAAATCTTTACTACTTCAAGTATGCTCTGTAGTCCTATAAAAATCAATGACACTCTTTGCAGAAAACATGGAGCTTTAGACACATGTGTTTTCACTCTAAAACTTTGTTTATAACTAAATGCAATTAGTTGTCACATGTCCCTGATTTATTGCCATTTATCAACTCTTAAAAATTTGCTAGGATGTGCACAGAATGTGCAATTAGAAACAATCCCCGCTGAGTTGGAGGCAGGGGGGTGTTTCCCCCCCCCCAAACTCTCATTAAAGCATCCTCTATGTACTGCAATAGATAACCCACCTTCGCAGCTACTAATCCTGCAAATTGTACTATTGGGAAGTAGCACTTTAACTGATGGTCTGATATTTCCAAAAGATAATGTCACCATGACATTTCCAGTCTTTTAATATCCTTTTATTGAGTCCCTTTTGTATCATCCTAGAGCTGGAGCCACCTGAGCTAGAACAGCTGAAATGCATTTTTGTTGTTTGTCATGTTGTTTTGCCTAGCCAGCTGGGCCATCACAATATAACCTTCCAAGTTCTTAGTGGGAGGCATCTTACTCTGTCCACCACAAGAACAGATGCCACTTGTGAAATAAGAAAATGTTCCTTCTGCTGTGGCTCTATTCTCAGGCAAGGAATGTTTACTTATTGGGAGACTTCCTGGGTTGAGCTGCCACACTCTTGTATGTCACCCTAGAACTAACAGGAGGCAGCAATAGCCTTCAAGTCCACATACTCAGATGTGTATTCTTGGCCAAGATTCTGTGTGTGTGTGTGTATCTGGCAAGTTTATATAAAAAGTATGTATACAATATATAAGGTAATCTAGCTTATCATATAGAGTATTATATGCAAAGCTGAAAATAATCTTTGTCCAAGAAAGAACACTGTCAAACAAAAGATTAAACATTTTGAGTGGTCATTTTCTTCCATATGTCATTATAGTAACTAGTTCATGGCTAGTGACCCATATCTCCGTGTCACAAACATCTTTTTGTCATAGATAAGTAGATGAATAGATAGAGAGAGAGATAGATTATATATATATATATATATATATATACATATATATACATATATATGTATATATATAGATTGCATTAGTGAGAATTCTCAAGAGAAACAGAACCAACAGGATGTGTCAATGTGTGTATGTGCATGTATTTTGTTTTAGGCAGTGACTAAATTTTTTGTCTTATTCTTTGCCAAAATGTATTCTTTCCATTATTTTTTTAAGGTTTTATTTATTCATTTTAGAGAAAGGAGATAGAGAGAGAGAGAAAGGAGGGAGGAGCAGAAAGCATCAACTCCCATATGTGCCTTGACCGGGAAGCCTGAGGTTTTGAACCAGCGACTTCAGTGTTCCAGGTTGACACTTTTATCCACTGCGCCACCGCAGGTCAGGCTCTTTCCATTATTTAAATTGTTTCACTACTGTGAAAAATTTGGAAAAGACAGAAAGGTATAAGGGAAATAACAATCACCCGTAATGGTGACTAATTTAAAACAACAAATAACTTTTTTTATTTTGGGAAATTTCAAACATATACAAAAATAAAAAGGATAATATAGTGAATCTCCATGTCCCCATCACCCAGATTCCTTAATACCAACTTCTGGCCAAGTTTAGGAAAGAGATTTATTTTAAAGAATTGACTTATGTGATTATGGAGGCTGGAAAGTCCAAATCTGCCATATGGACCAGCAGGCTTGAGACCCAGGAAAGCCGACGGGCACATAGAGTCTGAAGGCCGTCTGCTGGAGAATTCCCTCTAGCAGGAGGAAGATATTTTTGTTCTACTCAGGACTTCAACTGATTGCATAAGACCTATCTACTTATAGAGGGCAATGCTTACTCAAAGTTCATTACTTTGAATGTTGATCTCTTCTACAAGCATCCTCTAAAATTGACACACATAATAAACCATCACAGATTTAGATAGGCCTATATTTAATTCTTTATCCATCTATGCCTCTCTATATAGATATACAGATCTATTTTTTGCTCTCCCTCTTTCTCTTGCCTTCATTAATCAGACCTGAACTCTAATTGCAGCCCCCCAAATTATATGTGACTGTGGCATGTTATTGAACCTCCATAAGAGTCAATCTCATTTATACAATAGAGATATCACACCTTTTCCTTAGGGTCATTTTAAGAGTAGGTGACGTAAATGTATAAAGACCTGGAACCTTGTCTGACACATAGTAAAAGCTCAACAAATGAAAACTGTTATCCATTTATTCAAACAAATATTTGTGTACCTCGATTCTTTCACTTCTCTCCCTCTACTGCTATCACTCTAGTCAGGGTACTCTAATATATTTCACCTGGACTAATTAAATAGCCATCTAAATGATCTCTCTACTAGGCCTGACCTGTGGTGGCGCAGTGGATAAAGCGTTGACCTGGAAATGCTGAGGTCGTCGGTTCAAAACCCTGGGCTTGCCTGGTCAAGGCACATATGGGAGTTGATGCTTCCTGCTCCTCCCCCTGTTCTCTCTCCATCTCTCTCTCTCTCCCCTCTCTCTCTAATAAAGATGAATAAATAAAATCTAAAAAAGTAAATAAATAAATGATCTCTCTACTTGACCCTGGGGGTGATCAGGGAAAGCTTGACTGATGAATTGATCTTAGAAAGAAGCATGGATATGTCTGGCATATATATATATATATATATGGGGGAAGTGAAAGGGGAGCAGGGAAGAGAAAAGAAAATCTCAACAGCATGAGTGTTGAGGATGGAAAGCCAGTTTCCTACGTTTTGAAAAATGGCATTCCTTTTATCCTGCTCAACAGTGTCATAAAACTGGTAAGAAAATTTTGAAACCATGAAAGCAAAATATTTTCTTTCATCTTCGATGCCTGCCTAAAACAGAACATGTGAATTGATCTATGAAAGGAGTAGGCTGGGCTCCAGGCTGCTTCCACTATCAAAATCAAATACTGACTTTTTACATATTAAAGATTAATTTTGCTATTGAATCAATATGAAAGCAGGTGGGATACCAGGCTGAGGTCTCTTCCATCAAGCACTCACATTTTACGATTTAGTTTAAATAGTACTGGATCCTTCCTGCACAAACCTTTGAGCTCCCTGGTGAATTAAATATGTGTACCAACGCTTAGTAACTCTAAATCCGTCAATTTAACATCTTGATAGAAAAAAGACAGCAGTGTTGGTCAAATAGAGACCTTAAACTCAAATCCACAAAATCAAGAAAGCCAGCGCAATCCTGCCTGTGAGTATAAAGGAAAAGGCTGTATCCATAACATGCACATTTGCCTGCACAAAACCAATAAGTTCAAGGTAGTTTTTCAGTAATGTGTCTATTTTTTCTTATTTGTTAGGTTAGGTCTTCCATTGACTTCAACTCTGACAAAACACAACAATTTCAGTACATAAACAAACTGCTTTAATATGGCAGTTAGCTGTTTTGCCCCCCCCCCCTTTCTTAATTGCCCTTGAAGGGTTTAAAGTTTAAGCTGTCTTTGCCCACTTGAAGAGGGGAACTGGCTTTGATTGATTAAAGCTCTGGATTTTATAGTAAGAAGAATTTTTTTTTTTCTCCAGAGGACTTAAAAGAAAAAGGACTTGTATTTCTAAACAAAAAAACTTTTTTGAAGCAGAGAGGAAAGAAGGAGATTTCTCCCAGGCAAGAAAATACTCCCACAGGTGCAGGTTAGGGGAGAGCAGCGGGGAGTTCTCGAGAAGACTGTGAGAAACTTCTAGGTAGAAGGCCTCATGGGCAAGATTGCTGAGACTCGTGCACCCCAAGTATGACATGAAGCCATGAGGGACGACACCAAGAGGGGCTATGCTCAAATGCTCACAGATGGGGCGGGAGTCATCACCCTTTACTCCACTTCATTCTTGTGAGCGTGGACTGTTGCCCTGGGGCCTTGTTTGTTGTCCCCTTCACTGGTGTGTCAATACCTGCACAGAAGCCACCTGCCAGGACAGATGCTTGTCCATCCCCTTAGACTCTATGAGACCCTACTCTGAGGGGGCAGCTTCCCTCTCAACATCTCAGGGCAACTAATCAACAAGAGAACTTAGATGGAGTAACTCCAGACCCTGTGAGCTAGGACAGAGATTAATGGTGCCTTCTTTATACCACTTATTTAGGAATTTATTTTGATCCTATGTGAGTAAGCGTAAATTGTTTAATAAACCTTACTGGGTAGCACTTGGCAACAACTGGAAATTTCTTTACTTCTCTAACAAGAAAGATCTTAATAATCATTCTCACTGAACTTCTCAATATAATGTTGCAATATTTGGTACCCAGAGTCTTGAAAGAAACAAATCACTTATTTTGCCTTCAGAAATTATTTTATAGGAAACATAGCTTCTGCCTTCAACCCCCTAAGTCCCCTCTGTTCAGTTAGCAAGAAATCTCAAGCATGGGGAGTAGATCTCCAGAACCGATTATAAATCAGTGCCACTGTTTTGATGATTTTCAAGAGAGTTGATTAGGGAGACTGCATCAAGGTACAGGAGAAGAGAGAACTAGTGACTGCCTGAGTCCATTTCAGACACATTCTGCTACAGCCCTGACAGTTTCCTCTTTGACTACTTCCTAATGGAAAGGCAGCATTGGGTCCTCTACTTCTGTAACAGATTACCCAGAACTACATCCACCCAACCCTATAACTCAGGTTGAGATATTTTCAGATAATTAGGTGTATTCTGCCATGTCTTCTCATTTCCCTTGGGATTACAGTATATATCCTGCTTCTTTGGAAATGCCATAAAACTACCATTCTCAAAAGAGATAGCATATATATATTTATACTTGAGATTTCTGTGTATTCATTGTCCACCTACACCATCCTCTATATGCACCTACATATGTATATAACCATCAATTTTCCAAAAACCATGAAAAAGTTAGGATCTTCCCAATTCCTGATAAATTCTGAGTAAACAGTCTCATAAAGGTTTTCTTCATTCATTGTGTTTGTCTTGAAAATATGTGAAAACAGAACAAAACAGCACTGTCTGCAATAGGTTTGCTATGCTCTACATTTTAATACAAATAATGCTGATGTGATAAACTTCCTTCAGACCTTAAGGTGGGCTTTCCCAAATAATCTAAGTCCTGCCACCATCAGCTATCCTTTTCTACAGAGCACAATGCAGTCTTTCCACCCCGCCTATGACTGACTGGTACAGAAAACCTGCAGACAGCTGTAGGTAATTGACTATAAAGACATTCCTACCCAGTTTATGGACTCCACTGCAATTTGGCTGTATCTGTGCTTGCTTCTTCTTGGAAATTGCTCTTGCTAAGGTTACTCATGACCTTGCGAAGTCAATCTGTGAGTGGATTCTAGTGCTTACTTTACTTGGCATTTCCCTTATATTCTTTTTATTCTCATTTGACACACTCCCTCTAATAATTTCTCAGTCTATGTTTCCAGTTCCAACAGCCTCTTAAATATCTCTTAGGGGTGGGGGAGGGTCCCACAGGCATTTCAGCTCAAATGACTTAACCATATTTAGATATTTTTCAGCCTTCTTTTCTTATAAACCTGCTCTTCTTGAATTCCCAGCCTGTTGGCTGTCTCTTGGTGGGACACAAGTAAGGCTGCAAGAGGGTAGAAGGGTCCCATAGGGCCAGGATTGAGGCTGGGAGAGAAATTTATCAAGGGGGACACCTAAACCAGGGATGTGTGCACAGCTAATAGCCTACTGAGAAGTGGACCCTGTGGGCCAGAGAGGGTCTAACTGGAAGCCAGAACCAAGGAGACACAAAGCCAGGAGTCTGAGTGCCAGAGAGAATGAGCGCAAGATAGAAAATCCATGAAAACTGCTTGAAAGAGGCAAACTGCACTGAGACAGGCCATTGTTTACTGGAGTAGTGTGCAGACAGGGAAAGGACAGTCAGTGTTTTACAAAATAGTTTCACACTGTTATTTCTTTTGACAATAGTCTGTTACAGAGATGAAGAATCTCAAGTCACAGATCTGGAAAGTGAGGGAGTGTGGTCTCAAACCCAGGCCACTGACTTCAGAGCCTAAGTCATGTCTGTGCCAGTACTCCACCCAAGTTTAGGCCAGTCCAGATGAAGGCGGCAGCTACTGTAACCTCTATGGTGACATTGATATTTTAATTGTCTTTGTACTTCTTGTTATAATGTTCTCATTTTCTACTCTCTCCCACATCTACTTGTGACCCTGAGGCCAAGAGATATAATTTGTATGAACAGCAACAAAAAAATAAGAGAAAAAGAGTTGACCTGTTACTTGTAGAACCAAAACTGATTCATTTTGCCTGAGGAATCAATACTTTTACAACTAAGTTTTTCTTACAATCCCTGATTGAAAACTGCAAGTGTTCAGCACCAACATCACAGAAGAAGAGACAGAATTTTCTTTTGTCTTTCAATGTTACTCTTACAAAATGATCAACTTAATATGAGATGTACTTCCAGGCAATTTATTTTAGAACAGAATGGGCTATGACTCCAGAAAACAGTATTCGCAAACTGGGAGTTGAAAAAAATGGAACAAAGAAATAAATGTTGAATGAAGTACAAGTTTCAAAAATCAAATTACAAATTGTGTACAAACTAATTACCAATATTTTCCCTGATGGATGCTTAGGAAGGCAAACATAATCTCACTGTTCAACTGAATTTCATAAATTTCAATAATTCATGGTTTACAATGTACTTATAAAGGCAGTAATCTTTAGATGAACTGGTCATTATGCCCACCTAAATCATTGAAAATTGCAGCAGTATGGGATGAGTTTATGTAATGAATAATTCTGATTGGAATTTTTCCTTGCTTTTGGAGGAAAATTGAGCTGCTAAACAAGTGTTTAAATTATATTTTTCTCATATGCAAAATATGCTTTAAAACTACATTTGTTTTTCTTTTTAAAAATTTTGTTTTTAAACTTTACAGAACCAATAGATAACAGGAAAAACAACAACAAAGTGAATCACATACAATAATGCCATTACACAAATATAATAATTATATATTTTTGGCTTGTATTCTCTCCCAGTGTCTCTTCGTATGCACAGATTTTATGTAGTAATAATATATGCACAATGCTATTTCATATATCATAGCTATTAAACCATTCACTTGTTTTGTATTCAGATTCCTTCTGATTTTCCTACTAAACATTGGCTTTTAAAAATGCTTGAAGGATATAGAATATAATTGTTATTGTTTTCTGAAGGGGGAGAGATGTCGTTTTTATATATCATGAACAAATATAAAGCGAAGTTCACTTATGAGCCATTTTTGGATGCATACACTGAACTCTGGCCTCCAGTGTGGTTAAATACATGTTTCCACCATTGAGCATCAGTAAGCCTGAAAAGGCTCTTCTTCAGAAGACCCAGGATCCTTTGTGTTAAGTGTTGCACACAAAAAAATGGCTAACACCTGCAACTGTAATACAATACATCCCCATGTGTCCCTCTATTCACTTGATAAAAAGGACAGATCATATTTCTAAAACCCAAATGTTTATCTCAGTGTGGCTCAGTGGCGTTAATCCTGGGTTTTTTTGTTTTTTTTTTTTTCATTTTTCTGAAGCTGGAAACAGGGAGAGACAGTCAGACAGACTCCCGCATGCGCCCGACCGGGATCCACCCTGCACGCCCACCATGGGGCGACGCTCTGCCCACCAGGGGGCGATGCTCTGCCCATCCTGGGCGTCGCCATGTTGCGACCAGAGCCACTCTAGCGCCTGGGGCAGAGGCCACAGAGCCATCCCCAGCGCCCGGGCCATCTTTGCTCCAATGGAGCCTTGGCTGCGGGAGGGGAAGAGAGAGACAGAGAGGAAAGCGCGGCGGAGGGGTGGAGAAGCAAATGGGCGCTTCTCCTGTGTGCCCTGGCCGGGAATCGAACCCGGGTCCTCCGCACGCTAGGCCGACGCTCTACCGCTGAGCCAACCGGCCAGGGCTAATCCTGGGTTTTGAAGTCAAGCTAACCTATGTTTAAGCTATGATTTGGTTCTGTACTGTTATAGACAGAACAGCTTCCTTGGTCAACTTTAGAAACACGTTCATATTGGAATCTATATGAATGGCACCCCTTGAAGTAAGGTAGTGTAGAGCCACTTACCTAGACAGTGGGAATGTACTCATGGAGTTGTAAAAGGTAGCTCCCAGGCTTTGGGTAAGTTATTTAATTTCTGAGCCTCAGCTTCCAAACTTGTAAAACTGGGGAGTTATAGTAGTACCTACTTTGTTGGTCTGTTGTACAAATTATAGGGAATAATATAGCAGTAAAGTATTTAGCATAGTGCCTGAATGTAGTCACACCTCAATACATGTTAATTCCTATGAAAATAATTCCAAAAATTTATACTTTTCAAAAGAAGGACTTGAAAAAATTCTTATTTTGCATGTTTTTTATATCTCATGATTAGTTTCAGTTCTTAATTACTGCATTAGTCTACTCAGAATGGAAGATCAGCATGGAAAAGAATAGACTACAATAACCATGTATTCTCCATCCCTGAGCCTTAAGGATGATCTGATTGTATCTTAAACCAGAGTCACTAACCTGTGACTAAAATCTTGACCTTATACTGCTTGTAATTCATAGGCTCTTGAGAAATCAGCTGTAGGAATCTCTTTTAGCTTGGATGGGATTCAGTGAGGCCACTAGCTACAGCAAAGACTCCTTAGCTAAGGAGTCAGGAGTAGTCAAGGACTAGAAACTGGGTAGAGATAGAAGACATGCAGAGTTGATCAAGTTGAGAATGCTATGAGAGGAGTCTGAAAGGATGCTGTATTCAGGAATAGTCAGAGAAATAGAGGGTAAGCACAGTTAAGAGGATCTACAGGAAAATCATTTATAAATGTAATATATACTACTGAATGCCACTGTGTGCTAATTCTTGGGAATAATGAAGAAGATGAACATGAGTGATACCATTACTTAGTCTCTGACGTATATCTATACTTGTTGTATCTTGGGCATAGGATAGGGGTAGAACTGAGTCAGAGTAAGGAGTATCACTAGACTAGACACTGAACTGAGGTTTCAGTGCAATTACAGATCTTGGAGTCAACTCACACGCTTTCTTAAGCAGTAATAGATTTCTGAGGTTATCTAGTGTAATTCTTCTAGTGACCTATAGAGCAGGAGGGTAAGAGAACCATTATAAGGTGAACTGACATGTCTTCCCTTGCTGCCTTTTATTCCAACCGCACAGGGGTTGGGAACAGATCCAACTACTTGAGGACCAAACTGAGGAATTACAGGGGGTGTTAGGGGACACGTAAAAGAATTGCCCAGTTGCATACAGTCTAACTATGCTGGACTCCCTTAAGAAATTAGTCTACAATGAATCAAATTAGACTTTCATGCTTGCAAATTGAGAGAAGAATGTTCAAGAAAATAAAAAAGAACCTGAAAGTGGACAATATGCTGCAAATTAAGAGATATTTTGAACCTGAACTCTTCTCCACAGGATGACAGTTTAATCACACTGATTCCTCAGCATAAAATGCAATTTTGTCAGATAGATTTTAACCGTAATTTACTTTAACCATCCTACTGCAGTTCTGAGACAAAAGACAGTCAACTCTGTTGGAGCAAACTTCATTTGTTCTTTACATTGTCAAAATGTTCTTGTCTCTGGCAAGACACCCCAATAACCATGCACAAATTTCTTTATAAATTATTTACCTTTCAGATGTGGTATATTCCAGTGGTCCCCAACCCCCGGGCCGCAGACCAGTACCGGTCCGTGGGCCATTTGGTACTGGTCCACAGAGAAAGAATAAATAACTTACATTATTTCCGTTTTATTTATATTTAAGTCTGAACAATGTTTTATTTTTAAAAAATGACCAGATTCCTTCTGTTACATCCTTCTAAGACTCACTCTTGATGCTTGTCTCAGTCATGTGATACATTTATCCATCCCACCCTAAAGGCGGGTCCGTAAAAATATTTTCTGACATTAAAAGGTTAGAGACCACTGTGGCCCAAAAATGGTTAGAGACCTCTGGCATATACCACTTCATGTTTCCTTTCATGTTTAAGTTCGTAGAACATGACTCATATCATGTTTCTAGAAGGCCAAAGTTAAGTGAGTATGTTTTAATATAGTAATATTCAAGGTTGCAATTAATCTTTCAAGCTTCATTTAAGGAAGGTATAAAGTAGGACAATAATTTATTCTAAAATCATTGGTTTAGGCTCTCAAAGCCATTACTCATTTTAGCAACAAAGAGGGTAATTTTCCTGGAAGAAACAAAAGTATACACATGATTTATAATACTAATGTAATATGTTCAACTTTCCTATAGAAAAACTTAATTTACATGCAAAGTTCTTCATTCTAGATCAGGTAGAATGCTCTCCCAAGTGAGTAAGCACTTCCATACAATGCTGGACAAGGGATGTGACAATGGAAAAGAAAGCTTGAAGGGTAGTAGCTGAGGAGGGTCTACATTCCAAAAGAGGTGGAAGATATTTGGAGGATGGCTATATATTTTAAGATTTAGGGTCCCACTCAGAGCCAGTTCTAGACATAGGTAGTTAGGAGGTTAAGGATTGTTTAGTCGAGGATTGTTTGGTTACAAGAAAAGAAACTCCAGTAAGCTTAAGAAAACGGTGTGTGTGTGTGTTTAAGGACTCAAGAACAAGAAGTACAATATGGTCTCACCAAAGAATAAAGTCAACACCTTTGGAGAGATCTTTGTTTCTCCAGGACAACATGGTCTCTCACATTTGCTCCTCACAAGGTATTTTCATTTTATTCTCTACACTGGCTTTCCGTGTTTTGAGATGTACAGGCCAAAAATGGCTACAGGCCTCTGCTTTGCATCATTTTCCCTTCAAAGGCTGCCACAGACTCACTAGAACCTTTGAGTTCCAAATTCAAATTCTTATAAGGGAGACTTTAATTGGCTTATTTGAGTCAGGTGTCTATTGCCTGGCTGCCTAGTCAGCAGGGGTGGTGGGGGCAGAATCGCTGAGGAGTTTGGGGTGGGAGAAATGATTGGCAGCAGAAATTATTTTAGAAACACAATGGCAAGTCCTTAGCAAAATTTCTTCTCTTCTGTTTGTTATTTGATTATAATAACTTTTTTAGTTCTTTAACCATGAGAAAGTATGGTTAAAAGGTAAGTGCATCACTTCACTGGGGTAAATACATTTTTATACTAGCACCCATTTTAAGATCCTATATCAAAACAATCAGGGTAACCACTTAATAACCTATCCAGCCAATAACCAGTAGCCTACAAAGTTCTTGAAGGGAAAGTATCAAGGATAAATAAAATTTGATTGCAATGAAGAAGAAAGACAAAATGGTTAGAGTCGAGTAGTTACCTAGAGGATGCGACAGAGTTTACTGAAAGCCCACAAGCTTGTCTTGTTTTAACTCATTACGGAGCTAACCTCCCTCCCATATCTATGTCTGTGCGCAGGAACACATGCATCCTCTTCTTATCTTTTTTGTATTTTTCTGAAGCTGGAAATGGGGAGAGACAGTCAGACAGACTCCCGCATGTGCCCTACCGGGATCCACCCGCCACGCCCACCAGGGGCGACGCTTTGCCCACCAGGGGGCGACGCTCTGCCCCTCCGGGGGCGGGGGGGGGGGGGGGGGCAGAGCCACTCTAGCGCCTGGGGCAGAGGCCAAGGAGCCATCCCCAGCGCCTGGGCCATCTTTGCTCCAATGGAGCCTCGCTGTGGGAGGGGAAGAGAGAGACAGAGAGGAAGGAGAGGGGGAGGGGTGGAGAAGCAGATGGGCGCCTCTCCTGTGTGCCCTGGCTGGGAATCGAACCCGGGACTTCCGCACGCCAGGCCAACGCTCTACCACTGAACCAACCAGCCAGGGCCATCCTCTTCTTATCTTGCTAACTCATACTGTCTCTCCAGTACTGCTGTAGGTGGAATTCTATGTCCCCAAAAGGTATGTTGAGGTCCTAATCCTGGGTATCTGTGAATGTATTATTTGAAAATAGAGTATTGCAAATGTAATCAAGTTAAGATAAAGTCATATTTAGATTAGGGTGGCCCTACACTCAATGAATGGTGTCTTTAGAAGGAGGGGAATTACAGACACATAGAGGAAGGCTATATGACAATGGAGGCAGAGACTGGACTGATGCAGTTATAAGCTAAGTAACATCAAAGAGTGCTAGTAGCCACCAGAAGTGAGAAGAGACAAGAAAGGATTTCTTTCAAGAGCCCAGTTATTTCAGCTACACAGATTGTGGTATTTTGTTACAGCAGTTGCACAAAATATGTCACGACATTCCCAGAATTACTTCTCAGATAACACGTGTTCCCCTGAAATTCACACGTCGAAATCCTAACCCTCAACGTGACAGACTTAGAAAGTAGGGCCTTTGGGAGGTGATTAGGTCATGAAAGTAGAGCCCTTGTTAATGGGAATTGGTGATGCTGTAAAAGAGATTCCAGAGAGTTCCCTTGCCCCATCTACCATTGAGGACATAGTGAGAACTGTTGTCTTTGAACCAGGTAGCAAGCTCTAACCAGACACTGTATTTGTCAGCACTCTGACTGTAGACTTCCCAGCCTCAAGAATTATAAGAAATAAATTTCTGTTGTTTCTAAGCCACCTAGTATATGGCATTTTGTTATAGCAGCCTGAAACAGACTAAGACAATATTCAAAGACTGTGGTGATATCTTTTTGGAGAAAAAAAAGATACACTACCACACTGTAGCCCTCACTGCCATAGCTACCACATCCCTACCGTAGTACAGATGATACTGTTCTATACTTGTGTACTTTTCTGTGTCTGCATTGTAAAAATATTGAGGTATCAGAACCCGCCCTTAAAGGGAATTCAGTATGTGTTTATTAAAATGAAATAAAGACTATTTCAGAATAGAGGCAGAGGCAGGGTCCCAGGGAGCAGAGGAACATCTGTCAGAGGGAAGGGGGATGAGGGAATAGGATCGGAAAAGGTGAAGGGATTAGTGAAATTATATATACATAACACATAGATACAGATAACAGGACAGCAAATCCCAGAGGGAAGGGGGAGGTTAGGGGGAGGGGGGCAAAGGGGGTGTAATGGGGACACGAGGGTGGGGGTGAGGGTGTTATATTGAGTGGGACACTTGAATCCATGTTGACACAATAAATTAAAATTAATAAATTTAAAAAGACTCTTTCCACAGGTATTAAATCTATAATGCTCTTGTGTGAAAATATTATATCTCAAGAATTTAAGACATGCAAGTATGGAGCAAATTCAACTCATATTGTTGAATTTCACCCCATACATTAAAATGTGCTACAGAAAGAGTTTAGGGAGCCCAATATTTTTTTTTTTTCCAGACAGAGACAGAGAGAGAATCAGAGAGAGGGATAGATAGGGATAGACAGACAGGAAGGGAGAGAGATGAGAAGCATCAATTTTTTGTTGTGGCACCTTAGTTTCTTATTGATTGCTTTCTCATATGTGCCTTGACTGTGGGGCTACAGCAGACCGAGTAACCCCTTGCTCAAGCCAGTGGCCTTAGGTCCAAGCTGGTGAGCTTTGCTCAAACCAGATGAACCTGTGCTCAAGCTGGTGACCTCAGGTTCTCAAACCTGGGCCCTCCGCATCCCAGTCCGATGCTCTATCCACTGCACCACAGCCTGGTCAGGCAGGATCCCAATAATTAAATAACAGAGTGTGCCAACTTCTATCTGGTTGCCCCCAGCTCTGGTAACATAAGGAAAAGTTTTTGAATTTAAAAAGTATACCTCTTTGAAGAAAAAAGACTTCCGGTTGGTTTTATGAGTTTAACTCTCCCTAGAAACCTTTTCATTCAAATAAAGTAGTTGTAATTCATGAATTCAGAAATGTGGTACAAATGCAGATGAAGATAAATAGCCCACGAGCCATTCCAGGCAGGCAGATTCATGGGGGAAATTTGAAGCTGTCATCATGAGAGTTGATGGAAAGTCCACTAACTCTAATTTTCAGACAGGATAAATGCAGTGGTATGCTTCTTCCTAGTTGATTTGTTCTCACATTAGGTCTGCTTCTCTGGAGAAGGTGGGGGTGTTGGTTCCAGTTATCCCCCCACTGACGTACATATTAGCTGCTACATTGCCATTTTGAGATGTCTGCTATAAATTCTGGACTTGTTTTTATTTTGCTAAATAAAGAAATAGCTAAGAGATTCTCCATGTTATGTAGAGATATTAGTTCTTGTTAGTGTGAATAATCGATACTTAATGTCAAATTGTTCTTCAGATAAGTGGCACAAATTGTCTGCTGGTGACATGCAGCTCATGGGGTGCTGGGCAGACAGTCTCATCTACACATTAAATGGCATAATTGCACATTCTATAATGCCTGTCACTATGGCACTTGGCTAGCAGAATGTATTTTTATCTATTTTTTACATTCAAAAGAGCTTCAATTTCCAGAGCAAAATTTCAAGTATAGTCTCTGAGAATTATTCTTCCATTGTAGTTGTTATACTTGTTTGACCAAGGTTCTGAAACTTATTTCTCACATCCAGTTCCTCGTGCAGTAAACAGAGGTGTTCCTTTCCCAAATGTCATTACCGTTTTTATGCGTGTCCTAATCCAGGTCAGGAATTGGTTTAGAAACAGGTGTGTAACACAATTTTGGCCCATGAAGTATGAGAGAAATTTGCTGGTGTGGGTAAGAGGTGCAAATTCTAGGAAATATATCCCTGGTCCTAACAGAGAGCCATAGGGAAAGAGAGTTTCTCTTCTGTCTCTGTGCCTGAAACTCATACAGCCATATTGCTACTTGAATAAGAAAGCCTCAGCAAGAGTAGAGAAATGGAAGAACTTTGGCTTCTAGTGACATCTTTAAGCCAATGAATCAAAGAAGGTGGATGTCTCCACTACTTGGAGACTTTACATTAATATTAAGAAATAAATTTCCTCATTAAAGTCATCTAATATTTGATCCAACTTTGCATTCTCATGTTACTTAGCATGAGAGGATTCTATAAATGCTGAATGAGTGACTGGAGGAATGAAAGATACTTATAGACCCATCTTCACAGTTCTAGGATCAGATGGGAAGTCTGCAGGTAAGTATATCAGAATCTTTGAACCCCATTTAGCAAGTAGCTTGAACACGGTAGGCAGCCAATATATAATATAATGACTTGAACTTAGCATAACACTTAGTGACAACAATTTTATTTTGAGCTATACTCAGTGTTTTGTTTTCATTAGTGGCATGACTTAGTTGTTGTGTTAACCTTCCTATTTACATTTTTCACATTTACTCACATTGAGCAGCTGTTAGAGTACAATATGGTGTTGAATTCTTATTTCATGTGTTTTTGTGAATATATTTCTATAATGACTTTATCTCTTAGGCTATTGTTTCACTATTCACAGGAGACCCAGGTCATTTACTTTAAGAGTATGTTTTCTACTAATATTGGGTATTCCAAGTAAAGTCAATTCTATCCTTAATTGATGCTGTTTTATGCCTAAACTGTTTCTGCAAAAAATGGATGGTGACTTACTTTTACCTTTCTAACATCTGCTCCATTGTGATTACAATTTAAACTCATATCTAAGCATTTTTAATGGACTCTTACAGATTAGTTCACTCTTACACATTTTTACTTCTAAACCATCTTTACAAATTTGTGTTAAATAAATACCCTTGCCAGCTAGATTCCAAAGTAGGGTAAATATAATTTTTGACCAAATATAATCTCTGGAAAATAATTTGCATATCAAATGCATCATGTCATAAAGTAAATTTAAAATACCATGCAATACTGTATTAATATATTTTAGTATTAAAATTACATTATGATTATTGTGTTGAGATATTTTTAAAACTTACTTGTAAAGGCTCAGCCAAGCCATGTTGCATGCTATTTCAAATATAACATAGTTAAATTTTTATGTAAAAATGTTCAACTCACTTTTTCTAAAATTTTTATATATGTGAGCTAGTTCATGGGAGGATTACTTTATAAAATTATGTAAATATGGAAAGAATAATTGGTATATAAAATATATTAATCAGGAAAGAAATACCCAAAGCCAATGTTATAACTAGTTGTATATCTTTTATATACATGAGAATAACCTTTTCCTTGATACATGATTAAGACAAGAGATGTAGGATTTCAAAGCTTCCTATCTTTATATTCTTGAAAGCAAAATTATGACAGCAAACTTGTAATTACCAGCAATCAATAAGCTGGCAAGAAGTTGCTTTGCTTCCAGCTGTTTCATACTTTTTAGTTTGTATCAGCAGGGAAGGAATTTCTAATGGGGTATTGATAATCAAGTTTCTCCTCTTTTCTTATGTATGACTTTATGCCTAAAACATGCTTTTTGATAAAAACTTTTTAAGAACCTCTCAAATGGCCCTGGCCGGTTGGCTCAGTGGTAGAGTGTCGGCCTGGCGTGCGGAAGTCCAGGTTTCGATTCCCGGCCAGGGCACACAGGAGAAGCGCCCATCTCCTTCTCCACCCCTCCCCCTCTCCTTCCTCTCTGTCTCTCTCTTCCCCTCCCGCAGCGAGGCTCCACTGGAGCAAAGATGGCCCGGGCACTGGGGATGGCTCCTTGGCCTCTGCCCCAGGCGCTAGAGTGGCTCTGGTCACAACAGCGCGACGCCCCGGAGGGGCAGAGCATCGCCCCCTGGTGGGCAGAGCATCGCCCCCTGGTGGACGTGCCGGGTGGATCCTGGTCGGGTGCATGCGGGAGTCTGTCTGACTGTCTCTCCCCGTTTCCAGCTTCAGAAAAATACAAAAAACAACAACAACAACAACAAAAAGAACCTCTCAAATGATGGGCTACTTACGTAATTTGGATATACTTTTCTTGCTACCTCCCCTGCTCCTTCTCTCCCTCTCTCTTTTCTCTCCTTCTTCCCTTTTCTCTCTCGCACCTCTCCTTTACCTTCTTCTCTCTTCGCTGTTTCTTTCTTTCTTTTTTTAAGAGTCCTTGACTTTTGCAATGTTGTGTTGACAGGAAAAGTAAAGAAACCTAAAGTTTGCACATTTTTTATTCTGTTCCTCTCCCTCTTTTTTCATGGCCTAAACCCCAGGATTAATTTTCTTTTAACGACTCACACCATCACAGTTTAAACTTAGGGAAGCTAAGGCTGTGTAAGAGTTCGCAGGATGGTGATACTCAACTATGAGATGATGGGAAATCTGAAGCATCTTAGAGGGTTTGAATCAGTGGTGGGATTCAAATAATTTAACAACCAGTTCTCTGCCCTAATGACAGTCTTAAGTATATAAAAAACAATATACTGAAAGGTAGTTTATTATCTCATGCATTTAATACTTAAATAAGAACAATAAAAGAGGTACACAAAACTAGATTATCTTATAAGAAAGAGTTTTGAAATATTATTAAAAAAATATGAAATAATACCTGACAAAAAACAATTCAAGTTGTCAACCCCTGTTCTTTGGCACTTTCTCTCTTTTTTGTGTGTGTGTGACAGAGACACAGAGAGAGATAGACAGGGTCAGACAGACAGGAAGGGAGAGAGATGAGAAGCATCAATTCTTCATTGCAGCTCCTTAGTTGTTCATTGATTGCTTTCTCATATGTGCCTTAACGGGGGGCAGGGGGGGAGGGCCCTACAGCAGCACGAGTGGCCGTTTGCTCAAGCCAGTGACCTTGGGCCTCCGCCAGTGACCATGGGATCATGTCTATGATCCCATGCTCAAGCCAGCGACCCCGTGCTCAAGCTGGTAAACCTGTGCTCAAGCCGGATGAGCCTGTGCTCAAACCAGCAACCTTGGGGTCTCGAACCTGGGTCCTCTGCATCTCAGGCGACACTCCATCCACTGCACCACCACCTGGTCAGGCTGGCACCTTTTCTCTTTATGTTATATGTTTGTTTACTAAAGTAACTAAAGTAAGGAATGTAAATATGTGATTTCTACTTTGGGCAGCTTCCCAGGCGCCCATCTTAGAGAGAACCCTGATTACAAGTGCCATTTTAACAACTGGTTCACTGAACTCAACAAAAAATTAGGTATCGGTTCTGCTGAACCAGTGCAAACCGGCTGAATCCTACCACTAGCTTAAATGACTTATTTTTCATATGTAACCTTAACAGAGAATTTTTTCTTAAAGTAAATCCTTGCTTTGGTTTCTCAGTTTAGCTCAATCTCAGATCCCTTAAGAGAAAGATAAACAAATAAATAAACAAAACCCTCTAATTCCTGGAAAGGAGAAACAATATCTTAATTTATGACAGTTGGAAGCCAGAACCCAATGCTCTGGTTTCTCTTCCCCACACTTACCCAGTAATGGAGACACAGGCTAGTGCTACATGTCTGCAGGTGTCGGGAATTTCTCACATGTCCCACAATTGACAGCTCCATGAATCCATAGTCTAACTCAAGGCTCCTATAAGTCGTGGGAGCAAGTAAATTTTGAAGCTTCCTTTAATGTGTCAGCAGTGACAGATGGTTCTTTGCTTCTAGGAACTTATGGATCTTGTTGGGCACTATTATTTCCTGAAGAAAAGTAAAGTTACCCCAACTTGTAGTCTTATTTGCTGTGTAATACTCAGCTCCCATTGCCTCTGAACAGCTCAGCATCTCTGAACTTCTCCAGAGGCAGTGATTTTTCACCTATTTTATCAACTCTGCTTCAGAGAAGTTAACACATATTTAAAAGTCAACATTAAAAAGGTTAAAGTCATATTTCACATAATTATTTGCACCTTCAAAATTGTGCAACCATTGGAGTGTTTTATAAGTCAGATATTGTGTCACAATATTATGAAGTCATAGCCCTCAGAGAAATGGTGCACAACTTTTTCTTTCCTTTATACTTGTAGCTGGTGCTTCTAGTGTCTGTCAATTTACCTTTGGGCTAAGTTGTCTAGTAAACAAGAAGCCCCTGTAACTGGCTGTAACTCACTTGTCTGGCCCATCATATAGATCCAGATAGACAGAGATCCATGTCTACACCAACACAGCCACATGCAAGACATGTGTTACAAACATTATTTAAAAATGCTTTGCACGACAGAATAGTCTCACTACTTGTAATAAACTGTGCATCATTACCTATTAGGGAAAGGAGAAAAGCACATCATGGTTCTAAAGCAGTCACGCTTAAAAAATAATGCTCGAAACGTTTAAGGACAAAAAGTCTCTCAACATTGGTAGAAGAAACTCAAGAATAAGGCATTCTGATAAAACCTGATGACAAGTGACCAAAGAAGCATTCTTTCTCTCTGCTAGTGTCCCTTCCTCTTTTATTTTGTATATATAAATATATTGCATTATATGAAAAAATTTTAAATCATCATGGTCATTCACACTTTTCTGCCTCATATATATATATATCAGTAATATAGTGAAGCTTCTTTTATATACGTATTTTGTAAAATGCAGCCCTTCTTCTTTGGAAAAGACACATATACAATTATATGACATTAATATGATGTTTTACTAGACTATAAAAAGTTTGCAAGATAATTATCTCATTATGCTTATATATAACTGTTGCCCATAAAAATGGGTTCTTGTGATGTGGCAAGAAATGAATTTCAAAGGGCATATGAATGGGAGAAGTTTAAAGGTAATGGCAAATTTTATTCAGATAAAGGGAAATAATACACCCTTGTATTATGTAAGGGGCAGACAGGCTCTAGCAGCAACCGCTCCAAGATTCCTTTTAATCCTCCATATATTTATATTTTCTTGGTTTTCTGGAATGAGCAAGTTCTTTTGCAAATTATCCAATCTACTTCCCGGATTTTCCCCAGGCTTGTGCTAGGTCCTGTTCCTAACCAATTCCTTTCCTAGACCATCCAGGGTTTCATGCCCTCATCCAACCTGACCCTTTTCGCGGGCTAGACTCCGTTCTTTTATGTTGCTATTTTGGCTCCTACTGCACATGTCTCAAAGTAGGAGGACCTCTTCCTGTGCCATCTTGGTTTTTACTGCACATGTCCCCAAGTTTTGCTGCATCATCTGGCTTCTATTGCATATGTTCCCAGCAGAGGAATTTCCTCCCATACTCCTCCCAATAATCCCAGTACCAGGCTGGCTGTTCCCCAAGGAGATTTTTCCTGTTTGCTTTGAGGATTAAATCCCCCAGGGTAGTGGATGCTGCAACTTCCTAGTGAAGCAGGCTTAATGTCCCATTCAACTCTCTAGTTTATTAGGCTTAATGTCTGATTCCCTTTGCTCCCTTCCTTTATTAATACTAACTAGCTACCTATGCTAACATAACCAACACATAAAAATTTACTGAGACTATTCAAAAACCTTAATCTTTATAATTAAGTACTTGCCATTATTTTTATTCTCTTATGTATTACTAAAGTATTTTTATGCTTATTCTTATTATACCACTCATCAGGCTATATTATAATTGTGTGTTTTTTATGTCTCCTCACTAGACTAGAAATATTTCATAGGCATGGACTTTACAGTATTTACTCAATATCCTAATCTCTGTGTATTATGTGAGAGAAATAAAGAGATGATAGACAAACAGTCAGACAGACAGATAGATATGGATTCTACCCTGTGGTTTTAATTTCTCAAAGTCATAAATCTAGTAATTGCATATGTGTAGTTCTCTTTCAAATGATTATTTGTTTGTGTGCCAAAATCCCATCACACAATTATTATAGTTTTATAGTAAGTTTTGATATCTGGTAGTGTAAGTCCTTCAGTTTTGTTCTTCACTAAGATTACAGTGGTTCCCTCATCTATTGCAGGAGTTAGGTTCCAGATCCCCCCACGATAGGCGAAAATCCACGATGTCGTGACCTTATTTTATTTTATTATTTATATATATTTTAAGGCTTTATTTCAATTTAATATTTTCATATGTTTTAATTAATATATTTTAATATTGTTTTCAATTTTCTAGTCTAGTCTTATTGTACCACAAAAATAATTAAAATAATAAATATATAAAAATACCTATATACTGCAAAACCCCACAATAAGTGAAAATTCTGCGATACAAAATTAGATATATACAATTTAAAAATCTGCGGTACAGCGAGACCGCGAAAAGTGAACCGCAGTATGGCGAGGGACGGCTGTGTCTGGGCTTTTCTTGGCCCTTTGCATTTCCTAATACATTTCAGAATCAGCTTGTCAGTTTCCAAAAGAAATTCAGCTAGAATTCTAATTGGTGTTGTATTGAATCTATAGATCAGATTATAGATAAGTGGCATTTTCACAATAGTGAAAATGAACTTACAGCTTTTCATATATTCTGGTCTTATTTTCTCTTAAGAAAGCTTTAGTTGTATTCTATGTAGAAGTCTTAACATATATTCATTTATATCTGTTTCTAGGAGTTTGATATTTATTGATGCTATGTATATGGTATAGTTTATATTTATAGTACATTGACCTTGTAGTTAGTGACCTTACTGAGCTCACAAACTAATTCTACTAGATTCTCTATAGATACTTTGGATAGTTTTATGTACATAATTGTGTTCTCTGCAAATAACTTTTTTTTATTTCTTCCTTTTCAATCCTTACAACTTTTATTATTTTCCTTGCCTTATTTCACGGCTAAGATCTTCAGAACAGTATTAAATAGAAGTGATGGTCCCAAATTTAGGAGAAAAGCTTTAAATATTTTTCCATTGAGTATAATATTTATATTTGCTTGAACTTTCTTATAGGTACTCTTCATAAGATTGCCTTCATGAGATAGGTACTCTGTTCTTTGGCTGCTAGAAGAGGTTCTAATTTTCCTTTGTTTAAAAAACTGTGACTGCATATTGAATTTCTTCAAATGCTTTTCTTGCATTTATTAAAAATAGTTTTGTTTTGCTTTTAAATTCTGTAAATACAGTGAATTACATCAGTTGAATTTTGTATGTTAAATAATTTTTGCATTTTTGGAACAAACTTACAATGACCTGTGTTTTTTCTTGCTCATAATATCTTTATCAGGTTTTATTTTCATGGTGTTACTGACCTAATATGGAAAGTTAGGAAGTGTTCATACTTCTTAAATTTGCTAGAAGAGTTTGATAAGACTAATGCTATATCTACCTTAAATATTTGGGGTCTGGATATTTCTTTGCATAGAATTTTTAAATTACAGATTCAATTTCATTATTTGACATAGTACTCTTCAGGTTTTCTATTTATTCCTGTGTCTTTTTTGGTAAGTTGTTTCATAAGCTTTCAAAATCAACCTGGATTAGTTTCTATCTACTTCTCCCCTACACTTCAATTAGTTATGGAACTCATTCGAATATAATAAGGACATTTGTTTGCTTGCTATTCTATTTCAAGTCACTCTCATCCCTTTTTTTTTTATGTAAAATATTAATATGGTTCACATGTTAGTTCTATTAAAAACAATCTTTTCAATGAATTTACCTTTCCCCCATTCTTTCTACCCTCCCTATTCTCTCTCCTTTATATCTCTGTATATTTCTTATACAAAAGGTAGCATATTTTTCTATTATACAAAAGTAGCATTTTATTCTATTTTGTACTTTATTTCCTTTACTTAGCAATATCTTCTAGAAATCACTCCATATTAGTTCATAAAGCTCTCTCTTTTTTCCTTTTTTATACAGACACATAGTTGCATAGCACTTTATGAGAGGTGATTAGGTCATGAGGAAATGGGATTGGTGCTGTTATAAAAGAGTCCTAAGAAAGCTTCCTTGCCCCTTCTGCTGTGTGACATTACTGTGCAAAGACAGCCATAAATGAGGAAGCTGGGTTTTAGCAGACACCAAATCTGCTAGCACCATGATCTTGGACTTCCCAGCCGCTAGGACTGTGAGAAGCAAATGTATGTTGTTTATAAACCACCCAGACTATATGTACACATGGATGTGTGCACACATATTTTCCAAAAACAAAAAAAAGTAAAATTTCATCCATAGTTGCTCCACATGAATTTTCCCTGAAATTTTTAATGCTTTCATTATTTGGATTTGCAGCACCCCATGGATCTTTAGCTATTTCAAGAGGTGTTATGGAATTCTGGAGTTTCTAAAAATAACATTTAAGTCAGTTCCATTAAAAAAAATACATCTTTTCTGCACAGAAATTTTCCAGAGCAGTGAAAGGGACAAAGAGGGATGTTTAGAATGGAAATCAACAACCACAAAAATCCCTGGAAATTGCTGATACAGTATGTGTTTAAACTTCTGTTCTATGCTGGTTCCCAAATGAATGACAAAGGGGTTGCATTCTGTGCCTACAAAGGCTTATCATCTAAATCAAACAGAAAACACCCCACATATTTTGAAATGAAAAAAAATCTCCACATTTCAGACAATTCTCAATGGTGTCATTAACAAATTGCTTGCAATGCCTGAAAGCTCCTAATGATTGTTTCTTTTTAATTAGAAACTATTTTTGTACTTAGAGGTGAAAAGTTGTTTTTCCAATGTGCTAAGAATTCCACTCAATGTTAAAGGTGCCACTAAGAGGAGCTAGAAGAATTCACAGCCCTTTTGCAAAAGAAAGTTTCCTTCTCAAATCATGCCAGTCTCCTTCCTCTAAAAACTGTTCCTAGAGTAGTTTTTCTCTCCCTAGAGGGGAGAGGAGACAGTATTTTGGATTTTAGAGGATTTATGTACCTCCAGGTAAAAAGAAAGAGCTGAGATTCTAACATTATAATATACATCAATTGGGTGCTAACAAAAAATTATTTTATTTTTAAAACTAATAAGCTCCTGCTAATTGTCTATATATGAGAAAGAAATGAGTGCCCACATTCTTTTAAACACCAAGCACATTGTTTTGTTCTTCTGAATAAATGAGCAACAGATGGGCAAGGGAAGCTCTCAGATAGCTGAGGACTGGCTGGATGCCCTGACTAAACAGAGAGTTAGGAAAGTTCCGAGTCCAGTTTACACTATTATTGCAGTTTTCTCTGTTCTTCAGGTCCGCTTCCTGTGATGTCGGCTCTCACTGGACTCATCCTGGCTGCCCAGTTCTCCTTACGCCAGTTTTTCTCGAACCTTTAAACTAATGCCAGCTTTTCACAAACATCTCATTCACACTTCCCCCAAAATTCTAACATGTCCCTCAGGATTAGGGGAGAGGAAACTCCAGTCAGGATTCTTCCTATTTTCTTTGTAAGTTAGCAGCAAAAAAGGTGTGTGTGGTTGTGTCTTGTTTACTGGAGTTGGCATTATGAAAATAATAGTTTTGTTATACTTTTAGAAAATAAAAATAATTTTATAAGAAAAGTATAAGATTATGTCTTTTTAAATTTTTCACTTGCCTCCTCCACCCCACATCCCCACTTCTGAGAGATTCTGATATTTCTCTAGAGCTCATTTCTCCAGTTCAGAATTATTGCTACAATGTATAAATATGACCAAGGCTGGATACATAACTTATGGAGCCCAATGTAAAATGAATATGCTGTGTCTCTTGTTCAAAAATTATTAATAATTTCAGGCCCTGCATTGTTGGCTCAGTTGATAGAGCTTCGGCCCAGCGTATGAACATCCTGGGTTCCATCCCCTTTCAGGGCACACATGAGAAGTGACCATCTGCTTCACTCCTCCTCCCTCTCCACCTTCTTTCCTTCTTCCCCTCCCACAGCCAGTGGCTGTATTGATTCCAGTGTCACCCCAGGTGCTGAGGATAGCTGGGTTGGTTTCAGTGCATCAGCCCCAGGTGCTAAGAATAGCTTGGTTGATTTGATCATCGGCCCCAGACAGGGGTTGTCTGGTGAATCCTGGTGGGAGCACTATCTCCCCTTCTCTCATTAAAAAAAAAAAGAATTTCAAAACAGCAACAGCAGAACATAAAACCAGGGGTAGGGCCTTTCTAAGCTTGGGGTCCTGGATGACTACACAGATCACATGCAATGAAGTTGGCCATATCATGACATTTTAGCTTCTGCTACTCTTGTGACTAATGCTGCATTTTCTAACTCTGATTCCTACAAGCAACAATCTGATTGGCCAAGATAAGCATTTCATTCCAGGATGTGTCACTGGCTGCTGCAAGCCTACTCAGTTGAGGTCCCTTGGTCAGTTAATTATGTTAGGACCAGGCAGTTGAGTATGACCAGGGTAAGGAGGTTACAATAAGCCCAGAGAATGAATCTTTTAGCGTGGGACATGGCCAGCAATGCAACAGGGACAGTGGATGGGGCAGTTTTCCTTAGCAGGGATGTAGGTAGACAGTCAATCATTGACACTGCTGGTATAAAATATAACAACAAGCATTTCTAATTTGAGCCTGATGTCCATGTATATAAAATGGAATCATTAATCATATTTCAGAGGACAGATTGGGGAACAGATGAGATAGTAGCCTGAACAAATGAGATGTAAAAGCCCTAACAAATAATTGTTATTACCAGTGAACTAAGGGAGCTCATACAGCATGCAACCTAACTTACTATTTCAAGCAGTCCAATATTCCAGAACATATGTCTATAACATGAAGGCTATTAGGACACTGATTCATGGTGGATGCTCGGGATGACTATTACCGTGAACTAAGCAACACGAATTCCATATTCTGAGAACAGACCCAGGGAGAGACTGCATCTTTGTTCAGACAGACAAAGGAAATTCGTACTACAACTGAATGGGAGCCAAGGGACAATCTATTTAATAGACTGTAATTTATAATATTTCTAATCTACTGATGAAAGAACTTGTTTCTTTTAGAAAAAAAAATTTTCTAACATTCTTCTGACCAAAGTTTAATTCCCTTCATTCTGTCATAGCTAAGCGTGATTGACCCACTCTGAGTCCTTATCTTTGTGACCATATCAGGTCCTATTCTAGGCTTAAAAAATTCATTCTCATATTTTTTTTCCCTTGAAAATTTTTATCTAATTGATCTCCTCCAATTTAACTACTAGATCTAATCATGGGTTTTTAACCCCAGGCCCTACCTTTTGTTAATTTTTACCTTCCCCTTTTGTACCATTTAAATTAAATTTTGTAATTTCTACAAGAATTTAAGTTGCTCACATTAAGTGTTTTGAAACAGTAAAGATTTTGAATTCCAACAATAATATCAGCAGCACACCGTCTGTGTATGTGAGAGAGTGTGTGTATGTGTGTTTAAACAATACTGAACCTGACCAGGAGGTGCCGCAGTGGATAGAACTCTGGGATGCTGAGGACCCAAATTTCAAACCCTAATGTTGCCAGCTTGAGCATGGACCCATCAGGCTTGAGCACAGCTGGCTTGAGCCCTAAGGTCACTGGCTTGAGCAAGGGGTCAGTGGCTTAGCTGGAGCCCCCCCCAATCAAGGCACATACAAGAAAGCAATCAATGAACAACTAAAGTGCTGCAACTACGAGTTGATGCTTCTCATCTTTCTCCCTTCCTGTCTGTCTGTCTCTCTCTCTCTCTCTCTCTGTCTTGCTAAAAACAACAACAACAAAACAACAACAACACTTAGATTTACAACAGTATAAGAAAAAGATCAAATTGCAAATGCCGGGAGTTATACCAAATAGAAATTTCCACATAGTCCTATGTGGTAAATGATACCAAATTATTACAAAGAAGTTTCACATTACTCAATTTCTAAAAAGAATCAAGGAAGTAATCTAAAAAGGAGTGCTTTGAACAACAACAACAAAAAAGAAGCCCAGATAGAGCATTCTGAGTGGGCGAGGGTCATCAGATAAACTGCTATGCCTGCTTTCTTTGCTCTAGCAGAGTGGACACAAGTCTGCCACTCTTACTAGGTGCAGGGTGCTGCACTTAGCCTTCTTCATGACTTACATATGACAGAAATAGTACCCTTAGGACCCGTGTCATATTAGTAGTTACAATGGGTTTCCAAAGACTGGTGGCAACATCAAGTGAAATTACCCTCCAAATACCCGTTTGAAGAACGTATGTGTGTGTGTGCCACTATATGTTTTTGTACTGAGCCAGCATGCTGTGGAAAACTGACTTCTTAACACTTGTTTCTAGGAAGAAGCAATTTCAAAACCCCTCAGTCTTTTTTAAATGTCAACTACTGCACAGATACAAAAATCACATACTTAGAGAAAATGGAATTATAAATAGGCTTAGGATATTACTCTTTCCCTTCAAATATTAGTTTAGGCATTTAAGTTTCCATTTTGGTACAACACTCTAGGATAAGGATAGAGTTTATTAAAAAAGTAATGTTTCAAAAATATGATAAGGGGTGTATCAAAATGCCTTTACAGTTCTCAGTGTGGGTTCAGGAGGAGTTTTAGCTCATAGATGTGTCAGGGCTCTGAGGCGTCACTGAGAGAAAGTATCATCTTAGGTTTTAAAACCATTAATCTCATGATGGAAAAAATCTACCAAGTGAATTGATATCTTACTTTCTCACCATGTAGGTAAAAAGCTCACAGAGCCATACTTTAACTATTAGCATGTCAAGGAAGAGTGAGAAATAACAATTTTCTCTGTGCCCAAATGGGGACCAAAGGAATTTTGAACACTTTTAAGGTCTTCCCAGTAGAATTTAGCATGAAATTCATAGGACATTAATTTTTTGATGATCAGAATTTTTTTCTGGACCATGGCTGATGTGACCAAATAGAATATTTCTATTTTTTGGGACAGTTGTGGGTTGTGCCTCGTATCTTGTCATCTCATTTGATTTAATGTTAGTCCAGCATGCATTTTAAAAATGTTTAATGTCACATTATTATTAATAGTTGCATTAAAATAAGCCAAGGTATTTGATAGATCTTTATTTTGTACTTCCAGCTTCTGATATGTTCTCATCTAATAGCATGTAAAGTGCCCACATGGTAATCATAGTTCACATTTAACATGTGGTTTAATTTGAAAGATGGCCAGTGATAATTCCTCTTTCCTTTCCTGACCCTTTCCAGACATAATATAATGAAATTCTTATGTATCAGCTATCCATTGCTACATACTAAACTACTCCAAATTTAGTGGCTTAAAATAATTTTAGTGGTTTGCTGTTTTTCACAACGTTGTGGATTGACTAGGTGGTTCTTCTGCTAATCTCATCTGGGTTTACTCATCTGATTGCATTTAGTTGGTGACTGGGCTAGTTTGGGAAGTCCAGGGTGGCTCCATTGCTATGTCTGGGGCCTCGGTCCTGGCTGTCAGCTGGCATCCTTTGGCATTTTTCCTTGTGGCTGCTGATGTGGACTCTTTCACAGCATGAGGATCTCAGATTCCCAGGTAGAAGCTGAAAGACTGCCTGTAAAGGTTTAGGCTCCAGAACTCATTCAACATAATATTTTTTTATTTAAAAAAATTTTCAATTATAGTTGACATACAATATTCTATTAGTTTCAGGTGTATACCCCAGTGATCAGACATTACAGTAGATCTAATTGTGATGAATGATCATCTTGATAAATCTCATACCCATTTGATATTATATATAGTTTTTAGAATATTATTGACTATACTCCCTATGCTGTTACTTTACATCCCCATAACTATTCTGTAACAAGCAATTGTACTTTTTAATTTCTTCACCTTTTTCACCCATTCCCCTGACCCCTCCCCATCTGGCAACCATCAAAAATGTTCTCTGTATTTATGAGTCTGTTTCTGTTCTGTTTGTTTATTTGTGTTTTTTAGATTTAATTGATAGATATGTATTCATTGACATTTTATTGTTCCTATTTTAGATCTTCATTTTTTTTCTTCTTCTAAAAGAAGATCTTTTAACATTTCAAATACTACTGGTTTAGTGGTGATGTACTCTAGCTTTTCTTGTCTGAGAGGCTCTTTATCTGTCCTTTCATTCTAAATATTCAATATTAGCTTTGCGGGGTAGAGTAATCTTGGTTGGAGGTCCTCGCTTTTCATCGCTTTAATATTCTTGCCAATCCCTCCTGGCATGCAAAGTTTCTGTTGAGAAATCAGCTGACAGTTTTATGAGAGTTCTCTTGTAGGTAACTGACTGTTTTTTCTTGCTGCTTTTAAGATGGTCTCTTTGTGCTTAACCTTTGGCATTTTAAATGTGATGTGTCTTGGTGTGGGCCTCTTCAGGTTCATCTTGTTTAATACTCTTTGTGCTTCCTGGACTTGTGTGTGTATTTACTTCACCAGGTTAGGGAAATTTTCTGTCATTATTTTTTCAAATAATTTTTCAATTTCTTGCTCTCATTTGTTCTCTTTCCAGCACCTCCGTGATGCAAATGCTTATATGCTTGAGTTGTCCCAGAGGCTCCTTACACTATCTTCATTTTTTTGGATTCTTTTTTTGTTGTTGTTGTTCTGATTGGGCATTTTTGTTTGTTTGTTGTTTTTCTTTCTTATATCCCAAATCACTGATTTGATTCTTAGCTCCATCTATTCTACTGTGAAGTCCCTGTAAGTTATTCACATTTCAGTTAGTGTATCCTTCATTTCCTAACTAGTTCTTTTTTTATGGTTTCTATGTCCTTTTCTATACTGTTGAAGTTCTCACTAAGTTCCTTGAGCATCCTTACAACCATTGTTTTGAACTCTGTCCTCAATATTCTAAACTCAATATCCCTTTGCAGAAGGTAGTTTGCTTGCCTTCATTTCATTTAGGTATTTTTCTGGAGATATCTTTTGTTCTTTCATTTGGGACCTGTTTCTTTGTCTCTGCATTTGGGCTGCTTCCCTATGTTTGTTTTTATGTATTAGGTAGGATTGCTACATTTCTTGGACTTGGTAGAGTGGCCTTGTGTAGCAGGTGTCCTGTAACACCCAGTGGCACAGCCTCTCCAGTCACTTGTGCTGGGTGCTCCAGGTGCACCCCTATGTGGGCTGTGTACACTGTCCATTTGTAGTTGAGTTGATTGCTGTTGGTGTCATGGGAAAGGACTGACTGACCCCCAGGATGATTGGCTACAAGGACTGTCTGTGACTATAGTGGAGAAGCCGCTGTGCAGGAGCCTACCCTATGAAGTAGAACTTGCTTCAGTGGGGCTTTGGTGCTCACCCAGTCTGCCCTTTGAGTTGTTGCTCTTGTGGAAACGGTAGGGTTGTAATCTGGCATAGTCTGAAGCTATTCACTTGGTTCACTGGCTCTGGGGCCTCCCAGGAGATGTAAGATCAGCCACTGCTTGCACCCTTCCTGGGGCCACCCAGCATGAGCTACAGAACAATCTGAAGATGGCTGCTACTTATGCTCACCTTGCAGGTGCCCAGGAAAATTCAAGCTGTGAACCAAGGCTGGCTGCCACTACTGCCAGGCCTGAGGCCACTTAGCAAGAGGTACGGGGTACTCAAAGGCCAGATAATGCTTGTTTGAGAGATTTTAGGCAAGTCCAAAGCATGAGGCAAAACAGGCCATTTGTATGGAAAAACCCCTAGAGATGGTGTGGTGGGCCTGAAAGTTGGGTAAGGCTGGTCTCAGGGAATTGCCAGGATGGGGAGAACAGTGTGAGTCAGGTTGATGGAGACTCAGTTATGTCTCCCACCTGCTGGCTCTGTCGGTGGATGTGTGTGTGTGTGTGTGGGGGGGGGGGGGGTAGGTGTCACCACCCTTTCTCTCCCTCTGCTGCTGGACAATTCAGTTCCTTCCCATATGCCCCTACTTCCTCTCAAGCAGCTGCCCCAGTGCTGGAGATTTGAGGGAGTCAGTCTGAATAAATCCATGTGCAGGCACTTTAAGAGGAGCTGCCTGAGACTCCAACAGCCACTGGTCTCCCTTAGCCACATCCCAGCTGCTTTGTATAGCCAGAAGTTATGGGGACTTTTCCCTCTAGCTCTGGAACCCTATAATGGGAGGCCTGGAGGGCATCTGGGAACCCCTACTTCTCAGGGAAAATCTACACAGCCTAGATATCCCTCCCAATTTTTATCCACCATACATGGGTGTGGGATCAGCCTGTTTTGCTTCTCTGCCCTTCCTACAAGTTTCGATGTGGCTTTTAAATTCTTATAGTATTTCCATTCCATTCAGGCAGATTTCAGGTAGTTCTGAATAATGGTTGTTCTGTAGTTTAGTTGTATTTTTTTTTTTTTTTTTTACAGAGACAGAGAGAGAGTCAGAGAGAGGGATAGATAGGGACAAAAAGACAGGAATGGATGGAGGTGAGAAACATCAATCATTAGTTTTTCGTTGCGACACCTTAGTTGTTCATTGATTGCTTTCTCATATGTGCCTTGACCATGGGCCTTCAGCAGACTGAGTAACCCCTTGCTCAAGCCAGCGACCTTGGGTCCAAGCAGGTGAGCTTTGCTCAAATCAGATGAGCCTGCACTCAAGCTGGTGAGCTCGGGGTCTCAAAGCTGGGTCCTCCACATCCCAGTCCGACGCTCTATCCACTGCGCCACCACTTGGTAAGGCTAGTTGTAATTTTGATGTGGTTGTGAAAGGATTTGAGTACTGCATTAACCTACACCACCATCTTAACTGGAAATATCAACATTATTTCCACTACATTCTATTGATCAAAACAAGACTTCAGGTCAACCCATATTAAAAAGACTGGAAAATAGATTCTAGCCTCCTTGGAAGAGTGACAATATTCCTTTGCAAAAGAGTATTTACATAGAAAGGTAGACTTCATTGGAGTTCGTTATCATAATGATCTAGCATACCTTATTTTAAAGCAACAATTTTTAACCCTTTTCACCTCATGGCACACATAAACTAATTACTAAAATTCTGTGACACACTAAAAATATGTTTCTTTGCTGATATGACAAAAAAATAGGTATAATTTTGATTGATTTACAAAAAAAACAATAACAACAGTAATTATCTTCTCTTTTTGCTCCAAAATGACTTTTTAAAAAATGTCAGGCACCTATACTTTCGTATAAGTATTTCTGTTACCAAGAATTAACTCACCAAATATACATTTATTACATGACGTGATGTGACCAATAAAATGTAACTCTGTTATATGACCTATATATGTATGGTTCAAGACAGGGATAGCACCAAATAGCTAATGTGTTGTGTTGGCTTTTGTCATTTTTTTTTTTTTATTTGACAATCTAAGGAAAAAGAGGTCATTGCCCCTGACTAAATAGTCAGGTAGTGCATGTTTTAAAAATTCTTGTGATACACCAGTGTGCTGCAGCACACCAGCTGAAAATTGCTTCTTAAAGGATAGAATGCATAGCTCTTGCTGATAAATTAAAGTTTGCTTATACAGAGGTAGTTGGGGACACCCACCCTGTTCTGTTCTGTTGTGGTAGAGGGAGAAGTATTTGATATTGTTAACCCTACTGGCCACTTGATATACCAGGCTGTTGTGTCTTGTTCTACTCAGGCTTTTGAGATGCACAGAGCTCCAAGAGCTCTTTCATGGGCAAAAACAGATTAGGCAAGCATGAAAAATGTACAGAAAACAAAGCCTGAACAGTTCTACAATATTTATTTATTTTAGTAATGCTTTTCTCTTTTGTAATAAATCACTTAAGAAGCAATGAGCTTTTTAAAAGGTTATGACTATGATGAATGTGTAACTTCCACAAAAATATTTGTTAACTTTTGCCTGACCAGGCAGTGGTGCAGTGGATAGAGCGACGGGCTGGGATGTGGAGGACCCAGGTTTGAGACCCCAAGGTCGCCAGCTTGAGCGCGGGCTCATCTGGTTTGAGCAAGGCTTGCCAGCTTGGGTCCAAGGTCTCTGGCTAGAGCAAGAGGTCACTCAGTCTGCTGTAGCCCCCCGGTCAAGGCACATATGAGAAATCAATCAATGAACAACTAAGGAACCGCAACGAAGAGTTGATGTTTCACATCTCTCTCCCTTCCTGTCTGTCTGTTTCTCTTTCTGACTGTCTCTGTCTCTGCCACACACACACACACACACACACACTATATATATATATATATATATATATATATATTAACTTTTAACACCATTGCAACCATGATAACATCACTGACTATTTGAAAACTAGATGATACAAATATGAAAGCCCTGGCCAGTTGGCTCAGTGGTAAAGCATCGGCCTGGCATGTGGAAGTCCCAGGTTTGATTCCTGGCCAGGGAACACATAAGAAGTGCCCATTTCTTTCTCCACCCTTCTCCCTCTCCTTTCTATCTATCTCTCTCTTCCCCTCCCACAGCCAAGACTCGATTGGAGCAAAGTTGGCCTGAACACTGAGGATGGCTCCATGTCCTCGCCTCAGGTGCTAGAATGGCTCTGGTTGCAATGGAACAATGCCCAAGATGGGCAGAGCATTATCCCCTGGTGGGCATGCCAGGTGGATCCCAGTCAGGTGCATGAGGGATGCGAGAGTCTGTCTCTCTGCCTCCCAGCTTCTTACTTCAGAAAAATACAGAAAAAAAAAATACAAAGATGATGAAGAAGCATTAATATCTACCTAAAAATTACTAGTATTTTTAAAGACTGTTCCCAAAGATGATGACAACACATGAAGCTGCAGTGTTGTTTATGTAGACTTCACAAAGCCTGACTTTTATTTAGATCGAATAACTGCTTTATTTATATATCCAACTTTTTGTGCACATGTGAGAAGTGAAACATTAATTGTTAATATGGTTGCTCTAGTACTATTAAAAGAAGTGCAAATAGATAATGATACCAGTGTAATTAGATGCTTCAATAGAAAACATTAATTTTATTATTATTTTATGTTTTTTAATCTAATTCATGGAATAATAGTATTTTGGAGTTTAAGTCTGTTAAAAACTATTTAAAAATCTCTACTATAAATGAGAAACCACTTAAAAAGTTCATTATTAAAGATAAAATTCATTGCCTTTTCAGTGAAAATACAAATATAAAATTTAGTGAATAAAGCATCATCGGAAATACCGTATTTTAATTAAATTAAGAAGTCTATAGATCAGAAATGCACTTAGAATTTGGGGGTGTAAGTTTAGAACTGATTTTGAAAAAAATTAAGCTTGTTAGTATGCAATTTCTCTTTTGGCTGTCCATTATATATTAGATTTTTAGTGTTTGGTCTTTTAAATATATATATATATTAATATATATTTTAGTGAGAGAGAGAGAGAGACAGGAACGGAGAAAGATGAGAAGCATCAACTTGTTCTGGCACTTTAGTTGTTCACTGATTGCTTTCTCATATGTGTCTTGACTGGGGGTTCCAGCTGAGCCAGTGACCCCTTGATCAAGCCATTGAACCCCTTGCTCAAACCAGTGACTTGGGGGTCATGTTTATGATTCCTTGCTCAAGCCAGGGACTCCACACTCAAGCTGGTGACCTCAGGTTTCAAACCTGGGTCCTTAGTGTTCCAGGTCAGCACTCTATTCACTGCATCACTGCCTGGTCAGGCAAGTATTGACTTTTTAGTCAAACCAATGTTCTACCATGATACTGTGCCTTTTTGAAAGTGTCTTCTAAGTTAATTTTGGTTGTATTTTGTTCATAATTAGTTGGAAATTTTAAAATAATAAATGGAGAGAATAAAGCTTTAACTTTTGAAGGTTTTAGAAAATTTTATTTAAATGAAACAAAACTTACAAATAAGAGACATCTAAATATATCCTACAAAAACAAGAAAGAAAATTAACAAATCAAACCAAAACAGTTCTAACATTGGGGAAGATATAATTTTGAAATTATATAATTGTACTTTGGAACATTTTGACTTTTAAAAGAAACTTTTTATATAGCTTATATTTTAATTGCATAAATTTATATTTTGTACTGTAATGAAATAATAAGACTAATATTGTAGTATCAAAATTTGACAAAACATTCAAATGTAGAGTGAATAGAAGCAACTTAAAAGTTTTGTCTTACATGTACCTCCATGTTCATCACAGCATTATTCACAGTGGCCAAGACATGAAAACAACCAAAATGCCCTTCAATAGAGGATTGGATAAAGAAGATGTAGTACATCTACACAATGGAATACTACTCAGCCACAAGAAACGATGACATAGTGACATTTACAACAATATGGATGGACCTTGATAACATTATACTGAGTGAAATAAGTAAATCAGGAAAAGCTAAAAACTGTATGATTCCACATATAGGTGGGATACAAAATTGAGACTCATGAACACAGATAAGAGTGCAGTGGTTACCAGCAGGAGGGGGATGGGGGAGAAGGAGGGGAAAGGGGTTGGGGGAAGGGCATTAAGAGGGACAAATATAAGGTGATGGAGGATGATTTGACTTTGGGTGATGGATATACAACATAATCAACTGTCCAAATGATATGGAGATGTTTACCCAAAATCTATGTGCTTTTGTTGACCAATGTCACCCTGTTAAATTTAATTTTCTAAGTTTAAAAAAAAAGGGGCTTTGTTTTACAGCCTGACCAGGCAGTGGCGCAGTGGATAGAGCATTGGCCTGGGATACTGAAGACCCAGGTTTGACACCCGAGGTCACTTGGCTTGAGTGCAGGCTAATTTGGCTTGGGCATGGACTCACCAGCTTGAGCACGGAGTCACTGACTTGAGCATGGGATCAAAGACATGACCCCATGGTCACTGGTTTGAGCCCAAGGTTGCTGGCTTGAGCCCAGGGTTGCTAGCTTGAGTAAGTGATCTCTGGCTCGGCTGTAGTCCCACAGTCAAAGCTCATATGAGAAAGCAATCAATGAACAACTAAAGTGCTGCAATGAAGAATTGATGCTTCTCATCTCTCTCCCTTCCTGTCTGTCCCTTTCTCTCTCTCTTTCTTGATAAAAAAAAAAAGAAAGAAAAGGAGTTTTGTCTTACAAATATATTTTTTAAAAAAATAGTACTGTGGGAATATTTTGATAAGATAAAAAAGTAAAATTGGCATTATCCTTCATTTAACATTTTCTCTGAATTTACCAGTTATATCAAACAGCATCTGAAAGAAGTATTTTCTCTATTGAAAAGATAATGGTTTATAAAAAAGAAACAGGTTGAGATAAATTTAACTGTAATTTGAAATTCTGAAGATTTTAGAAATTTTTATAAAAAAATGAGATTATATTAACAAAGTATTTTTTTCAGAAATTATATTAATAAAGAGAAGTAGAGAAATACAGAGTAAGTACTGTTATCTGCTTTTGTATCTTTTATGTTCAGGTAACTAATAAAAAGCTTTTTGAAATTTTTATTTAATGTATACAATATAATGTATGTTAATATTTTACTTAATATATAATTAGTTTTTATAATTTATAATAATAAACAAATTTAATAATATATAAATGTTTCAATTTAGTATTAATTAAATATAGTGAAATTATATTATAAGTAACTATTTCATGTTTGCATGTAAATATATATTTCAAAAAATTTTAAAATATAGCTTATTTTATAGATCCACTATATAATAAAATAATTTTTTGTCTGATATTACAAAAATAATATATTTTTTAATTTTACTTGATTTTTATTAAATTTATTGGGGTGACATTGATTAATAAAATTATGTTTCAAGTGTACAATTTATGATACATCACCTGTATATTACATTGTGTGTTTACCACCCAAAGTCAAATCTCCTTCTGTCACCACAGAATTACCCACCTTTACTCTTTACTATTGATCTATTTTAAAGTAAAACACATTCTTGATTTAGATAATGAATTACTCACTTTATTCATGGTTCTTTTCGTGTTCGGTCAATGGTCTTCAAGTTCACTACTCTCTCTCTCTCTCTAGATCTCTAAAAATCAATCTCTACCTCAATAAACTACCAACACATTGTTTCCTTTGGAGTTCCACCAGTCTTCATGTTTATAAACTGACAAACCCAAACATTTCCTGCTTCAAGTGAGTGTTAGCAGCTTTAATTGTTAGTAAGCATGAAATTGTTTTCAAGGTCAAAACAATGTGAAGTGTTTGAGTCCCATGGTGATGCATTAACACAATTATATTTAGCAATAACAATTTTGCAAAACAATAACCATTATTCATAATTTATATATTGTTGTTTTTTAACTTTTGGGGGTAAAAAAAACTATATTTTTGGAACACTGATATTCATTTAACACTGTTTAAAGTCTGGAAAACTGAAAATATGTATCATTAGTAGTTATAATATATTTGATTCACGTAGCAGTGTCCAAAGATTTTACATATATTAGGTTATTTATCCTCATCAGTCCTATTGAAGTCGATTTTAAAGCCTATTATGCTTATTCTACTAATTCTCATGCCTCTCGTATTTCCCCAAAAAGCATGTCTAGCATTAACCCTTTTACACATTTTGGTCAATTACCCTGAAAAAAAAAACACACATAAATTTCTATGTCAAAATTATTCAGATAATTCAGGCTACAAAATGGCAGATTACAGATATAACCTTTTCTCAAACATCTCTGACTAGTATCCTACCCTACTAATGTTACCTAAACAATACATTTGTTTTTAACATCTAGAACAGTCTACCTTCTAAATACCTTACTTAGTTTGTTCAACATATTCATTAATTACTTGAAGAAATACTTACTCAGGACTTCTAGTATATAAGAATTGGACTTGGCACTGCAAAGATACAACAACATGAGTCTAAAACTGAATGTAATCTAGAAGGTTTGTAATCTCATGGGAGAGACGGGACATCTACTTTGATAGCTATAGTATTAGTTAGAAATGGGAACGAGACAGACGAGACGTACAGATAAAATGCTATGAAAGTTTTCATGAGGAAGCACTTACTCCAACTTGGGATATTAATCAGAAATCAAACTCATGATTTCTTCCTTTCCTAATCCACCCTTGCACATACATACTTCTGTATATTGCATAAGAGAATTTGGGGGATACAAGAAATAGAAGATACAATTCAAAATGTTCTAAACAATAAGAGAATTTGTCACCTCCTTCAAGATGAAGTCCTGAGATAGAGAGTCTCTAGAAGTAATTAATGTGATGGCCCCATAACAACCACATCGGCATCCCTTCATCTTACCACACTCTCGGTGCCAGCACATCACCAGGCATACCCCCTGAGTCCAAGATGACTGCAGCAGCTTCAGGCATCCCTTTTTTTATACCAATGTTTGAAAACTTTCTCTCTCCCTTATGCTTCTTTAAAAGAACTAATAAATCTTTCCCAGACTGTTCCCTCCCATTAGACTTCCCTTTACATTTTCTTGGTCAGAACTAGGTCACATGACCCATCCCAAGCCAATCATTGGTGGTGATTAAAGTTACCACAATTACCTTAGCGTAATCTAGATACCTTTTATTTGAGAATATATTTGAATAGCAAAAGGTAAATACCTAAACAAAGTTGGGTCTATCCTAGCAAGAAAGAAGTGGGGGTGAGGGAAAGATTAGAACAGGCCACCAAGAAATATCTCTTACCCCATCTCTAACTTGCTTCTTCTCCTAAGTTTCCTTTATGTTTCTTGGTACCACCAGTCTTTCTCTCTTGCTCAATGGACTAAAAAATCCTACAATGGTTCTCTAAAAAAGAGTCTTATCTTTTGACCTCATATCTTATTATCAAGCATCAAAAAGGTTAACTCCCATGTTTTGAAATGCATCCTACATTTCCGTTCTGACTTTCAAATGCTGCGATGTTTAAAGGTCTCCTAACTGGGGGAAGGAACATATTAATATATCACCACACTAGGATATTTTTGAGACTGAAATAGTGTGCTGTTAGTGCTTATGTGAAGAAAACAGGTATCAACTACAACCAACCTGTACAGGCTTATCTTACCCCTAAATGGTCTTTTTTGAGTCCAGTTTTTACCTTTGCCAATTTAAATTTACACTGCCACTAAATGACTCTTTCTGGAGCCCAGTCCTGACCTCACTATGTTTCTGTGCAACTTTCAATAGCTTCCCTCTACTTGTAGAATTAAACACAAGCTGCTTACCTCAGGATTTAGGATTTCCCACAGCATGTCTTAAATTAAACTTCCCTGACTTATCGCTCATTATGTCCCAAAATATACACAAAATCTCAGCAACATACTTCCTTTCAAACCAAATAGTTTATCTGTATTAATTCTTTAAGTGTGCTCATGCCCTCCCACTTTGGTAAGGTTGCTGATGTGGTTCTTCCATCTGTAATGCCTTTCCTTTCAACGTCAACATCAAACCACCATTTAAGGCTAATGCAAATATCTCTCTTCTTTGACGAGCCAGGGGTAATTCTGTATTTTTTTTATTCCTACAACTCTTATGGTTATAGCTACAGTGGCCATGTTTTCAGAACACAAATCTGAACTTGTGATCTGTTATGAAGTCTGGTGATGGGATGAAATAAAAACTGATCACATTGGAGCTTTTATTAACAGTTGGATTTAATAGTTTTCCTTACTAGATGACAGGCTCTGCACTGGGAGAAAATGGGTCTTACCTATCTTGAATTGACATATACCTTTATGTGTACCAGCCTCTCCATAAATATGTTTATATAAATTTTGTAATAAATTAATTACTAGGATAAAATAGCTAGCACACATAATTTCAACTGGTTTAAAAATCTATTATAACATAAAAATAACAGTATCTGTTGGAAGGATGAGAAGTAAGTAGGTAGGTGATGAGGTTGGAGCAAACTTTTCTATATACTTTTATACTTTTTGATATTTGAATTATTTACATGTATTGCTTATTGAAAACTAATTTAAAAACTTAAAAGTCTAATTAAAACGTGTGCTTTAATATAGGGTTTACATTTAATTTTTCTTTATAAATACATAAAAGGTATGTAGTCCCGTGCCACATCTTCAGAGGAATTCTGTACCTAAACTTTATCAAACTTGGAAGTATGAACAGATATACTGGAAAAGAGAAGCCAGTAACTCTAACATCTGTTGCAGAATATTTCACTGCAGAAAAATATAGTAGAAACTATAAAATCCAAGACTTTAAAGATGCAGATTTTCTTGAAAACTCTTTTTCTTGCTTTGATGAGGACTACACAACTAAAACTGGTTAGCATTGATGGTGTCAAAAGGCACCAACAACTTCCATTTCCTTTTATTTCTTTCCACATTATGCTTTTGAAATTTAATGATTCTTGTAGATCTAGTTCATTTACTTTAACTACCTTAAGGTTTCTCACTTAATGAATAAATCACAATTATCCTTAACCCTATTTATGGACAGCAAACTTGTTTCTTCCTATTTCCTGTTATAAAAATGTTGCAAAAAAAATGTTGCAATGAACAATTTTGTATTCCTCCCCTTGTACACAGGTGAATCTGCAATGGGATTAAAAGGTAAGTGCATAGCTAGCTGATAATAAGAAACAAAGAATGCATGTATCAATAACAACTATCTTTTATTTTCAGATCCCTTATTGACCTACAGAAACATGCATTTCTCTTGTACTAGGTTCTTCTGGGAAGGCAGGGAGGCTTTTCCCTGCTACTGTGCCTAGAATGTTCATAGACTTGAATACAATATCAAATAAATGCTCCACAGTCTTCCCTTGACCTTGCAAGAGTCATGGATGTTCAAACATAGTCTGCTTCAGCCTGGCTTCACATCTGGTTTCACATCTGGCTTCACTGCTCAACTTTAATACTTCAGTGAATGCTTTTACACTATTTTTGAAAAAGAAAAAAAGTTATGTGAGAAAATCCCAGAGTTTGCTGTGCTGTGTAGCTAATTAAATGAAGCATAGTCTAGCAAGAAAAAACAGATCAAATATATTGGAAATGAGCCACCATCTTCCTTTGTGACCACAGGAAAGTCACTTTGCCTTTCTGTGTCTCCATTTCTCATTCATGAAAGTAAATTACTCTATTCACTTTCTTAGTAATTTAACACATAAAATACCCAAAAGTGTTAACTAAATATACTGAACACTCTTAACCCTATTTAAAATGAAGAGAATAGTCATGTTGCGTACATATTGACTTTGTTTATCAAAGGTCATTCCTGCCAACCCCAAAGTCTGGAGGCAACAGTATGATTTTGTATGAGAATAAATCCATTACTATCACTAATTTAAGCTGTTTTGCAAAGACTTTCTATTTTATTCACTTATGCTAACATTCAAATTTTTTAGGACAATATTTTTTGTCATATTTGTATATACATCGCATTCTTGGTAAATTGTGTTAAATTTACATATCAGATAAGTATTATGGACTAAGATTATATAACCTCAAAATGCTGATTTTAAACAAGAAATATAAATCACTACACATTTCTGATTTTTAAAACCACTAAAATGGTTTCTTTAAACTTCATTAGATTTTGCCTGACCTGTGGTGGCGCAGTGGATCAAGCATTGACCTGGAATGCTGAGGTTGCCGTTTCAAAACCCTGGGCACGCCCGGTCAAGGCACATATGAGAGTTGATGCTTCCTGCTCCTCCCTTCTTCTCTTTCTCTCTCTCTCTCTCTCCTCTAAAATGAATAAATAAATAAAATAATTTATAAACTTCATTAGATTTTGAAAGTCACTCTTGAATATGGCAAATAGAATATTTGTAGCCTTAGTCCTCTGAAGATTCATTATTCATGAGTGTCTAAAAAGATAAAAGTTAGTCACTTAATATATTTTTTTAAGATCCAAATAAAGCTTTGGATAGATCCAGACCAACCTCCTTTTCTAAAAAAGTTGAGTAACTGCCAGCTTCAAGCCCCTGAATCATTTTGGTTATTAACACTTTAAACAAATTAGCTTATCAGAACAGCTAGCAGAGATCAGGATCCTACTGAAAATGAAACTATGAGAGGAGGTTCAGAATCCCAGAACTGGCCTGACCTGAGGTGGCGCAGTGAATGGAGCATCGTCCTGAAACACCGAGGTCGCCAGTTTGAAACCCTAGGCTTGCCTGGTCAAGGCACATATGGGAGTTGATGCTGTCGGCTTTTCCCCTGCCCTTCTTCACCCCTCCCCGCCTCTCTAAAATGAATAAATAAAATTTTAAAAAATACAGAATCCCAGAATGATTTGAGACAGCAGTACAGATTGGGATGTAAAATGAAGGTGTTTGGCAGGCGGAGGGCATGTTGGAGGATGAGCACATGGGGAGGAGAGATTGAGAAGAGCAATGGAACTAAAGACAAATGCCTAGGATTGGGAGAACAGAAGACTAGGAGTCCGAAAGGGAGGTTTTAGAGCCCAAGCTCTAGGGGTCTAAGCTAGTTTAGAGGGCCTTCTCTGAAAAGCAGCTGATAAAATCTGGGAGAAAGGCCCAGTCATACTGACTAATCCACTTTCAAACCCGTGAAGTTCCTGGATTAGGAATAACCTGAGTAAGAGGTTAGGCGACAACAGGGATCCAGGCAGAAGACACAATTATGCCTCATCCTTTTTTAAATAACAAGTATCTCTTCTGTTTGAACCATAGCCTTTCATAATGTTGATAAATTAATCACAATATTTGAGGGCTGTGGTTGCGGGGATATGTAATTTGTCTTTGTTTCATGTGACTGGGAATTGTTAAGCCAAAATTTAGCTATTTTAAGGCACAGGAATGCTGGAAGACATTTTTCCCACAACCAGCTCAAAGAGATTTGGGGGTGTAGATATTTTTTTAAAAACACAATCTCATTTGTATTATTCTGCTTCACATTATTTGAGAATGTATCAACATTTGTTGGCTCAAAAGAATATAGGGTCTTTCTAAATTTATCTAGTTAATACAGTTCCTCAGTATTTTTTAAAAAATTAAAATTTATTGAGGTAACATTGGTTAATAACATAAACTTCAAGTGTACATTATAATTCAATATCTGTACACTTTATTGCATGCTTATGATCCAAAGTCTACTTTCCTTCTATTAGCATATATTTGATTTTCTTTGCCCAATTTGCCCACCCCACCCCCTTCTCCTGTAGTAAAACCATTCTGAAAGCATTATGCTAAGTGAAGTAAGTCATATGGAAAAGGACAAAGATCATATGATTTCACTCACATGTCGAACAAAAAGCAAAAACAACAGACTACAAAACAAGCAAAAATCATACATATTCTTAAAGCAAATAGTATTTTAAGCTTTGGCTTAAGCTTAAATAAAAAATCTGACCTATTAGTGCCACATGTAGAAATAGTTTCTACTCTGTCTTTCCCTGCCTTCATTAAACATATGTATGTCCTAAATAACACTTCCATGACAATACTTAACCACAAATCGGTGTCCTTCACTCTTACACCCTGTTAACACCTAAACATTGCACAGACCTTTTGATACACAGGGTTGTGGACTATGTTCACAAGACTGTGGCATCAATATTGTTTTAATTTTTCTACAATTCAGTTGAAGTGCAGTTTATAATATCTGACTTTCAAGAATTTAACATTGATGGCTTCAAGTATTACCAATGACACCAAACGTCCTTGAAATGTAGTAATTTATCATTTCACTAAGTTAAAATTTGAAAGCACAGGACTTGAGGCTGATCCATGAGTGAGATCACCTCTATTTGAACTCTGTGGTTTCCCACGCATCCTTACATATTCAGCTTTCAGAACACATCTGTAGTGAACGGAAACAGTCCTGGGTACATGTGAACTTAAAACATGAGACATGATGAGACCAGCCTCTATCAAAAGTCACTTTTCCCTTCTTTCAGGATTTCCTTTTTCCTACTTCTCAGAATAGCAGAAAGGTACCTAGTAAGGAATGTGACAAGCCAGTGATTTTACATTTTCACCTTACTAAGGGATGTTTGCATTTGAGCCAGAACAATTGAAAAGAGCAATGCTTAGTTGAAGAGAAAAATTCCTAGTGGGTTGGAATTTCAAGCCAAATTTAATCAAAATTATGGGAGGTATTTCATGGCAAATGGTAAAAAAAAAGTATCTCATGGCCATATTGGCTTTACAAAATGTGTGAAATTTATTATATTAATTACTTCCTGCTAAAAATGAAAATATCTTTTAGGTCAGTGGTTTCCAAATATGATTATACATCACATTTTCCTATAGAACTTCTTTAAAAATATGGGAATTCTAGGTACCATCTTGGACCCAGAAATCTGTTTTCTTCATGAGATTTACCAGAGGTTTATAAACTATTTATATATTAGCATTTTTAAAGAACCATTTCTGGCTTTATTGAATCCTCTCTATTTTATGTTGTTTTATATTTTATTTATTTCTCCTCTCATGTTGATTTTTTTTTCCCTTCTACTTTCTTTGGTTTCATTTTGCTATTTCTTTTCCACTTTTTGCTATGGATATTTGGCTCATTAATTTTCAGTTTTCCTTTTTTTAAAAAAATATATGAGCCCTGGCCAGTTGGCTCAGCGGTAGAGCGTCGGCCTGGCGTGTGGGGGACCCGGGTTCGATTCCCAGCCAGGGCACATAGGAGAGGCGCCCATCTGCTTCTCCACCCCCCCCCCCTCCTTCCTCTCTGTCTCTCTCTTCCCCTCCCACAGCCAAGGCTCCATTGGAGCAAAGATGGCCCGGGCGCTGGGGATGGCTCCTTGGCCTCTGCCCCAGGCGCTAGAGTGGCTCTGGTCGCAGCAGAGCGACGCCCCAGAGGGGCAGAGCATCACCCCCTGGTGGGCAGAGCATCGCCCCCGGTGGGCGTGCCGGGTGGATCCCGGTCGGGCGCATGCGGGAGTCTGTCTGACTGTCTCTCCCCGTTTCCAGCTTCAGAAAAATACAAAAAATACAAAAAAATATATATATATATGAATATTAAGACTATAAATTTCCCTCTAAGTTTGACTTTATGTCTTAAAAGTTTTAAATGTAGTGTTTTCAACATTATTTACTTAAGAATATTTTCTGATGCTCATATTTTTTTTTTCTGTTTTTACAGGGACAGAGAGAGAGTCAGAGAGAGGTATAGATACGGATAGACAGACAGGAACAGATGGAGATGAGAAGCATCAATCATCAGTTTTTTGTTGCGACACCTTAGTTGTTCACTGATTGCTTTCTCATATGTGCCTTGACTGTGAGCCTTCAACAGACAGAGTAACCACTTGCTTGAGCCAGCGACCTTGGGTCCAAGCTGGTGAGTTTTTTTGTTTGTTTTTTTTGTTTTTGCTCAAGCCAGATGAGCCCGCGCTCAAGCTGGTGACCTCGAGGTCTCAAACCTGGGTCCTTTCTCATCCCAGTCCAATGCTCTATCCACTGCGCCACCGCCTGGTCAGGCTGATGCCCATATTTTTTTTAAATTTACATTATAAGTGTAAGTTAACCATCAAATTTATAGGAACAGTATTGTTGTCTTTTAAACATTTATTGCAAACTCCATTGCACTGTTGTTTGAGAACTTGCACTATGTATATTCAGTCTTTGTAGATTTGTTGAAATTTGCTTTCTAATGTTTATAGGCCTGAATTTTATTTGTTTAATTATGGTGTACATTTTTAAAAATAATATTTGTTTATTAATTCTAAACTCTCAGGTCTCTAGTTTTGTTTCTCTTGCCTGTTATTGGGTAGTTTTACCCACACTACTTATTATCCTAGTGTGCTTTGTTATTTTTTATTGTGAACAACACATGTTTCCTGAAAAGTTATTTGTGGAAAGTATTTAAGACCTTCAATAAAATATTTCTTTTTTTTTTTTTTTTCATTTTTCTGAAGCTGGAAACAGGGAAAGACAGTAGACAGACTCCCGCATGCGCCCGACCAGGATCCACCCGGCACGCCCACCAGGGGCGATGCTCTGCCCACCAGGGGGCGATGTTCTGCCCATCCTGGGCGTCGCCATGTTGCAACCAGAGCCACTCTAGCGCCTGAGGCAGAGGCCACAGAGCCATCTTTGCTCCAATGCAGCCTTGGCTGCGGGAGGGGAAGAGAGAGACAGAGAGGAAAGCGCGGCAGAGGGGTGGAGAAGCAAATGGGCGCTTCTCCTGTGTGCCCTGGCTGGGAATCGAACCCGGGTCCTCCGCATGCTAGGCCGACGCTCTACCGCTGAGCCAACCGGCCAGGGCAATAAAATATTTCTTTAGTGAGGTTTCTCTTTTGCTTTACCATATAATTTTTAATTGATTTTAGAGAGAGAGAGAGAGAGAGAGAGGAAGAAAGGAGGGGAGAGACAGAGACATCAATTTATTGTTCCACTTATTTATGTATTAATTGGCTGATTCCTTTTTAAAAATATTTTATTTATTGATTTTAGGGGGGAGAGAGAGAGAGGGAGTAGTTGCTTCACTTTAGTTGTTCTTTGATTGCTTCTCATATGTGCCATGATTGAGAAAGCCCAGAGTTTCAAACCAGGGACCTCAGCATTCCAGGTCAACGTTGTATCCATTGTGCCACCATAGGTCAGGCAATTGGCTAATTCTTGTATGTGCCCTGACCAGGGATCAAACTCACAACCTTGGTGTATCAAGATGATGCTTTAACCAACTGAGCTATCCAGCCAGGGCCTACCACATAATCTTTACCAGCTCAGGATCACTTTAAACTGGATTTAGGCTTGAGGTTTTGGGCTACATATCTGTAGGATTTGTACTCGTAAAGTGACTGTTACTGAGGTTGTACCCCTTTGGGGCCTTAGCTCTATGAGGACTGGTGTTCTATTAAACATCCTAACATGGATAGACCCTAGGGTTGGATTTCTGTCTGTCCTTAGCACAGCTAATTATATCCAAACAGAAGCTCAGTTTTGCAAATCCTATGTGGGTTTAAACAGCTGCTCTTTGTTCCCATTCTTAGTTAGATTGGAATCTTACTATTTTGTCAGCTCCTCTATGATTTTAAGAAAACTAAAGAAAGTGTATTTTGCAATATTATTGATTTTTTTTCAGTGTGAGAATTGATCTAAATAACCTAACTTGCCACATGACTCCAAACGGGAGTCTTTAGCTTGGTTTGTTTAGCCTGGCCATTTCACAGAGCAGAGGATATGCCTGTAAGCAGGTCTGGATCATGACAAGAGCACACAAGGGCTACCCTCTCCTTAGCTCCCATCTGGAAAACATCCCTGGGATAGACCCTGATGAGCTCACTGTGGCTAGGATACATAGCACTGGGCCAGGGACAGGATCTGTCACCAGAAGAGAAGGGGTGCTAGGGAGACAAAGACAAGTAGCAGCCACTGTGGAAACACAGTTTTATTTAATTATTTCACCACCACCTAGAAGTAGGCATTCATTCTGTTTCACCTGAAGATAACAATGGCTCTGTGAGGCTAAGCAGCTTTTCCAATTTCGTATAATTAGGAAGGGCCAGAGCCAATTCAAACCCGGGTCTCTTACTTTATACCCCATGTTCTTCACCACTGCACTCTCCCACAAGTTACTCGTCCTTTAACTGGCCACTCACTAATTTTGTCTCTAATGGAACCAGACTCAGGACATGGTACTTCTGATAGAATGGAAGGTGTGAGAGCACGGGCCTCTCCTGGGCAGCCTACGGCCCAGTGGCACCTAGGTAAATGTGCTGGGACAGAATGAGGAAGAGGCCTTAGACAAACCAAGCATTCTCTGCAAAGTTTGCATATCTGCCACAATGGGCCTGCTCTCCTATTGAGTCTTAGGAAGGTAAGTAAATGTGACTTAAATAAAGCTAGACTTTTGCACTGCCTTGCATCCATCCGATGGCCAATTTTAATATACCATCACATTCCGAAAGTAAAAGTTACAAATCTAATTTCAAAAAGCATTAAAAGGATTATGGGCTTTCACTGAGATTTCAAGAGGCAGAAGCAGCATACAGGTGAGAGTGCAGCATACAGAGCACGGCAAGGCTTCTTTTCAACTAGAGTTCTCCCATCTCCAAAGGTCCACTTCTCCCGGAAACTGCTCAGACCTCTCAGTCACCACCTGTCAAATTACAACTTGCTTCTCCCTCTTCTTTCTCTACATAGCTTTAGCTTCCTCCCTGATCTTGGATGTCCCTTCCCTGGCAGCTTAAGCTTATTATTAAATGTAACCTTATATTTCACCTGTTTTGACTTTAAAAATATTTTTCTTCCCATAGGACCGTATACTGATCAGTCCAATTAAGGCTCAGTTATCAAAGAGCTCAACAAAAAATTCATGAGGTAGGTAGGAGAGGAGGGAAGTTTGCATATGCTTTTTAACTTTAAAGTTTCTTTTTTGCCTTCTCCCAAGTTTTCAATGTACATAATATAAGGCTTTCAAGACTAGAGGAACCTAAATAATATTAAGTGTGAGGTGAGAGCTAAGCTTAAACAAATCACTACAGCAAGTAATCTGACGAAAGACATTTTCTTCTCTCTGTAGGCATTGAAAACATTTATTGGAATCCAATGTGCAGCTTAGGACAGAATTGTTCTTTGTCCTTCAATGTCTTTGTTTGTTCCCAGCGATAATGTTCCTGTAAAACACTCTTGCTAATCTAATATTACATGGTTTCTTAAGTCCTGGATCTTTTATGACCAGCTGCCGTGTAAGGTGATGCAGTTCCTAAAAAACAAGTAATTTCAAGAGAAACTCGACCGATGATGCAATGACTTACAGACGTGCAGAGTATAAGTCAACAGCCTCTCCACAATAAATCAAATGCTCTGATAACTGACCTGGCAGCTTTTCATCTTGGATTTCCATTTTATTTACCAGAAATATCCTTTTGGAAAAGCTTAAGTGCTTTTGAAATGAAAGCAAACTAAATTGGTTCTTTTGCGAAAGATAACACCAGACTTTGTTTACTTGTTTTTAAAAAAAATTGGTTGGATTAATTTGAATATAATTTGTCCTGGGCTATGGTTTTTTTGTGTGCTATTTTTATCACCTGTGTTTATTCTTTAAGAAATAGACACTTCTTTTTTCATAGCCACAAAATGAGATTTAAACAAATAAGCAGACTAAATCACAAAATAAGAGACTCGAATTTAGGTAAAATTATCTTTTACCGTAACCTCCGATGTACCAAGCACACATACTCAAGAACTGTCTATGGCTACTCCTTTCCTTTCTTCAATACCACTTACTATGGCTCACACTATTAGGAGACAGACCCACACACACACACATACACTTCTGTTTGTCCCATTACCAGCCTCTGTACCCCTTGACATAGGGACTAACACGGCAATGTCTGCCACAGGGAAGATGCTTAATATTATATTTTATTAATTCTAAGATATAATTACTTTTTATATTTTAATAATTCATAAATAAATATGTTTCTTCCAATAAATAGGATGATATACTTTAAATGGCAGTCTTTTTTTTTCTTTCTTTCTTAGTGGCATGTAAAATAACCTCACATCTTAAACTTAACAGTGTTTTCTATTCAATAAAAATGGTGCTAAACGGCACTGAATGAGAGAGATGCATACAAGATTTGGGGGAATCTGTTAATGTACTTTAGTTAAAAATACAAAGAGTAAGTGGTTAAATGGCCAGCTTATGTGTGGAGTTATGCACTGCTGTGTGTGGGTGGGGATGAAGGGAGTGGAGGGTGAGGGTTGACAAGGATAGAAACAGAAAGAATGATAAGTGGGTCACTATAGAAATCGAGGAGGTGGTGGTAGCTAGTACAGGGTGGTAGCAATTTTCTGGATAAATTTCAAAGGTAGGGCTGTCAGAATTAGCTAATAAATTGGATATGGAATATAGAAGAATGAAATCAACAATGATAGCACGATTTTGGATCTAAGCAACTGGTAGAATAGAGTCCTTATTTACGAAGATAGGGAGGAGTATGGGAAGAATAGTTTGAAGGAGAAAAAAACAAGAATTCATTTTGGTTATTTTAAATTAGATATATCTAGTAACATTCAAGGGGAGAGCCTAGAATTGAGTCTGTACTTCAGGAAAGAGATTGAAGATGGAAATATAAATGGGGAGACATTAACATACATGTGAAATTTTAGGATAGATGAAATCGCCTAGAGTAGGGCATGGGCGGGGTAGGGGCAGAAAGAAGGAGCCTTGGGGCAATCCAATGTGAACAAACAGGGAGATGAGGAGGAAGCAGCAGGAATCTGAGAGGAGCAGCCAGCAAGGTGGGATGGAAGTCAAGACAAAGTGGCATCCCACAGAACAAGTGAGGGACCAAGGCAGTAATAACTTTGTCAAATTCCACTGGTGCGTGCATGGAATATAGACAAGGAAGTGAGCATTGATTTTTGAAAGCAAGTACATTATTAGCGACGTTTACAAAAGATGATTCATTAGAATATAGGGATGAGAATCTAGTTAGGAACAGGTAAAATAAGAATAAAAGGAGAAATGAAAATGAAAAACAGCAATCACAGACTGCTCTTTCTAAAGGGATACAGATATGCAATGTCAGCCAGAAAAAGATATAGGATCAACAAGAGACTCTTTTATTTTAAAGATAGGAAATACAGCATGTTTGTACTCATTACGGAAGGTCCCTTCTCTCTAGTCTCTCTGAATTAATTAATACAATTGAAGGGAAGCATACAATTGAGATCAAAATTTGGCATCCTTTCTCAGTTAAACTCTGAAAGAGTGTTATTTACATTTTTACATTTCTCGAAGGGATCTAGAGAATCGGTTTTGTAAAAAAATATCCTGATCTGCTTTGTTTCTTGATAAGTAACATGGAGGGTAGGGGAGTGGAAAGGTATTTTTACATATTTTTAAATTAGAAATCTAAGAGTGACTTGTGCCAGCAAAGTTTGTTCATTTCAAGAGTAAATCACATCAACAATAGTAAGAATAAGGTCATATTGAAAAGAGAAATAATCCCATCACTATGTTCCTTTTTTCCATATCAGAGCTGACAGCTAAGCCAGTCTCATTAGAAACAGATAAGGGTCTTCTCCTGACATCTGTTACAGGAAAGGGTTGACAGTAACACTAATCATGTTGACTCTGTTTATTGTAGAAGAGCTAGACTGAATTAATGAGTGTTCTAGCCCAGTGGTTAAGGGCCCTGGCTGTGCGTTGGATTTCCCAGTGCCTGTGACCCACCCCTAGAGAGTCTGATTCATTTGGTCTGAGCTTGCAAGCAGACATGCGTATGTTTTAAAACATCCCCAGATGATGTTAATGTGCAGTGTGGGCTAAGAACCACTGCCTAGCATTTAAGCTTTTCATCTCAAGGTGAAAAAAAAATCATAGCTGACTATGATTAATTAAAAAGCTTGAAGTTTGATTCAATCTCAAAATCAGAACACAGGAAATAGCCATCCTCCCTTGAAGCGATCTCCTACTGTAGAAGGCTTCTCGACCATGGAGAGCATACTCCATAATTTTGCTTGTGTGGCAGCTCCATGTGCTTGCTGCCCAGTGAAGGAGGAAGGGTGACTCGGCATCTGCGGGCAAGATTTCTCTTCTCCCCCGAGTAACTGAGATAACTATTGAAGGTCTCAGAGCAGTCAGAAACAAATTGGTTTCTCTTTGTTCTTTAGACTACATTTGACAGCAGAGTACGAGGAAAAGCCAGGCCATCACAAAGCTTATTTCAGTGTTTGTTGGGGTGAAGGCAAAAAAGAGGAAGAGGCAACTGTAAACAAGAAAAAACAAGGAGAACAAGAATGAAAAAGACAACAAATCAGCTGAAGCCAGATGTCTAATGGCAAACTAACTTTTGGTTTTATCTGCCCACATTGTTCAGATAACAGTAGAGTTTTTGCTCAGATTTCTTGGTACTTGTATCTATTTTCTGTTTTGTTGATGACAGCAGCAGGATATTTTTTTCCTCTGGAAAGAACAGAGTACCACAATGGAGATCTTGAACTAAATGAGGTCTTTCATTCTTTTATTTCCACAGAGAAATTGGATTTTCAGAACAATTAAACAAACAAAAGAACTCCCATCAAAACAAAAATAAAGAACAAAAATGCATCCTCAATTTCACCATCATTACTTACCTACGTTTCTTTTATTCAATTCATTGTTCATACATAAAAATATTTCCATAGGAGTGTGACTTCAGAATAGATGCGTTCTGGTCTTTCATCTAACACCTATTTGTTTCTAGTTACCCTTCAGATGCACAAACTTGAATTGATACAATCAATCATGTTCCTCGGCTGCCTCGGGGCACATTATCTTCATCAGCCCCTTCTTATGATACTTATTTTCTTGATTAGTTCCTTCCACCACCTAGAAACCCATGTCATACCTTTAAAGTATTTTCTCAAATACATATTACTTATCTCTATTTATGTGTATATTTATACATGAATCATATACATTGTTTATTGTGAATGTGCTCTTAAATTTATATTAATGGAATGAAGTCATGAATCATATTCGTTTTATCTTTTAAATCACTCATTGTGTTTTGAAGAATTCTGAAGTAAACAGATGTAGTTTTTGTTTTATTTCTTTTGACTGCTGAATAGTATTCCATTGTTTACTTATATCTAGTATAGTAATCTTTTTTCAATAGTCATCATAACTTTCATTTTAGTCTATATTATAGTCTAATACATTTATATGTATTGTAATTAGTATGTATACACACATGTATCTATACATGTGTCAGTTTGCTACGGCTGCCAAACAAACTACTGCAGACTATGTGACTTAACCAAAACGTATTTATTTTCTCACAGTTCTGGAGGCTAGAAGCCCAAGATCATGGTGTAAACAGCAGGCTTTATTTCTTTTCTTTTTTTTTTTTTTTTTTTTTGTAGTTTTTCAGAAGTTAGAAGTGAGAAGGCAGTCAAACAGACTCCTGCATGCATTCGATCTGTATTCACCTGGCATGCCCACCAAGGAGCAATGCTCTGCCCATCTGGGATGCTGCTCTGTTGTGGCTGGAGCCACTCTAGCATCTGAGGCAGAGGCCATGGAGCCATCCTCAGCACCTGGCCAACTTTGCTCCAATGGAGCCTTGGCTGCGGGAGGGAAAGATAGAGACAGAGAGGAAGGAGAGGGGGAGGGGTGGAGAAGAAGATGGGCGTTTCTATGTGCCCTGGCCAGGAATCAAACCCGGGACTTCCACACGCCAAGCCGACGCTCTACTGCTGAGCCAATCCACCAGGGCAAAGCAGGGTTTATTTCTTCTGAGGTCTCTCTCCTTGGCTTGTGGATGAAAGTCCTTTGTCTTTACATGGTCATTCCTCTGTGTGCACCTCTGTGTCCAAATTTCCTCTTCTTATAAGGACTAGTTATATTAGATTAGGACCTATCCTGAAAGACCTCATTTTAACTTAATGATCTCTTTAAAGACCTTATCTGTGTGGTTACATGCTGAGACATAGGAGGTTAGGACTTCAACATATATTTTGGGTGACACAATTCAGTCCATAACCAACTATATATTATAATAGAACTTATTGTAGATCTATCTATATAGCTATGTATATATTATATATACACCTACAAGCACATATATAGCATTTTTCCAATTTTCTACATAAATTTTGAAAACAAATATCTAGGAGTGGGAATATTTAGTTGATATAAACAATTATACAACTTGATATTTATTATTAAATTGCCTTTCAAATATTTTATGCCCACATATACTGCCAATCTCTCTAGGTGTGTGCCAATTTTACCAAGTATGGCTAGCATTGAAGACAGAATTTAAATTAACTTTTTTCAACCAGTGTAAAAATAGCACTTTTTTTTTTTCTTTGTTGTCTCTGTAGCAATAACTTCTGATTTTTATCAGCAGGTAACAAGTCAAGACTATACTTTAGACACCAATAGCACAATGGTAGACACTATGCAAAATGAAAGTGATAAAATGTTTTGTCATAGCTTTACATATTTGTTTTTATAAAGCATTAGATAACTTTGATAGTGTCTGGTTAGAATTCTTAGTTAGAATTCTCCAGAAAAACAGGACCTAGAGGATATCTATCTATCCATTCATCTACCCATCTATCCACCCTTCCATCTCTTTGCTTTCTAGAAAGAATCTTCTAGAGAGAGAATAGACTCGTGTGATTGTGGCTGTTGACAAGTCCAGAACCTTGAGGGTAAGCTGGCAGGGGACTCAGCAAAGAGTTTGATATTGCAGTTTGTGTGAAACCAATCTGCTGGACCTCTTCTTCCTTAGGGGCTACCAATCCTTTTTGTCCTAAGCTCTTAAACTACTTGGGTGAGACGTACTTACACTGTGTCCATAAAGTCATAGTGCACTTTTGACTGGTCACAGGAAAGCAACAAAAGACGATAGAAATGTGAAGTCTGCACCAAACAAAAGGAAAACTCTCCCAGTTTCATACTTATTCAGTGCAGTTCGATGTGGGCTCATGAACAGATTTTCTAGGGCTCCTTAGGTAGCTACCCCGTATAGCCTCTACAGACTCGTCACTGACTGATGGCCTACCAGAACGGGTTTCTCCACCAAACAGCCAGTTTCCTTCAACTGCTTATCCCACCGAGTAATGTTATTCCTATGTGGTGGTGCTTCATTATAAATGTGCCGATATTCACATTGCACTTTGGTCACGGATTCGAATTTAGTGAGCCACAGAACACACTGAACTTTCCTCTGTACCGTTCACATCTCAACTGGCATGGCTGTGGTCTGCTCCGCTGTATACACGGTGTTACATCATCATCTGCACATGCCCACATGCTGCCATGTCATCCTATAGAAACTGAAAGGGTTTTCCTTTTATTTGGTGCAGATTACACATTTCTATCATCTTTTGTTGCTTTCCTGTGACTGAAAGTGCACCATGACTTTACGGACACACTGTATATTACGGAAGGTAATATGCTTTACTCAAAGTTTACTTAGTGAAATGTTTATATCATCTAAAAAATTCTTGCACAGCAATATTTAGACTAGTGTTTAATCAAGTATGTGGATTTGGACTATCAAGCTGACACATAAAATTAACCATAACTTTGGGTTTTATAATTTTGATTTATTTTATAAAAACTTTATTGAGATATACTTCATACAAGTTACCATTAAAAGCACACAATTCAATGGTTTTTAGTATATTCACAGAAATATGCAACAATCACCATAATCAATTTTAGAAAATGTTCATCACCTCAGAAAGGAACTCCGGATCCTTTTGATATCATCCTTTAATTTTACAATTTTCCCCCAGCCCAAGCAACCTTTAATATGTTGTCAGTCTCTATAAATTGGACTATTCTGGATATTTCATATAGTAGAGGAACAATACAAAATATATGATTTTGAGCTCAATTGAATATGAATGATAAGGGTCACAAGAATTGGTTACAGAAACGACTGAGTCCTTTACTCAGAGTGGCATAAGACGTCTTACTTTCCCCGAGGCTGCTCAGGTGTGCAGTTTCCCCTGAAACCAGGGAGGTAGGGGCAGGATGTTCTGATTGCTTGACTGCCAGCCTCGTTCACTATTCATGGTGCCAGAACGTGGTGATCTTTCTTTGTTCCTAGAGGCTATGCATGAAAGGCCCTTGCATAATGACCTCCAGCCAAAATTTTGTCATAAAATGGGCAGGGTCCCAGACTACCCTGAAGCTCTACAGAACTTCTCCTCCATTGATGTGCACGGCAGGTGGCTGACTTTGGAGCCCAGGCTGAGGCTTCCCTGTCTGGTGGTGTGTTCCTCCACGGTTTGATGACATTTGTACATACTCGAAATTCTCTTTTTCTTAGTCTATTGCTTTAACTAGCTATTGTATGACTCTAGAGCCCAGGCTGTTTCTCAGACTGGTGATACTCTGTAGCTTATTGTTGTGTTGATTATACTAAGCTTTTCTTTTATTCTTCTTTAGTTTACGTAAGTTCAAATCCTTTTGATTTTACCTTATATTTATTATTATTAATTATAATAAATTTCTTTCTAAAGTCCATCTGTTAGTGATTGCATCTCTTTACCATGGCTCCTGCACAGCACAGATATACACTGACTTTTCTTCTGTGATAGGCTTCTTTTACTATATTTTCAAGGTCCATTCACGTTGTTGCTTTTATTAGTACTTCATCACATTTTATGGCTGAATAATATTCCACTGTGTGGATATACCACGTTTTGTTCAACCATTCATCAGTCATAGATATTGGGTTAGTTTAGCTTTTGGCTATTACATTTAGTTGCTATGCACGTTTGTATAGCATATTTTGTGTGGACATATATTTTCAATTCTGTGGGTTATATACCTAGGAATGCAGTTGCTGGGACAAATGGTAACTCTATGTATAACTTTTTGAAGAACTGCCACAGTGTTTTCCAAAGTGGTTGCACCATTTTATATTGTATAAGACTGCCAAATTTTTCACATTCTTGCCAACAGTTATCTAATTTGTAGATTATAGCCATCCTAATGATTGTGAAGTCATATCTCATTTTAGGTTTAATTTGCATTTCCCTGATAACTAATGATGCTGAGTATCTTTCCATGTGCTTATTAGCATTGGTATCGCTACATTGCAGAATACCTATTTAACTCACTTGACCATTTCTAACTGGAGTTATTTATAATTTATTATCTAGTTGTAAGAGTTCTTTATATATTCTAGAAACAAATCCTTATCAGACAAATGATTATAAATATTTTCTCTCATTTTGCAGGTTGTCTTTTCACTTTCTTGATTGTAACATTTGAAAGACTAAAGTTTTTAATTTTGGTAAAGTCCAACTCATAGTATGTTTTTTGTTGTTGTTCGTGCTTTTGATATCATCAATAAAAATCTATTGCCAAATGTAGGGTCACAAATATTTATCCTTATGTTTCCTTCCAAGAAATTTATAGTTTTGGTGCTTACATTTAGGTATTTGATCCATTTTGAGTTAATTTTTGTATATGGTGTAATGTAGGGTAAAAGTTCATTCTTTTTCATATGGCTATCCACTTGTCCCAGCACCATTTGGTCAAAAGACTAATACTTCCCTGTTTTGTGGCCTTGAAAGTCTTGTTATAATTAATTAACCATAGATTCATAGGTTTATTTTTAAATTACCAATTATATTCTCCTTATTATATATCTCTCTTTATGCTAGTGCCACTTCATCTTAAATACTACAATTACACAATGTTTTTTTGTTTTGTTTTGTTTTTTGTATTTTTCTGAAGCTGGAAACGGGAGAGACAGTCAGACAGACTCCCGCATGCGCTCGACTGGGATCCACCCGGCACGCCCACCAGGGGCGAAGCTCTGCCCACCAGGGGGCGATGCTCTGCCCCTCCGGGGCGTCACTCTGTTGCGACCAGAGCCACTCTAGTGCCTGGGGCAGAGGCCAAGGAGCCATCCCCAGCGCCCGGGCCATCTTTGCTCCAATGGAGCCTCGGCTGCGGGAGGGGAAGAGAGAGACAGAGAGGAAGGAGAGGGGGAGGAGTGGAGAAGCAGATGGGTGCTTCTCCTGTGTGCCCTGGCCGGGAATCGAACCCAGGACTTCTGCACGCCAGGCCGATGCTCTACCACTGAGCCAACCGGCCAAGGCCCACAATAAGTTTTTAAAGCAGGAAGATAAGTCCTTTGACTTTGTTCTTCTTTTCTTAAGATTGTTTTTTTATTCTGGGTTGCTTGAGTTTCCATATAAATTTTAGGATGATCAATTTGTCTATTTCCACAAAGAAGCCAGTTGGGATTCTGATAGAAACTGTGTTAAATCTGTAGATCAATTTGGAGCATATTGCATTTTAACAATATTTAGTCTTCCTATCCATGAACATGGGATGTCTTTTTATTTATTTAGATCTGAATTAATTTCATTTAACAATGTTTTTAATTAATTTAGAACAGAAAACTAACAGTTTTAGTGGAGCTTGAACAATAGATTCTAAATAGCTTTTCTTTATGAAAGAACAAAACCCATAAGTACTCAACATCCTTCCTTCAAAGGGAATAAAAGGGTAAGACTTAGCCTACCAAATATTTATTATTCATCTGTGTTAATTAAGATAAGAATAGAAAAATAAACTAATGAAACAGAAAAAATGAGCTCAGTAGACAAACACTTGATATATAATGTGCTGGAGCCAGCTTTTACCAGCTCCTGAGAGTTGATAATTAAATCACTGGAAGTTTGAAAGTGATCTTTTGTTCCATGAAGCCTGTTGTGCAGATTTAATCCAAAGCTAATGGCTGTCCTCTTGTCTAAAATCTTCATTTTTGTCATTCAATAACTTTTAAGAAGGAAAAGGCTTACCTCATATTTACTTTATATCATGTAACACAATAACAGATTAAAGAATGAAAGACTATGTTAACTGCCTTTAAACCTACAGCACTAAAAAATAATTTTTGACTTCTTAAATTTTATTTGCTTGGATAAAGGATTTCAAATGTTTCACAACATAATACTTTTGCTTTATAAACCTCAGCCTGTAGCAAACTTTTTTTAAAGATTATATTTATTCAATTTTCAGAGAGGAGAGAGAGAGAGAAAGGGGAGGAGCAGGAAGCATCAACTCCCATATGTGCCTTGACCAGGCAAGCCCAGGGTATCGAACAGGCGACCTCAGCATTCCAGGTCGACGCCTTATCCCACTACACCACCACAGGTCTGTAGCAAACTTTTTAAAGTTTCTGTATTAGAAGGTGTGAGATAAGACTAGAAAACTACAAAATAAACTAAGTTTACTTTCTGCTTACATTCTGTGCTCAATCTGCCATAGTCGACTGAGCATGGTGAGGTTATAGGGGGCACAGCATTAGATGCTTCTACTGGTGATGAAAAGGGCCCAGAGGTGTCATGGCTTTCATATTTCTACCCTAGTTAAGGCAAGGAATCTGCTTTTAGTTTAAACACTAAGAACAAACATGCTCTTTTAACACAAAGCTGTTTAAAAACTTCTTCCAACCCCCAAGGACAGCAAAGAGTACAGAACAAAGAATGATGGTATATGCCAATTCAGAGATAGATCATAAACTGCAGCTTCCTGCCAACAGAGAAAAAATTCCTTTGGGAATTTATTGGTACCAGGCATTCTTTTAAGAGAGAGAGAACTCCTTGCTAATACAATTGAGAAAGTTTATAGTAAAAAATAAACTTGTACAAGTACGTAAGAGTGAAAGTTAGGTTCTGAATGTGAAAATGTACAGTGGCTCTGGAGGAATATAACCTCTGACAATAGACCATGGAATCTAGGCTATCCCAGAGCACAGATTGTTCCATAGACTCACCAGGTCTTCATGTGAAGGAAATAGGAAGTTTGTGGCAAACACCACTGTCATTCATTTGAGGTTTGTATTTAGGTTAATAGTTTAGTAAAACATACAGTAACTTTTCATAACATAAGTGAGTGCAGCCATTCTCAATTAATCTTTTATAAAGTCTGGAGTAAGCAAAATCCCTTGTCATAGATTGAAGTCTCTTAGCTGGAGATCTGTGGATAAACATGTACAAGATCTTTGGGTCCAGGTTAAAGTTCTATGCAAAATTTCATGTCTATATGTAAATTTTCTTAGGTAAGGAAGGGGGACATAGCTTCTTAAACCATCAAAGATATCTGTAACTCTAAAAAGGTAAAAAAAAAAAAAAAAAAAAAAAAAAACAACCCACATTATTTTGAATAAATATCAAAACTGGGCAGGTCCTACCTCTTTTGCTAGTCAAGATTCTAGTGTTTAGATAAAGAAAACCAAGTTTATAGCCTTCATGTAAAAATATGCATTTACATACTTGTTTCTGTTTGAGCTTTCTACATGTTACACTATTTTCATAGAGAAGAAAACACATAAGAGTGCAGTGCAAACATTGATTTCAAAATCATTAGAAGTGTCCATCAATTATGAATCTTTTCTTTGCAAATATTTCCATCCATTTCCTGTTCAAGAATAAAAGCACCTGTTCTGCACATTCAGACTTCATTAGTAAATACTGAGAGAATCTAGTTCAAAAGGTATAAAGCAGCAGAGACAAGGCACATTAAGTGATCTCTAGGTCTGCTGTTTTGTTTCATTTAGGTTCTGGGCATCAGCCCCAGTGCTGAGTTTCACAGCAAGACAAGTGTCACAACTACCACAAGCCTGAAAGTGATACTGAAACCTGTGAGTGTGAACAGTGCAGTGACTTACACTTGGGGAAGCAGGAAAAGGGTAGATAAGAAGGAAAGATTCTCATCTTGCTCGCTTCCTATCTGTCTGTCCCTCTCTCTGATTCTCTCTCTCTCTGTCTCTGTCAAAAAACAAACAAACAAACAAAAAAACAAAACCTTACCAGGTGGTGGTGCAGTTGGTTTGAGCATCAAACTGGGACACGGAAGACTCAGGTTCGAAACCCCAAAGTCACCAGGTTGAGTGTGGGCTCATGAGACTTGAGCACAGGCTCACCACCTTGAGTGCAGGGTCACTAGCTTGATTGTGGGATCATAGACTTGACCCCATGGTTGCTGGCTCAAGCCCAAAGGTCGCTGGCTTGAAGCCCAACCAGGGGCTCACTCTGCCCTAGCCCCTTGCCCCCCCCAATCAAGGCACATATGAGAATATGAGAAAGCAATCAATGAAAACTAGGTGCTGCAACAAAGAATTGATATTTCTCATCTCTTCCTTTTTGTCTGTCTGTCCCTCTCTCTGACTCTCTGTCTCTGTTTGAAAAAAAAAAAAAGCAATGAAAACACCCTATACTCCTTACTGAAGACAAGAGGGATTTACAAAAAGCTGTTTGAAGCCTAGAATTAACATTACTTTCATTTCACATTTGGGGGCAAATACTAAGGTAGAGAAAAAGTTTGGCAATAAAGGAGAATAGAGAGGAGAGGAAGGAAGGTGTGTGTGAGTGTGTGTGTGTGTGTGTGTGTGTGTAAAAGACAAGTGACAAGGAAGAACTGCAAGAAAAAAAAGGATGTCAAATGACTAACTTTGTTTAAGGAAGTAAAGGCCCCTTTATCAAGTGGAAAGCACAGTCCCCACCTCCTGTGACAGGGTGGGTAGGGTAATATTATTTGACCAAAGTTATAATGAGAAATCAGTTTATTTATATATTGCATATTTAAGATAATTCATTTTCAGTGTATGCCCCTATGGCCTACCAGTGAGGCATCAGGTGTGGTGGGTAAGCCAAATGTATCAGAGGCTATTATCAAGTCAGGAGCTGCTAAAATGCCACTGGAAGTGGGAGAGAGAAAGAAGACGGCTGCCAACAATATGCAGTCATTCATTCATCAGTGGAGCTGGACCCTAGGATACAGTGATGACATAAGTTGCAAAGGGTCCCTGCCCTTTAGCAGATGGAGTTTACATTGACCAAGGGAGCACTGGGGCACCTGTAGTTAAAATAAAATTAAAAAAAAATTTAAATGGCAACTTTAATATGTTAACTTGACTGGGCTATGGTGCCTAGATATTGTTCTGAGAGGGTGATTTGGATAAGATTTACATTTAATTTGTTTTACTTTCAATAAAGTAGATTGTCCTCCATAATAGATGAGCCTCATCCAATCAGTTAAAGGCCTTATCTTGAAAACAAAAGACTGCCCTCTGAGCAAGAAGGAACCTGGTGGCAGATAGCAGATTTGAAATGCAACGTAGAGTTCTTCTCTGGGCCCCCAGCCTGCCAGCCCACCCTGCAGAGTTTGGATTTGCTAGCCTCCATAATTGTGAGTCAATTCCTTAAAATCTCTCTCTCTCTCTCTCTCTCTCTCTCTCTTTCCCTCTCTCGTACATTATTGGTTCTATTTCCCTGGAGAACCCTGACTAATACAATAAACCAATAAGCTAACCTAACCTAACCTAAGCTAAAGTAGGTATGAAGTTTCACTGCTGAGGTTATGCAAGAGACCTTATACATATTTGATCAAATGTAGCAGGAGCCAGATTGTCTTGGATTTACCACTTTCAGGAGCTGACAAGGAGACTTCCAAAAAGCTCCTTTTGCTAAGGATGCTGAGATAGTAACAATGGGTGACCTATCTGCCAAGGAACTAATGAATTAGTCGAGGAGGTTAGGGCATTTCTTAGGAGAACTAGTGGTCCAACTCTTGTGTACAACCTTGAAAACATGTTGTTACCTACCATGACTTGTTTTATTATTTTTTTAAAGACTATTGCCTATTTTATTAGAGAGACTAAGACTTTTCCAGATTTGGGAGTATTAACAATTCTGAAAGCCCAGAAATTTTGATGAGAGAGTTCTTGCTAGAAATTTAGAGAATTAGCACGGTCAGGTATTCTCTTTGATTAATGTGGGCCAACTCCATGGCAGACATTGTACAGGGGCTGAGGAAAATGGAAAGAAAATGGTGGTCAGTAAGCACAAAACCTTCTTAGAGGAAAAATGTGTGAATGCTCAAATGTTAAAATAGAGTTTTGAAATTATGCACCTGAGACTGCTATATAAAGCAATATACTTAGCAGCATGTGATTCTCAGGTGAACAAAAGATGGTCAATAAAAAGGTCAGGAAAAGCTCTCTTTGAGCTGCAGTGCTCTGGAGAAAATGGAACTTGACCAGAGCCTTTAAATAGAACCTGTAGAATTAGGGGTGACCTTTACATGGAGGTAGATATATAGGATGACCTTTCAATTTACTATGACTTAAAAGAGTACACAGGCCCTGGCTGGTTGGCTCAGTGACAGAGCGTCAGCCCAGTGTATGGAAGTTCTGGGTTTGATGACCGGCCAGGGCACACACAAGAAGTGACCATTTGCTTCTCTTCCCCTCCCTCCCCCACTTCTCCCTCTCTTCCCCTCTAGAAGCCAGTGGCTCAAGTGGTCCTAGTGTAGGCCCAAAGCACTGAGGATAGCTCAATTGATTAGAGCATTGGCCCTAGATGGGGGTTTTCAGGTGGATCTCCATTAGGGCGCATGCAAAAGTCTGTCTCTCTATCTCCCCTCCTGTCACTTAAAAAAAATAGAAAAAGCCTGACCAGGTGGCGGTGCAGTAGATAGAGCATCAGACTGGGATGCGAGGACCCAGGTTTGAAATCCTGAGGTTGCCGGGGTGAGCGCAGGCTCATGTGGCTTGTTCACGTGCTCATCAGCTTGAGTGTGGGGTTGCTGGCTTGAGCGTGAGATCATAGACATGACTCCATGGTCGCTGGCTTGAGCCCAAAGGTCACTGGCTTGAAGCTCAAATGTCACTGGCTTGAAGTTCAAAGTTGCTGGCTTGAGCCCAAGGTTGCTGGCTTGAGCAAGGGGTCACTTGCTCTGCTGTAGCCGCCCAGTCAAGGCACATATGAGAAATCAATTGATGAACAACTAAGGAACCACAACAAAGAACTGATGCTTCTCATCGTTCTTCCTTCCTGTCTGCCTGTCCCTATTTGACTCTCTCTCTATCTCTGTCCAAAAAAAAAAAAGCGAGAGAGAGTATACACACACACACACACACACACACACACACACACACACAATTTTTAATGTGGCTAGCAAAACTGTGGTGGAGTAGAACAAAAAACTATGCCAGTAGTAAAAGGTTATCTTAGCCCCTGAGTTGAATAAAAACAATATTGTAAATTTTAAAAATACTTCAATATAATCCTTTTTTTCCTTCTCTGACATCCTTATGATTTAGGGTGAAAGATGATTAGAAACATTTTATTTTTTCTTAAATTACCATGGAACATTAATCAAGTCTGAGGCCACAAATTATTACTTTACCTAGCAATACTCTCAAGTAATCTTTACAGATGGTGTGCAATTTGTAAGGAGTCAACATTTAGTAAAAGCAATGACTAATAATCTTTAATTATATTTCTTAACTTCTGCTGGCCCTGCTATAAAGAAAACACTATTTACAAACAAATCTTCCTATTTTAAATAAATCCCCAGAAATTGGAATGAAGTTACTGGATAGCAAGAGTTCTTGGCTGACACCAGCTGAGCAATGTTTCATGGCATCACTATGACTTGATGATGGGACCCCTGGTGACGTGGACCCTGAGCTGGTCCTGGGCCTTGTTTTTCTCAATCATTCTTGCCCTTCCCTCATTGTGTTCTGCTCCAGGAAGGTGAGAGTGGGGTACAGGCCTCTGCAGGTTATATTTGAAAGGCTTCCATACTATCTGGTTTCTAGCTGGGTTTGGTCAGCGAGGGCATTGGTGGGAAAGGGTAGGACGAAGTGGGGAGCTGTTTCCCTTCCTCTCTCTGTACCTCAAGTCAGTGAAGCACAAACTTCAGCATCATAAATCTTCCCATTTTCCACTTCTGCTTTATAGCCAATGCTTTCTAGAATATTCACTACTAAAGGAGAAAGTAAGGCAATGTCTTCTCAAAGTTAAAATGATAATAATAAATGAATGAATAAAACAAAATAAAATAAAAGGAACCAGAACACAAGTCAGGATAAGAGAACCTAGTCTGCAAACAAAAATTTTACATTTAATGCATTTTCTTAGCACACCACAAAGGATCCTTAAGAACCTTGGAGATGGCTGGAGGCAGCAATCACAATTATTTCTAAATCTTCTTACCAAAGCATCTTTGTTGGGAGTTAATCCAATGCTAGCAGAATTTCATCTCTATTTTTATAACTTCTTCCAATTATGAAATCACCTTTCCCTGTGGGAGACTAAGAAAGATGTTTGCATGTGTTTAGTTTATAGTATTTCCATAGATTGCAATGAAGGCATTGGCCATATTTAATAGATTGTCTTCTGAAAGAATAGTATGATTCTCGCATCACAGGTGATGTAACCAATCACAGATCATGCTCTTGTATTAACCACAAACTTTACTCTTTTCCTTTCTAAATCTGGGCACACCTCCCAAATTTTCTGTTTTCTCTTGTATATTAAGCTTACTCAATAAGAAATTTATCACTGGACCCCTATTTTTTTTTATTGGCAATTTCTGGTTGAATTATTTAAGCTCTTTGGAACTATGAAATTCCCTTGGAAATAACTATTGATTTCTATTGTGCTCATGAAGATGACTCTCAAGCACCTTGTCCTAGAACCTTTTAGAAACACTACATCAGACAGCAAGGTTACAAACTCCAGCTCAGACTGATAACTAAACAAGCAGTCGACTACATCTGAACAAGAATCATTAGTGACATAATTCTGTAGACTGCGGAAAAACAGATAAACTACTGTGAGTTCTAATTGTAGTTTCTGCATGCCTAAAACATACACTTCTAGTGACTGAGCCTGTGAGGCAGTATTAAAGGTTTGAGGTCTCTGCTTAATTACATGTTTTTTTTCTATGACATTCTACATATCTGGAAATATTTGTATGCATTTCAAAATATCTTTGATCATGCAGACCTGCTCTGCCTCAAATAAACTAAGTTGGGGTATTATCTTTTTGTCAAAAGACAAGAATACCACTCACCACAAACTTGTTTGCATTATGTAGAGATGGTGTGATTTTCCCCTGGGTTCTGAAGTCTAAGTTTGATGTTTAAAAGAAAAAATATTTTAAACTTAGAACTTGGTAAAGGATATGTTTCCTGGAATTTTTGATTAAAGGATATGTTTCCTGGGATTTTTGATTGTGAGAAATATAAAAGGAAGGGCTGACCTTCATTATAGGTCTAATGAAAAAATGCTGAGGGTTAGTCACAGGCTTCCTAGGGTATTGAAAAAGGCAACAGAAACATCTCGTCTAAAGATAAATGGAGATGGAAGGAGACTTGACTTGGGGTGCTGGGCATGTGGTCCAGTATACAGATGAGGCATTATGGAATGGTACACCCAAAGCCTATGCAATTTCATTAATAAATGTTACCCAAGTAAATTCAACTGAAAAAAAAATCAGAAATATTTAAAAACCTTCAAATCTGTATTGCCGTCTATAAAAGAAGGACTTTGAACTTTAGACAGCCTAAGATTTTGCTCTAGCTCTGATGAAAATATTGTAATTGCAATAGTGAGGTTTCTTTATACTCTGATCTTGTGATGTGGAGTCCTTAATGAGCCAGTGCTTATTCATCCTGCCTCTATATTTCCTTTTGTCATTTCATTAAGAAAATATAATTATAAATGATATCTCTTCAGGAAATATCACTGTTCATCTTTTTTTTATATTTTTAACAGAAGCCATCGATGTCATGGAAATTCTCGGGGACTTTATGAATATTTCTCAATGCCCTATGTCCTTTGCCAGGGCATATAAATGTTGACTTAAAGAAGTAGGTTAGACTTCTGCTTTCAGTTATGATGTAGAAGGATATGAAATATCTTTGCTAGCTATATGATAGCTATAAGAAAAGACCCCCACCCCAAATAAAATCCACACTTTTCTATGGGGCGAGTGAAGAATCGTGGCAGCAGGGAAATTTTGATAAACTATATTCCAGAAAGAAATGAGCCCATCACAGTTGAGCACAGAATGGGGGCAGCTTCCATTCTGGGATTCAGGGCCAGGTGAGCTCAGAGATAAGCTGATTTTGTGGGGATGCGGGAACTAGCCAGGCTTTCCGTGGATGACTGGGCTGGTGGGCTGGATGGAGAGCCTGGTTGAACTCAGTCCAGCGAGTCAATTTGTCCAACCTTTTCCACACTGAGAAAGCCGCTGTGGGGGCGGTGCTAGGACACGGAGGGCAACCCCAGGGTCCCGGGCATTCTCACAGTGATTGGATTCCAGGGCCATCCAGAAGTGAACCCAATATATATGAAACTGCAGTCCACCCCTCCCCGGTCAAATACCAACAAGATCAAAAGGCTCCACTGTTCTTCCATTCACAATGATTGAAACATATGTATGTATGTATGTATGTATATGTATGTGTATTTGACTACCTGGGAAAATTTATATTTTTGTTCATATTTCACACTTCCCGACTTGTTCATCAGTATTTCAGGATCCTTTGGCAAAGCAGAGTCATTTTTCCATGTGTTTGAAATTTTCTAATTATAAATTGTGTCTTCATGCAAGTCTTAGCAATTATTTTGGAATAAATCCTCTTGCTTGGTAGAAGAATGACCGGAAGCAAACTGGTGAGATTCATTACTTGACCAGTGATTTCAGGTGATCTTTGGATGTAACACGTTCTTGGGTAAATGGGGATAAGAATTGAAAAGAACACTTTTAAAGAGCATTGAAGATGGTGATAAACCACTAAGCCTTAGGCTTAGAGCCTTGATGGCAAACCTTTTTATAAAAACCACCCACTTTTGCAGTGCTGGTCAACCTGGTCCCCTCCCACCCACTAGTGAGCATTCCAGCTTTCATGGTGGGCAGTAGCGGAGCAACCAAACGGCACTGTCATTGGCCCACCATGAAAGCTGGAATGCCCACTAGTGGGCAGGAGGGACCAGGTCGACCAGCACTGCAAAAGTGGGCAGTTTTTATAAAAAGGTTCACCATCACGGCCTTAGAGACTACTGTATAATTCTCCTGCAGCACTATGTTAGAGTGAAAATGAAAGAGGAAAAGTGCAAGTGAGAGGGGAGGACAGGGTTGGAGACTGGTGGCGCGTGGGTACAGAGGACTGGGAATGCATGGATTTAAGTGACTCACTATAGAGCTGTGCAGAAAAGAGGGGGGACAAAATTAAGAAGAAAGAAAAAACACACTAATAAAATTCTAGGAGTTACTCTTCAGCAAGTTGCATGTAAAGTTACTTTCAGCTTAAGTTTGAATAATAGCTGCCTGCTTCTCATTCTGCAAGGCTTCTAAGACTATGTTCCATTTTTTCCCTCTTGGACTCTTAGGCTCCCTGCAGAAACAGTCTTTGCTTTTTGAAAAGCTATAGCCAACAAGTCTCCTTTCACTTTCACAGAGAGGAGAAAGAATCGAACAGACTAGGATACTTTCTGTTCTCTTTCCACTATGTAGGGGAAACAGCTGTGTTAGGCTTGCTCGCTTGCACTTTGCGTGATTAGCACATGAACTCATGGCAGAGCCACGTGTGTATGGCCTAGATTAGGCTACCGGTGCTTGCCCTCAGGGCAGGTTGCAGATTGATTGCCTGCCACTGTGAGGGGCCGTTTTGCTGTTCCTTCTCCTGCTGCCCTGAGAAGTGGTTTTTCCCTGCCAGTTTGCTAGCCTGTTGTTGAGAGACTCTATTAAATGGGTATGGCCCTCCACTTTCAGCCTCTGCAGTTCCTCTACCGTCTGCCCCAATTTGATGTGAATCTGCCTGGCCTCGGTCGCTGACATTGCACACTCCGTCCCCTTTCCCTACACTGCCAATCACTACCTCTAGTTCTATAGTCAGAAGCACGCATCCACTTTGCATTCTTATCATTATCCTAGTTCCATTTTAAAAACCTAGAATTCTTTCCTAATGAGAGATAGCAAGACTGGGAATTTTATACTAGCTGTTTGGCTAGCCCAAAAAGTAAATTGTCTTTTCTTAAAAAAAATAAACTTTGTCAATCCTGAAGGAGTTAATTTCCCACAGGATCATAGTTGACTCGGGATCCTGCTTGATTCTCCATAGGGTCAAACTAAGATGTGAATTAAGTTTAAAAGAGCCTCAGTAAAAAACTTAAGTGATAATTAATTCAACTTAAACAGCAACTAAATTTTGTTAAACAGGTACAAACATGATACCCAACATACTGTTAACCCCCTTAAGAAAAAGTTCTAGCTACATATTAAATTGCAAGAACTGGTAAGAAAAAAAATCGGGAAAGACTAATAAAGATCTTTAAGGATTTCCTTCCTATAATGCTGGTGGTTGAGGCCAGGCAGGTTCTCACTGAATTTGGACAGATGGTAGAGAAACTGCAGAGCCAGCAGGGCCGGAAAGCGTCAGGCCATACCTGTTTATTGGAGGCTCGCAAAGATAGGCGAGCAAATAAACAACAAAAGGGAAAGAGCTAATAAACAAAGGAAAATCTGCTTTTTGCAGTGAAGGGCAAGGGCGCAGGGAGTGGGAGAGTGATCTGAAAGAATCCTGCCCCTCCCCCCCCACAAAGCACCTGCAGCCTTATATAGATAAACCTGCGAGCAAGCCTAATACAGCTGTTTTCACCACACTTCCGTTTTAGGCAAATTATTAATGACCATCAGAAAGTAAAGTGATTTGAGAGGAGAAGCTTGCTGCATACCAGCTGCTGCTGGAGTCAACTAATTACAGCATTCCACTTGATGTCTTGCTGGTTACACATGCATAGACAAGAAGGGCTTCAACATCTTATAGTTAGACGTTTAAATTTTCCTCTAAGACACAGTTGTATGCAAAAGTTATGTATCAATGACATGGATAAATTTCCAGCTAGGTTTCACATCACCATTTTTAACAACCTCCTTGATTTCGCACAGACTCTGAATCTAGTTTTCATCCTCCGTGGAAACACTGGGCTGTCCTTTAAAAGGAAGAATAATTACTGCTGTCAATTTAATAACCTGCTTCCCCCACTAGATTGTGAGCACCTCCTCAGCAGGGTCCAGGTGTTTTACTTTTGTATCCACGGGACCTAGCATAGAGCCTACTGTCTGGTAGGTAAATGCTCAGTGAATATTAGTTGAATGAATAACGAGGAGGAGGCAATCACCAGCATATCATATTTGAAGACGGTGCCCAGTGACTCCTTAGGTGCTGAACCTTTCATTATTAGGCTCTTCTTTGGGATAAAACATTAGTGCAACTCTCCTGATAGATGCAAAAGCAGACCTAAATAAATTCAGAGACCTCCCCCATTCTTGAGCAGAATGACTCAATATTATAAAGATGTCAGCTCTGCTGAACTTGACTGAAACATATCCAGAGGCAGATTAAGGTTGGTTGAGGCCCCAGCTGCAGAAGAAAATATTGGGCTCTTTACATTAGAAAAAAAGTGTAAAGTTGGGGTTTTGCGGGACCCTTCAGAAGTCAGGGCCCAGGGCGTGCACTTGGTGCGCCCACCACTAAATCTGCCTTTGTACATATCCAATCCCAATAAAATAGCAACATGGTATTTAATGGAGTTATACAAGTTGATACTAAAGTTCATATGGAAAACAAACATGTAAGAATAATCAGGAAAACAATGAAAACAAAAACCAATGAGGGGGATATAACCATACCTAAAGCACACTATATTGTAAAGTGTAGGGAAAACAGCTGTGTTGGCTTGCTCACTTGCACTTTGCATGATTAGTACATGAGCACATGGCAGGGCCACGTGTGTATAGTCTGTGTAAGGCTACAGGTGCTTTGACTCAGGGTGGTCTTTGGCAGATTACAGATTGCTTGCCCACCACTATGAGAGGCCATTTTGCTGTTCATTCGCCTGCTTCTGGGAGAAGCGGTTTCCCCTGCCTGTTTGCTCATCGGCCATTGCAAGACTATTAAATGGGAATGCCCATTGCTTTCTGGCTCTGCAGTTCCTCCACTGTCTGCCTGAATCCAATGTGAACCTGCCTGGCCATGGCCACTGGCCTTACACAAAGCCTTTATGATTTAAACATTGTGATATGGCACACAAATAGACAAACCCAAGGAAAAACTGCAAATAGATCCAAAGAGATATGGAAATTTACTGCATGATAAGGGTACATCTTGAATTACTGGGGCAAAGATCAACTTTTTAATAAATGGCAAAAAAGCTAACACTCGCGCCAAACCCAAACAAAGAAAGACAAGCGGCGCGGCCATTTTACCCGGTCTCCTGGTTGGTGCGCAGTTAGTGGGCGAGAGATTTCTTCCTAGGCCCCGGGAGTCAGTGCCCGTGTTGCCCCACGGAGAGGCAGGGTCAGAGGCCTTTCTGTGGGCCGAGAGCAGAGTCTCTGGGCAGCCCCAGCACCCTGGGAAAGCCACGCACGGGAGGGAGTGAGAACTAATTCCAATGGTGGAGATTTTCCTTGCCGGAGGGTTTTTCACTCAGAGGGAAAGCGGCCGGCCTCATATCCTGGTTTGCGCGCGCAGATAAGGAGTGAGCGATTCCTCCGAGTGCCTCGGCAGTGCGCGCCCCTGTTATCGCACAGAGGGGCAGAGTCAGGGGCCTTTGTGTGGGCCAAAGCGGAATCTCGGGCCGCCCCAGCGCCTTGCAAAAGCCACGCACGGGGACGGAGCGAGACTCAATTCCAACGCTGCAACTTTTCCCTGCGGTCGGGGGTTTCACTCAGAGCATGAGACTGCTGGCCGGATATCCTGGTCTGCGCGCGCAGCCAGTGAGTGAGAGTTTTCTCCAAGCGCCCCGGAAGTGGGCACCCGCTTGTGTTACCGAACAGAGTGGCAGAGCCAGAGGTCATGAGTGGGTGGAAAGCCCGCCTGATTATGCTAGCAGCTCTGACTGACTGAGCCTTACCCAGAGCCCTGTGCTGAGTGGAAATAGAGTGGGGAGTTGCCAGCTCTTTGAGCCTCTTACTATCCAGGCAGAGGCAGCAGCAACCCCATAGCTGGATTATCAGGCTACTAATTGAGGAAGGAAAGACTAGGAGAAAGGCTCCAGGAACACGGACTCTCTCACTGTCGGAGCCTATAAATGCTAATAGCCTCGACTGCCAACGAGACTAAAGCACAATACATGACATTGCCATAGAGACTTATCAACTGCAAACCTCCACCTGAGCGTGCCAAAGGGGCAGAGTCACCGACCAGGAAGAGGGAGAGAAAGAAAAAGCAAGAAGATAACCTCTCAAAATCAAGAATAATCTGCAGACTTTATAACCTATCTCCATTTTATTATATTTGTTCATTTGTTTCTCTTATCTTCATTCTTGATCTTTTTTTCCTCCTCCAATTTGGTCGTTTAACTCTCTGCCTAGGTCTTACTCTCTCCTCTCCTTGAACTACACTACCCATAAGTGTTACATCTCCCATTATCTTTTCTCTTCTCTTCCTTTCTCTCTATGAGGGTTGCACTCCAAAACCCTTAACTCTCTCCTCTCCTCTCCCCTCTTTCTTTTTTTCTTCTTTAGTGGTTCCTCTTTCTCTCTCTCTCTCTCTCTTCTTTTCTCCCTCTATATTAGTTTCTTCCTTTCTCCTTTACGTCTCCTCTCATTCAAACCTCAATAACAACAATTATCTTATCTGGGACTCAAACTTATAGTTTGTGGCTTTTGGGTGGGGTTTTACTTCACCTTTTTAACTCCACTAGCAGTGCTCCCATCCCTGGCTCTCCATTTTATCTAGTTCTTGTTCCACTAAATACCAATAGTAATATTTTAATTTGTCCCCCATTTTCTATTTTCCCTCTTATTCCTCTCATCATAACTCTAAGACAACCAACACCTAAAAGCAAATCATTTTATTCTTGACCCAAATTTTTTCTTATTTGACTTTTTGTGGGTCATACACCCCTTTTTTTTTCTTTTCTTTTTTTTTTTTTTTTTTGCCCCTTTATTACTTCTCCCAATTCAGGCCCTCCATTACAGGCATGTTAGTACAATATAATTCACAGTTCACCACAAGATTTTCTCAAGAAAGAGGGGAGAGGAGAGGAGAGGAAAAAAGGAGGGGGGGAATAATTTCTTTTTTTTATTTTTTAAATTTTATTTTATTTTTCTTTATTTCATTATTAATTTTTTTTAAAAAAAACAACTCTTTAGATTTTTTATTTTTTTAACTTTTTATTCTTTATTAAATCTCATTAATACTATCAACAAAAACCACCCTCAGATGCCATTAAGGAAGAGAAAATCAATATCATGGATACAAAAGAAAGAGAGGTAACACAGCTAGATGAGGAAAAAATCTATGGAGAAAAAATTTAATATATTGGAAACCTTGGAGCTAAATGACAGAGAATTCAAGATAGAAATCCTAAAATCCTCAGAGATATACAAGAAAACACAGAAAGACAATTTAGGGAGCTCAGAAAACAACTCATGAACACAAAGAATATATGTCCAAGGAAATTGAAACTATAAAAACAAATCAAACAGAGATGAAAAAACCCAATTCACGAGCTGAAAAATGAGGTAACAAGCTTGCTAATAGAACAGGTCAGATAGAAGAGAGGATTAGTGAAATAGAAGACAAGCAACTTGAGGCACACAGAGAGAAGAAGAAAGAGACTCAAAAATTAAAAAAAATGAGATAGCCCTACAAGAATTATCTGACTCCATCAAAAAGAATAACATAAGAATAATAGGTATATCAGAGGGAGAAGAGAGAGAAAATGGAATGGAGAACATACTCAAACAAATAATAGATGAGAACTTCCCAAGCCTGTGGAAAGAACTAAAGCCTCAAATTCAAGAAGCAAACAGAACTCCGAGTTTTCTTAACCCCAACAAACCTACTCCAAGGCATATCATAATGAAATTGGCACAAACCAATGGCAAAGAAAAAATTCTCAAGGCAGCCAGGGAAAAGAAGAATACAACATATAAAGGAAGGCCCATTAGATTATCATCAGATTTCTCAGCAGAAACTCTACAAGCTAGAAGAGAGTGGACCCCAATATTTAAAGTCCTGAAAGAGAGGAACTTTCAGCCACGAATACTATACCCATCAAAGCTATCCTTCAAATATGAAGGAGAAATAAACATTCACAGATACAGAAAAGATGAGGGAATTTATCATCAGAAAACCCCCACTCCAGGAATTACTAAAGGGGGTTCTCCAATCAGATACAAAGAACAAAAAAAAACAGAGCCACAAGTAAAAGCTCCAAGAAGAACACAATAAAACCAAATTTAAACTGTGACAACAACAAAAAGAAAGGGGGGAGAGAGATGGAGATTAACAGTAGCAAAGGACGATGGAGTGCAAAAGTACTCACAAAATAGTTCGCTACAATGAACAGGGTAGGACCCTTTTCATTACTTAAAGGTAACCACCATTGAAAAAACCACCACAGAAGCACATGAGATAAAAAAGATAGCAACAGAGGAAAGATGTATGGAATACAACCAAATAAAAACAAAAGATAGAAAAACAAAAGAGAAGATCAAACAAGACACAAAACTAACAGAAAGCAAATCATAAAATGGGCAATAGGGAACTCACAAGTGTCAATAATTACACTAAATGTAAACGGATTAAACTCACCAATAAAAAGGCACAGAGTAGCAGAATGGATTAAAAAAGAAAATCCAACTGTATGCTGCCTACAGGAAATCATCTAAGTAACAAGGATAAAAACAAATTCAAAGTGAAAGGCTGGAAAACAATACTCCAAGCAAATAACATCCAAAAAAAAGCAGGTGTAGCAATACTCATATCTGATAATGCTGACTACAAGACAGCAAAAGTACTCAGAGACAAAAATGGCCATTTCATAATGGCTAAGGGACACTGAATCAAGAAGACATAACAATTCTTAATATATATGCACCAAACCAAGGAGCACCCAAAATATATAAGACAGCTACTTATTGACCTTAAAACAAAAACTGACAAAAATACAATCATACTTGGAGACCTCAATACACCGCTGACGGCTCTAGATCGTCATCCAACAGAGAATCAACAAAGATATAGTGGCCTTAAACAAAACACTAGAGCACCTGGATATGATAGACATCTACAGGACATTTCATCCCAAAGTGACTGAGTATACATTTTTCTCCAGTGTACATGGATCATTCTCAAGAATTGACCATATGTTGGGCCACAAAAACAACATCAGCAAATTCAGAAAAATCAGAAGTTGTACCAAGCATATTTTCTGATCATAAAGCCTTGAAACTAGAATTCAACTGCAAAAAAGAGGAAAAAAATCCCACAAAAATGTGGAAACTAAACAACATACTTTTAAAAAATGAATGGGTCAAAGAAGAAATAAGTGCAGAGATCAAAAGATATATACAGACAAATGAAAATGACAATACGACATATCAGGATCTCTGGGATGCAGCAAAAGCAGTAATAAGAGGAAAGTTCATATCAATTCAGGCCTATATAAACAAACAAGAGAGAGCGCAAGTGATTCACTTAACTTCACACCTTAAGGAACTAGAAAAAGAAGAACAAAGACAACCAAAACCAGCCGAAGAAAGGAGATAATAAAAATCAGAGCAGAAATAAATGAAATAGAGAACAGAAAAACTATAGAAAAAATCAATAAAACGAGATGGTTCTTTGAAAAGATCAACAAAATTGACAAACCCTTGGCAAGACTCACCAAGGAAAAAGAGAAAGAACTCATATAAACAAAATCCAAAATGAAAGAGGAGAAATTACCACGGACACCCGTAGATATACAAAGAATTATTGTAGAATACTATGAAAAACTTTATGCCACTAAATTCAACAACCTAGAAGAATGGATAAATTCCTAGAACAATACAACCTTCTAGACTGAGTCAAGAGAAGCAGAAAGCCTAAACAGACCTATTAGTAGAGAAGAAATAGAAAAAACCATTAAAAACCTCCCCAAAAATAAAAGTCCAGGCCCAGACGGCTATACCAGCGAATTTATCAAACATTCAAAGAAGACTTGTTCCTATTCTACTGAAAGTCTTCCAAAAAATTGAAGAAGAAGCAGTACTTCCAAACACATTTTATGAGGCCAACATAACCCTCATAACCAAACCAGGCAAGGATGGCACAAAAAAAGAAAACTACAGACCAATATCTCTAATGAATACAGATGCTAAAATACTAAACAAAATACTAGCAATCAGAATACAACAACATATTAAAAAGATAATACATCATGATCAAGTGAGATTCATCCCAGAATCTCAAGGATGGTTCAACATACGTAAAACGTTAATGTAATACACCATATCAACAAAACAAAGAACAAAAACCACATGATCTTATCAATAGACGCAGAAAAGGCTTTCGATAAAATACAACACAATTTTATGTTTAAGACTCTCAACAAAATGGTATAGAAGGAAAAATATCTCAACATGATAAAGGCCATATATGATAAACCATCAGCTAACATCATATTAAATGGCACTAAACTGAAGGCTTTCCCCCTTAAATCAGGAACAAGACAGGGTTGTCCACTCTCTCCACTCTTATTTAATGTGGTACTAGAGGTTCTAGCCAGAGCAATCAGACAAGACAAAGAAATAAAAGGCATCCATATCGGAAAAGAAGAAGTAAAGGTATCACTTTTTGCAGATGATATGATCCTATACATCGAAAACCCAAAGAATCCACAAAAAGACTACTAGAAACAATAAGCCAATTCAGTAAGGTCAGCAGGATACAAAATTAACATACAGAAGTCAATAGCCTTTCTATATGCCAACAATGAAACAATTGAGAAAGAACTCAAAAGAATAATCCCCTTCACGATTGCAACAAAAAAAATAAAATACCTTAGGAATAAACATAACAAAGAATGTAAAGGACTTATATAATGAAAACTATAAACCATTGTTAAGGGAAATCAGAAAAGATATAATGAGATGGAAGAAATATACCTTGTTCTTGGTTAGGAGAATAAATATAATCAAGATGGCCTATATTACCCAAAAGCAATATACAAATTTAATGCAATTCCATCAAAATTCCAATGACGATTTTTTTAAAGAAATGAGCAAAAATCATCAGATTTATATGGAACTATAAAAAAAACCCTGAATAGCCAAAGCAATCCTAAAGAAAAAGAATGAAGCTGAGGGGCATTACAATACTGACTTCAAATCTATTATAGGGCCACGACAATCAAAACAGCATTGGTATTGGCAGAAAAATAGACACTCAGACCAATGGAACAGAATAGAAAAACCCAGAAATAAAAAACCACATATATATAGTCAAATAATTTTTGATAAAGGGGCCAAAAACACACAATGGAGAAAAGAAAGCCTTCTTCAATAAATGGTGCTGGGAATAACTGGAAAGCCACATGCAAAAGAATGAAACTGGATTACAGTCTATCCTCCTGTACTAAAATTAACTCAAAATGTAAAATATCTAAAACATAAGACCTGAAACAATTAAATACATAGAAGAAGACATAGGTACTCACTCATGGACCTTGGTTTTAAAGAGCATTTTATGAATTTGACTCCAATGGCAAGAGAAGTGAAGGCAAAAATTAATGAATGGGACTACATCAGAATAAGAAGTTTTTGCTCAGCAAGAGAAACTGATAACAAAATAAAACAGAAAGCCAACTAAATGGAAATGAATTTTCAAACAACAGCTCAGATAAGGGCCTAATATCCAAAATATACAAAAGAACTCATAAAACTCAACAACAAACAAACAAACAATCCAATAAAAAAATGAGGAAGAGGACATTAGAACAGACACTTCTCCCAGGAAGAAATACAAATGGCCAACAGATATATGAAAAGATGCTCATCTTCGTTAGTTATTAGAGAAATGCAAATGAAAACTTCAATGAGATACCACCTCACACCTGTTAGATTAGCTATTATTAACAAGACAGGTAATAGCAAATGTTGGAGAGCCTGTAGAGAAAAAGGAACCCTCATCCACTGTTGTTGGGAATTGTAAAGTAGTACAACCAGTATGGAAGAAAGTATGGTGGTTCTCAAAAACTGAAAATAGAATTACCTTATGACCCAGCAATCCCTCTACTGGGTATATACCCCCAAAACTCAGAAACATTGATAGGTAAAGACACATGCAGCCCCATGTTCATTGCAGCATTAGTCACAGTGGCCAGGACATGGAAACAACCAAAAGCCCATGAAGATAAAATTAGAACCATACCTCACTTCATACATAAGAATAAACTCCAAATAAATCAAGAATCTTCATGTAATACATGAAACAATATAAGTATTAGAAAAAGCACCAGTAAATTCCTCTTTCGTGTCACTGTAGGAAGAGAGTTTCTAACTATGGTTCAAAATCCAGAGGCAGTAAAAGGAAACATTGATAAACTTGACATGATTTTTTAAATTGCAAGACAAACACCATAAAGTTAAAAGGCAGGTAGCAAACTGGAGTAAAATATTTGCACTATATGTATTCCAAATACCATAGAAAGCTAAAATCTCTAATATACAAGAACTCCTAAAAACTGAGAGACAACCAAAACCCAGTAGAAAAATAGTAAAAAAGATAGGAATAGACAATTCACAAAAATATATACAAATGGGCCTTCAACACATGTAAAGATGCTTAAACTCACTCATAATTAAATAAATGCAAATTAAAGCAACACTGAGTTACCATTTCTCACCTATCAGATTGGAGATAATGTCAAAATATGACAAGATAGTCAACTGGCCAGACTGTAAAGAAATAGGTATTCTCTTACATTGCTAGGAATGCAAACTGGAACAAATCTTCTGGATGGAGAATGTGGCAACATGTAACAAAGCTATATTTGTACTTACCCATACATAAGAGAGAGTTTAAATCAACTATGGCATAGCCAGTTTAACCAGTCTCCAAACTTATAATAGCTTTAACTATAGTTCAAGGAATCCCTAAAGTGCTGGATTCTCAAGAAGTAAAAGCTATTCTCTAACCCTGGGACAGAGACAACTGCAGAAACTCAGTTTCTTTGCTCGTTTCAATCTCTTAGGTAATTTCCTTCACCTCTCCACCCTCCCTTTCCCTTGTCACTTTCTGGGATACCATGGACTACTGCGTAACTGCATAAAGAACAAGAACAACCACTATGAACTGATAAGAAGCGATTTCCAGGATATATTGGTAAGTACAAGAAACAAAGTATAAAAGATTATCTCCAGTATGCTATCTTCATTATGAAATAATAGAAAATAAGAAAGCATGCAAGAAGAAATATAGGAAGAACAAATCAAACATTGATGGAAATAGTAATCCACAGTAGGTAGGCAGGGCTAAGGCAGAAAGAACAGGGTAAACTATAACTTTTTATATGTTTTTGATATTTAGAACCATGGTAATGCTTCACAGAGCCAAAAAGAAATAAACAATTAAAATAAACCTGGACATTGGGGAAGCCCAAAATGAAATTAGAACAGAGCTAACTTAACTGTATTACTAATGAATAACAACCACACTGAGGAGTTGGTGAAGAAAGAACTGACCCAAACTACTTTGGAAGACAATAGTTTATTATATGTGTAAGGCCAAAGAAAAAAGACAAAACTATTGTATTTTATTTAATTTGGTTTCACAGGGGCATGAGTTAGCAATTCTGAAACTATGGTTATGCATTCTAGATTTGAGTAGATAATAAAGATATTTTAAATAATAAAACATATGATAGATTTTATAATATCTACTATGAGTTAAGCCAGTGCTCCACATATATTGATTTTAATATATTGTGTAGTTCTGAATGTTCATCATTAAGATTGACCTTCTAGCAAATCATTCTAAATTGGTAAAACTACATATAAATGAAGACACCTTCCCTCTAAAGAAGTAAAATTACTGCTGGCATAATTATTTCCAACATAGGTTTGAAATTCAGACTCAGAAAAAAGACATTTTGTATTCTCAAGGAAGTAGGTTTAATAATTATCAACAATAATAGTTACTACATATTGAGTATTCTTGGCACCATGTGCTTTTCACCAGTATTTCATTTAACCTTCTTTAAACAGACTTTTATGCTGCTTAAAGGTTAGGATGTGTTTACAGAGTAGAAAGTGAAGATAGAATTGAAGTAACTGCCCCAATCTCAATCTATCTAACATCAGAACTCTCAGATATAGTCATCATTTCATATTCTTCAAGCCTGCCAACATGGTTGCTTGATTCCTGTACTATTATTGCTTTATTTTCGTACTCTCTATTATGAGTACCACAGAACAAGGAACGCTATGGACTTTCAGCATTCCATCAGGAGAAGAGCAGGATAGATTCATTTTTTCTTATCTAGTAAGAGCGTGGGGTTACTTATCTTTGTGATCTTATTTGGCACCTTATATTTTCCAGAACTCAGTCCATTTAATATACTCCTTAAAGGAAAAGACAGAACATAATGGAAAAAAGTATTTCTAAGATTCTACTAAAAAATTTCAGAAACTGGAAATGATTACATCTTTTAGTAGAAGGCTTATTTTTAAAGTTTAACCAGTCTCCAAACTTATAATTGCTTTAACTATAATTCAAGGAATCCCTAAAGTGCTGGATTCTCAAGAAGTAAAAGCTATTCTATAACCCGGGGCCAGAGATGACTGCAAGGAACTGTTTCTTTGCTCATTTCAATCTCTTAGAAAACTTCCTTCACCTCTCCACCCTCTCTTTCCCTTGTCACTTTCTGGGGTACCATAAATTCAGCCAAAACAAAAGTCAGGTGACTATAACCAGAGTCATTTCCTTAATTCACAGATTATAGAGGAGAAATGCAAAGTTAAACATTATTCAGGCTCAAAAAATACTTAAATAAGCAGCCAAGTGTAGACATCAGAGAAAAAGTGCTATGCTTGGAAGAACTCCTGGATACCTTACTCAATAGAAGTCCCCTCTCCTCCCAAATTATTCCTTTAAAACAAATAAACTCACTAATTTCTGAACAGTAGTGTGCCCTGCATCACAGCTTTCAACCCACAGCTGTGTAGTTGCCCTATGTACTTAAACACTCCTACTGTGTATTCTCCAGAGGATAGTGCAGACTTTTCAGAAAAATAGATTGGCTCTAGAAACAGGTGACCTCTACCAGAAGTAGCTATGGGGTGATTACCTAAAAGAAATCTTCAATGACCAAGCTCCCTGGGGAAATATTTCAGATTCAGCATATGGTATATGGCTTCCATATTTTACTGACCATTCAGACCTAAAGTCCTAAGAAATGACAAAAAAAAACCAAAAAAAACAAACAAACAAAAAAAACACCCAAAAACCCATGGGATTTTGTTGCAAATTCTGTATAATTATTTATAGATGATATTGTGTTAAGCATTCTTGTAGGTGTGACATAAATCTGGACTTGAGAAAATGTATTTTTTAAATTTAAGTTCATGTCATTGTTGTGGGTTTAATTGTGGGAAAAACTATACAGTAAATTTAGGTTGTTCCAACTTACTTTGAATTAGACAGTGCAGATGAATTGTTTCTGAAATAGAACTTGTTGACAACTCACCCATTTTTTCAAAGTTGTTGATTTCTTCCTAAATTTTAAGTTTCAAGATTATATCATTAAAAAAAATCTGTTTTTTATTTAATGACCTGTCTTTTGAAGAATAAATCTGAGGTAGGTTATGAAAATGCACATAGCACTATCAGATTTTTTTCCCCCCTAAAGATAAAGAAATTAGAACAAAGTGCAAGGAGGAAAAAGGAAAGCCTGGGCAAGTTAATTTACAGAAATGCATGTCTCAAGTTTCTGCAGAGGAAGAAGGAAAACCACATGGGAAATTCTAGACTCCCTGAAAGCCAAAGCTATAAGGGAAATACAGTGAGCTGTGGAATTCATGCTGTCCAAAACCAGGGATAATATGTAGAATAATTAACAGCTGGGATAGGTCAAGCCCTGACTGTTTGAGGTCCACCTTTAAAGGTTGTATGGCACCAAAATATGTACAATTTTGCCAATAAGAAAAGCCATCCCTTTGAGTTTGCCACTCTTAGATTAAAATTGTGAGTATATATATATTTAGAAAACAATTCTTCTGTAAATCAAACTCTTTGATTAAAAGAAAAGTGTTTTTTCTTTGTTTTTCATGCCTTCAAACAGAAACTTAGTCAACACTGCAAGTTAAAATTTAAATCTTTGACTTCAGTTGGTGATATTTCTAGGTTAAAAGTAGGAGAAAACCTTCCAGATATGTCTCTTTGCCTTATTTCCTCTTATAAATCTCGTATGTAAATACTCAGACTTGCAGAGAGTTTATTTTATAGCAAGATTTTCTTTAATCTGAATCCCAGTGAGGGTATCTTTGGCATGGAAACACTAGAATGCAACAAAATTGAGAAAGATGAGTTCCATGAACAGACTTCTAATTAAGCATTGAATGAACGTGTTGTCTTCAGTTCCCTGGGAAATGGCTTCCATAACAGCTCCTCAAAGAGAAACCAGCAAAATAGAAAGGACTGTACAGAAGTGGAAATTCTGCAGAGTAACATGAGGAAGTATGTTTATTCCTCACACAATCAATTTCATTCTTGGGAAGGGGCAGCAAAAAAAGAAGTGTTGGGAACAAAGTGAGGGTTGCACCCTAATCTCCCCATGGCTTCTCATGGAAATTATTTTTAAAGAAATTGATTCCAATCATGTGGAGAGGTTTGAGAAATGTGCTTTCCCTAAGTGCCTGTAACCCCAACTGAAAGGGGGACTTCCCAGATTTTTCTAAATGAAGACTTCCAGGAACACAACAATCATTTCCAGATTCTACAGTCTGTGCTTACATTAACTCTTCCTTCACAAGTAACTATAAAGCGTGAGGGACATTGAGAACTTTGACCAAGTAATGTAAATTGACTTAAGTGATCTTTGTTTTAACAGGTCCATTAATTTTAATCAGATTCTGGGCTTTAATAGGCAATCTTTTTAAGTTTTTAACTTAAGTTCTGGGAACCACTAATAGACTTTGACAGGAAGGAACAATGAAGAAGACCAGGAATGGGTGTCAGACAGTGGAAGAAAAAAAAAAAAATAGAAGAACAGATGGGAAAAATAAGAAAGAAAAGAGGTAGCAAGTCATACATTTCCTGTGGTATGAAGGTAATACATGATTCTGAGATTTCAGACAAACGTTCTATAAAGATAAAACGAGATTTACCGTTTCTGGGATAAGAGTAAATTTCCTCTAGAATAAGGGTTTCAGCCTGGGTCCCTAGACCCTTAAAAGTCTCCTTGTATAGGTTGAGGGGAGTCCACGAATCCCTAGAAATGGTAAGCAACATGTAGTGTGTGCACACGCATGTGGGGTCTATGGTTATATCAGTTTCTCAGGAGTTCTTTTGCATAAAAGGAGTTAAAACAGTGCACAAAAAAAAATTTCTTTGTAATTTAGCTGAATCACCACCTGAAGTTCTTGATTCACTTAAGTGTGGAAGGATCCATTACCTTATTTCTGAGAAAGTTAATCCATAAATCTCAGATCTGGAAAAAAATGGAAATGTTTTCAATTTCAAAAAGAGTAATGTGGCCTATTTCCTTGCCTTTAGAAAGGGCTTCAGTCTAAAATAAATGAAAATAAAGTCATTTTTTAAACTCTGCAGAGCAGATTTTCGATCCTCTTTTTTTTTTTTTTTTTTGGTAATCTATTCATTGTTTACATTTCTCCATTCCTCATTACAAAGTTCTTCTTTCTGTCTACCCTAACTCACTCATGTTACAAAATAATTTGGTCTCTTGTTTAGCAATCCAGTATTTTTGGATACTAGTATTAAATTCACCTTCAATTTCTTTCCCCCAGTACTTTTGGTCTTTCCACCTGAGTCATTCTCACATTCATTAATCATCCTTATGGCTGTCATCTGAACCTATTCCAATGCTTCATGCTTGTCTATAAATTCAGATGCCAAGGCATTAAAAAAAAGATTGATAAAACCCTTAGTTAATTGTTGAACTTCTCTATGGTTTCTATAGTTAGTTAGCATCTAAGACTTTCCAGAAACTAATAATGATAAGATTGCTCTCTGAGGGTGAAATTATATACATAATCAATATAAAATGACACAGGCTCAGATAGATTTCATTGGGGATAGAAATCCAGAATCAACAGGATGGTCACTTGATTAAAGATTGGTTAGCCATGAAAACTTGAAAAAGCAGAACCATAGTCAGATCTTTGCAGTGCCCACCCAAACAGTGGCGAGAGAGAAGGGTGTTGGTCAGATTACTCTGATAACCTGGTCATGCTTTGAGGAGATAGCTGCAGTAGCTCTGAGTTCTGCTGTCACTGCACATTTAAACACATACCACAGAACCCACTGTTAATTTAGATGCTCATGTTGTCTACAAGAATGAGACCTGCATGGCCAGGTGACCAGAAAAAATGCCCACCTCTCCTCATACTCCTGGAAGCCCTAATTCCTATGTTAGATTCTTTATTCCCATCATATTTGCCACATTCAGACAATGGTGTGCCTCCATTTATCCAGTTTCCTAAAGACGTATGTGACAAATTCATTCTTTATTAACCTTGCTCTATTCCACAATAAAATACAGAAACCTTTTTACCTAGAAGTTGAAGTGCTGAAGGGGAGGTAAATATAAAATTTATTTGTTATTATGCCAATAGTTACTTGATTAAAGAAAAACTTTTTTCTTTATTGCATTTTGGCATTTTCTTCCTAGCATTGAAAAGTATAGACAGATTTACAAGTATATTATTGACTTCTAACAAGTTCCATCTCAAAAATCTGATGACTCACCCTAGACAAATTTTACTTAACTCCTTGACTGTGAAGAATGAAAAGGATCAAACTGCTAATATACATTACCTACATTTGAACAAAGTCACTCTGAATGAAGTCTGACATAACAGAATTTTAAAAATATTTTAAAAAATGTTTTAGAGAGTAGAGAGAAAGAGAGAGATAGAGAAAGAGAGAAGGGGGAAGGAGTAGGAAGCATCAACTTCCATATGTGCCTTGACCAGGCAAGCCCAGAGCTTTGAACCAGCAACCTCAGCATTTCAGCTTGATGCTTTATCCACTGTGCCACCACCACAAGTTAATATCCAAAATACATAAAGAACTCACAAAGCTCAGCAACAAGCAAACAATCCAATTAAAAAATAGGGAGAGAACCTGAACTTCATCCAAGAGGACATACAAATGGCCAACAGATATATAAAAAGATTCTCATCTTCACTAGCTATTAGAGAAATACAAATCAAAACTATAATGAGATACCACCTCACACCCATTAGGTTGGCTATTATCAACAAGACAGGCAATGGAGAGAGGCTATGGAGAAAAAGGAACTCTCATGAACTTCTGGTGGGAATGAAAATTAGTCAAACCATTAAGGAAGAAAGTATGGTGGTTCCTCAAAAAATTAAGAATAGAATTACTATATGACCCAGCAATCCTTCTACTGGGATTCTACCCCCAAATCGAAAACATCGGTATATAAAGACACTTACACTCCCATGTTCTTCGCAGTATTATTCACAGTGGCCAAGACATGATAACAACCAAAGTTGCCCTCAATAGAAGAATGGATAAAGAAGTTGTGGTATATACAATGGAATACTACTCAGCCATAAGAAATGATGACATAGTGACATTTATGCCAACATGGATGGACCTTGAGAACATTATACTGAGTGAAACAAGTAAATCAGAAAAAGCTAAGAACTGTATGTTTTACACATAGGGGGGATGTAAAACTGAGATTCATGGACATAGATAAAAGTGAAGTGATTACCAGGAGGAAGGGGCCCTGGGGAGGGGGTGGGAAGAAGGGTATAAAGAGGGACAAATATCAGGTAATGGGAAATGATTTGACTTTGGGTGATGGATATACAACATAAGCAACAGTTCAAATGCTATAAAAATGTTTACCTGAAACCTAGGTACTCTTATTGATCAATGTCACCCTGTTAAAGTTAATTTTCTAAATAAAATTTAAAAATTAAAAAAATAATAATGAAAATATTTAGGAAATTAAAAGAAATGCTATAAATCAGTGTTTTTCAACTGCTGATCCATAGACCAGTCTGCCAGAAGTTCCGTACTGGTCCACAAAAAAAAAATTAACCACCCTGATGTTGTGTGATGATTATCGATCCAATGATCTTAATTGAATTCACTTATGCTCAGAGTGATTTCTGCCTTAGCAGTCCCCAAAATAATTCTCCTATTTTCACTGGTTCCCAAGTGTAAAAAAGTTGAAAACCACTGCTATAAATCATATAGGGAATGTAAAATAATTCAACAAAATTTCTTAAGTGGGTACATCGTTAAGACGTTCATGAAATAGGCAACACTAAAATTATTCTCTCTGTCAAGGGGTCAGTTAACAAGTAGAGGATGAACATAACTGACACCATCTCTTTTATTCAGGTCTTATGAGCTTCATTTGCAATAATAATTTGGAGATATCTGCTCTGTGTTCACAGCAATCTATGTACCTCCAGTCAGTGGCATCCCTAGTATCTCTGACATACAGAGAACATTTTTCCTCTATACAACGAAATTATTTTCCATAATAACTATGATGTAAAACAAATAAAAAGAATGGCCTGAAAAAATGCAGATTATAAAGCTTTCTTTTATTGACCCTAATAGATATAATCATACCAGCATGAATACTACAGTATTAAAAAAGAAGAAAGTAATGGATTACTTTCTCAATGTTCTCAATTTACTCAAGATCCTTTTGGAGGAAGAAGAGGGAAAACATACCTATGTTGGTTCGTCACTGTCATGAATAGTTAACATTACTATTACTAGTAGGTCATGGTTTTGAGCTTTAGCTTCTATAAACTTAAGACTTTTAAACACAAATGAAAACTCTAATTGGTTACATAAAGTGACAGAATTTAATGATCTCAAGTTCTATTTGGCCCTGGCTGGTTGGCTCAGCTGTAGAGTGTCAGCCCAGTGTGTGGAAGTCCTGCGTTTGATTCCCAGTCAGGGCACACAGGAGAAGCAACCATCTGCTTCTCCCTCCCTCACATCTCTCTCTTTCTCTTCCCCTCCCACAGCCATGGCTCAAATGGTTCAAGCAAACTTGGTCCTGGGCACTGAGGATGTCTCCATGGTCTTGGGACCAGGTGCTAAAATAGCTCTGTTGCTGAGCAAAGAAGCTACAGCATAGCCAGGCAGAGTATTGTCTGGTAGGAATTTGCTGGAGGGATCCCAGTCAGGGTGCATATAGGAGTCTGTCTCTGCCTCCCCACCTCTCATTTAATAAAAAGAAAAAGGAAAGAAAGGAAAATAAAGATCTATTTTATTGGGAATAGTGTAGGGAGCAAGGCTAGAAGCAAAGAAATTCCCTAAAGTCTACTGTGGCAGTTTTGGCAAGAGATAATGGCAAGTTATTCTCCAGTGACAACAATAAAGAGCTAGAAACGGGGACAAATTCTGGTTATATATTAGAGTGTGTGTATGTGTGTGTGTGTATACACACAGATATAAGTATGTGTGTATATGTATGATTGTATGTATAAAATATATTATAACTGGATGCATGGGAAATGAATGGCTGCTCAACTGCAGAGCTGGCAAAAACTTGTGGTCAACCAGGGTTGGAGTCTTCCCAGGGCAATATATGAGAGGAGAGATGAGCAAAAGTAAAGGCTTGTGTAAGACAGTGATTATAAAAATGTATCCTACATATATGTGAGATCATATGATATTTTTCTTTCTCTGCCTGGCTTACTTCACTTAACATAATAATCTCCAGGCCCATCCATGCTGTCACAAAAGGTAAGATTTCCTTCTTTTTCACAGCCATGTAGTATTCCATTGTGTATATGTACCAAAGCTTTTTAATCCATTCATTCACTGATGGACACTTGGGCTGTTTCCAGATCTTGGTTATTGTAAACATTGCTGCAATAAACATGGGGGTGCATATCTTCTTTTGAATCAGTGATTTGGTATTCTTAGGATATATTCTTAGAGGCAGAGACAGAGTCACAGTGACCAGAGGGACAGCAGTCAGAGAGAAGGGGGATGAGGGGATGGGATCAGAGAAGGTAAAGGGATTAGTGAAACTATATATACATAACTCAGAGATATAGATAACAGGATAATAAATCTGAGAGGGTGACAGAGGGAGTTAGGGGAACAGGGGGCAAAGGGGAATAAAAAGGGACACAGGGGTGGGGGTGAGGGAGTTATATTCAGTGGGAGACTTGAATCCATATAAACACAATAAATTAAAAATTATTAAAAAAATTTTTTAAATGTATCCTACAATCTTGGAAATGAGGATACCAGTAGGTGGGCGATGGAGAGTCAAAAAGCAATAGAATCAATGGATCAAAGGTTTCTATTGTTAGTCATGTAGTGAAGGTGCTACAGTAATCACTAGCTTCATAACTCTTGGTAAATTATTCAACAATTTTTCAAAGCCTGAATTTCCTGATCTGGAAAATAGGAGTACTTTCCAAATGGGTGGTATTCAATTGATTCATGTATGTAAAACATTCAGTGTAGTGCCTGCTACCTAGTAAATGCTCAGTAAAGAGTTACTAGAATTATTATAAACCCATATCCTCCTTTAACCTCTCTGGGCCTCAGTTTCTTTGATTTGTACTTAATTGCAACACCTATAAAAATTAGAATGTGACTGTGCTTTTTATGTCAATTCTTCCCTGTCTGGGGATTGGATAAAAGTAAATAATTTCAAATTCATGAAACTATCATCACATGTTAGTGTTCAGAACACCTCTGTCCCCAATAAGTTACACTTAGCAGTTTTAGTCAGTTAAAAGAGGACTTTGGGAATCATTTAGACATCTTTTACTTTTAGGAAATGAGGTGACCCTGAGACTTAGATCCCAAAGGTGATGATACCAGTGGAGTCTACATATTGGCCTCTCAGACTTTATGTTGCTCTCCGCTGACTGGTTCTCCAGAGCAAGGCTCTGTGTCTGACTCAGAGAAACCTGTCTTCCCAGGACAGGCCTCTGGGAGCAGTTTGGTCATTTTCAAAGGCTGCATTAACCTTTCAGGCACCAGTTAGTGGATTAATGTTTTGATGCACTAAATGGTACCCTAGTGGTTCCTTCAGAGAGGATACAGACTTTAAAAAGAAATTGGGCTACAAATTTTGTTGTTTCTTAGAAAAAAAGAGCCTTAGTATTTGCATTTATCTTTACAACATTTCTCTGAGGACCACATGATGCAGGAAAACCCCATTATTATTCTGGTATCAAGAGACAGGAATAAAACTTGCATGATGGTATTAAGAGCTATACAAGTAATGTAATGTACTGTGTGGTCTAATAGAATCATTCATAACAATGGTTTTCTAAACTCACAAGAATTGGCCCTTTTACAAATATAAGTGTGAAAGATATGTTCAGTGATCCAAAGATGTAATTATTTCAAGTAATCGATAACATATTTTTGGTATCTAACTCTCATTTGAGTATTTTATATTGGTTTAATTATTTCCTCTTTACAACAACCTGATGGTTCTACTATTATCCTTCCTGAATTATGGATAAGTAAATGAATACATAGAGGTTAAGAGACTTGCTAATATTGCTAGTAGGGTGTAAAACCAGGATTCAAATTCAGACAGTCTAACTTCACAGCCTGGGATCCTAATCATGAATTACAACCATGTGTTTTCAGACTTGTTTGGTCATGTTTCACAAAAGGAATTAACTTTATATTGTAAGCCAGTAGAAAGTTTTAAAAGTAATACCTGTCCTAACAATGAACACTTCCAATATTTTCCTTTTCATTCTATTCCATCCTGTTATTGAGAAATGCTAGTTGACACTTACTAAATTTATTTTTATGACTCAATAATGAATTATGTTACTCAGTTTTCCAAACACTGCACTAATTATGTGGCCTCCTAAACAGAGGAGTCAGGAATTCATAAAGAGCCTGCACTGGAATTGAATGGAAGCTGAAAATGTCTTCTCTCTCAGTCCCTGCCCATCCTCCAACCCCACCTGAGCCCAGTTAAATGCTTAGCTTGCAGGGGAAGGTCAAGGAGAAGAGAAAAAAATTGATCGCCCCAAATGTCCTAATTCCTCCTCAATTGTTTTCTTTCTTTTGTTATATCATACAAATTATGCCTGGACCATTTTAACAGAGAATTAAAAACATCACTCAAAAATCCAATTCCCCTGATCCCTAGAATAATGACTTTTTTTTTTACTAATGAAACATGCAAACTACTGTCAAGTCTATTAATAGTCTCAATTTTTAATCTCTCAGATGATGGAGCATTAAGGTTTCCATGGCAGCAGCTTCCAGCTGTTGGGGGATCCCAGGCTTTCAGTCGTGTGACAATTAGAGTGAAGTATTGCTGAGACTTTCCAGTGTTTCTGTGTCTTTATTATGCAGCATTCAGTATTTTTAAAAGCACTGATTATCATAATGTATTAGTTTAAGGAGCTTGACATGTTGGTACCTATCCTGGGAGAAGATAGTAATTTCTCGCAACCTGTCACCAGGAGCTACCTGACATATCTGGAGTGATGATCTGGGTGTAGTCATTATCTTCAGTGTTTGGCTTATAAATTAATAGAAGTCTTCATGAACTCCATTATAGACGGTTTGTGTTGCAGTACTCTAATGATTTTTGATGAAGATAAAATCCAAGGATCTAAGACAAGACTAGAAAGGCCTTTTTCATCTCTAGTGTACATACATCAGAAAGCTGCAATGAGCAATGCAGCCTAGTTATTTTGTTGAAAACTAACAAGATTTTTGGATTAAGTATAGCTAATGGAAGAATGACAGATAGCAAGTGAGTGGCAAAACAAATTTAAATATTGAGTTATAATCAGCTACCACCTAATGCCACTGATCATATGATGCACAGTAAGTGATCATCAAGTTCTAACTATTCTAATTTCAGTAACTTGAAGGGCATGGCTGAAGTTACTTTTTATAAGAAAAGGTTTGAGTAACAAAGAAGAAAGAGAAATAAAGGGAGAAAAGGGGGACACATTAGTGAGAAATTTGAGAAAAATAGACCAGGTACTCAAATGTTGATTACCTAAATTACAGTATTTATACAAAACATCTTATGAGGTAGGTTATCAATGGCCCCATTTTATTGATGAGGTGACAAAAAACATATGACAGAGTCAATGCTTTGTGTTAATCACAACTATTTCTATTTCTTCTTGGATATACACACCCAGAGCTAGGTAACATTTCTTACCCTGCCTTGTAATTAAAGGTGATTGACATCCAGCTAATTAAATACAGGCAGATATGATAGGGTATCTCCTCCCATCTGTTTGCTAACTGTTGATGCTCAAGATGACCTTGTGAGTCACACATTGAAGATGGAGACACATCTGTCAACCTGGTTCTCTAAATGGCTATGCGGAAAAAAAATTGCTTTGTACACCCTTATTGGAATGTCACAAAAGCAATTAATATACTTTAATGTGTTGAATCACTATATTTTTATGTTGGGATTCTTGGTGAGAACCAACAGCAGTGCTAATTATTTTGCCTAATATAATAAAAAAACAGTACCTTTAATGTAGTGTGTTGCTGTATCACAAACCTAAAGTATCTAGCATTGGCAAGGAACCTAATATATAAGGCATAAGGAGGATAACAATCAATGCTATGCTGTGGGAGAATGTTAAACATTTGAGAGAACTGCAGTAACGTGGAGAACAGACCATGTGCCTACTGAAGCGATCATTCTGGAGAAACTGGTTGGAAAGAATGAATAGATGAGTGTGTATTGGTGATCTTGGTAGAGTTTGTATGGCAGTGAGTGAAAAAGATACACACAAGAAAGAATGGCCTATGGGAACTGGCCAACTGCTTCTATATCTTAAGATTTGAAGATTTAATATCAAAAAAGCCTTTGAGACAAAAACAAAACAAAACATTAAAACTTAGTCTCTCAGCAAAATCACATTAAGCTTGTGGTCTTCCCTCTCAAGATTAATAGTCTCAAAATATCCGTCACTTGGTTGATAGAGATAGGATTGGTGAAGGAAAGAGGAGAAGCTAAGAAATAAGTTTGAGAATCATATGTGGCAAAAGATATGTTGTGAGGTTACTGAGATTTTAAGGGAATTTTATTACCAAAAAAATAAAAACAAGCATGGACTTAGAAAGTCTTTGACTTCTGTGACTTAAAAAAAAAAATCCTTGAGCCTTCAATCTTCCACCCACAGGGAGCTCTACGACTTCCAATGAAAGCATACCAGCTGCTGTATTCTGCTATGACCAAGGAAGAGAGAGAAAAAGGAAGAATGCCCTAGAGAATGGATCCAGGGCCATGGAGTTCTTAGCTTCCTACCAGACAGAAGAATCAAGTTTAATCAAGGGCTAATGAGGAACCTGAAAAACTTTGCAATGCCAGGCCATGGAGTCCCGCATCGCTCTGTACCAGTCACTGCTGTGTCTTCCGTTCCTCCCTGTTCAGAACAAAACTGTGTATTGCTGCTGTCCTTCCCCTGCGCCATCACTGTATGGTGTCTTTTGAATAAAAAAATCACCACACCATGAAGTGCCACATCCAGATGGCCACACCAGCCTAAAGTCCTAGACTTAGAGTGGATGCAGTGGCTGGATGGGACTTGGGATTGGGTAGCTTGGCAAGGGTATAAGTGTGTTCTAGGTAGAGGGAGAAGAATAAAGCAGATATTTAGTGACCAAATGCGAGTACTAAGGCAAAGACAGAGCTATGTGTCCACCAGACCCATTTACTTTTTTCCTGGCATGCAGGTCAGCATCCTTCTTAGTTAATAGGGTCATTCAACATAGTTCTGACCAAAGAGATATAGGCAGAATAGATGTGTACATCACATCCAGGCCTATTCATAAAATCTATGTCACAATCTTCTACTTTCTCTCTCCTCCTCCATTTTCATTTGGATGTTAATAATTAGGGAAAAAGCGAGTGCTACGCATTGAGGAGAACAGATTCTTTATCAACCTGGCTCCTTCAGTAGTTATATGGAGAAAAGCACACCTTCCCCTCCAAACCACACTGGACTGCATAAGAATGTTTAGAGCAGGGCCCTGGCTGGTTGGCTCAGTGGTAGAGCGTCGGCCTGGCGTGCAGGAGTCCCGGGTTCGATTCCCAGCCAGGGCACACAGGAGAAGCGTCCATCTGCTTTTCACCCCTCCCCCTCTCCTTCCTCTCTGTCTCTCTCTTCCCCTCCTGCAGCCAAGGCTCCATTGGAGCAAAGTTGGCCCAGGTGCTGAGGATGGCTCCGTGGCCTCTGCCTCAGGCGCTAGAATGGCTCTGGTTGCAGCAGAGCAACGCATCGGATGGGCAGAGCATCGCCCCCTGGTGGGCATGCTGGGTGGATCCCAGTTGGGCGCATGCGGGAGTCTGTCTGACTGCCTCCCTGTTTCCAACTTCAGAAAAGTACAAAGGAAAAAAAAAAGAATGTTTAGAGCAGTTTTACTTATAATCCTCAAAACCTTGAAGCAGCCAAGATGCTCTTCAATAAATAAATGGATAAACAAGCTGATACAATGGTATATCTTTCAGAAATAATAAGTAATAATCAAACTATGCAAAGATATGGATGAATCTTAAATGTATACTGCCAGGTGAAAGAAGCCAGTGAAAAGGCCTATCTTTCATATGTATGACATTCTGAAAAAGGCAAAATGATAGTGATGTTAAACAAATCACCAGTTTTCAGTCGTTGAGGCAGGGGTGGGTTGGAGGAGGACTGAATAAGTGAAGTACAGGGGATTCTTTTTTTAGGGCAATAAAACTATTTCGTATGATACTGTAATGGTGGACCCATTATACAACGTATTTATTAAAACCCTTTGAATTTTATAGCATAAAGAGTGAACCATATTATACGCAAATTAAAAAGGAATCATTTAAGAGCTCAGTGGACCACAGGATGGATGGCAGACTACGACAAAACAATCTAACTTACTACAAATTTATGAAATAACTTCACTAAAGGGAGAAAGGTGGTTTCTTATGTGATTTTGGAAATAAGGGGAGTCTAGAAGACTAAACACAAAAGGGACTGTGTCAAAACTTTATCTTATAGTTGATAAAGTTGTTTCCCACAGTGAAACAGGTTAATAATTCTAAGATCAGTATTCCTGGAATTGAATAACTAAGTAAATGGATGGCAGATGGTGGAATCCAGGTATCTCACTCACTGTTGGAATGAAAAGTTACAGATAAGACAGGAGAAAGTCTAGAATATCTATGAGGTATTAGACTAAAGTTGGAGATGTGAGTATAAACTCATGTTTATCTTTTTATAGACATAGTTGGCAACATTTGGAAATATATATAAATATGTGTCTATACATAGGTTAGTATACACACATGTATTTACTTGTTCTACCAGCTGAGAATACCTAGAAGTAACAACACTTCAGTAACAACAAGCAAAACTTGCACTCAGATCTTGGTAATACCATTCTTCAACCAAAGGAACCAAGACTGCTTGGAGAAATGGCTAATTCTAGGACTGGGGCAGGAAATATGCAAGGTGAGCCTGGGTCATCTGAAAAGTCTCCCCACGGTCAAAGCTGGAACAATTTAACCAACAAAAAAGTATTAAATTATATCTCAAGTATAAAATAAATATTTATGAGCCCATAATGATCTATATAAGTGATTGAATCAATAAACAAGTGGAGGGACAATTCTCCCATACAGACAAATTCCAACTAATCTATGTAGATAAACCCACCTTCAAAAAAGAGCAGTATGACTCCCTACTGCTTAAGTGTGGGCTGCACATAGTGACTCCTCTACAGAGAAAACAGTATGGAAAGATAAAAAAAATAGAACTATAGTGGAGAAACCTGACAAGTACTGCCTGAGCCAGCTAATCAAGGTCAACATCAGTAGTGCCAAGTCATATTGATAGTATGTACTTTTGATAAGATGTGGCAATTTACCTATGTGAGAGTTTTCCACAAAACTTACAACCCCAGCTGAACCATAAGATAAATATCAGACAATTGAAGTTCATGCTACAAAATACCTGGTCAGTACTCATCACAACTGTCAAGGTCATTAAAAACAAGTCTGAGAAACTGGCACAGACAAGAAGAGCTTAAGGAGACACAATAACTAAATACAACATATTCTGGATGGGATCCTGGAACAGGAAAATTATGTTAGATAAAAACTAAGAAAATCTGAATAAAATCTTGACTTTAGCAAATAATAATATATTAGTATTGGTTTATTAATTGTGCCAAGTGTACCATATTAATTTGTTAATAATAGGAGAAACTATGCCTGCATATATAGGAACTCTCGGTACTATCTTTGTAACTTCTGTATATCTATATCTGTTTTAAAATTGCAAGTTTATTTAATTTTTATTTTAAAAATAAAGGAAGCATACTAGGTTATTAAGATAATTTATTCTTTTGTTAATCCTTTCTCAAGCTATAAGTAAAGGGACAGAGGGTTTATAAGGTTACTTCCATTTCTAAGATTCTATAATTCCATGATATAAATTATTCAAGAAATTTATCTTAAGCAAAAAATCCTAAGAATATCGGCATTAACAACTGTCCAGTTTCTCAATATGCATCCCAACAATTTTACCATTAATTTTAAAAACTTCAAAGCCTGTTTAACAATTAGATAAAAAATGTTAATTTTTATATTTTTATTAACAATAATTGATATGCAGTATTTGCCAAATCTTTTCTCAAATAATCTCCACAAAAGGAAGAAATCTTTTCTACTCTAGAGTGTTGACTGAAAGTGAAGTAGTATGGCATGGGAAAAGGGTTGCTTTTCTTAAACAGGCCCATTATATTTATCTGGAGAGCAGTGGTATATGCAGCCAAGTAAACTCACTAGGAGGGGGCCTGATTATGAAAGAATACAACTGAAAGGTACTGCTGTGGCTTCACATTAGTAAGCTTGATGATTGGCGGTGAGCGAACCCTTTGGGAATACCAAGTGTGGAGAATGAAAGGTAAAAGAGAACTTTCTATTTCTATTCTAAAATGATAGCTACCGTTTCCTAATGCTGTACTGTATGTAATGGGTGGAGAAGAGGCAGAGGGTGGTAATTATAACAAAGGTTCTCAGATGGTGGTTGTTGGGGGAATAGCTGACCTGCAGCGAGAAGACACAATGGATGAAAGACTATTAGTAGTTGTATCTGGTCACATGTTTAATCAACTGAAGAGCATTAGAGCTCATCTATGACTGACATATAAATGAGGATCTGCTGAGAGATGGGGGAAGAACAGGATTTTGTGAATTAGTGTTTGTAACAATTCTGCTTCTGGTATAAAAGGGAAGATTTCTCAAATAAATTGGTAACTTTAATACCAACCTATATTTCTTAAAATTTTTCATGAAGAGTTTTAAGAAAAGCTGAGAAAAGACTGAGATGAAATCAGAAGAACCTTGTTTGATTTATGCAGTGAGAGTTTTAAAACTCCAAACAAGCACTACAATTTTATCGAGCAGTTTTATGTTCCTCTATTATCTTCCATTCTTTGGAGACAAGAGGAAAGTAAAAACAAGGCGCCGTTACTATTCAGCAACTTGACCCCAATCTAACAGCAGAGCCAGAGCAGGTAAGCAGACCTGGAAAACTAGGGGATCCGAATGTTTGGAAATATCAGGACAATAGGTGCGCTCACCGGAAGGAAGGCCAGTAAAAAAAAAAAAAAAAATTGATCTCTAAAGTATGCTTAAAGAAATGCAATTTTGTTGTTTATGAGTATTTAAAGCAAATTATACAGTAAGGGATATCTTTAGAATGGTGACAACTCCAGTGCCATGCGGACTTTTCCTGGACTCCTGCTCCCTGTGACAGCTCCTAACAAACTGAACTGTGGTTGGGTTGATTTTTCAGGGACTTGGCATGGTGATGGGACCAACTTGGACTTGGTGAACATGTTAAGGACACTACTCTTTTATGGATTCTTGCTGTATTGGCCAAGAGTTTGCTTAAAGGTTTTTAATCACTGTAAAAAAAATAGAAGACTGGATAAAGAAGATGGGGCACATATACACCATGGTATACTATTCAGCTAGAAGAAATGATGACATCGGATCACTTACAGCAGAATGGTGGAATCTTGATAACATTATGTGGAGTGAAATAAGTAAATCAGAAAAAAACAAGAACTGCAGGATTCCATACATTGGTGGGACATAAAAACGAGACTAAGAGACATGGACAGGAGTGTGGTGGTTACGGGGGGTGGGGGGAGGGAAGGAGGGAGAAGGGGAGGGGGAGGGGTACAAAGAAAACTGGATAGAGGGTGTCGGAGGACGATCTCTCTTTGGGTGATGGGTATGCAACAGAACTAAATGACAAGATAACCTGGAAATGTTTTCTTTGAATATATGTACCCTGATTTATTGATGTCACTCCATTAAAATAAAAATTTATTTATAAAAAAAAAATGAGATAAATGCAGTCCTGTCATAATGACCCATTTATTTAGAAAGGGCATGCCAATAAGTCAATGGTCAAAACAGAATCCACAATCTTACAAGCAGCCAATTTCAAAATTCCCAGATCCAAAAGACAGTCACTACACCCCTCACTGTCCTCTTTGGGTCCCTGTCAGCTCAATGAGAGTTATTCAGAGATGGGCACACTAAAATCTATTTTCCCCTCAGTCTTCCTTATAGAATCTCAGTTTCTGCCAGCTATTGTTATCATTAAAGCCATGCGTAGTCATTCTTGAAGTCATTCTGAGAGATTGTGGGTGGATTCTTCATTCTTCAGAGTTGAGTATTTATAAGAACAAACAGAACTTGTTCTTGCCATCACTTTCTTAGGACATGATCTAATGTGATAATTTTTTAAAAACCTTTTTCATCACTGATAATGAAGAAAGGAAAAAATAAAAAAGATAAGGGGATATTAAGCATAAATTATGCCAAGTATATATAGGTTTATTATGCTAAAGAATTTGAAAATGGTGTGTTCACCAAATAGTTTTTATGATTCTTTCTGAACTATTATATTTATCCCATCTTATTACTTAATAAAGAATAACTTGTTTTTCTACAGAAACACATAGTTATTTTCAGTTTCAACTTCATCAGAATTATCTAAATTCATTAAGGGAGTTCCAATTAGTGAGATACTATCTAGGTACTCTATTTTTATAAATGTTCTTTTGAGTCATTGCCACCACCGTGTCTGCTGGCTCTCTGTAATATTTTTATCTCTCCAATAAATACTTCACATTTCAGTCTTAAACTAAAAATATTTAGTAAGAGTTGTTTAAGAGGATATGAAATGGTTTTGAAAATATAACTTTTAGGAGACTTTACTTCATATAAATAAAATGCCCAACTACAGCTTCCATGCTGTTATAATAAATAAAATGAGAAACTCACAAAGAAATAAAATTCATAGTCCCAAATGAAGACCTGCTTATTGGTGGCAGCAGAGCGAAAGAATGTGCTTATGCCTTGGACATTCTCGATAACCAGGTTTTGCCATAACACTTTTACAGAGTTTTTCTTCAAAGAGAAAAGATCGTTTTCTACAAGCAGCCCTCTCTTTAGAGACAAATCATTCTGCTGTGTGTGGGGGGGAGTGGGTGGGGAGGAGTCAGAGGGCAATTCTATACTTTCCCTCTCAAAGACTTGATTCCTCTCATTCCAGGGCCATGTTACTTCTGTTCAGTAAAAAGGGAAACGGCTGATACAAGCATAATGTGTTTCTCATAAAAGGATTATTCTTTAGTTTCTATCTTACTGTTTTCCTATTAAACTTTTCAGTTAAAGAAATATACTTGAATTTTTTTTTTTTTTTTCTGAAGCTGGAAACGGGAAGAGACAGTCAGACAGACTCCCGCATGCACCCAACCGGGATCCACCCGGCACGCCCACCAGGGGGGGCGTCGCTCTGCCGCGACCAGAGCCACTCTAGCGCCTGGGGCAGAGGCCAAGGAGCCATCCCCAGCGCCCGGGCCATCTTTGCTCCAGTGGAGCCTTGGCTGCGGGAGGGGAAGAGAGAGACAGAGAGGAAGGAGGGGGGTGGAGAAGCAAATGGGCGCTTCTCCTATGTGCCCTGGCCAGGAATCGAACCCGGGTCCTCCGCACGCCAGGCCAACGCTCTACCGCTGAGCCAACCGGCCAGGGCCTACTTGAATTTTATTCACATGTTTTTTTGCATTTAGTTGTTCTTGAGATTGTACAGAGAAATGTTGAGCTTCTTTTCTTTTACCTCCATAGGCAGAGATTTAAAATAATAAATACATCTAATTTAGTGAGGTTAGTAAAGATGTGGGATAAAGAAGTATATCTTCAGACAAATCTCAAACCTAAAGACATTTCTCAAATAAATTTATTTATTTATCCAAAAATATTTATGTGAAGCACTATTTTAGAGAAACAAAGCTGAATAAGGTCTAGTGCTTGCCCTGTACTCAAGAAACCTGCCAGCTGGCAATACATATGTGTGTGTGTGTGTGTGTGTGTGTGTGTGTGTGTGTCACACACACACACACACACACACAATTACCTATAGTACAGGTATGTGCCATCAGATAGGCATAGGCAAATCTTCCATGATCACCAAGTTTGACTGGCACACTGAATCTTGTGTGCCATGGCTACTGGCAAACTGATGGCCAGGCTGTGCTTATGACAGGTTATTTGAGCTCCTTGTACATGGCAGTGCAATAGACATTGATTAATGAATGAATGGAGGTTGATTGTTTCCATTAGGAATTGTTAATTCATAAAAATAGTGCCTGTTGGCCCTGGCCGGTTGGCTCAGCAGTGGAGTGTCAGCCTGGTGTGCGGAAGTCCCGGGTTCAATTCCCGGCCAGGGCACACAGGAGAGGCGCCCATCTGCTTCTCCACCCCTCCCCCTCTCCTTCTTCTCTGTCTCTCTCTTCCCCTCCCACATCCAAGGCTCCATTGGAGCAAAGATGGCCTGGGCGCTGAGGATGGCTCCATGGCCTCTGCCTTAGGCGCTAGAGTGGCTCTGGTCGGAACAGAGCGATGCCCCAGATGGGCAGAGCATCGCCCCCTGGTGGGCGTGCCGGGTGGATCCTAGTGGGGCGCATGCGGGAGGGAGTCTGTCTACCTCCTCGTTTCCAGCTTCAGAAAATACAAAAAAAAATAAAAAAATAGTGCCTTTTGAACATGGCAAAATAAAAAAAATATGCTTGTAAATGCTCCTTCGCCTAAGAGTTAAGCTGTTTTAATATTCTGAGAGTTCTTAATAATTACAGTTAAGTTTGGAAGAAAAGTCATCACATTAAGTCAAAAAGTAAATGACCTTCTCTTTGCCTTGATGGTTAGGACACTTACAGATATGCCTAATCAGTTTTTAGCAGCAAGAGGCAGAAGGTTCCTGGTTTTGCTAAGGACTAGCAGACACCCCACAATTTCCTACAAGGGAATGGGCAAAATACAGCCACTGCTTTTCAAATTTGTCCTTTTGAAATCATCTGAAGTATTTTTTTAATTAATGTTTCTGTTATGGACTGAACTGTATTACCCCTCAATTCATATGTGAAGTCCTAACCCCCAGTATATCAAAATATGACTATATTTAGAGACAGGGCCGTTAAAGAGGTGATTAGGTTAAAATGAGGCCCTTAGGGTACAAAGCTACCCAATCTATAGTATTTTACAGCCCAAGCAAACTAATACAATTTCCCAACCACCCCAATTCTCCCAACTGACAGAAAATTCTGATTTATTTAGGGCTGGGCAGGTACAAATCTGAACTTTTAAAAAGCACACAAGGGAATCTGATGTTGGCACTCCTAGGACTACACCTTGAAAAATGTAACTACTGAAGAGAACTACATGTGTTTTGCCAAAGAGATCTCCTTTCTGCGGCATACCTTCATCTGTCCTCCTCATGTGACCCCAACCTCCGCTACTGCTGCCTTGTTCTGTAGAGGTTTGGGAGCAAAGATGTCTGCTCAGACCTGCTCAGAACTCAGTTATCACAGAGATGGTGCAGAGTGAAGCCTACCAGGAACCCTGCCTACTCTCAGGATGGGCATTCTGAGTACTCTCAAACTATGACCCTGGAATTCAAATCTCCCATACTGCTGTTCCAAAGTGGTTTCCATTGGGTTGTGCCTCCCTCCTGGGGCTCCTTTCAGTTCTCTACTCTGGTTTGTAGTTAAGTTCATCAGGCATTGCAGGGGCGAGGTTGGGAAAATCACCTTCATTACCCTGGGAGTTCCTGTTGAAACAGTTCTTTTACAGATAGGGGTCTTCAAAATTTGACACTAATGATGAAAACCTGTCTTGAGGGATCTGGGTAATCACTGACAGAGTGGGCCCACAAGCAAAATTGTGAGGTTAGAGAAGCCTATCTTCATGGTTTTAGCCTCTTCTGTTTCCCATTTTCTCAGTGAAATCACTAGTCCATGCTCTAGCCATAGGGGGCCCTTCTGCAACCCACTGACTTGATGTAGAGGAAGTTCTCCTAACATTCAGTCATTCACTCAACGAATACTTATTGAGTTTCCTCTTTGTAGTTTCTAGTCACTGAACTAGTAGTGAGGATACAAGAATATATTCTTCTCTTTTTTTTTTTCTTTTTTTTTTTTTCTGAAGCTGGAAACTGGAGGCAGTCAGACTCCCGCATGTGCCCGACCGGGGTCCACCCGGCATGCCCACCAGGGGGCGATGCTCTGCCCATCTGGGGCGTTGCTCTGTTGCAACCAGAGCCATTCTAGCGCCTAAGGCAGAGGCCATGGAGCCATCCTCAGCGCCCAGGCCAACTTTGCTCCAATGGAGCCTCGGCTGCGGGAGGGGAAGAGAGAGACAGAGAGGAAGGAGAGGGGGAGGGGTGGAGAAGCAGATGGGTGCTTCTCCTGTGTGCCCTGGCCGGGAATCAAACCCGGGACTCCTTCACACCAGGCCGATGCTCTACCACTGAGCCAACCGGCCAGGGCCTATATTCTTCTCTTAAACAGATTATAGTCCAGTCAAAGGTTAGGGGTAAGAAAGTCATCAAATATTCCTACCAAAGAGGATATATTACACATAGTTTTTTTTTTTTAAAGGAGCTAATGTGGAAACAGGGGCCATCAGGGTGCATCGCAGAAACCCAACCAAAGAAAGTTTCCCGCGGAAGGAAACGAAGTCCCCTCTGGCTCATGCAAAGGTGGGTGTGGCTAGTTCAAAAAGCTTCAGCCTGAGAGTGCAGCAAAGAGTGCAGCAGACCCAGTCCCCTAAAATGAACCCTGAGAGGGAGGTGGGAACCAGACAACCCAGAGGCCTCTTAATGGAGCTGGCTGGGGGTGGCACCCTTTTCATTAAATTATCTGGTTAACAGGGGAAAAGACCAGTGCACTGTTGGGACTCCAGTATGATAATTAGCCATAGTAGACTTACTGACTAAGGAAATCTTGAATTCTTATTGTAGGTGGTAATAGAATCTGGCTTGTTGATGTGGCTATTGTTTAGCACAAAAACAATATTTTGAATGAGCCCTAAAGCATGATAGGTATTTTTTTTAATTTAGCTATCCACATGAGGCATTTTTTTTATTGTATCAGATGTCATAAGGATCATATCCTTGTATCCAAACATCCAACCAGAATTTTTTTTTCAATCAAATTTAGCAACTGGAAAGTTTTTATGTAAAGTATTTAGGGATGCAATGTGTCAGAAATAGCAATAATGAAAATGGATATGTTATAGAGAGGGCTTTTCTGAGCCAGGCTTTTATAGAAGACTTGTCCGTACATGCCTGGCTTATCCTCCCCTAGAAGATGAAAATAATGTCTGATCCTGGAATAGTAACTGTTCCAGGGTGGACGACACCACACCCCCAACTCTTTTCTCTTAAAAAGCAAAATTACACATTTCCACAGAAACAACAGCCAGTTAGCAGGCATAAATGCTAAATAAGAAATTAAGTTAGAGTAAAACAGACTACTAAAATTTTGACTGTCTTGCTAAATTTAGTCAAAGGAAATCCATCTATGCCAATTCAAAATGGTTTCCAGGAGCTGGTTGATCACATATTTCAGCAAAAGACTAAAGACTAAAATAGAAAAAGGAAATATACTTATTCCCTGCATCAAAATGTGGTCCCAGTTAAGATGTCTATCCACACCCTCCTGTACAGAAGAAATAAATAGCTCTTTTCTGCTGGACAAGGATGACTATATTTTGTGATGAATTCACTCTGGCTGGCTGGCTCCTTCACTGAGCTATAGAGGCCCAAGTGAGCTGGAAATTCAGAACTGTGACTATGTTAGTGGGAAATCCCACTACTAATTTCCTTTGTCATGAATGTCAGTTTGTAAAGCCAGTAGGCATGGCCACTTTCACAGCAGCCAGGCCTATGCAGGTTTGCATTGGATTTGGACAGTCAGTAAAGAAACAATGGAGCCAAAAACTGGTGGGCCATTGTTGGGCAGATAAAATGTATTATGCTCACTTTGTTAAAGATGGCACTGCCCATGTGGAGGCCATCACCCAGGTGATATTAATGTGTGTTGGGGGTGGGCTGTGGGCAGGCAGAATCCTTGGGGCTTGGTTTTGGGATTAAGCCTTTCCCACCCGTTTTGATGTGGGGTGGTACAATCCCATCATGTCTCTGATAAGTGACTTTGTATTAGAGACTTCCCTATTTTGTATATTGGATTAAAGGTTTTGATTTCTACACTATAAAATGGGGGCAGAACGGGAGCTTGCTCTCTTGGTTCCTGAGATTATCATTAGAGGAGAGCAGAAAGAGGCCATGTGGCCAGGAGAAGCAGCCAAGATGGCAGAGTATTGAGTGAGAGGCCAGTTTGTGCAGTTTGACACTGGAGAAGGAAGGAGATGGGGAACCGAGGAGAATAAGGCTGGTGAGCTAGCAACCTTTGATTCTAGGAAACTCGGATAAGTCAGTGGCTTTGTGAGCACTGAATGTGAGTGGGTTTTGGAGCCCAGTGTGTGTTTTTACTTGCCCACCGGGTGCAGGCTAGGATTAAAGATGATGGCCCATCAGTTTTTGGCTCTGTTGTTTCTTTACCGACTGTCCGAATCCAATGCGAACCTGCATGGGCCAGGCTGCTCTGATGGTGGCCCTGGCCGTGGCTTCTGGCTTTACACATAGTCTTTAATTCTAGCTTGCACCCGGCGGGCAAGTAAAAAACACACACTGGGCTCCAAAACTCACTCACATTCAGTGCTCACAAAGCTACTGACTTATCCGAGTTTCCTAGAATCAAAGGTTTCTAGCTCACCAGACTTATTCACCTCTGTTCCCCATCTCCTTCCTTCTCCCTGCACAAACTCTGCCCAGACTGGCTTCTCTCTCAGCACTCTGCCATCTTGGCTGCTTCTCCTGGCCACATGGCCTCTTTCTGCTCTCTCCTCTAATGATAATCTCAGGAGCGGAGAGAGAACAAGCTCCTGGTCTGCTCCCATTTTATAGTGTAGAAATCTAAACCTTTAATCCAATATACAAAATAGAGAAGTCTCTAATACAAAGTCACCTATCTGGGACATGATGGGATTGTACCACCCCACATCAAAGAAGGGTGGGAAAGGCTTAGTCCTAAAACCAAGCCCCAGGCTACAATGATCCTGCCTGCCCACAGCCCACAGAGACACACATTAATATCACCTGGGCAATGGCCTCCACGTGGGCAGCGCCATCTTTAACAAAGTGAGCATAATACATTTTATCTGCCCTACACAGCTCCATATTAAAATGCATCAAGTATAAATTTGTTAAATGTATTAAATCAACTCTTTCTATAGTACCTCTCCCTTTAGCTCTGGCTCTATGTTCCAAAGGCTGGTTTATCAGTATAATCAGTAGTTTCTTTTTACAATTGTGTTTTCTTTCATGCTTTAATATCCACCAGCATAAATAATAATGTTAGAAATAAGTAATTATGCAGGTGTAACCTCGATTTGGAGATTTCAAAAATATTTGCATCATTCTATCATAGAAACAATCAGCCTGACCTGTGGTGGCACAGTGGATAAAGCATTGACCTGGAACACTGAGGTTGCTGGTTCTAAACCCTGGGCTTGCCTGGTCAAGGCACATATGGGAGTTGATGCTTCCTGCTCCTCCCCTCTTTCTCTCTCTCTCTCTCTCCCCTCTCTAAAATTAATAAATAAAATCTTCAAAAATATATTTTAAAAAAACAATTATCACACAGAGTGTGTTTTGTTTTGTTTTTCACATTGCCAAAATTATACAACCTATTGCTGTAGAGAATCACCCATCTAACCTTGAACCCTCTATGACTTGGATTGAAGAACTTTAGTTAAAAGCCCTGAGTGAATGTCTCTTGGATGCAAACACCAAGAAACTGTGAGTGAGTGGCCTTTGTGCAGACACAAAGGAATGCATGTGAACAGGCTTTAGAAAATTAGCCTAGAGGTTCCAGATTGTCCCTTCCTTTGTGCTTGTTAATTAGCCAAACAAAAAGAATGTACTGACCCAAATTAGCCCTTTCTCCATGTCAGCAATATGGCCATTAGTCATTCTTTCCCCTTATCACCTGGTCTCCCTCCCTTGTAATCCTGCTACCTGTGTTCTGCTCTGATCAATAAAAGCCGAGGGAGAAGGAAATTCAGGAGGTCTTCTTTGTCTCCCTTGGCAAGCTTCCCCCCTCTTCCTCCTGACATAAGTTTGTGTCTTAAGTAGGTTTCTTCCATGTGACACTGGTAGTTCCCAGCGGGCTGGAGTATTACATATGTCTTCCGAATCAGGACTCTAAAATAAATTTTGTAGTTCTGTCCCCGACTTTCCATGTGACCTTGACAAAGACATTCACATGTCTTGGCTCAGTTCCTCTATCTGTAAAACAGGGATAAAAATATTGACTTTACTAATAGGGCTAGGGTTCAGATTAGTTATCCCAGCTTTGCAAACTGCTTTCAAAAATCATCAGGCTGCAAAAATCACACTCAAGCAAAGATATGCATATTCTGCTCACCCTTCTAAACACCATCCTTTCCCACTCAAATCATTCATTCCCTGCTCCCAAACTACCAGATTCCCTCAGATGAGAAAATGGCCTAATGGTAGAAGTCAGCAGGCACCCATTCTGAAACAATCCCATGAAATGCAAGGTAATATAGAACTTAATAAATAAAATAAATGAAGTTAAAATTATATTCTGATACTAATTACCTGTTTTTATGAAAACTACACTGAGTTTTTTAGACCTGTGGGTTTTGTGTTATGTTCATATTGTCATCACATTCATCATCATCGATAATGTTTATTGTCAACTGGGTGCCTGGCACTATACTAAGCTTTTTAACATGGTACTACCTTGTCGGTCAAATAAGTTTGTAAAATGATATATATGTTTGCTCACTTATAGTTTGCATTGGGTGTGGGGGACAGGCTGTAAGCAGGCAGGGTCGTTATAGCCTAAGGCTTAGTTTTAAGACTAAGCCTTTCCCACCCTAAGTGACTTTATATCAGAGACTTCCTTGTTTGTATATTGGATTAAAGGTTTTGATTTCTACACTATAAAATGGGGCAGAGGAGCCCATGCTAGGGAAGAGCAGAGAAAGGCCACGTGGAGAAGAGGAGAAGCAGCCAAGATGGCGAAGTGTTGAAGGGGAAGCCAGTTTGTGCAGAGTTTGTGCAGAGAGACGGAGATGGGGAACAGAGGTGAATAAGGCTGGTGAGAAAGAAACCTTTGATTTTAGGAAATAGGGATAAATCAGTGGCTTTGGGAGCCCTGAGTGGAAAGGGAAGTGTTTTCTCACTGTGTGTATTTCTCGCCTGCCGAGTGCAAGCTAGGATGAAAGCTAATGGCCCACCAGTTCTTGGCTCTGTTATTTCATTACCGTCTGTCCGAATCAAATGCGAACCTGCATGGGCCAGACGGCTGTGATGGTGGCCATGGTTACTGGCGTTACATACCTCATTTAATCCTGACAACAATTCAGTGAGTATTGTCATTATTATTCCCATTTTACTGGTAAGGTAGCTGAGGCTTACAGGGATCAAATAATGAAGTCACATGACTCCTAAGAGGCAGAGCTAGAGCTCAAAATCAGTTCTGATGCCAGAGGTGCAGACTTTATTGACTTTGCTGCATTCCCTCCATGCTAATCTCCATGACTAAATTACTCAACAACCAAAACTAGTGTTAAAATTTAAAGCAATTATGGAAAGGAAGAAGACATCAAGAAGATGATATTATTGCAAGTGTAGAAATTGCCCCAAATTAAAGCATCATATATATATATAAAGAGTTAAATAAGGGAAAAGGAAAAAAGTTAGCCTTAGGAGAGAATACAGCTGATTCTTCCAATCAAATTGTAGCAGTAGGGATATAGAACACATTTACATTAAATATATCTGACATATTACTTTTTCACATGACCACTAAATCATTTAAAATGTAATTAATGCTTTTAAAATAAAATTTAAATCTATAAAGCATGTTTTAAAAGATACTGTATTAAGTTGAACATTAAAATAAATGAATTCTAAGTTTCCTTCTATTTAAAAAATTCAATGATTCTCCTAATGACTAGTAAGATATACATGCACACTCCTCTGTGCATACACTGTATGAGATCATCTTCACACTTCTCATGGAAGTTTGTTGTTGTTTTTTTAATTCCGTGAGAGGAGGAGGGACAGAGACAGACTCCCGCATATGCCCCAACCAAGATCCACCCTGCGAGACCACTAGGGGGCGAAGCTCTGCCCATTTGTGAGGCTGCTTTGTTGCTCAGCAGAGCTCTTCTCAGCACCTGAGGTGGAGGCCATGGAGCCATTCTCAGCTCCTGGGGCCAACTGGCTCCAACTGAGCCATGGCTGCAGGAGGGGTTAGGGAGGGAGAGAGAGGGAGAGAAGAGAGATATAGAAGGGTAGAGAAGCAGAGGGATGCTTCTCCTGTGTGCCCTGACTGGGGATCAATCCTGGGACATCCATATGCCAGGCTGACACTCTACCATTGAACCAACCAGCCAGGGCCTCTCATGGAAGCTTTTTAAAACATTTTCACTCCCCTTTTGTCTCCCATAATCACTCAGAAATCCTCTTAGCAGTTAATTTTCTGTAATTTTTTTTTTTAGTCTTTTTTGTTTTAATTAATTTTTTTAGAGAGAGAGAAGGGAGAGAGAGAGAGAAACAGGAACATTGATCTGTTCTGGTTTGGTCCCTGACCAGGGATCAAACAGGCAACTTCTGGGCTTTGGGATGAAGCTCTAACCAATAGAGTTATCTGACCAGGGCTGTTTACCAGTTAGTTTTCTCCATCTTTCGATGAACAGATAACTTGTCATCTATACCAGGACATTTTTGATACTAAAAAAAACCCCTAAATTTTGAAATTATATTTTTACTATATGTGATGCTGAAGTGAGCACTGAAATTATATATTTGTCATGAAAACATGTATTTCTTTACCATAAGTTGTTTATTATATTGGTGGTTTTAAAAATAGTTCTACATAGGACATATTTTCAAAATAAAAATTCTTTACAAAAATAAAAATGACATGTCTGTGTATATTTAAAACAAATTTTTCAAAATTTCTTTAATTATCTAAATTTTTAAAATAATATAAGAATAATTAGCCAGTGTCTGGCTATATGTGTTCCAAATACTGCATTACATATTTTTCTAGTCATTTGTTGTTGGAACAGATACCATCAACAAGGCAAGAACTGAGTATTAGAGAAGATGTAAAGAGAAAAGGGAACCTCACATACTATTGGTAGGATTGTAAATTGATGCATCCATTATAGAAAAGAGAATGGAGATTTCTCAAAAAAGTAAAAGTAGAACTACCATATAATGTTATGATGTTTCTGTTTTGTTTGTTCATTTTTGTTTGTTTGTTTTTTAGGTTACATAAATGAGTGAAAGCATGTATTCATCTTTCTCTTTATAATTTATTTCATTTAGCACTGTTCTCTCAAGGGTTGTTGCAAATAGCAAGATCTGCATCTTTTTTATGACTAAACAGTATTCCTTCCTCTGCATATGTGTGTATGTGTACCACATCTTTCTTATCCATTGTCCCCATATTTTGGCTATTGTAAATAATTCTGCAATGAACACAAGGGTACTATATATTTCTAATAATTAGTTATGTTGAACATCTTTCGATGTGTTTGTTGGCCATGTGTTTGTATTTTTTGGAAAAATGTTTATTCAGATCTTCTGCATATTTTTAACTGGATAGTTTGTTTTTTGTTGCTGAATTGTATGAGTTCTTTATATATTTTGGATATTAACCCCTTCTTAGATATATGACTTGCAAATACAGTGTGTCCATAAAGTCATGGTGCACTTTTGACTGGTCACAGGAAAGCAAGAGAAGACGATAGAAATGTGAAATCTGCACCAAATAAAAGGAAAACTCTCCCAGTTTCATACCTATTCAGTGCAGTTCGATGTGGGCTCACACACAAATTTTTTAGGGCTCCTTAGGTAGCTATCCCATATAGCCTCTACAGACTCATCACTCACTGATGGCCTACCAGAACGGGGTTTCTCCACCAAACTGCCGGTTTCCTTCAACTGCTTATCCCACCAAGTAATGTTATTCCTATGTGGTGACACTTCGTTATAAATGCGCCAATATTCACGTTGCACTTTGGTCATGGATTCGAATTGAGTGAGCCACAGAACACACTGAGCTTTCCTCTGTACTGTCCACATCTCGACTGGCATGGCCGTGGGCTGCTCCGCTGTATACACAGTATTACATCGTGATCTGCGCATGCGCACATGCTGCCACATCATCCTACAGAAACTAGAAGGGTTTTCCTTTTATTTGGTGCAGATTTCACATTTCTATTGTCTTTTGTTGCTTTCCTGTGACCGGTCAAAAGTGCACCATGACTTTACAGACACACTGTATTTTCCCATTCAGTAGGTTGCCTTTTAATTTTGATGATGGTTTCTTTTGCTGTGCAAAAGCTTTTTATATTGATGTAGTAGCATTTGTTTATTTTTGTTTTTGTTTCTCTTGCCTTTGGAGTCAGAACCACAGAAATATTGCTAAATAAAATGTCAAGGAGCTACTGTTTTCTTCTAGGAATTTTATAGTTTCAGGTCTTTCATCTATTTTGAGTTAATTTTTGTATGTAGTCTAAGATAATGGTCTAGTTAGATTCTCTTATATCTGAATGTCCATTTTTCTCAATACCATTTATTAAAGAGATTGTTCTTTTTCCATTTTATAATACTGGTCCCCTTGTCATAAATTAATTGTCCATATATGTTTGGATTTATTTATGGGCTCTCAATTCTGTTCCATTGGTCTGTTTTGTGCCAATACTACACTGTTTTAATTACTCTCACTTTGTAATATAGTTTTAAAACAGTTGTTGTTCCCCTTCTTTCTCAGGATTGTTTCGGTTATTCAAGGTCTTTTATAGATCCATACGACTTTAAGAATTCCTTGTTCTAGTTTTGTGATTTATGCCATTGGGTTGTAACGAATCTGTAAATGGCTTTGGGTAGCACTGACATTTTTAGCAATATTAATTCTTCAAGTCCATAAGCATGGGCTATTTTTACATTTACTTATGTTTCTTCAATTTCTTTCATCAGTGTCTTATAGGTTTCAGTGTGCAGGTCTTTCACCTCTTTCATTAAATGTATTCCTAAGTATGCTATTCTTTTTTATGTAATTGCAAATGGGATTTTTAATTTCTCTTTCCTATAAATAGTTCATTATTAGAGTACAAATTTCTGTATATTACTTTTGCATCCTGCAACTTTACTGAATTCATTTGTTAGTTCCAACAGCTTTTTAGTGGAGTCTTTATGATTTTCTATATAACATATTATGTCATCTGCAAATAGTGATAGTTGTACTTCTTTCTTTCCAATTTGAATGACTATTTCCTGTTCTTGCCTAATTGCTGTGGCTAGGATTTCTAAGGCAAACTTGAATTATAAGTGGTGAGAGTAAGCATCTTTGTCTTGTTCCTGATCTTAGAGGTAAAGCTTTCAGTTTTTCATCATTGCTTATGATTGATGTAGGCTGTGGGTTTGTCACGCATGGTCTTTATTATGCTGAGGTACATTCCTTATATGCCTATTTTGTTGAGAATTTTTATCATAAGTGGATGTTGGATTTTATCAAATGCTCATTTTGCATCTTTTGGGATGATCATATGATTTTTGTCCTTCATTTTGTTAATGTGTTGATTGATTTTCAGATGTTGAACCATCCTTGCATTCCTGAAATAAATTCCATTTGTTCACTGTGTCTGATCCTTTTAATGTACTGCAGAATTCAATTTTTTAATATTTTTGTTGAGGGTTTTTATATCTATGTTCATCAAGAATATTGGCCTGTAATTTCCTTTTGGGGGTGTCTTTATTTAGTTTTGGTATCAAAGTAATGCTGGCCTCATAAAATATATTTGGAAGCACTCTTTCTCTTCAACTTTTTTGGAATATTTTGAGAAGAATAGGTTTAAATTCTTCTTAGAATGTTTGGGAGAATTCACCAGTGAAGGTGTATGGTCTTAGACTTTGTATGTTGGGAGGCTTTTGTTTACTGATTTAATCTCCTTACTAATAATCTATCCAGGTTTTCTGTTTCTTCATGATTCATTCTTAGCAGATTGTGTTTCTAGGAATTTATTTATTTCTTCCAGTTTGTCCAATTTATTGGCATATAATTGTTCATGGTAATCTCTTATAAACCTTTGCATTTCTGTAATAACAGTAGTAACTTCTCATTTCTTATTTTATTTGAGACTTTTCTCTTTTTCTCTTGGTTACTTTAGCTAAAGGCTTATAGATTTTGTTTATTCTTTCAAAGACCAGCTCTTTCTCCTGAAATTTCCTTCAATCCACTTCAAGAAGCATAAAATTCACTCATAGGTTATATATTTAAATTCTTGACACTTTCAATTTATTTCTGTCAATCTTAATTGATTTTATCAAATAAGTGGTCATGATTCTTTTCAATGTATCCCCTGATTTACATGCTGCAAAATGTGTGTTTCTCATTTTTATTCCATTATGGCAAAAAAATCCCCATAGATTTATTATTAGAAGACAATTCTCCGTGGGTCTTTAACATTATTGTATGTCTTCAGAGTGACTGTCTTTTGTTGTAAACTACCTTTTCAAAGATATTTATATAGTAAACAGACTTAGAAGATAGAGATAATGTTTTCCTCCAGAGCAGAAGGCAAGTTTGTATACAGTTTTAGAAATAAGAATACTGTCTCCCTCTGGAGCAGATTTTAGGCATACTTATTTCCCATTATAAAAAATTCAGGTGCCCTATGGGGTACCTAAGGTCAAGGTTTCTCTCCTGTATCAACTCACTGCACATGCAGGTGTCATCTGGTGCTCTTTGCATCTGTTATGGGAATTGGAGCTCAGGAATCAATGCAAAAAATGCCAATACTCTGCTTATTACTGTTGCCAGAGTTGTAGGGACTAGACTGTCTTTCCTCTGTGATCCAAGAATTTATGTCATCTACCATCCATGAAACTCTGACAGGTTAACATGTAAACTTGAAAATAAGGTTAAACCTCAGACATGTCACACTATTCTTGCCAGAGGGAGGATCTTTTAGGTTATTTAAAGGAATCTAAAGGATGTCTGTAATATTGATGAATATGTTGACCAAATTATTTGGTCAATGTGGCAATAAATGGTCCTCTATTTTATCAACTGTTAATGAGAAAAAATTAACGATATGTTTGTAATTGAAAACAGGGAAATAAGTTCAAAGATAGCTGTCCAAAATGTGCCTAGGTTGTTACTAACTCTCAACCCAGTGGGTGAGCTTTCTTACCAATCTTAACTCCTCAACATTGTGACAGCTAGTATTAAGTGTCACCACAGAGATGAGCATCTACATAATATGTGAAAGGTGACAAATTTATAACCACTGTGTCAGAAACCATGTTAGTGTAGGTAGTTAGCTAGTTATTAATAAAGGGAGAATAGGGAGTTGAAAGAAGGAATTAAATATTAAAGTTTAATAAAGATGGGGGGCCTGCTTTAGTAGGAAGTTACAGCATACCATTGAGCTTAATTTACTAGGAGGCTATAGCATTCACAGACTCATTTGCATATTCTAGGAGACCCTCATCAGCCCTCTGGACTTAATCCCTAAACCAAGCTGGTTGGGAGGAGTCTCCCTAATGCACTGACAGCCAGTACCAGATTGTTGAGGAAAACAAGGAGGAAATTCTTCTAGTGGGCCCATGTGCAATAAAAACCAGATGAAGCAGCAGATCATTTGGACATGCACCTTGGAAGATGATATGGAGGTGAGCCTTCTACTCTGAGATGTGCAGAAAAGCCAAAATGGCAACATGAGGGGGTGAGATTCTTTCTGGGGAAAGAATCAGGTTGGACAGGGGGTGTGTAACCTTGGGAGGTCCAGAAAACACATTGGTTAAGGGGAGGGTCCAACTCAAACCAAGAAAGAATCCATCTGTAAAGGATTATCTGTAATATTGGGGCAGTTGCTGCTAGAACCTGCCTGCCCTCTTTGTCCCCAAGGGCCCCTAATAAAGTATTGCCATTACATTTAAACTTCTCCACGTGTGCATGTTGGTCAAATAAGTTTGTAAATATGATGTATGTTTGCTCGCTTATAGTTTGCATTAGGGGTGGGGGGACAGGCTGTAAGCAGGCAGGGTCCTTATAGCCTAAGGTTAGTTTTAAGACTAAGCTTTTCCACACACCCTTGACTGTTGCATGATAGGAGGTGGTACACTCTTATGAGGAATCTCATTTATGCCTCAGATAAATGACTTTGTATCAGAGAATTCCTTGTTTGTATATTGGATTAAAGGTTTTAATTTCTACACTATACAATGGGACAGAGAAGCCCATACAAGAGGAGAGCAGAGAAAGCCATGTGGAGGAGAGGAGAAGCAGCCAAGATGGCAGAGTGCTGAAGGAGAAGCCAGTTTGTGCAGAGTTTGTGCAGAGAGGAGATGAAGAACAGAGGTGAATAAGGCTGGTAAGGTAGAAACCTTTGATTCTAGGAAACTCGGATGAGTCAGTGGCTTTGGGAGTCCTGAATGGAAAGGGAAGTGTTTCCACTGTGTGTATTTCTTGCCCATAAAGTACAGCTAGGATTATAGGTAATGGCCCACCAGTTCTTAGCTCCATTGTTTCATTACTGTCTGTCCGAATCAAATATGAACCTGCATGGGCCAGGTGGCTGTGATGGTGGCCATGGATACTGGCTTTACATTTGGCATAGTTGGCAGGATTTGATACAGATCGGTATGGAGCCACCACCACCTTTGAGCAGTGTAGTAGAGGACTGGCTGATGTTATGGTTCCCCATGGCTGTCCTTTTGGGGGCCATAGGCTGGCTGACTTTTATAGCCATGCATGAGGAAACTGAGAGCTCTGTGGAAGAGGCTGCCCGGGACCAGCAAACAGAGCAGTGGAAGGAGCTGAAGCAAACGTGGGAGAAAAAGTTGTCGACCCTGGGGATGGAGCAAGCACCGGAGAAGGAGGCTGACCAGGTTCATGAGATTCACTTGGAAATGGAGCAGCCGCTGAAGAAGGAATCACAGGTTCATGAGTTGGAAATTGCCCTGGACGTTGTGGAGAGCCAGCAGTGGCAGGAGGCCAGAGCTGCAAGCCGGGGGTGCAAGGCCCATGGAGCAGAAGGTTTTGGCAGCCCAGAGCTGAAGCCCAGCAGCAGGAGCTAATGTTTTCAGTTCCTCTTTGGAGGATGAGGAGAATTGGTCTGGAGTTGCAATCTGCAGTCTCCAGAAGGTGAGAGCCCAGCAGCAAGGAATAGCTACTATGCCCCTGGTAGGCCTGCAATTTTGGGACATAGAGGTGGGTGCCATCATGCTCTCTGGAGCAGAGATGGAAATGCTGAATGCCACTGCCAAGTGCTCCTCTTTGGGACAGTGTAAGACCTGCAGGGACGGCAGGGATAAGGGGGTGGCTGATGCCCCATGTGCGTGGACTGATTCCTGGACTATGACCGGAGTGAGCACTGGCTCCTTTGCTGGATGGACTTACAGATTTTGGACAATGTGAAATACCCTGATAGGGGTTGGGTGTGCCGCTTTGCTGGAAGCACTCCCCTGCCCCAGGACGCTTTTCCCATGGCTAGAAAGAAGGCCGAAGACATTTTGCACTTTTGGCAAAGTGCTCAGAGACTGGTGAAATATACCTTTGTAATTGTTGAAATTGTATAATTTTTCATATTGTTGTAATTTATGTAATGTGCCTAATTTCCTTGTGCAGGAATACCTGTGCTTTAGATTGGAAAGCGAGAAAAGGGGGTGGAGTGTTGGTCAAATAAGTTTGTAAATATGATGTATATGTTTGCTCTTTTATAGTTTGCATTGGGTGAGAGACAGGCTATAAGCAGGCAGGGTCCTTATAGCCTAAGGTTAGTTTTAAGACTAAGCTTTTCCACACACTCCTAACTGTTGCATGATAGGAGGTGGTACACTCTTACAAGGAATCCCATTTATGCCTCAAATAAGTGACTTTGTATCAAAGACTTCCTTGTTTGTATATTGGATTAAAGGTTTTGATTTATACACTATAAAATGGGACAGAGGAGCCCATATAGGAGGAGAACAGAGAAAGGCCACATGGAGGAGAGGAGAAGCAGCCAAGATGGCGGAGTGCTGAAGGAGAAGCCAGTTTGTGCAGAGAGAAGGAAATGGGGAACAGAGGTGAATAAGGCTGGTGAGGTAGAAACTTTGATTCTAGGAAACTCGGATGAGTCAGTGGCTTTGGGAGCCCTGAGTGGAAAGGGAAGTGTTTTCCCACTGTGTGTATTTCTTGCCTGCCGAGTGCAAGCTAGGATTACAGGTAATGGCCCATCAGTTCTTGACTCCACTGTTTCATTACCGTCTGTCTGAATCAAATGCAAACCCGCATGGACCAGGTGGCTGTGATGGTGGCCGTGGATACTGGCTTTACAGTGCACCTTTAAAATTTCTATCACCACAAATGGACCCAGTTCACCGGCAACAACCAGACTAATTGTTAGTGCTCTGAGTGAATCATTGGGAGATAAAGGTGTGGATTACTAGGAAAAAATGGTAACATCTGGGACATGTTATTTCTTAGCCCCTCTTTTGTTAGAGAGCTAGTTAAACATGAGCTGGGACAGGCAACAGAGAAGGAGGGATGAATTTTCCCCATGTATTCCTGGTATGCAGGATCTACCTCATCACACCCAGACTGATTGTTTCCAGTTCCCTGAGATGATATCAGTCACTTAGCAATACAATGAAGACAGATAAATGAGAGGAAGAACTAGAAAGAAAAAAAAAAAAAGACCGAAATGGGAAAAAGTCCAGAAAGTAAAACCATAAATACCTAAATTCTGTAACTAACAGGGGCACTCATTCTTGCAAATGAGTTACCCGCTCAGGCCTTCCTGAATGTATTTTTGCAAGGCCAATAAACCCTTGTTTTGCTTGCTATACTTTGTCTCTTGATTGAATTCTTTCTCTCAAGCAAGATAAGAATCAAGGTGTTGGGCAGATAAAATATATTAGCTCACTTTGTTAAAGATGTCACTGCCCACTTGGTAGCCTATCGCCCAGGTGATAGTATTAATTGCCCTTCTTGCTTGAGATAGGCGTGAATGTATTAATGTAACTGGCTTTACATCAAGGTTTTGTTGCTTCACCAGTAATAACTTCAGTTTACCAATCAAAACTCAGGTTTATTTAGAGATTCGGTAAGGTGACCAATCGTCCTCCTTTAAGGAGGACAGTTGTAAAGCCAGAAGCCACGGCCAGGGCCATGCAGGTTTGCATTGGATTCAGACAGTCGGTTGTTGGGCGGATAAAATGTATTATGCTCACTTTGTTAAAGATGGCACCGCTGCCCACGTGGAGGCCGTTGCCCAGGTGATATTAATGTGTTGGCGGTGGGCTAAAGGCAGGCAGAATCCTTGTAGCCTGGGGCTTGGTTTTGGGATTAAGCCTTTTCCACCCTTTTTGATGTTGGCGGTACAATCCAATCATGCCTCAGAGAAGTGACTTCGTATTAGAGACTACCCTATTTTGTATATTGGATTAGGGGTTGTGAAGCTACAATATAAAATGGGGGCAGAACGAGAGCTTGGTCTCTTGGTTCCTGGGATGATTAGCATGAGAGAGCAGAGGGAGCAGAGCAGAGAGCAGAAAGAGGCCATGTGGCCAGGAGAAGCAGCCAAGATGGCAGAGTGCTGAGTGAGATGCCAGTTTGTGCAGAGTTTGTATCTGGGATAAGGAAGGAGATGGGGAACTGAGGAGAATAAGGCTGGTGAGCTAGAAACCTTTGATTCTAGGAAACTCGGATAAGTCAGTGGCTTTGTGAGCACTGAATGTGAGTGGGTTTTGGAGCCCAGTGTGTATTTTTACTTGCCTGCCAGGTGCAAGCTAGAATTAAAGACTATGGCCCATCAGTTTTTGGCTCTGCTGTTTCTTTACCGACTGTCCGAATCCAATGCGAACCTGCATGGGCCAGGCGGCTGCTGTGATAGTGGCCGTGGCTCCTGGCTTTACATCGGTAAAGAAACAACGGAGCCAAAAACTGATGGGCTGTCATCTTTAATTCTAGCTTGCATCCGGCAGGCAAGTAAAAACACACACTGGGCTCCAAAACCCACTCACATTCAGTGCTCACAAAGCTACTGACTTATCTGAGTTTCCTAGAATCAAAGGTTTCTAGCTCACCAGACTCATTCACCTCTGTTCCCCATCTCCTGCCTTCTCCCTGCATAACTGCACTAACTGGTTTCTCACTCAACACTCCACCATCTTGGCTGCTTCTCCTGGCCTACTCCACGTGGCCTTTCTCTGTTCTCCTCTCTGCTTTCTCCTCTAATGATAATCTCAGGAACCAAGAGCAAGCTCCCGCTCTGCCCCTAATTTATAGTGTAGAAATCCAAACCTTTAATCCAATATACAAAATAGGGAAAGTCTCTAATACAAAGTCACTTATCAGAGACATGATGGGATTGTACCACCCCACATCAAAAAGGGTGGGAAAGGCTTAGTCCCAAAACCAAGCCCCAGACTACAAGGATTCTGCCTGCCCATAGCCCGCCCCCAACACACATTAATATCACCTGGGTGACGGCCTTCAAGTGGGCAGCGCCATCTCTAACAAAGTGAGCATAATACATTTTATCTGCCCAACAACAGTCCTTCTTTTTTATGTTCCATTCTCCCTTGAAAAGTGTCCTCCTACATGTCCTCCTTTTTGATATTGGAAGACTAATCTGTAAATGTCCATATTCAATCAATGCAGAGTGGATCCATTGCATGTGATGTGACATATTTGTATCTAAATGAGTACTTTTTTCTTAGAATTACTATTAAAAATTAACAGGCATGTAAACATAATTACAATATAAAAATATTACAAATGTTTTTATCATTCATGCATCATATTATAGTGTATTATTGTTGCAATGAATAAAATGTTTCTTTTATTTACAATATTGTTGTATGACCAGTAGCCCAGCCACCATCACAGCTGCCTGGCTTGTGCAGGTTTGCATTTGATTTGTAAAGACAGTAGTGAAACAATGGAGCCAAAAACTGGTGGGCCATTAGTTTTTATCCTAGCTTGCACCCAGTGGGCGAGAAATACACACAGTGGAAAACCACTTACCTCTCCACTCAGGACTCACAAAGCCACTGACTTATCCAAGTATTCCTAGAATCAAAGGTTTCTACCTCACCAGCCTTGTTCACCTCTGTTCCTTGTTGGGCAGATAAAATATATTATGCTCACTTTGTTAAAGATGGCACTGCCCACATGGAAGCCCATCACCCAGGTGATGGTATTGGTTGCTGTAAAGCCAGTAGCCACCATTGAGGCCATTCACATGCAGGTTCGCATTGGATTCGGACAGTCGGTAAAGAAACAATAGAGCCAAAAACTGGTGGGCCATTTTCTTTAATCCTAGCTTGCACCCGGCGGGCAAGTAAAAACACACACTGGGCTCCAAAACCCACTCACATTCAGTGCTCACAAAGCCACTGACTTATCCGAGTTTCCTAGAATCAAAGGTTTCTAGCTCACCAGCCTTATTCTCCTCAGTTCGCCATCTCCTTCCTTATCCCAGATACAAACTCTGCACAAACTGGCATCTCACTCAGCACTCCACCATCTTGCTGCTTCTCCTGGCCTCCTCCACGTGGCCCTTCTCTGCTGTCCTCTCTGCTCTCTCATGCTAATCATCCCAGGAACCAAGAGAGCAAGCTCTCGTTCTGCCCCCATTTTAGTGTAGAAATCTAAACCTTTAATCCAATATACAAAATAGGGAAGTCTCTAATACAAAGTCACTTCTCTGAGGCATGATTGGATTGTACCACCCCACATCAAAACGGGTGGGAAAGGCTTAATCCCAAAACCAAGCCCCAGGCTGCAAGGATTCTCAACACACATTAATATCACCTGGGTGACGGCCTCACGTGGGCAGCGCCATCTTTAACAAAGTGAGCATAATATATTTTATCTGCCCAACAATCCACCCCTATGCTCACTTTACTACCCACAATCTATATCACCGGCATCCCTGTGCAAGGAAATTAGCACATTACACAAGTTACAACAGCACAAATCATACAGTTTTAACAATCACAAAGGTACACTTCACCAGTCTCTGAGCACTTTGCCCAAAGCGCAAAATGTCCTTGACCTTGTTTCTAGCCATGGGAAAAGCTTCCCACAGCAGGGGAGTGCTTCCAGCAAAGCCGCCCTCCATCCCCATCAGGGTATTTCACATTGTCCAAAATCCGTAAGTCCATCCAACAAAGGAACCAATGCCCACTCCAGTCGTAGTCCAGGAAATCAGTCCACACACATGGGATGTCAGCCACCCCCCTCATTCCTGCCGTCCTGGCAGGTCTTACACTGTCCCAAAGAGGGGCACATAGCAATGGCAGTCAGCATTTTCATCTCTGCTCCAGAGAGCGTGTCCAGCCCTGTGTCCCAAAATCGCAGACCTACCAGGGCCGTAGTAGGTGCTCCTTCCAGCTGGGCTCTCATCTTCTGGAGTCTGCGGATTACAACTCCAGCTCGATTCTACTTATCCTCCAAAGAGGAACTAAAAACACCAGCTCCCACTGCCAGGCTCGAGTCCTGGGCTGCTGCTGGGCTCGAGTCCCAGGCTGCTGTCGCCTTCTGCTCTGCAGACCTTGCAGCCCAGCCCTGGCCTCAGCCTCAGCCTCAGCCCTGGCCCCCTGCCACTGCTGGCTCTCCACAATGTCCACGGCAATCTGCAACTCACGAACCTGTGAATCCTCCTCCAGTAGCTGTTCCATTTCCAGGCGAATCTTGCAAGCCTGGTCAGCCTTCTCCTCCAGCACTTCCTCCAGCTCCAGGGTCAGCATCTGTCTCTCCTGCATTTGCTGCAGCTCCTTCCACTGCTCAGTTTAGAGGTCCCGGGCAGCCTCTTCCACAGAGCTCTCAGTTTCCTCACGCATGGCTGTAAAAGTCAGCCAGCCTACGGTCCCCAAAAGGACAGCCATGGGGAACCATAACAGCAGCCAGTCCTCTATTCCACCACTCAAAGGTGGTAGTGGCTCCTTGCCGATCTGTATCGAATGCTGTCACAGACTACGCCAAATGTAAAGGCAGTAGCCATGGCCAGGGCCACCAGCACAGCTGCCCGGCCCATGCAGGTTTGCATCGGATTCGGACAGTCGGTAAAGAAACAACGGAGCCAAAAACTGGTGGGCCATTTTCTTTAATTCTAGCTTGTACCCGGCGGGCAAGTAAAAATACACACTGGGCTCCAAAACCCACTCACATTCAGTGCTCACAAAGCCACTGACTTATCCGAGTTTCCTAGAATCAAAGGTTTCTAGCTCACCAGCCTTATTCTCCTCAGTTCCCCATCTCCTTCCTTATCCCAGATACAAACTCTACACAAACTGGCATCTCACTCAGCACTCCGCCATCTTGGCTGCTTTTCCCGGCCTCCTCCACGTGGCCTCCTCCTGCTGCTGGCTCTACTCTCTCCTCTCTCTCATGCTAACCTCAGGAACCAAGAGGGCAAGCTCCCGTTCTACCCCTATTTTATAGTGTAGCTTCACAACCTCTAATCCAATATACAAAACAGGGAAGTCTCTAACAAAGTCACTTCTCTGAGGCATGATTGGATTGTACCACCCCACATCAAAAAGGGTGGGAAAGGCTTAATCCCAAAACCAAGCCTCAGGCTACAACGATTCTCAACACACATTAATATCACCTGGGCAACAGCCTCTTTAACAAAGTGAGCATAATACATTTTATCTGCCCAACAACCTGGGTGACGGCCTCCACGTGGGCAGCGCCATCTTTAACAAAGTGAGCATAATATATTTTATCTGCCCAACAGTTGCCCTTTTTGCTTGGATTGGGTATGATTATATTAATGTGTGTTGGGGCAGGCTGTGGGCAGTTAGGATCCTTGTAGCCTGAGGCTTGGTTTTGGAACTAGGCCTTTCCCACCCTTTTTGATGTGGGGTGGTGCACTCTCATGAGGAATCCTATTATGCTTCAGATAAGTGACTTTGTATCAGAGACTTCCTTGTTTGTATATTGGATTAAAGGTTTTCCTTTCTACACTATAAATTGGAGTAGACCGGGAGCTTGCTCTCTCTTGGTTCCTGAGATTAGCATTAGAGAGGAGAGCAGAGAAAGCCATGTAGAGGAGAGGAGAAGTAGTCAAGGAGAGGAGAAGGAGTGCTGAAGGAGAAGCTAGTTTGTGCAGAGAGAAGGAGATGGGAAACAGAGGTGAATAAGGCTGGTCAGGTAGATACCTTTGATTCTAAGAAACTTGGATAAGTCAGTAGCTTTGTGAGCACTGAATGAATGGATTTTGGAGCCCAGTGTGTGTTTTTACTTGCCCACCTGGTGCAAGCTAGGATTAAAGGTGATGGCTTACCAGTTTTTGGCTCTGTAAAGCCAGTAGCCGCTGCCACTATCACAGCCACCTGGCCCATGCAGGTTCGCATTGGATTCAGACAGTCGGTAAAGAAACAATGGAGCCAAAAACTGATGGGCCATCATCTTTAATCCTAGCTTGTACCTGGCGGGCAAGTAAAAACACACACTGGGCTCCAAAACCCACTCACATTCGGTGCTCACAAAGCTACTGACTTATCTGAGTTTCCTAGAATCAAAGGTTTCTAGCTCACCAGCCTTATTCACCTCTGTTCCCCATCTCCTTCCTTCTCCCTGCACAAACTCTGCATAAACTGGCTTCTCCTCAAGCATTCCGACATCTTGGTTGCTTCTCCTGGCCTCCTTCACATGGCCTCCCTCTGCTCTCTGCTCTCTAATGCTAATCTCAGGAACTAAGAGAGCTAGCTCCTGTTCTGTCCCCATTTTATAGTGTAGTAATCAAAATCTTTAATCCAAAATACAAAATAGGGAAGTCTCTAATACAAAGTCACTTATCAGAGACACGATGGGATTGCACCACCCCACATGAAAAAGAGTGGGAAAGGCTTAGTCCTAAAACCAAGCCCTAGGCTACAAGGATCCTGCCTGCAAACAGCCCACCCCCAACACACATTAATATCACCTGGGTGACGGCTTCCACGTGGGCAGTGCCATCTTTAACAAAGTGAGCATAATATATTTTATCTGCCCAAAAGGCTCCATTGTTTCGTTACCATCTGTCCGAATCTAATGCAAACCTGCATGGGCCAGGCAGCTGTGATGGTGATTGTGGTTACTGGCTTTACATTCCCCATCTTCTTCTCTCTGCACAAACTGCACAAACTAGCTTCTCCTTCAGCACTCCACCATCCGGGCTGCTTCTCCTCTGTAATGCTAATTTCAGGAACAGAGAGAGAAATGCTAATTTCTGCCCCATTTTATAGTGTAGAAATCAAAACCTTTAAGCCAATATACAAATAAGAAGTCTCTGATACAAAGTCACTTATCTGAGACATAAATGGAATTCCTTATAAGAGTGCACCACCCCACATCATGCCACAGTTAGGGTGTGGGGAAAAACTTAGTTTTGAATAGATCTTAGTATTAAAAGGGTGGGAAAGGCTTAGTCTTAAATCTAAGCCTTAGGCTATAAGGATCCTGCCTGCTTACAGCCTGACCCCCACACCCAATGCAAACTATAAGTGAGCAAACATATATATCATATTTGCAAACTTATTTGACCCACAATTGTTTTTCTTCAATTTATTTTTGTCCTCCTTTTCATTGTAAAAAAGTTGGTCACATTAAGATTACAGAAAAAGGCTTCATTTTTTTTTTTTTCAGTGTTATCTTGGCTGCTATGGAAAACCTTTGACCTCTTGGAGGGGCTTTTCTAAGAGAGACTAACTCCCAGAGAAAACCATAGCTAATTCATTGACTAGTATTCTATAAACTGAGTTTATAATGTTGATAAAGGTAAATCAATGAAGAATAAAATCTAACTCAAAACATACTACATATATTCTTAGGTTTAGTCCTATTGCTCTAGAAAACTTCCCTATTCCTAATGTTAAAATTGAGCCAGCCATATACAGATGATGTATTATAGAGTTGTACATTGAAAACTGTATAATTTTATTAACCAGTGTGTAAAGCCAGGAGGCAGGGCCAGGGCCACTATCACAGCAGCCCGGCCCATGCAGGTTCGCATTGGATTCGGACAGTCGGTAAAGAAACAAAGGAGCCAAAAACTGATGGGCCATAGCCTTTAATCCTACCTTGCACCCGGCGGGCAAGTAAGAATACACACTGGGCTCCAAAACCCAGTCACACTCAGTGCTCACAAAGCCACTGACTTATCCGAGTTTCCTAGAATCAAAGGTTTCTAGCTCACCAGCCTTCTTCTCCTCAGTTCCCCATCTCCTTCCTTATCCCAGATACAAACTCTACACAAACTGGCATCTCACTCAGCACTCCGCCATCTTGGCTGCTTCTCCTGGCCTCCTCCACGTGGCCTCCTTTAGCTGCTGGCTCTCCTCTCTCCGCTCTCTCATGCTAACCTCAGGAACCAAGAGCCAAACTCCCGCTCCGTTCCCATTTTATAGTGTAGAAATCCAAACCCTTAATCCAATATACATAACAGGGAAGTCTCTTAATACAAAGTCACTTCTCCGAGGCATGATAGGATTGTACCACCTTACACCAAAAAGGGTAGGAAAGGCTTAATCCCAAAACCAAGCCCCAGGCTACAAGGATTCTGCCTGCCTTTAGCCCACCCCAACACACATTAATATCACCTGGGCAACGGCCTCTTTAACAAAGTGAGCATAATACATTTTATCTGCCCAACACAGTGTCAACCCAATAAATTCAGTTTTTAAAAAACTGGCCAAAATTTGAGAGATTATCATGATAATGGGGCATCAATTGACCCAGATTAAAACCGTTATAGTAAACATAGGTAAATAAGTTGTGAAAATATTAATAAAAAAACTTGTAAACAGTTGAAATAAATACAAAGTGAAACTAAACATATTTATGTGGCAGGTGAACAGCCAAATAAGGAGTGCAAAAAAGTGATAAAAGTAAACCCTGGCAATAGGCAGATGTTTATGTGATTTGTGATAACCATATAGTAAAAAACTATGATAACCATAGTTTTTAAGCAAGGGGCCCCTAAACCACAGTCAGACAGTCAGTCAGACAGTCATCTTGATTCCAATACAGAGTGGATACGTCACCACATCAGCAGGATCCTAAACCAGATACCATGGAGAGGAAATCATTGATGGAGCCCCTTCTTAAAAGTTCCCAAGCCACATCTCTGCATCTAACTGTGAGTGAATAAATATTGCCTGTACTTTGAACTGCAACTTGTGGTCAGTGCATGACTTTCCTCTGGAAGTGAAACTAGGCTAGCCCAAGTTAAATCCTCTAAATCATGTCAAAAGTAGTCTCGAGGACACAAACCAAACTGTTACAAACTGCGCAATACGTCCCACTGCACAGGGATAGCCAGTACCTGGGACACCTGGCTGGCAAAGACTGGGACAATAGCAGACTTCTTTTTTAAAAGTTACCATTGTTTGAATCTATCACAACTCACCAAAGTGTGTAAATCCCATAGTCTCAGCCAGAAAACAATGTTGCTAACTCAAGAAGTCCTCAAGGCAGAAATAGTGTAACAAACAATGACCTTGACACTCAACATGAGGTTTTAAATTGGGCAGAAAGGCAAAAAACATGGGAAGTTAATTGAATTGCTAGTAGCAGCTACCAGGTTGAAACCCAAACATAAAGCCTTCCTGTCAGGCAGCTGCCCCCTTCCTATGTGTACTCTCCTCCCTTCCTCCCCCTCTGCCTCCACCTCAGTTGTTTTAAGGAGAAATAAGTAGGAGAAATGAGTAGATGTGGCCCTGAGCTCTCCCTTTCCCCCAGGGCAAATCAAAGACCAAACACACCCATTTCAGTATCCTGGGGAATTTCAGGGCGGGAGAGATTCAGATTTTCAAGGCTCTCTTGGCTACAGAAAACCAAATCACTGTAGAATATTTAGCTGATGGGGTTTGGGCTTTGTTCACAGTGGGAAAGAAAAGATTTTGTAACACTGTTGGGCGGATAAAATGTATTATGCTCACTTTGTTAAAGATGGCGCTGCTCACGTGGAGGCCGTTGCCCAGATGATATTATTAATGTGTGTCTCTGTGGGCTGTGGGCAGGCAGAATCCTTGTAGCCTGGGGCTTGGTTTTGGGATTAAGCCTTTCCCACCCTTTTTGATGTGGGGTGGTACAATCCCATCATGTCTCTGATAAGTGACTTTGTATTAGAGACTTCCCTATTTTGTATATTGGATTAAAGGTTTGGATTTCTACACTATAAAATAGGGGCAGAACAGGAGCTTGTGCTCTTGGTTCCTGAGATTATCATTAGAAGAGAGAGCAGAGCAGAGAGCAGAGAAAGGCCACGTGGAGGAGGCCAGGAGAAGCAGCCAAGATGGCGGAGTGTTGAGTGAGAGGCCAGTTTGTGCAGAGTTTGTACAGGGAGAAGGAAGGAGATGGAGGAACAGAGGTGAATGAGTTTGGTGAGCTAGAAACCTTTGATTCTAGGAAACTCGGATAAGTCAGTAGCTTTGTGAGCACTGAATGTGAGTGGGTTTTGGAGCCCAGTGTGTGTATTACTTGCCCGCCAGGTGCAAGCTAGGATTAAGGCAATGGCCCATCAGTTCTTGGCTTCGTTGTTTCTTTACTGACTGTCCGAATCCAATGCGAACCTGCATGGGCCGGGCTGCTGTGGTGGCCCTGGCCGTGGCTACTGGCTTTACATTTGGTGTAGTCTGTGGCAGGATTCGATACAGATCGGCAAGGAGCCTTTGAATGGTAGAGTAGAGGACTGGCTAGTGTTAGGGTTCCCCATGGCTGTCCTTTTGGGGATTGTAGGTTGGCTGACTTTTACAGCCATGTGTGAGGAAACCAAGAGCTCTGTAGAAGAGGCTGCCCAGGACCTGCAAACCCAGCAGTGGAAGGAGCTGGAGCAAATGTGGGAGAAAGAGATGCTGACCCTGGAGCTGGAGGAAGCGCTGGAGGAGGAGCCCGACCAGGTTTGCGAGATTCGCCTGGAAATAGAGCAGCCGATGGAGGAGCAATCACAGGTTTGTGAGTTGCAGCTTGCCCTGGACATTGTGGAGAGCCAGCAGCGGCAGGAGTCCGAGGCTGAGGCTGAAGCTGAGGCCGGGTCCGAAGCTGCAAGGTCTGCGGAGCAGAGGGCGACAGCAGCCCGGGGCTCGAGACCGGCAATGGGAGCTGGTGTTTTCAGTTCCTCTTTGGAGGATAAGGAGAATTGGGCTGGAGTTGCAATCTGCAGTCTCCAGAAGATGAGAGTCCAGCTGGAAGGAGCACCTACTACGGCCCTGGTAGGTCTGCGATTTTGGGACATAAGGTTAGACATGTTCTCCAGAGCAGAGATGGAAATGCTGACTGCCATTGCCACGTGCTCCTCTTTGGGACAGTGTAAGACCTGCCAGGATGGCAGGAATGAGGGGGGTGGCTGACGCCCCATGTGCGTGGACTGATTTCCTGGACTACGACTGGAGTGGGCATTGGCTCCTTTGTTGCGCGCTCTGAACTCAATAAAGCCTTTGCTATTCCACACTTTGTGGCTCCGAGACCTCTTCCTTCCTTCTCGGCGGGGAAAAATACCTTACAGGATGGACTTACGGATTACGGATTTTGGACGTGAAAAACCCTGATGGGGGTGGGGGGGCGGCTTCCTGCCCCGGGAAGCTTTTCCGTGGCTAGAAAGAAGGCCGAGAACATTTTGCGCTTTGGGCAAAGTGCTCAGAGACTCATGAAATGTACCTTTGTAATTGTTGAAACTATGATTTGTGTTGTTGTAATTTGTGTAATGTGCCTAATTTCTTTGCCCAGGGATGCTGGTGATATAGATTGTGGGTAGTAAAGTGAGCATAGGGGTGGATTGTTGGGCAGATAAAATGTATTATGCTCACTTTGTTAAAGATGGCGCTGCTCACGTGGAGGTCGTTGCCCAGATGATATTATTAATGTGTGTCTCTGTGGGCTGTGGGCAGGCAGAATCCTTGTAGCCTGGGGCTTGGTTTTGGGATTAAGCCTTTCCCACCCTTTTTGATGTGGGGTGGTATAATCCCATCATGTCTCTGATAAGTGACTTTGTATTAGAGACTTCCCTATTTTGTATATTGGATTAAAGGTTTGGATTTCTACACTATAAAGTGGGGGCAGAACGGGAGCTTGCTCACTTGGTTCCTGAGATTATCATTAGAGGAGAGAGTAGAGCAGAGAGCAGAAGGAGGTCACGTGGAGGAGGCCAGGAGAAGCAGCCAAGATGGCGGAGTGTTGAGTGAGAGGCCAGTTTGTGCAGAGTTTGTGCAGGGAGAAGGAAGGAGATGGGGAACAGAGGTGAATGAGTCTGGTGAGCTAGAAACCTTTGATTCTAGGAAACTCGGATAAGTCAGTATCTTTGTGAGCACTGAATGTGAGTGGGTTTTGGAGCCCAGTGTGTGTATTACTTGCCTGCCGGGTGCAAGCTAGGATTAAGGGCGATGGCCCATCAGTTCTTGGCTCTGTTATTTCTTTACCAACTGTCTGAATCCAATGCGAACCTGCATGGGCCGGGCTGCTGTGATGGTGGCCCTGGCTACTGGCTTTACAAACACCTTGGGGAACTTTGAACCAATTCATTATAGTGTTACTCTTTCTCCTATATCTAAATGTACTGTAAAAATTGAGGTATTATGTGATTGCATTTCTTTATCCTATTGTGAATGTAAGAAATGTCCAAACCTGTAAGAATTTTTATGAGTTTATTTGAGCCAAACTGTTGACAACTGCCAGGAAGCAAAGTCTCAATAGATTGAGAAAATGCTCCAGAAAAGGCTGGCTTTACCACTTATTTTATACATTAGAATCAAAGGGGAAGACATAAGGGGTTACCTGAAATTGATTGGTGATAATTTAAGGAGGTGGGGGAAAGCAAAGAAGGAAATTGGGATTGGACAAAAAGTAAAAATGGTCTGACCAGGCAGTGCGCAGTGGATAGAGCGTTGGACTGGGACAGAGAGGACCCAGGTTCAAAGCCCCAAGGTTGCTGGTTTGAGCATGAGCTCATCTGGTTTGAGCACAGCTCATCAGCTTGAGCCCAAGGTTGCTGGCTTGAGCAAGGGGTCACTTGGTCTGCTGTAGCTCTACCCCCCCACCCCCTGTCAGGGCACATATGAGAAAGTAATCAATAAACAAATAAGGTACTGCAACAAAGAATAGATACCTCTCATCTCTCTTCCTGTCTGTCCCTATCTGTTCCTCTCTCTGTCTCTCTGTCTCTGTCACACACAAAAAAGTAAAAATGTATATACTGAAATTTCTTTTACATAGTGTAAATCCAGTAGTCATGGCCACCATCACAGCCGCTTGGCCCATGCAGGTTCGCATTTGATTCAGACAGACGGTAATGAAACAATGGAGCCAAGAACTGGTGGGCCATTACCTTTAATACTAGCTTGCACTCAGCGGGCAAGAAATACACACAGTGGGAAAACACTTCCCTTTCCATTCAGAGCTCCCAAAGCCACTGACTTATCTGAGTTTCCTAGAATCAAAGGTTTCTACCTTACCAGCCTTATTCACCTCTGTTCTCCATCTCCTCTCTGCACAAACTCTGCACAAACTGGCTTTTCCTTCAGCACTCTGCCATCTTGGCTGCTTCTCCTCTCTTCCACATGGCCTTTCGCTGCTCTCCTCCAGCATGGGCTCTTCTGCCCCATTTCATAGTGTATAAATCAAAACCTTTAATCCAATATACAAACAAGGAAGTCTCTGATACAAAGTCATTTATCTGAGGCGTAAATGGGATTCCTCATAAGAGTGCACCCCCCCACCACCACCATGCAACAGTTAAGGGTGTGGGGAAAAGCTTAGTTTTAAAAACTACGCCTTAGGCTATAATGACTTTGCCAGCTTACAGCCTGTCTCCCACACCCAAAGCGAGCAAACATATATATCATATTTATAAACTTATTTGACCAACACATAGGCAGGCATAAGATAATTAACAGTTAACTAACATGATAATAAGAGAGGGTTTGTTGATTTCTGCTCTGGTGGGGTGGTGGCGGTGGGAAACTAGCCTTACATTTCAAAGTCATGTTATCAGGTACATTATTGTAGATGCAAAAAGAACAGATAGGCTCCATTAAGATAAGCATTGACCTTTGTCAGAGAAAAATACCTCCCTAGGACATGACTACCCAACATGAACTGCTTTTAGTTAGAAAGTTTTAATTTTGGACCATTCTGTGCGATTACTTTAGGTCTCTGAGTTGGTAAGGCCACTGTGCAGGCCTCCTCTGAGCTTGTCAGGTGGCCCCTTTTTTGTTCACATTATAAAGGCCAAAGAGAAGTCTTCCAATGGGAAAGAACCACGTGGAGAGAAGGACTAAAAGGGACCTATAAATTGCTCCGCAAATCATCTCCCAGCACCTCTGTAAGGTAGCAGGGATAGTAAGCGATACAGTATCTCAATATAATAGCTCTATATGTCCAGTGAAAAAAACTAAGAGGAGCTTGAGACTTACTGATTTCAACTGTTGTTCCCAAAGCCCTGGCTGCTACAGACATTGGGATTGTACCTGAACCCACTGCCCAAATTGATGGCACTTGATATGATTGATACCTGAGACATTGTCAACACCTTCTTTTATAGCTCTCTGGAACCTAAGGACCAAAATCAATTCATGGTTTTTTTGTTTGTTTGTTTGTTTGTTTGTATTTTTCTGAAGCTGGAAACGGGGAGAGACAGTCAGACAGACTCCCGCATGCTTCTGACCAGGATCCACCCGGCACGCCCACCAGGGACTACGCTCTGCTCACCAGGGGGCGATGCTCTGCCCCTCCGGGGTGTCGCTCTGCAGCGACCAGAGCCACTCTAGCGCCTGGGGCAGAGGCCAAGGAGCCATCCCCAGCGCCCGGGCCATCTTTGCTCCAATGGAGCCTTGGCTGCGGGAGGGGAAGAGAGAGACAGAGAGGAAGGAGGGGGTGGGGTGGAGAAGCAAATGGGCACTTCTATGTGCCCTGGCCAGGAACCGAAACCAGGTCCCCCGCACTCCAGGCCGATGCTCTACCGCTGAGCCAACCGGCCAGGACCTCAATTCATGTTTATGTATCAAGTCCTTCCATACACATTTTCATTATTTTCCAAGGGTATATCTAAACTCCCCTATCATGTACCATCAGGTGAGTCAGGGTTACTACAAATGCTTCTACTCTCTGATGTCCAAAGCTTTTACTATGTATGTAATATATTTGGTTGATAAATGAGAAGGCTCACTTTTAGCTATTTTTCCAGCCAAGATAGCTGAAAACCCATATAAAATTCAGGGGTCTGCTCCCATACACGTTCTTGGGACTATGTGGGTAGCATCACAATATTCAATCCCTTTAGCAGTCAGTCAAGGAAAAATTGGTTGTCTCTGGCCTCCGCCCACCAAGAAAGGAGAACACATTCTATTGGACTCTGGTATTGGGACAGTGCAGGTCTCCCTTGGGCATTGCCCTTGGGTGTTAACATCAGTTCCTCACAAATTAGTATCCTTTGAGTCGGAGTCCACACCAACAGGCTACATTAGAAACCGTCCATCAAGCTGTGGTAGGCTCTCAACTTTTGGCTCTCAACCATAGGCCCCTGCAGTACTAATAACTCTTTGAGCTACAAGTCTGTGGCTGATGATTTTTCCAACTGAAGCCTTTAGTAAAGAGAAGCAGTCAACCACCCAAAGTGACCATGTAGTTTTAAAATGGTCACCTCCCTGTCATGGCTACCAGGAACACTCTAGCTTACTACTGAGCACTTACTGAAACTGAACCTGACCCATGGAAGCCTTGTGACTCTCCAGGGCCCGATATTCTTATTTTGGAGTGGATCAACACATGTGCAATTAACAACATAGAAAGGGCCTAACCAGCTTTGATTATCACATGGAAATGATATATTTAAGAATACAGCTGGCATGACCTGTGTGACATCTCAGGTTTACAGGAAAATAATGACAACTCTTTCTTTGGGGAAAACCTTATCCCCTACTCTACCACCTGAAGGAAACTGTTAGCTCACTGGGTCTCTCAATTAACCGAGGTTCACCTAAGTGCCTGGGCCTAGTTCACTGAGGATTTGGCATTGCTGAAACCTAATGAAGTCCACTGGCCTGCATGGCTTTTCAATCTCAACACCAGCAATCCAAAGTAAAAATGAACATGGTTACTCTACTCAGTAGGTAAAACTCAAGGCCATTCTCATAGCTTTTGACAATATCTCTTTTGATGAACTTTGTTATAGTTTTACTAACTCTTGGGCTATTGTCAAAGGCCTGGCTGCTTAGTCTACCACTTGAAAAGCTACAGAATGACCAATTAAAGAAAACCCTATTTCCATTTCAGTTAAATAGACAACTGTGTCATTACCATTTATGAAATAATCCATCCTTTTCCCACTAAATTCAACCTCCACTCACAGAATAAAAACCTTCTCATATACCTTGAGATTTCATACTATTTATCTCCTATCTTTCTCTGTGTTCATATTTATTATGGCATGTTGAAGAACTGGTAATTCCCCATCACTTTTAATTCATTTTATATTTTTTTCTGTCTATATTTGAGGCACCTATTCTTTTATCTGCACTTTAAGTCAATTTTATCTAATGTCCTCAAAATTTTGTTACTGGAATTTTATTAAAACTCATATTAATTTTAAAGAACTGAGATGTTAAATAATTCGTCTTTCCCTCTAAGATGTTTTCCCACTTGTTCAAGTCTTCTTTGTGTGCCTTTTTATAAGGATGTAGTTTTCTTTATATATCTTGTGCTTTTCTCAAATTTTGTCAGTTTTTTTTAAATTGTTTTCTTCATGTGCATATACATGCGACTGCTGTGAGTGAAACCTTTCCCCCTGTTTCCATTTCTATGTCTTAATTGCAAGTGTAGGAAAAAAAAATTTGGTTACCTTTTTCCCAGCTACCTTATCAAATCCCCCTATTCATTTTAGTGCTATTTTACCAGATGCTCTTTAGTTTTCAAGGAATATAATCTGCAAAATGTTCATTTATTTATTTTCCAACATTAATATTTCTTTCATTTTTTAAAAAAGATCTTATTTGTTAATTTTACAGAGAGAGAAGGGTGGTGCAGTGAGAAGTATCAACTTAGTTGCTTCATTATAGTTGTTCATTGCTTGCTTATCATATGTGCCTTGACCAGGCAAGCCCAGGGTCTCGAAGCAGCAACCTCGGTGTTCCAGGTCAATGCTCCATCTGCTGCACCACTACAGGTCAGGTAATCTTTCATTTTCTTATTGCGTTATAATAGTATGACAGTAACAGTGAATGGTAACCATGGTAACAAGAATCTCTAGTTAAAGAGACTATACAGCACAGTGCCAAAAGCACAACTGCATAACTTTGAATTTACAAGTTCACTGCTGCTTGTAAGTTAGGAAAGTTATTTAACCACTCTATGCTTCAGTTTCTCATCTTTAACATGGGGATTATAACAATATCTATCATATGATTTTTCTGAGAATTGTTATATGTTAAATGCCTAGAACAGTCTTTGCAAATAATAAGCACCATAAAAATGTTAGTTATTATTCTTTTCTTGATTTAATTGAAAGTTTAGTATTTTGCTGTTTAGAATAGCATTCCCTGTAGCAATAAGGTAAAATGTGATAGTGCTTTTAAGTAGCTTCTTTTACAGTTTTACAGAGTTATTAGAAAAAAAAACATTTTTATTAAATGCATTTTTAGCATCTTTTTATGTGATCACATGGTCTTTTTCTTCTTAAACGTACTGATGTCATACTGGATTATACTGACATTGAATCACCTTTGCATTTCTGAATTACTGCTTAGAAATAACGTATTATTCTTTTGATTTTACAACATTTTTATTTAGAATATTTGCATATATTAATAAATGAGTTTTGATCGGATTACTATACTGATAATTGATATGCTTTTGTTATTAAATTTGTGAGATTTATAAAATAAGAAAGTTTCTAACTCCTTCCATAGTTAGAAATAGTTTAAATAACCTGAACTATACTTTTCTTTAAAGGTTAGCTAACACTTGGCTGAGAGCCTGTCTGGCCCTGGTGTCAGTTTGAATGGTACATCTTTATTCACCTTTTCAATCGCGTCTTTTGTAATTGGTCTATTTAAGACTCTTACATCTTCTTAGGTCAAATTTGATATTTTATCTTTTGCTAGAAAATTACCCATCTCTTTCAAGTATCTGAATTTGTTATCAAAATATATGTTCAGTCTTCTTTAATTCTTTTTCATCTTTTCTGTATCTGTACTTATGTCAACTTTCTCATTCCTAATCTTATATTTATATATTTTTTTCTTCTCTCTCTTTTTTTTTGTATTTTTCCAAAGTTAGAAGCAGGGAGGCAGTCAAACTCCCACATGCACCGACCAGGATCCACCTAGCATGCCCACCAGGGGGCGATGCTTTGCCAATCTGTGGTGTTGCTCCATTGTGGTCAGAGCCATTCTAGCTCCTGAGGCAAAGGCCATGGAGCCATCCTCAACACCCAGGCCAACTTTGCTTCAGTGAAGCCTTGGCTGCAGGAAGGGAAGAGGGAGATAGTGAGAAAGGAGAGGGGGAAGGAGGAAGAAGCAAATGAGTGCTTCTTCTGTGTGCCCTGACCAGAAATCAAACCCAGGACTTCCACACATTGGGCCAATGCTCTACCACTGAGGCAACTGGCCAGGGCAATTCTCTCTTTTTTTTAAAATCAGACTTTTTTTTTCCAATTCGAAGAAACTTTGTTTTATTGAGGCAGTAGCAATTGGAATTGTGAATTTTTAAATTTTTTAAATTTGAATTTAATGGGATGACATTAACTTGTAAAACCATACAGGTTTCAAGTGTACAACTCAATATGACAACATCTGCACACTACATCATGCATCCTTTGTCTGTGCCTCTGTCAATAAAATAAAATCAGGCTTATCCATTTTACTAATCTTTTCTAAAAACCATATTTTAGGCTTATTTCCTTTGACTATAGAGTCCTTAGACTATAGAAGGGAAGAACAATGGAGAAAATGTGGGTATCATTTTATAAAAGAAAACAGAAACTTAAGACTTTTTATTCAAGGGGTTCTCTAGAACAGGGGTCCCCAAACTACGGCCTGCAGGTGGCATGTGGCCCCCTGAAGCCATTTATCCGGCCCCCACAGCACTTCCAGAAGGGGCACCTCTTTCATTGGTGGTCAGTGAGAGGATGCATCCTGTGCTCCTGGAGTATACTGTATGTGGCGTGGCGTCGCTTACGTACAGTACTACTTCCGGTGATGCCTCACGGCTCTGGAAGCGCATCATATCACTTGTTACAGCTAGCAGTGACAAATATGGAACTGGACATTGACCATCTCATTAGCCAAAAGCAGGCCCATAGTTCCCACTGAAATAATGGTCAGTTTGATTTAAATTTACTTGTTCTTTATTTTAAATATTGTATTTGTTCCCATTTTGTTTTTTTACTTTAAGATATGTGCAGTGTGCATAGGGATTTGTTCATAGTTTTTTTTTATAGTCTGGCCCTCCAGTGGCCTGAGGGACAGTGAACTGGCCCCCTGTGTAAAAAGTTTGGGGACCCCTGCTCTAGAATCTATCCTCTGGACAGAATATTTAAAGTAAACTAGTTATGAATATGTTACAGCAAATTGGAATGTGCAGAAATGTCACATTGTTTTACTTCCTTTAAAACAAATTAACTCTACCGAAGGTTTTAAAGTTTTGCCTATGGCATTTAAATTCTTAACTCATGGAAAGTTGTTTCATGTATGACATGTGGTAGAGATTAATTTTCATGCTTTTCCACCTAGATAACCAATGTTTTACTCCTTGCTCAAGTGATTTTCCATGCCACCTCTATCAAATATCAAAGTTTTATAAATGCAGGGGTCTTTTGTAGAACTCATATTGCATTTTATGCATCAATTTACCTCTCCTGTGTGAACAATACATCTTAATTAATATAGACCCATAAGCCTGTATGTCTAGAAGAGCAACTCCTTCAAGTTTTTATTTATTTATTTATTTATTTATTCATTTATTTATTTATTCTTTTTCCAAGCGAGAGGATGGGAGATAGAGACAGACTCCCACATGCACCCCAACTGAAATCAACCCGGCATTCTTGTCTGAGGCTGATGCTCTGCCCATCTGGGGCCATGCTTGCAACAGAGCTATTTTTAGCACCTGAAGTAGAAGCTTCATGGTGCCATCCTCAGTGCCCAGTGTTGGTGCACTCAAACCAATCAAGTCATGGCTGCAGAAGGGGAAGAGAGAGAGACAGAGAAAGAGAAGATGGAGGGAGAGAGATGGAGAAGCAGATGGTTGCTTCTCCTGTGTGCCCTGACCAGGAATCAAACCTGGGACGTCCACATGCTGGGCTGATGTTCTACCACTGAGCCAACTGACCAGGGCCTGTTTCTATTTTTTTAAGGTAGTATTTTGGCTATTTTGAAGTTCTATTAAGTTACACAAAGAATCCTTTGGATATTGGGCTGGAGTTACATTAAATCTATTTAGATCTGTGTAGTAAGAATTAAGGCCTTTATAACACCTTGAGGAACATGGATATTTCTCTACTTACAGCCTCTTAAAATAGCCTTAAAAACATTTCATAGCTTTATATATGCAGATTTTGCATTCATTTGTTAGATTTATTCCTAAATATTATGCTTTTTAATTATTTTAAATGGTATCTTTCATAATTATTTTTCTTCTAATTGTTTCTGGTTTATAGAAGTGTAATCAATGCAAAAAACTGATTATACATCATACATAAAACAACTTTCCATGGGTTAAGAATTTAAATGTCATAGGCAAAACTTTAAAAACCTTCAGTATAGCTAATTTTCAGCTACCTTGCTCAACTCTCTATTATTATATGTTTCACAATATTGGGGGATTTTAAGTAGACATTCACATCTGAAAATAACAGTGTTTTTCCCTTTCCTATTTTATGAGTTTTGATTTATTCCTTTGTCTGTAAAACTGGTTAGAAACTTCTAGACAATGTTTGATAAAAGTAGTTATATGTTGCTGAAATAAAAAGTTTCAAATTTTAAGAGAAAACTATAGATGAATATCTTTCTGATCTTATGGTAGATGATTTATTAAAATGTCACAAAACACTTAATAGAAAAAAAGATTTAAAAATTGATATTATTTTTAAGTAAAGTACTCCTACAGGTCAATAATAAATATACCAAAAGAAATGAAAAATGGGCAAAAGACCTGAATAGGAATTTCATAGAAGAGAAAGTGTAAATTATTCAAAAGCATAGGAAATGAGGCTCAATCTAGCTAGTAATCAGCGAAATGTAAACAAAAAAACCAGTAAAGTTATTTTACATCTATTTAATGGGCAAAACCTAAATATTATATGCTGAGAGTACCAAATATTACAGATATTATAGAGCAATGGTTTCTCACACACTGCTGATGGCCTGTATCTTGGAATAATTACTATGGAAAACAATTTAGCATTATCTTAGATGGATTTTTGTACACCAAATAAATAAGCAATTCCACTCTAGGTATTTACCCAAAGGAAATTAAGCAAATGTGCATTAGAAAACATTTGGCAGCACTTATAATGATAGAAACAATCCAGATGCCCATTGATGAGAGTTTAAATAAACTGTAGTATAATCAAAGACATATTAAATATCAATAAAAATTAATGACCCAAGCTACATGTAATAAATGAAGAATCTTATAATGATAATGATGAGTGGAAGAAGCAGAGCCAGAAAATACCTATATTATGATACACTTTTTATAAAATTCGAAAAGAAACAAAACTAAACAAAATATTTTTAAGACAATATATGCTTTCAATGGTTTCTCTTTAAGGCAGGGTAAGAATAGACATAAAATGCAAAATAATGACTACAGCAGACAAAGGAGCAGAACAGGCAAGAGCATATTAGCTGTATATTAGATTCCAGTTCTTGAATTGGACAATAGATTTATAAAATTTCATCATATTGTTAGTAAATACATAAAATTAAATGAATAAAATAAATTCTTGCCATGAATAAGCAATGATAGCCATATGTCAAGAATCAATCATTATGGTTAGTTCTATCTGGTGCCCTAAGGTAAAAAGTAAAAAGAAATATAATACAATCAACAGTTCAAACGCTATAGAGATGTTCTCCTGAAGCCTATATGCTTTTATCGACCAGTGTTACCCCATTAAATTTAATTTCTAAATTTAAAAAAAAAGAACATCTCAGAAAATAATGGCAGACACTCTCTGTGGGCTGGCTGCTCACTTTCAGGATCAAAGACTTCAGTACCTCTCAATTCACAATGTTTTATTGTAGGAAAAATATTATCTAGAGAAGGTCTTATAGTTTAATATACATGGTAAGCAAAAGTAGGTTTTCAGTTGTGAGTATGTAAAACAGAGTTTATTCTTGTATTATTATTAATTATTGTATTATTTATGCACATTATAAATGTAAACTTACTTTTGCCCACCCCTGTATCTGGTTTTTCAACAAGGAAAAGACAATGAGGAAAGAGAGGCAAGGGATGAATTTTTACCATACTCTTCCCAGTAGTGAATTTCAGGTCACTCCCTGAGTGTTCAGGGTATACCTGAATGGGGGGTGTATATTTGTGTATGTGTGTATGTGTGTGAGTGTGTGTGACAGAGAGATGGATGGAAAATGTTGTGGCCTGAAGGTTTGTATCCCAACAAACATTTATTCACTACTTTATTTCAGTATGCTAAAACCTTATGCCCAATGTAATGGCATTAAATGGTAGAGCCCTTGGGAAGTCATAAGGTATGAGGAAGAACTTTGTAACTAGAAGGGCCCTAATCCTACATTCACTCAGTATGTAGAGATATATGTGCAAAATTTTTATTACAAATTTTTTGTAGCCTGACCAGGTGTTGGCACAGTGCATAAGGCATCGGACTGGGACATGGAAGATCCAGGTTCAAAACCCCAAGGTCACTGGCTTTAGTGAGGGCTCATCCAGCTTGAGTGTGGGGTCACTGGCTTGAGTGTGGGATCACAGACATGACCCGATGGTCTCTGGCTTGAAGCCCAAGGTCACTAACTTGAGCCTAGGGTCACTGGCTTAAGCAAGGGGTCACTCGCTCTGCTGTATCCCCCCTGCCCCCCCACCCCGTCGAGGCACATATGAGAAAGCAGTGAATGAATAACTAAGGTGGCACAATGAAGAATTGATGCTTCTTATCTCTCTCCCTTCCTGTCATTCTGTCCCTATCTGTCCCTCTCTCTGTCTCTCTCTGTCTCTGTCACAAAAATCATAAATTTTTAAAAATTGTTTGTAAAGGGGAAGAATGAAAAAGTCATACTATCAACTAATAGGCAAATAGTAGCACAAACTGTAGTACTAGCCTGTTATGAATGAAATATTTGCCGTTGTTTTACAAATGAGTTAGATTTACCTGGAGGAATTATCTGTGGTATACATATTATTGAGAAAAGCCAACATAAGAATAATTATTATTATATATTATAATATATGTATTATATAGTCTCAATTTTATAAAAAAAATATACCATCAAATAAACCCATTTATGGGTATAAGAGTTGGATATATTTTATAAAATGGAGGAATTTGGAAAATAAAGCAGTTCATTATTCCTGTGGGGGAAAAAAGTAAATGATAATAATTACAGCAACAACAGACAAACAAAGAAAATTAATTCTATGCACAAGTTCCATCCTGCCAAACTGGTAGGAAATTGAAACTCAGATATTTGGAGAATTCTCCTACCCAGTGCCCTGCAAAGTTTCTGGAGTCTTATCAAGAACAGAAGCATTAGAAAGACCCCTCTACTCTTCACAGCCACTATAGTTATTACTGAGATTCCCATTGTCCCATTGTCCATTCCCATTGTCCAAGTATTCCATATTGTTTTTGAATCTTTATACAATGTTTTGTAGTCTATGAGCAATTTGTCTTCCACCCTGAGACACAATCCTTCCTAGAGGCAAGGAAACCCAAAGGCTCTACTACCCACTAGGAACTGAGCAAGAGAAGCAAAAAATATATGAAAAGAAAATAAGTTAATATCTCAAAAAATTACCCCAGACATTACTAAAAAGAAAATGTATTCTCTACTCTATTTACTCACCTGTGAGACACATTGTTAGTAAGGATACATTTCTTTTTTTCATTTTAGATATTCCAGGTCAGGTTTATTCCATTCTTCTGAATAAATTAAGAAAATTCCCACTTGCTATACCACTAAACATTTGTTTTTGCCTCTAGACACAACATTTTGATCCAACTTGAGGAAAAATTAAATTACAATTTTACATATAACCTTGTTTACTTCCAGAACCAGAAACTGTTGCAATAAATGAGAAAATGATTAAGGGCATAGAAAACAAATTAAGAACACTGTCATATCATGTGGAAAATAGGACCTTTGACTAATTGTTTTTATCGTTTTTTTTTCTGTTTAGCTGAACATGGAGTTTATTAGCATTATATTGCCAAATGAAGCATCTGAGTTTAGTTCAAGTTTATTACAAATATTATCATTCATTAATAATAAATTTATAAGTCAAATAAGTATTTCATAATATTTGCATGATCCAAACTGTGACCTACATTACAGCTATTTAATGAAGGATGATCTTGGGTCAACTTGCTTAAATATCAACACAGTGCTTGCCCTTATAACATAACTTCATTCTCTTACCCTGACATGTTTTTCTTACATCGATTAATGAGTTCTTCTATTTTCGTCTTTTCCATGTTTAACTTGCAAAGAGAAAAAACATCTAAGTTGATACATCTGGGTGTCAGGTAGAGAGGAGCTGCTGAGCTGAGAGAAAGAGGTTTCCAAACAGAGAATTAAATTTGCAGGGCAGCTGTGTAAAGGTGATGGTATAACCCAGTGGTCCCCAACCTTTTTTGGGCCACGGACTGGTTTAATGTCAGAAAATATTTTCACGGACCGGCCTTTAGGGTGGGACGGATAAATGTATCACGTGACCAAGACAGGCATCAAGAGTAAGTCTTAGACGGATGTAACAGAGGGAATCTGGTCAATTTTAAAAAATAAAACATCATTCAGACTTAAATATAAATAAAACGGAAATAATGTAAGTTATTTATTCTTTCTCTGTGGACCGGTACCGGTCCGTGGCCTGGGGTTTGGGGACCACTGGTATAACCTATAAGAACAGAAGATCCCTTCCATTAAGTGAGGAAGAGGGAGAGAACAAAGCAGGGAGATGACCGCCTTCCAGGATACAATTACATGTAAAACTTTCTTTCATGTGTCTTACAAATCATTTTTCTAGCCTTGAAAAGAACATTAATAAATTCAGATTTTCTTCTGTCTTAAAATAGATATTTTCCCCCTCTTTATTACTGAATCTCTCAAGCGGACAAAGGAAAACAAGTGAGTAAATGTGGACAAAAAAAAGGCATTTCTTGAATTAACATTACTTTTACACATTTCAAGAAACAGACTATAAATCTTTTAAAAAAAAAAAGCACATAGAACATTTTTTAAAAATTTTTGTGGGAAACTATTATTTTTCACTGGTGTGAAAATTAAAGTGCAAAAAATAAGATTGAATTATGTGAAAACACAATGTAATTTAATAATATATAATACATTAATAATATACTATATTCATTATAAATGTATATATGAAATTAGTGTCAGTCTTCATATTTATAGGATTGCCACCCTGATATTTTATGCCGTTTTCATTGGTGTTTTAAGTACTTGGAATAATTAAAAAGGAAGACAAACACAGCTAACCGATTGACCAAATAATGTGTCTCAAGTTGTTTCAAGTGAATGCATGCTTATGATTATATTTCTCTTTTATGTTGACCAACAAGTGTGTGAAGTCCATGAGATTCTGCTTCATTCATCATGCCTCTCATAAATATAAGGCCTGCAGAGCTCCACGTGTTCCTGGTCAAACTGTGCCTGTCCCAACTTCAACACTAACTGTCTTGCCTGCACCAATGGCCTAAAACTAACCCTGAGAAAGAAGTTAGTTAACACGCACTTTCTCTTAAAAGAGCATTTGGTGGAAACGCTTCAGGCATGCGAGAAGTCCAAAATTCTCCCGTCATCCGTCATCACCCACACTTACCCTTCAAACAGCGCTGTCCATTCCCTGACACCAAATATTTTTTGACCTCCCAAACTTTTACACTGTACATTCTGAAACTCATTCTTCTAACTCTTCTCTAGATATTAATTTCAACTTTTTCATCTTACAGAAATTTAGTTAATCTCTGAATATGCTGCCTCCTCTGTAGCCCTAAATGCCTGCTTTTTTTTTAATCTTTTATCCCATGTAGCACCAGAGGCCTGGAAATAAAATTAATGTCTCTGATCTTCATTGCTACTTTTAAAAAAGTTCATCTCCTTCCCTCCTTCCATAAAACCCCCGATCTTTGAAGCACAGCCCATCAGACGGTACCCTGAGGTGCACTCTGTGGTTGTATAGTTGGTGAAGCTACAATCATCATCAACTTGTGGGTCCCTCTCTCTCGTTTGTTATCCACTCCACCATTACTCCCGTCATTATTCTTAGTATTCATGTTGATATCCATTCAACACCCTGGCCTCTCATACACTGACTTCCTTGTTTCTAACAACTTATTTTTATCTCTCTACTTTAGCAATCCAATCCCAAGGTTATACCTTAGAAATTTTTATTAACAATTATTCACTGCATCACTCCCAACATTTTCATTCAAATGGCCGACTCTCTTCCAGTTCTATCTTTCAAGATCATGTATTTCGGTATCCCAACTCCAAAGATGTTGAGTCCATTGTCTCAATTTTAAAAATTCCCTCATTCCCTTTATATTCTAACTTCTCCCAGCTTGGATTCCAAAAACACATCACAGGAATGACTCCACTGTGTGTATTCTCAACTATCTTTCCCTCATCTCTTTCACTGACATTCTTGCCAGGAAAAGAAAAAAAAAATTCAGTGCTCGTTAAACCCAACTCCACACTAGCTCTACATCTGCTCACTAACAAATAAATTTGGTTGTAGCAAGATACACAGTCATTACTAAAATACTTTCCAATTCATGATCCACATCTCAAAGTGTGCTCTCAAATGCTCAAGCAATACCGCTACATTTCCTTTGTATCATTGTTCTCTCACATCTCAAAAGAACTCGTTTACAAATTCTCCCTCTCCAGCATCTGTCCCTACAGCCTCAAATGATTATTTCAATTTTTATTCCTTGAGAAAATAGAAGCCATCAATGAGAGTACTTCAAAATCACATTGCAAAATTTACCAGCAACTCTTCTTGATATTGTTGAAATATACCAATCTTATTTCTGCCTCTGGACCTTCTGCCTAGAAAGCTCTTTTATCAAATTTTCACTATGACTTTCTTCTTAACATAATTTAAGCCTATATTCAATTGTTACTTTTTCAGAGTCATGTTCCCTGACTATTCCATCAAAAATGCATCCACTCGTTACTCTCTATTCCTACAGTCTATTTCCTTCATAGAGTTTGTACCATATACAGTTATATTGCCTATTGTTTTCTTGTATGGCTTCTCTTTTCTCTTCTAGAATGACAGCAGATTTGCTTATCTCCAAAGCACAAGAAAAAATGCTTAATACCTATATTTGAGTAATAAAATCACTTCATTAAAAATGTAATGAAAGATTCTCAAAACCTCTTAAACTGAAAACTCTAAAGAAAGACAATAAATATCTGAATAAATTGAAAGATATACTATTTTTATGAATCAGACTATATTGTTAAAAGGTTGCTTCTCCCCAAACTGAACTAGAGATTCAACACAAGCCCAATTAAAATTCATGCTAGCCTTATTTTAACTTAGAAATTGACAACCTAATTTGAAAATATGCATAAAGATGTAACAGAAATATAATAGCAAAAAAACCTTGAAAAAATAATAAACTTAGAGAACTTAGACTACCTGATTCCAAGGCTTGCTATAAAACTACATTCAGTACTCAGGGTGGTACAGATATATGGTTAGAAAATTAGATCAACTAAATACATTAGAGAGTCTGGAAAGAAACAATCACATACATAATCAATTAATTTTAAATAGAAGCATTAAAATAATACAATAAATAAAGAAAATTATTTTCCTTTATGGTGCTAGAACTTCCAAGTGGAAAGAAAAAAAAACACCTCTATCTCATAGTGTACATAAAATTTAAACTAAATTGGATCATAGACCTAAAATATGAACTGTGAAGCTTTTAAAAGAAAACAGAAGAATATTTTCATAGGTTTGGGATAAGTTAAATTTCTTAGATAGGTCACAGAAAGCATTAAAAAGTTGATAAATTGGACTTACTTAAATAAAACTTCTTTGTTCATCAACAACATATTAATAAAATGAATAGATAAGACATACTAGGGAAATATACTCACAAAACCTATAAATAAAAACAAGGAATATCAGAATATATAAATAACTTCTACAAATCAATAATAAAAATATCAACAACTTAATTAAAATGAGAAAAATATTTGTACAGATGCTTTTCAAAATAAGAATATAAATTCATTAAGCACATGGAAAAGCGTGTTATTACTGATCAAGAAAATGTAAATTAGGAGGATAGAGGCTGGATAGATGGTGATGGATTAAGACTTGACTTGGGGTGGTGAACACACAATGCTATACACAGATGATATATTGTGGAATTGTGCACTTGAAACCATTAGAATTTTATTTACAAGTGTCACCCTGATGAATTCAATTAAAAATTTTTTTTAAAAAAATGAAAATTCAAAGAAAAATATATCACTACACACCCGCCAGAATGGTTAAAATTTAAAAGACTGACAATACTAAATGTGGAAAAAATGTAGAGAAACAAGAACTCTCACATTGCTGGTAGAATTATACAATTGAGCAATGGCTTTTGGAAAAGATTTGGCCATTTCTTATAATAAAGTTAAACACGTAATTACCATATGACCCTATAATCCCACTTCTGGGCATCTACCCAAGAGATATAAAAAAAACATATGTCCATACAAATTTTGACACTAGTGTTCACGACAGCATTATTTATAATAGGCAAAAACTAGAGAAAACTGAAATATCCTTCAACATCAAAAAGGATAAACAAATTGTGGCGTATTCACTGAGTGGAACTCTACTCGCCAATATAAGGGAATGAACTACTAATACATGCAATGACATGGATATATCTTTAAAAAAATAGTTGAATTACAGAAATCAGATTTTAAAAGTACACATTGTAGAATACAATTTATGTAACTATTCTAATCTAGTGTTGTGTAACAGGTTATCCCCACACTTAATGGTTTTAAGAAAAAAATTAGGTATTTTCTACTCAAATCTGCAATTTGGGCAAAGAACATCAGGGATGGCATAAATGAGCCCCATGAAAAGTCAGCTGTGCAATTCCACTAAGAATATCAGACTTCCAAGACAGCTCACTCACATGGCTGGCAAATTGGTGTTTGATGTAGACTAGAAACTCAGCCAGGGCTATTGGCTGTTGGCCTCAGTTTTTTTATACATGACTCTCTGTATGGGCTACTTAGATTTCATCACAGTATGCCAGCTGGCTCCTCAGAGTGACTATTCCAAGATTCAGAAAGTCAATGCTTCCTGTCTCTTAAAGCACGGTACAGCACAATCTCCAACATATTGTATTAGTTAAGCTCTTTCAGAATCCTCCTATCTTTAAGTTAGAAGACATTTATCTCACTGCCTGATGGAAAGAGTGTCAAAGTTCTTTAATCTACCAGATAGGTAGTATTAGAAAAGCTAATCTAAAGTAATAGGAATCAAAATAAGGTTTGCCTTGGTGTAGAAAAAGAGGCAGGGATTGACTGGCAAAGCACATAAAGAAAGTGACTTGAGTAGCAAAATGCTCTGTGTTGATTAGAGTGGTAGTTACAACGATGTATAAACATGTTAAAATTAACCAAACTATAATACTAAAGATCTGCACTGTATGTAAATTATACCTTCATTTAAAAAGTTAATTATTAAATTATTTAGATGCAGATTTCTTCTAAGCAAACACATTCACACTAACTGGAAGTTTAGGAGTCAGCTTACTATACTCTAAGCTCCATTCAGAAACACTTCTTTCCTGTTTTTGTTGTTGTTGTTAATTACTCTAGTAAAAGACATCAGAAAATATTGTCTCTTAAATTATGTTTGAAGCCATTTTTAGGTCAAACAAGCTTACAACTAAAAATTCTGGCAAAAAGAAAATTAACTTTTTATTCAGTATGAATGTTAAAATGTTACATATGTATATACAAATATATAATGTATATATGCATATATAATTTTATTATTTTTACACATATTTTGCATACTAGGTTTGAAAAAAATTCTAGCTAAAACTATTTAAAAATCAATTCAATCAATTCCTCAAAGATAGCCTTAAAGTGACATCAGATTAAGAACAATATGTGGACTGACCAAGTGGTGGCACAGTGGATAGAGTGTCAACCTAGGATGCTGAGGACCCAGGTTTGAAACCCAGAGATCACTGACTTGAGTGTGGGCTCACCAGCACCAGCTTGAGCACAAAGGTCACTGGCTTGAGCCCAAAGGTCACTGGCTTGAGCAACAGTGTCACTGGCTGGGCTGGAGCCCCCGGTCAAGGCACGTATGAGAAAGCAATCAATGAACAACTAAAGTGCCCAACTACAAAATGATGATTCTTATCTCTCCTTTCCTGTTTCTCTCTCAATCTCTCCCATTTAAAAAAAAAAAAGAAGAACAATTTTGGACCTGGAACCCTTGATGAGCTGTAGGCAATATGAGGTCCTCAGGGCTTCTTAAATCACAAAACATCTACTGAACTGTTAACTATACAGTCGTCCCACACCCCCATCCCTTAGCCATGGTTTTGCTTTCTATGGTTTCAGTTATTTGCAGTCAACCACAATCTGAAAATACTAAATGGAAAATTCCAGAAATAAACAAAAAGTTTCAAATTGCACACCATTCTGAGTAGAGTGATAAAGTCTCTCGCCATCCCTCTCCTTCCTGCCTGAGATAGGAATCATTTCAAGTCCAGGGTACCCAGACTGTGTATACTACCCACCCATTAGTAACTTAGCAGCCAATGGGGTTATCAGATTGGTTACCAGAGAGAGATCGTATTCACATAACTTTGATTACAGTATTGTTATAATTGTCCTATTTTATTACTAGTTGTTGTTAATCTCTTAAATTATAAATTAAACTTTATCAAAGGTATGCACATGTAGGAAAAAACATAGTATACATAAGGTTTGGTACTATCCTCAGTTTCAGGCATCCACTAGAGTCTTAAAACCCTATTCCCCTGAGGATAAGAGAGGACTGTTATATTTTATTACATTTTAATTTTTAGATGTTTTTTTTCTTTCTATATAGTACTAAAGGTAATTCCTTTAAAAATTCCATTAAACAGAATATTCTATAATTTAGGAATTATGGATAAACAGAAAAGAGAGCATAATAGGCCTGACCTGTGGTGGCGCAGTGGATAAAGTGTCGATCTGGAACGCTGAGGTCACTGGTTTGAAACCCTGGGCTTGCCTGGTCAAGGCACATATGGGAGTTGATGCTTCCTGCTCCTCCCCTCCCTCTCTCCCCCTTTCTCTAAAATAAATAAATAAAATCTTAAAAAAAAAAGAGAGCATAATAGAATTTTAAAAGTATAACAATATTAATGAAAGTCACTTCAATTGAAAAATTAAACTGTACCTATGTTTACTAAGGACTTCAGCTGGAAGCTCTAAACTTGGAGCTATAATCCTAGCAGTTGTCTCTTGCTGACCAACATCTCCTCATGCAAGCCAGCCCTTCAAGTAGGACATCTCAGTGGTTCAGGAATTAATGTTGATGTGTCAGCTATCAACTGTCATCTGAGAGATTCCCTATAGACACCATGCCTAGAACTCCATATGACTCTGTCTTCCGTCTCTCCCAGTATACCCTCCCCCAAATCCAAGTTCCTGGCCATTAAATATCATAGGTGAGTTCATACTTGTCTTTGCAATTAGCAGAAAATGATACTCGTCTACCTTTCAATTTCATTCTTTCTTCTGTGTCTGCAGACAGTGCTGCCTCATTTGATCAGTCTCTTTTTCATGATGGAGCCCATGTTAGTCACTGATGCTACATCTGATGCCAAAAGCATGGTAGGTATAGAAAGGGCCAGCCACCAGGAAAAAGGGCATAGTGCCTCCTGCTTCTTGAAAATCCTATTTCCCTAATTCCTAGACAGCAACTCACTTTAGGAGTACATCATAATGTCCAAATTCCCTAATGTAGTGCTCCACCCAATCTGACCTTCCCAAAGTAAAGCAGCCCTCAAAATAATCCCCTCACATCCTAATCCGAATCCCTAGGACTTCACCATAATTAACTAAATACAAGAGTGCTCAGGTTATGACACAGTTCCTTTCCTGTCACAGAACCACACCCTAGCGTAAGTCACTTACCTACCCTAACACAGTTGTAAAATCATAATCTAGAACATAAAGACACAACTAAGCCACAGAGAAAGGAAAAGGACATAAATGTACTGTACGCTGCACTGCACTGTGTATTTTTCCACCACACGCAACCAAACTAGTTCACCCACGTCGTCTGTAAATCTGACGCTAACTAGATAAACTGAAACACATCTCAGGTTTTTAAAGTCTTTATGGGAGTATCATAAACAGGAAATGTCATATGTTGAGACTGTTGTAACCCGAGGACCCCCTGTAAATCCCTCTGAAGTAGAATGATTGATAGACCCAGACTTCACAACACAGCTTGTAGAAATTGATACGTCATTAATGAAAAAGTGTCAAGGGTAAGGCACATTTTAAACCCAAATATCCTGTTTCATGCCTTTTCTGGAGTCCCATCTAAGAAGGTTCTTGGTTTTTCTCCCATTCTGTTGGCTTACCAAAAGACTAAGGTTCAGTTACTTGAAAATCCAGTCAGAAACTTGCCAATCAATATTACAATGGGTTGAGGGTTAGTGTTGGGGAGGGGTAAGAGGATATTTTTATTTGTTTGTTTGCATGAGATTATTGTGAAGTTTTAGATGAGCAAGGATACTCTGCATGGTTCAGCCCTTCACTTTTTAAAGTATAAAAATATTTTCATACCAATTAGTAAACAGTAACTGCCCCAACCTCCTTCAAAAACTTCCTGTTTTTCCAGACCATATCCCAGACCCTCAAAACTCCCTAGAGTTCTGTAATTCAAAGATTAATGTCTGATGTTACAGTAGGGTATCTCAGAACTCCTGCTCAAGGACCATTTTAATTGGTTGGTGCCCACATGGCACCAGTTGATTATAATGTTACTGATGTGACCATATAATTGTATACACTTTGCTAGTAACTACACAGTCAACTCTGAGTTAGCTATATCAATAGCCAATTTATCATTTAAAACAGCAAATCATACAAAATGTTCTTCCATTTTACTTTGGAATACATTGTGATTTTCAGCAAATTAAAATCTGTAAGTATGCTTTTAGGCTGGTATCAAAAGTAAACAATAACAATTAAGTTGTTATTAATTTCCAGGTATTTAAGATAATCAGCACCCTATTAAGCATTGTTTTATGCCAGTTTCTATTACCAATTAATTCCTCACAAAAGCCCTCTAAGTATCATTATTTTATTTTACAGACGGGCAATTTAATGCTCCAAGTTGTACCTAATATCACACAGCTATCCAAAGACTATCACAAAGATGTTTCTGTGCCTCTCCAGAAATGTGAGAAATATGAGAAATATGAGCATGCCCATTTTATTTTAGGAAACAAGATGCAGAGAGGTTACCTGGCTAGTTTAGTACTACATGTCAATAGGAAACAGACCTTAGGTAAAAAAATTCAAGTGTTAATTAAGACTTACCCTCCAGGCTCCTACTTTGTGGGAATATAAATTTGGCAATATCAAAATTGTACTGTTTGAAAAATACGTTCCATTTAGGCGATGCCCTGCACCTTGGGAAATATATTTAGATACCTTGTGGCTGCGACAGAATCCCGTGTGCGTCCTACCACCCTCCATCACCTTGGCATTAAGCTCATCAGAGCCTTATTGTCTGTCTCCACTTCAGATACTGCCCATGACAGCCCCATGGTGCTGGGGGTCAACACACACACACATATTCCCTTCTCACTACAGTAGGATTTTGATTGGTTCAGATTTCTAAAGATTTCAGAACTTTTCCTTTGGTTTTAGGATGCAATGTCGCTGTGTTGCTTACAGGTCCACCACGCCGAGCGGAGGGCTCAGTGTTCAGTGTCACAGCGCTGAGAAAGGCAGCCTGCTCTCACCAGTATGCAAACTCTCGTTCTTCCCCTGCCCGGGTGAACAGGTTAATCTAATCCTGAGAGGACACGCTAAGAAGAGAGAAAGCGGGGGTGGAAAAAGGCAAAGTTAAGGAGGGGAAAGGCAAGGATAAAGACTCCAAACAGAGACTGCCATGCAAAAAGAAAGAACGCTTCCCAGCGTAAAAGACCCTTCTTTCAGGGAAAAGAATAAAACAAAAAACAAAAAACTTCTGGCCACAAAGTAAGCCTCCTACTGTTAGACTACTTAACTCCGTCCAATCTCCAGGGGTCCCGTACAAATTAATTTCATTCCGCTGTCAGGGCCCTCCCCCCTCCAGTTACCCAGCTCCCTCCGTCCTCTTTGAGGGATCGCTGGGCACTCCAGCCTCAATATCCTCCTTCCCACTGCTTCTGGCTTTCCAGACCCATCTCCCAAACAGAAGCAGCTCATCCAGGGATTTAGGGTGTGGGAGCTAATTGGCTAGGGCCATCCTCTATACTACCAAGAACACACAAAACAAATGAAAAATGCCAAGCTGCTTTCAAATAAAAAGCTATTCCTGTGACTCTTAATTCCACAACTACCAGCTCTGCAGCACTGGCAGCGAATCACTCCACTTCTATTTTACTCCAGAAATCTGCCTTTAAGGAAGCAGTTACATGCCAGATAATTAGGAAATATCACCTGTGTGAAATGCAAACCAGTGACTTAGCTAGCATCCCCAAAACAACAGAACCATCTACATTGTTAGCTTCAGAGGGCAAAACTGAGATCATCTACTCAACCTCTTCATTTTTAGGTAAGAAAGCTGAGGCACAAAGGGCGGAATGAATTCCCTCGCTGTACTGAAACCATATTGGAGTTCTAGTCCAATGACCTGATCTCCCCTTTTGTAAAATGTGAAGCTAGATAAAGCCGGAAGGGGTTTGCATTTAGAACAATGTGAGCAGCATTATATTTATAATAAGCCCACAAGTATAAACATGTGACCACTTTTCAAATTCTGGTTCTCTTTTCCTTCCGCCATTCCAGTTTTGTATTAAGAAATAAAAGCTATTCTTCATATAAATCTAGCAAACATTAAAAGGGAAATGTGCTGTCTTGGAAATCATACACAGTGTGCTTTATGATCAAGTCTACGTGTTCTGAGTTATCCATTCTTCTGACTTACCTTGACATTGTTCTCTTCCATTACTCTAGATAACAGGGTGTTTGTAAAATAATAATAATAATAAAACAACGTATAACAACAGATTATAATGTGTTTTTTAGTTTCCCCCAAATAACCAATGGAATTTAATCCTGACCTAAGCATATCTTCACGTAGTTTTCTTCACCCCAGGTTTGAAATTGGCTAGCTACAGCCCCATCTACACTACCTTGCTTCTTCTACCTTGTTTACACTTCACTCCCTCTTCTTTACTAATTTTTCTTCTACCAAATGTGAGTGCTTCCAAAGTCTTTGCTCTTAACCCACTCTGGACAATAAAAATTTCATCTTCTTTCTTTTTTTTCTTTTTTTCCATTTTTTTGAAGCTGGAAACGGGAGGCAGTCAGACAGACTCCCGCATGCGCCCAACCGGGTTCCACCCGGCATGCCCACAAGGGGGCGACGCTCTGCCGCATCCAGAGCCATTCTAGCACCTGAGGCAGAGGCCACAGAGCCATCCTCAGCGCCCGGGCCATCCCTGCTCCAATGGAGCCTCGCCACAGGAGGGGAAGAGAGAGACAGAGAGGAAGGAGAGGGGGAGGGGTGGAGAAGCAGATGGGTGCCTCTCCTGTGTGCCCTGGCCGGGAATCGAACCCGGGACTCCCGCACGCCAGGCCGACACTCCAACGCCAAGCCAACCGGCCAGGGCCTCATCTTCTTTCTTGATAGACTATTCTTTGAAAATAAATAATTACCTTTATGTATTCCCCTTCCCCAAATTCAGTACTGTTACCAGTGAAATGATGAGACCTCAATTTTTGTTTTTTTGAGAGAAAGAATTCAATCAAGAGACAAAGTGGAGCGAGCTAAGCAAGGATGTATTGGCCATGCAGGCATACCCTCAGAAGGGACTAGTGTGCAGCTCGCTCGCGAGAATGAGTGTCTGGATCAGTTACAGAGCCGAGGTATTTATGTTCTTTTACTTTCTGGACTTTCCTGGTCCCTTTTTCTTTTCTTTTCCCTGCTTTTTCTTTTCATTTATCTGTCTTCATTGTACTGCTATGTGGCTGATACCGTATCAGGGAACTCACGACCACCAGTCTGGGTGTGGTGAGGCCTGTTTGACGTAAAGATTCAGACCCTGCAGACGCTCAGGAATGAATGGAGCAATTCATTCCTTCTCCTCTTTGCCTGCCTCAGCTCACGGCTAACTACTACCTAACCTAACAAAACTTTAAAATTACCCATGATTCCTTCTCCTATGTTGACATATATATATATATATATATATATATATATATATATATATATATATATGTATATATATATAAAATTAATTATTCAAGTTCGACACTCTGCCTTACATTAATTTCAATTCACGTCAATTTAACAATCATTTATGGCCCTTTACTTTGTGTAAAGTGTGTGCTATGCTCTATATGCCATAAAAAATGATCAAAGTTGTATTCCCTCTCCAAAACAGTCACTTGGCCATTAGGAATGCCCTCTCCTAAAAGGCAAAATGGAGTTGATAAAGTATCTATTAGAGGTACATTGAGGAGCAAGTCAAGTAACATATGTAGTTCTCAGCACATAATAAATACCATTGTCTATTACTTGATATTGTTCATTTTAATACTATTGACAAATTATTATTTTGATCCTATCCAGTCCTAAAATGCTAGGACAAAATATATTGAATGAAAAGCTAAATATATTAAGAGCAAAAAGAGACCTAGAAGACACCATTTTTAAACTAGTGATTAAACATCATCAGTAATGAGATATACTAACATCATTTACCTTGTAAAGAGCACATTACTTCTGTGATATATTTCCCCTAAATATATAACCTGATCAAATCATCAGAAAACATCAGAAAAAGCCATTTAAGGAGGGGTAGGAGAGATTCTACAGAACTATCCTTCTTTACAAAGGTTCAAGGTTATGAAAATCAAAGACTAGAGAGCTGTCTCTGATTAGAGAAAATTAAAGAAGCATGCCAGACAAAGGATGAGATAAAGAACATTAGTGGGACAGTTATTGGAATTTCAATAAAGTCTGTAGATTAGTTAATGGCATTGTTACAATGTTAATTTCCTGGTTCTCATCATTATGCTATGGCTATTTAAGTAATATAAGTTATTGAGGAAGCTGGGTGAACAGTGAACAGAATGAGGTCTTTGTACAATTTCTGGAATTTTGTTGCAAGTCTAAAATTATTTCAAGGTAAAAGGTTTTTGCTGCAAAAACAGGAGCAATATAAAATACAGATGTAAGATGAAGAGAATTCTTCCTCAATTCATAGGTCAAAGAGAGGGGAGGTGGATAGCAGAAGAATTCTGAAAAATGAAAACATTTGAGATTGAATTTAAAGACATCAATATGGAGGAAAAAATTTTAAGCAAAAAAAAAAAAAAGCAGAAATTAAGAACTGAAAGTGGAAAAAAGCAAAGTAAGATATGTTTTGGATATAATTTATCAAGCTCCTTTGGAGCTCAATGTCTGGCTGCAAGCAGCAGCCCGACTTAAATGTTGTATAGTCCAAAATGTCCAAATGTGCTTGTTCAGAATGTCCAAATCCCAATCCCTAGAACCTGTGAATGTGTTAATTTACGTGGTATAAAAGATAGCATATGTGATTAAGTTAAAGATCTTGAGATAGAATGACGACCCTGGATTATTCAGGTGGGCCCACTGTCATCACAAGGGTCCTTATAAGCGGTTGGCAAGCAGATCAGAGGCAAGAGGAGGAGATGGGACAAAGAAAGCAGAGGGCAGAGTAACATACTTTGAAGATGGAGAAAAAGGCCATATTCCAAGGAATGCAGGTGGCCTCTTGAAGCTGGAAGAGACAAGGAAACAGATTTTCCTTCTGAATCTTCCAGAAAGAATAGCACCTTTATTTTAGACTTCTGGTCTCCAAAACTGTAAGAAAATAAATTTGTGTTTGCTTAGTCATGGTTTGTGCTAGTTTGTTATAGCAGCAATAAGAAACATTTTTTATTTAGAAATTAAATTTAATGGGGTGACATTAAACGATGAGAGTATATAGGTTTCAGGTGAACATCTCCATAGTATTTGAACTGTTGATTGCATTGTGTAATACAGTCTCTATGACCTTAATCTGGGCCCCTTTCAGTTTCACCTCCGTCCTCACTACCATTTTAATCCTACCTGTTCTGTTTTAATTTTTCATCCCTTTCTTCTACAAAATGATATCAGATTTATTTTTTTAAGCCATGGACTAGCCATATTATTCCTCTAAACTGAAGCTCTCAAGGGCTCCCAGTCCCTACTAAAAGCATCAATACTTATTATCCTGATATTTAAGAATCTGGCCCTGGCCCTGGTTGGTTGGCTCAGTGGTGGAGCGTCGGTCTGGCGTGCAGGAGTCCCAGGTTCAGTTCCCGGCCAGGGCACACAGGAGGAGCACCCATCTGCTTCTCCGCCCCTCCCCCTCTCCTTCCTCTCTGTCTCTCTCTTCGCCTCCCACAGCCAGGGCTCCATTGGAGCAAAGTTGGCCAGGGCGCTGGGGGTGGCTCTATGGCCTCTGCCTCAGGCGCTAGAATGGCTCTGGTTGCAGCAGAGCGGTGATCCAGATGGGCAGAGCATCGCCCCCTGGTGGGCATGCTGGGTGGATCCTGGTTGGGCACATGAGGGAGTCTGCCTGGCTGCCTCCCCATTTCCAATTTCAGAAAAAATACACACACACACACACACACACACACACACACACACACACACACAAAGAATCTGGCCCCAAGTTTATTTCCAACTTTATCTAGATTTCTCTGTAGCAATAACTTTTCACCCAGGCAAATAGATTTAGTAACAATCTTCAGAACTCTCCTCCTGCATTTCAGAATGCCAGTTGTGAAGGTCCAAATCATATCCCCACACTTCCAAATCCTTGTCCACATTGGTTTCTCTACCTACTGAACTTCTACAGTCTTTATTGACTGCTCTGAAACCCTCAGACCACCTATTCTTAGTGTCCAAGCCCAAAGTAAAGGGCCCTCAGAACTCACAAACAGCCCTGATGCCTGAGAACTTCAACATGGAAATATCCCAATGACTAGGATTGCCATCTGAAGACAGGATTTAGGATTCTGTAAAAGTGTGTGAACCTGGGAGGCAAATTTAGTATACACTTAGTCAATTAAAGTTCATAAAGCAGACTTCTGAAAGCAACACTAAAACTAATGAAGAAAAGAAATGTTCCAAACAACATGCTACAATGGCTAGGTAGTTCTGTGGTCATGTTTTCTGGGTTTCAATCATGGATCTATTACTAGACAGTTTTATTCCCATTGCTGAGACCATTATTGATTAAAATAACTGACTGTCTCTGCTCAGTATGTTACTATAAGCAAATCTTTTGATCATAGTACTTGGTTTCACATAAACATCTTCCTACCAAGAGAGAATCTACTGGCACAAACTGTGGCTCCTATTGTGAATTTCTAAATCAGCATTTGAGTTCATATATCAGTCTCTTGTGAATTTGTTCATGTCTATCACTTAAGCTAAGTCTGAAATTACATAAATCAAGTGAAGGAGCTGAAGCAATTTGCTGCATTGCTCTGGACACTAAAAATAACTTTACACTATCTGCATCTGAATTATTGAGGCTGGTTGCCTGTAATTCATCAAATCCACCAGGTTTCTGCTCAGCTTTTCATTGTGATTTGCATAAAGAGCATCCTAGTACACCTGGCATTGTCCCTGGAAGTGCTGGGCAGCTGCTCCATTGAAAACAATAACAATTTCGAAGCTTAAATCACTTCGTGTTTTAGTAAGATGACAACAACAGGATATGCAAGCATCAGACAGGAAATTCCTTTTGGATAATGCTTGTTGAAAATGCAGGACAGTTAAGAATTACACAATACAGTTGTGTGTTTTAAACCGCAAAGACTGAAGCCAATGACACCCTTGGAGAAATTTGGTGATTCAGTTTCTTAGTGTTGCCAAGAGCATACCACCTTAGCATATACCTTGAGTCATCTAAATTTGTGACTAAATTTGAAACTGAAGAGAACTAAGAAGCACTTTTTAGTCTGATTCATGATTCCTTTCATGTTCTGGTATTATCAATCATATTATTTAATATATCTAAGAGCACTTGTTTTTTTTCTTTTTTTTTCTTTTTGTATTTTTCTGAAGCTGGAAACGGGGGAGAGTCAGACAGACTCCCGCATGCGCCCGACCGTGATCCACCCGGCACGCCCACCAGGGGGTGATGCTCTGCCCCTCCGGGGCGTCACTCTGCCGCGACCAGAGCCACTCTAGCACCTGGGGCAGAGGCCAAGGAGCCATCCCCAGCGCCCGGGCCATTTTGCTCCAATGGAGCCTTGGCTGCGGGAGGGGAAGAGAGAGACAGAGAGGAAGGAGGGGGGGTGGAGAAGCAAATGGGTGCTTCTCCTATGTGCCCTGGCCGGGAATCGAACCCTGGTCCCCCGCACGCCAGGCCGACGCTCTACCGCTCAGCCAACCGGCCAGGGCTAAGAGCACTTCTTAATGAAGCTCCTCTCTATATATTTTTACTCAAATTCTCTTTGGTAAATGATACAGGATCACATAAAGTCCCAACCTCCAACATAGGTATTTAACAAAAAAATTGAAATATTCCATGCTTATTTGCACAATTTCTCATTGAACTATAGTAGTATGCCACTGCCGATTAGTACAACCAATCACATAAAGTTAAACTCAATCTTTAGAAAGAAAGCTACTCAATTCAGAAACCCTTATATTACCAGAAATTCAGAGGCAATAGAAATTCACAAATTTGACAAGCTCTCCAGCTGCCCTTTATTTTTATTTTTCAAAATATTTTACTTATTCATTTTAGAGAGGAGAGTGAGAGAAGGTGGGGAGGGAAGAGCAGGAAGCATCAACTCCCATATGTGTCTTGAGCAGGTAAGCCCAGGGTTTCAAACTGGCGACCTCACTGTTCCAGGCCAACATATTATCCACTGCACAACAACAGGTCAGGCCTCTTGCTGACTTTTAAATGATTTTAATGAAGAAAAGGGCAGCCCATTTGAGTAGGAGAAAGAAGTGCTCACCTAAGTGAAGACATTTTGTGAGTACTGGGCAAGCATCTGTCCAAGGGCCTGCACTTCTGCTACTTGTAGATTTTGAAAAGAAAGACTTCTGTTTAAATTCACTATTCCAGCCAGGGCAATACCTTCCAATATACCAGCAGGATCCTTCAAAAACCAAACTAAAACTCTCTCTGATCAAGTATAATGAATTATTTTCTTGCTTAAAAATCACCAACAGATTCCTATCGTCTCTAGCATGGAATCCTAACACGTCTTACCATGGTCTTTCACCCTTTGATCTTGACATACCTTTTATTCGTTCTCATTTTTAACCTTTATTTAATGAAGTTTTCCAATTATAAAAGTAATATGTGTCACCTGACCAGGCGGTGGCACAGTGGATAGAGCATCGGACTGGGATGCGGAGGAACTAGGTTCGAGACCCCGAGGTCGCCAGCTTGAGTGCAGGCTCATCTGGTTTGAGCAAAGCCCACCAGCTTGGACCCAAGGTTGCTGGCTCGAGCAAGGGGTTACTCGGTCTGCTGAAGGCCCACAGTCAAGGCACATATGAGAAAGCAATCAATGAACAACTAAGGTGTCGCAACGAAAAACCGATGATTGATGCTTCTCATCTCTCTTCATTCCTATCTGTCTATCCCTCTCTCTGACTCTCTCTCTGTCTCAAAAAAAAAAAAAAATATGTGGCTTTAATAGACAAGTTGAAATACAAAGAGGTATAATACTAAAATAAATATAAATAACCAGAAATAACCACTACTATTTCATTTTATTTGCTGACATTTGCTTTTTACTGTGTGAATATACATTCTCCCCAGACTTCTCTCTCTTTCTCTCTCTCTCTGTTCTTTTCTATATTATGCCTTTTTCTAAGTATTTTTCATGAGCATTTTTATCCCCAATGCTTAATAATTCATTAGAAATGGATCATAATAAAATCAGTTTAGTCTATAAGGAAAGGCAGAAAAGGAAATGTAAAAGATCACTGATTAGGGACCATAACAACAGCACAGCAGGTGGCCCTGCTGAGGGTAGAAGAGGAGAAAGTATACATGACAATATCATCGCCTCCAACTATATCCAACAGCCCAACCGGGGCCAATGAGAGGACCCTTAAAATGACTGGTCAAAGATTACCTAGAACACAGTTGAAAAACTGATATAGTTGAACCCCTTCATTTTACAGGTAGAAAAACAGAGTCCCCGAGGTATAAAAAACTTACTCAAGAGCATTCACTTAGTAGTAAAGACAGTGCTTAAAACCAAGATTCTATGTTGGTCATGGTCACAAATTGTTTGACATAATATAACTACTATAGGACTTATTTTATGGGTGTAAATAGAGATATTTTTAAAGTGTCAGGAACTATGTAGGGTCTTGAATTTTACCCTACTTACAAAATAACAGATAAGCCCATTACTATTTCATGGATGCTAACAAAAAGCATGAGATCCCTGGGTCAGAAACAAAAACTTTTGTTACTCACTGTAGATGCAATGGCCAGTTTCACATTCATTTGTTTCAGTCCCCATGTTCCCCAAGTTTAATGGAGGCAACAGAAAGGGCTCATGATGAATGCCTGCAAACAAAATGGGTTGCATTTAGAGGACAGGAACACTGAGCTTGAGGTTTTATCACTTTTTCAGTAAGTAAAAGTAAGCCTGGCCTTTTTTGAAGAAGAAGACAGTACCACAGTACCACATTTCTTCTTCTTCTTCTTTTTTTTATTCAGAGAGGAGGGAGCCAGAGACAAACTTCCACATGTGTCCCAATTGGAATCCACCTGGCAAGCCCATTAGGGGGCAATGTTTTGCCCATCTGGGGCATTACTCCATTGCTCAGTGACTGAGCTCTTTTTAGTGCCTGAGGTGGAGGCCATGAAGCCATCTCATTGCCCAGGGCCAACTTGTTCCAATTGAGCCATGACTGCAGGAGGAGAAGAGAGAGAAAGAGAGAAGTGAGAGGGGGAGGAGTGGAGAAGCAGGTGGGTGCCTCTTCTGTGTGCCCTCCCTGGGCATTGAACCCGGGACATCCATACAGCAGACCAACACTCTACCACTTAGCCAACTGGCCAGGGCTAGTACCACATCTCTTAAGGTTGCTTGCTGCAAACACAATTCTAATAAGAGGTATACAGTCATCCCTCACCTTATTGCGGTTCACATTTTGCGGCCTCACTGTATTACGGATTTTAAAATTGTATATATCTAATGTATCACAGATTTTTTGCTATATGGCGGGATTTTGTGGTATATAGGTATTTTTATATATTTATTATTTTAATTATTTTAGGGATAAGATAAGCAAAATAAGTGTAGAAAAGGTTAATAACAGTGTGGGAAAGGTTTATAAGAGTGTGGGGAGGGTTTATAAAGCCTTAAACTATATATAAATAATAAAATAAATATAAAGTCACTACTTCACAGGTTTTCGCCTATTGTGGGGGTTCTGAAACCTAACCCCTGTGATAGATGAGGGACCGCTATAGTTAAGAGCAGTAAGACCTTTGCATTTTTGGTGTACCCAGAAAGAATTCACAGAGATACTCATGGGCTCTGTCTCCTCCTCTCCTACTACTATTTAAATTAAATGGAGAAATAAACCTAAACGGTTATAGGGCATAATATTGCTCATCAGTTTTCCCATTACTTCCAAAGAATGAGATTTGACTCATCATGTTATAGAAAGTAAAATGTTTTCTAAACACTGTGGCACTTTCTAAACACTTTCTATCCTTCTATGACCACTTATTTCACATATCAGTGATAAGTAGAACTGTTAAATAAGGTGGTTGTCCAAATACCTAACACGGGCACCAGACAGAACAGAAAGGGGCTATATATGATAGGTATACATGATCCTATCAGCAGCTAAATTATATAAATACTAAGATTGTGCTCATGTTTAACTTAGAACAGAGGATGTTGAACACCAAGAATTCGCTGGAATATATAAAATATTACCAGCATTTGCCTGGGGGTGAGGCAGACATGTGAATACATGCTAGTGATCACAGTCTGTTTGATCTAATTCAATTAGAAGTCAATCCAGAAAATAACTTCATAACCAAAACCCTCCCTGACACTATTTTCCCCATTTTCAAATGAATATGAGAAAAACTGTTTGCACAAAAAATAAGCCAATGTAAAGTGTGGCTTCAGCTAAAAGGAATTTTCTAGGGAGCAGCTGTTTGAGAAAGGTCAAAAATGTTTTTAATTAAAAAAAAGTAAATAATTTGGAGGGATGATTTTATAGTCTTGAGGTAGACTTATAGGTGACCAAAACCCTAGGGACAACACAGTGGCACTTTAGATGCTTTTTTTTTATTATTGTCAGTGGAGTCTATCTGGTCAGTCTCTCCAGGAGGTAAGGGATAATTGACAGTGTGAAAAATTTTCCAAAGAAACTATGTCATTTTCATTCTCATTTGGAAGAAATGCCCATGCATGGCTCACAGCCTCACAGTCAGCCACTTATCAACCCAGAAACATCTCAAGGAGAAAGGTCTGCTTACTTCCTTCTCATCCTCTCAAGGAAAAATCATTCTATGACTTGTTTATTGGGAGACAGACCCAACTATATCTTCTCTCATGACTCTAGAATATCTCAGTAAGAAAGGCACTAATGAACTTGTCTGGAGATTGAAAAAAAAAAAAACCACACCAAAGTACAAAAATAAAGGGTTGTGAGATTCACTAAGTGCCAGTTGTATGGTGGAACAACGCCTGAACAATAATCTGTAGAGCTATGTTAATTCTAATTATCTCAACAACTGTCTATGTCTCTACCTCACAGACCTGGAACTACTGAGTCAGTAGGGAGAGCTGAGAAGGAAATCAAAATACTGTACCCCTCATATCTTCATTATACCCTTGTCACCACTTCATCACCAGTCCTAAAATAAAGAGAAATACATTTAACCAAGTGATGAGCACCATGTGAGGTATCCTGACATATTGTATCATTTTATCCCCAAAAGAACCCTATAAAGTGGCTTATTATCTGTTACACAGATAAAACAAAAATGGATGTAATATTTTATGACCTCTTTAGAATTTTATAAGCAGAAAAGCTGAAAGGGAACTATTTTAATTTCAGCACGCATATTTGAGTTTTTCAATTTAGAATGGATTTTATATTAAAGCACATGTTGAAGGACAGAGGCAGAAGAAGGGACACTGTAATCTTTTCACTATTTATGAGTTCTAAGATCCTAACCATCCTGGTCAACTGAAAAATAGGATGATATATTAGTTTTTTTGTGGCTGCCTTAACAAATTATGACATTCCTGGGGGCCATAAACAACAAAAATTTATTCTATTACATTTCTGGAGGCCAGAATCCAAAATCAAAGGTGAGCAGGTTGGCCCTGGCCGGTTGGCTCAGCGGTAGAGCGTTGGCCTGGCGTGCGGGGGACCCGGGTTCGATTCCCGGCCAGGGCACATAGGAGAGGCACCCATTTGCTTCTCCAACCCCCCCTCCTTCCTCTCTGTCTCTCTCTTCCCCTCCCGCAGCCAAGGCTCCATTGGAGCAAGGATGGCCCGGGCGCTGGGGATGGCTCCTTGGCCTCTGCCCCAGGTGCTGGAGTGGCTCTGGTCGCGGCAGAGCGATGCCCCGGAGGGGCAGAGCATCTCCCCCTGGTGGGCAGAGCGTCGCCCCTGGTGGGCGTGCCGGGTGGATCCCGGTCGGGCGCATGCGGGAGTCTGTCTGACTGTCTCTCCCCATTTCTGGCTTCAGAAAAATACAAAAAAAAAAAAAAAAAAAAAAAAAAAAAAAAAAGGTGAGCAGGGCTGCCTCCCCTCCAAAGGTTCTAGGAGACAATCCTTCCTAGCCTCTTCTCATCGTTTCGGGGGTTCCTTGGTTTGTGGCTGGATCACTTCCATCTCTGCTTCCACCTTCACATGGTTCTCTGCTCTGTGTCTGTGTCTTCTTGTCCATGTCTTATAAGGACACTTTTTATTGAATTTGAGAACAAACCATATAATCCAGGATGATCTCATCTTGAGATCTTTAACTTAATTACATCTGTAAAGACCCTTTTTTCAAATAAGGTCACATTCATATGTTCTGGGGATAGGACATGGAAATATCTTTTGGGGATCCACCATTCAACCCACTACAGGTAGTGTTGGGCAAGATAATTTAAGAGTCTCCTGTTCTTTTATTAATGTTTTTCAAATAACTAATATAAAGTAATCTAAAAATATAGTAATCCACTGTAAACAAAAACCCCATGAGGACAGATGTATTGTGTTCTTATTTTGTTTTTCTCTTCTGTATCCCAAGTGCTTGGTATATTGTAAATGTCATATATAATATATATAATTTGTTGAATGAAGGAGTTCACAAGTCATATTTGAATGTGAAGGGGGAGTTCTAAAAGAAGCACTTGAGCTAGCCTTCAATGATAAGTTTTCTATTGCTTTTGAATGTAGCTATGAAGTATGATCAGATCTCAATTTTCAGTGCCCAGACTGAGAGAATAACCAGGGAGACTTGCATAGGTAAGAAATTTACTTGGAGGCCCTGGCCGGTTGGCTCAGCGGTAGAGCGTCGGCCTAGCGTGCGGAGGACCCGGGTTCGATTCCCGGCCAGGGCACATAGGAGAAGCGCCCATTTGCTTCTCCACCCCTCCGCCGCGCTTTCCTCTCTGTCTCTCTCTTCCCCTCCCGCAGCCAAGGCTCCATTGGAGCAAAAGATGGCCCGGGCGCTGGGCATGGCTCTGTGGCCTCTGCCTCAGGCGCTAAAGTGGCTCTGGTCGCAATATGGCGACGCCCAGGATGGGCAGAGCACCGCCCCCTGGGGGGCAGAGCACCGCCCCTGGTGGGCGTGCCGGGTGGATCCCGGTCGGGCGCATGCGGGAGTCTGTCTGACTGTCTCTCCCCGTTTCCAGCTTCAGAAAAATGAAAAAAAAAAAAAAAAAAAAAAAAAAAAAAAAAATTTACTTGGCTATAAAGTTTGTCACTAAGAGATGAAACCATAAGTCAAAATTATAATACCCCAAGAAGCATGGCAGAAATCAGAATTGTGATACACCCCTATAGGTAGTCTGAAGTATATAATTGTCTCAAGTGAAGAAACTGACATAAGTCAGGTGTGATATTGTGTGTGGATTAATTTTTGCAGCTTGAGACCCCAGACAGAGGTGGCAATAGCCCTTGAGAGAAGAAGCTATCCAGATTTAGAAAGCATTAGGATCCCAGTTAAAAGGATTGAATGGCCCTGGCCAGTGACTCAGTCGATAGAGCAGTGGCCTGGCATGGAGATCCCAGGTTCGATTTCCAGTCAGGGCACACAAGAGAAGGGACCATATGCTTCTCTCTCCCACCTTTCTCTTCCTCTTCCCCTCCCACAGTGAGTGGCTTGATTGGTTTGAACGTGGCCTTGGGTGCTGAGGATAGTTTAGTTGGTCCAAGCATATCAGCCTCAGATGCTAAAAACAGGTCAGTACTCAAGCATCTGCCCCAGATGGTGTTGCTGGGTGGATGCCGATCAGGGCACATGTGGGAGTCTGTCTCACTATTTCTCTTCCTCTCACCTAAAAAAAAAAAAAAAAAGAAAAAAAGAAAGGGTTGGATCCCAGGGCTAGTTTGGCTTCCTAACATGGAACATCTATAGTGGTATAAAGAAACTTACATGGAATCCAGATTTTTGCAGACTGGAAAAATACAGTAGGACTTCAGTCTGTGGCTTACATACCTGTAAGTCACCACACATATATCGTTAGGACAAGGGATATATACCCAGGTTCTGAGCTTAGGAAATAACAGGCTGATCCATCAGAAGAAGGTCCTCCATGTCAGCAGTGAGGCTGAGCAAGGAAAGAACCAACACCTTTGGGAGAATGTATGGAATGAAGTACATGCCAGTCATAGAAAACACATAATATAATGTACAAAGCCAGGGGAAGACACGACTTTTTTAATGGGGTGACATCAATAAATCAGGGTACATATATTCAAAGAAAATATTTCCAGGTTATCTTGCCATTTAGTTCTGTTGCATACCCATCACCCAAAGAGAGATCGTCCTCCGTCACCTTCTATTCAGTTTTCTTTGTACCCCTCCCTCTCCCCCCCTCTCCCTCCTTCCCTCCCCCCACCCCCCATAACCACCACACTCCTGTCCATGTCTCTTAGTCTCGCTTTTATGTACCACCAATGTATGGAATCCTGCAGTTCTTGTTTTTTTCTGATTCTCTTATTTCACTCTGCATAATGTTATCAAGATTCCACCATTCTGCTGAAAGTGATCCGATGCCATCATTTCTTCTAGCTGAATAGTATACCATGGTGTATATGTGCCCCATCTTCTTTATCCAGTCTTCTATTTTTTTTTACAGTGATTAAAAGCCTTTAAGCAAACTCTTGGCCAATACAGCAAGAATCCATAAAAGAGTAGTGTTCTTAACATGTTCACTTTAAAATGGTAGATAAGGCATACTTTGATAAACAAAGCTATATTTTTGTAAGGGTCTAGTTTTGAAGAGAGAAATGGAACTAATATTTATTTACATACTTATTCTCATTAACACAGTTAGCAGCACAGTGCTGCACGTGTATATGTTTTGAAGAAGAAGAAAAGGCACCAGGGATAGGTATATCTGGTAGATTACTGTAACGAGCCAAGTACAAGGAATCAAGTCTTGCACCAAGATGATAACACTAGACATAACATAAAAAATTCTGTTGGTTGAAGTCAACACTATATTTGTCCCAAATTATATATTTAAGCACATAGATTTTTTTTTGTATTTTTCTGAAGTTAGAAACGGGGAGGCAGTCAGACAGACTCCCGCATGCGCCCGACCTGGATCCACCCGGCATGCCCACCAGGGGGCGATGCTCTGCCTATCTGGGGCATTGCTCTGTTGAATCCAGAGCCACTCTAGCGCCTGAGGCAGAGGCCATAGAGCCATCCTCAGCGCCCTGGGCCAACTTTGCTCCAATGGAGCCTTGGCTGCGGGAGGGGAAGAGAGACAGAGAGGAAGGAGAGGGGGAGGGGTGGAGAAGCAGATGGGCGCTTCTCCTGTGTGCCCTGGCTAGGAATCGAACCCGGGACTCCTGCACACCAGGCCGATGCTCTACCACTGAGCCAACCAGCCAGGGCTAGATTTTTTAACTTAAAAAAATTAACTTTAATAGATTTCGGACATAAAACAGAAGAAAACGGGGGCACTTAAAAAGGAATCAAAACACCTGACCAGGCAGTGGCACAGTGGATAGAGCATCGGACTGGGATGCGGAGGACCCAGGTTCGAGACCCTGAGGTCACCAGCTTGAGCGCGGGCTCATATGACTTGAGCAAAAAGCTCACCTGCTTGGACCCAAGGTTGCTGGCTCGAGCAAGGGGTTACTCAGTCTGTTGAAGGCCCGTGGTCAAGGCACATATGAGAAAGCAATCAATGAACAACTAAGGTGTCGTAACAAAAAAACTGATGATTAATGCTTCTCATCTCTCTTTGTTCCTGTCTGTCTGTCCCTATCTATCCCTCTATCTGACTCTCTCTCTCTGTCCCTGTTAAAAAAAAAAAAAAAAAAAGATCCAAAACATTTATGCCTCATTCCTGTTTTGGAAATGAATTCACTGCTTGTTTTGTTTTTTTTTTTTCTATTAATAATTATAGATAGATTTTTAAATATCAGAGAATTCAACAGTTTTAACTTCAAATTTCATAAGGGGCATTTAGTATGAAGTAATTCTCCTGCTTCCCAAAATGGCTTGATGATGAATGGCATAAAGGTAGACAAGTTTTTAAATGAAACGTGCTATATTTACAGTATCTTCCTTCATTGAAATAAAGCATAGCAGTGAGGTACTTTGTAACTCAGAAACGTGGATTGTAATTTAGATGCTGAAGCCTGTTTTTATAACTTCATTATTCTAATGTCAATTGTAGAGATGGATAAAGATGGCGGCTAGTAAGCAACTTGTAGTTCAATTGACTCAAATTTCTTAATCATTAAAATACAAAATTACCACAGAACTGGAACTATGATTATTAATCCCCACCTTCCAGGCTCTAAGGAGAAATCATCGTGGAGGGAAACACAAATGTGGGCCTGATAAGAAAGAGGAATTTATTGGTTGGCAGCTTGGGTCTTGGAGTTGGACTATCCTGAGTTTGGATCTCAGCTCTGCTACTTATTAACAGTGTGTCCTCAACTGCTTCTCTAAGTTTTATATTCTCTTACCTGTACATTGGGGACAGTTGTTCTATCTCAGAGGGTTGCTTTCAGAATGAAATATCATGTATGGAAAGTGCTTAGCAAAGTGCCAGGCTTATTTTTAAGAGATTAACAATGGGAACTGTTCAGTGATGGGATTCAAATAATTTAACAACTAGTTCTCTGTCCTGATGACTGTTTTAAGTATAAGAAATGATATACCCAAAGACATTATTACTTCACCATGTATTTAATACTTAAATAAGAACAAGAGGTACACAAAAATAAATTATGTTATAAGAAAGAGTTTTAAAATATTAATAAAAAATATTAAATAATACCTGACCCAAAAAAACAATGAAACTGTTATTTATGATATTTCCAAATTGTTTCTTGTTGCATACCCACCACCCAAAGTCAGATTGTCCTCTGTCACCTTCTATCTTGTTTTCTTTGTGCCCCTCCCCACCCCCTATCCCTCTCCCATTCCCCCTCCCCCCCCGTAACCACCACACTCTTATAAATGTCTCTTAGTTTCACTATTATGTCCCACCTACGTATGGAATAATACAGTTCCTGTTTTTTTCTGATTTACTTATTTCGCTTCGTATCATGTTATCAAGATCCCACCATTTTGCTGTAAATGTTCCGATGTCATCATTTCTTATGGCTGAGTAGTATTCCATAGTGTATATGTGCCACATCTTCTTTATCCAGTCATCTATTGATGGGTTTTTGGTTGTTTCCATGTCCTGGCCACTGTGAACAATGCTGCAATAAACATGGGGCTGCATGTGTCTTTACGTATCAATGTTTCTGAGTTTTTGGGATATATACCCAGTAGAGGGATTGCTGGGTCATAAGGTAGTTCTATTTTCAGTTTTTTGAGGAACCAGATGATTGGCATCTTCACTTGCATTTTTTTTTTACCTAGGGACAGAATGAACATCACTGGGCACTTAAAATACGCTGTTGCTCAGATGAATGTTAAAGAACAGTAAGGAATGTAAATTTGTGATTTCTACATTGGGCGGCTGCCCAAGCGCCCACCTCAGAGAGAACCTTGGTTACAAGTGCCATTTTAACAACCGGTTCTCTGAACTCAACAAAAAAACAGGTATCAGTTCTGCCAAACCAGTGCGAACCAGATGAATCCCACCACTGGAACTGTTAATAGTGAGTTTTCTTTCTCTCTTCCATTGTGTTGTTGTCCTCGGGAATGCAGGATATCTGAGGAAGCTGGCACTCACACTCTTACTGGAATATCTGTTTTCTAGACTAGAGCAATCACTACAATATCCTCCATCTGATGCATCAATAACTTTCTTTCTCATCTGTTAGACTATAATTCCAAGTAATTCAGTGCAGCTGAAAGTAAAAATTAGGCCTGGTGCATTGATTGCTCCTCAGATGTGCTGGCCATAAAGGAAGGACCAGAATACACAGAGTCATGGAAATGACAGATTCACGAAGTTTTTATAAATAAAATTAGACAAGAGAATACTACAGATGGATTTAAATTATTAAGAGTAATTTATGTTGACATGTCACAGAATCAGGCAGAATAAGCAAGAACAGGTTCTTTTCCAGCTCAGCAAATCCATAGAAGGTAAATGACTGTCAGGTATGATGATCCTATGCCACGGAGATTCCTCTGAGCTCTGGGTAAATGGTAACAGGTGCCAAGGGAAACCTACACTGATGTTAGAAAACAAATGCCAGGCCTGGTGGGTATCTCCTTACTCAAAGATAAGAAAACAGAGAAAGAACAAGCTGAGGCCCATAGAAACATCTTCAAAATAAAAATTAAAAAATCACTGCCCAATTAAAAAATGAGCAAAGATCTAAACAGACATCTCACCAAAGGAAATATATGGATGGTAAGTAAGCATATGAAAAGATGCTCAACATCACATATCATCAGGGAAATAAAAACTAAAACAGTAATAAAATACCACTACATAGGCTTTGAGAATGGTTGAAATTCAAATAGCTGAAGACATGAGTTGCTGGTGAGGATGGAGCAACAGGAATACAGTTTCCTTGCTGGTGCAAATTCAAAATGCTAGAGCTACTTTGGAAGAGAGTTGGCAGTTTCTTACCAAGCTAAACATAATCTTACTACCCAATACAGCAAAGTCCTAGGGGTCCTAACTGATTTGAAAACTTATGTCTACACAGAAATGTTTATGTGAATAATTACAGAAGCTTTATTCAAACTGACAAAATACTGGAAGCAACCAAGATGAACTTCAATATGTGAATAAACAAATTGTGATATAATTATTCAGTGATAAAATATGGACTGTTATTGAATGATTTAAAAAATGAGCTATCAAGCTAATCAAAGACATGGGGCATGTCGTAAGTGCATATTGCTAAGTAAAAGATACCATTCTTAAAAAGCTACATGCTATATGATTCCATTTATGTGATATTAAACTATAGAAACAGTACACAGATCAGTGGTTGCCAAAATTCAGGGGCTCAAGAAAGGGTTGAATAGGTAAAGCACAGGGTTTTGGGGGGTGGTAAAACGATTCTGTATGATACTGTAATGATAGACACACGACATCACGCATCTATCAAAACCCATAGAACTTTACAGTACAAAGAGTGAATCTTAATTCCAGGGTCCTTGGGTTACAACAGTCTTGACATATGACATTTTGAGTTTACGACGCTTACTCCCATAAAAAGTTTAAAAACTTGAGACATGAGTATTTCAGCTTATACCATTAGCATAGTACTTACAGACTATGTGGGTGAACTAGTTTGGTTGCATTTGGGGGAAGAATACACAGTACGGTGTACAGTACAGTATATTTATGTCCTTTTCCTTTCTCTGTGGCTTGGTTGTGTTTTTATGTTCTAGATTATGATTTTACAACTGTGTTAGGATAGGTAAGTGACTTAGGCTAGAATGTGTTTCGACTTACACCAAAATTCGGGTTACATCACTGTTGTAGGAATGGAACTGTGTTGTAGTAGCCTGAGGACCCCCTGTATATACAATTTAAAAAAATAATTTAGAAGGTTGTGGGATCCCAGGATGAAATGCAGACTGTGACACAATAGCCCAACTATATTATATATAAATATATAAACCACCTCACTGAAGGGAGAAGGGATAAATATGCTAGGTAAGTAACTTTTAAAATAAGTAGATTCTGTAAGACTAAATGCAAAGTAACCACACGGAAGCACTTTACTCTAGTTGATAAAATTGTTCCCTGTGGGAGTTCTGGTGAAACCACTATAATATATACTGGAATTTAATAAATAAGTAGATGGATTAAGTAAATTAAGTAAAAGCACATGGTGGAAGTCAGGTATCTCACTACAAAATAAAAGATTACAGACAAGAAAGGGAAGAAGTCTAGTATGATTCATGAGGTACTAGATGAGTGTTGAAGTCATTAGGATGAACTAATGCCTAGCTTAATAGAGATACATATGGATATATGTCTATATATGTGGACATATACATGCATTAGTCGGCACACACAGGTATTTCTTTGTTCTTTCAGCTGAGAGAGCCTAGAAGCTTTAACACGGCAGTGACACATTTAGTGCCCAGATCTTGTCTTTATTACTATTATCAAGAAATGGCTGATTTTTAGGACTGGAGCAAGCAATACACAAAATTAACTTGAAGTACTTGGTAGTGCCAGAAAGTTAAAACCTGCTTTAAAAATGTGCAATGATAGGAGTGTGTCAAAAAGACACAGGGGGCAACTGAAAATGTTTCCAAAGATTAAACAATTTGAGCAACAAAATAAGTAGTACTGAATTAACCCAAAGTATAAAAGAAATAGTCACAAAAATAAAAAAATATTTATTTTTACTGATATAAATATTAAATGATGAATTGATTGATTGAATGAATGAAGAAAAGAGAACAGACAAATTTCCCATGCAGAAGAACTCCAAATAATCTATGTAGATTTTGTTCCCTCAAGGAGGGGTGGCTAAATTCTCCATTCTGTAAGTGTGGGTGGGCTTTGCACAGTAATGTCCCCCTGAAGAGAACAGTATGGAAAGGCAGGGAAAAAGTAATTTTACAATCGAGAAATCTGACAAACACCGCCTCAGCCAGATGTTCAAGGTTAATATTAACAGCACTAAACATGTTAATAGTCTATACCCTTGATACATTTTGACCATAATGGTGCTTCCTCCCCAAAACCCATAACCACTATTTAATCATGAGAAATATATCAGACAGATATCAACTGAGGGACATCCTACAAAATACCTGACCAGAACTCTTCAAACCTATCAAAACATGTGACTGCTCCACATGTGTATCAAAGTCATCAAAAGCAGTTTTAAAAATCAAGAAACTGGTACAGCCAATAGGAGTCTAAGGAGACATGATGATAAAATGTGAGGTGGTGCCCTAAGATGGGCTCCTGCCTTCAATTAGGCATTTAGCCCCACCTACATCTCTAATCTTTGGAGTTAGAGTAGTCCAGAGACCCTTCTGTGATTCACAAATACCCAAGCCTTGTGCCTCAGGCTGTGGAGGCTGCCAACTCTAGGGAAGCTTTCACTTTGCACTCTGAGATCTGGAGAGTCCATGAGTCCATGTTCATCTCTCAGCAGTATCCTGGTCCTGCCACTCACACAACCTTACCCTTGGTTCAGTGTTTACTCCAGTTAGAAGCTTTTGTTTTATTTTTCAACTCAGAGTTTAGAGTATTTTCTAATTTCATCAAAGACAAGTTTTGGGAAAACAGCTGTGTTAGGCTTGCTTGCTTGTACAATACTTTGCCTGATTAGCGCATAAGCATGTGGCTGCTCCATGTGTGTATAGTCAATGTAAAGCTATGGATGCTTGCCCTCAGGGAAGATAGTGGATTGCTTGCCCACCTCTGTGAGGGGCCATTTTGCTGTTTGTTTGCCTGAGAAATGGTGTTCTCTTGCCTGTTTGCTCATTCATTGTTGTGAGATTCTATTAAATGGGAATCACCCAAAGCTTTCTGGCTCCACAGTTCTTCTACTGTCTGGCTGAATCCAGTGTTACATTACATCTGGCATAGTGGCCAGGATTTGGATCAGACTGGTATGGAGCCACCAACCCCTTTGAAGGGTGGAATAAAGGAGTGATCATTGTTCTCCAGCATATGGTTCCCCATGGCTGTCCTTTTGGGGACTATGGGCTGGGTTTTTTTTATAGTCCAGTGAGAAGAAACTGAGAGCTCTGTGCAAGAGGCTGCCCAAGGTCAAAAGCTCCAGGATGAGATGCAGACCGAGTGCCAACAATGGCATGAGCTGGAATGATCCCTGAAGAAAGAGTTACAGATTTGAGAACTGCAGTTCAGAATACAGGCTGAGAACCAGCAATGGCTTAAACTGCAACAATTACTGGAGGAAGCCAACCACTCCTGAGAGCTCAATGTGAAATGCAGGCTGAGCACCAACAGTGCCTGAAACTGGACAGTCTCTGGAGAAGGAATTATGGGTTTGCAAGCTGCAGTTTGCCTTAGAAGCTAAATGTTGGAAGCAACAGTAGTTAGAGAAACGATTGCAGCTTCAAGAGCTCGAGCTCCAGGTTCAGGCTGAGAGCCAGCAGCCACAGGAGCCGAAGTGGGTGCTGAAGATGGAGCTGCATCCACGCCAGCAGGGTGGGTCTGAGTCGGCAGAAGCAGGTGTTTCCAACTCCTCCTCTCCTGAGGAGGACATTTGGGCTGAAACTGCCATAAGGCAGACTCAGGACCCAGCTGGGGGCCACCCAGAAGGTAAAAACCCAATAGCCAAGAGTGCTTCAGGTGCAGGCACAACCTTCTCTCCCACCACAGCTAGTGGAGCACTCTGTGATCCAGCCCTACACCCAGGCAGAGCTGATGGAGTCGGGGGCAAAATTCAGGCAGAAATCCACCAAGCCTCTGGCAGCCTGGTTGCTGCAGTTGTGGGATATATGGGTGGTTGGCATCATGCTTTCTGGAACAGAGATGAAGAAATTGACTACCATTACCACACACTCCTCTGTGAGGCAGCATCTTCAGAACTGCCATAGCAACCCAGGAAACCATACCCTATGAGAATGGGTGATGGCTGCCATTCATACAGTCTGGCTGAATGCTGGAGACTTGCTGGGGGCAGTTAGTCAGTGGTAGACATACACTGAGCTGCAGAAGGTCCTCTGGGAACTGGGTGAGGAATTCTGCTTTCAACCTGAGGTCCCATGGGCCAGATGAGGAAGTACTTATGCCGGGGTGAGGGACCTTATTCTCTGTAACACCCTGTCAGCCCTTTTTGGGTCACTAGTGGCTACCTTGAGCCCCTACATGGGGCAGCCCATCCATTTGGTTACACAGATTATGGCAGTTTTGGGGAAGCTATAGGCAGCACAAAGTCAGAAAGTTGTAAGGGCTGCTGCCCCTCCTACCTCTGACTAACAAGAGAAACTGTAAAGGTTACTCAAACACTGATGTGAGTAGATTTGATTGAGGCCAGGGAAGATAGGGAGAAATTAGATGGCAGGTCTAATAGAGTCCTGTTAGAGTTTTGGTGGCAGCTTGAGCCAGACCAGAGGTTCCAGCTGCCAAAAAAGTAGGGAAAGCAGGTGGCCCTGGCAGCTGCCAAGAAAATGGCTGGTGTTTGGGTTGCATGATTGCAAGATACATGATGGAGACAGCTGAGGGAGAGAAGATCCCCAAGACCTATTGTCCCAATTTGAATAGGTGGAAGGCTGAACAATCTACCTACCACGTATGGACAGGGGGGCCAGAGGCCCCATGCAGATCTGGCAATCTACTTGTCCCCTTCTAATGTGCAGCAGGTGTTGACCTTAGAAAATTAAAGGTGCTTTATTGCAGCAGCAGCAGCATCAAAAACTGTCAAGGCAGCACAGGCTTTCAATGTGTTTGACCCTGGCAGACCCTATGAGCTTGGACCTCTGAGGGGTTTGGATGGGGTTTGCGGTTATGGACAGAGCACTTATGGAAAGGTGCTGACATCCGTTAATAAAGAGCTGTATGGCTAGTTGCCTGTAATGGACCTTTAGCTTGGTGATTTGCAGAGACAGCTGGGCTGTCTATTGTGGACTGATCTTTGAGCGGTATAATGGACTATTGGACTGTGACCAGAGTGGGTCACCAGATCCCCTGATGGATGAACACACCTCTTGTGGACAATGCTATAAGAGACCTTGATGGGGGGAGGGCGGAACTTATGGAGGCTATCTTGCACTGGGAAGCTGCTCCCATCCAGTTGCAGAGATGCCCTGAGGACAGGTTACAGTTTCAATGGACAAAGCTTGGTGGGATTCAAATATTTAACAACTGGTTCTCTATTCTCATGACTGTTTTAAGTATAAAAAAAACCCAATATACCAAAAGGTAGTTTATTATTTCATGCATTTAATACTTAAATAAGAACAATAAAAGATGTACACAAAACTAGATTATGTTATAACATGTTATATTATGTTTTAAAATATTAATAAAAAATTAAATAATACTGACAAAAAACAATAAAACTATTACTTAAGATATTTCCAATGACAGCTTGTCACCCCCAGGTTGTTTGGCACTTTTCCTCTTCACATTATATGTTTGTTTACTGAAGTAACAAACATGAGGGAATTAAAATGTAGTAATTCATCAAAGGTATTATGAGTTTCATGAAATGAATAAATAAATATTACAAGCATAGTTGCGTCAATTTTTTTTCTCATATGGACAGAATGAACATCACTATGGATGCTTAGAATACACTGTTGCACAGATGAACGTTAGAAAAGAGTAAAGAATGTGATTTTGTGATTTCCATATTGGGCAGCTGCACAGGTGCCCACCTTAGAGAGAACCCTGATTAAAAGTGCCATTTTAACAACTGGTTCGCCGAACTCAACAAAAAAATTAGGTATCGGTTCTGCTGAACCGGTGCAAACTGACTGAATTCTACCACTGGACATGGCCCTGGACTCTATAGGCCTTTTCACCTACCATGGGGCAAGAGGGCATGAGGTGGGCGTCCAGTTAACTCCCTGGGCAGAGTGCTCAGGGAGACCTTGTGAAGGGCACCTTTGTTATAGTTGTATGACTTGTGCTGTTGATGTAGTCTCTGTTATATAATGTACCCCACTCCTCACACAGGTACCATCGCAGAAGATACCTGTCACAGAGATTGTGAGGCGAGCAACCCTAAAGGGGGGCAATGTTGGGAAAACAGCTGTGTTAGGCTCGCTCACTTGCACTTTGCCTGATTAGTGCGTGAGCATATGGCCATGCCACATGTGTATACTGTAGTTTATGTAAGGCTACAGGTGCTTGCCCTCAGGGCATATTGCATACTGCCTGCCCCCCACTGTGATGGGCCATTTTTCTGTTTGTTTGCCTGAAAAGCAGTTTTCCTTTGCCTTTTTGCTCGTTTGCCATTGCAAGACTATTAAATGGGAAGCTTTCCAGCTCCACAGTTTCTCTGCCATCTTCCTGAATCCAATGTGGACCTGTCTGGCCATGGTCACCGGCATTATTACAAGTTAACTACTTCTGTCTCCTATTTTTTTAAAGTTGTTGTTAATGTTGATAGAGGGACAGAAAGATCTTTATTCTAAAATCTTTAACCAGAAAGCCAGTATTGAATTTTAAAGAAGAATAAGCATTAAAAAGAAAAGTTAACTGCAATGCTCAGCACTCCTTTCCCTCCTTCCCACAATCTTGCATTAGTTTTACATTTTAAGTCCAAGTAGATTGCAAAGGTATTTTGTGGTTCCCTTTGGCCTTTAAGGCAGTTAGAACAATATATTCTATACAGCGTAGAATAATAGCAACTGTGACAACACAAGATACAATCAATTCATGTTCTCTAAAATTTTGTCAAACTTCTGGCTAGCAGCAAAAAATTTGAATGGATTGGCATGTGATTTCTTCAAGATTACACATAGACTTTGCAATAAAATTCTCATATTTGTTTGCATTGCCCAAAATGGTACTTTTACATTAAGTTACCTACAGTGTGTAAGGTATTTAAGCTCTAGTGAGTTGAATTTGACTCCTTAAATTTGTTGAAAATAGTACATAAGACTTGATATTCTAATGAAATTTTTTTCCAAATTCCTTTTGTTATACTATTTCTTTTCTTTCCAATGTATCCACTTGGTGTAAGTTAAACAAGCAGGCTCAAGAAATAACAATACGCTATAAGCGCACTGCACCAAGTTATCAATTTATAACTAGTTAGAGCAGTTATCTGCTAAAGACACTTTGAAAATTAAGTAACCAAAATCTTTTAAGAGAGTTTTACAGGCTAAAATATTTTAACCCTCTGTAAGAAAGATTTAACTGGGAAAAAAAACCCCAGTATCCTATAACTATTTACCTATTCCCAAATCTTCTATCCCCTTAAATAAGTAAAGACAGTTCTATGTTAGTCTTCCTCACAGTATGTGGCCAGCTAACACTGTGGTCAGAGCAGCGCTGGGTGCTAAGGGAGTGTGTGTTCCACGTAGACTGTACAGGCTGTGTGCTCTCCTTGGGGAGAGCACAAATTGATCAGAATAGCTGTTGAGGGCTCACTGAGGGGGCAGGTCTACAGCAACATGACTAACTCCAACCCCACCCAGTGTGGACATGACTGTATAATTAAGATTGTTCCATGGCTAGAGCTGAGTGGAGAAGACGGAGCCTAGGTTGGAAGACGGTAATCCGTGATTTCTCTTATGGGGAAGAGACAGGAATTAACAAGTGAGTTGCTAACCTAGAAGTGTCCTCCCACCGAGTCCTTTGTTGAACTTGTTTTAAAACCATTTTTAATAAAAACTAAATAGAATTTCAGGTTCTGGAAAAAGACCTCTTTGAAATTAGTTACATTTTAAGAAAGAAAGCCCATATAGACTACATAAGTAATATTTTAGAAATTCTATTAGGGAAAAATATTAGTTCAGCTGGGGCAATAGAGAATAAAATCTCCATTTGGCAATAAACCTTATATAAACAAACAAAAAGGGCACATACAAAACCAACGAATAATTTCAGGCCTCACTTCTTCATGATGAAAGAGATTTTTTTTTCAATGCTTCCATTACACATTCATTAATTAGAATTAGTAGCTGAGAATTGAAGTAAGCTTATACTTGACAGATGGTGTAAGCCCAATAGCATGAACTCATGCTACAGAAATAAAATCATGTTTTTGTAAACATCCACTAAGCATTAATCTCAAATTCTGCAAACTAGTAACACAATGTAGGAACTTTTAAACAGTGAAATCAAGATTCACCTCTCTATAAACAAAAACGAAAAAGTGAACTGTGTGTCAGAGACTGTTCTTTTTTGTATACATATGCTCAAACACTATTTTTCAAACAGTTATCTGTGAACCAATATGTGATAATCATACTCTCAGCCTTAATGAAGATGTAACGGAAATATTTAATAGCATTCGTAAAGCATCACATCTCACTGCATTCTCACAATGACTCCACGAGGTATTATTTAAAGCTGAGAGAAGTAAATTGTACAAGATGATGGTGTGAGAACTCATGTCAAGATCTCATAACTCTAAATGCAATATTACTTTCAGACTATACATTGTTTTTTTTTTCTTTAAATGAACAGAAATTTTGATTCCAAAGAACTGTCTTTTTTACTTCTTCTTTTTAAAAAGTCTTCATCTTTATCCTTTATTTTTTCAATCTCAAAAGATAGATCACAAAGTCTCTTCCTGCAGCTGTACACTAACATGGTCATTCAACTGTCAAACATGAATTAAGTGCCAACAATGCTCCTGGCACTATGCAGGGACCAATAAAGAGGACACCTGTCCCTACATTCATTTTGTTAATGTTGGAAGAAAATACTGAAGCCCATGTACACTGCCACATGATATGCCTACAAAAAGCTGGCTAGCAGAAATATGGAGGAATTAATTTAGGTATTTAGGTAGTACAGCTGGTTGTCCCTTCCCAACAGGTAGAACCTGGGACACTGGATGAAATCAGAGCATTCAGCTTGAACTTGGCCACAACTTGTGAAAATAGGACTACCAGAACATTAGGTGGAACTCTGAAACAAAGATGAGCAGAACATTTAATTAGGCCATGCTTCCAAGCTAAAGGGGTGTGGAAAGACAAACTAAACATATTTGAGCAAAAAAGGTAAGGAGATATAAGGCAAAAGCTGATAGAACTACAAAGAAAAATAGATAAAACCACTACTACAGTTGGAGACTTCAACACCCTTCTATCAGTAATAGACAGATCCAGTAGGCAAAAATTAGTAAGAATATAGTTGAACTCAACAGCATCATTAATCAAGTTGATCTAATTGACATCTATAGAATACACAATCCAACAACACCATAAGACACATCTTCTTAAACTCACATGAAATACCAAAACATTTGAGCCATAAAACACACCTTAACAAATTTTAAAGAATAAAAATCAAATAGTGCATGCTCTCAGACCACAATAAAATTAAACTGGAAATAAATAACAGAAAGATAACTAGAAAGTTTCCAAATATTTAGAGATTATATAGCACATTTCTAAACACATAGGTCAAAGAAGAAATCTCAAAAGATATTTAAAAATTTTTTGAAATAAATAAAAATGAAAAGACAACTTATCAAAATGTATAGAATATAAGTGAAAGCAGTGGTTAATGGAGGATTTATAGAATTGCATCCATATTTTACAAAAGAAAAAAGATCTATAATCAATAATCTAAGCTTCCACCTAAGGGACTAAAAAAAGAGAGCAAATTAAGTCCAAAGTAATCAGAAGAAAAGAAATAATAAAAATTTGAGCAAAAATCATTAAATTTAAAACAGGAATTCAATAGAGAAAAATAACAAAACTAAAGCTTTGAAAAGATTTATGAAACTGATAAGCCTCTGGCCAGCCTAACTAATGGGAGAAAAAAAGAGAGGAAAAACACAAGTTACTAATATCAAAACAGAAAAGGGAACACCACTACAGACTGTATAAATATTAAAAGATAATAAGGTAATATTATTAATAACACTATATCCACAAACTTGATATCTTAGATGAAATGGACCAATTTTTTGAAAGAGACAATGTACCCAAACTCACACAAGAAGAAATAGACAATCTAAATCAGGGGTCTCAAACTCAACTCAGCATGTGGGCCGCAGAGGAAGATCACAGCTGTTCGGCGGGCCTCACTAGGTCTACAAAAGGCAACTGTTACACAACACTTTTCTCACTGCAGTTGAAAACAAAAAAAAATCAGTACAACAAGCACAATCGTACATGCAGTTTACTCAAGTGTCACAAAACGACCAGAAACTGTAGTTCGCATCACAACTGCTGTTAACTAAGCTAATATCTAGCTAGGATGCTAGAGAAATGAAAAATACAAGTAGGTCCCTAAGTTTACTTAATTTTATCCAAAATATTTTGAACTTCGTGGATTAGTCTGTGGGCCGCACAAAATTGTTCGGCGGGCCGCGAGTTTGAGACCCCTGATCTAAATACACCTGTAGCTAAAAAAATTGAACCAATAATTAATAACCTTCCAAAGAAGAAAGTAGCAGGACCACGTAGGTTCACTAGTAAATTCTATGAAACATTTAAGGAAAATATTATTCTCTAAAAGCTCTAAATTCTCTCAAATGTCATCCTGAATATGGTGGTAGAGGGAATTCTTCTTCACTCCTTCTATGAGGCTAGCTTTACTCTAATATCAAAATCAGACAAGGAGATTATGAGAAAAGAAAACTACAGGCCAGTATCCCTCATGAACATAGATATAAAATCCTCAACAAAACATCAACAAATGAAATGCAACAATGTATTAAAAATATACACTATAACCAAAAGAGATTCATTTTGGGTGTGCAAGGCTGATTCAACATTTGAAAATCAAGTAATGTAATCTATCATAACCACCAACTAAAGAAAAAAATCACATGATAATACAGAAAAGATATCTGACTTAATGCTAGAAACTTTCCTGCTAAGATCAGGAAGAAGGCAGACATATCCCCTCTCACCACTGCTTTAGTTCTAGTTAGTACAAAAAAAAAAACAAGAAAATGAAATATAAGGTATATGAATTAGAAAAGAATAAAATTTTCTTTATCTATAGTTACCATTTATCTATATAGAAAATCTGTAAGAACCAACAACAACAAAAATCTCCTGAAACTAATAAGCAATTATAACAAAGTTGCTTTGAGATTAATGTAAGATCAATGTGTAAAATTCAATTGCTTTCCTATACAGTTGTAATAAACAACTGGAATTTAAAATTAAAAACAAGATACAATTCAGGTTAATACCACTCTCCCCAAAAATAGTTAGGTATAAAACTAACAAAATGCATACAAGATCAACATAAAAAATATAAAACTCAGAGGAAAGAAATCAAAGAAAAAATAAATAAATGGAGAGATATTTTATGCTCATGATCAGGAAGACTGATTATTGTTAAGATGCAAGTTCTTTGAAACTTGATATATAGATTAAATATAATCTCAATCAAAATCCAGCAAGTTATTTTGTGGATATCAACAAATTGATTCTAAAGTTTATATAGAGTGGCCAAAGACCCAGAATAGTCAACACAATATTGAAGAAGAACAAAGTCAGAGGACTGACAGAAGCCAACTTCAAGATTTTGTAATAAGGTTACAATAATCAAGACAAATAATACTATAATAAATAATAAAAGAATAGACAAATCAATGTAACAGAGTAGAAAGCCCAGAAATAAATCTAAAAAATATAGTAAAAATAACAAATAAACATAGAGCATAGTCAACTGATCTTTGACAAAGAAGCAAAACCAATTGAATGAAGAAATGAAAGTCTTTTCAACAAATGGTGATGAAACAACTGGACTTCCACATGCAAAAAAAATTTAATCTAAACACAAGAAATAAAAAAAATTAACTTAAAATGGATCATAGACCTAAGTGTGAAATATAAAACTCCTAAAAGGCAACATAGGAGAAAACTGTGATGATCTTTAGTTTGGCAATTACTTTTTAGATATAATACCAAAGACATCTATGAAAAAAAAAGAATTAATAAGTTGGGCTTCTGTAAAATGTCTTCTCTGTAAAAACTGTTCTGCAAAAGACACTGTCAAGAAATGAAAAGACAAGACACCCTCTGGGAGAAAATCATTGCAAAAGACATATACGAAAAAGGACTGTTATAAAAAGTATACCAAAAAACCTCTTAAAATTCAACAATAAAAAAACAATCTGTGCAAACGATAGAAACAGACACTTCACCAAAGAATATATACAGATGGCAAATAAGCACAGAAAAAGATACTCAACATCATACATCATTAAGGAATTGGAATTTAAAGCAACAAAGACATACCACTTATACCTATCACAATGGCTAACATTTAAGATACTGACAAAAGGAACCCTCAAGACATACAATACTTACAGTGAACTCTAATGTCTACTCTAAACTTTGGGTGATTATAATGTGTCAGTGCATCTGGTGCTGGATGCTGACAGAAACTGCTGGTGGGAATGCAAATTAGTACAACCATTATAAAAGAAATTATGGTGGTTCCTCAAAAAATTAAGACTAGAACTACCCATATGACCCAGCAACCTCTCTACTGGGTATCTACCCCCAAAACTCAAAAACATTGGTAAATAAAAACACATTAACCCCCCTGTTCATTGCAGCATTATTCACAGTAGCCAAGACATGGAAATAACCAAAGTGTCCCTTGATAGAGAATTGGATAAAAAAGTTGTGAAACATATATACATCAAGATACCATTCAGCCCTAAGAAATGATGACATATTGCCATTTACAACAACACAGATGGACCTTGAGAACATTAAACTGAGTCAAATAAGTAAATCAGAAGAAGCTAAGAATTGTATGATTTCACACGTAGGTAGGATATAAAACTGAGACTCATAAACATAGATAAAAGTGAAGTGGTTACCAGGGGGAAGAGGATATGGGGTAGAGGGAGGGGAAGCATATAAAGAGGGACAAATATAAGGTGACAGAAAGTGATTTGACTTTGATAATCAACAGTTCAAATGCTATAGAAATGTTTATCTGAAACCTCTGTAGACTTAATGATCAATGTCAACCTGTTAAATTTAGGTTTCTAAATAAAATTTTAACAAAATAATAAAACACTGACAACACTAATGCTGACAGGAACAATAGGAATCCTTGTTCTTTGCTGATGGGAATGCTAAATGGTAGAGCCACTTTGGAGAACAATGTGTCGGTTTCTTATAAAACTAAACATAATCTTTACCACATGACCCGGTATTGCATGCCTTGGTATTCACCCAAATGAGTTAAAAACTTATGTCTACACAACATACATACAGATGCTAAAGCAGCTGTATTCATAATTATCAAAACTGAGAAGCAACCAAGACATTCTTTAATAGGTGAATGGATAAACCGTGGTACATTCATATAATGAAATTAAAGTCAACATTAAAAAGAAATAAGCTATCTAGCTATGATAAGACATGGAGAAACCTTAAATGCATATTATTAAGTGAAAGATTCCAATATAGGAAGACTACACACTGTATAATTTTAAACTATATTTCATTATGGAAAAGGCAAAACTATGGAGACAGTTAAAAGATCAGCTGTTTCTAGGCATTCGAGTGGTGGTAGGAATACATAGGTAGCGCACAGAGGATCCTTAGGGAAGTGCACTATTCTGTATTACACTACAATGGTAGTAGATGCATGTTATTACACATCTATCAAAACCCATAAGACATACAATACTAAGAGTGAATCTTAATGTTTTCTATGAACTTCGGGTGATTATAATGTGCTAGTGCATCTGGTGTTGGATGCTGATGGTTAGGGATGTTGTATATGTGAGAGGAGAAGAGGTATATGGAGAAACTCTGTGTACCCTCTCCTCAATTTTCCTGTGAATCTAAGACTGGTCTAAAAAAAAATAACTTATTAAAAAAGAGAGAGAGAAATGAGTAAAATATTAGGACCTGGAGGATTCCCTGAGATTTAAGACAGTCTTTTCAGTGTGTAATGTTATTTGTTACCACTGCCTGGACAGGGATAGGATGGGAGGAGATGTCAAGGGCACTGACCAGACTCCTAAATTATATGATGTGAAAAGAGACTACTTGAATCAAGAAGAGCTAGAGATTTGGAATCAGGATACCTCGTCTACCACTGCATGTCTGTTACCTTGATCAGTCACTGAGCTTTGGTTTTCTGTTGTCATAAGAATTAGTACGCCTGACCAGGCAGTGGCGCACTGGATGGAGCATCGGACTGGGATGTGGAGGACCCAAGTTTGAGACCCCGAGGTTACCAGCTTGAGCGCGCATTCATCTAGTTTGAGCAAGGCTCACCAACTTGTGTACAAGGTTGCTGGCTCGAGCAAGGGGTCACTCAGTCTGCTGTAGCCCCCCAGTTGAGGCACATATAAGAAATCAATCAGTGGCCCTGGCCGGTTGGCTCAGTGGTAGAGCGTTGGCCTGGCATGCAGGAGTCCCAGGTTCAATTCCCGGCCAGAGCACACAGGAGAAGCGCCCATCTGCTTCTCCACCCCTCCCTCTCTCCTTCCTCTCTGTCTCTCTCTTCCCCTCCCGCAGCCAAGGCTCCATTAGAGCAAAGTTGCCCCGGGCACTGAGGATGGCTCTATGGCCTCTGCCTCAGGTGCTAGAGTGGCTCTGGTTGCAACAGAATGATGCCCCAGGTGGGCAGAGCATCGCCCCCTGGTGGGCGTGCCGGGTGGATCCCGGTTGGGCGCATGCAGGAGTCTGTCTGAATGCCTCCCTGTTTCAGAAAAATACAAAAAAAAAAAAAAAAAAAAAAAGAAATCAATCAGTGAACAACTAAGGAGCCGCAACGAAGAATTGATGTTTCTCATCTCTCTCCCTTTCCTTTCTGTCTGTCCCTATCTGTCCCTCTCTCTCATTCTCTCTGTCTCTGACACACACACACACACACACACACACAAGAATTAGTATGAGCATCAAGTGAGTGAGCAGTGGGAAAGTTCTCAGTTATACAAATCATCGTTCTTATGGAAGATTGAAAGAAACCATAAACAGGTACAGTCAGAGATGGGTAAAACAATCAAAGTCTGTCAAGGAAAGGGCCTGAAATGCCCAGGTTGTGGGAACAGATATTGGGAGAAAGAGTCAACTAGTTCAAATGACTGATTACTTAGGGAGAAGTTGGGAATAGGAATAAGTCAGTAGTGACTGCTGGATCTCCTTTTTGCAGTACAGAAAAAAGAGGGGGGGGGAATGTCCCTCAGAAATAGGACAAATTAAAAGGGGCAAGCATTTTTTCATGGAAGGTGATGAGTTAGGTTTATACAGGCCACATTTTAGTCTCCGAGTGGAAACATCCACTGAATAATTTTAATGTGTGACAGAGACTCAGAAGAAAGATTGAGGCCAGAAATACGGAGGTGGAAGCCATCTGCTTCAAGCTGATAGATGAAGACACAAGCCCGAATGAGCTCTGGAGGCAGAAAGCAGAGATAGAAGAGCAGAGGGCTGGGAACAAATAAATACCTGCATGGCTGACACTGCCTGAACGGCTGTGTCTCCTCGAGGGTGGGTGGCGGAAAGGCAGCCACCGGCGAGCACAGCCCCTGCATCTTCCTCCTCCAGTTTAAACCTGAGGTAATTAATCAAATGTGACAAAAACTTTCAGAGGTTTGTCCTTTTTCTCTACTAATAATCATTTCTCCTTTCCAGGCCCTCCTCCAAAGTCTTCATTGAATGGTTTAGTAAGCCCATTTAGAGCTTTTACTAGGTGTCACCTTCAGTAAATAGCAGCCAAGGAAAGTCTTCAAGTGTGTGATATCTAAACAGACGGACTCTTAAAGCAGTTGAATGAAAAGGGACCCACGGATATGACAACTTGCGATAACTGCTCCAGAAATATTACAGGCACCCATTTCAAGGCTTCTTTTTCTTTTTAATTCCTAGACCACTGATCTCATTAGCTCTGAGGCTCTCACCACTGTGTGAGCTCCCTTCTTCCCCATCCATCGTCAAAGTCAACAATAGTCCTGTCCTTTTTGGTCCAATTGTGTCTTAGGTTTTCTGTCAGGGATACATTTACAATCCTTTACATTTCAAGGACAATGGATATCAAAATTTGACCACTCAGAGAGAAGTTTGGATTTTCTTTTATTACTGATTCTTGTTTCTTATAGCTTTGCTAATTTAGACTCATATTTTGACTAACAAGATTCCTGGGGTTTCATTTACTTAGGTTATGTGGCCCCTGCCTTGAGAAAATGAACAAAGCAATGCATTTCATCCACATGTTCATTCCCCTGTGGCTAGGCTCACATCTACTGCAAGCATGTCTTGATGCCAGCTGCCTGTACCTCCTGAGAGAATACAGGCACGGGACAGGGGCAATCCAAGGAACTGGGATCAAGCACTCCCATAACCCACAGAGCATCCACATGGGGATGTTGGTTCAATGTAGGTCCACAAGTATGAACTTGGGAAATGTTTTAGTCGAGAGAAATAAACACCAGCTTCCTATGTGCCCCAGTGACTCCATTATACTTCCTATAAACTAAAAAGAGAACCAAAGAGGCAAAGAAGCATCATGTGAAATGCAATCTTTATTTTAAGTGACTTACAGCCCTTTTCTACTTATCAAATATCGGCTCATTATCCAAGCACATTTAATAATTTCCTGCGTGTAGAGTTGGGCTAGGCATTTTACAAAGCTAATTAAACAGACACTGTGCCTAACCTCTAGGCATTTATGATTTAAGGAAGACGATGCCAGTGGAGACAGGGGAACTAATTTAGGACATAAAGGAAATTGAACGAGTACCACATAACTGGGGAGATGAACTACAAAAGTAAATGTGTTATTGGGTCTCTACTGGCAGCAACAGGACTAGAGCCTGCCTGGGGATTCCAAAAGTTTCTAAACTAAGTTCATTAAAGTTCATTGTGACTAATATTTATCTTTCCAATCCTGTACACTCATTGATAGGAGCTAGCTGAGCCCAACAAAAATGGATAACTGACAATATATTCCTGTCCTTCCATTCTGCAGACAGAGCTTGCCAGGAGTAAACGGATATCTCTAAAGGCTGGTCCTACCCCTCCTTAACTCACGTAAGCCTAAGTTCTGTTTACTTGGCTTTAGTCTGTTTTGATGATTCCAAGTTGAGATCCATTCTTTGTTCTCTAGACTTTCTTCCTAGAACCATCTGCCTATCCGCAGAAGACAAAGGCCAGGTTTCTCTTCTTCATTCCCAATAATGTACCTATTTCAGACAGGTAGTAGCTGAGCATAATAAATAGTCAGTAAAAGGGCTGGAGTCACCACGGTCACCACTTGATGCCAGAGGTCCCAAGGTCCCGAGAGCACTGAGAGTTGTCTTTGGATAAAATGGATTTGATTAACTTTGCAAAGTAGGTTAGGCAAAAGCATGCATTAGACCTGGGGCCTTAAAAAGATTTTAAAAGTAGAGGGAAAAGTTGTTACTACTTTGTAGAAAAGCAGTTACATTTGCTATTACTACTGATGGCATTGGTTACTTTAAACTGGCAAACAGGGAGCAGGTATCTGAAGCCACTAATGGAAGTGACCCAGCAAGGGATCTTACATGGACCAAAGCATCAGGAGGTCCCTGCCATCATTGGTCAGCCATCATCCCTGGCTAGTGCTTAATATAGCCATTGTGGAGCCTGCATAGTCCCTTCATATTCAGCACTCTACTGCTTCTGCACCTGTGTGGGTAACGGGCATCTTGGGGGAGGCTGGGAATGCCCCATCAGGGTTCAGCCCTCAGCCCGCCCTCTGAGCCATGCCACCTTCTCAGGCGTTGCCACAGAGTTGAATGTGAATACTTGATCTTTCTGGAACCTCTGCCCAAGTTCCACTACCTCCCCATCCTCTTCGTTGGAGCTCCTGAAAGGTACAATCCTCTATATATCATACAACTCCAACACATCTTATGTATCTCTTCAGTGGTTCAGGCTTTTAAAAAATCCAGAAATTATGTGTTGCAGGAAACTTTGGCTTTGGCCCAGAAACATAAGCCATACCTAAAATAAGAGGATTATAAAGCTCCGTCTACTTGCTTGAAATGGGGAAAAGAGAAATACAAGAAGAAGAATTACATTGCCCTACAAGGTAGACTGTGGTTGTATTGCAGACACAAAGGACAGGTGTCTAACTCTGCCAAAGGCCCAGAGATAAAACATTTAACAGAGAAATTGATTTTAAGATGAGTCTTTAGGTACATAAAATTTACTTTATATTTGATTTTCAGGAGTATATATTTTTTCAAATTGGGGAAAACCTGCACAATTTTTTTTCTGAATCAAAAATTGCACTAAAGGTGGTCCAGCCATGTAGCAAAAATCACATTTTTTATTATGTGGTAGATTTTTTCTATTAATGGCAATAATAGTGACAATTACAATAAAAACATAACATGGCGTGAACTACTAAAAATTTCCTGACATCCAAATATATATAGATATTTCAGGTTTGCCTGGAGGACTTGTGGAGATCAAGTTAGTCCTTATTTTCCACTGGCCTTCCTGCTCATGCCTAACTGTAACATGCATAGAGACTGGCATGAGTTTGAGTGACTGAATGAAATCAGATACAATGAACTTCCCAGGTCTGGTAATTAATACCTTGTCAAATAGGAAGACAGTGGGTGCACTCAAGGGGAAAAGCCCAGAAATAATTATATGGCCAGGTTAGGGCTCAGTAAGTGACATTGACTTATTGGCCTTGAGATTCTGACATTGTCTGTCATGACAAATTTATAACAGAAATGACTCATCTACCTTTCTCATTCTAAGATCAAGTGTGTGCACTCTGTGCAGAGGTGTCTAACTTTTTCTGGCAGACTGATGGAGTCAAAGTCTAATTAACATGATGATAAATCACATGGAAGCCATTGCCTATTACTGATTCTCAGATAACCCATTCCGTGTTCTACATTGTCATTTGCTTAATCCTCATGCCTTTTAGAGGATCAAAAAAGGACCACTCTGAACCAAAACACAGCGTATTTTTTATGGAGGGGCGACAAAACCAAAAAACCGTGTCCTTTGTAAAACAGAATATTGAAAAGAAGGAGAAAGGAAAGAAGAAGAAGACACACACTGAGCATCTTTATGATAAAACTAGGCTCTGTGTCTTGCACAGCTGTGTGTGTTTCTCACAAATCTGCATGATCCAACCAAAGATTCTGCCCACCAAGTAAAATCTGCCTTGGACAGAATTACCCAGGCTGACAGTGCCTAAGATTTTCAAAACAAGGGGGTTATGTCAAATGTCAGATAAATATGTGGGGACCTCATACCAGTGGTAAACAAAAAATTGAAATTTAATAAATGCTGCAAAATTGAGAAAACCAAACATTGGCATGGCCAATCTACCCATCCTTGTTCTACTGTCAGCTGGCAGACCTGGGATCAGTTACTTACCCTCTCCAAGCCTTAGTTTCTTCATTTCTAAGATAAGAAATTAAATAACAATGTGTGTAAAGTCCTAACCACAGTGGTTGGTAGATATTAGGTGCTCAATTATATGTTGGTGATCATCACCACCATCACTAAGGTGGAGGGACGGAGCAGAAGCAGGGTGGAGAACAAGAGAGGGCCCACATTGGGAAGCCAAGAGCTATAGTTTAAAACTCACCCAACTAGGGATTTCAGTTGTTTAAACACTAAAACACATTTTTCATTACATTTTCTAGAGCCAAAGAGATTTATATCTTATGTAATGTTAGGACTAACTTCATTTTTCAAAAATTTAATTACACATTCTAAACCTTCATAAATTCCATGAAACAAGGTATTTATAACACGTTGTGTGAAATCATATTTCATATCCTGGTATTTTAAAAGTTACTCATAACTTGATATTATTGTGTTTTCTGAATGGCATTACATTTTTTACAAAAGGGGTAAACATGTCAGTACTTTCCATAACAACACTGAGCTTATATTAACAGCTCAGTCTTCAAATACAGTCTTAATTCAATTTTGGCCAGGTAGCATCTAGTCAGTAAATCATTTCCCAGAACAAAATGCAGAAATAATAGAATAAAGCCCTATGATTGACATGGATTTTTGAAACAGTCTTTTGAAATTGTCTCGAGTCAGTCAAGATTTCAGAAGCATTCCATGCAGTTAAAACACTAATGTTTATGGCTGTGGAATTTCTGAGGCTCACAAAAATTAGGGAATATTTTATCGCTTCATGTTCATTTTGAAATATCCCCTAATTTTTGTGAGCAGTATACTTGTACAGTTTAAGGGATGAGAAGTCGCTATCAAAACTAAAGAACCATACCAGGTTTGGGAAATGAAGATAATTGCCAAACAGTGGAGAGAATAAATCTTTCAATTCCTTAGCTGGTCTCAAAAAACAAAAATGGAGATAGGGGAAGGACTGCGTACATCAGGGGTCCCCAAACTTTTTACACAGGGGGCCAGTTCACTGTCCCTCAGACCATTGGAGGGCTGGACTATAAAAAAAAACTATGAACAAATCCCTATGCACACTGCACATATCTTATTTTAAAGTAAAAAAAAATGGGAACAAATACAATATTTAAAATAAAGAACAAGTAAATTTAAATCAACAAACTGACCAGTATTTCAATGGGAACTATGGGCCTGCTTTTGGCTAATGAGATGGTCAATGTCCGGTTCCATATTTGTCACTGCTAGCCGTAACAGGTGATATGACACGCTTCCGGAGCCGTGATGCGTGCATCCCACGTCACCGGAAGTAGTACTGTACGTGAGCCATGCTACGCTTTGTGGCGCCGCCACATACAGTAATCCCGGAGCACAGGATGAGGATGGATCCTGTGCTCCTCTCACTGACCACCAATGAAAGAGGTACCCCTATCGGAGGTGCAGAGGGGGCCGGATAAATGGCCTCAGGGGGCCGCATGTGGCCCGCGGGCCGTAGTTTGGGGACCCCTGGCATATATTATATTATGACTACCTTTCTATTTGCGTGAAAACATAACTTTTGAAAAATTCCCCATTCTATCTATACCTTCTCAGGGACCTCCATGTCTTCCACAGCCTGGATATTTGGGGTGGAGAGGATGAGAGGAGAAGAGAAAAGGAGGAGCATAGGAGGGTCAGGCGCTCTGAGGTTGCAGACATCTTAGAAGTGGAGATTTCGCAACAAAACGCTTCAAAAGAGGATTCTGAGATTTGTGCTAGTTTTTCAGTGTTTCCCGAACAGAATTTAAAGCACTGTGGATTTAGTGTTGGAACAGGATTCTATAGGGAAGGTGGAAGGAAATAACCCCAGACAGACAATTTGGCTTATATTCAGGCTAGTCACTGTCACCACAGCCACTGTCCTCATGGCTGCTACCATCATGTGACCAGAAAGCATAACCCCAGGAGTGTGATGTATATACATGAAGGCCACACCTTTCAGATCTGTCATCTTCAGGTGATAAGGGCCCTGGCCCTATAGGCAGGGAAGAAAGTTACATTTGGTAATGGTCCCTAAGGTAAGAACAGAAACAATATCTGACTAATGTACAGATTCTAAGAGTCTCCCCAATTTCAATGGTGAGAAGTGTTTTATGAATGATTTAATTTTAGCGTCTCCCTTAATTTTCTCTGAGAATTGTTCCTCTTTTTTTGTGTGTATGTGTGACAGAGGCAGAGAGAGTCAGAGAGAGGGACAGATAGGGAGGGACAGACAGACTGAAGAGAGAGAGATGAGAAGCATAAATTCTTCATTGCGGTACCTTAGTTTCTCATTGATTGCTTTCTCATATGTGTGTTGACTGGTGGATTACAGCAGACCAATGGACCCCTTGCTCAAGCCAGCCACCTTGGGCTCAACCTGGTGAGCCTTGCTCAAACCAGATGAGCCCACGCTCAAGCCAGTAGCATCAGGGTTTTGAATCTGGGTCCTCTACATCCCAGTCCAAAGCTCTATCCTCTGCACCACCACCTGGTCAGGCAGAAATGTTCTTTGCTCATACCTTTGGGACCCCACATGAAATACACACTGGCAAAGACATCAGGAGCTCTGAATTCTCTCCCTGGTTCTTTCTCTACACTTTTTCTATACACTTAAAAGAGTCACTTAACTAGGCTGTGGCTCAAGTTTCTATGCCTGTCATAGTGGTACATTGATTCACTGACATTCATGAGAAAAAGATATCTAACCCAGAAATAAAATACTAAAATTAGCTTACAAATTCCACTTTTGGTTCTTAATCAGCCAGTTTATCTAAAATGACCTAATAAAAAAATCTACATGGCATTATGCTGTCCTATAATATACTTTAAAGTACTCAATTTATACTGCTTACAAAAATTAGGGGTATTTTATAACTTCCTATTCATTTTGAAATATTCCCTAATTTTTTAAAATTAATTTTAATGGGGAGACATTAATAAGTCAGGGTACATATGTTCAAAGAAAATATCTCCAGGTTATCTTGTCATTCAATTATGTTGCATACCCATCACCCAAAGTCAAATTGTCCTCTGTTACCTTCTATCTGGTTTTCTTTGTGCCCCTCCCCTACCCCCACTCCCTCCCTCTCCTCCTTTCCTCCCCCCCCCCCCAGTAACCACCACACTCTTGTCCATGTCTCTTAGTCTTGTTTTTATGTCCCACCTAAGTATGGAATCATGCAGTTCTTAGTTTTTTCTGATTCACTTATTTCACTTCGTATAATGTTATCAAGATCCAACCATTTTATTGTAAATGACCCGATGTCATCATTTCCTATGGCTGAGTAGTATTCCATAGTATATATGTACCACATCTTCTTTATCCATTCATCTATTAAAGGGCTTTTTGGTTTTTTCCATGTCTTGGCCACTGTGAACAATGCTGCAATGAACATGGGGCTGCATGTGTCTTTATGTACAAGTGACTTTGAGTTTTGGGGGTATATTCCCAGTAGAGGGGTTGCTGGGTCATATAGTAGTTTTATTTTCAATTTTTTGAGGAACCACCATACTTTCTTCCATAGTGGTTGTACTACTTTGCATTCCCACCAACAGTGGATGAGGGTTCCTTTTTCTCCACAGCCTCTCCAACACTTGCTATTACCTGTCTTGTTAATAATAGCTAATCTAACAGGTATGAGGTGGTATCTCATTGTAGTTTTGATTTGCACTTCTCTAATAGCTAATGAAGCTGAGCATCTTTTCATATATCTGTTGGCCATTTGTATTTCTTCCTGGGAGAAGTGTCTGTTCATGTCCTCTTCCCATTTTTTTTATTGCATTGTTTGTTTATTGTTGAGTTTAACGAGTTCTTTGTATATTTTGGATATTAGGCCTTTACCTGAGCTGCTGTTTGAAATATCATCTCCCATTTAGTTGGCTGTCTGTCTGTTTATTTTGTTGTCAGTTTCTCTTGCTGTGCAAAAACTTCTTAGTCTGATGTGGTCCCATTCATTTATCTTTGCCTTCACTTCTCTTGTCTTTGGAGTCAAATTCATAAAATGCTCTTTAAAACCCAGGTCAATGAGTTTAGTACCTATGTTTTCCTCTATGTACTTTATTGTTTCAGGTCTTATATTTAGGTCTCTGATCCATTTTGAATTAATTTTAGTACAAGAGGACAGACTGTAGTCGAGTTTCATTTCTTTTGCATGTGGCCTTCCAGTTTTCCCAGCACCATTTGTTGAAGAGGCTCTCTTTTCTCCATTGTGTGTTGTTGGCCCCTTTATCGAAAATTATTTGACCATATATATGTGGTTTTATTTCTGGACTTTCTATTCTGTGCCATTGGTCTGTGTCTATTTTTCTGCAAATACCATGCTGTTTTGATTGTTGTGGCTCTATAATATAATTTGAAGTCAGGTATTGTAATGCCCCCTGCTTCGTTCTTTTTCCTTAGGATTGCTTTGGCTATTCGGGGTTTTTTACAATTCCATATAAATCTGATGACTTTTGTTCCATTTCTTTAAAAAATGACATCGGAATTTTGATGGGAATTGCATTAATTTTGTATATTGCTTTGGATAATATGGTCATTTTGATTATATTTATTCTTCCTATCCAAGAACAAGGAATATTTTTCCTTTTCATTGTATCTTTTTCGATTTCCCTTAACAATGCTTTGTAGTTTTCATATTATAAGTCCTTTACATTCTTTGTTATGTTTATTCCTAGGTATTTCATTATTTTTTGTTGCAACTGTGAAAGTGATTATTTTTTTGAATTCGTTTTCTAATGTGTTATTGTTGGCATATATAAAAGCTATGGACTTTTGTATATTAATTTTGTATCCTGCGACCTTACTGTATTGGTTTATTGTTTCTAGTAATCTTTTTGTGGAGTCTTGGAGTTTTCGATGTATAAGATCATATCATCTGCAAAAAGTGAAACCTTTACTTCTTCTTTTCTGATATGAATGCTTTTTATGTCTTTATCTCATCTGATTGCTCTGGCTAGAACTTCTAGCACCACGTTAGATAAGAGTGGAGAGAATGGACAACCCTGTCTTGTTCCTGATTTAAGGGGGAAAGTCCTCAGTTTATGCCATTAAATATGATGTTAACTGATGGTTTATCATAAATGGCTTTTATCATGTTGAGATATTTTCCTTCTATACCCATTTTGTTGAGTGTTTTAAACATAAAATTGTGTTATATTTTATTGAATGACTTTTCTGTGTCTATTGGTAAGATCATGTGGTTTTTGTTCTTTGTTTTGTTGATATGGTATATTATGTTAACCGGTTTACATATGTTAAACCATCCTTGAGATTCTGGAATGAATCCCACTTGATCATGATGTATTATTTTTTTAATATGTTATTGTATTCGATTTACTAGTATTTTGTTTAGTATTTTAACACCTGTGTTCATTAGAGATATTGGTCTGTAGTTTTGTGTGTGTGCCGTCCTTGCCAGGTTTTGGTATGAGGGTTATGTTGGCCTCATAAAATGTGTTTGGAAGTATTACTTCTTCTTCAATTTTCTGGAAGACTTGAGTAGAATAGGAACCAAGTCTTCTTTGAATGTTTGATAGAATTCACTAGTATAGCCGTCTGGGCCTGGACTTTTATTTTGGGGGAAGTTTTTAATAGTTTTTTCTATTTCCTCCCTGCGTATAGGTCTGTTTAGTCTTCCTGCTTCTTCATGACTCAGTCTAGGAAGGTTGTATTGTTCTAGGAATTTATCCATTTCTTCTAGATTGTTGAATTTGGTGGCATATAGTTTTTCATAGTATTCTACAATAATTCTTTGTATATCTATGATGTCTGTGGTGATTTCTCCTCTTTCATTTTGGATTTTGTTTATATGAGTCCTTTCTCTTTTTTCCTTGGTGAGTCTTGCCAAGGGTTTGTCAATTTTGTTGATCTTTTCAAAGAACCAGCTCCTTGTTTTATTAATTTTTTCTATAGTTTTTCTGTTCTCTATTTCATTTATTTTTGCTCTGATTTGTATTATTTCCTTTCTTTGGCTGGTTTTGGGTTGTCTTTGTTCTTCTTTTTCTAGTTCCTTAAGATGTGAAGTTAAGTGGTTTACTTGGGCTCTCTCTTGTTTGTTCATATAGGCCTGAAGTAATATGAACTTCCCTCTTATTACTGCTTTTGCTGCATCCCAGAGATTCTGATATGTTGTATTGTTATTTTCATTTCTCTGTATATATCTTTTGATCTCTGCACTTATTTCTTCTTTGACCTGCTTATTTTTTAAAAGTATGTTGTTTATTTTCCACATTTTTGTGGGTTTTTTTTTACCTCTTTTTTGCAGTTGAATTCTAGTTTCAAGGCTTTATGATCAGAAAATATGTTTGGTACAATTCCAATTTTTCTGAATTTGCTGATGTTATTTTTGTGGCCTATATTCTTTAATTTTTGTGAGCAGTATATATAGTGTTAATATCATGTTCATATTACCTAAGGTAACTCAGCCCAAATACCAATCTAGAATTGAAAGAGTAGGGTTGTCTTCTGGGTGTCTTACTCAGGAAGTCTGCCTCAAAAGCAGCTACCATAATAACCTGAGTCATCCATATCTCAACCAACAACCAACACTTTGCTAATAATTAGCTTAATGAATATCAGCAATGGGTTAATAGAATAATATATTTTAGAAAGGGCTCTTATTGATTAAATTTAAGGTATTATGGGTATTGGTTGGTTTAAGACATTTTGTAGGACCCCTTCCAACTCCTTTGCATGAATAGGGTATAAAATCCAGTGAGGCCTGTCTTTGTCTTTAAGGATGACACCCAACTAAATAATCCTGTGTTCAGACATTAAATTAGGAGGCTTTTTAATGGCATGATACTGCCTATTAAAAGACATTATTCTGCTGCTGGAATTTGGTTGTGTTCATCTCAAGGAAATTCTGCAGCCAAAATGGCGCTTAGAATGTGCTGAAGGACAGAGAGCTGGGACTTCTTTGGGCTTACATAGCTGGTTGAATTGCTACTTTATGCCAGCTTTATAATTAATATTTCTTCAATAAATATCTGAATGTATGGCAACATTTGATCTGAGAGCTGCTTTCTTTATGATCTGCACTAAGGTTATGGGAGATTATTTATGCTCATCAATGTCAGACTTCTCCAATGGCTGGTCTTTATCTACCAAAAAGAACTGACTGTTTTACATTCCACAGATTGTTGTAATTAAGATTGTTCTAAAAGACTCCATTTTCATCATGGAGGCTCTGCAATTGATTTTAAAACCAAGTGTCTAAAATGTCCTGTATCAGAATATGAATTCAAATAAGAACTTGTCTTAGGTATCATTCAGGAGTATGATACATTTGCTGCTGCTTCTCTCTCTCACTTCATTTTCATTTTGGAAGGAAGAGATTCAACAAATATTAATTAGACAATTACTAAGTACAAGATAATATGCTGGGAACTATCAAGCATGCGATGAGATATAACTTGGTTTGTAAGCTTAAGAAACTTTCATAAAATGATGGGGTAAAGCAGAAGTAAAATTGGACAAGGAGTCAGAAAATCCAACTCTAGTCCCAACTACCCCATTCGTACTTCCTTGGGCAAGCCCACCTACCTCTCTGACCTGCATCTCTTCATGACAGCAAAGGGGAGGGTCTACATGGCCCCTCTGGTTTCTTCTATTATAACCTTCTACACACTAGGCACTCGGTTAGTTCTTAGGATTACAAAGATGAGGAAGATATGGTTCTTCCCTTAAGCAGCTCATACAGTAATAGGAAAGACAAAGGGAACTTTATCATAGTAATAATGTTATTCTTAGTTACACAATATTATTCTTACCATCCCATTTCATTGAGAAGTATTATAAGAGATCAAACCAGCATTGCTGCTTTTCCATTCTCAGCTGGTGGATAGTATAAATAGATCATAGGAGAGAAAAAAACCCCATCATAGTTGGTCCAGGTAATTTTGACTCAGGTTATAAGGTTGGACTTTGATGTCACTCCCTTTTCATCAACTATAATTTAAGAAATATAAAAAGGCTTTGCCTAAAACTCTAAATCTTGTTATTTTTCCTAAACTTCCTACCATTAGGGCCACTTTTAGGCAACATAACCATAAAGCCTTGATAATTATACCTGAAAGGGATAAGGCACTGAGTCATTAGAAGCCTTTATTGACATCATCATAAATAACCTTATCAAATACACAAAACAGGTGAGTTTTATCAACCTAAGAGAAGGATAAATAAACCTCTTATTTAGCAATCCTCCTTCAAACTGTCTCCATTAGGATGTCCCACCAGGACCTTCAGCTCAACATATTAAAGTCAAAATTATTTCCATGGGGTTCTCTTTCCTACCCCTAACACCCCAAGCCTATCTTCTCCATCTCATTTCTCTCTCACTATTAATGTTGCCATTTTTCTCTTAGTCACTTCAGCTAAAACCCTAAAGCCAACTTTGATCCCTTCCTTTCAGTCCTCACTGTTCAAACCCTGTGGATGCTCTCTCTGCAATCTCTCTTTTTAAAACTATGGTAAAACACATAACATAGAGTTTACCACCTTAACCATTTTAAGCACAGTAGTATTAATTACATATACACTTTTTTTATTTTTTGCTGCCTATCTCCATAACTCTTTTCATCTTGCAAAACTGAAACTATAAACCCTTTAAACGATTCTGCATGCCCCGCCCCTTTTCCTCTGGCAACCACCATTCTACTTTCCAGCTCTATGGTTCTGACCACCTTCAAGGTACTTTATATAAGTGAAATCATACAGTATTTGTCTTTTTGTGTGTGTGACTTGCTTACTTAACATAATTGTTCTCAGGGTTTATCTATATTGAAACATGTATCAGAATTTTTTTCTTTTATAAAGCTGAAAAATATTCCATTTCATGTATACACCATATTTTGTTTATCCATTTATCCATCAGTGGACACTTGAGTTGCTTCCATGTTTTGGGGTGTTGTGAATAATGCTACAATGAACAGGGTACATAAATATCTCTTCAAACCCTGCTTTCAATTTGGGTATATACCAAGAATTTAAAGGGCTGAATTACATGGTGATTTGATTTTGAAATTTTTTAACAAATCACCATACTGCTTTCCATAGTCTGCCACATCTCTTACCTCACCCACCTCCTCTGAAGTCCCACTATCACCCTCCTAATTCACCTCATTACTTCTCTCTTGCACAAATGCAAAGCTGCAAAGCCCTACAAATTCTTCCCCTGTTCCATCCACTGAGCACACTATTGCCAGGTTAATTTTTCTTTAATTGTAATTCTGATGTCATTTCTCTGCTGAAAACAAAACAAGAAAAAAACAAACAAACCTTCAATGGCCCTCTAACCCGTAAATTGAAGCACTAACTCTTAGACCAGATTTTCACGGGCAATCAAAATGACTTTAACCCAGGGGTTCCCAAACTTTTTACACAGGGGGCCAGTTCACTCTCCCTCAGACCGTTGGAGGGCCGCCACATACAGTGCTCCTCTCACTGACCACCCATGAAAGAGGTGCCCCTTCTGGAAGTGTGGCGGGGTAGGGGGGGCGGATAAATGGCCTCAGGGGGCCACATGCGGCCTGCGGACCGTAGTTTGGGAACGCCTGCTTTAACCCATTCTCTCTCCAGGGCATGCTCTAATGTGTCCTTCCCTCTTTCCTTTGCCCATGCCCTCTGCCTTCCTGTCCACTTTTGCTACTTCTACTAAAACAGCCTCACCTTTTAGAAATGGTTTCACATGGCACTTGTACTGAAGAGTCAAAATACCTCTGCCAAATTCGAGTGCTATCAGCCCATGATTCATCTACATAGCTCCCGAGCATCCACATACCTGTTGTCAGAAACATTTGCCATATTCATAATTTCATGTTTACTGTCCTCTTCTCCACTACAATGAAAACCTTCAGGACAGAGAAGGGGTCTGTTTTATTTGCTACTAAAACCCTAGTGCTCTACATTGTTGGGCATAAAATAAATAGGGAAAAACTCGTTGTTAAATGTGGAAGGATTCATATTTTCCTAAATATGAATTCCATTATCTCTTTTGAAATTCTAAATTCTTAGACTTGAATCAAGATCATACAAGGGCCTTCTGGAGGTGCTTTGAGGGATCTTTATTTAGGACCTAAATTACCCAGCGTGGCTGTCGGTATTGATCAAACCAAAGAGCTAGTGGCTAAATACCTGCCTCTCCTGGGGCAATACAGAACCACTCATTGTAAGGACCAAGAAAAGATCAAATTGTTAGATTCAGGAAAGTGTGCTGGGATTGCCAGAGTGTAGACGCAGAGACAGGGAGGTAATGATAGGGACCCTGTAAGGCTGAGAACAAAGGAAGACAAATGTTTGCATTCCATTGGTCAGAGACCCTTATCAGGAGTTTATGTTTGCAATTCGCCAATGAGCTAGACCCAGCCCCTGTTGCTACCCGGTGCGACCTCTTAGCGAATAGGTAACCGCCACATCTGCTTCTGTATAATGCTTGCTTACTTAGGATATATAAGGACCTGGCTGTAAGCGCCAGGGGCGATTCCCGTTTATAGCTCCTTGTGAGTAAGGTGTCTCCGGACACCTGGGAATTTGCCCCTGCGCAGGTTAAACTGGCCAATAAAGAAACATCTATATTCCTGAAAGTCTCCGATGTCTGTTCTTGTACCCGGTGCATGCTACACTCATCACTGGATTTTATATTGGACTTTCTGCAATTAGCCCTTTCCCTTAATTATAATCATTGTCTACTAAATGCTCTACTAAGAATTAAAATGTGATTATCTGATATTCTAAGAGTCTCATGGAAATAGAGTAGAGGAATATTATTCAGTAGGCAGAGTATTATCTCAGTAAGAAGTTTATAACTTTAGCTCCTCTTTAATTGGCTAGTTTTATTATTCTTTTCCCACTGTACTGGACAGGATACAATAAAAAGAATCATACCTCTGCCACGGGAGGACAACTTACAAATAAGGTAAAGTAGGAAACAACTTTACATGCAAGGTGCAGTTTTAAAGTAAAATTATAATACATAATAAAACACAAAATGAGTTGCAGCTGTGGTTTGAAAATCTTAAATATATCATTGGAAAGCAAATTGACTAATAAACAATCTCCCACACACTAACAAATCAGTGTACATAGTGTACACATGCAAATAAAATTAATCCATGCTATAAAAGGCTAAAAAGAAATCCATAAAACATGTTGTAAGCTGCCAGTTGGCGGAGTCAAAGGAGGTTAAGTTGGAGTTGGAGTCCTGTCGAGTTTGGGAAACAGAGGAGCAGGAGAGGAGGATGAGATCAACAGGCCAGGAAGAGGAAGCTGAAACAAAAGCCAGGAAGTACCACCAAGGTGAGCAACTAGAAAACAAGCCTGAAGGCCGGCTTGAGACTAGATAAAAGCTGAGAATAAAGGTAGCTAAGAGAACACAGTCAGGAGAGAGGTTCAGGCTCATGAGTCAGAGCACCGAGCACTTCAGTTGGGTCTGGAACTCTGCGTCTCTCTGACTGTGCCTGACATGTCTTTCCAGGCCAGAAACAGCATCTTAAAGGAGCCGAACCAGGTTTCATACCTCTTTTACCTCTTGTTTGATTGTCAGCAATTTTCAGCCAGAATCTGTCTTTAAGTCATGTTTATACACACTACCGTGTTAAGAACTTGCATAAGATAAAGTGGTTAGTGCATATTTAAGAAATTAGAAATGTGTGAAGTATTAAAATTTCCTAGACACAAACTGAATTATTAATTTAGATTATTCTGTGATCTATAACCAAAGTCTTTATATATTCCAACTTGCCTGAGAGGTTCTACCTAACACCTACTGCCTTAGCACCATTCTCCCTTTCACTCTCAAAAGTGTCCAGCTTTGGAAGATAAATTTTATGGTAACTATAATTATACCAATCTAAAAGTTTTTTCTAGAATTCTTTGTCAACTTGTTTACTGCCTAAACAGAAAATAAACTGGGCAAAGTAACATTGCAAAGAACTACAATTCTAGATTGTAGGTAAAGAAATAAAATTATCATTTTCTGACTTTACCAATTTTCTAGAGAAATAGTTTTAAAGACCCAATGAATACATATAGCTACATAATGGTTTCTATAATTAATTTTTTCTAGTGCATCTTCAGCCGTTGGGATACCAGTATAATGAATAATTAAATATGAAGCCACTGCCATATTAAAAATCAGTTCTTACCTACACACACATGCACACATATTTGTGGGAATGAAAACACATTTTGATGCTCCCAGAGATATGAGACTTTGCATCATGGTTGTCTTACTTAGAAATGACTTCATCGTTAGATTTGTTTAAAAAGATAAATAAGGAGTGATTTTTATCTTTTTTTATATAACATTCTTTTTTTTTTTTAACCTGTTTGTCTTTGGCAATTCATTCTTTTTTTTTTTTTTTTTTTAATTTTGACATTTGTTTATGCTGCATTCCCATCACCCGAAGTCCAATTGTCTTCCATCACCTTCTAACTGGTTTTCTTTCTGCCCCTCCCCTCCCCCAACCCCCTCCTCTCCTCCTATAACATCCTTAATACCTTTATAAAACATCTTATTCAGGGCTGCTGTTAGCACATGCCCTGTCATTAATAAGAATCACCTCTCTGGATGGAGCAAGTAGAAAAAGAGCCCCTTCCCGAGCTGGGTGGGGCTGGATCACAGGGCTTGCCCCGCCCTCAGGCCCAAGGATGGGAGTGCTGGGCCTGACTGTAAGACTAATTTCTCACTTTACAAAATAGATACAGTCATAAAAAGATTGCCTGTGAAGTGAACCACCACATTTTACATCCCTTTTTTTTTTCCCACTAAAACATTTCAAAGATATCCATCTGAGAGAGGGAAAAAAAGCAAGTTTCATAATGTGTATGTGTAGAGGAGGCAGGGGGATTCCTCCTCATAGTTCAGGAATGCTTTCAAAATCTCAGAATTTAAAGAAATGTAACAAACATTTGATAAGACCTTAAATCTACAATTCAAATCAATAAGAACCTATTAATTAAAAACAGGTAGAATGCTTTCATTTTCAGGGTTTTATATTAAAGACCAAAAAAAGATGAAAAGAATAGACCAAACTGAGCTTAAAAGTTACTGGTTTTTTAATGAAACCTCCAAAGGACCAGAACATGAAACTATGCTGCTTTGTTATATGAATCTCAGACCCAGCTTCTCAGCAGTCGTTAGAAGACAGTAACTAAAATAATACTCGTAATTAGGATGAATATTAATAACTGACCACAGAACTAAAAGGGACAAAGACACAAATCTGTAAGAGATGGTGATTCAGAATCAGTGGTGGGAGTCAAATAATTTAACAACCGGTTCTCTGCCCTAATAACCATTTTAAGCATAAAAAAACTATATACTAAAAGATAGTTTATTATTTCATGCATTTAATTCTTAAATAAGAACAATAAAAGAGGTATACAAAACTAGATTATGTTATAAGAAAGTTTTAAAATATTAATGAAAAAATATTAAATAATAACTGACAAAAACCTAATAAAACTGTTATTTTAGATATTTTCATATTGCTTCTTGATTGGTGTCCTCACTTCCCATTTTTTTCACCTATGGACAGAATGAACACTACACGGGCGCTTAGAATACACTGTTGCGCAGAAAAACATTAAAAAAGAGTAAGGAATGTAAATTTGTGATTTCTACATTATATGGCTACCCAGGTATCCACCTTAGAAAGAACCTTGATTACAAGTCGCATTTTAACAACCAATTTGCCAAACTCAACAAAAAAATCAGGTATCTGGTCTGCCAAACCAATGCGAACCAGCTGAATCCCACCACTGTTCAGAATGTGCAGAGAGCAGCAAAGGCAAGTGCTGCCACATAAAGGTCACAGCTGGAATGCACTGAATATTCACTGAAATCTACAGCCAAGGAGGCCTCAAACTCTGGAAGCAAACCTTGTAAAGTATAACAACTTGCTTCCCTGATTCATAATGTTCGTAAGAGCCCATCCCATTTCTGTGCATCTAATACCTGGGTAAGGAGACATACTGGTAGCTCTTGATTTTACCTCATGCTATAACTGCAACATAAAAATAAAACTGTCAGACAGGCTATAGCATAGATATTGTTACTGGAACGGTACTGTGTAAACAGTATTTTATATATTGTCTGTTCTTTGTTCCCACTGTCACAGTGGCCCTCAAATTTTTTAAAAAATAAATGTTTAAAATGGTATTGTATTATGCAGTTTCCTGAAACAAGAGAAAACCATTCTGGATCTTTTTCTTTTAGAGACAGAGAGAGAGTCAGAGAGAGGGACAGACACAGGAACAGAAAGAAATGAGAAGCGTCAATCATCAGTTTTTGTAGCGACACCTTAGTTGTTCATTGATTGCTTTCTCATATGTGCCTTGACCATGGGCCTTCAGCAGACTGAGTAACCCCTTGCTCAAGCCAGCAACCTTGGATCCAAGCTGGTGAGCTTTGCTCAAACCAGATGAGCCCGCACTCAAGCTGGCAACCTCGGGGTCTCGAACCTGGGTCCACCGCTTCCCAGTTTGACGCTCTATCCACTGCGCCACTGCCTGGTCAGGCCATTCTGGATCTTGATGCAGCACTTTTTTAGTGACCAGCAAACCAAATAATATGTACCACATGTCTCTGTGAGGAAGTTTCTGGAGAGTGCAGTCCATAAAGAGACATTACTGGTGGAACTAGAAGGCAATCATATCATAAACTGATATTATCATGGGATTTCCTTTTGATATTTGACTTTTCCATGTACATTCAACCTGAGACTTATTTATTCAACAGTATTTTGAATTGATTTGATAGGAAAATAATAAATAGGCATATTGTTTATACTAGGAAGTCCCAATCTCTTTCCATTAAAGATTCCTTTTACCTTTTAATATATTTACAGTTGACATTTACACCTTGTGTATAGATTCCATTTCCTTTGGTATCTCTTCACTCCAGTACTTAGAGACCTTATGTGTTTTAATATAACTTGCCTTCTCTCCCTTCACATCTGCCATTATTTAGACAGCCACTGTGCCTAAGCCTATCAATTCATGTACTTTCCCCAAAAAAACACTTCAGTTTAAATCTCCAAGTTAAACTAAACCCCCACCTCTTCAGCCCAGTCAATGCCTCAGCACCCAACTGGGGCTCAGGTCCTGTTCCTTGCAGTGTTTGAGACATACACTATGGGACTTAGACCCGTTCCCTGTGAAATCATTCCCATAGTAACTAAAAGAACACATTCTCAGAATCACTGATACAAAAAAATAGAGGAGATCAAGAGTACCTGTTAAGAGTTCAGGAAAGAGAATTCACAGCTCAAAACTAAAGTTAAGTACTAAAATAAATTTGAGTAATAAACCTATAGTCTGTGAGGAGTCTTGGACAGAAACTGGAGCAAACGAGTTCAAGGGAAGGAAAGGGAACAGGAACACATTCAAACACTGCTCTGTGCCTGCAATCTGCCTTCACAGCCTGTCACCACCCTTCACAGGGGCCAAAGCTGCCCACATTCTGTGTCTAGAGCAGCACAGTGATACTTCAGCTTGTAGACCCTCTGAAGTGAAAAGCCTTCTTCACAAAGAAGGCTGTTAATACATATAAGTAAACACACACACATGCACACACACACACACATATTGCATTATTTATGAGACATAAGGTCAGCTTTCATAATTTTTTTTTTCAAGAGAGACAGAGAGAGGGACAGACAGGCAGGAAAGGAGAGAGATAAGAAGCATCAATTCTTCATTGCAACACCTTAGTTGCTCAATGATTGCTTTCTAACAGTCCCTTGACTGGGGGGGGGGACGGGAGGGGGGCTACAGTAGAGCCAGTGACCCCTTGCTCAAGCCAGTGACCCTGGGCTCAAGCCAGTGATCTTAGGCTTCTAGCCAGCGACCTTTGGGCTCAAACCAGTGACCCCACATTCAAGCTGGTGAGCTCATGCTCAAGCTGGATGAGCCCGCACTCAAACTGGTGACTTTGGGGTTTCAAACCTGGGTTCTCTGTGTTCCAGTCTGATGCTCTAGCCACTGCACCACCACCAGGTCAGGCTCAGCTTCCATCTTTTGGCTCAAGGATGCTCATTATGTCAGTATGAGTGTGCAAAACCAAAATATCACTCACTGAACCCACAGCCCATCTTTTAAATCTAATTTTCATTGAAAGTAAATTACTAAACCAAAAACTCTTTAAGAAGAATGACTAAGTGTCCATGATTGTATTGTGTGTGCCAGAAGAATGAGTAAAGGCATGAATGACATTTTCCAAAAACTAGAATGATTGAGATATAGTCACTAAAAGTAAAAACTAAGAATAGCACCACTCACAGGATGTATAACCTATAATAATTTGATGCTAAGGGTTTGAAACAAGAACTTAAGCACTTCCCGCAACTTTCCTGTGGAGTAGCACTAGGGTGAGTCCTGTTTTTCAGATGAGATCCTTAAGGCTCAAAAAAGTTAAGTTACCTTGCCTGTATCATCTAGTCAGTAATAAGAGCTGTGATTACAACTGAAGTCTGTCTGATGTCAGAGCATGATCTATATACCTTGAAAAAGCTTAATGATGCACAAATTTATCCTCTTCTTAGGAAAGTAATCATACAAAGGATGCTTAGAAAACTGGATGTTTGCATGTCATTCTTTATCGCTTATTTTTTTATATTTAATCTACTTTCCAAAGAGATATAAAACAAATTTCTTAGTATAGGATATACACACACATATATATGTACATACATATATAACATACCTATCAGCTTCAACAATGAATGGGTGGGAAGTAATGCTGATGAGAACAGGGACCTTGATAGAGAATGGTCCTACACAGCAAGTCATGGCACATGGCACACGCCTTCCTACTGTTGATTTAATACTCCTTCACTCCCCACCCAACCCCTACCCACAATACAGTGAAGTCACTAATAGTCCACGCTGGAAGGCAATCTGTTTGGATTCAAATTCTGTGCAGTTTCAAGCCAATTTCTTAGCTTTTCCCAGTCTCAATTTCCTCATCTTAAAAAAAAAAGATAGTAACAATAGCACTTTCCTCAAAGAGTTATAAGTGAGAGAATCTTATAGATAAAGTTCCTTACACGGCCCTAGCAGATAGGCCCTCAAAATGAGGAAGAGAGTTTTGATAGCAGGAGATGCTATGAACAGAATCATTGAGTAAAAAGCAAGAACACTCATTTCAACCACCCACATATTTTTCCCATATCTACTTCTTCAACAGAAAATGCTAAAATTACAAAAGTTCTAACCAAGGACTGCTTCTTGACTACTGAAATGTCACATTAGTACTCTCCAAGAACCTATTAAAAGTACTGTACCAGAAGCAGAACACAAGGAAACAGTGAAAGGGTCCTGTAGTAATAATGTCAATGATACCGAAGGAGATTTAAGGCACTTACTAGGTATTCCTTTGGAAGATATTAGGAAAGATTATTAAGAATAACAATAACAACAACAGCAATTCATTGGTTCCTGTGAGTGAAAACCCCAGGCAGTTCCTGAGCCTACTAGAAAGGCTGAGACAGCCAAGTCAACAGAAGGTCAGTTTGTATCCAGAAGCAAGTAAGTAGAAAATAACAAATATGTGATTTATGTTTGCCATCATGTTGTTCTGGGATTTCTCAGCAAATCTGGTCTATTAGTTCAAGGATAAATAAAATTTAATGAAACCAAAGTTTACTGACAAACTGTATAATCCACGAGAGGATCCTTGGGAGAAAATTTCTACTTCCTCCCCTGAGTATCCATGGATTTGTGCCATGGTTTTGTTTGTTTACTTTTTATAACTAGGAATGCTCTTTTAATGAACCACATGTCCTTTATTACCTCTTAAAGTCATGTATTTTACAGGCGATCTGTTGTCTCTTCTTTATTAGTCCCTTAATCATATCCTCTTGCTGTGGACACATTGATATTGAGATATATTGGAAACTGTTAAGTTTGTCTAAACATCACAGGTGGTGAAGTTTAATTTCACTTCTAAAAGATTGCTTTAGATGGCCCAAGACATGAAGCAGAACTAAAAGCATACTTGAGATCACTAACCTTGGAGACAGGGGCATCTAATACTGTTCATTAATATAATTGAAATAGAAATCCTACAATGAGAACGTAACAAGGAAGATTGTGTACATTGACTTTTTGATGTATATATTCTTCCCTCAGTGCACATTAATTTTAATGGACATAACTTGCTCAAGGATTTCATGTGCTTCTCTGTAAAACTGGATGCATAATGAAAAAGGTGTCCATAAAGAAAATCTGAGATTGTTGCTCAAGATTGTATGGATAACAGAGTCCAAGGGTAACTATGTATATATAAGTTGTTGCATAGCATAATAAATGTGAAATTATTATGATATTAAACAAATTGGGTGTTTTTCTTTAAATAGAAAGCAGCTAGGCAAATAAGGCTGAGATCAAGCCATGTGTATCCTGGACTACTTTCCCACTCAAATTCCAGTGCTCCCACCAATATAAACTATAAGGTGTAGGTAGAGACTGTCTTATTCCCCAGCATTGTACACACGGCATGGACCAACCGTACAAAGGCACTCTGTAGATACATGTTAAATTGAAATGGGCTATCCATTGTTTCCTGAAGTCTCTTCAAACTTTCACATCTCTGGACCTCAGCTCACACTGACTTTTTGGCCTAGAACATCCTCTCACACAACCAGCTCCAATCTTCAATTGCTAAACCCCCAGACAATTCTAAAGACACTATTCAATGTCAGGGAGTTTTTCTTGCTTCTCCCAGGTGAATGCTGAGAGATCAGTACAGTTTCAGAATCCCATTATTCTCTTAAAATGTACCGATAGCACCAAAGAGGTTTTGTTTGAATGAATTATAGCTATTAATCTATTAGCATATTAAAAATTTAAATGGAAAAAACCTAAATATTTATTAATTTATTAAAACTAACAATAGTAAACTCATTACATATTGGTATAAATAGCACATTTGTATGAAAATAACTATACTTCTCCCCAAATCATGACTACATTGGCATTGTTTTGAATTTTGCAAATCTCTTTAATGTCTGATTTAATAGACAACAGGAAGCTGGATTCAGATAATATGTTACAGTATATTGTTTCGATAGAAACATCTGGAAAGTCAGCTTCACATAATATGTAATTGGAAAAGAGATTAGTATTTTGGTAGCCTTTTTAGTTAATTGTGGATATTCTTTTTTGATAATATACCAAAACTCTACTAGTCCCGGGTTCTTAAATGTTAGTGTCAATGTGGTAGCTGAAATAATATTAATTAACTTTTCATACTGTTACATTAAATTACTGTCTATTTTGCATTTGAATAAATCTGTTTACCCATGCATGATTTTTTAACATTGCACATGAATCATTTGGAAAATATTGATTCATGGGTTATGCATATTTTCTAAATGTCATATTTGATTACATAATGTTTTTAAAAATCACATTAATATCATTGCTAATCTCATCATGAAAGTCATCAACTATTGAGAAGCTTCCTGGAGGACATTAAAAGTTTTCCAAAATTTCAATTTCCACTTGAAAGCTTCAGTTTTATCACTGGCAACAAATACTGTCAGTTGTTTTTTTTTTTGGAGTAATAACCTCACTTAATTCAGTTTGAGAAAATTTTTGCCAATTATCCATGTGTGCATAATAAGCTTGTCTATCAATCATTCCTTCCAGTAAAACCATTGTACTATAAAAAAGGTAGCTAATCTAAGGCAGCTAATCTCGCAATAAAAACAACTGCCCAATGCTCTTCCTCAAAATGACCAATGTACCTCAGTATTCCATAGAAATTCCCATTTCATTACTTGGGATATTATAAACGTGTTCATGGGCCAAATTTTCATAAAACTAATTATTTTCACTGATGAGCCAAAGATGTTCTTAAGTGAAACTGGCATTTTGGGTTTTTTGTCAGTTTGTGGCAGTTAAGAAATACAGTGACTTCATTCATAGCCGAGAGCTGTTGTCTTGATTTTTGCTAATGAATGAGCAGTTTTATTCCACATTTCTTTGGTGCCATCACTGCAAATGTCAATCTTTGGTGCCATCACTGCAAAAGTGAAAGAGACAATGACATTTTAGTATTACTTTAAAATGATTTTAACTACATGGACCCCTGAAAGGATCTTAGGGAACCTTAGGAGATGGGGACCACACTTTGAGAACCACTGTGATAGAGTAAAACAGGCTTCAGTAACTGACCTTGAGCAAATTACTTCACTTTATCTGTAAGCCCAAGAGGATAAACCCTGGCACCTTGGGTTATTATGAGAATGATATACCATAACATAGGTAAGGTGCCCGTATGGTATGTGTTGCACATTCAGTGCTGAATTAACCCCCCTGCCCCAAATTTATTTTATGATGACATTTAGAGAATGGTTTGTAAAAATGCTATCTTCTGTTTTATTTCGCTATTAGACTATAAACTGCTTTCTGCACTTTACTCAAACTTTTTTCCTTAAGTAGCAAGAGTCGTTGGCCCCTTGGAGAATCTGATATACCAATACAGCCTCTCTGCCCAGAAAAATGTACAGAGGCACAACTCATACACAAAATCTTGCATACAGCTGCAAACTTGAAGACCCTTTGAAGTGGGTCTAAGATTTCCCCAAGGAAGTGGTATTTTTAAAAGTTGATTCTTCAGCCTGACCTGTGGTGGCGCAGTGGATAAAGCGTTGACCTGAAAATGCTGAGGTCACCAGTTCGAAACCCTGGGCTTGCCTGGTCAAGGCACATATGGGAGTTGATGCTTCCTGCTCCTCCCCTCTGTCTCTCTCTCTCTGTCTCTCTCTCTCCTCTCTAAAATGAATAAATAAAATAAAAAAAAAAGTTGATTCTTCAAATATTTGCTTCAAAATTAACCTAAAATAGTATTAAAATAATTATTTCTGGGCCCCTCACAGAGTTACTAATTCTGGATCTCTGGTGGTCAAACTAAGAACTGCATTTTTAAGTGATTTTAATTTATTGTGTTTACATAGATTCTAGTGTTGCCCCGAATACATCCCCCCTCCCCCGTATTCCCTCAACATCTCATTGCCCTCCTCCCCACAGCGTACTCCCCTCTTCCCTTCATCCTCTTTCCCTCTGTTCTCTTTTCCTCTGGTCCCTTTGATCTCTCCTCTGTCTCAATTCCGTTCCTCAGTTCACATTGTTCATTGGATTCCTAGTTCAGGTGCTTCCTATATTCTTTCAGGTTGGACCTCAAAGGGAATCCAGAGCTTGAATTAAGAAATCCTACTCCATAGTACCTACTATATGGTTGCTACTCAATAAATATAAATTAATCTGAGTAGACGCTGTACTCTTGGAAGTCAGTAAAATGGTAGAGAATCACTGATGTTTAGAAAAATGTACCCAATCCCCATGTGTCCCAAACCCTCACTAATCTTCACAATTGCTTGGGAGATTTTTTTAAAGCAAACATTTATTCAAGCTCTTTTTTTAGAGGTAATAATTCAAAAGGTGTGGAGTAGGGTCTGAACATTCATAGCTTTTTAAGGCTCTAGTAATTCTAATCATCTGGCCAGCTTTAAAAATTACTTTGTGTTCCTTTGATGCACACACAAAACTTGCTTTGGCAAAAGTACAAGAGATACCTACCTGCACAGGTTTATCTGATCTAGGGTTTAAACATTTCATACATCCAAGGTTCAAGTTCTTGTCAGATTTTCTTCTTTGCAATTGCAAATCAGTTCACTCTGGAACAGTGGCTCTCCAACTTTACTACACATTGGAATGACCTGGAGAGCTGTTAAATCGCCAGACCAGACCCCAACCAATTAAATCACAAACTCTAGGAATGGACCCAGGCCTTGCTATTTATTTAAAACTCCTTAAGTGACTCCAACATGTAGCCAAGTTTGAAAACTACTGCTCTAGAATTTATATTCAGAGACATAAGGAATTGAAATGTGTTCTTCTCACTCCCTCCCACCAACTCTGGCCATAATAAGACCTCCTTCCTGCTATTTTAGATATAAAACAGAAAGAGAAAAATTGACAATTAGGTGTAAAAAGGGGGAAAGCTAAGACAAAGTAGATGAATCACAATTAATATCTACTACTTTGTGAGTGCCTCTATGTGCTATAATGCACACATATACTTCTTTTCTGAGTTATGTAAGATTGGGTTGCAATGCTTCTTTACCCATAAGTATTTTCATGTATAGTTCTTAAAAACAAGGGCTACACACCGATTAGAATATACAAAACCAAAACACTGACAATACCAAATGCTGATAGGGGTGTAGAGCAACAGAAACTTCTCTTATTACTTATGGGAACTCAAAATGGTACAGTCACTTTGGAAGACAGTTTCTGCAAAGCTAAACACACTCTTACTATACAACCAGCCATTATGCTGCTTAGTATTTACCAGAGTTGAAAATTTATGTCCACATAAAAATTATAAATACACTGGATATGTGCTTTAATAATTGATAAAACTGGGAAGCAACAAAGATGCCCTTTAGCAGATGGATGGATAAATTAATTGTTGTACATCCAGACAATGGAATCTTTTCCAGCTCTAAAAAGAAATGCTTTGTGAATCCATGGAAAAACTTGGAGGAACATTTTACTAAGTGAAAGAAGACCTGAAAAAGGCTACATACTGCATGATTCCCATTATACGACAGTCTAGAAAAGGCAAAACTATGGAGCAAGAGAAAATATCAAAACACCACTGAACGAACCCTAACGGACTTGGGTTAGTAATAATATGTCAAGGTAGACTCACTGATTGTAACACATGTACCACTGTGGTATGGTTTGTTAGAGAGTGGGGATAGATGTACAGGTGTGGGACAGAGAATATATGGAAACTGTACTTCCTGCTTAATTGTTCTGTAAATCTAAAATGAAAAAATAAAATTTGTTTTTTAAAGGACAAGGGCATTAATTTACATATCAAAATTTAGTTATCAAAATCAAGAGCTTATTCATAAAATGCTATTAGCTAATCTAAATAATTTAGTCAAATTTCACTACTCCATTAATGTCCTTGATAGCAAAAGAAAAAAAAAATTTCTGGTCCAGGATCATAAATTACATTTAGTTGTCAGGTCTCTTAATCTCCTCATAGTTTTTCAATCTTTCCTTGTCTTATATGACCTTGACATTCAAGAAGTTCACAGGTCCTACATTTGTCTGATGTTTCCTCATGAATAGATTTAGGTTATGAATTTGGGGGAGAATTACCACAAAAGTAATGTGTCATTCTGAGTGCATGATAACAAGAGGCATGTGACATCTATACATCTCATTATTAGTGATATTTACTTTGATCACCTAGTTAGGTAGTTCGTGCCAGGTTTCCCTGGTATAAATCCATTTTTTCTCTTTGTCATTAATAATTATCTTCTGAGGAGCTGCTTTGAGGTAATGTTTCTCATCAAATTTTCACCCACTGGTTTCAGATTTCCTTTTTTATTTTTCCCTGAAAATATAATATTGTATTGATTGTCAGGTAATGATGTGTCTATTTTTTTATTGAATTTGTTGGGGTAACATTGGTTAATAAAATTATATAGGTTTTAGGTGTACAATTCTATAATACATAATTTGTCTACTGTATTGTGTGTTCATTATCCCAAGTGAAGTATCTGTCCATTACCATTTATCCCTCCTATACTCTCTTTTACTCCCCCAGGCCCCTCCCCTCTGGTAATCTTCATGCTGTGTCTGAGTTTATTTTTTATGTAATCTCTTTACATCTGAAGAAATCTGAAACAGTAATTTTAAAAATTATATGCACCCCTATGCTCATTGCAGCATTATTTACAAGTAGCCAAGATGTGGAAGCAGCCCAAGCATCCATCAGTATAAGAGAAAATAAAAAACTGTGGTACATTTACACAGCGGAATACTACTCATGTGTAAAAAAGAAGAAAATGTTACCCTTTGCGACAGCATGGATGAACCTGGGGAACATTATGCTAAGTGAAATAAGTCAGTCAGATGTGTCTACTTTTTAATGCCTTTTAAGTTCTTTTTTTTTTTAAGCAACATTAAATCTCTGTTATTCTTAAAGTAACACAACATTAACTAAACAGTAACATTGCTTAATTACATCCTCAGAGCTGATCAGATTCTAATTAGTTCAATTAGGTTGGTGTCATTCAATACATTCTGGGGCTTCTTTAATAGGACTACCATAAAGCAGGTATCAGAAAAATTCCTGGTTGGCATGTCTCTTCTAAGCTCACTAAAGATTTTTATCTGTTGTTTCACAGAGATAAAAACCCTGTTAACTCCCCAAATTTTCCTGAGCTTCAAAGTCCTTATTCCAAAAAAAAAAAAAATAGTGTATCTCCAGTGTTCTTTAAATGGTAATTGGTTCCTTGTCATCCCTGAGGCTCAAACAATAGACTAAAGAGTCAAATGATCCCACTGAACATAGATTATCTATCTTCAAAACAGGCTGACTCTTCTTCCCGCATTTTACCTGTGCAATGGATTTTTAAAACATCAGATAATGTATTTTGCAGTTTCAGGATGTTAATTTGGTTAATTTTTTATACTTTCTATTTTCCTGTTAATATTTAATAACTTTTAATTCGTTATGTGAACGTGTATATATATATATATATTTGAACACAGGTTTAATTGGCTGATTTAAAATTCTTCTCTGCTGATTTCAACATCTCAGTTATCTCGGAGTCAGTCTCTGATGACTTACTTTTTTCAGGAAAAGTAAAATTTTCCTGTTTTATTTATACATCAATACTTTGGGATTATATCATGAACACTGTGAACAATATATTATTCAGACTCTATTCTATACTCAGTTCTGTTCTGCTAAAGAGTACTGATTCTGTTGTTAGTTAAGTTGGCTGAACTCAAATTGAAACCTCTCTAAATCAGACATTCTGCATTTTTATAAGATTCCCAGATGACTCTTAAGAACATTAAACTATTCTAGAAATTTAGAAGAATGATTCCATGGAGGAAGTATTGGGGAGTTCATGGAGAATATAAGATTTCAAACTCTAAATGGTCAAGCCAGAAAAGAACATTTAGTGGAGAATTTAGGAACAGGATGAGATTAAGTTCAAATTGAGTAAAAATAATCCTAGGGCCATGATGGTGAACATTTTTATAAAAACCGCCCACTTTTGCAGTGCTGGTCAATCTGGTCCCTCCCATCCACCAGTGGGCATTCCAGCTTTCATGGTGGGCCAATCACAGTGCCGTTTTGTTGCTCCGCTACCACCCACCATGAAAGCTGGAAGACCCACTAGTGGGCGGGAGGGACGAGGTTGACCAGCACTGCAAAAGTGGGCGGTTTTTATAAAAAGGTTCGCCATCATGGTCCTAGGGGGAAAAGAAAGAATTGAGACTTGTACTAACTTGAGTTCTTTTATCTGCAATTTAGAGAAAACACAGCCAAAAGAGACATAAAATATGAGCATCTACCATCTTATGAAACTAAAAATCTAAAGGGAGGTCAGTACTAGGAATGTTTAACCTAGTTTAATGATGTCATCAAAAATATATTCCAAAATAGACAACCTGAATAGGTCTATATCTAGTAAAGAAATTGAAGCAATAATTATTAACTTTCCTGAACACAAAACAACATGTCCAGAAAGGTTCACTAGTGAATTCGACTAAACATTTAAGGAATAAATGATACCACTCTTTACAATCTATTTCAGAATACAGAAGCAGAGGGAATACTTCTTCACTTATTCTATAAGGTCAGAATTACTCTAATACCAAACCCATCCAAAGATATTATATAAAAAAAAGAATACTAGACACCAATATCTCTCATCAACATAGAAGCAAAAATCCTCAACAAAACAACAGCAAATTGAATTCAACAATGTATAAAGAGAACTACATACAGATGATATCAGAGTAATGGCAGCATGAGAGATACTCCTGATCTCTCCCCTTGAAATGTCAGCAAATGGAACAACTATAATGCAGCCAAGAAACTCCAGCTGGGCTCACAAGTGTGCCTGATAGATCCACACACCAAATGGACTAAAGGTGGGATGGGTTAAAAAGGGGACAGAAGATAAAATGCACTTGCAGTTGGCTCTGGAAAGGAGAGAAGCCAGAATGATTGGGTTTTTTTTCTCTGCCAGGACTAGGGAGAGGGGGAAGTTTGGGCTGTCAGGGTCTTGTCTACCAAAATATGGATAGGGAAACCCAGACGGACTGGGTCTCCTGCTGGGAGGAGTGGAGAGATTGAGGGGCAGGAGTAGAGATACTAAATAAAAGCAGTGGCAGAGTATGGGGGCATGGCAAGTGTTCTCGCAGTCTGCCTGCAGCCCACACGGCGTACAGAGACAGAGAAAACCAGAGTGCAGCCCTCCAGCCTTCCAAATCCCACCTCCCTCACCTTTATTGCTAAAGCCATAAAGCCCTCACAAGGTAAGAGATTCACTCACTAACATGGCTGCGGCCCCACCTACCTTATTGTGACAGCAATGTCTCAGCTGAGATCAGCCAAGAAATTTTACAGAGCTAAAACTTTCACAAAGCAATACCTACTGGAAGAAAACAGTAACCCCTCAAAACTGAAATATTTTTTTCTTTTTTTGTTTTTTCTTTTTTGAATTTCATTTTCTTTAATTTTTATATTTTTTATTCTTATTTCTTGTAGGTGTTTCGTTTGTTTTTTATTTTCTTTTGGTTTTGCTTTCTGTGTTTATTTTACTTATTATTTTTTAATTTTTATATGTTTCATTGTTTTTTTCAATTTTTATTTTTCACTTGACTGGTTTCTTTTGTTAGATTTCTTAACAATACCATTCTCAAATACTATCAAGGAAGAATAAAATGAATACCATTACTACACAAGATGGAGACACCATTCAGAAAAAAAATAAAAAATCCCCAGAAAAAAATCTCAATCACATGGAAACTATGGAGTTAAACAATAGACAATTCAGAATTGAAGTTCTGAAAATGCTCAGTGAGATGAAAAAAAAAAAAAAGCCCACCAATAGGCAATGTAATGAGTTCAAAAAACAAATTAATGAACAAAATGAGTACTTCACAAAGGAAACTAAAACTTTAAAAACAGAGATGAGGAACTTAGTACATGAATTGAAAACTGAGGTAGCAAGTTTAGCTAAAAGAACAGGCCAGACTGATGAGAGAATTAGTGACATCAAAGACAGGCAGCTACAGATGTTACAGAGGGAAGGAGAGAGAGATTTATGCATAAAAAAAATGGGAGATCTATACAAGAATTGTCTGACACCATCAGAAAGAGCGATATAAAAATAATGGGTATATCAGAACAAAGAGTCTATTCAAAAAAGTAATTGAAGAGAATTTCCCAAGCATACAGAAAGAGAGTGTCAAATTCAAGAAGCAAACAAATGCCAAGCTCCCTCAACCCAAACAGACCTTCTCCAAGGCAGATCATAATAAAATTGTCAAAAACCAATGAAAAAGAAAGAACCTTAAAGGCACCTAGGGAAAAGGAGAACATAACATAAAGGAAGGCCCAGTAGGCTATCATCAGATTTCCCAGCAGAAACTCTATAAGCCAGAGGAGAGTGGACTTACACAATTAAAGTACTGAAAGAGAGGCATTCCCAGCCAATAATACTATATCCATCAAAGCTATCTTTCAAATATGAAGGAGAAATAAAAACTTTTTGCAGCCCTGGCCGGTTGGCTCAGCGGTAGAGCGTCGGCCTGGCGTGCAGGGGACCCGGGTTCGATTCCCGGCCAGGGCACATAGGAGAAGCGCCCATTGCTTCTCCACCCCCTCCCCCTCCTTCCTTTCTGTCTCTCTCTTCCCCTCCCGCAGCCAAGGCTCCATTGGAGCAAAGATGGCCCGGGCGCTGGGGATGGCTCCTTGGCCTCTGCCCCAGGCGCTAGAGTGGCTCTGGTCACGGCAGAGCGATGCCCCGTGGTGGGCAGAGCGTCGCCCCTGGTGGGCGTGCTGGGTGGATCCCAGTCGGGCGCATGCGGGAGTCTGTCTGACTGTCTCTCCCCATTTCCAGCTTCAGAAAAATACAAAAAAACAAACAAACAAAAAAAAACTTTTTGCAGACATACAAAAGCTAAGGAAATCTACCAGCAGAAAACACTCACTGCAGCAAATACTCAAGTGGGTTATTTAACCACATACAAAGAACAAAACAAATTAAAACTACAAGTAAAATCTCCAACAAGGTCACAATAAAAACAAAGATAATCTATGACAATAACATAAAAAGAGAGAGGATAAAGTTCTGCTGTAGCACAGAAAGATGGAGGGCAGAGGCACTCATAAGACAAAGGACTCTTGAACATATAAAAATTTTTCTCATAATAACCTAATGATAACCACTCACAAAAACAGCACTACTAAAACACACAGCTTAAAAAAAGAATAAACAGGGAAAATAAGTATGGAATACGACCAAACAAAAACTAACAGAAACATAAAAGAGAAGAACCAAACCAGACACAAAGCGACCAGAACACAAAACATAAAATGCTATAGGTAATCTTCAAGCATCAATAATTACCCTAAATGTAAATAGATTGAACTCACTAATAAAGAGGCACAGAGTAGCAGATTAGATCAAAAAGCAAAACCCAACTGTACACTGCCTTCAAGAGACACATCTAAGCTTCAAGGACAAAAGAAGACTCAAAGTGAAAGGTTAGGAAATGATTCTCCAAATAATATACAAAGAAAAGTACATATAGCCATACTCATATTTGACAATGCTGACTTCAAGACAACAAAAGTAACAAGAGAGAAAGAAGGACATTTCATAATGATAAGGGGCACATTGTATCAAGAAGATATAATTGGCCCTGGCCGGTTGGCTCAGCGGTAGAGCATCGGCCTGGCGTGTGGGGGACCCGGGTTCGATTCCCGGCCAGGGCACATAGGAGAAGCGCCCATTTGCTTCTCCACCCCCACCCCCTCCTTCCTCTCTGTCTCTCTCTTCCCCTCCCGCAGCCAAGGCTCCATTGGAGCAAAGATGTCCCGGGCGCTGGGATGGCTCCTTGGCCTCTGCCCGAGGCGCTAGAGTGGCTCTGGTCGCAGCAGAGCGACACCCCGGAGGGGCAGAGCATCGCCCCCTGGTGGGCAGAGCTTCGCCCCTGGTGGGCGTGCCGGGTGGATCCCGGTTGGGCGCATGCGGCAGTCTGTCTGACTGTCTCTCCCCGTTTCCAGCTTCAGAAAAACACACAAAAAAAATAAATAAATAAAAAAAAAGAAGATATAACACTTCTTAATATATATACATAGAATCAGGAAGCACCAAAATATATGACATTGACTAACTGATCTAAAAATAGAAACAGACAAAAATATAATCATACTGGAAGATCTTAAACCACCAATGATGTCTCTAGATAAATCATCCAAACAGAAAATCAATAAAGAAATATTGGCCTTCAATGATACACTAGACCAAATGGACATAATAGACATTTACAGGACATTTCATCCCAGAACATCATATTATATATTATTTTCCAGTGTGCATGGTGCATTCTCAAGGATAAACCATATGTTAGGCCATAAAACTAACATCACCAAATTCAGAAAGATTGGTATTGAAATTACACCAAGTATATTTTCTGACAATAAGGCTTTGAAATAAGAATTCAACTGCAAAAAGGAAGTAAAGAAACCCACAAAAATGTGGAAATTACAAAAACATACTTCTAAAATATGACTGAATCAAAGAAAAAATAAAAGCAGAGATCAAAAGATATATACAAACAAACAAAAATGACAATACGACATATCAAAATCTCTGGGATGCAGCAAATGCAGTAATAGGAGTAATATCATTACAGGCTGATATGAAGAAACAAGAGAGATCCCAAGTAAATAGCCTAACATCACATTTTAAAGAACTAGAAAAAGAAGAACAAAGGCAACCAAAAGTCATCAGAAGAAAGAAAATAGTAAAAATTAGAGCAGAACTAAATGAAATAGAGAACAACAACAACAACAAAAAAGAAAAAATTCATACAACAAAGAGCTGGTTCTTTGAAAAGATCAATAAAATTGACAAACCCCTGGCTGGACTCACTAAGGAAAAAAGAGAAAGAACTCATATAAACAAAATCTGAAATAGAAGAGAAGAAATTACCACAGAGAGCATAAATATACAAAGGGCATAGTAGAATACTATGAAAGATTATTTGCCAGCAAATTCAACAACCTAGAGGAAATGGATAAATTCTTAGAACTATACAATCTTTCTAGACTGAGTCACAAAGAAGTGGAAAACCTAAAGAGAACCATAAGCAGGGAGGAAATAGAAACAACTATCAAAAATCTCCCCCAAAATAACAGTCCAGGACCAGATGGCTATACTAGTAAATTCTATCAAACATTCAAAAAAGATTTGGTTCCTATCCTTTTCAAAGTCTTCCAAAAAATAGAAGAAGTAATACTCCCTAACACATTTTATGAGGTCAACATAATCCTGACACCAAAACCTGGAAAAGAGAGCAAAAAAAAAAGAACCCCCAAAAAACAAACCACAGACCAGTATCTCTTGTGAATACAGACACAAAAATCCTAAACAAAATACTAGCAAATCAAATACAACAGATTTTAAAAATAATGCCTCATTATCAAGTGATATTCATTCCAGGAGCACAAAGATAGCTTAACATATGTAAATTGATCAACATAATACATAACATCCACAAAACCAAGAATAAAAGTTATACGATCCTATCAATAGATGCAGAGCATTTATCTGATAAAATACAATACCCCTTTATGTTTAGAACACTCAATAAAATCAGAAAAGAAGGCCTGACCTGGTGGTGGCATAGGACTGGACATGGAGGACCCAGGTTCAAAGCATCAAGGTCGCCAGCTTGAGGGCAGGCTCATCTGGTTTGAGCAAGGCTCACCAGCTTGAGCCCAAGGTCACTGGCTTGAGCAAGAGGTCACTCACTCTGCTGTAGCTCCCTGGTCAAGGCACATATGAGAAAGCAATCAATGAACAACTAAGGTGCCACAATAAAGAATTGATGTTTTTCATCTCTCTCTCTTCCTATCTGCTGTCTGTCTCTGTCCCTCTCTCTCTCTCTCTGTAACACACACACACACACACACACACACACACACACACACACACACACACACACATAAATAAATAAAATCAGAAAAGAAGAAAAGTACCTCAACATAATAAAGGTCATATATGACAAACCATCAGCTAATAGCCTATGAAATGTTAAAAAAAAAAATGAAGGTTTTTCATCTAAAATCAGGAAATAGACAAGGCTGCCCACCCTCTTCACTCTTATTCAACATAGTTATGGAAGTTTTAGCCAGAGCAATCAGGCAAGAGGAAGAAATAAAAGGCATTCATTCATACTGGGAAAGAAGAAGTAAGGGTATCACTTTTTGCAGATGACATAATCCTGTATATAGAATACCCTAAAGACTCCACTGAAAAACTCTTAGAAACAATAAACCAATACAGTAAAGTCGCAGGATACAAAATCAGTATACAAAAGTCTATTGCTTTCCTGTATGCCAACGATGAAACTTTGAAAAATGAACTTAAAAAAAAATAATTCCTATTACAATTGCTACAACAACAAATACCTAGGAATAAACAAAGGATGTGAAGGACCTATATACTGAAAACTACAAAACATTATTGAAAGGTTGAAAAAGACATAATGAGATGGAAAATATTCCAAGTTCATGGATTGGAAGAATCAACATAGTTAATATGACCATATTACCCAAAGCAATATACAAATTTAATGCAATTTCCATCAAAATCCCAATGTCATTTTTAAAAAAATTAGAAGAAAAAATTACCAGGTTTGTATGGAATCATTAAAAACCTCAGAGCAACAGCAATCCTGACAAAAAGGAATGAATTCAAAGGAAACATACTACCTGACTTCAAATTATACTATAGAGCCATGATAATCAAAATAGTATGATATTGGCAGGAAAACAGACATACAGACCATGGAACAGAATCGAGAGCCCAGAAACATAACTACATATATTGGGAAAAGTAATCTTTGACAAAGGAGCCAAAAAAATACTATGGAGAAACAAAAGCCTCTTCAGTAAATGATGCTGAAAAAATTGGAAAGCCACATGCAAAAGAATGAAACTTGACTACAGTTTGCTCTCTTGCTCAAAAATTATTTTCAAATAGACCAAAGAGTTCCCAGATGTGCAGAGCATCAGCACTAAGTGGGGGTTTGATGGGTGTATTCCAGTCGGAAGTGCATGTGCGAGTTTGTCTCTTTACCTCCCCTACTCTCACTTAAATAAAAATAGATTTTAAACACCTAAATATAAAATTTTAAACAATAAACTAGATATAAAGAAACATAGGTACTAAACTTGTGGACCACGGCTGTAGAGAATAATTTATAAATTTGACCTCAAAGGCAAAAGAAGTAAAGGCAAAAATAAATCAATGAGGCTATATCAAACTTAAAAGCTTCTTCATAGCAAAAGAAACTGACAACAAAATAAATAGGCAGCCAACTAAATGGGAGATGATATTTACAAACAACAGCTCCAACAAGGGGTTAATATCCAAAATATATAAAGAACTAACAAAGTTCAGCAACAAATAAGCAAACAATGCAATTACAAAATGGGGAGAGGACGTGAGCAGACATTTCCTCCAAGAAGACATATAAATGGCCAAAAGATATATAAAAAGATGCTCGTCTTTGCTAACTGTACGAGAAATGCAAATCAAAACTACAATGAGATACCACCTCACTCCTGTTATGTTGGCTACTATCAATAAGACAGGAGTAACAAGTGTTGAAGAGGCTGTGGAGAAAATAATCCTCATTAACTGCTAGTGAGAATGCAAATTAGTATAACCACTATGGAAGAAAGTATGGTGGTTCCTCAAAAAATTAAGAATAGAACTACCATATGACCCAGCAATCCCTCTACTGGGGGATCCCCCAACACTTAAAAACATTGGTAAATAAAGACACATGCACCCTCATGTTCATTGCAGCATTATTCACAGTGACCAAGACAGAGGATTGGATAAAGAAGATGTGGTAAATGTATACAATGGAATACTACTCAGCCATAAGAAATGATGACATATTGCCATTTACCAACAATATGGATGGACCTTGAGAACATTATACTGAGTGAAATAAGTAAGTAAAAAAAAAAAAAGCTAAGAACTCTATGATTTCACACATAGGTGGGATATAAGTCTGAGACTCATGGACATAGATAAAAGTAAAATGGTTGCCAGGGAGAGGTAGATGGGGGTGGTGGTGAGGGAGAAAGGAGTAAAGAGGTCAAATATATGGTGATGATGGAGAATGATTTGACTTTGGGTGATGGGTATACAACATAATCAATAGTTCAAATGCTGTAGAAATGTTTATCTGAAACTTATATACTCATTAATCAATGTCACTGTTAAATTTAAATTTCTAAGTAAAATTTAAAACAAAAAAAGAATTATACACAGACCAAGTAGGATTTAGCCCAATTATGTAAGGCTGTTTCAACATTTGAAAATCGATTAATGCAATCCATTATATCAGCCAGCTAAAGAAGGGTGGCTGGGGTGTGTGTGTGTGTGATCATATCATTATATCAATAAATGCAAAGAAAGCATTTGACAAAAAACCAACACCCATTCATCACAGAAACCCTCAGTAAACTAGAAATAGAGGGCAATTTTCTCACCTTGATAAAAGAAAAAAGACTCTACAGCTAATATCATATATATAGTGTTACATCCCAGGAGACAGACCACAGCAAACCCAAAGTGAATTTTATAAGTTTTATTGCAAACCTGCGCAGGGACTGCAGGCAACCCACACAAGGGAACACTGCAGTGCTGAGCCTCTAAAATGGCTCCTTTTTATAGGGTGGCTATCTAGGCTGAGCAAGCAAGCAGCGTTTACAAGGGCAGAAGAGGTGCGGTTAGCTGACCTTATTCTTGGCTGAGTCTCTAGGGTAGGGCTTCCTGGATGCTGGGTACATAGAGTTCTGCGGAAAATATTGCTACATTTCTAACGGTTGTTTATCTTTTGCCTCTAGCCATGTACTGGATGTACTCAGTTTTCATGGCTGGTGGCCTGCACTGCTTGTCCTAAGATGTCACATATAGTACTAAAAAAACTCAAGTTTTCCCACTAAGATGAAAAAGCAGGCTTTGATGTCCCCTTTCAACACCATCTTTTTTTTTTTTTTTTTTTGATTTTTCTGAAGTTGGAAACGGGGAGGCAGTCAGACAGACTCCTGCATGCGCCCAACCGGGATCCACCCGGCATGCCCCAGGGGGCGATGCTCTGCCCATCTGGGGGGTTGCTCTGTTGCAACCAGAGCCATTCTAGCGCCTGAGGCAGAGGCCACAGAGCCATCCTCAGCGCCTGGGCCAACATTGCTCCAATGGAGCCTTGGCTGCGGGAGGGAAAGAGAGAGACAGAGAGGAAGGAGAGGGGGAGGGGTGGAGAAACAGATGGGTGCTTCTCCTGTGTGCCCTGGCCAGGAATCAAACCCAGGACTCCTGAATGCCAGGTTGACGCTCTACCACTGAGCCAACCGGCCAGGGCTAACACCATCTTTGATATACTAGCTAATGCAATAAGACAAGTAAAGGAAATAAAAGGTAAATTTGGGGAGAAAAAAATAAAACTACCTTTGTTTTATGACAATATGACTGTCTACTTAGAAAATCAAAAGAATGTAAAAGCAACCTCCGCAAACTTAAAAAATTATAGTAGGTTGCAGGATAAAGTTAGTATATTAAAATAAATCGTTTTCATATATACCAACAATGAAAAAGTGGAATTTGAAATGAAAAACACAGTGCCATTTATATAACAATCCCCCAAAATGAAATATTAGCTATAAATCTAACAAAATATGTACAAAATCTATTTGAGGATACGTAGCCAGTTAGCTCAGTTGGTTAGAGCAGTGGTCCCCAACCTTTTTTGGACCACGGACCAGTTTAATGTCAAAAAATATTTTCACAGACCGGCCTTTAGGGTAGGACGGATAAATGTATCATGTGACCGAGACAAGTGTCAAGAGTGAGTCTTGCCCTGGCCGGTTGGCTCAGCGGTAGAGCGTCGGCCTAGCGTGCGGAGGACCCGGGTTCGATTCCCGGCCAGGGCACACAGGAGAAGCGCCCATTTACTTCTCCACCCCTCCGCCGCACTTTCCTCTCTGTCTCTCTCTTCCCCTCCTGCAGCCAAGGCTCCATTGGAGCAAAGATGGCCCGGGCGCTGGGGATGGCTCTGTGGCCTCTGCCTCAGGCGCTAGAGTGGCTCTGGTCGCAATATGGCGACGCCCAGGATGGGCAGAGCATCGCCCCCTGGTGGGCAGAGCGTCGCCCCATGGTGGGCGTGCTGGGTGGATCCCGGTCGGGCACATGCGGGAGTCTGTCTGACTGTCTCTCCCTGTTTCCAGCTTCAGAAAAATGAAAAGAAAAAAAAAAAAAAAAAAGAGTGAGTCTTAGACGGATGTAACAGAAAGAATCTGGTCATTTTTTAAAAATAAAACATCGTTCAAACTTAAATATAAATAAAACGGAAATAATGTAAGTTATTTATTCTTTCTCTGCGGACCAGTACCAAATGGCCCACGGACCAGTACCAGTCCGCGGCCCGGGGGTTGGGGACAACTGGGTTAAAGCATTATTCCAATAAGCCAAGGTTGCAGGTTCTATCCCCAGTCAGGGCACATCCAAGAATCAACCAATGGGTTCTGGTTCAGTGGTAGAGCATCAGCCGGCATGTGGATGTCCCTGGTCTGATTCCTGGTCAGGGCACACTGGAGAAGTGCCCATCTGTTTCTCCACCTCTCCTTCTTCTCCCCCCACCTCTCTGTTCCCCTCCTGCAGCCATTACTTGATCAGAGTGAGTTGGCCCCAGGTGTTGAAGATGGCTCCATGGCCTCCATCTCAGGTGCTAAAAAATGGCTCTGGTTGCAATAGAGCAAGGGCCCCAGATGGGCAGAGTATTGCCCTCTAGTGGGCTTTCTGGGTGGATCCCAGTCAGGGCACATGTGGGAGTCTGTCTATCTTTCCTCCTCTCGCTAAATAAATAAATAATAATAAAAAAGAATAAGCCAATGAATGCACAAATAAATGGAAAACAACTCAATGTTTCTCTCTGTCTCTCCCTTCCTTTCACACTCTCTAAAAATCAATAAAAACTTAAAAATAATAATCTATTTGAGGAAAACGACAAAACTCTGATGAATAAACTCAAAGAACTAAATAAATGAGAAAATATTCCATGTTCATGAATAGAAAAACTTAATACTGTCAACATCTCAGTGCTTCCCCAATTTGATCTTAGATTCAATACAATCCCAATCAAAATTCCCAGAAAGTTCTGTTTTGGATATTGACAAAGTGACTATGAAGTTTATATGAGTAGGCAAACGACCTGAAACAACTAACACAGCATTGAAGGAGAAGAACAAAGTCTGAGGACTGACACTAGCTGACTTCAAGACCTATTATGAAATAACAATAATAAAGACAGTGTGGCATTGGTGAAAGAATAGACAAAATAGGTTACTAGAACAGAATTGAGAGCCAAGAAATAGACCCACAGATATACAGTCAACTAATTTTTGACAAAGGAGTAAAGGCAATACAATGGAAAAAGTATAGTCTTTTCAACAAATGGCACTGGAACAACTGAACATCCACATTAAAAAAAAATCTAGAGAGATATTTTATACCTTTTACAAGAATTAACTAAAAATGGAATAAAGATCTAAATGTAAAATACAAAACTATAAAATTTCTGGAAGATTGGAGAAAATCTAGACCACTTTAGGTATGGTAATGACTTTTTAAGCTGAATTTCAGGAGAATGAAAGGACAAACCACAAAGAAAATATTTGCAAAAAGCATATATGATAATAGACTATGGTCCAAAATATACACAGAACTCTTAAAACTCAACAATAAAAAACAAATTTTAAAAATGGGCCAAAGACTTCAACAGACACTTCATCAAAGAAGATATACACATGGCAAATAAGCATATGAAAAAAATTTTCCACATCATGTCATCAGTAAAATGCAAATTAAACAACAATTAGGTACTTCTATACATCTATTAAAATAGTCAAAATCTAGAACACTGCCAACATCAAACACTGGTGAGGATGTGAAGCAACAGGTACTCACATTCTTTGCTGGTGAGAGAGTTGACAAAGTCACTTTGGAAGACAGTGTCTTGCAAACTAAACCTGCTCTTACCATATAATCCAGCAATTGTGTTGCTTAGTATTTACCCAAAGGAGTTAAAAACTTATTTCCACCTAAAACCCTGCACACAGATGTTTACAGCAGCTTTATTCATAATTGTCAAAACTTGGAAGCAAACAAGATATACTTTTAATAGATGAATGGATAAATTAACTTTGGTACACTGAAACAATGGCATATTATTCAGCACTAAAAAGATATGAGCTGGCCTGACCTGTAGTGGCGCAGTGGATAAAGCGTCGACCTGGAAATGCTGAGGTCGCCAGTTCGAAACCCTGGGCTTGCCTGGTCAAGGCACATATGGGAGTTGATGCTTCCAGCTTCTCCCCCCTTCTCTCTCTGTGTCTCTTCTCTCTCTCTCTCTCTTCCTCTCTCTGTCTCTCCCTTTCCTCTCTAAAATGAATAAATAAAAAAAAATTTAAAAAAAAAGATATGAGCTATTAAGCCATGAAAAGACATGGAGGAACCTTAAATGCATATTACTAAGTGAATGAAGCCAATATGAAAAGACTATATATTGTATGATTTCAACTATATGACATTCTGGAAAAGGAAAAACTATAAAGCAAGTTGTAAAACCAGTAGCCACCATCACAGCTGCCTGGCTCATACAGGTTCGCATTAGATTCGGACAGACAGTAATGAAACAATGGAGCCAAGAACTGGTGGGCCATTAGCTTTAATCCTAACTTGCACCTGGCAGGCAAGTAAAAACACACACTGGGCTCCAAAACCCTCTCATTCCGTGCTCACAAAGCTACTGACTTATCCGAGTTTCCTAGAATCAAAGGTATCTAGCTCACCAGACTTATGCACCTCTGTTCCCCATCTCCTTCTCTCTGCACAAACTGCACAAACTGGCTTCTCCCCCAGCACTCCACCATCTTGGTTGCTTCTCCTGGCCTCCTCCATGTGGCCTTTCTCTGCTCTCCTCTCTAATACTAATCTCAGGAACCAAGAGAGAGCAAGCTCCCGGTCTGCCCCACTTTATAGTGTAGAAATCAAAACCTTTAATCCACTATACAAACAATGAAGTCTCTGATACAAAGTCACTTATCTGAGGCATAATGGAATTCCTCATGAGAGTGCACCACCCACATCAAAAAGGGTGGAAAAGGTTTAGTCTTAAAACTAAGCCTTAGGCTATAAGAATCCTGCCTGCTTACAGCCTGTCCCCCCACTTCCAATGCAAACTATAAGCGAGCAAACATATATATCATTATTTACAAACTTATTTGACTAACACAAGTGAAAATATAAGAAGTTCCCAGGGGTTGCGGTGAGGTGAGGGGAGGAAGGGTTGAAAAGGAGAGGACAGAGGATCTTTAGGACAAGGAAACTATATGAGACTATAATAGTGAATATATGTCATTACACATTTTTCCAAAGCCACAGAATGTACAACACCAAGCCTGAATCCTAATGTAAATTATGGACTTTGGGAAATGTACCACTCTACTGGGGGATGTGGATGATGAGGGAGGCAAAACATGTGTGGGAACATGGGGATATATAAAATTGCCATTCTTCTGCTCAGTTTTACTGTAAACCTAAAACTATTCTAAAAAATAAAATCTATTTAAATGAAAAAAAATTAAATAGCAAACAAACAATTTAAGCAGTTCCTTTCATTTTCTGCTCTGCCATCCAGGGATCTAGCATCTGGACTGTTTCCTTAGGCTGACCTCCACCCCTCCTTAGCTCAAGATGTCTGTTTCACTTTCAAGTTTTCCATGAGCCATTAAATGTATCTACCCTGACTTTTGTCTCTTTTTAAGAGCAAAGAAAAAAAAAAAAGCTCTAAAGTCCCGGGTAGATTTCCCCTCATGTTTCATTGGCCAAAGAGCTTTGTTGCATACACACTTTTAAACCAATTACTTGGAAAAGAGAATGAGACCACTATACTTTGCTGAGCAATCATGGGTTATCTCCTTGGTTGGAAAAGAATGGAGCTGTCCTGGAAGAAAACACTTGGAGGAAGAAAGTGAATAAAAATCAAGTTCCTATTTTCAAAGAAAGGGCATGGCTGTTTATCAAATCTAAAGAGCCAGCCACTGGCCCTGGCCGGTTGGCTCAGTGGTGGAGTGTCGGCCTGGCGTGCAGAGGTCCCGGGTTCGATTCCCGGCCAGGGCACACAGGGGAAGCGCCCATCTGCTTCTCCACCCCTCCCCCTCTCCTTCCTCCCTGTCTCTCTCTTCCCCTCCCGCAGCCGAGGCTCCATTGGAGCAAAGATGGCCTGGGCGCTGGGGATGACTCCTTGGCCTCTGCCCCAGGCACTAGAGTGGCTCTGGTCGCAACAGAGCGATGCCCCTGGTGGGCAGAGCATCACCCCTGGTGGGTTTGCTGGGTGGATCCCGGTCGGGCACATGTGGGAGTCTGTCTGACTGTCTCTCCCCGTTTCCAGCTTCAGAAAAATACAAAAAAAAAAAAAAAAAAAGAGCCAGCCACCTATCAACTTCCTGTCCTTGTTGCATTTTCCTCTGTAATTATCTTCCTGTATTTGAAGAAAAGGGAAATTTATGAACAAATTACAGCCAACAAATCAATAGATAAACATATAGAAAGATGAAAAAATATGATGATTCACTAATGGTACTGCTCATCTGACTCATAAGAAACCCTTTTCTACCTCACATTTTAAAAGAATTATTCAATTTGTGTGTGTGTGTGTGTGTGTGTGTGTGTGTGTGTGTGTGTGACAGAGACAAAGAGAGGGACAGATAGGGACAGACAGGAAGGAAGAGAGATGAGAAGCATCAATTCTTCATTGAGGCACCTTAGTTGTTCATTGATTGCTTTCTCATATGTTCCTTGACTGGGGCGGGGGGGGGGGGGTGGCTACAGTAGAGCAAATGACTTGAGGTCAAGTTGGTGAACCTTGCTTCAACCAGATGAGCCCGCGCTCAAGCTGGTGATCTCGGGGTTATGAATCTGGGTCCTCTGCATCCCAGTCTGATGCTCTATCGACTGTGCCACCACCTGGTCAGGCAAGAATTATTCAATTTTATCCCCAAGAGCATCATTATCATAAAAACCTTAAACTATACCAAATTAATAAATTTAAAATTCAAATCCTTTTTCTCTGCTTTGCATTTGCTTTTCTGGTACAGAGAATAATACTTAAGATTTATTGAGTGACATCTGGTTAATTAAATGTCTATTTCCTCCTGCCTGTTAAAGAGATCGTAACAGAAACACAACATTGGGAGAATAATTAGAGTGCACCCAAAGAGCAAGACTAAGCTTGTAATTCACTGTAATTAAAAATAAAACAAGAGCATATGCTGAGAGAATTGCCTGTCTTTATTAGGACACCTGTCTATACATTTGAAATTTTATTCTGGAAATTTCCATTTTACTTCTCTCCATTTTTGTGTACAACTGAAAATTTCACTTTCCACAGACCTCTCTTTAGCAAATATTTTTACATACAGCATTAAGAGAACTCGCCTCTTAAAAGACAAAAAAAAATACCTTTTATTTACCTCTACCCAAGGAGCAATGAACCTATGTGTCACCAGTGAAGAAACAGTAATGGGGGTCAGCCAGGAGAGGGTCCTTTGCCTGACAGCAGCTTTAGTGGGAGAGGACAGTGATCCTAGACCTGGGGACCCTTCAGAGAGCTGCGAGCAAGGCTGCAGGTGACATCCTAAAAAAGATCTCTTAAAGGAGAATAAACTAAGAGGAATGGTTAACATAATACTCTTCCCACATACTAATAACCACATACTTTGTGTTTTCTTTGTTTCTAAGGGAAGAAATTAACCCTCATAATCTTTCTAAATAGTCTATAGACCAAATAGAGAAAATATAACCTAAATGTGTCCCAAAATCATTGTTTTCCCCAGAAAAAAAAGAGTAGTTTGAAGAGATTAGAGGGATCTCACACACTTCATCCCCAATCAGAGGCTGTTCCACGTGTTCCACAGTGGCAGCATAGATCCACAACTCAACACACTACCTTGTGTCTTGATTTTACCATTTTCTATGTGTGTCACTAACCACATTGTTTACCCTTGGAATCATTCTCCTCATAATGATAATGATAATTATGCTAATTGGGCCATTCTGTTTATTGTGAGGACTAAAGGAAATAGCATATGCTAAATACCTGCCTATTAGTAATGGCATCTATTATTATTCCTTTTCATTTAGTCAAGACTATGACATAGCTATATGGGCTCAATTATGTCTGTCCCAAATTCATATCTTGAATTTTCAAGCCCCAATACCTGAGAATGCAATCATATTTGAAAATAGAGTTTAAAGAGGGAATTATGATAGAATGAGGTCATACAAGTGGACTCTAAGGCAGTATTAGAGCTCTTATAAGACAAGGGAGAGACATCAGGGAGGTGCATGCACAGAGAAAAGGCCACCTGAGGACACAGCAAGAGGATAGCCATCTATAAGCCAAGGAGAGAGGACCCAGGAGGAACCAATCCTGCCAACACTTTTATCTTGGACCTCAAGCATCTGAAACTATGTGAAAATGATTTTCTATTGTTTTAGTCATTCAGTATGAGGTATTTTTATTATGGCAGCCATAGCAAACCAATAAACACTGTGCAGAAAAAAATTCTCAAATCCTACCTTCTATCACAAGAAAGAGAAGGAAGAGAAGTAGGAGGGGGAGGAGGAGGAGGAAGGGGAGGAGGCTGAGGAGAAGGAGGAGGGGGAGGAGGAAGAAGAGGAGGAAGAGGAGGAGGGGGAAGAAGGGGAGGAAGGGGAGGAGGAGGAGGAAAAGAAGAAAGAAAAGTCAACTGCATGTTTTCTTTATATTAACATTCCCAGTAATGGATGAAAAGAAACCTCCAGGTGTCATCAACATTTGTGTCATTGTTTTGCTTGGTGTTGTGTTTTATAAGTAATTAACATTCGCCTGGAAATAAGATGGGTTCTAATCTGATTCCTTCAACAAACCCCCAGGTTTATGACCAGCACTTAACTTCTCTGGACCAGAGTTTGAATATGATAATCCAGAACATAAGCCTCTGAGCATCTATGTTATGTCATTCATTGATAAAATAGTGATTTACAGATATCTTTGGCAAAAAGAAGAGCTCAGTTCATTACATATTCAACTCAAATATTTCTGCTTCTTCCCATGACTGTTTAAACATCACTTCTTTAAATTCTATTTATTCTTCAAAGTTTACGTCATACTCCTGACCTTCATGGGCTTTCCCAATCCTACCAACTCAGGGATCTATCATCTTTCTTTGAACTCCCACAGCACACTGCTTTCATTTCTCTAGTATCATCAAGTTCAACTTAGTGTCACAGTTTCTTTTGTCCTTGACTTGACTCTCTTTCACTCTCAAAGCTACTCACTGACCTGTTTCTATTTTTTGTGTAGTTATTGCTCCTTGAAAGCAGGAAGTGGTTTTACTTGTATCTCCTTCAGCACCCAGCATAGCACCCTCCACCCTGTGAACATGCAATCATTAATGGTTGAAATTAACTGCACTAAATTAAAAGTTTTCTTTAATGAAAGTATTTCCTATGATGAGTATTAATTATATTGTTAATAAGTTTCTATGTCCTTAAAATGACATTTTACCCTAAAGCTAAAAATATAACAGTATAACATACATTAGGATTAAGAGATGTAATATCTGAATAGATAAAATATTAATAAAACACCTTAAAGAATTATTTCCTTTTAGAATTTCCAAGAAAATATTTTTTTAAATATTACATCTTCTGTTAGGCAACTCCATTTGAAATAATGGTTGTGCAAATAAATGTTTTGTAAAAGGTAAATTATGTAAACATCATATTTTGGAAGTATTCAGTATTAATATAATATAGAACATCATTTTTCCTGATTTGCAGCCATAAAACCCAGAGAATTTCCCTGAGGATAAAGCAATAAAATCTATTTTTATACTTACCCAACTTGACAGATTTATGGCACATCAATAAAGGAACATTTTGTAACATTTTTTTTAAAAGATGAACCATACCTTATAAAAGATTCAGTTTTTAATATCTGGAAAGGACATATCAGTATTTTTATTTTTGTAATGTTTTTGTGATTCCCAGGATGACGACTAGAAAGAAACTCAGTAATAACACACAATCACTCAGCCTGAGAATTGCACTCACTCAGATAATTGCACCAGTTTCATCTGGGCATTCAGTTCTTGGTTATCCATACTTTTGTAGCCAGTGAAAGCTGCTTATCCCATAAATCCTCCATATTAAAGAATAGGATAGGTTTCAATATTGTATCAAATGTTTCAAGGTTACACCACAAACAAAATAACCTTTCCACATTTCCCTTTGGGATCCCTTGGCTTCCCACTTTAATTCACTTCAGGGACTCCTCTCTGATTTAACTGAATCCAGCTCAGGCAGTTTCCTCCTCAAAGCCTCTCTTCAGTGATGTTTGGGTTTCTTAGTACTCCTTTCACCCTAAATATTGTGATATGACAAAAACTAGGCAGTAGATGTGTCCTCAGCAGAAATCAGTGCTATTACCTAAGCAGAAGGCACAGAAAAAACTGGAGGTACCTCCAAGACCCCTTTATAAAAGTAATGTTTCCATTTGTAATTTCCCAACATAGTTCACTAACCTGGGCATAGCTGGCAATTGACTTCAATGAAATGGTCACTCATTACAGCAATAGACAATGAGCCACATCTTTATGGAAGTTTTGTATCATAGTCTCACCTCACACACTGTATCATATCAATAGTTTATATTCATTGCAAACTGTAGGGGGTCTTCTTTGGTCTGATTCAATGGTTTTTCTGGTGTTTGTTAATATTAGTCCTCCATCTCTTTGCAATAAGAATGGCTTCACATTGCAATAAGAGTGGCTGTGACATAGCTACAGCACCAAGAGCGCAGCTCACATTGTTAAACATGATCAATTCTTTCAAAAGCACTAGGCTTTTCCAGAAGTACTGTCATTGTTTTAGTTGCCTCCAATTAATGATATGGCATAGATTTATAATGTTTTCATTAGCATTTTTCAAAAAACCCTGAAATTTATTTTACTCCAGAAAGACATTTAGCTGGTTCTGCATACAAACAACTATTAATGCAATAGTTCAGTATATCCCAAACTAATTTTATCTCATTTTATCATTTAATTCCCTATATATCACTCACCTTAATATCACCTTTTTGTTACTCCCGAAGGGTAAAAGTTCATTTGTACAACTGTACAAAATATCCTTCTATAAAAAAAGTCTTTTTTTTTTGCAACCAAGTAATAAGTATAGCTAAAGCTCCCCAGTTTCTATTGTATACAAAAACAAAATTTGTTCCTCTGATATGCTAAATGACTAAACCCTACATTTATATGTTCAACCACTTGCATTCATAAATCATCTAGACCTGATACCCCTAATTAGTATTCATAGTATCCTAGGTATCCACAGACGTATCATCAGCTAATGCAAACATATCTATTTCAATGAACTAAGAAAAAATGCTGAGAGATTTATTTTTCAGCAGGCCAAGTGTGTTTGCTGCCTACATCTTTGTTTAGAAAGAACTAAAAAAGGGGGAGTTCTACCTGAGATTGGGCCCCAAGATCTCTCTTGAACCTATGATAAAGAGAGGCAATGCAGATAAGAAAATCTTATACTGGGATTGATCAGATAAGCAAATGGATGGTGGCAAGTGGGATCTAGATTTCTCACTGTTGAGAAGTTGTAGATAAGCAAAATAGACGACAGAAGGAGCCATGTGGTACTGAATTAGAGTCAGCAACATCATTATGAACTCGTGTTTACCTTAAAATAGATACAGATGAATATACAAATAATCTTCTATAACATAAATACATGGGTTAGTATATAGACAGTTCCTACCTCTGCCCGTTGAGAGGTCCTAGAAACAATGATATCCCAGGAGCAATGAGCACATCCAATGCCCAGATCTTGGTTTCTAATACCATTCTCCAATAAAAAGGAACCAGGCTCCTTGGAGAAAAAGTGGATTCTAGGACTTGGGATGGGAATATACAAGATGATCCTAGAGAATCTTGCAGTGCCAGAAAGTAGGGAAATAAAAGCTCAATAAACAAATTGTGGGGCTATGTTAAAGGGATACATGAGCCACCTGAAAGTGTTCCTATAGGTCAAAAATAAAATAATATGAGTAGCAAAAGAAATAAGAGGGTAATATATTATAACCCAAAGCATAAAATTCACATCCATGAGCTCCTACTTATATAAATAAACTATTCAATAAATAAATGGAGAGAAGAGACAAATCTCCAATGCACAAGAATGGTAAATAATTTACATAGAAACTTCAGAAGTGAAATTTATCTCTTCACAGTTTGAGTGTGGGCTGCACTTACTGACTTGCTTTCAAGCATGCCAAGGGGTGGGAGTAAATGTACAGTAGAAAAATCTGGCAAACACTAGATTGATCAGGTGATCAAATTTAACATCATCATTGACAAGTAATGTTGATAGCATGTTTCCTTGATATAATGTGATGAGAAGGGCATGTTACCTCTGAGCTATTATTTCCAAAATCTCTTAAGTCCAGACTAATCAAGTGAAGACAAATCAGACAAATCCAAATTAAGGAACTTCCATAAAATATCTAATTAGTACTTCTCTAAACTGTCTAAGTCATCAAAACAAGGGAAATCTGAGAAACTATCATAGCTAAGAAATGCCTAAAGAGACATGATAACTAAATATAATGTGTTTTCTGTAACAATGGGTTCCTGGAACAGAAAGAGCATTAGGGAATAGCTAGTTAAATCCAAATAAAGTATGCAGTTTAGTTCATTATAATGTAACAGTGTTGATTCCTTAGTTGTGACAAAATACCATAGTAGTGTAATATGTTCACAGTAGGGGGAAATATTCTGTGAATCTAAAACTTCTAAAATAAAAATTTTCTTAAATATTTTAAAATGTGAAAGCACATTTCAGTTTATTTCTTAAAATAAGGAGCTCTGAATTTAAATTGTTTTTGTTCTAGGACAACCAATACCCTAACTAGCCCTTTTAGTTAGGAAGATTTGTTCTTAAGGAAGAGCTAACAGCAGTGAACTGACCCACATGGCAGATGTTTCAGGGGGAGAGCTGAGCCATCTGTTTGGTTAGATAAACTACATAAACTATTCAGTAAGCTTGGAACATTTACAACTATGCAGACTTTGTTTTTCATGAAGAAAAACATGAATGAATGCTTAAATTATTGGGTGCTCAGAGTGGCCATGAGAAGTTGGGATGCAGATGACCTGGAAGGGCAGGCAAGCAAATATTTACAGATCACAGGCAAGATAGGATGCCATGGTAGACTGGACTGGTGCAGGGTGGTCACTGTGAGAAATGTGAACATACTTTCAGAATACTTAATTTATTCCTATCTGCATACACAGGAAGAGGCAGCCTCCTTTTTTTTTCACTCAAAGTTTGCTCCAAAGCCAAGCAAAATTGACCCTATCTCTAAGCATGGGTACTGAAAACTGCAAAGACCACCAGAAAAATGTGTGGATCAATGCTAAATTTATTAGGTGGTCTTCTGGAGAACAAACAGTCTGATTATCTATTGTGAAATGAAATAGTTTGGGCTAACATGACCCTTGATAATAATGTAGCCTCTAAATTCTAAGTCATGAGTTCCAAATTCAAATGTCTACTGGGTTCAAGTCAGTATTATAAATGCAGAAATCACGGAAAACATTTTTAAGGGACTCTGTCTAAAAGGGGTGGCTGCCACTTAGCTCCAACTGACTGCGCCCCAGGGAAACGGAGACCAGTGTTAATGAGAATCTTTAAGAAAAAGCAGAAAGGCTTTATTTTTGTTTAAATGTTCCCAATTTTAAAGTATTAGTAATCAATTAAAAATTTTAATTGACAAAAATTAAATATATCTTTACTATGAATTTGGACTAAAGGCCATCAATTTGTAACTCTTGGCCTAGCAACATTATTAGAACTGTGGGGGTTTGTTGTTATTAAACGTTTTTCCAGGACATTCAGATATACAATGAAAACATATGTGTCTTCAGCATGATAAAAGAATCCAATTTTTATTATAGAATGATGACCTAGAAGGAAGTAGGCATAGCCATTTCAGGGGGAAAAAAAAAAGAAAAAATGGTGGTGGGGAGAGGGGTGGTAAATTCCTGACTTTAAAAATTAGTAGATTCCAGAAGATGTTAAGTATAAAAGAATTCTATAATCTATTTCACTAGCAATTTTATCTCATTCAACAATTTTAATTACAGGTTGGATTGCTTAGACTGTCAAACCCAACTGAAAGCATGGCCAAGTCACAGTGAAGATCAGATGCAGATACTGGCAGAGCTGGAAGTCCAATGACAAGTTGAAGGGCAAATTAGGAAGTTCACAGGAAAGTTCAAAAATAATCAGCGAGGCCAACTACAGCAGAATGGTTCTGATAGTCATAGCTGTGGCAGGAGTTTTAAGAAGCAGTGGTCATCTTAAACAGGGACCAAAGTCCAAGAGTCTAAAATAAATTAATTTCCACTGTGACTGCCCTGGCTCAGGTCCTCTTCATCAGCTTTTCAGAAAAAATGCTTTCAGTTCTGTCTCACTGCCTTCTAATCACTGGCCCTTCACATTGCTTCTCCAGTGATGTTTCAGTGACATATTGGTGGCATGCTGGTGGGAAGGATCAACCTGAGGACAGGCAATAAGGTGGGCAAGTCTGCTGAGAATTTTAAAAAATAATAAAACTGACTAAAAATCTATCTGCATATATTTTTTTTATTTTTTTATTTTTCTGAAGTTGGAAACGGGGAGGCAGTCAGACAGACTTCTGCATGCGCCTGACTGGGATCCACCCAGCATGCCCACCAGGGGGCAATGCTCCGCCCATCTGGGCCTTTGCTCTTGTTGCAACCAGAGCCATTCTAGCACCTGAGGCAGAGGCCATAGAGCCATCCTCAGTGCCCGGGCCAACTTTGCTCCAATGGAGCCTTGGCTGCGGGAGGGAAAGAGAGAGACAGAGAGGAAGGAGAGGGGGAGGGGTGGAGAAGCAAATGGGTGCTTCTCCTGTGTGCCCTGGCCTGGAATCAAACCCGGACTCCTGCATGCTAGGCCGATGCTCTACCACTGAGCCAACCAGCCAGGGCCAACTCTATCTGCTTATTAATATTCCCATGAGTAAGTCTAAATAATATCAGTGACAAACTCCTCCTCCCACCAAAAATAGTTGATTATTATGAGTTTACTATTTTTTACAATAATTACTATGCTTATTATTGAGTTTTAATATTATCTACATGACCTTCAGATTGATACATTTTTAAATTATATGTCCTTTAATAAACATTTTTTACATGGAAATCAATTCAGAGAATTCCTAACTAAACAGTCAACCCCCTAACTGTGTTTATCTCATGAGTAACTCTGTAATGATTCAATATTGTTCAAGTTCACTTCAGGAGCAGTTAATAATTCCAACCCCCATGCTATTACACATTCTCGCATTTAAATACAAGCAGTCAATGACCAGTGGTGGCACAGTGGATAAAATCCGACCTGGAACTCTGAGGTTGCCAGATGGAAACCCTGGGCTTGCTTGGTCAAGGCACACATGGGAGTTGAGGCCTCCTGCTTCTACTCCCCTTCTCTCTCTCTCTCTCTCTCTCTCTCTCTCTCTCTAAAATGAAAAAATAATTAATACAGGCAGTCATTGCTTTGTACAGCATTGTGGGACTAAAACTGACCATGCGAGCAGAAACCATGTAAAACAAGCTTCATAATCAATGGGGAAAAGTATGATTCTTCTGTGACTTTTAAACTTTTTGGTTGAAACATTAAAACTTGTCTTACTGTTGATTAAAAATGAATTAGGAAATAAAAAATAGTAAAATTGGTATTTAGTATACTGTAATTTAAAATATTAGAAATTGTGAGTTAAAGGTGCTTCATTTCTTCATTTAAAAAAATCTTCTCAAGATTTGAGAAGTTGAATGGCATTGGCCCTCTTATTCTCTAACGTATACGGAACAGCATTGCTTTCTGTGCCTTGACAAATTGCAGTACTCCTTCCTAAGTCTAGAAAAGCTTGCAAAATTTTATCCTTTGTTTTTTCAATCTTATCAAATATCTTCAAGAGCTCCTTTAATGTGAAGTTTTTGCCCATGTCACTTCCTCAGGGACATCTCTATATTTTTCATCACAACCAAACGGCCTCATTAATGTCAGTAAATTTACTTTCCCTGAGTTCCTCTGACTTTATCTAGAGTCTCAAATAATACAGTACCAAAATCACATGGTCTGCTATTTCTTCTATAATTTTACTCATGTTAGTAGATTTGAATTTTACTTCCTGCATCTTTGTTGTACTTTCTCCTTTATTGATCAATTTACTCTTAATTATATATTTTTGAAAAATATGATGTGTATTATCACTGGGCAACAAAGATGTAACACAACTATACCCTTTACTGTCTCTGCATGAACTCACTAACAGGTACCCAGTGACCAATCACCAAAGACTATTAAAGAAGTGTTGTGATTGGTCAATAACCATGACCCACATCTATTATTTGCGTACTGAATTGTGGGCAGAGGAGCTGGCAGTGTAAATTTTATTTTATAAAATTACTCACAGTTAATAAGCTAAACTAGTAACTGTAATTTGAATCTTCTCATTTAACTAAGCTGTGATAACTGTCAATAATGTCCATCAGAACTGCACAAAGCAAGGACTGCCTGCAGTAGATTCACAACAATCATAGTACAGTGATTATAAAGATGAACAAGCAAAACTTATGTTACTTCAGTTTTGTCATACTGTTATGACCAGTTGATGCTTTCGTTTGAATTTAATATTTAAACAGTAAAAAGAGTGCAAAAAGAGGTGTTGTTTAAGCAAGTGTAAATGTTATTTCATACATGAAGTATTTTATTATTTTTTATTTTTAACTTATTGTGCTGACATGGTTTCATGGTTTCAAATGTCCTACTCAATATAAAGGTATTAATTTTGGATATTTTTGAAATTAAAAGTCTTTTTAGATTCTTAATTTTAAAAAAAGGAATAAAAATAACATTTATTACATTATTATTACTGAAAATAGTTTTGTCAGATAGAAGAGAAATGTGGATTTTGTTGCTGTTGTTGTTTTTATTAAGTGAGAGGAGAGGGGGCAGACTCCTGCATGCGACCGGACCAGAACCCACCCAGCAGACCACTAGAGGGTGATGCTCTGTCCATCTGGAACCGCTGCTCTGTTGCTCAAAACAGAGCCATTTCAGCACCTGAGGTGAGGCCGTGGAGCCATCCTCAGCAGCTGGGCCAAATTGCTAGAACTATTCAAACCATGGTTGTGGGTGAGGAGGGGCTCACACCCACAAGAGAAAGAGAAAGAGAGAAGGGGGAGGGGTGGAGAAGCAGATGGTCACTTCTCCTGTGTGCCCTGACTGGGAATCGAACCTGAGACTTCTACACACCAGACCAACACACTACCACTGAACCAACCAGCCAGGGCCAAAGAGTTATGGGGGGGTATATACCCAGTAGAGGGATTGCTGGGTCATAAGGTAGTTCTATTCTTAATTTTTTGAGGAACCACCATACTTTCTTCTATAATGCTTGTACTAATTTACATTACCACTAGCAGTGAATGAGAGTTCCTTTTTCTCCACAGCCTCTCCAACACTTTTTATTACCTGTCTTATAGATAATAACCAATCTAACAGGTGCGAGGTGGTATGTTTTTAAAAATTATGCAAATATGGGAGGCATGCAATTAGATCAGTCTAAAGGGCAGATGATTTTATAACTCCCTAGGTTAAAATTTTTCACTATCTCTTTATCACCTATATCAGTATTTTTTTAAAATTTATGTTATTTAGAGAATTAAATGTAACAGGGTGACCTTTATCAATAAGAGTACATAGGTTTCAGGTATACATTTCTATAGCATTTGAACCATTCTCATCAGCCCTCCTCAACATTCCCCTCCCTCAGTAACCACTTCACTTTTATCTATATCCATGAGTCTCAATTTTGTGTCCGTGTCCCACCTAAGGAATCATACAGTTCTTAGCTTTTTCTGATTTACTTATTTCACTCAGTATAATGTTCTTAAGTTCCATCCATGTTGTTGTAAATGGCAATACGTCATCATTTCTTATGGCTGTGTAGTATTCCAATGTATATATGTACCACACCTTCTTTATCCAATCCTCTATTGAGAGACACTTTGGTTGTCTCCATGTCTTGGCCACTGTGAACAATGCTTCAATAAACATGAGGTTGCATGTGTCTTTACGTACTGGTGTTTTTGAGTTATGGGGGTATATACCCAGTAGAGGGATTGCTGGGTCATAAGGTAGTTCTATTCTTAATTTTTTGAGGAACCACCATACTTTCTTCTATAAATGGTTGTACTAATTTACATTACCACTAGCAGTGAATGAGAGTTCCTTTTTCTCCACAGCCTCTCCAACACTTTTTATTACCTGTCTTATTGATAATAATCAATCTAACAGGTGCGAGGTGGTATCTCATTGTAGTTTTGATTTGCATTTCTCAAATAGCTAGTAGAAATGAACATCTTTTCATATATCTTTTGGCCATTTGTATGAGATTTATTTTTCTAAGCTTTCCTAATATATTTTGTAGTAACTAGGGATTTAAGTTTCTTTATATATAGGAAGCATAGCTGTTTTACCATCATCCTGATACTTCAAATATTTGAAGTATTTGTGAATCTTTTTCTACTGTCACTTATTCTGTTGGTTCTTACTTTTGCATCCAACTTTGTTATTCAATATAGTTATGGAAGTTTTAGCCAGAGCAGTCAGGCAAGAGAAAGAACTAAAAGGCATTCATATCGGGAAAGAGAAAGTAAAGGTATCATTTTTTGCAGATGACATGATCCTGTATATAGAAAACCCCAAAGACTCTACTGAAAAACTGTTAGAAACAATAAACCAATATAGTAAAGAATACAAAATCAATATACAAAAGTCTACTGCTTCCCTATATGCCAATGATGACACTTTAGAAAATGAACTAAAAAAACCCCAAACAACCAATTCCTTTTACAATTGCAACAAAAATAAAATAAACAAAATACCTAGGAATAAATTTAACAAAGGATGCGAAGTACCTATATACTGAAAACTACAAAACATTATTGAAGGAAATTGAAAAGACACAATAAAATGAAAAAATATTGCATATTCATAGATTGGAATAATCAACATAGTTAAAATGGCCATATTACCCAAAGCAATATACAAATTTAATGCAATCCCCACCAAAATCCCAATGTCATTTTTAAAAGAAATAGAACAAAGAATTAGCAGGTTTGTATAGCACCATAAAAAAGAAACCCAAATAGCCAGAGCAATCCTGAGGAAAAAGAATGAAGCTGGAGGTATCACATTACCTGACTTCAAACTATAGCATGAAGCCACAATAATCAAAACAACGTGGTTTTGACAGAAAAACAGACATACAGACCAGTGGAACAGAATTGAGAGTCCAGAAATAAAACCACAGATACATGTACAAATTATCTTCAACAAAGAAGCCAAAAACACACAATGGAGAAAAGAAAGCCTCTTCAATAAATGGTGCAGGGAAAATTGGAAAGCCCATGCAAAAGAATGAAACTTGACTACAGTATGTCCCCTTGCACAAAAATTAATTCAAAGTAGATCAGAGACCTAAACATATGATCCGAAACAATAAATTACATAGAAGAAAACATAGGTACTAAACTCATGGACCTTGCCCATAAAGAACAATTTATGAATTTGACCCCAAAGGCAAGGGAAATAAAGTAAAAAATAAATGAATGGGACTATATATCAGTAATTCTTAACTATGATTACTTGTTAATCTTTTCAAAACCACAGATGTCCAGGTTCTATACATAGAATTCAATGCAGTAGATCTAGGCAAGGACCTGGGAAATTGTATTCTTAATAGCCCATAGCTGATACATCCAGGTGCCGATCCACTGACACACAGGTTTAGTTCTAAGTTGCTTAGCATGGAAATAGGGCCTTTAAGATCTGGAGCCTACTACTACAGACTCGTTTCCTTCTACTAATTTTCTCCCCATATTCTACAAGTTATTACTACTTATAGCTTCTGAACTAGCCATGAGTCTTTGCACATGTTCTTCCAATAGACACTCTAGGTCCACTTAGAAAACCCCAATCCTGTTTTAGAGTTAACTCAAAGCTCATGTGTTTTAGACACCCCTTCTGTATACCTATCTTCACTGTAAGAATTATATCACCACACCAGTAACTAAATAGTTCTGTGCCAAACTTCTTAAAATAGGACCATGTATTTTTACCTCACAACAACCCTATGAAATTCCATTATTATTCCCATTTTACAGGTGAGGAAACTGAAGCACAGGAAGTTCAAGTAATTGACCACTATCAAATGCATAATTAATGGAAGATCCACAAGCAAATTCAGACTGGGCAGTCTAACTTCAGATTATCATGAAAGACTGCTTCCCTCCTGTTGAGAAATAGGCACTTGAAAAGATTCTTGGGGCCCTGGCTGGTGGCTCAGTGGATAGACCATCAGTCCGGTGTATGGACATCTCAGTTTCAATCCTCAGTTAAGGCAAACAGGAGAAGTGACCATATGCTTCTTCTTCCTCACTCTCCCTCTTCTCTCCTTCTATACCTTCCATAGCCAGTGGCTCAACTTGTTTGAGTGTGACCCCAGACACTGAGGATGGCTTCAGCTGGTTTGAGCACAGTGAGCCTCAGGCACTAAAATTAGCTTGGTACTTGAGTATCGGAACAAGATGGGGTTGCCCCATGGAACCTGGTTGGGGCACATGTGGGAGTCTATATCACTATCTTCCCTCCTCTCACTTAAAAAGAAAAGATTCTTGGAGAAGGAAATAAGATCTCATCGTGAATGTTGCACCACAGATTAAGTTTAAAATTCCAAGTATTTTACCATGCCAACAGTTGCACTCCAAAGTTAAGGCAGAGACCCTTAACATCTAGTTGGCTTTGTTAACCTTTTAGGAGTCTTGGAGGTTACAACTTGAAAGAGAGGTCTTGAGAGAAAGACTATCCCAGTGGGCAAGAGTCTGGTTGCGAACAGAAAACAAACATATACATCCTTATACAAAAGGATTCATTGCACTGCAACCACTCAAAGCCCAAGGAACAGCAGAATTGCATTAGTACTTATCAATGCCAGTTAGACATAAATAATCACTGCCTTTCAAGTTTAACTAGAGAATAATAAACTTACTAAATGTTTATTTTCTAGTGTTTCCCAAATTCAGTTGAGCAGAGTAGCCTTCTTTGTAACCAGTGTTCCATGAAACACATTAGGAAAATTCTGCTTAATGAAATACAAAACTCTGCTTAATGAATTTAACCAATGGACCCCAAAAAAGAACTAGTACAATAAAGAGATCTTAGCTCCCTAGGCTCCCATCCAGGGGCCCTGCTGTTCCAGACAGCTGGCACACAAGAGAAGGCACTTCCTCCTTCTCCATCACTCCCACCACAGGCAGAACAGAAATGCCTCCATCAAGATATAAAATTAATTATTATTTTTTTAACTTAACATTTATTACAGGTAAGACACTATGATAAGCAATTACCTTAAATTTTTAAAAGTTTGAGCAGCTGTATCATTTACAGATGTATAAAAGATAATTTTTAGAAATACAGAAGTGACCCAACATAGTTTTGCAATTGTTTGTATGAAAAAAGGCATGAGAATTATGATTATTACAATGACTTTATTAATTCAAAATAATGTCATAGTGCACTTAGGTGCAATACCATCAGTGCTAAATAAATAATAATTATTAAATAAGTAATACAAGAATAAACTGTGTGTTTTGTATACTCACAACTGTAAACCAATTTTTGTCAATGCCTGTATAACACTTGCTGATTAACTAATATAGCTTCAGGAAGATCCTTTAAGTTGAATTAGTTTATTAAAATTTGGAGGGAGGGAATAAGGGATTCATATGAAGTAATGAAGTAATGTCCTTAATATTTAGAATTATTGCAAACATCCTGCCCAAGAAAGAAACTTACTACATTCAATTTTTACCTTTCTTCTTTTAGTAATTTCAAATCAAAGATATTCATTTTTCGCACAGAACTTTCTGTGGTCCTCTATTGAGAAGAAAATCTTGATTAATAAAGCTCAGATATTTACAGTTTTCAGCAGAAACAGGTTATACCAAAAACAGAGGGAAAACGAAAGATGGTACCTTTAAGAAATGAACAAAGAAGGAGGACAAGCTCCCAATCACCAGAAGCAAACTGAAGGAAGTAACTGCTTCGGAATATTAACACCATCACTGCAAACTGGTTTTAATATAAGTAATTAATCAACTTTTGTCACTTTTTACGATATATTATGAACATTCTATGCGAGATCCATCCTTGACTGTACCATTTCAAGTTTAAAAGCCTGAGGCTTTTAAAACTTACCTTATGACATTGACAAGGTCCTTTTTATAGACTAATTAACATGCCAAGAATTTCAAACCAACAAAAGATAAAACGGTACTATTTTTCAGTTTTCAAGAACTTTTGTCACTCACGCTTCAAGCACCTGTTACACTTTGGCCCCATCTGCTCGAATAATGCCCGGCACACTGGCTTTAACTTTCACCCTGATGCCATCCCTCCTATGACAGGTGATGAGAGGGTGAATGACACCACATTATACAAGCTTCCCTATGTGTAACTTCTCCTTCTAATGCCTGTTTGGTGGAATTAATAGGAAAAGATAACTCTTACTGAGATTAGAGGAAGTCTGGATCAGAAGCAATGTAACGGATCTTAGTATGGATTCCTCTGGCGCGCCAAGTCCCCAGCAAGAGCATATGCTGCTAGTCACACTGTCCACACAAGGATTTGGGGGATCCAGAACTCTAAGTTCTGGCTTAAAAATATCACTGCTACTGAAATGCTGCCTTTTCTATAAAGTATAAATTACCAATATACCAATACAGAAGAGCCTATTCTCACAAGCTCTCACTTCTGTTCAAAGGGATGTCCACAAACAACAAGATGTCCTGTTTACTGACCCTAACTTTTAAGTGCAGTTTATTAGTGAATTTTGACTATGGCAGGGAACAGAGGCTCTTTCCCCTGTCTTCTGCGAGCTGATGCTGAATGACAGCCAACATGTTCTCCCCCGAGTGTGGAAACAGGACTCAGGGCCTCAGGGGCTGCCCACTTTGGATTTTCCTCAGTCAAGAGCAGCAGAAAGAAGGGAGGAGATTACCGAATTAACTAGAGAAAGTGAATCTAACTACCAACCTTTACTCCTTTGCTTCTCAAAGAGTTCTGATACCACTTTGTTGCCCAGAGACGGTCTTCCTTACCTCAGTGTTGTTGTCCCTGTCCTCCGCTGAGCTCTCCCATGCTCCAAAGGGCATACTATGGCCTTATGCTGCTTCATGGACAACTCAGTTAGCACGCCCTCTGCCTCTGGGGTTGCCCTCCACAAGTCTGCCAAGGCCATTGTGCCGCACAGGGAGCCCTGAGATCCTCTGTACGAATGGATTCTGAAACACTTCCTTCGCAGCAGTCTCACAGAGATTCATGTTTTCCCAAAGAGAAAAACATAAATCTTTCTGCTATCACTGGGGTACTCTGAATGTGACTTCCTTTAGTGCATTTCTCATAATCTCTAAATGAAAAAAAAATTTCCAGTCTCAACACAGGCTTTAAAATGAAATCCTTCAAGGGGTTGAAATCCTAAAATGGGTTGAAATCCTTCAAGAGACTGTCTTAGAAATGAACAGTGCAACCATGAATAAGCAGTATCTGAAATGACAAAAACTAAACGATGAATAAATATGGGAAACTAGGTTAAGCCTCATTAATAATCAAAGGTATGAGAACGAAACAAATATTTTTGCTTTTCTAACTAGAAAAGATTTTTTAAATTGTATGTTCAGTGTCAGTATTGGCTAGAAAGTAGGGAAAACTGTCCTACATACACTACTGGTGGGAGTAGATTGACAAAAACAATTTTCCAAATACAAATTTGGAAATTATTATAAATAGTGGAAGTGACACATCATCTCTGGCCCACAGGCCTCCTTCTCCAGGTCCCAAGCGCACTCACCTGGTCCCCTCTGCAGTGGCAGTAGTGCTGTTGTTAGGGTTGAGGCCCGTTTCTGCAGCTACCTGTCCAGCCCAGGATAGCTGAGATTCAGGTGCCTCTGAGTATGCATAACCACAATGCCTATCCATCTGTGCACAGAGAATAGGAAAAAAATAATCATAATAGCAGCAAAGCTGCATCAATATAATTTGATTAATGGATTGTCATATCCACCACTCAGAAGCAGAATGGACCCTACCCAAAATTTTGTTGGGATGTTGAGATGGTTGATGCCACAGACAGACCAAAGGGATTTTCAGGAAACATGGAAGAAGGAATACAACTATCCACATTTCAAATTAATTTGCATTGTCCTTGGGTTAGTAATTTGTGGAAGACAAAACTGAACAGAATTGAAGGATCCTCTATTGAAACATAAGAGTACCAGGGCCTTATTTTTGTTATCTAACCAGATGCTCAAATCTGATGTGAGATGAACAGACATGATCAACATGTGAATCAAAACATGTTAAGAGGAAAAAAAAAGATTTTTTCATAAAGAATACTTTACCAAAATCACCAAATATGCTGGTGAATTTGCCTGAAAATGTATAAGAAAATCAGCTTACCATGATCTACAAAAAACTTATTTAGATTTTGATTGGAATTGCGTTGAAGCTATAGATCAACTGGAGAACTGATATCTCTACAATGTTGAATCTTCTTACCATGAACAGTTTATCTCTTCATTCATTTGGTCTTCATTTAATGTTCCACTTATAGTTTTCATTATATATTTAATATGTGTCATTTTGTAGTTTTCCCTAGAGATCTTGCATATCTTTTATTCAAGTTATTCCTGAGTGCTTGATATTTTTGATACTTTCATACATTTCCAGGTATTTGATGCTGGTGTAAAGAAATGCAGTTGACTTTTGTACTTCTCCACCCACCTTGTTCAACTCTTCTACTATTTGGAATAAAATACCTGTGGACTCTTTCTGGTTTTCTAAAAAATGATTATATCATCTGCTAATAAATATATTTTATTTTTTAATACAATATAACCACAAAAAGGAGTATATAATATATCAAAGAAATATACAAGCAGCTGGTAACATCCGTTGCTAATCTAGGCATTAAATAATTGTTTATACATCAATCCCTTCTGAATTTTGAACAATTTTATAAATCACTTATTGCAAATAACTAAAATAATTATTTCAAAAACAATACAACCTTTAAGGTGGTTAAAATATGACAATAGCTGGGCAAGTCACAGGCTTTTTGGACCTGAGTTTCCCTTGTGCAAAGTGCTGTTGGTTAGATTAGATCTGAGGTTATATTAGATCTGCAGTTATATCAGCCTGCAGACATGGTATGTTTGCCTCTCAGGTGGGGTTTTAATTTTAGTTTTATCTAGTTGCCATCATTTAAGAACATATTTCAGTCACAGCTTTGCTTCCAACTTTCTTATAAAATCTGGCAACCCCAGAATTAAATATTGGTATCCTCCTCATGGGCAAGATTTGTCTCTCCAGTTTGCCAAAGTCCCATCCAATGGGACTCAGTCATTTCCTTCTCAGCTGTCTGGGTGCCTGTGGGCACTTGGCTTTGCAAGCCCTTGAGGAGAGGTCCCTGGTCCCTACCTCTTATGGTATATTACTGTATATACTCTGAGAGACCATACACTTAAAATGTGTGTGTGTGTGTGTGTGTGTGTGTGTACATGCATGCTTGTGTGTGTTTCAGTTAGCTGGTAAGGTAGATACCATTTTATTTAAGGGAACAAGAGCTAATTGATAAATGATTGCTTTTGAAAAGGGAAGAAAATTATTAAGATTGTATTAATAAAGTATACAATAAGATGGAAAATTTACTTACATTTCAGATTTGTAAAAAATATATAGTCCTGTTATGTTATCTATAATTAATCTGTTCTTGTTCATGAGCACCACCCACTGAGTTGCAGGAAGGGAATAAACAGTTTGTTCTCATTTAATAGTCTCTAACAATTTAAAATGTGTCCATAAGGAACTCACACTTTACATATAATTCAGGAAAATGAAGAGTCTCTCAGAATTCTCTCCTCTGTTACAAAATGATGTCTGGGTATGTGTGCCTCAGATAACTTCGTGGCCTTAGTCAGAGAGGGAGACTTGGTCCCTTGCCCATAGCTTGAACCAGGAGTTGGTGATAGCGGCTACAATGGTGAGGCTGGTCTGGACTTACCTCCCTTGGCATTGTTTCTTATTGCTGAAGTCAGGAACTAGCGTACTCCTCTTCACTCTCAGCTAAGCCCAAACTCTATGATTTTTTCCCTCCAGTATCAGTCCTACCTTAGCTTTCACTAGCAAGTCATTTCTCAATTCTGGCCATGATTTCCATTAGTCCCTTGTCCAAGGGTCACTCCACAACCATTAATAATTCAATTAGCCTTGAAAGGAACACTTCCTAGACGACTCTTCAGCCAGACTCTTGGCTACTCTGAGATCCCATCAATACACAGGTGAAACAGGAGACTCAATAAACCTTAACACCAAGGTCTTTCTCTACTGGGATGACAAGGTTTGCTTTGATGTGGCTGCTTAATGTGCTTCTGAGCAGGTGGTTGTTTTTAGACCTTCTTAATTAACAGAGATGTAGAAAACATATGTATTTTGAAAGAGAGACTATATCATGATTGTATACTGGTATAACCAATTCAACTCTGATCTATACATTTATTCTTAATTTCACTAGTTTGATAACTCTATTTTTCTGCCATGCCAAAAATCTCACTTCTCAATAGTACCATACTATATACAAAATATATGCATATCAGACTCAGAAAATACAAAACCACCATCAACAGTATGCTTATTGTGAACAGTTTTTAAATTTTAGGTCTGTTTTGTCCTCATGATATAGTGTGCTATGATATATAACCAAATTACTGAGTTTTGTAGTTACTTGAATTAGTTTCTCTCTATTATGGCACCAACTCTATAAACAGGTTCATTTGCTTTTAATTTTTTTAAATGCTTTTCTAACATTTTCTTTTAGAATTATGTAAAATATTTATACAGTTCTAAATCCAAATTTATAAACTAAAGTTTAATCAGAAAAGTTCAATTTCCCCCTTTACCTCCACTCTGTTTCTTGCCAACTTGATTCCTTTTTTGGTTTTTTTTTGTCTTCCTATTTTTAATATATTCATATCTTAAAAATATTCTTAAATAAAAGGGAGCATTCTATTTTGTGTGTACGTTAGACTGAAAATTTTAAATATATCTGTACTTAGAATTTTAGATCAGAAAGTCACTTTACAAATGATATAATCAAACCCCTAATTCCAAAGAGGAAACTATTTTAAAAACTTAAATTATTTGCCAAAGAAATACAGCTAATTGCTAGATCTGAGACTCAAATTCATGTCTTTTGACTCTCCTCCTTGTGTACTTTATTTTCAATGCATAGTTATAGACAATCATAGTAATTTCTACATAAATTGATAAATTACTGGAAGAAAAGTTAAAGAAACAAACACCTGGATTCAACCAGATGATCCACTTTCTTCTCTTGTTTATTTGGCACAGCTCAAATTCTAGCCCTTTAATAAACATAAGAGGACCAATTCACTCTATTTTTTCTTTTTTCTTTAAGTGAGAGGAGGGGAGGTGGTGAGACAGACTCCGTCATGTGCCAGGACCAGTATCCACCCAGCTACCACTGTCTGGAGCCAGTGTTCGAATCAACTGAGTTATTTTTAGTGCCTGAGGCTGACACAGTCAGATCAACCAACCTAGCTATCCTCAGTGCCAGGGTCAATGTGCAAACCAATCGCAGCACTGGCTGTGGGAGGGGAAGAGGGAGAGAAAGGGGAGAGCAAAGGGGAGAGAAGTAGATGGTCACTTTTCCTGTGTGGCCTGACTGTGGACCAAACCCAGGACTTCCATATACCGGGCCAATGCTCTATTCACTGAGTAAATTGAGTAAATTGACCAGGTCCTACTGTATTTTTTTCTTAGAATCACCAACATCTTCCAAAAATGTGACTGCCAAATGCTTTATGCCTTAGCACCTGCAATAGCAAAGCCCCTGAACTCTTTACTCTGCTTTTTTTTTACCAAAAATTTATTATGATATTTTCCTACCTAATACTAGCACTCTCCACCTAATAGTCTAAAGAAAAATTTGCATTTTGTTCTAGGTCATTTGGTAGCCTCTGCAAGAAGAGATTAGGCAAATTGTGGAGCCCTGTGATTATACAAGGATGGAAAATACAGTCTCTTGGCCTTTGCTAGCTTAGAGCACAGGTTGGTAAACACTGCCAGCTGTTTTGTACAGCCCATGAACTCTGCATGATTTTTGTATTCTTAAATATTGTAAAAGGAGAAATATTTGTTGCCACGCTTATTTATTTCCATACCATCCATGGCTGCTTTTGCTCTACCACAGCAGAGTTGGCTAGTTGCAACAGAGTCCATATGACCTGCCTAAAATATCTGCGAACACTTTGCCAAGCCCTGCTTTACAGGATTTCTCCTCCTGTCCCTTCTATTATTTTGTGATCTGCATACAACCAATTCTCCTTGCCAGCTCACTCTCAGGATCAATCTCTTCTATATACCAACTTCTTTCTAAAAAACAAGAAATCACAAAATTTTGCAGAACTCAAGTAAAAGTTTTAAAACCTTTATTCAGTTCAACTAAATGTTATCTATCCATATTCCTTGTTTTTACCCATTACAACATCATCTATCATCATATCAGTATACTTTTATTGATTCAACAAATATTAATTGAGCACTTAATGTGTTCTCACTGTGTAACAAAGAACCCCAGGTTTCCTTATTCTGCCCAGGAACTGTCTGCCTCATAACTCTTCTGTTACCACCCATCAGGAGATCACAACTTTAGAACTGGCTACCTGCTGCTTTTCCAAATAGATAGGACCTGAATGAACCACCCACAGCTAAACCCCCCACCATTCCTGTTTATAACTTTCATAGCTGATAGCTAGCTGCAAATTCATCAAAGATTTCTGAAAACAGAGAGAAAATATTTCTTTTCATTTGTTACACCCAATTCAATGTTATACCCAAATTGAAACTGCCCAGGCCCTAGCATCATAGCTTCTAGTGTTAAAGTCCTTGGTTATCATTCATTTTCACAAATACATGTTTATTCCTGCAACACCAATGACTGGGTCAAATATGTTTCCAGAATTAACCAGTCCTTCCCTCCACCTTTCTTTCTAAAGGTGAGTTTTCTCTGTAGATCTTTGGAGTCCTTTCTGTAATCTGGCTTCAGTGGACTCTTTCCTCAGTTCACCAGATACTTAAGTTTAATAACTTTAAATCTCAAAGGCAAGGTATATGGCCAGTAGTAACCGCTGTCATGGCCATTCTCATGCAGGTTCTCGTTAGATTCGGGCAGATGGTAAAGAAACAGTGTAGACAAAAAGTGGTGAGACAAAAAATCCTTTCTTGAAGTCTGGCACTGGCCAACGAGCAAACACATAAGGAAAACACTTCTCTCTTCATTCAGAGCTCACAAAGCCCTGGCACATTATCCGGCTCCACAACCTGGAGAATCTTCACTGGTTCCTCCTAGAATCAAGGCTCTACTAGTCTCAGCAGAGCTCGCAAAAGCCCCTCCGCTCTAGTTCCCCATCTGCACACCTTCTCTCTCTCTGCACATGGCTTCTTTCTCGGCACTCTGCATTCTGTCTGCTCTCACTGTGCAAACATAGCTTCTCTCTCTCAGCACAAACTGGCTTCTTACTGCCTCCTCTTCTTCTTCTCTTCCTGCAGAACTTTCTGGAGTGAAAACCTCTCCTCCAGCAAACATTAGCAAAACTATGGCCCCTCCCAAGCCGGAACACAATCCACGATTTGCAATCAACTGCTTTGCTCTGAGGGCAAGCTCACACGTGGCTGCCCAGCGCCACGTTCTAACAATAAAAGTGAGCATACTCAAAAAATACAAATTTTACAAACTCATTTGCCCAACACAAAGGACTAGATTGCTTTATCCTATATAAATTGAGAGATAATTGTGAGATACCCCTTAGTCCTACCCCTCAATGGAATGTAAATCTTCAGGCACTTTCCAAGCCGACATTCCCCCAGACAGGGAGGTTTTGCCCAACTAAGATGACTTGTTCAAGGAACAGAATGAAAACATGGTATGCCCCAAAGTAATACAATAATTTTTAACCTAAAGGCAAAACTTTTTTTTTAAGTGAGAGGAGGAAAGATAGTGAGACACTAAGGCAAAATTTAGTCTCTACAAGGGCAGTTCTCCATTTAAAAAAATCTTAAAATCTATTTTCTCTGGATGCCATACTTACAGTTAGTGTCCACTGATATTTAATGTGTAGTTATAATTAGAAGACTGTTTTAATAGGAAAAGCATAAGATATAAGAAAAAGCAAAGGTACATTTTATTTAAATATAAATGTCTGCGTAGGAACCCAATTCAATTGAGTCTAATAGCAATTTCTATTTTCTTCTCAATGAGAACCTAGCAGAGACCCTTAACTACACAAAAGTTCTCAAACTTTAACATATAAAGATTTGCCTGAGGAAGTAGTTTAAAAATACAGATTTCAGGTTCTGACCACCGGAGATTCTGGTTCCTTACATCCAGAGTGCAAATTGGTAATGAGCTTTCTTAACATCCTCCGAAACACACACATACACATGCACACAAATGCACACACACACAAATGCACACAGACCACCTACACACACTAGGAGACTCTGACATAGATAGGAGAGGATGAGTCCTTCAGACCACAAAGATTCAAGAGGATTGCCTTTTTAATCTCACCTCTGCCTACCTCACTCTACGCCTCTGACCTTCACTAGCACAAGAAAAACAAGCTCATACTTAAAAGCATCTCCTTTTCTATAGATGGGGCTCTGGCCTGGCTGTCTGACAGTTTCATAATTAGGAGAAACAGCATTGCTATTCAAGCATAAGTGCTGGAGAGAAACTGTCATTCTCCCGGGCTGCCATGGGAACTCAGCAAACTTATCTCGTAGATGTAAAGTAACTGCTCTGCCGCTCACTTGCAATGTGATGCAGTGCATCTATCCCAATCCCCACTCTCTTGGGTTCCCACACACACGGGAGAGCAAACACACAGCCGGAACTTTGCTGCTATAAGATTCTGTATCTATGGGAAGATACAGATAGTCAAAGACAGCGCTGTTCAATATAACTTTCTATGACAAAGTTCTGTATCTGCATTGTGCAATATGGTAGTTATTAGCTACCTGTCACTATTAAATTTTTGGAATGCAGCTTAGTGTAGATTGAATTTTTAATTTTATTTAAATTAAATCTATTTAAATTCATTTAAATTTTTATATGTGCTAGTGACTACTTTATTGGCCAGCTGATATCTAAGGTCATTTAGGCATGGGTTTCATATATAAATAAAGAGTATAATAGAGCTTATAATTATAGATTCACTCTTTCTATATACAGTGGTACCTTGAGATACAAGTTTAATTCATTCTGTAACCGAGCTCATCAGTCAACTCGTGTATCAAACAAATTTCTCCCTTTTAAAATAACTGAAATAGATTTCATCTGTTCCAGCCCTGTGAAACATCCCCAAACCATCCTAAATTATGAAAAAGACATGTTTTTAATTAAGAAACACACACGTATACTTTACCAATGCATAACAAAATAAATGAAATAAAAGAAAAAAGTGTTATTTAGTACTGTGTTCTTACCTTGGAGACAGACGAGTGCAGCTAACAGAGGTGAATGGCAGAGGAGGAGGGAGGGAGAAAGGGATGCAGGCACTGTAGACACGTAAACTAAAACTGCACTTTCTTAACTAAATGTAAACTAAAACTACATTTTCTTTACTTTAAACAAAACTAAAACTGCACTTTCTTTACTTAAAATGAAACCACAAAAATATAATTTTTAAAAAATGCACTTTCTTAACTTTAAACTTAACCTAAGATTAACATTACATATTTTTCATTTAATCATCACCTGTTTTTGCCTTTTTGGCTGCACTTTCAGCACTTTCACTTGCAGGACTTTTGAATAAAATTCTATCCAAAGAGGTTTGCTTTTGCCTGCCTTTTAAAATGTTATGGAAATGTGACCAACAAGTGTCATTAAAAAGTGCTGAAGCACGACCAGTTGAAACTTTTTCTGGGTGTTTCTTTTCAGTGAAACTTGAAAGCTTCTCCCACATTGCCAGCATGTCTTTAATTTCACTTGAAGAAATCACTTCCTCTGACTCTACCTCCTCCTCACTACTAATCTCTTGCAGAAGCTGCATATGTTGCATCATCTATAGCTCCTTCAACTCATCAGTTGAGAGTTCCTCATGTTTCTCGATGAGCTCATTTATGTCACCCTCATCTACCTCCAGACCCATCGACTTTCCAAGGGACACAATCTCCTCCAATGCTTTTACCTCGGTCTTGGTCATAACTTTTTCCATGCTGAGTTCAAGGTTCTTCTTGTAACCTCTTTCCATGCCAAGTCAATAACGCATAAACATATCATGATGTTGTAGTGATCTTTCCAAAACTCTCGGAAGGTTAGATTTGTATTCTCAGTCACCTCACAGCAGCGGCGGAACAAGTGCTTTGTGTAAAACTTTTTAAAGTTGGAAATGACCTGCTGATCCATAGGTTGCAAGATTGAAGTCATGTTGGGTGGGAGGTAGAGGAGGACTTTCACGAATTTCAACTCATCGAGAATGTCATCTTCAAGACCAATTGGGTGGCTGGAGCATTTTCAAGGATTAGTAATGCTTTCATCGGGAGTTTATTTTTTGGAAGATATTTCTTCACTGTAAGACCAAAGATGAGATTTACCCATTCAATAAAAAACTGCCATGTAACCTATGCCCTAGCATTGGTGCACCACATAACCTACAGTTTTTCTTTAAGAATCTTGTGAGTCCTAAAGGCTTGAGGATTTTCAGAATGATACACTAGCAATGGCTTTACTTTACAGTCACCACTAGCATTTGCACACAATGCAAGGGTCAGGCGGTCCTTCATGGGTTTATGGCCTGGCAGCTTCTTCTCCTCTGCAGGGATGAAAGTCCTCCAGGGTACTTTTTTCCAAAACAATCCTGTTTTGTTACAGTTGAACACTTGTTGGGGATGTAGCCTTCCTTTGTGATAAACGCAGCAAAACGTGCAATGTACTCCTCTGCTGCCTTAACGTCAGCACTCGCAGCTTCACCATGCCTCACCACTGAATGGATGCCAGGTCTCTTCTGGAAATTTTCAAACCAGCTGTGACTTGCCTTAAATGTATCTTCTGCTGCCTCTTTTGAGGTTGATGGTTCTTTCTTCTTCTTCAAGTTGCCGTAAATAATACATACCTTTCCCCATATTACAGTCTCTGCCACTGTATCTCCTGCCAGCTCTTTCTCTTTCACCCGCACCAGCAGAAGCTTCTCCATTTCTTCATGGATATTTGTCCTTAATTGGGACAGAATTGTAGTTCCTTTCACTGGATTTGCACTTTTGATGGCATCCTTTTGTTTAAGGATGGTACAAATTGTAGATTATTGCGGTTGTACAGCCTTGCCAGTTCAATCACTCGTACACCATGGTCATGTTTTTCTGTTATTTCTTGCTTTACTTCTATCGACATCATTTTCTTCTTTTTCTCACCACTGTCCTTTGCACTCACTTTCTTCAGCCCCATGATAGCACACAAAAAAAGTTAGTAAAAAATGCAAAAATGATGCAAGAACTAGTACAGCGCACGAGATTTGACTTGATTTTGCAGGTAACATGTGAGAAAGAACGAGATGCTGGTGTTGTGCTGCCAATACTGGACCCATGCGCCAACGCACCAACTAGTGGCGGCTTCCTGAATCACGACTCATATCTTGGAATTTTGCTCGGATCTCAAACAAAAATACTGACCGAGTTGCAGCTCGTATCTTAAAAAAATTCATATGTTGGTCTGCTCATATCTCAAGGTACCACTGTATGTTTATTTCATTTTGGAGGCTCCTTCAGGGTCAAAAGTGTTTCTTGGTTATTTTCAACTTCCTCACAGCAACCACAGTTTGCAAATTTCCATCCAGTATATACTAAAAAGTTATCTCCTTAAATTAATGTGTATCTAAGTCATGCACATGGTTTACATCAAAGAGACTAAACAAAACATCTTGCACTCAACCATCTTTCTCATTCCTTTCCCAGGCAACCTTTCACCTCTAGAGGTTTTGTCCTATCATTTACCTCCTTGTTTATTAAGCCACTTATTGTCTTAGCTTTTCTCCCTTACTTTCCATTTTGTATTATTGTTCCTTCTCTCTGAGTGCCTTCCTTGCTTTTATCTTTTAAATTGTGACAAGCACTTTGACGTTCAAGTATCATTTTAAATTTCTAAGTGCTCTTTGCATTTTAATTTTATTTCATTATTGATGTTAGCTAGTGTATGGCCAGTAGTCGCTGCCATCTTTACTGCCAGGCAGGTGCAGGTTCCCATTAGATTAAAGAAACAACAGAGTCAAAAATTGGTGGGCTATTCCTTTATTCTAGCCTCACAACCATCAGGTGAGTAAACACACAGCGGGAAAACACTTCCCTTTTCATTCAGAGCTCCCAAAGCCACTGACTCATCTGGTTTTTCCTAGAATCAAAGGCCCCACCAATCTCAGCAGAGCTCGCAAAAGCCCTTACCCCTTCCCCATCTGCCAACATGACTTCTTACTCTGCAAAACTGGCTTCACTCTCCTCTCTCCTTCCCTTCCGTCTTAGCTTCTTCTTCAGCACCCTGCCGTCTTGCCTTCCTTCTTCCCCCTTTTCCTTTTCTGCTCTTTAAACATTTTAGCACGAAAAACCCTCCTCCAGCAACATTAGCATAACAATGGTCCTTCCCAAGCAGGAAAGTAATTAGCAGTTCCACCTGGGCAGTGCCATCCCCGTGGGCAGCACCATTTTTAACAATAAAAGTGAGCAAACTCAGAAAACACAAATTTTACAAGCTCATTTGCCCAATAACTAGATCTTTTTTTTTTTTCCATCAATTCCCTGCATTGTTATTGTTATAAGTTCCTCTTTTGGGGGTAGGTGGCATCATGTTGGAGCCTTTCCTTAATGTCTGGCAATTTCCTCATATGCAAGAACAGGCATGAAAATGCTATCCAGAAGCCCTGCTGCATGAGCAGGGTTTGACAACTTGTATGATAAATTCCATTGTAGGGTAATTAAGTGGGATCTACCTCTTTCTTTGAGACAGATATATTTATTTGCAGGTCTGAGATTCCTAGAAGAATCCTTTAATCTCATGTTGGTCAAATAGGTTTATAAAATACAATTTCTATGTTTGCTCACTTATAGTTTGCATTGGGGGGCTGGGCAGCGCCAGGTATATGTGGTCTGTGAAGTTGCAAATTACCTTCCTGCTTGGGAAGGGCCATTGTTTGCTAATGTTTGCTGAAGGAAGGATCTTTGTGGCTCCAGCCAGTTTTGCAGGGAGAGCAGAAGGAGAGGGAGAAAGAAGCCATGTTTGCAGAGGAAATGCAGAGTGCTGAAGAAGCCAGTTTGTGCAGAGAGAGAGAGGTGTGCAGATGGGGAACCAGAGGTGAGGGGCTTTTGCAAGCTCCACTAAGACTGGTGGGGCCTTCATTCTAGGGGGAACCGGAGAAGATTCTCCTGGTTGTGGAACAGGAGAGAAGTGTTTTCCCTCTGTATTTCCTCATCGGTTGGTGTTAGACTTTAATCAAGGAATGGCCCACAATGTTTTTGCTCCACTGTTTCTTTACCACCTGTCCAAATGCAATGATAACCTGCCTGTGCATGGCCATGATGGCAGTGGCCTGTTGTGGACAGTTAATGGCAAAAAGCCATTATAGATTCGAGGCTTGGCAGGGGGCTAAGTTCTACCCCCTCCATCTCCATATTTGGCTTTGATGCTGAGTGTTTGCACCCACTCCACTTGTTTCCTTGGGTTGCAGGAAGCAATATACATGCCCTTCCTCTGACTCTTTGTTTATTTCAGATGTTTGTAAATTTCACTAATGTATCCTGTTTTTGCCTTGGGAGAGTTCCTGTCTTAGCCTTTGATGTGCAACTTTGTATCAGGGTCCTTGATTTGCATATGACTATAGAATAAAGTGAACTGGGCCTATGAGGCACTCAGATACTGCCAGGCAGTTTGAAGAGTCCTCCCGGTCCCATCGGTTTTGTTTTGACAAAGTGTGTTTCCTCAATTCCGCACCGTTATTAGGAGCTGCGCTGGTCCGCGGCAAGTGGCGCCTGAACAGAAGACTTGAGTATGAGTACGAGGAAACTAAAACTGAAGGAAGGTGACGGAACTCCCCAAAGTGAAGTGCGCACAGTGAGTAAAGAAAGTTTTTGGGGAAAGTGTAGTTGGGAGTAAAAGAATATGGGACAGATAGGGTCAAAAGTAAGGGACCTTTATGTAGGAATGTTTCCGTATGAAGACAAATCATTGTCTGAAGAGTATCAGGGTGAGCTGGAAACAGAGGGATGTGAATACAAGGATAACTTGGAGTCTGAGGATGACAGGGAGGATGAAAAATCCGTGGCTATGGCTGCCTTAGCCGCGAGGCCTCCACTGCCCTCAGCTCCTTCCTACATTCAACCCTCTGCTCCTCCGTTCCCTTATCAGGCTGATTACCACGCTCAAAATGTAAGGGAAACAATAAATGATGGCTTTACCCATTTTCCTGTTGTAGAAAGACAGGATGATACAGGGAGACTAGTGCGAGAACATGAACCTGTACCTTTTAAAACTCTGAAAGAGCTTAAACTTGCTTGTGTTCAGTATGGACCTACTGCCCCTTTTTCACTTGGTTTATTAGATACTATTAGGGCAAAGGCTCTTCCCCCAAATGACTGGAAGGCGATTGCTTGTGCTTGTCTCTCCGGGGGTGATTATTTACTGTGGAAGTTGGACTTTCATGAAGGGGCTGTTGAGGTAGGAGAAAAATCTCAGCATAGTCAACCTGAGCCACCAGTTACAGCAAATATAGAATTTGAGAATGGATAGGAGACTCAGGTATTAGGAAAATTTCAGCTTTTTCTGTCATGGGCTGATTTTCTTTAATGTTTTGACTGAGGTCTTCTGAACTATCATTTTGTTTCTTTCTTGTTCTTTGCCTGGAGGTTGAGGCAGGGGACCTGTGTTGGAGCTGACTATAGGAAATATCCCAGCAGCTGCCGAGAGCAAATTTTCTCGGGGAGATTTTGTTTAGTCACATCCTTCAGTCCCTCTGTCAGAAAATGCCCTGACTAATAACAGGCAGGCATCTTTCTAATCTGGATGTGCTCTGAAATCCCGGGTTTCTCTCTGGTTTGTCTGGTTCGTCTAATTCTTGTCTTTATTTAGTCTTTGTTTAATGTTGTCAAAATGTGTCTGTTTTTAAGGCCTGAATAAAGTTTGATTTTGCATGCAAAAATTAGAAATGCTGGTTCTAATACTTAGAAAAAATAAAATGTTTTTAGAACTTGTAAGGAGCGCTCATTTAAATTTAAATAGAATAGAATGTAGATCCTTAAGACTTACTGATTTGGATAGTGCATTGTGAGGTGAAGTTTTTTGAATACTGATATACAGGGTCATTTAGCAGCAGAGAGACTCTGGAACCCTGCAAGGAAAGCCTTCCCTGAAGTGCAATGGAGGGACCCACTCACAGGAATCTGGCAAGGGCCAGACCTGTTCTCTTATGGGGCCGAGGATATGTGTGTGTTTTTCCTAGGTCTGCTGAAGCTCCTCGGTGGATCCCTGAATGACTGGTGAGACACCATGATTCTAGATGAGAGACTCACTTCACAAGAGCAATTGTATGAGGCTTATTTACTGTGTTCTCTTCCCTTTCTCAATTATTATTATCTAATTTTTTAAAATGTTTTAGATCATTTTATTTCTTTTCTGCTCCATTCCTTGAAAAGAGGGCAAAAGGGGGGCCTGATGTGGGTGTTGCTGAACAGAAATCTCATACAGCCATCTTGAGATTTTTCGAGAGAGATCTCTGTTTAGTATATATCCTTATTACGTTCCTATTAAGGTAGCCTTACTTAAGATCAAGCAGGCCATAATTTAATCTCTAAAACCCCGGGTTTCAATCTTGATTTGTGTGACTGTATGTGAAGTCTTTGTTTAATGTCTAAGTGTTTTTGTTTATGAAAAGTAATGATGATAATAGTTTTGGAAGTGCCGGCTGTAGTATTGAAAACAAAATGGGAATAATTTCATTTCCCTATATAAATATAATTTTGTTTGGAATAAGTAGAGCACGCTCATTTTGGATCCAAAAGACTTGCTGGTTTGGCCAGACTGCTCCAGGCTGCAAGTGAAAGGCTTGAAGCAGCATAAATTTACATAATAAAAGTGTAAAGATTTTTTTTACTATAGGAGAATAATGAAGATCACACTGGGATTTTTCAGTTTTGATATGTACTCTTTAAGGTGCCTATTAATTAATATTAAGGGGGTGTTTTGATAAGTGTGGGAACCTTGCTTGAAGGTGCTTTTACTCTATTTTTGTTAAAAGTTAACAAAGTCAAGAATTTCTTGCAATCTTTGAAGTCAAAATATTGTAAAGTGTGCTTAACATTTGCTTGAAGATTCAATTGTAAATAATAATAAAGGGGGGGGGGGAGTCATGTCCTGGAGCTCCTGCAGGTCTACCCTGTCATGCTTTTTACTTCAAACAGTTTATTTTGAATGCTGATGTACAAGAGATGCCAAAATTTTTGTCCTGCAAACTACTACCTCTTTTTTTATTTTTATTTGATTCCAGCTAATAACACTGTTTTGTTCTTTTTCAAATAGCTCCAGATATATAGGCAGATAGGGACCCTCAAGCCCCTCAGCGAGATCTTCTGAGCATGGCTTTTAAGGTACCAAGAGGCAGAAAAAGCCCAAAGGAGATCAGGTAAAATACTAGCTCTTGGCATACGCCCACAAAGGCTCCAGCGTTCCAACTAGAACTTCATCAGGGCCCTGCTTCAATAGTGGAAAGGATGGTCATTTGAGCCAAAGCCTGCCAGGCTTACATGCCTTTGCTGTGAGGAAGAAGGGACACACTGGAAGGTAGGCTTCCCCCTCACTCCTCTAAGGGAGGGTTCAGTCTCTTCCAGCCCTGCTCCAGCCACCTGTGACCTAACCTTGCCCAGAATACTGGGATTTGCCACTGAAGGATAAAAGGTGCCCAGGGCCATCTCTATGACACTGTGGATGAGCCTGGGGTATTTCTTCCAAGTAGCCGGTAGACTGGTCTCATTTACACAAGGGCCATTTAACTAGGTCTTGCCTGAATATTCAGGTTTTTTATTCTTCCCTCGAAGATCTCTGTTGTGGGTATTGATAGTCCTGTTTTCTGCTGCTTTGATTAATATATAGTCTTTCCTTTATTCCTCCTGCCTTAATGCCCCACTCATATTTTAGGCTAGGGCCTACTCCTATTTCAGAGCTCCTTTTTTTTTTTTCTCTCTCTTTTGCCAACTTACAAATTTACCTCTGCCACCCAGTTTAGTGTATCCCAAGGTTCTCTTCACCACCCAATGGCTGTAAAGCTCCAGTATAGGACCCCTGGGTTCATCTTTTCAGTTTAAAGAAAACGGAAGCTCTGTCTTCATGCGTGCTGCGGATGGCTTTTCCAGTCTACCTGGGTCATTGCCAGCTGGGAGCAGCGGTCATTGGGACTTTGACGATAACTGCAGAGTGTGGAAGTATGACAGCAATTCCAGTGCCATGTGGACTTCTCCTGAATGTGGACTTTTCCTGGACTCCTGCTCCTGTGATAGTTTTTGATGGACTGAATTGGGGTTGGGTTGCATTTGCAGAGATTTGGAATGGTGTTGGTGCCAACTTGGACTTGGTGAACACTTTAAGGACATTACTCTTTTATAGATTCTTGTTGTATTATTAGCTTAAAGAGTTTACTTAAAGGCTTTAATCACTGTGATGTATTAGTATACTTGTTTTGGGTATCTGTTAGCATTGACTATACTAATTTTGTGTTTGTTCTGTATTTTTTCCATCTGCCTCCAAATTAGAAAATCAGATGAGTGCAAATCTCAGCACAAATTAAAAAGAAAAGGGGGATATGTTGTGGACCGTTAATGGCAAAAGGCCATTATAGATTCGAGGCTTGGCAGGGGGCTAAGTTCTCCCCTCTCCATCTCCATATTTGGCTTTGATGCTGAGTGTTTGCACCCACTCCACTTCCTTCCTTGGGTTGCAGGAAGCAATATACATGCCCTTCCTCTGACTCTTTGTTTATTTCAGATGTTTGTAAATTTCACTAATGTATCCTATTTTTGCCTTGGGAGAGTTCCTGTCTTAACCTTTGATGTGCAACTTTGTATCAGGGTCCTTGATTTGCATATGACTATAGAATAAAGTGAACTGGGCCTATGAGGCACTCAGATACTGCCAGGCAGTTTGAAGAGTCCTCCTGGTCCCATCGGTTTTGTTTTGACAAAGTGTGTTTCCTCAATTCCGCACCGTTATTAGGAGCTGTGCTGGTCCGCGGCAGTGGCCCCTGGTCATAATCTCCTCACTGTGATAGGGCCGGGCTACTACTGTTCCCAAGCTAGACTACGGAAGGGTGCTAGAGACCCCCTTACTCTATAGGCAGAGTCTCTTGTATTTCTTCTGTTTTCCATCCAGAACGAAATCACTGCCTTCCTCTGAGTATAATATCCACAATTCCAAAACCTATTTCCAAAATTTTCCAAAAATGGAGCTCTCAGTTCACACAGAACACAGGAGGAGTAGTCATCTAACTCTTAAAATAAAGGTAAGGGTTGGGATTCAATGGCTCCTGAAACAAACAGGCCTCTTCTTTTCAGCCTCCTGCCCCTCTTCCATCCTGGGTGGTAACTTGTGCTTCCAATTTCTAGGAAGTCCAGAATTTGGCAGGCAAATCACCTAGCTTCTCTATGGTCACCTCCCCGACTCCACATACACCCTGCAGAGTTAACCTACCTTTGATCTTCTAACTAACTGAACACTCACCCATCCACTTCCATCTTTCCAGGTATCTCCCAACTGGATCAAAGATAAAGTTGATCACCTGTAATTTTGCTGCAATTGTTATTGTCCTTGTTTTGTAGACACTTCTGAAAGGTCAACTGATCAGAGATATTATTTTCACTTCCCATCATATCCCATCATATAACTGAGAGCATCAGTCATCTTCTTTTATTTTATTTATTTATTTATTTATTTATTTATTTATTTATTTATGTTTTTCTGAAGCTGGAAACGGGGAGGCAGTCAGACAGACTCCCAAATGCACTCGACCGGGATCCACCCAGCACGCCCACCAGGGGGCGATGCTTTGCCCATCTGGGGCATTGCTCTGTTGTGACCAGAGCCACTCTAGCGCCTGAGGCAAAGGCCATAGAGCCATCCCCAGTGCCCCGGCCATCTTTGCTCCAATGGAGCCTCAGCTGCGGGAGGGGAAGAGAGAGACAGAGAGGAAGGAGAAGGGGAGGGGTGGAGAAGCTGATGACGCCTCTCCTGTGTGCCCTGGTGGGGAATCGAACCCGGGACTTCCACATACCAGGCCGACGCTCTACCACTGAACCAACTGGCCAGGGCCTCAGTCATCTTCTTAGTATGGGAAAGATTCTTGTCTATTTTTTTAAGTGAGGATAGAAAATTATTCTTTTCTAATTAAAAATATCCTGTCATGTTTCTATTTCTTCATATTCTCAGCATGACTTCTTACCTAAATGATTTGCCTTCTTTAGATGTCTAGTAAACAGAAAGTCAGAAAGCTATGATAAGTTAAAAGTTCTTTTTCTCTCGTCAACAATTTGGGCTTTGTATATTGTCCCTATTTTATAAGAGAGAGAGACACTGAGACAGCATATATAGAGCCGAAGAGTTGAAGGAGATTATGCCAAGAGATGAGCAGGGCTTTCAACCAAAGTTTGCATTTTGAAACTCCAGAGGAAAATAATGAGGAAATAAAAAGACTTAGGATTTAGTGAGACTGATCCTAAACTTTACCAAAGAGTTTATTTCCTCACAATGTTTTCTGTTCTAGGAACAAAAGCATAGTATCTTCCCTGGGTAAGCAGAAGCCTATTTAACACAAATGGCTCCCATCCGTGCCCACCACCACCACCTTTCTACCTGTAGTCAAGTCCACATTTCTTCTCATTTGACTGCCATTCATCTGAATCCCCTCCCACTGTTCCTTTGCCTGAGAAATTTCCCACCTTGTGAGTGCAGTTGAGAAGCAGAGCCCTCTCCCACTATCCAGGCTAATCTGAAGTGCTCACATTCCCAACCTTGCTGGTAGGGTTTCAATCTGACCACATCAGATGCACCTGCTCCTGATAGCAATGACCATGGGAGGTAGGAGAAGTCAGCGTTTGCAGTGGGAGCTGTGACAGTGAGACTGGGCCCCCAGGAGACAGCAGTATAATCAGCATGCAGAGCTCTGTGCCAGCAGGGTCCACTTAGGCAACCTAAGTGCAGCACCTGTCACGCCAGCTGTGGCAACAAGCTCCTCACAAACACAGAGCCTGAGCTGGATCCTCCAACTTCTAGTAATTCTTTCATAAAGTATTATCCTTTTAATAGATTCCTTTTCTGCTGAAGTCAGCTGGAACTAAGTCTCTGACTGACACATGCAGGTTTCATATTTTGATGGTTGAAATAACCTTGAGAAATAAAAGTGAAAACTTGATCTATGAAATGAAAGCAAATACTATAGACAGGTAGGTATATCAATCTGTTTATATTAACACTGTGGGTAGGTAGATATTTCTTTTGGTATCCACAAATTTTTTATTAGTGTGAACATTATAAGCCTGTGTTTAAGCCTGTGTATTTAGAGTCCTACTCCAAAAAAGAAAAAAAAAAGAAATAAAAAGAAAAACATACTGCTAATATACCTCTAATCTTGCAGATGTCTGGGACCTGACTCAAGGTTCCCTGTGGTCCAACTGAAAGTGGGGATACAGGAGACAGAAAATAAGCAAGCCAGCTAACCTTCCCCATCATCATCTCAGCCTGGACACAGTCCTCAGACACCAGTGTTGTAAAGGCCCTCCTGTGGGACTGTCTATACATCCACATTCAAAATGTACATTCAAGAGAGGCTGGGAGAGAATGCTTAAGGAGGCAGTTAACAGCTATGAGAATCGCATTTGAGTGCTTTTAATAAACCAAAACTAATGAGTGCTAGTGCCCTTTAAAAAAATAAAAGCAGTATCCAGGTGATGGTAGGGGTGGCATTACCATAAATAAAGGTAGTGTAAGTTTCAGGAAATCAGAGGTAAATTCCTGAGAGAATTTCATTTTCTATTCAGGATTTAAATAGTAACTTAAAAATAAGAGACAGACAAAAGTATTTCATTAATAAACAGATATGTTATAGAAATAAGTCTAAATATAGTTGAGAATTCACTCAATACAATGTAACAAAGACTTCTAAAGGTCAGTGGATATGGATGACACCATGTTGGGAGGCTGAAGAATATCCAGAGATAAATAGGGTTTTAGCCCCAGCCTTACCTCAAATTGACAATCTGGTGAGAGCAGAAAAGTGGAAAAAATATATGAAAACAAGACAATATATAAGTATGGTAAAAGGCAGAATGCTATAAAAGAAAAGAGGTGTAGCAGAAAAAATATTTTTCATTTATTTTTCCAAATCTTTATGTTTTATTCCCAATTAAACTTGCCAACCTAGGGCTCTCCACACAGTGAGGCTCAACAACGATTGTTTTCAGGGGGAGGGTGGAGCTACCTAAAATAAAGAAGTCACAGCCACACTACGATTTTTTTTTTAATTTAAAGGGTTCACAATTTACATGAAAATTTCCAGCTTTTGACTGCAAAAGCTGGATTCTTAAAAGACAAAGCTTTTTTCTCAGTAATCTCAAAAATGGGCTTTAAAATACCAAGTGGTCAAGCATAAAGGGCCGGATTGTCGAGTTTTAACTGTAAATATAGAGCAGGGAGACACAGGGCAGGCATTGGAGGAAGGGCAGGCATTGGAGGAAGGGCAGGGATTAGAGGAAGGGCAGACATTGGAGGAAGGGCAGACATTGGAGGAAGGGCAGGCATTGGAGGAAGGCCTATCCTGAGGTTGGGAGAGGAAGCTGAGGAAAGGAAGAAAAGCCAGAGACTTGAGATGTTTCTGTCTGGGGTCCCTCTGGGGCTGAATGCCTTGGGAAGAAGGGAAGATACAGAAACAGGTTGGTTGAGAATCCCAGACTGCTGGAGGATAGAGTATCACTTCCTTCCAGAACTTCTGAGGGAGACCTCCTCACTCAGTGAACTGAACCACCCTGGGATGGTAGAGCAGAATGAGTAAGTTGTGTTAGGCTGAGCCTGAGATAGACCTCTCTACTCACGTGCAAAGTGAAACCAATTCAGATGCTGAGAAGGAAAAGAGAAAACATTTAGGAGGGGAAACCAACCCTGGAAGGGGGCATGGACCCTAACAGGCTGAATTTAATCCTGATTTGACTAGTGATCGAAATATTAAGAGTTTTCTACAGCTGACTGATGATTGGTGAGTAAATTAGATTCTTTTATTAGAAACCAGTTGTATTTCAGTGTGCACACAGGACGCACAACACAAAGGTACACACAAATGCTGTGAAGAAATTGAAGGAAAGAGACACTGTATTAAATTTGGAAGGCAGAGTGTTTTTAACAGGATTTTAAAACTGTGCCTTAGTGTATTTATGGGATTTTGACAAGTAGAAATGAGGTGGAGGCATTCCAGATGGCAGAAAGAGGTTGATCAAAGTCTAGGAAATGGGAGGAAGTGGAAAATGTTCAGGAAAAATTGATGGTCCAATTTGGGTGGAACCTAAGGTCCTCTTTTAAAACAGCACACACGCTCTGCCAGAGCCCTGTGCTTTGTACCTCAGCGTCAGGAGCAGTTTTGTAAATACTACTGTAAAAAATATATTCTTAGCTGAGTGATGCCTGGAAACTTACACCTATGCCTCAGAAGCCCTGGTGTCTCTGTCTGCTTCCTGTCTGTCCTGGAAGTGCAGTAGACAGGCTTGCCACCACATTAGGCCTCTAGCACAGAACACTCTTGCTCTGTGTTCGCCCACAGGGAATGAAACTCCCACCAATGTGTTGTCCTTTCACCAGATGGTAGGAAAGCTCTTACCGTCCTTGTTGCCCCTAGCCTTTGGATGGACGCATGGCTAATACAGGGACGTAGTAGTTCTGTGGGTGTGAGGTAGGGGTCAGGCATTTTTATTTTAACAAATCTCCTAAAGTAATCCTGATATATAATCTTGACCTCCTTTTTTAATTATTATTTTCCTTGCTTTGATTTCTTCATATCAATTTAGAATACTATCTTTGGCACATACTTGGTGTAAATAAATATTTGTTGATTGAATGAACTGTCAAACAGACCCATTCATTTTTCAAACTTGATCATATAATGCAACCACCTGGAGGGCTTGTTAAAGCAGAGATTGCTCTGTTCCACCTGAAGAGCTTCTGATTCAGTAGGTCTGGGGTAGAAACTGAAACTTGACATTTCCAGTAATCCCCCAAGTGAAACCAAAGCTATCGGTAGGGAAGGAGGCTATTCTTCGAGAACTACTGGTCTAGATCAATATGGAAATCCCCTGCATACTTCAAACACGGATTGATACCTTTGACTGTTTTGCCTACCATTTTCCTGGAAGCTTTTAGCAAAAAGATGTTTCCCTATTTTCTTTTTTTTACATGTTATAAGAACAACTTAATATCATAAATTATAGGCATTGGGAAATATTCCTGGAAGATATGGAATATTTATTCAAAATTCCAGGAATCAGAGACTTCTGAATAAAATGTGAATTATTTTCTGACATTTTAATAATGCAGTAAGATCAAAGAGCTACAGGACTTCTATTATTTTACCTGAAAGTGGCCTCCTTTAATATCATAACAAAGCAAAAATCAAGCCACCTCTTCTGGAGTGATTGAACATTGGATAAAGAGGAGTCCATTATCTGGAGGAGAATCCATTTTGAGAGTCTGAACTGCCCTGTTACCTTTTCACCCCTACAAGGGAAAAAATAATAAAAATAATATAACAGTTTTCTCATTATGTCAAGTATACACAAAAGACCAGGTTTTGTCTTATTTTTCATGCACTTATAAAGACCAGAATTGCTTAAGAAAATCTTCTCTAAAAACTTGAGGGTTTTTTTTTTGTACTTATAAACACTAATGTTTTTCACATTGGACCATAACTTTCCTTGGAAATATTATTTTTAAACTTTCCTAATCTGTATTTCCAATTCTATTAGTTCCTTGTACAGGCAAAGACACCAAGATTTTTTTGGATTTCTATGTTTTAAAAAAGGGAGGGATTGAAGATTCCAAGATGGCCACAGAGTAGGCGGATGCTCCAACTCCCATTTCCCAGAACCAAGGTGGATTACAACTTAATTCTGAGAACACTTATGGTGAAAGACCAACTTTGGACTAAACTAAGAATATTCTACAGCCAAGGACCACCAAAGAACCCACACTGAGACTGGTAGGAAAGATGGAGATGTGGAAAAGGCTGCCCCACTCCTGGGAGTGAGTGGTGGCCAGGAGGGACACCCGTGACAGGGAGCGTTGTCAGCAAGTTGTGGGTCCTCATCCCCAAAACTGGAATCCCAGCCTAGAGCCCTGGAGCCTGGAAGGGGCTTATGGACTATATTTGGCTGAGAAAAAAGCCTACACACGACTTAAGAGGAGTCAGAACTCTCAGACCCAGGCTCCATATTAAAGGGACTGCACAGACAGCCTCGCTCACAGCCACTTTCTCAGAGAAGCTAGAAAAAGCTCACAAAAACAACTTAACCCTGCATCTAAAAGAACTAGAAAAAGAACAGGGAGTAAAGCCTAGAGGTAGTAGAAAGAAGGAAATAATAAAGATCAGAGTAGAAATAAATGACATAGAGGCTAAGAAAACAATAGAGAGGATCAATGAAACCAAGAGCTGGTTCTTTGAAAAGATAAACAAAATTGATGAACTGTTAACCAGACTCACCAAGAAAAAAAGAGAGAGGAATTAAATAAATAAAATTAGAAATGAGAGTGGAAAAATAACAACTTACACAACAGAAATACAAAGGATTGTAAGAAAATACTATGAAGAACTGTCTGCCAAAAAATTAGACAATGTAGGTGAAATGGACAAATTCCTTGAAACATATAATCTTTCAAAAATCAATCTGGAAGAATCAGAAAACCTAAACAGGCTGACTACAACAAATGAGATCGAAACAGTTATCAAAAAACTTCCAACAAACAAAAGCCCTGGGCCGGATGGCTTCACAGGTGAAATCTATGAAATATTCAAAGAAGAACTAACTCCTATGTTTCTCAAGCTATTTTAAAAAATTCAAGAGGAAGGAAGACTTTCAAGCTCGTTTTATGAGACGAGCATAATTCTGATTGCAAAACCAAGCAAAGACAACACAAAGAAAAAAATTATAGGCCAATATTCCTGATGAATTTAGATACTAAAATCCTCAACAAAATATTAGCAAACTGGATCCAGCAATGTATGAAAAAAATCATACATCATGATCAAGTGGCATTTATCTGGGGAAGAAAGGATGGTACATAATTCGCAAATCAATCAGTGTGATTCATCATATAAACAAAAGGAAGGAGAAAGACCACATGATAATTTTAATAGATGCAGAAAAAGCATTTGAAAAAATTCAGCACCCATTTATGATCAAAACTCTCAGCAAAGTGGGAATACAGGGAACATACCTCAACATAATAAAGGCCATCTATGACAAACCCACAGCCAACATCATACTCAATGGGCAAAAATTAAAAGCAATCCCCTTAAGATCAGGAACAAGGCAGGGGTGCCCCCTTTCACCACTCTTATTCAACATAGTTCTGGAAGTTCTAGCCACAGCAATCAGGCAAAAAGAAAAAATAAAAGGCATCCAAATTGGAAAAGAAGAAGTAAAACTATCATTATTTGCAGATGATATGATACTGTATTTAGAAAACCCTAAAGTCTCAGTCAAAAAACTACTGGACCTGATAAATGAATTCAGCAAGGTGGCAGGATATAAAATTAATACTCAGAAATCAGAGGCATTTTTATACACCAACAATGAAATGTCAGAAAGAGAAATAAAAAAAACAATCCCCTTCACTATTGCAAACAAAAAAATAAAGTGCCTAGGAATAAATTTAACCAAGGAGATTAAAGACTTGTACTCAGAAAATTATAAAACAATGTTAAAAGAAATCAAGGAAAATCTAAACAAGTGGAAGCATATACCGTGCTCATCGTTAGGAAGAATAAACATCATTAAAATGTCTATATTACTCAAAGCAATTTATAAATTCAATGCAATACCAATTAAAATACCAATTACATACTTCAAAGATATAGAACACATATTCCAAAAATTTATATGGAATCAAAAAAGAACATGAATAGCCTCAGCAATCTTGAAAAAGAAGAATAAAGTGGGAGGTATCACACTTCCTAATATCAAGTTATACTATACTACAAGGCCATCGTACTCAAAACACCTTGGCACTGGCATAACAACAGGCATATAGATCAATGGAACAGAACAGAGAACCCAGAAATAAACCCACATCTTTATGGACAATTGATATTTGACAAAGGAGGTAAGAGCATGCAATGGAGTAAAGACAGATTCTTTAACAAATGGTTTTGGGAAAATTGGATAGCTACCTGCAAAAAAATGAAATTAGACCACCAACACAAAAATAAACTCAAAATGGATAAAAGACCTAAATGTAAGCTGTGAAACCATAAGCATCTTAGAAGAAAACACAGGCAGTAAGCTCTCCGACATCTCTCGCAGCAATATATTTGCTGATTTATCTCCATGGTTAAGTGAAATAAAAGACAGGATAAACAAATGGGACTATATCAAACTAAAAAGATTTTGCACAGCTAAAGACAATATGAACAGAATAAAAAGACACAATGGGAGAACATATTTGACAATACATTTGGTAAGGTGTTAATAAACAAAATTTATAAAGAACTTGTAAAACTCAACACCAGGAAGATAAAGAGTCCAATAAAAAAATGGGCAAAAGAAATGAATAGACACTTCTCCAAAGAGGACATACAGATGGCCAATAGATGAAAAAAATGCTCAACATCACTAATCACTAGAGAAATGCAAATTAAAACCACAATGAGATATCACCTCACACCAGTCAGAATGGTGCTCATCAACAAACCAACACATAGTAAGTGCTGGCGAGTGTGGGGAGAAAAAGGAACCCTCCTGCACTGCTGGTGGGAATGTAGACTGGTGCAACCACTGTGGAAAACAGTATGGAGATTCCTCAAAAAATTAAAAATATAACTGCCTTTTGACCCAGCCATCCCACTTTTAGGAATATATCCCAAGAACACCATATCACTGATTCAAAAGGAGAAATGCACCCCCATGTTTATGGCAGCATTGTTCACAATAGTAAAGATCTGGAAACAGCCCAAATGTCTGGCAGTGGACGAGTGGATTAAAAAGCAGTGGTACATATATACTATGGGGCCATTAAAAAGAAGGAAATCTTACCTTTTGCAACAACATGGATGGACCTGGAAACTATTATGTTAAGTGAAATAAGCCAGGCAGAGAAAGAAAAATATCATATGACCTCACTCATTTGAGGAATCCAATGAACATTGAGAACTGAGTAACGGAATTGAGATAGAGGAGGGATCAAAGGGACCAGAGGAAAAGAGGACAGAGGGAAAAGGGATGATAGGATGGGATAAACCAAGAAAGGGGGGAGGGCGCGGTCGGAAGGGTGACAGAGGAGATCTTGAGGGGAATACGGGGGAGGGAGGGATGCACTCGGGGTGACACTAGAATCTATGTAAACACAATAAGTTAAAATCAATAAAAAGGGGGGTTACTTTATAATGGTGCATATTCTGGATTCCCTCTGGACATGCACTACTTAGAAATTTAAATGGTCAAATGCCCTTGTTTTTGCAAGCTCCCTGAGAGCCATTAATTCCAATTATGCCTAATTGAATGTATATTATAAAACTCAGATAATATTTGAGCTAGAATCACATGCCTTTTCCCTGTCTCAGAGCCAGACTGTATATGAAATGCCCAATAAACTGTCTGACACAGCTCTGAACCACACAGCTCCTCAAAGGTATCCCCAAGGATAGTCCTACAATGGACAGAAATGATGCTCATAATAGGAGAAAATATTAGTCTGCAGAAGTGTTCATGGATCTGGCCTTTTTATTAAATATCTCACTTATCCAAAGATTGATGTTCATTAAGTTTGACATCACTTCTTCTAGAACTGAAACTTCAGCTTCTGATTTATTTTCCTTTCTGTATTTTACAAGCATGAATACAAGGATGAAAAATGAACTACTCCTATATGTAATTATTATTTGTAATTGCAAATTGTGTTTTGCATTCTGGTTGCTCTGTTCCTGCTGCCCTGGTTTTCTATGAGTATATGGGTGGGGCAAAAGTGGGTTTACAGTTGTTCGTATGGGAAGTAATGCAATAATTAGTAAGTAATAATACAAGAATAAACTCTGTTTCATGTACTCACAACTATAAACCTACTCTTGCCCCATCCCTATCCTGTATATAATTTTACACTATGCTGTAATCACACATTAGAAAATTTTCCATTTATCTGCCAATGGGTTATTATACCAAAATGCAGGCATGCATTGATATCAAAGACTTTCCTAGTAATAGCAAAAACAGAGCTTGATTTAAATCACTTTTAGGAAAGGAAAACTAACCCTTTCCCCCATAATTTGGTAGAAGTTTATAACTAGGTCTCCTGGGTGAATGGAGGGCAGCTAGCAGAGGTCAAGAGAGGGAGTAGAGATGGGGCTCAGGCTTGAACATGGAGAAGATCAGAACAGACGAACATCAAGACAGTCAAGGAATTGCGTTGGTAAGTGAGCAACAGGAGCAAGAATGGCAAAATCAGGTTGTAAGTTTGAGGAGCGAGAGGATAGGATGAAAGATGAGTGAGTGGCAAGGCCAGGGAATAAGAGTAATAGGTGAGCATGTCAAGGGGCATGGCAGACTTATGCAGGGATAAAATTGGTGGATCTGTGTAGAAGGAAAGCAAACAAAATTCAGAGTTAGAGACTGGTAGCCAAGGCTCAACCATAAAACTAATGGAGACACAAGAAAGTGCATACGAAAGCGGAAGCAAAACAAACAATCCATGTTGACTATCCTAATGAGCCTTCAGAATGACTTTGGCTGAAAACCTCCCATGATAGCACAAAGCAACTGACAGAGCAGCTTAAACTTTTGCTTGCTCAAGTTCCCACAATTGGTAAGTGAAAGAGCTAGAATTTGAACCCAGGGATATCTGACTCCCAAAGTCCATACCCTTCTCTTCCACCAGATTGGGAAACAGGGTGTCACCTGAGAATCAAATTTTTTGTGTATGTGACAGAGACAGAGAAAGACAGAGAGAGGGACAGACAGACAGAAAGAGAGAGAGATGAGAGCATCAATTCTTCATTGCGGCACCTTAGTTTCTGTGATTGCTTTCTCATATGTGCCTTGACTAGGGGCTACATCAGACCGAGTAACCTCTTGCTTGAGCCAGCGACCCTTGGGCTCAAGCTGGTGAGCCTTGCTCAAACCAGATGAAGCTGCACTCAAGCTGGCGACCTCGGGGTTTCAAACCTGGGTCCTCCGCATCCCAGTCCAATGCTCTATCCACTGCCCCACTGCCTGGTCAGACAAGAATCAAATTTTAAAATCTATTTTGAACTTAAAACCCTGTGGAATTCAAATATGAACAACATTAATTATATTACTACAATGAACAAAATTTCTCAAATTAATTATTTTTTAAGTGAGAGCAGGGAAGATAGTGAGACTCCTGCATGTGCCCCAACAGGGATCTGCCAGGCAACCTCTTTCTGGGGGAATGCTTGAACCAACCGAGCTATCCTCAGCACCCCAAGCCAATGCTCAGACCAGCAGAGCCACTGGCTGTGAGAGGAAAAGAGAGAAAGGGGGAGAGGGAGGGGAAGAGAAGCTGATGGTTGCTTCTTCTGTGTGCCCTGACTGGAACTGAACTTGAGAGGTCCACACACCAGGCTAATGCTTTATCCACTGAGCCAACCAGCCAGGACTATTTTTTTAAGAGAGAAGAGAGGGAGAGAGAGAGAAACATCAATTTGTTGTTCCACTTATTTATGCATTCATTAGTTAATTCTTATATATACACAACCTTGGCATATCAGTGCAATGCTCTAGTCAACTGAGCTATCTGGCCAGGTTTCAAATTATTTAAAACAAAACAAAAATACACTTCACCAATCATTCTGCCTCCTTCAATTTATATACTAAAAAAAAAAATTATTCAATATTAAAATAAATAAGAGAAAATTCAGTGGAAATACAAACCTGGATATTTGAAGAAATTATAAAATACCCATCACAAAGCCCAAAAGTCACAGTGAAGAGCTTTAAATTTCACCAACAAAATCAGCCTGGTGAGGTATTATTATAATAATGTGTCATCACTTCTACATGAGCACAAGTTTGGAGAGCTTTATTACAGCCTTATTTAAGGCTGTAATAAAGCTCTCCAACAGCCTTTCTTGAATGAACTAAATCTGACATATAATGGCCAAGGAAAAGCCCTAGCCAGTGATATTTTATCACTAATAGTCTAAGACAGTGGTAGTCAACCTGGTCCCTACTGCCTACTAGTGGGCATTCCAGCTTTCATGTTGGGCGGTAGCAGAGCAACCAAAGTATAAATAAAAGATAGATTTAACTATAGTAAGTTGTTTTATAAAGATTTATTCCGCCAAACTTAGCGAAAATCCAACATAAAGTACTTGGTAAGTAATTATTATTATATGCTTTAACTTGCTGTAACTCTGCTTTATAAATTTTATAAAGTAAAGTTACTTCCCTACTTTATAAATCACCATTATTGTGGAACCGGTGGGCAGTTAGAAAATTTTACTACTAACAGAGATACAAAAGTGGGTGGTAGGTATAAAAAGGTTAACTGCCCCTGGTCTAAGACATTCAGAGACATTCCCAATATAATCTAAACACAATTTGCAGGAAACAGAAAGACCCACTTTAAAATACCTGAAATTCATTGAAAAATATCAGTCTTTGCTCAAAAAGTAGCATCAAGAATTTGAAATGTCTATTAGATATCCAAGTTTACATACTGAGGAAATTATTTATATGATTCTGGAGTTAGGAGATGTTTGAGCAAGGCCCATATACAGTTTGTCCGTTAAGTCATGGTGCACTTTTGACCAGTCACAGGAAAGCAACAAAAGACAATAGAAATGTGAAATCTGCACCAAATAAAAGGAAAACTCTCCCAGTTTCATACCTATTCAGTGCAGTTCAATGTGGGCTCATGCACAAATTTTTTAGGGTTCCTTAGATAGCTATCCCATATAGCCTCTACAGACTCGTCATTGACTGATGGCCTACTAGAACGGGGTTTCTCCACCAAACTGCTGGTTTCCTTCAACTGCTTATCCCACCAAATAATGTTATTCCTATGTGATGGTGCTTTGTTGTAAATGCGCCAATATGCACGTTGCACTTGGTGGAATGAATGGATTCGAATTGAGCGAGCCACAGAACACACTGAACTTTCCTCTGTACTGTCCACATCTCGACTGGCATGGCCGCGGGCTGCTCCGCTGTATACACAGTGTTATGTCATCATCTGCGCATGCGCACATGCTGCCACATCATCCTACAGAAACTGGGAGAGTTTTCCTTTTATTTGGTGCAGATTTCACATTTCTATTGTCTTTTGTTGCTTTCCTGTGACCGGTCAAAAGTGCACCATGACTTTACGGACACACTGTATTTAGAAATGGATGAAGGATAACCGAGGCAGAAATAATGAGGATAACCTTACAGTATTACAAACTCTGTGGACTAGGAAGAGGAGGAGGAACTGGAAAAGAAACAGAATGAGTGGTGAGCAAGGCAGGAAGAAGCCAAGTGAAGAAAATGTTTCGGGAAAGGAGTAACGAGCTACAACAAATGCTACCAAGAGCTCAACTGAGATTCCTCTTCCCTATCTCTCCCCTCCCTGGACTTGTTCCTTCCCAAGTATTCACTGGGTCAGTAAATGGCATAAATTGTTACTCAAATAAACCAAAACACTTGGAGTTATTTTTTACTTTTCTCCCCTTTCCACATCTGGTCCACAGCAAATTTATTGATTTTAACTTAACAACACATACCTAATTTGATCACTTTTCATAACCTCCTCAAGCCATAGCCACCCCTCCCCTGGACCACTGCAGCAGCCTCTAAGATAGTCATTTGACTTTGTCTCCTGCTCCTTTATGACTTACTTTCATCACATAAAGGACAGAGTGCCCATTTTAAGACACAAAATAGCCTACAGAATGGAGCGGCTGTTGATAAAATAAACAAAGAAATACAATGTCTACTACATCGTATAGATAGTTAACTGATGGTAGTAAGGACAAGACAAGAAATGGGCCTAGTCTATTGGTACCCAGGGTCCAAGATGGGATATAGGCCAGGGTACCCTTTAATCATAGTAACAAATTGCTAAATAGAAAACCTGAAGTTGTATCCTGCAAGAGGTGATAAGGTTAAAGCAGGTTAACAAAGCAAAAAATGAGATACCTATTGAGGGGCAAGAAACTAAAGTATAGAACAAGGTATGAAGAGAAACAGTGGGAGCAGGCCATGAGATCAGTGGGCCAGGCATGTCATGTTCCACCCAAAGCACCTCCTGTAGTTGTTAGTCCCAGATAAAGCCCTAGGCAGCCATGTTTATTCCATGTGACCCTTCCAAGCAAGATAGTTTTCCAGAAATCATCGTGATGTGGAGGGAAAGATAGTGGAGGCAATCCTATTCTTCTTTTAGAAATTTGCATTGGGATGCTGAGAGCGTCAGGTTGTTACAAGGCAAAGAGAAAGGAAAGCTACTGAATGATGAAGTACTAGGCAGTCTGTGACTGATTGCTGAGCTGCCCTAGCACCTGCTCTTGAAAAAAAAACTAGTTGTTCACCATTCTCAGGACTTCCATGAGACTTCACTGTAGTTTTAATAACCACACTTTTTATAATTAAGATAGTCTAGGAGGTGTCTTATAGCAGTCCATTTGGGCTGCTATAATAAAAAAACACAGACTGGGTGGCTTGTGACCACTAGAAATCTACTTGTCACAGTTTGAGAGACTGGAGGTCTGAGATCAGGGTGGCAACATGGTTGAGTGAGGGCTCTATTCCAGCTCGCAGACATCGCCCTTTGTTCTTGTACAGTGGAAGAGGCTAGAGAGCTCTGTGGGGTCTCCTTTAAAAGAACACTAATCCTACACGTGAAGGTTCCATCATTATGATCTAAGCATTTTTCAAAGGCCCTATTTCCTAATACTATCACACTGGGCATTAAGATTTCAACATATAAATCTGCTCATGAGGGGCACAAACATCCAGACTCTTTGAAAGTACATTTCTGCTCTTTGAAAGTAAGTGAGCTATGACTGAGGATAATGGATGGGTTGGGCGCATTACAGAGATGGAATTCTAAGGCCTTTTCCATGTTTCTAGCATTCACTGACATGGTAAACTGAATTGGATCAATTTACTCCCTTTCCTCTTCTATATCAAGAGAGGTAACTGGGGTTGCATTAATCCACTGCTTTGGAATTTTCCTCACGTTTGGGTTTAGGAGGGTAAAAGTGAGGCCTTGGGTAGCTCTACTCCTGTCTTTGGATCAAAGAGGCTAATGGAAAAGCCTTTAGATATTTAAGTCACCCAGTCCCCCTGAAGTGGGAGACCTAGAAGAAATTTAGGGAAAATATTTGCCTTAAGGAATCCCTAACATAATGAGTTATTTCCACATCATATCACACAAAATGTGTTCATATGAAAAAGGTACACTTGTCTGAACATTCAAGGCCAAGAGCATCTGAACATAAGGTTTAAGAATAAAGATCCGATTCAAAACCCTGGCCTTACCTGGTCAAGGCACATATGGGAGTTGGTGCTTCTTGCTCCTCCCCTACTTCTCTCCCTCTCTCTCTCCTTTCTAAAATAAATAAATAAAATCTTTAAAAAAAAAAAAAAGAATAAAGATCCAGCAAACTGAGGTCATTAAAAATAGAATTTAAAAATATTGTGTGGTAAGTTAAAGCAGAAATGTTCAAGGGAAAGATTAGAATGTCTTACTCCCCATTGAAAACCTTGCAATGCTAGCAAGGTACAAATTGAAGGGCTTTCAGGGCTGTCCTCCCCAAAAGAGAGCTTCTTGTACACATCAAGGAAGGGCAAGAACACACAAGGCCAGCCTGCATAAGCCAAGGAAAGACCATAGGCAGCCAGAGAAATTAAAGAGCACCCAATTTTAATTTTGATCTGGTTTCAGCTTTGCAAGACATAAATACTTCCTTGCTGGAGAATAACAAGGGATTTTGAGGATGAAATCTAGATTTTAAAAATATTCATTTGACATTGAAATGACAAAGTTTTTTGTTTATGTGGATAGAAATTTGATTAAGTATAGTTTTCTGTTGCTGCAATTTACCATAAATTTAGTTGCTTAAAACCACATAAATTTAACTTGACCTGTAGTGGTACAGTGGACAAAGCATCAACCTGGAATGCTGAGGTCCCCAGTTCAAAACCCTAGGTTTGCCTGGTCAAGGCACACATGAGAAGTATGTGTCTTCAGTTGATTGTTCCCACACCTTCCCCTATTCCTTTCTCTGTCTCTCTAAAATCAATACATAAAACCTTTTTTTTTTTTTTTTAATTAAGTGAGAGGTGGAGAGGCAGACATAGCTCCTGCATGTGCCCTAACCGGGATCCACCTGGCAAACCCCCTACTGGTTGATGCTCTGCTGATCTGGGGCTGCTACTCCATTGCTCGGCAACCAAGCTATTTTAGTTCCTGAAGCAAGGCCACGGAGCCATCCTCAGCACCCGGGGCCAACTTGCTCGAACCATTCGAGCCATGGCTACAGGAGGGGGAGAGAGAGAGACATAGAAAGAGAAGGGGAAGGGGTAGAGATGTAGATAGTTGCTTCTCCTGTGTGCCCTGACCAATACTTGAGCCCAGGACTTCCATATGCCAGGCCTATGCTCTACCACTGAGCCAACTGGCCAGGGCCATAAAATCTTTTAAAAAAAACACACATAAATTTGTTATCTTCGAATTCTGTAGGTCAGAAGTCCAGTACTGGTCTTATCAAGTGCAATAAGGTGTTGTCAGGGCTGTCTTCCTTTCTGAAGGCTGTAGGGAGGAATTTTTTTTTTTTTTTGCCTCTTCCAGCTTCTATAGGCTAGGGCAGCGGTTCTCAACCTATGGGTCACGACCCCAGGGGGGATCAAATGACCAAAACACAGGGGTCGCCTAAAGCCATCAGAAATACACATTTTATTTAAAAATGTATTGTATAATAAATATGTATTTCTGATGGCTTTAGGCGACCCCTGTGTTTTGGTCATTCGACCCCCGCCGGGGTCACGACCCACAGGTTGAGAACCACTGGGCTAGGGGCATATCTTGGCTCATGGCCCCTTTCTCTATCTTCAAAGCTAGGAACACCCCCATCTCTCTGACCCTTCTGTGATCACATCTCTAGGAAAGGGTCTTTGATTTTACCAACTCAAGTGATTATACTGGCCCACTCAGGTAATTAAAATACTCTCTTTATCTCTAGGTTCCTAACCTTAATCACATCTGCAAAAATCCCTTTTGTCTCATAAGGTAACATATCCACAGGTTCCAGACATTGGGCATGGACATCTTTGAGGAGCCATTATTATTCTGCCTACCTCTATAAAGATAACTGGATCATCCTCAGAATGAATTAAACCCACATATGTCTTCAAGTCTTGAAGATGTCATTGATGCCCACGCCTCCTTCTCCCTGAATTGATGAGGCATCTCCGTTTCCCTATGTGGTTCATAAATACCGATGTCCTTCATGTTGTGCTCTTTAATGTACTATAGAAGACTGTGCCTTCTCCCTTCCAATGAATAAAAAATTCATTCAGTATTATATCTTACAGTATTTGCTGTTCCTTTTACTCAATTAAAATACTATAACTTAAGAACTTGGTTTTTGTCTTTTGATTATCTGTACATACAACTGTTACATCAGACACTCACCCAGAGGCAAGTATAGTATTTTTAACTCTCTTCAGATGATTTCCACACAGCACCACAAAGATAAAGGGTTTTATTGATGCTTTTATCATTTAACAAGCACATTGCAAAACAAATACATATAGTATTTTATAGACAGAAAACCACAGATAAGTGGTTAAGTTAGGCTATCAAAAACACATCCTATTAGGTCAGTCGAGAGAAAATAACTTGACAAAGCAAGTCACTGAGAATTTCCTTCAGAAACTCTTTTTGGCATGATTAAAATACAGTTTTCTACACCTGTGCTTTTTTAGAAACTCATTTGCGACTTAAAATGAGGTACCCCATTGATGAGCCCCCTGACTCCTCTTTCAAAGCTAGGCAGATCATAGACACTGTAGGAGATGAGAGCTGGAAGGAAACTTCAAAATCTGGCTTCTCCATTTGATAGGTGGGAAAACTGAGGCTTAGTAAGGTGAAAAGAATGAAATAATGAGAATCACATTGGTTTCATGGATGAAAAGGCAGGCTTGGATTGCTAGTGAACATTATTCAAAATTAGGAGCAAAAGTGAACAATCCTCACACTCTCGAGCTTCCAAATGTCAACACTCTTGTTCATAGCGTAGCCTTGAGCATGGATGACATCCACAAGCCAGTGGAGAAGAAGGCCAGAGGAGTGAGTGTACTGACAAATAATGAGAAACTGCACATAGTCCCTTGAGCGATGGTAGTTCAGCCTGGTTTCCCCCAAAGAGTCTAAGTTTTAGTTAAGTTCAGTTTTAGTTATTTTCAGCCACAGCTTGCTTGATTCTTAATAAATAGTCAAGTTGATAATCTTTCCTCAGAGAATTTTATCTCTGGTACTAAAATGAATTTAAATAAGCACACTGTGTAATTGAACATTTTTCACCAAAATATAAAAACACTCAGTAGCAAATAGCTAACCTCCTCCCACAGCCTTTGCCCAACTCTTCCCCCTTCCTCGCCTCTCTTGTCACACGTGTGTGGCCCTGTGAAGACGCAAGGCAGTATTTTCAGTCACAATTCTTTTATGCCATGCACCTTCATCTCTAAAATCTGTTCTCACATATTTTCCTGCCTCAGATCTCCTACAGCTGAAGACAATAGGAAAATGAGAGAAAACATAAAGGCTCATTAGACAAACATAGCATCCCATCACATGCAGTGATGAAAGTTCAATTAAATTTTAATTACCCTGGCCAGTTGGCTCAGTGGTAGAGCGTCGGCCTGGTGTGCAGAAGTCCCGGGTTTGATTCCCGGCCAGGGCACATAGGAGAAGCGCCCATCTGCTTCTCCACCCCTCCCCCTCTCCTTCCTCTTTGTCTCTCTCTTCCCCTCCCGCAGCCAAGGCTCCATTGGAGCAAAGATGGCCCAGGCGCTGGGGATGGCTCCTTGGCCTCTGCCCCAGGCGCTAGAGTGGCTCTGGTCGCAACAGAGCGACGCCCCGGAGGGGCAGAGCATCACCCCCTAGTGGGCAGAGCGTCGCCCCCTGGTGGGCGTGCTGGGTGGATCCCGGTGGGCGCATGCAGGAGTCTGTCTGACTGTCTCTCCCCGTTTCCAGCTTCAGAAAAATACAAAAAAAAAAAAAAATTTTAATTACAGGAACCTCCAAGTCAAAATTTCACATGGAATTTGTTCCTATGTCATCTCTCTCCCAATGCCACAACCACGAGAAAAGACTCTAGAAAGTTTCTGGGGTTTTCTTTTCAGCTTTATTGAGGTATAATTGACAGATATAACTGTAAGATATTTAAAGTGCACAACGTGATGATTTGATATACCCAGACATTGTGAAAGGATTCTTCTCATCAAATTAATAAACACATTCATCATCTCAAATATACTGCTCACAAAAATTAGGGGATATTTCAAAATGAATATGAAGCGATAAAATATCCCCTAATTGTTCTGATCAGTATATTTTTTTTCTATTTTTGGTGAGAATATTTAAATATTACTCTCTTAGTAAATTTCAATTATATAATACAGTGGTATCAACTACATTCATCATGTTATACATTAGATCCTCAGATTGTCTTCATTTTACAACTGAAAGTTTATACCGCTTTAGCAAGTTATTTCATTTCCCCCACGCCCAGCCTGTCAGCTACTTTCTACTCTGTTTCAATGAGCTTGATTTTTAAAAATTATTTTAGATTACACATAAATGTGATTCCATGCAGTAATTATCTTTTTCTGTAAAATATGCCATTACAATTTTGATAGGGATTGCATTACATTTGTACATTGCTTTAGGTAGTATGGACATTCTATTTTTTTTTTAATTAATTTTAATGGGGTGACATCGATAAATCAGGGTATATATGTTCAGAGAAAACATCTCCAGATTATTTTGACATTTGATTATGTTGCATACCCATCACCCAACAATATTAATTCTTCCAATCCATGAGCACAAAATACTTTTCCATTTATTTGTGTCTTCATTTTCTTTCATCAACTCTTATTGATGTTTTCAGTGTATAGTTTTCTCATCTCCTTGGTTAAATTTATTCCTGAATATTTTTATTCTTTTTAATATAATTTTAAGTGGAATTATTTTCATTTCTCTTTTTATAGTTCATTGTTAAGTGTATAGAAATGCAACTTATTTTTATATATTGATTTTTGTATCTTGCAACTTTACTGAATTAATTTATTAGTTTTAACGGTTGTTTGTTTCATTTTGTTTTGTTCTTTGCCGACACCTTTAAGGTTTTCTATATATAGATAATGTCCTTTGCTTATCAAGAAGAAACCATGAGTTGGAAGCTTCTTTCTGATTGCACAGTGTTATTCTGGGGGTGGGATTTACAACAAGAGTGGGTCTCAGCCAAGAGAGGGTACTTTCTCATTATAACACTGTGTAAGAGTTGCTTAGTCAGTTTCTGGATTTCTTTCAGAGGTAACTGGTCTGTGTGTGGCTGCCAATTCTGTGTATCTGTGGGAGGAGAGGAGTTCAGGAGCCTCCCACGTCCCCATGTTGGTCAGTCTCCCTCTCTTCCAAAAAGGTTTTGTTTGTTTGTTTGGGTTTGATTTTTAGTTCCCTAAGAATCTCTTTATTTCCTGAGTCCTTCTCACAAAGGCTTTAGAAGACCTGAAAGAGCTGACAGTCAAAAGGGGAAAGGGGGCAAAGGAAATCCATGCAAACAGCATACTAATAGTACAAAGTTGTTTATGAACAGTGATCTTTTTCAACCAATGCTTGCTGCTGCTGCAGCTGTCCCAGCCCTGTGATGGTTGCTGAGATACAGAGGTGAAGACACAAACCTCACCCCTGGAGTTTTGAATCTAGTGACAACTGACTAAAACTAAATCTCATAATGAAAATAAATGGTCTATCATAGATTCAGAGAAAAAAAACCTATGGCTGAAGGGATTAAGAAGAACATACAGGCAGTTACAGAACAGTCATGGGGATGTAGAGTACAGCATGGGAAATATAGACAATAATATTGTAATAACTATGAATGGCGTCAGGTGGGGACTTGGATTTTCAGTGGGATCAGTTTGTAAATTACAGGGGTCCTCGGGTTATAACAATCTTGACATACAATGTTTTAAGTTTATGACACTGCTCTCATAAAAAACTTTTAAAAATTGAGACGTGAGTGTTTCAGCTTACACTGTTAGCATTGTATTTACAGATTCCGTGAGCAAACTGTTTGGTTATGCCTGGCTGAAGAATACGCAGTAACACGGCATGTGAGTGAGGGAGCCGGCCTCTTCCAGTGTGCCAGCCAACCACGGGAATAAAGGTAAGGAATTTTTTTTTACACTCATTTCTTGTCATTTTTTTTCTGTTACTACAGTAGAGTATATTTATGTTCTTTTCCTTTTTCTGTGGCTTAGTTGTGTCTTTAAGTTCTAGATTATGATATCACAACTACGTTAGGATAGGTAAGTGACTTAGGCCAGGGTGTCTTTCAACCTACACCAAAATTCAGGTTATGTCACTGTCATAGGAACAGAACTGTGTCATAACCCAAGGACCCCCTGTATATAATTTTTTTAACTATTAATACTATGCTGTACATCTGAAGCTAATATAAAATAATATCAAATGTCAAATGTAATTGGAAAATAAAATAAAAACATATATACCAAGTTTCAGTTGAGACAAACGTTATCACCTAATGTGAACCAGTATTTTTTCATGGACATACATTTGTAGGTTTAGAATGTCTTCTTTTCCAGTTTTCTGTCTCTTCTATAGAGGGGATAAAGATGTTTTTATTATCTGAATAATTTCCTGAACTTAAGGCAAGACCAGAAAGATAGCAGGTATTCAATAAATTCTTGATTCATTAAAAAAAAAATACTAAACAACAGCTTCAGCTCTAGGATTTATTTTTTTGTATTTCACCTAGGTTTTAGGAGCACTTCAACATAATAAACCCAACACAGGATTGAAAAGGAAAAACAAAGATGAGTCAAAGAAACAATGCTGGGAAGGGTATGTAGATGACCTGGTCACTAGAGTGTATCAGGTGGTAGACAAGCCAAAGCGAGAAACAGAAGATCGGCAGCCCCATCCTGTGGTGTCTGGCTGCTTACTAAGGCCATTATCTATAACTTCCTAACTGCTAAGTATCTGAACCCCTTATTTTCCAGACCCTTGGGATTTTCCTGATTTCCTGGAATTTTTAATTGCCCATGAATTCATCCAGTCCAATACCCCTCTTTTGATTCTGCCCAGTCTTCCCTCAGGCCCAGATATCTTCGTCAGGCCTCTCTTGGCTGGCATGAACCTCCCTCCACATAGAAAGGAGGTTGATATCATGAAAAGGAATAGGATAGAGAAAGGAGCCAAGGAAAAAGAAACAAAAGAACAGTCCTAAAGGTAAGAGAAGTAATACAATGCACTGTCATGCAAAGGATGTGTTATAAAGGTGTCGGGATGCAGGCATACAACTAAAGTGCAAGGGGTTAAGAGCAAGAGTTTTGGAGATAGGGTGCCAAATTTGAATTTAGTTCTCCTATTGACTGACTGGGTTAACCAGGGCAAATTACAGTGGTACCTTTAGATACGAACAGACCAACATACAAATTTTTTAGGATATGAGCTGTGACTCGGTTTATATTTTTGTTCGAGATCCGAGCAAAATTCCAGGATACGAGTCGTGATTCAGGAAGCTGCTGCTAGTTGGCACGTTGGCACACGGGTCCAGTATCAGCAGTTTGATATACAAGTTGACTGACTGACGAGCTCCTCGGTTACAGAACGAATTAAATTCATATCTCAAGGTACCACTGTACTTAGTCTCTCTGGGTCCTGGCTTTAACAGATGAATAGTAATACCACTTACCCTTATAGCAGTTTGTGAAAACTAAATAACTTAATATCTAGCACACAGTCCACAGTCTATATCAGTTAAAGTTGCCTAATGGCATGATAATTATGTCACAGATCTTTAACCCTTTTATTAATGTCTTGAACATATATTTATATAAAAGGGTTTAAAGTTTGCATCTATAAGAGCCAAGTTATTGCCCCTATTATTTCCAAAAGACAAAAAATAAAAATTAAAAAAAGTACTGCTTCTGAAAGAGAATATAGAAGAGTCACCTGCTTGCCCCTGTTTATTCATAGTAAGACATGTTCCTTCCTGGAGAGAAAGGCTTTGACGGATTATGCTATATAGTTGCTGTCAGGAATAAAAATACAAACTTGTAAATCAGTTTTTAATTTGTGTTTCTGAAAATTTGGGACTGTGCTTTACAATTCTCTGAAATTATTCGCTGCTGAGGGGCAGAGTGCTTTCCCTTGCCTCCGTGGGAGCAACTCCCCGTTGCAAAACAAGCAGACCTGTCGAGGGACCGAGGGACCATGCGGCCTCATCCTCTCATCTATCAAAGGTGAAGGCTTCCCTGCAGGGAGTCATTATGCCACATTAAAGGAATCATAACTGTGGCTCCTCTAGCAGCAGCCTGTGCTGCATGTGCCCAGACTGCTGCTTCTCCTCTCACAGCTTCTCCTCTCACAGCTTCTCCTCTACTCAGTTCATGTTCCTGGATGATGACACTACAAATAAAATGGGAATTAAAAAGAATTTGGTATAATGGATCAAACACAGTTGGATTTTCAATTTTCAAAGTTGATGCTAAAGTCAGTAACAAGAAACAACCAGATGACAAGTTCCTGGGAGAGGTGACTCACTGGGAAGAGTACAGGAATCTCGGACAGGAGCCCGGAAGCCTGGGATGGTGATAGCGCCAAGGACATGATTAATGAAATATACAAAATCCTGTTAAAAAAAAAAGCCAAGCTACCTAAAGCCCAAAGAAAGACTGAGTCACACACACACACACACACTTACACGCAGAGCCTCTAAGACTAGTACAGGCTGTATGCCCAGAAAGCCTGCTTTAGGGAAGTGCTATTGGTAGACACAAAGGACCTCTGGGGCCAGGTGGCTTACAGTTTTAACTTGGAACCAAACAGAGAAGGGAGCTTACTTGTTAAGTAAGCAGAACTGACAGAGAGCAATGCATGAGTTCTGGGTAAATTAAATTTAGTTATTTACCTGCCACCCATTCCCTTCCTTCTTCCTTTGTAACAAAAATCTCGATTTATTTCCATGATTTTTTTCTTCCTTAATGCAACCTCAAAGAAAGCTGACCCCATCCTCAGTTCCCAAAGAAGATCTTAGTTGTCTAAAAGAAATCCCATTCTCCTTTTTAAAGACTGCTAAGTGGACCCACTGTGACCAGGGACAGGCTTCTTGGGGCTTCTGTAAAAGTTCTTCCCACCTGCTGGAGGACATTTGGACATTCCTCAAAAACTGGTCTTTGTGATCCGTGTCCCAGAACTGTTCCTAACCTAGGAATGAAGTCACTCCGCTAAGAACAGAAGGACTAACGAAATACAAATACAGGCACCAAGGGCCATGGGATTAGGTTACTCAGAAGCTGTCCTATATAGAACTTTGAAGTTCACAAGCCAATAAAATCCTTATGGTTGAAACTAGTTAGACTTGGATGCTTTGTCATATGTAGCTAGAATATCCTAGAAGAAGAGGAAGAGGAAAAATTAAAAGCTTCAATCATATGTACGATAGAAAACTTACTGCAACCTGCAATAAATCATTCCTCCAGCTCAGATCTAGCTGACTTTGAAAACTTGTCTTTTCTCACTATCATCTCATGTTGCCTCCGTGCAGCAAACAGAAAGGAGCACACTTTTAATTTCCTGCCTGAACAGGGTATGCCCTGGATCCACACACCAGCTCGTGAAATAGCTTTTTTTTCAGAGACAAAAAAAAAAAAAAAAAGTGAATAAGAGGAAGGGAAAGAGAACCCATTCTTGAAAGGAGAAACCCAGGTTCTATACAGGTAGATGGGGGAGGCAAAAACTGCCGGACTTCCTTCTGTTCCGTGGCTTCACGGGGCCATGTTCCATCACAGTGCAAATTCTGGCAATAAGCAGAAGAAAACTGCTGGTAATTCCTACTCTCAAAAGCTTAGTAGAAATAAGATGATTTAGAAAATAGAATGCAACCAGTGAAGTCAAATACGTAGTGAAAGTTAGTGCACTTCTCCAAAAAGAGCAAGGAGTTATACCCCTTAACTTTATTTGTGTTTCTTTTCCTACCATTTAAGGCAAGTGAAATAGGCATACATTTTCCCCTCAAAGTCATGGAGATTTGCTGTGCACATGACTTTTTATGCATTAAGTACTTTTTTCTTGGAAAATGTTTTATTAAATGCATAAATACTTTATCAAAGAATACTTTGATATGCCAACAAAACACTCTGTTGTCGGAAATTTAGTGACCTAAGATAGAATCTGCATAAGTAATAGTTACTTAAGATAGTTATAAGTGGAAAGAGACATGAGCATCTGTCTGTTCTAGGCCACTGATTCCCTCCCTGCCCCATCTCAGAAGGGCACCTCCCTCCAAGGCAATGGAGAATGAAGATTCTGAGTCCTCCAGCTCCTGAAAAGGAAGAGAGGCACGGGGAGGTGGAGGGAAGAAAGGACATCCTTGCCTCTCCCACAATGGATCTCTTACCACCTCCCGGTCACAGAGGATCTATACGTCACCATGTGATTCATGATTCACCATACAAAGGCTGGAACAGGAGTAGATGAAGTCACTTGAGGAACATTATCATACACCACAATTCCCTTGCTTCTCTTCCATAGTACACATCTGGAAATCCCCAATCCTGGCTGAACTCGTCTGTCCTTCTCCTCGGCTGTTGTGCTCAAGCAGTTGTCTGGTCTCACTTTAAATTTGTGACCACAAACCTCAGTGGGCCCTCAGTGCTCTCTGGCAATCCTGCTACATTTCCCAATGCAATTCATTTTCTCACTCTTTTAGACAATTATTCCCTTAGGACTCTAACACTCCCTTTCTCCTCATTCCCAGCCAATGGTTTTGCTTATTACTTCAATGAGAAAACAGATGCAAACGTAAGAGAATTCCACATCCTCCCAATATCAAATTTACCAACTTCTCATAAGTATCTACTGTCTTGCTCTTATCTTGCCAACCCGTCCCCTCGTACACAGGGGCTCAACCCCTCTCCTGTGCTCTTAGTTATGAAAGAGCTGCCAGGTGAGACTCTGAAAATATATGCAAAATCTCCTGTGCATTAATATTTTCTGAGAAAACATCCACAGTTTTCATAAAAATCTCAATGGAACCAAAACATTTAACCCCCTCATCTAAGAGTTAGCAATAACAGCCCTATTTATTGAGCATTTAATACAAGCCTAGTAGTGCTGGATCTGTGGTGGCACAGTGGATAAAGAGTTGACCTGAAATGCTGAGGTTGCCAGTTCGAAACCCTGGGCTTGCCTGGTCAAGGCACATACCCACTCCTTCCCAACACCTTTTTTCTCTCTCACCTCTCTAAAAATCAATAAATAAAATGTATATATATTCTATATATATATATATACACACACACATATACACACATATATATATATATGCCTAGTAGTAGGCCGAATGAGATAAATTAATTCTCAATCCAACATTAAAAGTATTATTGTGATACCTATTATCACAGGTGAGCAAAGTGATACCCAGATGCACAGAGAGTTTAGATAGCATGCTCAAGTTTGTACAGATCAAGTTGCAGAACTGGGATTTCAGCCCAGACAGATGCTCAAGGCCATTACACTTAATACTGCTGCTATGTTGTCTAAAACTGGCCACTAAGGGATAGAGAACTTAGGATAAGTTTTTCCTTCCCCTCATCTTATCTTTGGAAAACTAATACAAAAACATATATATAGATTCTCTTAAAATTCTCTTTAAAAAAATCTAGTTTACAATAAAAATTATTCTGATAAAACATAAGGCTGGGGGAGATAAATGACTTTGCATCATAAACAATTTAAATGATACATTGCTTTCTACATTGTGCATCATTTTAAATGAACTATTATGAGACATTATGCAAATTAAAAGTTATCAGCCTTCTGTAAATACAAAAGCACTTCAAATATACTGCTCACAAAAATTAGGGGATATTTCAAAATGAATATGAAGTGATAAAATATCCTCTAATTACTGTGAGCAGTATATTAAATCAGTGATTTATAACTGCCCAAGTGATCAAAGAAGGTAAGTTAGCCTGTTTCTTGATCTCTATATCCTTGGACAATTAGAAAACTGCTTGGTTTATATTCTAAAAAGGCAAAATGTGAGTCGCTATGATATATCCTGACTTATACTGTGGCTGCTATTTCATCTTCACTTCTTTATTCCTGTGGATTGAGAAACAAGCTCTCAGTATAGTCAGAAGTGGTTGGGGATCCTTAAGTAGCATTTACACTGCCAACATCTGGAAAGTGCCAAATCTACCCCCAAGTTTCTAAAACCTCCCAATAAATCCCCTTACCTTTTATACTCCAGCTCCAGCTACCCAGAGCTTTGCCATTCTACAAAACTATTCTCTCTGATGCCAGACTCTGCTGCCTCTGCCTGTCTCCTTTGTCTCCTCCTTTCTTTGGCCTGTTCTTTATCCATCAAATCTCATCTCAGAGATGCCTTCCTTGAGCACTGCTACCCCAACTCTGGATAGGTGCTATTCCATGGCTCTCTCGTGCCCTACTTACTCTTATCTTAGCAATGAACTATTGTTATGGCTTATTATCTGTCACCCTTGCTAGACTATACCATCCTTGGGACAAAGAATAGTATCTGCCTTGTTAAAAGTTGCATCTTTTGTTCCTGGCAGGTTAGTTCAGTCAGTTAGAGTGTCATTCCAAAACACCAAGTTTGCAGGTTCAATTCCCAGTCAGGGCACATATAGGAAGCAACCACTGACCACACAACTAAGTGGAACATTAAATGAATGCTTCTCTCTCTCTCTCTCTCTCTCTCTCTCTCCCTCCCTCCCTCCCTCTCTCTCTCTTTCCCCCCCCCTGCCCTGCCCTGTGCCTTCCACTCTCTGTTTCTAAAATTAATCAATCTTCCACTCTCTGTCTCTAAAATTAATCAATAAAAAAAGAAAAACAGGTTGCGTCTCTTATCATAGCCCAGTGCCTCAATTAGAATAGATTATAAATCAAAATTACTTATTGGAGGAATGAATGACTATCCTCATCTATCATATCTTCTGTTTAGGGCTACATTCATGTAGATGCATATAGGAAAGAGATATATAGATGTGAGTGGTACAGGAACACACAAAAAAAATTAAGAAGAAAACAAAAATCTTACCTCCCCTCTGTGTGAAAAAAACATATTCATCACATAAAGGATGCCTTCCAAAGATAATAACATCTCTCTTCATCTTTACTTTCACTCCTCCTCATATTACTACCTCACCAGAATGACAATGTGCCTTTTTCCTTCTTCATGATTCTGTGTTTGCTATGTCCTCTCTAATACCAACTCCCACTCACTCTCACAACTTGCCTTTCTCTCTTCTTCTAATGACAACTTTCATCTGATTCAAATAGTTGTCTATATTCATTTGGATGTCAAAACAACATGGAAATAATTTTGTAAATTTGTAGTATATAAAATGTCACACATTGATTTATGCCTTATAATACATACTATATATTTATATATAGTATATATGATTTATTTCCTAGGTATAAACACTGTATCTCAGCATATCATTATATGTCAAAAGGTCAATAATACACTTCTGGCTAAGATGGAGGAAATGGATTTATGATGGAACCTGAAACAACACTAAAAAAAAACCTGCAGAAAATACCTGAAACAAATACTCAAAGACAGGAAGTACAGCAATGCCTGACAGATAACAAACAACTGAGTTAAGGGCTATGATTGCCCAGCTTACAGCCTCGAGGGAACTTCCAGGCTAAGGCTCGGGGAAAAGGAATCTTAGTGGAGCCTAGTAGACTTGTTGAGTTCAAGAGACTGAGTAGGGAGTCCAGGGAAATAAAAGAAGGCTAGAATACCAGAGAGGAGAGAGCTACACAGAGAAGTCTAAAAGCTCAAAGCCTGATCATGGAGTTCATTTATGTGTACAAACTACCAGGAAAAGCACCACTTGAACGAATTAGAACAGTATCCAGCACTAATGCAGGACTAGGAATAGTGCCTATCTCTACCAATCAAACTGTTAAACCTCATAATTCATGGGAATTGGTAGAGTACTTGGAAGGGTACTTCCTCTGAGTAGAGAATGATTAGTGCTAGACTAAACAGAATTCTGGTGCTGCTTAACAAATATTAATATTAACAATATTATTGATAAATATTTCAATCAAGACCTGAAAGGATCAAACTGCTATCAAGTAACATAACTGCAAATTCAGAACAAAGCTCAAGAATATTTATAGGAAAACAAAAATATTCAGCATGCAGTAAAGTTAAATTCATTATGTCTGGCAACTAATCAAAATTTTCAAGGCATGATAAAGAGAAAAACATAACCCACAACAAGTAAGTATTTGCACAAGTCAAGCAAATGAAATTGACCCAGTACTGATGGAGTAAACAAGAATATTAAATGGTTTATAATAGCATTCTTTTTTTTTTGGACAGAGACAGAGAGAGGGACAAATAGGGACAGGCAAATAGGAAGGAAGTGAGATGAGAAGCATCAATTCTTCGTTGCAGCACCTTAGCTATTCATTGATTGCTTTCTTATATGTTCCTTGACCAGGAGGTGGGAGGCTACAGCAGACCAAGTGACCCCTTGCTCAAGCCAGTGACCTTGGGCTCTAGCCAATAATCTTGGGCTTCGAGCCAGTGACCTTTGGGCTCAAGTCAGCAACCATGGGGTCATGTTGATGATCCCACGCTCAAGCCAGCAACCTTGCACTCAAGCTGGTGAGCCCGTACTCAAGCTGGGGACCTCAGGGTTTTTGAACCTGAGTCCTCTGCATTTCAGTCCAACTCACTATCCACTGTGCCACCACCTGGTCAGGCTATAATAGCATTTTTTATGTTTATAAAGTAGAGATATAGGAGATATAAAAGACGACCTCAATTAAACTTTTATATATAAAAATTATAAGGTGTGATATATTGGTTCTCTGTTGTCAGTTAACAAACTATCAAAAATTTGGTAGCATAGAAAAGTACACTCATTTATTAGTGCACAAGTCTATTGGTCAAAAATCCAGGAGGGCTTGGCTGGAGTCTAAGATTAGGGTCTCAAAAGACAGAAGTTATGGTATTAGCTGGTCTCAAACACTTATCTGGAGGACCTGAGAAGGAATTCATTTCCAAGCTCACTCAGGTTATCGACGAAGTTCAGTTACTTGTGGATAGAGGGCTGGGGCCCTATTTTCTTGCTGTCAACCTGGGGTCACTCTAGGAACCTAAACACAAGCGTCAGATTTTTTTTATATGCCTCAGCAACAATGTATTGAATCCTGCATGTGCTTCAAATCTCTTTGGCTTCCTCTTCTGATAGCATCCTGAGGAAACTCACTTGTTTTAAGGCTCATGTAATTACACAGGCCCACCCAGATAGTCTCCCTTTTGATTAATTCAAAGTCAACTGACCAGCAACCTTGACTACATCTGAAAAATTCCTTTTGCCATCTAACATTGCATACTTGGGAGTGTGATATTTCATCATATTCAAGTTCTGGGAATTAGAACAAAAGCTCTTGAGGAGCTATTTTATAATTCTCTATGACATAGGAGATGAAAATGCACTAGATAGGACTAAAGGAATATTAGATATTTTAGAGGAAAATGTCAAAAATAAAATACAGAGAGAAAAATATATAGTAATAATAACAGTAAAGCACAGGTGAACTCTTGGGAGAACTTCAAGGGAGGTAGGAAATATTTGAAGAAATAATGGCTGAGCTTTTCCCAAAACTGATAAAAACTATAAACCCACAATAGCAAGAAGATCAATGAATCCCAAGCACAAGAAACCTGGAAGAAAACTACACCAACGCACATCATAATAAAATTGTCCAAAACTAATGATAAAAACAAAATCTTAAAAGCCGACAGAGAGGAAAGACATTATTTACAGATTCAAGATGAGAGAGCGAAGTTCTCATTAGAAACACACAAATGAAAAGGCACTGGAGCAACATCTTCAAAACATGGGATGTGGCTCAAAGTGAGGGAGGCTACCTAAAATGCTATACCCAGCAAAAATTACTTTAAAAAACGAAGGCAATGGCAGCCAAGCGCAGTAGTGAAGTAGTTCGTAGACTTCCAAATATGACAAACACAGTGATCTTGGGATCGGAAACAAAAGCTCTTGGGGGCTTATTTTATAATTCCTTATCACATACGGGATGAAAAATATACTTAGATAGGACAAAAGGAATATTAGATATTTAGAAGGAACTCAGGAACTGCTGAGTTAAGAGCCATGTAGTACCTGCTCAGTCTATTCTAGCCATGTGGATAGTTGACACAGCACTGCTTCTTTTTCCACTTAACTCATAGCAGAATTTATTGTCTCCTATACGTGCATTTGATTCACAGAATTTAAATAGCATCCAAAAACTAACTGCAGGAATTTAGAAAATGTAATTAGCCTCCCAGCTTTTGCAGCTAAGAAAGGTATAAAGAAGTTGCTAACAGATGAACTAACCAATCTACTATATGTTCTATATCAATAATATTATGTATTAGGAACTTCCTGAAGATATAACATATGGGTGACTATCCCTATATCCCCACTTTATTCATAGCAGATACTAGAGTCTGGATTCTAGTTTCATCCATTGGCATGGGAAACTCCCCTCCCTTGAAGAACTTCCTAAAATGGCTGTCAAATACGTATATTCATTATATTAAACTGCAATTGTTGAGTGGGTTCAAGATGGCAACTTAGGAGGATACTGAACTCACCTCTTCCCATGGATACACCAGATCTACAGCTACAAATGGAACAACTTCCTCTGTAAGAAACCCAAAAACTAGATGAGCAACTCCTACATATTGGGCAAATGAGGGGGAAACTCCCCACACACCCAAATGAGTAGGAGAGGGTGAGACACAATCTCACCATAATCCCACCCCTGGTGTGGCAATCTACAATTGAGCGGGAACCCACGACTCCTAGCTGTTCCCAGAGAGATAAAGAGCTCGAACCCCACATTTGGCACACCACTCAACAGTCATGACACCTGAGACACAAGCCCCCAAAACATCTAGCTTTGAAAACAAATCGGCTGTGACCACAAGACCCACAAGGCTATAGTGAACTGTGAAACAGTTCTTCAGGGCTCAGGAGGACTCACCGTGGCCGTACCCAGGGCCTGGCACAGAGGCAGCTGACTAAAATGCCCCAGTCCTTCTGTGACAGAGACCTATTTACTTACCTTAAGCATCAGTCTGAGGGGGCAAGCATCTAACTTAACACACATGTAGGACTCTACTGAAATACTCTACAAAGACTGCACAGGCCAGGGGCCCCATCTTTGCACTCTCCCTCTGCCTTGCTCCAGGTCACCAGTATCTTCCAGAACGGAGTCTGTGCATGCAGCTGGTGCCCTGATGTCTGTGTCTGCCTTGCAGGAGACACCCCTTGATCACCTGGTTCTGGTGGCCAGCAGGGCTTATATTAACAGATTCCCTAGGACTGTAACAAACGGAGAAACAGTTCTTAACCAGCTACTCCAAGAGCACAGCACCCAGAGGGCAGAGTGAAATGTACCCCAGTCTTTCTCTGACAGAGGTCTGTTTGCTTATCTTAAAGCTTCAGCCTGAGGGACATGCTGCTAATTTAACAGAAAGCGAGAGGCACACCGAAATATACTGAAATGCTCTCCAAAGACTGTAGAGGCCAGCAGGCCCCATCTTCCACTGTTCTTCTGCCTCACTCCAGGTTTCTGGTATGTCTAGGAAAGAGTTTGGGCATATTTCTAAAGCCGAATTTTTGCAGTTGCCTTCGGACATACCATGTGACTACCTGGCCGTTTGGGGTAGGGGCTATCTTAGGTTATCTGGCCACAGGATTGTAACAGAGTTCTTAACCAATTCTCCCACCCCACAGTAGAGAGAAAGAGCCAGCTGTGATACCCAGTGTTTCTGTGAAAGAGGCCTATTAGCTTACCATCATAGTTGTGACTGGAGAGACAGGTTTCTAAATAAACACACATCTAAGGGCAGACTCTTGCATGGGTGGGGGGTGGCAGGGAACTGAGGCAGCCACGGCTCTCCTTCTGGCTGTTTCTGGCCAAGCCCAAACCAGACCCATCCCCCACCCCGCCGGACCCAGGAGCCCCCGATCCCGAGGTTGCTGGACTTTTCCCATGATGCCACAGGGGCATGCGGTCGCTGGCCAGGGCCCAGTGCACCTGCGAGCGGAGGCGCCACAGCCAAGCGCTAGCCGGAAGATTCCGTAAAAGTCAAACTAAAACAAACACACAAAAATAGTAGAAGGCAAAACCAATTTTTTTTTAATATATAAATTAAAAAAATAATAAACATCTGTGTGCCGGTGACTGCTTCACGAACTTGAACCATGCAGTGAATAAAGTAGACAAAATCCCTGGCCTCCTGGATTTTGTGATTCTCGTGGTGAGACAGAAGGAAAACATCAATAAAAAAGTAGTTGTAACGTGATACTAAAATTTTCCTGAAGAATAATTAACAGGGCAATAGAACAGAAAAAGATGAGGACTGGGAAGCTATTGTCGACGGGATGATCAGGATAGGACTCTGAGATGACGTTTGAGTAGAATCTGAATGGATGAAAGGGAATGAGCTGTGTATCTGGCAAAAGTGAAGAATAGCAAGTAGAAAGGCCCTGAGATTGGAAGATCCTTTGCAAGTTGAGGGGTAACAAAGAAGTCAATGTGGTGGAGGAGAGGGAGCGAAGGGGAAAGTGGTAGGTAAGCCACAGGACTCCCAACCCTCACTGTGCCTCTGAAACACCTGGAACTTTAAAAATTCACAGACATCCCCAACACGCTGACTTCAGCTGCTTTGGGATGTGTACGGTCTGAGTTCCAGGCAAGGGAGGGAGGTTGCAGGGTGCTGGGGGCAGGAACGGCGGGGGGTGGGTGCAGAAGCTGGAAAAAGACACATGGAGCTTTAGGCAAATAAAACATATTTTATTGGCAAGGGCCGCCAGACGCAGTAGGGTGGCAGCAACAGCAGCTGGCAGCAGCAGCAACCTGACGCAGTGCACAGGCGTTTTATAGTAAAAATCACACAAAAGTGGCACCAAGCCATGATTACAAAAAGTGAGGGTAACGTTTTCAGTTATATAAGGTGGGCGCGCATGCGTACTGTCCCCGGCCTTTTTCCCTTAGTCATGCATGGCCGGATCTGAGGTAGCTGACCTCTCCACACTGACTCCATCTTGTGCAGGCTGTGTATCAATTCTGGGGAGATCAGCTTCCTCACAGAGTGGTATCCAGGCAGCAGTAATTTTTCAATTCTCCCCAGGTGATTCTAGTGTACAGGCCTGCTTGAGAACATGAACATGGGGCCTGGTATCAAATGTGATGCAAAGGTGTGGTAGATTTGAGCAGCGGAATGAAATAATCTGATTTCCATTTTAAGAATATCATTCTGGTAGCTGGGTTGCTCCAGAAAGCGAATAAGGGGAAAGAGCACAGATACAGAATACCAGTTGGGAGGCTATTGCAACAGTGCTAATGAAAACAATTCTAGTGACTAGGGCAGTGGAGCTGGAGGTGGTGAGAAATGGCCAAATGTGTGATGTAAAGGTAACAGGATTTGCTTGTGGATTGGATGTGGGATGTGAAAGAAAGAAGATTCAATGATGATTCAAAAAGTCAAATGCCACATGTGTGGTGTCAGCTAGTCAGGGTCCCGCCATGGGGGATGGGAAGAGAGGAATTGGTACTGGGGACAAATCAGGAGTTGCTGTAAAAATAATTATTAAAGTGGTGTTATCAATACGTTTCTACATCTTTGCCTTCTTCCTTACTTACTTAACTTTCATTTAGCATGTCCTAACTCCCACCCTGTCTAAACTACAAATTGCATCTCATCTCTTTTGGAATCCAAAGCTCAAAAGCTGCCCTGCAGTAACATATTACTTTAAAGTAATGTATCTATACAGGTATTCTGAAGATCTGAAGAAAGACACATATGGCTATGCCTACAACTCCTGGAAAAGACATTACAAGCATATTCACAAGGAAAGCTTTCGCTTTTGAAAATATACTCTTGGATGTAAGTTGGCAGATAAAACTTGGTTCAGCCAAATTCCTGAAGCTTTGAAGGGTCAGGCCAACAGAATTTCAAAAAGTATCCACACTTCTCCATTAGCGTTCTTGCAAAAAAAAAAATAAAAATAGATGATTGGGTAACAGATTTTTCAAAAATCAGATACATTTTTTATTTACCAATTATAAGCAAGTCTCATTAGATGTTCTTATATTATTTTTTAATTTAAATATCCCAATTAATTACAGAAAAGTTTTAAATATCCCATTTTTTTAATAGAGAAGAGTTGAACTTCTTACCTTTCTGCTTATTTTAACAAAGTTTTCTCACATTTCTAAAAGGCAATATGCATGTTTAACTTTCTTTAATGGCTGATTTCCATTCTGAAATTCATTTGGCTTGTCTATTTTAAAATACTCTTCGGTTTGCCAAACACATCAGAAGAGCTTTTCTAACTCCAAGATGGCGCTGGATTACAACTGCTTGTTGTTACTCATTTTTTTAAAAAGAGTTATATTGTTTAAATTAAGAGAAAAATGTTTATCTTTATCAGATATTCTTAACAAAACAAAAAAATAATTCAAAGCTAAAAGATATAAGACTTGGAATGTAATCTTAAAAGTAATAAAATTTAAAGACTAAAATTAATATTAAGATCATTTTATAGGTATATAATAATAGGGCAGCTAGCTGCCAGCATCATTTTTTATGTTCTAAAGATGATGCCAAATAAAACTTCCTAGTTAAATAATAAAAATTAGAGATATCACAACCAATGTAGCAGACTAAATTATTTCGGAATAAAGTAGAGACCCATCTCTCTGGGTTTCTAGCTTAATGGTAGAATCTGCTAAAGGCAAAGGTCAAGGGGAAATAAAGGGAAAATCAACAAAGTGTCATGATGCTACTGATAAGAGCTTGCTTATGTGCATAAAAATGGTGATGAAATGAAAGAGGCTCTTTGTATACTGGAAAAGGATTGCATGTGCATAGAAATGGGGGGGAAGTCTATCTTGGAAAAACGAAGATGTGAGGAAATTGGGCTATAAGCTTTAAGAGAAGAGCATGTCAAAGAGGAACATATAAGCTCCTCTTGACTCAGGAAAAAAAAAAAGATCAGAAATATCTTTTCCCTTTTATGATAGTGAACCACTGAACAGTGTTTTGCTAGCCAGAAAAATCGAAGGCAAAGAAAAAAAGGCATTTCAAAGTGATAAAAAATTTCCTAACAGTATTATAGATTAGACTTATCCCCTATATAGCAATATTTTCTTGAAGACTTCATCTCATGCTAATAAATTTACCACTTATTTTCCTGCCAAATTCTTTTGCCTTTAGGTGTTTCGAATACGTTTGAAGCACTGTTCAATTATATAAGTTGTAAAAACAATTGTTAACATGAAAAATTAATGTTTATAAAATTATGTTGATATACACTGAGTTAAGCTCAAGTTTCTATTTTATTTTATTATTATTATTATTATTATTATTATTATTTTTAGCAAGAGAGACACAGGAACAGACAGGAAGGGCGATAAGAAGCATCAATTCACAGTTGCGGCACTTTAGTTGTTCGTTGGTTGCTTTCTCATATGTGCCCTGATGAGGGAACAGGAGGGCTCCAGCCAAGCCATTGACCCCTTGCTCAAGCCAATGACCCTGGACTTCAATCCACTGGCCTTTCGACTCAGGCCAGCAACCATGTGGTCATATCTATGATCCCACACTCAAGCTGGTGAGCCTTGCTCAAACTGCATTAACCTGTGCTCAAGCCAGCAACTCGGGGTTTCGAACCTGGGTTCTCAGCAACCCAGGTCAATGCTCTATCCACTGCATCACCACCTGGTCAGGAAAACTCAACTTTTTAAAAAAAATTAATAGGCTACTAAACTTTTTTTATGAATACATCTATTTAAAACATGTTAAAGCCCCATTTATTTAAAAAATGTTTTTAATTTTTCAGTTGCAGTTGACCTTAACTATTATATTAGTTTCAGGTGAATAGGATAGTGGTCAGACATTTATATACTTTATGAAGTGATCCTCCCAATAAGTCTAGTATCCACCTGACACTCATATTTAGTTGTTACAATATTATTGACTATATTCTTTTGTTTACTTTAATGTTATTAAGGTAATATTGATCATCTATGTAGGCAGTAGAATTTATTTTTTTATTTCAATCATTTTATTTTTTTAATTGTCCACTTTTATTGAGATATAATCAACCTATAACATTGTATTTGTTTAAAGAGTACAACATAATAATTTGATATATGTATATGTTGTGAAATGATTACCACAATAAGTTTAGTTAACATCCATCACCTCACATAGTTACAGATCCCCTCAAGAAATAGAGTAATATAACCAAAAGGAGTTGGGGAGGAGGGGTGGAAGGAGGAGAGAGGAGGGGAGAATATCTATGCAAAGGAATCCTCCAATAGCAAGTGGGGTTGGGGGCAGGTCTTTTTTCCCTCCCTCTTCCCCCTTTGCCAGCAGTCTGGCCCTGCAGGGTAAGTGGTTAGTGTGAGGGAAGCAGCAGAGGCAGAGGTATGATGGTGTGAGCAGGGGAACCCCAAAGCAGGTCACAACAAGGGTCACAGCCAGAGAAAAGAATCCCATTCTGAGTGGGGTTCAGGAACACCACACTAACTTGCTCTCATGAGGGAGTATATGCAGAAAGACTCCAGGAACCCAAGAGGGGTTTGGGAAGATGGGAGTTCAGTGAAGCAGGAAGGCGAGTGATTTGAACCATCTCAATCAAAGCTCTCAGAATCCTTAACTAAACCCCTTCCAGATGAACAAAATTGCACCCTGAGATAAACCCCTAGGATCAGAATCCAAAAACAGAGCAGGCATGCTAGGGATGATGGAGACAGAGGGTGTAGTTGTTCATGGATTGCTTTCTCATATGTGCCTTGATGGGGGGGCAGGGGGGACTCCAGCCAGGCCAGTAACTCCTCATAAAGGAGGGACTCAGAGGTGACTCCAGAAGGAGGCCATCATCTTAATGCCTGGCCACAGCCACGAGGTTGGGAAAACTTTCCTGGTACCCTCCCACCCTCCACAAAGGAACTAAGAACACAGGAACACTCATCACATTTTTCCATGAGCAACAAAAGAGGATCATGATGCAGCTCCATGAAAATATATGGAAAAGGAGAAAATGGTTTAAATTATAAATTGAGACAATTACCACATACCAGAAAAATATTATATATGGTCACAAAACAACTGACGATTGTAATCTAATATGTCAAAATGAGATACACAAGAAAATGAGAGAAGCTATGAGGGAACAGCACAACTAAAATATAGAACATTCACAAATGGTACAACTAGAACAGTATGAAGACAGAGCTGACAGAGCTCCCCAGCTGCCAAACAAGGGAGAGAGAGCATAGAAATGGCAGATAAGATCACTGGAGACAAAGGCCACAGACATCTCTGTTTATAACCTGGTTCTCACTTAGAGAATAATAGGGCTTAAGTTCTCCAGCTAATTAAACCTGTGTGGCTCTATATTGGCTTTGCGCCTATCTGCCTTTGCTTATCCCCCACCCTACCCCATGGCATTTGGTACCTTTTCTGCATCATTTCTTAAATTTTTCTTCTTAGTCTCATCTATTCTCCCTGACACTCTCACAGTCATTCTTTATGCCTGTGTCTAATATTATTAATTTTACCTATAGGGCTCATGATGTCCAAACTCTACAAAGAATGAAAAGTCTTAACCTTGACATGTTATCTCCCTTGAAACCTTGTATCTCAACCCCAAGCAATAAGTAATTCAGACTTTGACTACAGAAGTGACAGCTTCTCTTTGCAAACAATCATAGGATAAATGAGAGTGGATGGTGTCAACTTCCTAGCAGATGATGTGACTTTTAAAAATGGGGGTCAAAAAAAGCTCTCTTTCATGTATATTGAGTTGACCTTCACTACACAATAACTGGAATAATTAAAGTGCAGATATCGTGTATAACATATTTAGCTATTTGTGCTGTTATCTCAATGACAGAGAGAGTGATGGCATTGTGAACAAAATATGCCAGGAACTCCAGGGGGAAGCATTCTCTCCCTGAAATCTCCTTTCTGCTCATTGTACAGTCTCCCAACAGCCAGGCTGTCACAGGCAGAACACTATTTCCAAGAGTCACTGGGGAATATATATATATATATGGACACACACACACACACAGTATATAGATAAGCAAACAAGCAATAATGCCATTATCCTTTTAAAGTAATAAACACCTTTGATTCTATAAACCAGATTATACTATCTTAACTCCCTTACCCCTTTCTGGTCTATCCTTTCTCTTTAAAGTTTTATTCTGAAATTTTCCCTTAGTTATGGATATTAAAACTACTCTGATGCGTGGAATCAGTGTGATTTAGTAAGCATATCAATCTAAGCTTACTATCTAAGCCAGGGGTAGTCAACCTTTTTATACCTACCTCCTTTTGTATCTCTGTTAGTAGTAAAATTTTCTAACCACCCTCTGGTTCCACAGTAATGGTAATTTATAAAGTAGGGAGGTAACTTTACTTTATAAAATTTATAAGGCAGAGTTACAGCAAGTTAAAGCATATAATAATAATTACTTACCAAGTACTTTATGTCGGATTTTCACTAGGTTTGGCAGAATAAATCTTTATAAAACAACTTACTATAGTCAAATCTATCTTTATATTTATACTTTGGTTGCTCTGCTACCACCCACCATGAAAGCTGGAACGCCCACTAGTGGGCAGTAGGGACCAGGTTGACTACCACTGATCTAAACCAAGAGTGTCTAAAGCCCTACGGATTTTATTCAAAGATGACAGCATGTCCTCTCTGCCACCAAGTGAGTGAGGGTCTGGCTTGAAGATTAGAGTTAATGAATTAAAGTTATTGATGGTGAGAAAAAAAAATCATAATTCCAGCTGAGAAGATTAAAGACATACAAATGAAGTATTTTGAAAACAACAATGAAATGACATATGTGTTTTAACAATCATGAAAATAGAGTTGATGATGATGAGCTTTCATTCAACTCTGCTCATAAAAATCTAAAGTTCAGGTAACATGGTGCAACACTGACGAAATAAAGTGGCATTTCTGCTCACCTTGCGAAAGCCGAGCAAGATGCTCGAGATAACTCTGCGCTCAGGTTGCAATGGCACACGGTGCCGATGGAACAGATGAGCAAGGAGAAGCCCACCAGCTTTAATTTAGGGGAATAAATTATTTTGAGAATAGCACCACCATCCAAACCAGGCAATGGCTCAGTAAGTTGGAGGAGGGGGACAAGTGCAATGAGGATGATTTTATATAGTTCATTCTTTTTCATATAAACAAATTCTGATATGTGAGAATGTCAGTGCTGACAGGCTGTTTCTATAGTAATGCCCTAATAGCTTGGAGACCTCCTGGGGAAAGTATTTCTCTCTCAGCTCTATCTGGTGGTATGTGAAACCAATCACACCCAGAATAAAACCCTGAGAACCACACAAAATGTAAGCGCAGAGCAAAGAATTGTGTTATACGACTACCTCCGAATATAAGGAAGAACTAGAAAACAGCCTGTCTTGTTGCAGCAAATTCTGTCCACTGGTTTGAGCGGAGGATGGGGGGGGGGGGGGGAACCTCACCTCCCTTTCTTTTTCTGTTCTTAGTGAATCTGAGAAAAGGACAAATACTCCCAACAAGAACAGAGAAGAGAAAGCTGTTGTAATGGGTGAATAATTATTCACCAAAGGCTCTTTTTCCGTCTCTAAGCTTCCCCTTCTGGGTTAGGGCTTGGAGTGTTTTTGTTTATTCAGAGCTCTTTTCATAAAATTTAATAATTATTTTACAGAGAATAGCTTCTAAGTCTAATATAGTTTAATAGAAACATGATTAATATATATAATAACCCCCATTGTCACTTAAATGAACTGAAGTCCATCTTGGCTCCTTCAGTTTAATTAAATCAGAACACTGCCAGCAACAGAACTTTTCCTGAATTAAGTATGGTGAGGGTAATGACTCTGCTCCCCTGCCATTGTCGCCGGTGGAATGCAAGGGGAGGCCCCTCTACCAAAAGATGGTTTCTTTTGTGTTTAAATTTAATTAAAACCAATTCCTATTTCCAACTCCTCTGAAACACCCAGAATTTCCAGAATAATCTTTACTGTTTTGAACTCAAGAGGAAGTCTAGAGATAGTGCAGCATTCATGGGGAAGTTGGGACATTGTTTTCTTTTAAATCGGAATGATGAATTTCCTGCTTTTCCAATAATCTGGTGAGTGAGATGATGTCTAGTACAGACTGCCCAGAACGTGTGAGTCCTGAATATAAGTGATCTAGTCAATACTCGGTATAAATGGAAGCCTGGCATCTGATGGTAAACTGAAGCATTATAGAAAAATTGCAAAAAAAAAAATCCATTGCTAATTAGTTTTAAAATGCAAACATGGTCATTATTAATGGCAGGAAAATCTTTGTTCTGTCTGGGAGAGGGCAGAGGAAGAAATGAAGGGACGACGTTAGCCAACACACTGCACATTTTTTTTTGTCCTAAACAGAATACACTTGAATATATTAACAGCATGGGAGCAAGCTAACAATGTCATTATCCACAGGAGTGTAGAAAGTGTGTGAAAACTGTCCAAGTCACTGAGGAAATGCAGGTTAGCACAAGATTACAAATCACCCTTGCCTTCCCAACAGCCAGATTCTTGGCATCTCTGTTCTATTATCAAGGCCTAGAAATACAGCACTGATATCCAGTGCAACTTATAAAAACGGGCTCAAATAAGACTCACAGGAAACAGTTCATGGTAACACTGTTTAGCCTGTCACCAAGGAGAAAATCCAGCCAGCACCACCTTGCAGGTAAACCAGGAGACAAGAAACTCAAACAAAACAGATCTTATAAAATCCCTAAATGAAAGCTTATATTCCTTTCTTTAGGAAAGGCAAAGAAATAAGCTATTGACTTTTTAAAATCCCTAACTTAGCCAGCATCCAAAGTGCAGTACAATACAGGATATTTTTCCTACCACCGTTTGCTCAAAAGCAGATTTCCATAAAATCAATTAATCTTGGAGTAGAAGGGACCTTGGAGGTCATGAAGCCCAGCCTTCCACTCAACCCTCCCACATCCAGGAAATCCTCTAGCCTGTGTTACAAAACCTACGCTAGGAGCTTACCCCTGTCTAAGGCAGCTCCTTCCACTGATCAGGAGCAAGTTATTAGAATGTTGTAATATTAGGCTGAGATCAGCTTCCTGATAATTTCCACCCACTGGTCCCAGTTCTGTCCTCAAAAGCATTTCAGAGCTTAACGTCTCCTCATCACCATGACAACTCTTCAAATATTGGAAGGCGATGATGAGAGCTTTCTGCACCCAGCCTGTACAATCCCAGTTTCCAGACCTCTTCATTTAGAGATAGACCCCCTCATTCCCCTAGAATGCTGTCAGAAACTATCTCCTACTAGGTGAATGTCCATGGTAAAATATACTGACTAGAACACAATACAGTGTTACATATCATATGATACAGTGTTACATTTTGGCCTTCTCTGGGAAGACACATTTTCCTACAGGAGAATAAAAATTGTGATCACTCTCCCTAGTAATGCCCGCTATCAGAAATATAGGTGGTTGTACTCAACCCTGACATACCAAGAACAGAAGTTTTTCACAGCAAACATTACAGTATAAGAGTGACTTCAGTTTAGTTCAATAAGTGTTTTCAAGCACTTATGATTAAAAAGGCTTGATACTAAGAGATAGGGAAGATGCAAGGTGTTTACATCTATTAGGAACAATGAACTATAATACAAATGAACTGTAAAACAATACTAAAAGAGATAAATATCCTAAAAGATATATAAAAGAAACCACTTTCTCAGAGGCCTGGAAAGGATGCATGGAAGAAAAAGGAGGAAATTGGAAGAAAAGGTGGGATTCTAATAAGCAGAGAAATGGGTTGGGGGAGTGAGGGACACCAAGATAAAAAAGAGAACTGAAAAATGGATTAAAGAAAAGAGGAAAATATCAGCCCAGTCAGACAGAAGTGCGCAAGGCCAGAGAGGACTAGAATAGCATAAAGCTCCGAAGTCCAACTGAGGAAGTTGAATATTTTTAAGCAAATGTTTACCAATTATGCTAATTACATAAATTTAATAAGTGACCTAGTCCTGGTTGATAGCTGATGACTTTTATTTTTATATTCTCAACATAGTCAAACAGAATTTGGCTACACCAAATTGAGAGTAATAGTATCTATGAATATTTTCACAAACCGCTCACATATTTTTCATACAATTCATATTCCAGGCACTGTATTAAGTACTATAAGTGAATAAATACATTTAATAGTTATAATGTTCATATGAAGTAACTATTACTTTTCCCTTTATAAAAGGAACTGAGGCACAGAGAGATTAAGAAACTTGCCCAAGATCACACAGCTCTTAGGTGGTCAAGTTCAGATAGGAAGCTAGGTTCTGGTTCTATTTGCTGCCTCACATTAAACATGCAGCTATTTATTCCAACAACTGGTTTATAACCTTACTAATTTAGGCTTTTTAAAAGTTCTTTTGACCTCACAGGATGAGCTAACACAACCTTTTTTGTTTATGTCTATCTGCTCTTCTTCCGGAACTCTTACGCCATTGTAGCTACTGATTAAGAGGCTCATTTAGCGTGCTGACTCCCAAGACTTCTGAATCATCATAGAAAACAAGTCATTCCTCCATGGCTAACCAAAGGAAAACTTGCCTGAGGTAAAAATATATCTATAGATCATACACAATTCCCCTCCTACCTCCTCTAAAACAGCTTCCTTAATTAAGGGTAGACTAATCTCTCAGCTGTCACCCCCTCCCTGCATCCAGGATGGCTCTCAGCTGAGCAACTCCAGACAGATAAAAATGTAACCTGCTGTTAAAATCCCTGAGAAAGAAAATTCCACAGCCACCCCCAAGGTAACAAATCCCCCCTGCCTGACCACTTACAGCCCTGCCTATTCATCAAATGAGAAAGTTTATTTACATACTTCCAATGAAAAGACTTGCTCCTGATTCCCTTAGGAGCTCTCAGGTCCCAGAAAACCTGCTTTGTTCTGTGGCAGCTGGTGCCAGTTCAGATCCTAGTATCACTTAATTGGGGCGTGACTCGTTCTCTGGTCCTGATTTCTCTACCACCAAGTAAACCAAGGGAACTTGCTGGTTAGCAGATTGAGTAGTGAGCAGCAGAAAATTAGGGAAGTCCATCCTTGCCTCGCTGCTTTTATCACTGAACAAAGAGCTGGGCCAATGTGCAGATGCAACATCCACCAACTTGGGGAGGCTTGGCCTCTCTCGGTAAATTCTACACCTTCCTCATCGTGTCGGGGAGCCTTTGGTTCTGATCGTCTGACCCATCTTTGGGGGTGCGGGGAGGGGCTCCCTACTCTTTTAGTTCTCAGAAATTTTTGGGCTAGGCCTGGGTCAGAGAGCCCTGAAATCTGAATTTTTAATATGCTTCAGTATTTTAGTACTGAACACTCTTGCAGAGATTTTTCAGGCGATAGCTAGAGCCTCCATTTCCTCCCAGTCAGTAAGGATAGGAGCATAGAACATAGTTACCCTTTCCTTTACATTATACTTTTCCATCCTAGTATTGATGATCTGGGAGGTAACCATCCCAACACTGATGACTCCACCCAGAACATGAGAGCCTCAAATCACCGACCTCTCCTGACTCCAACAAACCCCTGGCTGTTTGTCAATTTATGACATAAAAGGAGGCTTTCACTCCCCTATAACTCATTTATTAATGTAACAAACATTTATCAAGCATCTATCAAACCTGTCCCAGGTACAAAGAAAAGCCAGTCACTGCCCACTTCTTCCAGGTGCTCAGAGTCTAGTGGGACTGACTGATTATGAACCAACCTACTAATTGAGAGCATTGTGAGTCCTATGTCTACAGTGTATTAATATGCTACAGTAATGCACAGCCAGAAGCAAAAAAGTGCCTGCAGAAGTGGGAAGGTGTGGAATTTAAGCTGAAGATTAAGAATGGATAAGATTATGCCTGGGTCTGACCTGTGGTGGCGCGGTGGATAAAGCATTGACTTGGAATGCTGAGGTTGCCGGTTCAAAACCCTGGGCTTGCCCGGTCTAGGCACAACAAGCAATCAATGAACAACTAAAGTAGAAGCAACTATGACTTGATACTTCTTGTTCTCCCCTCTCCTCTCTCTGTAAAATCAATAAATAAAATTTAAAAAAAATTTTAAAAAAAGAGTATGCCTGGAAGAGAAGAGGAATAGAATAGTTTTGCCAAAGAAAGCACTTTGAAGAAGACACTAATATTAAAATACGTATAAGCTATATTCAGAGAAGAAAGGTAGGTGTACTGTGGTGGGTAAGGTTGAGGGGAGGAGGAAGAGAGGGCCAGAGAGAGTAACTTGAAGTACAGTTAGTGACTAAACTGTGAAGGTCATGCCAAGAAATTTAGTTTCAGTCAGTGTGGTCGGGGGCGGGGGGGGGGGGGGGGAATCCGTAAAAGCCAGGAGTTTTCCTGTGTTTTAGAAAAATCCCTCCAGTATGGAGAAGGGTACGAAAGACATAAGTTAATTAGAAAACCATTCTAATAATCCAGATGCTTCTTCTCCTCTGTTCTCCCCTCCTACAAATGGGACCGAGATTGCGGGGACGGCATGACAGCTGCTGTCAGAGACTAGAAGGCATGTTTTGAGTGAAGGGGATCAGTTCCCTTCTCTAAAGTCATTGAGAGTAGGACAGGGCTCTGTGGGGGAGTGAGGTTTTACCTTGAGAGAAGGGATGGGTAAGGTTTGTCACCGAGGATAAAAAGTGCTTACACATGGTGCCATGCTATAGCACTGGAAAGATGGTGGTTCTATTTCATATTCCCCCTGCAGTCCATTTAGAATCACATATCACACTAAGGACATACAAAAGGACACCTACTATGCTCCTACTACTGTGTGTGAGAAATTCATTACATTTTTAAAGTTTTTGGTTAAGGGACAACATGATGATTTGTGGCTAATATAAAGTACTGCTGAGTGCTACCAAAGTAGTTTGTAAGCAAGAAGGAGCCAGCAAAGCAAATATTTACTCACTGCTTTTATATGCCAGGGCAAAGCCACAGCAAAGATCAGCTTTTATTTTGAAGGCTCTATTTCTAGCTTGCCAGAACAGCTACTATTATTCATCACCTGCTTGGTGCCAGACTTTACACTGGCTGCCTTGTTATATAATCTTATTCCACACGAACACCATACAAAGTAGGTATTATTTCTATTATATAGATACTGAGATGGAAATACAGAGGATAAATAACATATCTAAGGTCACGGAGCTGGAGGGTGACAGAGACGGAACTGAATCCCAAAGCCATCCACCTCCCAAGCCCCACGACGTGCCCGGAAGCTGCCACCCTGGGCCAGACGGGGCCAGCTCTGACCCAGAACCCTGAGGCTGATGTCAAGGCTGGCAAAACAGCAGTGCGGGCTGTGGCTCCGGCAGCAATATTTTTAATTCACTTCTTCTAAGTGCAGATGCATTCATGTCAGTGTTTTTCCAACCAGCTTTTAGGCTGGAAACAGGAAGGGGTCACACACCGCAGGAGGCCGAAGTGACTAACCTTCCATCTGCCTCTAGAGCCTCCTTTTTTGGGGGAATAATCCAGGTCACCATCCCCCACAGTGTGTTTGGGGAAACATGAGGCTCCTGCGAGGTAACTTTTTTAAAAAGTTAAAACTTCCTTTAGTTTTGTGTAATTCAATAGTTCAGAAACTCACTTGACCATTCAGTCTTTTTTTCATACAATACCTAGCACCCTGCAGAACTGGCAGTTCTCAGAGGTTCAGGAGAAGCACCCCCACTCCCACCCCCTCACCTCCCACAGAGATTCAGGAGAAGCACCCCCACTCCCACCCCCTCACCTCCCACAGAGATTCAGGAGAAGCTCCCCCACTCCAACCCCCTCACCTCCCACAGAGATTCAGGAGAAGCACCCCCACTCCCACCCCTCACCTCCCACAATCTCAATATCAAGGTGTGGATTAGCCTCTCAGGTAATGATTCAACCAGAACCATTTGCAGGTGGGGTAGATGCGAAGAAATAGAAAGATGCCACATATGAACTGAACGGTGAAGTATTAGTCTTTTGAGCTTCAGTTTCCTCACCTATGAAATGGAGAAAACGTAGGTTGCCATGGAGATTAATGAAATGATGCTCTGAATGGCTTTAATATAACTGCCTGACACATAATAAGACTCAAGGAATGTTAGCTATTACTTTTTAAAATCAAATTAAGTGCTGGAGGTGAAATGACAAAAGACTTGTGGAAATACTTTATAAACTTAATAATAGGATATAAATGTCAATTATTAGTTGTTGTGGTTATTATCAGACAGACCCTAACCTCTATAAAATGCTGATGATATTCAGTTAAGTCCTCTGAGACCACAGAAAATACCAGCTGAAGATTGATCACTCAACTTCTTAAGGCATCTTCACTCAGGTAGCCCTCATCTGCAAGGGAAAGAAAAAAATTCCTCCTTTCCACCCCTTCTATGAGTGTAAGTTACTTTCCAAGAGGCCACTCACTGTCTTTTGGAGTGAGAAGCAAGGCAGAGAAAGCACTTGGATAGGGGTCACTGCCACCCATAAAGTGTAAGAGAACAGAGAACATCTAAGCAGATTATAAGGAAGTTTTAATAAAGTAATCTAGAAGGATCTTTAGAATTTTTTGTTCGGGTGGTCAATTCTAGCTAACTGATCATATACTAGAATTTCCAATGTCATGGGAAAAGCAGAGGGGCTGGAAAGTGATCGCCGTGGGACCGCTCACGGAGTGCCCGGCATGCCGCTCCTGGACGCACTGACACGCCGTGTCTCCTCTCCCACCAGTCTCTGACGGACAGGTTTCCCGTGCCAGCAGGAGCTTTCTGAACGCTTCCTTTCCCACATATCTTGGTTATTCGTGTGGGCTTAGGATGGAGGTGACACGCTTGCGTGCAAGCTGGGGCCCAGCGGGGCGGAATCCAGAAGACTGGAAGACTTCAGGATCCTTCCCACAGAAACTAACTGCCTTCAGAGGTGCCCAGAATGTTCTGGAAGAAACTGAGCTAACACACGTGTGGACTGTGGGCACGTGACATGTGAGCATCATCCAGCACCCAGACACTCTCCCCAGACCTCTCTCAGGATTCTGTGTCAGGCATGAACACGGAACAAGAGCCTCTGCTCTGGTCCTGCTCCTAGATCCCGTCTCCCTTCTCCTGTGCTCTCTGATCTCCTCCACCTTCCTCACTCTCTTTCTCCTTTCCACTTTAGAAAGCAGTTTCATAGTTGCCTCTGCTATGTGAGCTTGGGAGCTCGGCACTCGCTCTGTGCCCTTGGGCAAGGTTGGCTAACTTCTCTGAGAATTATAAAGTTCAGGCAAGAACATGTGTACCACAAAGGCGTGTTGGGGAGATTAAATGAGCTAATGTGTGAGAGCATTTGCCACTGCCACTGGCATGGAGAAAGTATTCATTAAATAGCAGCTATTAGTATTGGCTTCTCTGAGTTAGGAGTCGTTTACATAAGAGGAAACTAAAAAATAAAGGGAGAATGGGATTGCCCGAGGCCATTCAACTAATGAGAACGAGAAGTAGATCCTGAACTTGGGACACTTAACTCCCAGGACACTTCACTACACTGCCCGGTGGCCCTTTTTGTCTTTCATTTTTCTTACTTCTCCTCTACACAACCCAAGACATGTATTTCTCAGTAACACAAAGTGATTTTGCTATGAGAATTGCTTTATTTTCTGGCTCTGGTGGTATAGAACTGACATGATTCTCACCATTCTACAGAGGCCAGAAAATTATGGTCCGACTTGGTCAATTCATAGCTTAAACTATACAAGAATATATGTACATATGTATGCATACACATCTGTATGTGTATATTTGCATGTTAAACTGTAATTATTTTGTCTAAGAAAAATTGTAGATAGGTTAAGAAAGGAAAATCTGTAGTGACACTCAGGGGACAGTGAAGAACAAAACAGAGGCCATCTAACAAGGTGAGAGGAGAGAGAGCAAAGTCAGCGCCGTGTGATTCCTGCTTCGCCCCAGCACTGCAGATTCAGTGTTTCCATTCCTTCAAAGACATGTTTGCAGTAGCTCTTCTTACCCTTAACAAGCCAGCCTGTTCTCAGTATTTCATAAATTCAAAATGAGAATACAAATTTTTGAAAAAAGCAAGAACACACACTAATACTGAAAATGCTGAGAAAGCATCATAAGTTGGTACAATATGTTTGATGTATAAGAAAAGAACTTTTTCTGGCTACAGTCTGCATAGTTATCTTAGAACTTGAGAAAACACACATAAACTATGAAGGCATCAAATATAATCATGCTGAGAAATCAGAAAACTTCACTAGAACCTGAATAAACGCATAAATAAAACCTACCTTTTATCACCACCTGCATTGCAAACTAGATGGGAAATATATTTCAAGTTAAAATCAATAGCTTTTGAAAATGCATTTTATATATTAATATCAGACCCATTTGAAAACCTCAAAATGGAGATGTTTAGGCGAGGGTTGTAAGTTGTTTTGTATAGAGGCTCTGAATAGGAACATAGAACACAGACAGAGGTCAGTGCCCTGAGGCAGAAGCCACAGTGGCTTCACTGATGGAATGAACTGAAGGCAGTACTTGCTGAACACAGTACACAATAGGGATAGAATTAGCAATTCTGGTTAATCAATAGGGTAGATACAAAAGTGAGCTATTTCCCTTGCTCTTTTGTCTGCTCTAAAGAAGTTTCCCTTCCTGACTTCCTGACTCTCATCTCTGCTTCTAGTTGTGTGTATCAATAAGTACTCATAGGAACTGGGGGTAGGGGCCCTCTCATGAAACCGGTATAGGGGATTGTGAGGCAGTCTCCCCTAGGTCCCTCAGTGCACTCCATCTGGTCTCTGAGTAGTCACTGTCTCTGTGACAAGTGGTGCCCAACGTGGGGTACAAGAATGAAATGACCTCTCAAAGCCTGGCAAAGGGAAAGGATGTCCAACACATCCTGGTAAGTGGGACACAGATGATGGAGGAATAGCCTCTGAACATCTGCAGCGAGGTCTTCACTGGGATCAGACCAGGAGATTCCCCTCCATTTCCCGTCTTCTCCTTCATTTTCCCTTTAGCATGTAAAATTCCCTATTCCCTGAGCAGTACAGCCATAAGCTCCAACTCCATAGTCTCCTCCACAATGCAAGATGTAAGGTCACCAATAGGCAACTCACAAAGCTGCTTATTGTAGTGCGTCAACAGTGTCCTTGGTATCTGAAAGAAGGGAGCCTAGATATTGAAGATTGAGAGCGAATAGGGTGCTGGATGCACAACTCATTAGGACCGGTGACTGTACAACATGAAATAACATCTAATAACATGAAATGATTATCTATTGGCTCTATGCTCGATTCAGGGCATAAATCACCAGGTTCCCCCTCCTGATGAACCCCAACCTCACTGGCCACCTCCCCTAACCCCCGCTTTAGATACAATTCTCTCATCCCACCTCCATATGAAAGTAAGGTTGAAAAGTGTCTAAGGGAAGGCTTAGGAAAAGATGGAGAATTTGTTTAGGCTTACACCGTCTTAAGAACGTCAGGGCAGCCTGCGTGATGTGAGAGTCTTCCTTTCCCGGTCTTTACAGAATTCAGGAGAAGTATTACCACACATGGAATATAAAGCACATTCAGCAAGGGAATTGTTGAGGCAATTGGCACAGGATATGAAATGGCCCCATGGGACTAGAAGGGGTTGGTGAAAGCAGTAACCACCACTGCTCCATACAGTGTCTGGCTACAGGAATACCAGGATGCCACTCAGCAGTTGGCCAGGCAAAATTTAGGAGTTGGTATTACAATTGGAATGGACATGTTACTTGGGACTGGTGCCTATGAAACTCCCCAGACTCAATGCCAAATGAACAGAGTTATATTTCTTATGATTTACCAAGCTGCTTACAAGGCATGGGGTAAAATTCTGGACACCAGAATCCCCATGGGTTCATTTACTACCATTCAGACAAGGGTCAAATAATCCTTACATAGATTGTGTTAACCATCTACAAAATGTCTGGAGATGGCTCTCCAGACAAATAGACAAAACTCAAGCGGCAGATGTCCTCACACTCCAACTCGTATATGAAAATGCCAGTACAGATTGTCAGAAAGACTTACCCCTTTATGAGGACAAAATCCTTACGTCCACCAGATGATTGCCACCTGTCAAAGTGTAGGTACAGAATTACATCAAGCCTAGGTACTTACTGCCACAGTGTAGCCACAAACTTTATTATAACTGTGGGAAGGAAGGACATTTTCAGAAAGATTGAAGGCAGAGCCTAATGGCAGCTATGTGGCTTGGCTCTTGTGTGTGCCCTGAGGGGTCAATTAAAACTCAATCTGAAAATTTCTTGTAAAATTCCAGCAAAGCAGACTATAAAAAGCCAATATGATCAATTGCTATTCTTGTTATGTTTATGCAAATTACCAGGCCAAGTTAAAACTGGACTTAATAATAATCTGTAACTAGGTTAATCTTAATTTGGCTCTTTAAAAAAAACAACTAAGGATAATTTAAGGAAGGAAAATTATATTTCAATAAAATCCATTAATACAAAGTTATGAATCTCAGAAACTAGACTGGATCCTGAATTTTTCTGATTTTCTTTAATGTTTTCGATAAAAGATTCCCGTTATCTGTTATATCTTTTGAAAGTATAAGTTATTTGCCAATGAAAGAACCTGTATCTAATGGTCATGAAATATGTTCATAAAAGTATCCATCTAACATTTGCTAATTACTAACTTAGTCCTCACTGAGAGTTAAGGTTTGTGGAAATTGAGACTTCGGATTAATTGGAAAGAAATTGTATGGTTTTAATGATAGAGGGTATAAGGTATGGTGGTACTTTTGAAAGGAAAAGAGAAAAGGTAAGTTGTTCTGTAAGCTGGTTATTTTGAATGAAGAAGGCTTGTGTAAGTTGCAGAAGGTTTGTGCAGATTGTATAGAGGGTTTGTGCAGAGGCAAGAAACAAAAGGAAAAGGAACTGAGAAAGTGAACAAAGGTGATAAAAGGAGAGGAAGGAAGGACTTTAGAAGAAGGATTGTCCTGGAAGGAAAGCAAAAAGGAACCTTGGGACATTCCTGGGGGCCTCAGGAGCTTGAGGGATTGACCCAAATTTACAAGTATTGCAGAAAGAGCCCAATAGCCTTTATAAGCGCCAACTGCAAAAACAAAAAAGGGGAGCCAGGAGGAGAGACTCACTCCACAAGAGAAAGTGTATAAGGCTCTTTTTACTCAATTTTTTTAACATCTCCTGATCTGGACTTAATTTTGTACCTGCTGAGCAATGGGCTAAGCCTCTCATGTTGTACCGGGATGTATTAGCTGGCCCTGAGTGGCAGACTCCAATCAAATTGCTAACCTGGGGATGACGGTATGCTGTTTTGTCATCAACAGTCCTTTTTGGATACCAGCAAGGAATGTAAAGCCTTATTATGAGCTGGCATCAGCCCCAAAGAAGCAACCAAGTTCCAGAGATTTAGAAGCTAATAGTGATTCCACCTCTGGCAATGAACCCCCAAAAGAGGAGACCTAACATACTCCCAAGCTCTCAGGAAGTGCCTGACATCACCTGGGATGCTCTGAAGTGTCTAACTGGGTGCACTAAATAAATTTTGCAAAATACAGCATGCCTGTGGCCCCTGAAAACCTGTTTCTCTCTATGCTTGCACTCCACCTTCCACTGCAACTACCGCCACCTATAGAAAAATGTCCTCCCAAGCCTATTAAAGATTTGAACCATTACTGGACAGCTCAAACAAAAAAGGAGGAGGTATAGAAGCCCTGAATAGAAACAAAGAACAGGGACAGAGGTCAGTGCCCTGAGGCAAAGTCCACAGTGGCATCACTGACAAAGTACTGAACGCAGTACCATGCTGAACACAGCACACAATAGGGATGGAATTAGCAATTCTGGCTAATCAATAGGCAGGGTAGATATCTCTAAAGTGAGCTACTTCCTCACCCTTTTGTCTGCTCTAAAGAAATCCCCCTTCCTGACTCACTTATCCTCATCTCTGCTTCTATTTGTGTGTATCAATAAACATCCGTAGGAACTGGGGGTCGGAGCTGTCTTATGAAACCCATCCAGGGGATTGTGAGGTGGTCTCCCCTATGTCCCTCAGTGCATTTCATCTGGTCTCCAAATAGTTATTGTCTCCGTGACAGTTTTAAAACTGGAAACATTGGAGTTTGTGCTGCCTGTCACCATTTCAGCCAAACAAGTAGAGACCAGGATTGAATCTTTTATAGGTGATTTATTCAGATGGGCAGTGAACTAAGGAGGTGGGCATTATGTTACCAGAGCTGTCTCATCCCCCTACCCCAAGCCAACCTTTTATAAGTGGAAGAAAAAGGGTAGGTAAGGAAGGGTTTTAGAATTTCAAGGGAGAGTTAATCAGATCATAGTCAAAGTTAATTGGATCATAGTCAGCAGTTGTTCAGTCCTTGCAGCACAAAAGGCTTTCTTGCTGACCCCTTGGGCAAAATAATGGTCTACTTGCAGATCTTGTTAACTCATGCAGGCTGCTCAGGCACCTCAGCTCCTGGAACAAAGCCTCTACCTGCACTAACCATTAAACCCACTGACCATAACCAAAGCCATCATTACACAAGCTAAAATTTTGACTTGAGTTCCCCCTATCAGTTTTGTTCAGGCCCTATGAGTTCTCAAACCTGTGTGTCTTTAAACTCTGAATTTTCAAAGTTTCCCAGGTCTTAGTGGCTTATTTTTTACTGTAAAGATAAGAAGGTCTGAGAAATGCAAAGACACAATGGAATCACTGATAAATGAGTCATTTCACCCAAAGTAGAATTTTATTTCCTATAATAATATACTTTTTTAAAAAAAATAAGACTTATTTTTTTAAGAAGTTTCAGGTTGACAGTAAAACTGAAGGGAAAATGAGGTTAAGATAGTAAGAAGCTAGGAAAATTCCTTGGCCAGTAGAATGGGGAAACTGAGAGAGCCGAACAAACTAGCCATGAAATGTACAGCCAGATACAAAATGATACCTCCCTAGAGATAGCAGCTAGGCCTCCATTGTATTCTAGCTCCAGGCCCAGAAAAGCAATAAAACAAGATGGGCATGCCAAGACCAGCTACAGTAACTAATGGCCCCCTGCCTTGGTATCAGGCAGGATAGTCAGCTCCTAGAGCAGGAGATGGGAGAGGAAAATATAAAGGGTTTCTCACCCTGTATATGCAGGAGTCAGCAGTCCTGAGACTGGACAGAACAAGAGAACTAGATATCCCAACAATTACAAGAACAACTACAATGACGCAAAGGGGAAGCCTTGAGACCCTGTGTGCTGATTCTGACATCCAGAGATGGGAGCCTTGAAACCCTGTCTGTTCGCCCCAATATCAGGAAGGGGGAGTCTTCCCTAAAACCCCAACAGGTGGCACGCTCAGACTAGCTGAGTTGCCTGCTTGTGTTTCATGCCAAGTGTATCTGTCTAACAAGCTGCCTGCTTTGCTTGGATGCTGTACCCTGTCTCTCACTAAATGCTTTCTTGAGAGGGTGACAAGAACCAAAGAAGGGAGAGCCCCTTGGACTCAGGTCTTTTCCGGTGACAAAAGTATAGACAGTTTCCCTAGACCCTCCTACATGCATAGCCTTCCCCCAGAGTGGTACAGTTGTTACAATTCATGAACCTACATTGACACATCATTTACATTATGGTTCACTCTTGTCCTTGTACATTGGACAAATGCGAAATGACAAGAACCCATCATTATGGTATCATATAAAGTATTTTCACTACCGTAAAAATCCTCAATGCTCTGCCTATTGTTCCCTCCCCCTCTCCCTTTCTCCCCTTATCCCACCATAACCCCTGGTAACCACTGATCTTTTTACTGTCTCCACAGTTTTGCCTTTCCAGAAGGCCACGTAGTCTTAAGACCTAAATTATGTCATAGCACTGAGCTGTGAGGAGGTTCAGTTTAAATGCTGTCTCTACCACTTATGAGCTATGTGACTTTGCACAATAATTTATTTTCCATAAGCCTTTGTTTCCTTAACTATAACATGGAAATAATAATATGTACTTCAAAGGTGTCATGAGGAATGGGAAAGATGACATGCATAAACACTCACAGCATGGGGCTACACACACATTAAGAGTTCCGTAAATGTTGGTTCAATTGGAACATGAATTGTGCCTGAAGCTAGACAGTCCTTAAAGGCAAAAATGTATGTAGCTTCCAACTCCCTTGGTGCCTTCACCCTACCCCAACCAAAACCCCAGAGTAGTATTCAGAGAATAGTGGGCTTTTAATCCATCTGAGTGATCTTTCTTTCAGAAGATTTAAAAATTCACCTTGGATATAATATCATTCTTAGATAGTAAAAAATCATGTTATCTTTGAAAGCATCAGTTTCTAAACATAAGGTGATTTCATTTATTTTGCTTTAAGGAGGGCAATATTTATTAAACTGAATTTTTATGTGGAAGCACAATCTCTGTAAAACCAGTATATCTGTATACGTGATGGTGAAGGTGTGTGGTTTGGAACCTGACAGGGTCTAGCCTCCAGTCAGCTTGCCTTCTCTCAAATGATCAACCTCCTTCACATCCCCCACAGACCCACACAGTAACTCCCAGAAGCCCTAGGATAGTTTGAAAACTTCTGTTCTAAATCAGCCTTCCGAAGCCGGAATAGAAAAGCTGCCAGGAGTATTCTGCTGTAGCACTCATGGCTGTGATCCTGTTCTTTGATTAGCCAAATGAAAATATATGTATGTAATCCTGGGGAAAAAAACCAGGATGTCAAATAGCAGGTGGGTCACCATCTATTGAGAAGTCCCCTTATTTCATTTTAAATTCTTGTGCGATCTTTAAAACTATTTGGTGTCAAGTAATTTGAAAAAGCTCAAGTTTTACGGTCATTTTTTTAAATGACCCTGTAAAAGTGTTAGTGAGAAAGGAATTGAGCAGGATAGAAAATTCGAAGGAACCAAAAATATCCTGCTACTGGCATGGGGACAAGAGAGAAAGCAAATACAAGCACGTAAACAAACAAACAAACAAAAAAAGAGTAGAGAAAAATAGCATTTCAAAACTGTAATGTTTAATGAAATTTCAAGATATAGTTCAACTTGTTAGACCATATTTAGTATCAGTTTGACAATGAGTGAAAAAAAATATGAAAGTCTCATAGGGTATTTCAGATTTGGACATAAGAGAGCAAAACAACAAGATTCAATATTCTGCAGGTTTAAATTGCCTAATGGTTAGCATTCTTTAAAAAAAGAAAAGAAAAAACTATAAAGAGAGATGCAATCCATTTGGGTTTAAATTGAACAAAGGAGACACAGTGGCATGAGGGTATTATAGCAGAGGCCTCGCCGTGGTGTCAAATAGACTTCAATTTCCCAAGCGGAAGGAATACAGAAAGTACTGTGCTTTACTTTGGGGGCTATTTATACACCATAGTAATTACAGATGTGAAAGCAATGCCTTTTGCAAGGAAGTTCTGGTTAAAACCAGAGTTTTAAGGATCTGGATAATAAATTTCCAGTACTATTTGAATTTCTCTGCAGACTGACTATCAGCTATTCTCTTTATTTACAGGAATATGCTCCATGAATTAAATCTGAGGTTGTTGCATTGCAGGGAGGAGAAAGACCCTCTTTGTTTGGTTGGAAGCAGCAGAAGAACATCTGTCCTAATCCTCCGTAAGCCCAAAGATCTTCCCTAGCACCACACTCAGTTAAACCATTTTAACTACTGAGTGAAAGTGACTACACAGCACTTTGAAAGTTAAGCTCTTATTTTAAATAATACATATTACTGTTTTCACTCACGAATTCATATCCATGCAAACCCTATTTATAAAAGGCAAGAAGTAATTAATAATAAATAAGCTACATTATTTCCTACATAGAGTATAATGCATTAATATAGCTTGCTTCATTCTCTTGAAAAATGGGTGTTTTCAAATCAGTAAGTGGCTTCTAATTTAATATAAATACATTCAGACCAGACTCTATGTATTACACTCTGCTCTTTTTTGCCCTTTTCCATCTTAAAGCTTATACCAAAGAGGTTTATTTAGTCCTAGACTTTGCACATGTTCTTGCAGAGACACAAGAAACACTTCCTGAGAGAATCAGGTTTTCCTCGCTGTGAACTGTATAGAAACCGAAGGTGTGGGGTTGCGAGGCATGAGCAGGAAGGGTGGCCTGGAGGCCGAACCTGCCGCTCAGCCCTGTGGCCGGAAGATCTCAAGGGGGCCAATATTCTGGTCTGAAAGGGCGGCTGAGTTTCATAAATATCCGTGCTGCTGTGTGATTAGCCACAGAAAGAAGAAACTGTGAGTTATTGAAATGCAAGCAAATTGAAACAAATTAATGAAAACCCAGAAAAAATAAAACTGTGACTCGGCAGTACTCAGGGATAGAATGAGATTTCACCGCCAATAGCCACAGATGACACGCTGAGGCTAACCCGAGAGTTTAGGAATTCATCACAGGACTTGGATCCAAGATGAAAATGCAAGCACATACATCACCCTAGCCTCCCATCTATTGACATGGTAGAAAAGACTGTTTTTTAATGACCCTGTAACAGTGTTGGCGAGAAAGGAATTGAGCAGGACAGAAAATTCGAAGGAACCAAAAATATTCTGCTACTGGCATGGGGACAAGAGAGAAAGCAAATACAAGCACATAAACAAACAAACATAAAAGAGTAGAGAAAAACAGCATTTCAAAACTGTAATGTGTAATGAAATTTCAAGATACAGTTCAACTAGTAGGAATGGGATCTAGAGCACTTATCACTGTAACTGATAAAGAACTGAATGCGGAGTCTCTGAGCCCCATGGTTCCTGGGACTTTCTGGAGTTGCAATGCCTAGCATTTACTGGGGACTTACAAAAAGCCAGGTACTCAGAGAATCATCATATGCTTTGAAGTAGATATAATTATCATCATTATTTATTAAATAAAAAACTGAGGCACAGAGAGCTTACTTGAGCAACTGACTTATGATCACATGGCTAATAAGCAACAGAGCAGAAATTCAAACCTAGAAACAGTTTGGCTCAAGAAAGCATGTTCCTAATAGCCGAGTTATGCCATACTGCCATAGTGGGCCAGCTAAACGCTGCTCCTTTGTGAAATTGGGGGGTGTCCGTCCGATGCAGGATGGCAGAGAGTACAAAGCCTTACCTTCCTGCAACATCCTCAGAAATAATCGCAACAAAAAATATTTTAGTATACATTCCTATGGTGAAAAGCAAGAAATGCCTGCACAGAATCAGAAGCTTTGAAGATTCCTGAAAGACCAAAGTTAAAGGGTATGAAGGAAGGAAATCACAAACCAAAGCACAGGTAAAAAGAAAAGGGCTCCTTATAAAAAATAAAAAAAAAGGTGAGGCCAAAAGTGCCAGAAGCCCGGATGGATGTGGACAGAAGTGAGCCCTGGGGCAGCTAAAAGACAAGTGCCCCACTCTGCACCTGGGCTAAGCTAGTGAGCTTCAGGAATGGTGGCCCCAGTGAGAAATACGACTACGGACACAGAGCAAAGCCCTGAGTAAAAGGAGGAGAAACAGGTATCTATTATACCCAGAAAAACTGCTTACATCCTCCAGACACGAGCACTTCTGCCTCTCCTCCAGTCACTGGACAGCAGAGCTCATTAGACAGCAGCGCGGACTCTCCCAGAAGCTGTCACAGACAGGCTAACAGGGAGGCTTGAATCTGGAAAACAAGAACCCAAAACCGTGAGTCACCAATAGTTGATGTAGAATATCACCAAATATAACAAATGAAAGCAGTTGTATCCTAAGGAAATAGAGCAAACAGAATAAACTTTTAGGATAGGAATAAATAAAATCCTCCAAAGACATAAAAGTGGATGTAACATCCATGAAACTAAAATTTTGATCATTTAAATTAAAAAAAAAAACAACTCAGTAGCTAAGTAGCAAAATGGATAAGGGAAAGCAGATTACTGTATTTCCCCATGTATAAGACGTACCTGTTTTTGAAAAATTTTGGGTGCGTCTTATACAGTGGCTATAGACTTTTTTACTTGCATTTCCCACTTGAAGAGTTAGTTGTATGAATTTTATGATGAATAAAATTTAAGTTCAATAATTTATGTAATACATTTTTTTTTTCGAATTTTGGACCCCCAAATTACAGTGTGTCTTATACATGTGAGAGTCTTCTACATGGGGGAATACAATAATGAGCTAGATGATCAGACTGAGAAATTCTTTCACAACACAACTCAAAAGGTCAGAGAGATTAAATGTATAACAAAAAAAAATTAAAAGGCACAGAGGTTAGACACAGAGATTCCAATATTTAGCTAACTATTATCCCCTTAAAAAAGGGAGATTATATAATTTTTTTTAATTTTTTATTTTAATAAATAAATTTTTATTTTAATGGGGTGACATCAATAAATCAGGGTACATATATTAAAAGAAAACATGTCCAGGTTATCTTGTCATTCAATTCTTTTGCATACCCATCACCCAAAGTCAGATTGTCCTCCGTCAAGATTATATCATTTTGAAGGGAAGAAATATTCAAGACAATAATGGAGGAAAATTTTCCACAGCTGAAGACAGGCATTCTCAAGATGGAAGGACCCAATAAGTTCCAAAGTGGATGAACGAAAAAGATATATTATGATATATATTCAGAATTTCAAAGATACAGACAAAAATTCCCATTGCTTCATAGAGGAAAAGGTCCTGATTCCAAATAAAGGAACAAGAATTAGACTGACAGAGACTTCTTTACCACTGACAGAACATGCAAAAATGTCTTATGGGGGCCATCTCTTAAAAATTCATGTAGAAAAATTATTTTGAACCTAATTTTCCATGCCCATCAAACTATCATTTAAGAGTAAATAAAAATAAAGACATTTTTGATAAAACCAGAACAAGGAATCAGAATTTTTTTTAAACCTATGAACCCTTTATCAATGAATTGCTAAATTGCACTTGAGCCAAAAAAATAAACAAGCAAACAGAAAATGAATCCAAGAGTTTAATTCAAAAAGGCAATGATAAGCAAGAAGAATAATAGAAATAATAATATATACTATATAATTATATGAATCATAGTATATATAATAAATATATAAATATTTTATAATACCTATTATATATATTGACAAAAAAAGGGGCCACATACTAAACCTAATAAGCTCAGGGGAGACCTGCATGACAGGCCTTATGAACTCAGAGACCTAAAGTGACCACATAGAATGGTCTGAAATTAAAACTTCCTAACTAAAGGAGAGTCATGGCTGGTAGTCATGTCCTAGGTCCGTGATGGTGAACCTTTTTATAAAAACTGCCCACTTTTGCAGTGCTGGTCAACCTGGTCCCTCCCGCCCACTAGTGGGTGTTCCAGCTTTCATGGTGGGTGGTAGTGGAGCAACCAAACGGCGCTGTGATTGGCCCACCATGAAAGCTGGAATGCCCACTAGTGGATGGGAGGGACCAGGTTGACCAGCACTGCAAAAGTGGGCGGTTTTTATAAAAAGGTTCGCCATCACTATCCTAGGTCTATATCTTCCTTGATAAAGATCAATCTTTACTTAACTGAGCCTGCCCATTGTCTTTTTTGCATCTATGATAACATACCTTTGGAATTGTCAGAGTAATTACTTTGACAGACTCCTCTTAAAGTACTATAATACTAAGGGATTTTAATACAATGAATAGATCATCCAGACTTTTGTTTTTTTTCTTTTCCAAGTGAGAAGAGAGGAGACAGACAGATTCCCACATGTGCCCTGACTGGGATCTACCCAGCAACATCGGTCTGGGGCCGGTGCTTTGCCCACCTGGGGCTGGTACTCTGCCCATCAGGGGTCATGCTCACAACCAAGCTATTATTTTTTAGTGCCTGAGGAGGAGGCTCCACAGAGCCAACCTCAGCACCCAGGGCCAATGCACTCTAACCAATTGAGCCATGGCTGCAGGAAAGAGGAAAAGAGAGAGAGAGAGAGAGAGAGAGAGGAGAGAGAGGCATGGAGAAGCAGATGGTTGCTTTTTCTGTGTGCCCTGACTGGGAATCGAACCTGGACATTCACATGCTGGGCTGGCCCTCTAGCACTGAGCCAGCAGGCCAGGTCCAGAAAATTAACAAAGAAACAGTGGCTTTAAATGACACACCAGATCAACTGGATTTAATTAAATCTTCGGAACATCTCATCACAAAGCAGCAGAATATACATTCTTCTCAAGTGCTAATGGTACATTTTCTAGGATAGACCACATGTTAGGACACAAAACAAATCTCAATAAATTTAAGAAGATCAAAATCATATCAAGCATCTTCTCTGACCACCATGGCATGAAACTAGAAATCAACTACAATAGAAAACTGAAAAAGAGTCAAACACTTGGAGGTTAAATAGCATGATATTAAATAACAAATGGGCTAACAACAAGATCAAGGAAGAAAATAAAATTTCCTTGAAACAAATGAAAACAACCAATAACAATGGCCACAGCAAAAGCAGTCCTGAGAGGGAAGTTCATAGCATATAGGCATACCTTAGAAGTAAGAAAAAGCTCAAATAAACAACCTAACCCCGCACCTAAAAGAACTATAAAAAGAACAAGAAATTAAGCTAGATCTTCTTGGGTTGGTGTCAGCTGTTTGTAACCTGCTGGGCTACCTGTCTGCAGCTACTGCACTTTTTGCTGTTTGTGTCTGCATTTTCTGTACATGTGTAGTGTGGGAGGGGCCAACCTGTGTATAAGGATCAGCTCTCTCCTGCTTAGAGATGACAGCAGCTCCGTAAAAGCCCCAAGCTCTACAAGATTTGTCTCAACTTTTCAGCTGTGCCTCCTCTTCTTGTAGCTGCCTGGTCTTCCTACAGAATTTTCTGTAGTAAGACTGTAATGTGGGCTCAGACTGGCCTCACCCCACCAACGCCTGTACAGGTTGCACGCTTGGTGGGTTAGGGCAGTTGAGGTTGTAAATACAGTGGTACCTTCAGATACGAGCAGACCAACATACAATTTGTTAAGATATGAGCTGCGACTCGGTCCGATTTTTGTTCCAGATCCAAGCAAAATTCCGAGATACATGTCATGATTCGGGAAGCTCCTGCTAGTTGGCGCATTGGCACATGGGTCCAGTATTGGCAGTACACCAGCATCTGATTCTTTCCCACGTGTTACCTGCAAAATCAAGTCGAATCTCGTGTGCTGTACTCGTTTTTGCATTATTTTTGCATTTTTTACTAACATTATTTGTGTGCTATCATGGGGCCAAAGAAAGTGAGTGTAAAGGACAGTGGTGAGAAGAAGAGAATGATGTCGATAGAAGTAAAGCAAGAAATAATATAAAAACATGAACATGGTGTACAAGTGATTGAACTGGCAAGGCTGTACAATCGCAATACATCTATAATTTGTACCATCCTTAAACAAAAGGATGCCATCAAAAGTGCAAATCCAGTGAAAGGAACTACAATTCTGTCCCAATTAAGGACAAATATCCATGAAGAAATGGAGAAGCTTCTGCTGGTGTAGATGAAAGAGAAAGAGCTGGCAGGAGATACAGTGACAGAGACTGTAATATGCGAAAAGGCACGTATTATTTACGGCAACTTGAAGAAGAAGAAAGAACCATCAACCTCAAAAGAGGCAGCAGAAGATACATTTAAGGCAAGTCACAGCTGGTTTGAAAATTTCAAGAAGAGATCTGGCATCCACTTGGTGGTGAGGCATGGTGAAGCTGCGAGTGCTGACGTTAAGGCAGCTGAGGAGTACATCGCACGTTTTGCTGCGCTTATCGCAAATGAAGGCTACATCCCCCAACAAGTGTTCAACTGTGATGAAACAGAATTGTTTTGGAAAAAATGCCCTGGAGGACTTTCATCACTGCAGAGGAGAAGAAGCTGCCAGGCCATAAACCCGTGAAGGACTGCTGACCCTTGCATTGTGTGCAAATGCTAGCGGTGACTGTAAAGTAAAGCCACTGCTAGTTTATCATTGCGAAAATCCTCGAGCCTTTAGGACTCACAAGATTCTTAAAGAAAAACTGTAGGTTATGTGGTGCACCAATGCTAGGGCATGGGTTACATGGAAGTTTTTTATTGAATGGGTAAATCTCATCTTTGGTCTTGCAGTGAAGAAATATCTTCAAAAAAATAAACTCCCGATGAAAGCATTACTAATCCTTGAAAATGCTCCAGCCACCCAATTGGTCTTGAAGATGACATTCTCGATGAGTTCAAATTCGTGAAAGTCCTCTACCTCCCACCCAACATGACTTCAATCTTGCAACCTATGGATCAGCAGGTCATTTCCAACTTTAAAAAGCTTTACACAAAGCACTTGTTCCACCACTGCTTTGAGGTGACTGAGAATACAAATCTAACCCTTCAAGAGTTTTGGAAAGATCACTACAACATCATGATATGTTTATGCATTATTGACTTGGCATGGCAAGAGGTTACAAGAAGAACCTTGAACTTGGCATGGAAAAAGTCATAGCCTGATGTTGTTGCAGACAGGGACTTTGAAGGATTCGAACCAGAGACCGAGACCGAGGTAAAAGCGTTGGAGGAGATTGTGTCCCTTGGAAAGTCGATGGGTCTGGAGGTAGATGATGTAAATGAGCTCATCGAGGAACATGAGGAGGAACTCTCAACTGATGAGTTGAAGAAGCTACAGATGATGCAACATACGGAGCTTCTGCAAGAGATTAGTAGTGAGGCGGAGGTAGAGTCGGAGAAAGTGATTTCTACAAGTGAAATTAAAGACATGCTGGCAATGTGGGAGAAGCTTTCAAGTTTCATTGAAAAGAAACACCCAGAAAAAGTTTCAACTGGTCATGCTTCAGCACTTTTTAATGACACTTGTTTGTCACATTTCCATAACATTTTAAAAGGCAGGCAAAAGCAAACCTCTTTGGATAGATTTTTATTCAAAGTCCTGCAAGTGAAAGTGCCAAAAGTGCAGCCAAAAAGGCAAAAACAGGTAATGATTAAATGAAAATACGTAATGTTAAGCTTAGGTTAAGTTTAAAGTTAAGAAAGTGCATTTTTTTACAATTAAGTTTTTGTGGTTTCATTTTAAGTAAAGAAAATGCAGTTTTAGTTTACATTTAGTGTTAAGAAAGTGCAGTTTTAGTTTACGTGTCTACAGTGCCTGCATCCCTTCTTCCCTCCCTCCTCCTCTGCCATTCACCTCCATTAGCCGCACTCGTCTTTCTCCAAGGTAAGAATAGAGTACTAAATAACACTTTTTCTTTTATTTCATATATTTTGTTATGCATTGGTAAAGTATACGTGTGTGTTTCTTAATTAAAAACATGTCTTTTTCATAATTTAGGATGGTTCAGGGATGTGTCACAGGGCTGAAACAGATGAAATCTATTTCAGTTATTTTAAAAGGGAGAAACTTGTTTGATATACGAGTTGACTGACTTACAAGCTTGGTTACTAAACGAATTAAACTTGTATCTCAAGATACCACTGTACAACATTAGTGGGACACCCTATGTCAGTGTTCTCTTGGTCAGGAGCTTAGTTAGTACAGGGAATGTGGCCCCTACTCCAAAGAGCTTAATCCCTCAGCCACTGCTGGATACTGAAATTTTATTTCTCCCCACAAAATGAGCAGCAGGTTCAAACCAACTGTGACCGACAGTCCTCTCTGCAGAAGTTCTTTCAGCTGGTGAGACCCCAGTCTCAGAGAGGAAGACTGACAGAGTGCTCTCCTGAGGCTGACTGTGCCCCCACCAAAGGTGGCTAAGCCCCTCAACCCAATCCAACAATATACTCACAGGGACCCACACGTTAAATGGCCATGCTCCAAGCCTCTCTCCCTTCCCCTTGTGGAATATAGCCCCACAGGCAGGATATCCAGCACCCAGGCCAGTTGACTGTGAAGCTCTACCCTATCCAATGCACATGAGCCGCTGTGCTGGTACTGATCACAGAGAGTGGAACTTGCCTCAGTGGGGCCAGATGTGAGGAAGCTTTCCTTAGGATACTACTCTAGCAAGGGTGGTTAGGTTGTGAACTGATGCTTTCTGCAGCTGACCCCTGGATGTGCCAGCCCTGGGCCTCCCTGGCAGGAACCCAGCACAGACCAATAGCAGACACTGCCTGTGACTGGCTCTCAGCAACCTTCTTGAAGCTACAAGCAATACAAAGTTTATGGCTGCCTCTGCTGGGCCCAGTTGTACATGGAAATACCAAGCTGCACTCCTAGGCTGACTTTTACCCACACTGGGCCTGGGGCAATGTCTGCTTAAAGGCCAAGTTTCCCTGAGACCTCCTGCAGCCTCTGTCTGCTGGCTGCTTGTTGGGCTTAGCCACTGAATAAACCTCTGCTAGAGTGTAGTGCCTGCAGCAATTCAGGGATTCAGAATGGTAGTTGTTGTGGCTCCACCCCTCCCACCCAGGTGTCAGTCTGTCCAGACTTTTTTCACAGACCTCAGCAGGGTATAGCCCTAGGAGTTCAGTGGGTGTGGCCTCTGAGACCCAAAGGTGCAGTCTGCCCACTCTCCAGACAATTTCTACTAAGTCTTCTGTAAGGAAGAAGCACCCGTCCTAGAGTCCTGAGCACATGGGGGAACACTCTGGCCTCCACACCAGAAAACTGAATCACTGATGCACCCCCTGCTTCCTGGCCTCTCAGGACGACCTGTCGCCATGACTGGGGTATGAGAGACTCCCAAAGGCAGAGCAGTCGCTTTTCTCCAGGCTGATGCTGCACAAAGGGGATCCTCTACCCAAGAAAGATGGCAACTGCAGTATTGGAGAATGACTCAGCACAGGGGTTCTGGTGGCCATCCCCCACAGTGTCTCTCCCGGGATCTCTAACTTTATACTCTCCTCACGCAACTCCAATCCCTTCAGCTCTCCCTCTGTTGGAGCCCCAGGTAAGTAGCTGTAAATGAAATTTTCTGCCTGGGCCCCTAAGATGGATTCTGTGTCTCTGAGAGCTCAGTCTCTTTCTCATAGACAGAAACCCCGCTCTTTTCACTGCCAAATGCTGTTCAGGCACCTCTTCTAGCCTCTGGGGCTCTAGGCTGGGGCTCCGGGCCTGGGGCTGAGCACCCTCCCCTCTCAGGGCGACCCTCCCCGCAGTGAGAGTCCCTCTGGACTCTCTGCCACCACTCACTTCTGGGAGCGGGGCAGCCCTTTCTATATCTCTGCCCTTCCTACCAGTCTCAGTGTGACTTCTTCTGTGATCCTTAGTTATAGACTCCTCTTCATTTAGTCTAAAGTTGGTTTTTCAAGATGATTGTTCTTAAGTTGTAATCCAATTTGGTCCTGGGAGGTGGCAGTTGGAATGTCTGCCTACTCCATTGCCATCTTGGACTCTCCCCAAACAGTATTTCAAAAGAAATTATGCACCCTTATATTTATTGCAGTTATTTAAAATAGGCAACATAGCAGGGGTCCCCAAACTTTTTACACAGGGGGCCAGTTCACTGTCCCTCAGACCGTTGGAAGGCCGGACTATAAAAAAAACTATGAACAAATCCCTATGCACTCTGCACATATCTTATTTTAAAGTAAAAAAACAAAACGGGAACAAATACAATATTTAAAATAAAGAACAAGTAAACTTAAATCAACAAAATAACCAGTATTTCTATGGGAACTATGGGCCTGCTTTTGGCTAATGAGATGGTCAATGTCCAGTTCCATATTTGTCACTGCTAGCCCTAACAAGTGATATGACGCACTTCAGGAGCTGTGACACGTACATCCTGTGTCACCGGAAGTAGTACTGTACGTGAGCGACACCGCGCTTTGCGGTGCTGCCACATACAGGATTCCTCTCACTGACCACCAGTGAAAGAGGTGCCCCTTCTGGAAGTGCGGTGGGGCCGGATAAACTAGGAAGGAAACCAAGTGCCCATCAACAGATGAGTGGATAAAACCATGTGACAACCAGAAGGCAAGGGAGATGAGGAGGAGTAGGTGAGGGTGGGCAATGTGGGGGGAAATGGGGCTGAGAGAATTTGCATGGGGCAGCAGGCACACAATGCACTGTACAGACGATGTTTTACTGAGTTTCACTCCAGAACCTCTACTCCAATACATTCAATTAAAGAATATATTGAAAAATTTTAAGAGGAACAAATATACGGTGATGGAAAATAATTTGACTTTAGATGATGGGTACACAACATAATCAACAGTTCAAATGCTTTAGAAATGTTTACCTAGAAACTTATGTACTGTAAGTGATCAATGTCATCCTTAATGGGAAATTTAATTTTCTAAATAAAATTTTTTTTAAAAGCTGAAAAAAAATTTAAGGGTAGTACATGTATGCTTTGGAATATTAATCACATACCCCCACCAAAAATGAGACTACCATTTGTGACATATTTAATGGACATAGAGGTTATTATGCTTAGTGAAATAAGTCAGTCAGAGAAAGACAAACAATGTATGATTTCGCTTTTATGTGGAATTTAAAGAGCAATATCAATGAACAAACAAAACAGAATCAGACCAATGGTTGTCCTAAGGGAGTGGGAGTTCGGGGGGGCTGGATTTAAACGTGAGGGTATTGAGAAGCACAGATTCATAGTTACAAAATAGCCCTAGGAATGTAAAGTAAATCATAGGAAATATAGTCAATAATGTAGTAATAACTATGTGTGTTGCCAGGTGGGTACTGAAAGTATCCAGTGGACACTTTGTAAACGTACAATTTTCTAACCACTGTGCCTTCACCTGAAACTAACAGAAAACCATATGAAAGTAAAGTATACTGAACACAGAAAGACCTTGGTTTACTAGCCCTATAGTGCCACAGATGTGCTTAGGGCAGGGCGTTCTGGACTCTCCAGATGTCTCTGCTGATGACTTTACAAAGATGGAGGGCGGAGCCAGAGCCCAGAGATTGGATCCTGTTCTCACTCTGTGGCTACATTCCTAGCAATGAGGAAGCCGCCTTCCAGTGATCATACTGATCCTCGCAAACCGCCTTCCCTTCCACTTGCTATGCCCCTTCCTCCTCAGCCAGTATCCATTTTCCTACTCCTCCAAGCAAACCGCCTCCCCCTACTTCCCATGCCCGTTCCTCATCTGGTTTCTGGGTTTTAAGTGCCTGCAGAAAATACCCTTCCTTTTCCACTTCCCATCCCTGTTCCATTTCAGGTACTTCCCTCCAAACACACCCCCCCTGCCTTGGCCGGTGCACTGTCCAACCCCATGTCACCATACCTACCGCCCCCAGGAAATGCAAGTCTCCTCCGGTTTCTTATACCCGTCTCCCTTCATCTCGTTCTAGCCTCATGACTTGGCAGGCCCCTGGATCTGATTTATGGTTGCACCCTCGAGGTACTCAAAGTACTGGAAGCAAATATTTAAAATCATACAGGAGGCCTTTTTCTCCCGTGGGATACCACAGGCCCTGCAGAGTCCACAAAACCACCAGGATGCCCATGAATCCTAACCACCCAGTCCACCTTCCCCTCCTCTCCTCCACCCTCTCCCTCCCTTTACCTGTGGCAGGCAGACCCCTTCCAGCAATTCGGAGGCCTCCAGCCCCTGGGGCAGATGGAGTACCTGCCCCTATAGCCCTCCTGCCCCGTCACCTTCTCCAAAACAACGTCCTGCCTTGGGACATTCTTCACAGGGTGCCCAGAATCAGGAGCCCATCCATGTACATAGACCTGCTAAAAAATTCATCTGTCAATCTAAGGATAGGCATAGGCATAAGGACTTGGTGGACATCATCTTCAGGTAATCCCAGGTGACCCTCCAGTGTCCTGGGAATTCTCGTCTCCACATTGAGTTCTCGGCCTTTTGGGATCTGGCCCAAAGCAGTCAGTGGATGCCCTTTCTGGGGAGTGGTCCACAGGCCAAAAAAAATGTAACAAGCTTCTGTGTGTCCACACGTGGGAACCCTCCCCCCCAGGCTCTCCGAGCTGCCATTAGAAAGTGGTGGCTGGGCTGGGTAAACTCAGGCATCTTCCCCTGTGGGCCCCTTGTGCTCCATGTGGCCAGGCACAGTTCCTCTCATTCAGAAGAGGAGGCCTTGCCCTGTGCCTGGGGCATGCCCCACACCCCAAACCAGCTACTCCAGTAGAAAGTTTTGAGGGGCCCTTTGGCAAAGCAAAGACTATCTGGATGGGGGCTTTGGCTGTTGAGGAAAGGTGAAGTTCTGCCAGAAGGTTTTTGAGCTTGGAAGGTTGGGAGGGCAGGGACCCCTCTGGGCAAGTCGCCCTGGTCTCTGAGGGCCCGGACTCAGCCACGCAGATGTTGAGCTCTGCAGTTGGGCTGGCCATCAGCATAGCTGAGTAAGGATCGGCTTCCTGCAGATTTCTGGGGGCAGCTCTAAACTTCTGAGCATATGGCAGAGGAAATAATAAAGATCAGAGTGGAAATAAATGACATAGAGGTTAAAAAAAATACAAAAGATCAATGAAACCAAGAGCTGGTTCTTTGAAAAGGTAAATAAGATTGATGAACCTTTAACCAGACTCATCAAGAAAAAAAGAGAGAACCCAAATAAGTAAAATTAGAAATGAAAGTGGAGAAGTAACAACTGACACCACAGAAATACAAAGGATTATAAGAAAATATTATGAAGATTTATATGCCAAAAACTTGGACAACCTAGATGAAACAGACAAATTCCTAGAGACATACAATCTACCAAAACTGAATCTGGAAGAATCAGAAAACCTAAGCAAACTGATTTACAACAAATGAAATTGAAACAGTTATCAAAAAACTCCCAGCAAATAAAAGTCCTGGACTGAATGGCTTCACAGGCCAATTTTACTAAACATTCAAAGAAGAACTAACACCTGTCCTTCTCAAGCTATTCCAAAAACTTCAAGGGGAGGGGAGACTTCCAAACCCATTTTTTGAGGCAAGCATTATCCTTATTCCAAAACCAGGTAAGACATTACAAAGAAAGAAAACTATAGGCCAATATCCCTGATGAACATAGATGCTAAATTTCTCAACAAAATATTAGCAAACTAGATCCAGCCACCCATTAAAAAGATCATACATCATGATCAAGTGGGATTTACTCCAGGGAAGCAAGGCTGGTACAATATGCACAAATCAATAAATGTAATTCATCGCATAAACAAAATAAATAATAAAAATCACATGATCATACCAAAGATGCAGAAAAAGCATTTGATAAAATCTAGCACCCATTTATGATTAAAACGCTAAGCAAAGTGGGAAAACAGAGAACATACCTCAACATAATAAAGGCCATCTATGACAAAACCACAGCCAACATCATACTCAATGGGCAAAAATTAAAAGAATCCCCTTGAGATCAGGAACTCTTATCCAACATAGTTTTGCAAGTCCTAGTCACAGCAATCAGACAAAAAGAAAAAATAAAAGGCATCCATATTGGAAAAGAAGAAGTAAAACTGTTATTATTTGCTGATAACATGATACTGTACATAAGAAACCCTAAAGTCTCAGTCAAAAAACTACTAGACCTGATAAATAAATTCGGCAAGGTGGCAGGATATAAAATTAATATTCAGAAATCAGTAGTATTTTTATATGCCAAAAATAAACAGTAAAAAAAAAGGAAACGATCCCCTTTGCTACTGAAAAAAAATAAAATAAAGTATTTAGGAATAAACTTAACCAAAGAGGTAAAAGACTTGAACTCACAAAATTATAAGACAACAACAAAAGAAATTGAGGCCCTGTCTTGTTGGTTCAGTGGTAAAGTGTTGGCCAGGCATGTAGACGTCTACAATGTGATGTTGGTGGAAATACTTTTCATTCATTTATTTGACCAACATTAATCAAGAGACTATTATAAGCATAGAACTGTGTTAAATATGGGATGTACATTGGAGAATAATAGTTCTTATGGAGCTTGTAGTCTAGTAGGGAAGACAAACAATAAAATAAACATATAATTAAGTGTATAGTTACATTAGAATTTCTGTACAGAGACTGAGTCCTAAGAAAAGGACTCTCAATTGCAAACAAAAAGTATGTAATAAGATCAATTTTGTGTTAAAATATATACTATATAAATATAAAAGTACACATTACAGAGGGAGCTTTATGCATACATAAAGAGGACTAGAAATGTAAACCAAAAGGTCAGAGTCAAGAGCAGTAAGTAGAGGAAGCAAATGTTTCATTTTTTACTTTATACTCTTGTTTCAGGTAAGTATTAATTCTGCAATTTTCATAATTTAAAAATTAAAGATAATACAAATTTATAGTAAAAAATAAGTAGAGCTGGTCAAGAAAGTAGACAACTGAGCAATACACTATACATCTCTTCCAAAAAAAATAATTAAAACATTTTCCCCGTGGCTAAAGAGAGTTGTTTATATTATGTTACCAACTATAAAAAGGAGGAATGCTATTATTAATTATAGTTATTATTAATGAGTATAGTAACAAGCACTTAGCCAAAGGGAATTTCTAGAGTGTTAATTTAAACTCCATTAAAAATATTGAATTACCTGGACATTAATTCTTATTTATGTATCATAGGTTTCTTGTGCTTTAATTAATTTTATTAATGAGACAACTCAGTGTTCTGAAACTTTAAACTCTAATAATTCAATTCACTTAGATTCAACAAACTTTTTTTTAGTATTATGGTTTTTTATTTACTCAGGTGTTTATAGCTAAAATAATGACAGCAATATATAATATAGTAGGTTATCATATTGAATTTAGTGGGGTAATATTGTTCAATAAAACTGTACAGGTTTCAGGTGTACAACTCTATAATGCATCATCTGTATATTGTATCGTGTGTTCACTGCTCCAAGTCGAGTCTCCTTCTTTCACCATTTCTTTCTCCTTTATCTTATTCTACTGCCCAATCCCTCCTTTTCCTCTTGTAATCTGCATACCACTGTCTGTGTCTATGAATTCTTTTTTCTTTGCTTAATCCCTTCACCTTTTTCACACAGGTACCAATTCCCTTTCCCTCTGATGTCTGTCAATCTGTTTTCTGTATCTATGAGTCTGTTTGTACTTGTTTTGACAAGTCTGTGTAACAGGACCTTTATTAGGACCCGAGGGACACAAAGAAGAATAAAACAGAAAAGCAGCTTGCAGGAAATTCACAGGGGGTCTCAGTGTCTACATAAGGATAGTACCATCTCTTGAGAGCCATGGGAATCTTTCACAGTTTTACTGTAGTTGTTATCTCATTTCTGTATTAAGTTACTAGGTTATTTTTTTAGGTAGCCAGGAGTCATGTGGCTCTTTTGGTTAATGGAGGTTTGAAATGAAGCCCTGGAGACATAAAACATAATTTTGATATTTGATACTGTGTTCTTTTCTATTGAGTAGTATCAACAACTGAAATTAGAGGTACCCAGAACCTGGGTGAAACCCCATTTGTGTGTACAATGTTGCAGCTTTTGCATTCATGTTCCCAGCTGGGTTGGCAGAGAGATGTACCAACTGTGTGGTGGAATGTGGGCTCTACCTTCTTAAGGCTTCGTTTTGCATTCATATAAATTCAGCTTCAGATCTCTATTAGGTAAGCAGGTGTAATTGCTCTTACATGGTTTACTATCACTAGAGACCAATAACATCCAGCACCCCAGTGTCTGTACCTATCTTATGGAACTTAAAGTATCATATATGAATTTATATGTCTACATATCAATCTTTCTCCTCTAGAATGTGAGTTCTGTGAGGGCAGGGGACTTGTCTTACTTTTCTTAGATTGTTTCCCAAGTATTGTGCAAAATGTCTGCAAATACATTTTGATTAGTGTTTACTAAATAACAAAATAAGATTACTAATTGGTCGGTCTACTGTACAAGTATGATATGAAATATGTCTTGTTTCCATACACCCACCCTCATTTCCCCCAGGTACAAAATTTTTTGACAGTATTTAAAGAGCACCTATGAGAATCTGGGCATGATAACAGTAGCTACATGTATTGATTCTTTATATTCCAGATCATGTGCTAAGCATGTGTGCATGTGTATTTATTTACACATTGTGTTATTTTATCTTCACAACAAACCATTAATCAGGTATTATTTTTATCACCACTGCACACATGAAGAATCAAGGCCCTGAAATAATATGCCCCATGTCAAGACACAGCTAATAATGAGTAGACACAGTATTTTAACCCACACTCTCTGTCTTTGAAGCCTAAGCATTTAACCACTGTATTATATAAAAGGTGCAGTCCCTAGAAGTGCGAGAGAAAATAGTAAGGAAACGTATTAATTTCATGAAGTGGGAGAGACAGGCAGGGCAGCTTATTTACTTTTTTTTTCTTTTATTTATTTTTCTTTTTATTGCATTTATTGGGGAGACACTGGTTAACAAAATTATACAGGTTTAAGGTGCACAATTCCACAACACATCATCTGTACTGTGTATAGTGTGTTTACCACTCCAAGTCAAGTGTCCATCTCTTACCACTTATGCCCCCAATTCCCTCCCACAACAGCTCTCAACAGCTGTCAGCCTGCTCTCTATGAATCTCTGTTTTGCTTGTTAGTTAATTTCATTCATTAGATTCCACATATGAATGAAATCATATGATACCTGTATTTCTCTGGCTTATTTCACTGAGCATAATGCTCTCCAGGTGCATCCATCCTGTCAAGGGTACAATTTCTTTCCTTTTTTATGGCCCAGTAGTATTCTATTGTGTAAATGTACCACAGCTTCTTTATCCACTCATTTAGTGATGGACACTTGGGGCAGGCAGTGCAGTTAGAAAGGCATGGGTATGACTGGAATGCTAATCTCTGAGTTAGGTAGAAGTTGATTCCTTTGCTTTAATAAGAATAATGCAGCCCCATGTTCATTGCAGCATTGTTCACAGTGGCCAGGACATGGAAACAACCAAAAAGCCCGTCAATAGATGACTGGATAAAGAAGATGTGGCACATATACACTATGGAATACTACTCAGCCATAAGAAATGATGACATCGGATCATTTACAGCAAAATGGTGGGATCTTGATAACATGATACGAAGTGAAATAAGTAAATCAGAAAAAAACAGGAACTGCATTATTCCATACGTAGGTGGGACATAAAAGTGAAACTAAGAGACATTGATAAGAGTGTGGTGGTTACGGGGGGAGGGGGGAAAGGGAGAGGGAAAGGGGGAGGGGGAGGGGCACAAAGAAAACTAGATAGAAGGTGACAGAGGACAATCTGACTTTGGGTGATGGGTATGCAACATAAGTGAACGACAAGATAACCTGGAGTTGTTATCTTTGAATATATGTATCCTGATTTATTTATGTCGCCCCATTAAAAAAAATAAAATTATTTAAAAACAAAAATATCTTCCTTAGCAGATGTTGAAAAAATAAATAGAAACTGTGCTCCTTAAGAACCTCCCCCCCCAAAAAAAAGAATAATGCACTTGAAAAGTCATTCTGTTGTTTCTCAGGAAGCATTTAGCCTCTTATCATTTATTTACATCATGAATATAATTACAACTCATTTTGTGATTTGTACAGATATGAATACTGAACTATTTACAATACTTAGACCCATAATTATGCCATGTAGTCACAGCATAATGTATTAAGAGACTATTTTCATTTTTCTTTTTATTTATTTATTTATTTTTTTTTACAGAGACAGAGAGAGAATCAGAGAGAGGGATAGATAGAGACAGACAGACAGGAACAGAGAGATGAGAAGCATCAATCATTAGTTTTTCATTGCATGTTGCGACACCTTAGTTGTTCATTGATTGCTTTCTCATATGTGCTTTGACCACAGGCCTTCAGCAGACCGAGTAACCCCTTGCTTGAGCCAGTGACCTTGGGTCCAAGCTGGTGAACTTTTGCTCAAACCAGATGAGCCTGCGCTCAAGCTGGCGACCTCAGGGTCTCGAACCTGGATCCTCGGCATCCCAGTCCACTGCTCTATCCACTGCGCCACTGCCTGGCCAGGCAGCACAGTGTGTTTTAACAATGGTTGATAAAACTAATCTTTTGTTTTTTACATAACGCCTTTTTTAAAAATCCCAACATTTAAGTAATTAGCAGTATTTACCTTCCTTTTTGTGTAACATTTTAGTAAAACTCCTTCTCATTTTAAAGCTTTGGCATCAGAAAAGCCCGAGTTTACATCTCGGTTCTACCATTCTCTAGTTATATAACATTGGATATGTTTTGTTACTTAACCTCCTTAAATGTAAGATATTCACATATAAAACAGGAAAAAGAAATCCTGACCTGCCAAGTTCTTTATAAAAAAGAAAGTACATGAAATCCCCTAGCATAGGGTCTGGTACCTAGTAATGATGGCGATGACAGTAACAACTTTTATTGTGTTACTATTTGCCAAGCACTTCCTGGAGTGCTTTATATGAATAAACTCGTTTATTTCATACAAAGAAGCAAGCAGTAGTCACTGTAATAATAGTGCTCAGTTTCAGGACAGTATGCCCTTCCCACCATTTCCATCAGAAACCCAGTGATGGCAGGTTTGAAAACATCAGTGTAGCTCTTTGGTATTTACCCAAATGAACTGAAAACACATCGACACATAAGCCTGTACAGAAATGTTTAAAGCAGCTTTGTTCATAATTGCTAAAACTCAAAAGTAACCACGTTGTTATTTTATTGGTGAATAGATAAAGAAACGATGGTATATCTTTACAATAAATTACTTTTAAGCAGCAACAAAAAGTGAATCATCAAGCCACAAATACACATGGAGGAACCTGAAATGCATATTGCTAAGTGAAAGAAGCCAATCTGGAAAGGCTACCTACTGTATGACTCCAACTACATGAGGTTCTAGAAAAGGCGAAACTATGGAGACGGTGAAAAGATCAGTGGTCGCTAGAGTTTCAGGGGGAAAAGAGGGAGAGGCAAACAGGTGGGGCACAAGGGATTTTTAAGGCAGTGAAACTATTCTGTATGGTACTATAATGGTGGATGCATGTCAAACATTTGTTGAAACCCACAGAATGTACAAAGAGTGAATTCTAATAAAAACTATGGACTTTAATTAAAAATGATGTACTAATATTAATATTCATCAATTGTAACAAATGTAACACAGTAATATGAGATGTTAATAAGGAAAACCGTGTGTATTTGGGGATGGGGGGTAAGAATCATATATGTGAACCCTGTACTTTCTGCTCAATTTTTCTATAAACCTAAAACAGCTCTACAAAAATACTGGGTTTTTTTTTTTTAACTTATCAGATTTACACTTTAACTCTATAGTAAAAAGTCTTTCAGACAGTTAATTAATAAAAATATAATTTTTTCCTTAAAAAGTCATTGTAAAAAACTAAAAGTTGGGAATTGTCTTAATTAAATATAATTACCTATAATTGGATTTGTTATGATCTTATTTTTTCACACACAAAAAAGAGAAAAAAAATTATTCAGAGACTAAATCAAGGGGACTGAAACAGTGCCCAGCTCTGCCACACTGAACAATCTAAGACACGGAGCAATCGCCACGTTGCCGTGGTTCCTCAAGTGTGGTCCTCACAGTGGCGGCAGCATCGGCTTTACCTGGGACTTGTTAGTAATGCAGATTCTCAGGTAGGGGTACACCTGCTGAATCAGGGGGTGAGGCTCCACAGTCTCTGTTTTAAACAGCCTTCTGATGCACTAGAGGGGTAGAGGGGTAAAGGGTAGGCTCACTGAGGCCAGCTCCATCCCTTATGTCACACTATCCACATTCATAATCACTGACCACATTTCCTGTTTAAACCTCCCTTCACTACCCTATTTAAAAAAATGACACTGCCTGACCTGCAGTGGCGCAGTGGATAAAGCGTCAACCTGGAATGCTGAGTCGCCGGTTCGAAGCCCTGGGCTTCCCTGATCAAGGCTTGTACGGGAGTTGATGATCCCTGCTTCCCCTCTTCTTCTCTCTCTCTCTACTCTCACTCTAAAAATGAATGAATAAAAAAAGTAAATTTAAAAAAATGACTATTTGAGTGGAAAATGTTAGTATTTCTCAAATTTTAAAATTACTCAAGAGTTATACACTAGAATCTTGTGTGGTTTTGTGAACCAATGTCATCCCAATAAGTTTAAATAAAAAAATAAATAAAAATAAAATCAAACAAAATTACTCAAGAAAAAATTACTCTCAATAAACTTAACACTTCTGTGGTGTGACTGAGTTCGCACACGGAAATAGAGAACCCACAAAATAATCTCTTTACATGCAAGCTCCAATAGTGCTGAGGGTTGAAATTCTGAGGACTCACCGAGGAGCAGAGTGAACTGAGACAGATAGGGTACATCTGGTAAATTCATAAAAGTGCTTTATGAGCTGCACATCACTCCGGGAATGTTCCCTCTGGTTATTGTTATCTTCCTGGGAGATACCAGCTTCAAGCCACATTTGGAAGGAGGTGAAGTCTATAGAACTGGCGGAGAGGATGAGAGAAGAAACAAAATGTACAGTTGGAAGAGAAATCAAGGGACTGTGGGAAATGAGGAATAGATTTGCTTAGGAATAAAGAAATGGAAGCAAACAGGTAAATTAGGTGTCAGAGGGAAAGAACGAGCAAAGTCAGAGAGGGAGGAGCTTAGCTAGGATTTATAGTGTCGCTCAGCCTGAACCTCAGCTGGACTCTGGAAGCTGAGAAACTGGAGGTCCTCATTCAAATCAGAAGCCACAATTAAGATACAAATGACATTAAAACTGAATTATATGGCAACTTAAACAATTTAAAGTGAAGGAATCTGATGGAAACTTCATCGCAATTCAAATTTATTCTCTGAAGTGGATGGTGTGGGGACATCCATAGCAGGTATTTTACTTTCAGGAATTGGAAAGGAGAATAGCAGAAGAAACTGTTTCTGCTCTTGAAGCCCTGACCGATTCCTGGACAACCTAGTCATTCTGAATGGAGACACTGAGCGTCTCTGTGGGAATCTACTAGCCTGGTGATTTAGGCAGGGCTGAACTCAGCAACCTGTTTTCTTTTTGAAGAAGCATACTTGTCTTTCTCAGTAATTGTTGCTGAAAACCTGCAGCTGAGACCCAGCAGCAGCTACAGGAGCCAGAACAGGACAACGTCGGTGTGTTACAGGCATAAGTGCTCTGGTTCAAGCCAAGAAAGCAGATGAAGGGAAAATAGACTGGGTTCGGAACAGCTCATTCTTAACCTGTTGCTAAGAAGGAAGTTGCCAGCAGACACACTAGGGTCAAGTAAAAATTGAATGGTGCCGTCATTACCTTCTGGAACAGAAGAGCTTCTCCGGCTTATTGGCACAGCTTGTAAGAACTAGAATTACTTAAGATCAATTTCCCAGGGACAGCCCGTTCAGGAGTCAGTGGAGAGGGATGACATTCAAACACAGCTCAGAAGAGTATGATTCTTTAGCAGGTTTAGGACCTATCACTTCTGTTTAGCAACACTCAGACTAGAAATAGGAAAGAAGAGGAAGGCCCCTACAAAGCATAAACTTTGTAGAAAAGGAATCTAGAGCTGACATGTTCTGGGAAGCTGGTGCTTATTGCCCCAATTGCTGTATTCTAGTGAGATATGGGCCGACCCAGTCAGCATATTCCTCATGCAGGAGGTCAACAAGGCTGACTGGATCCAAGCGAGGAATTCACTGGCAGAGCTGAAATGTAGCCCAGCTCTAGATCCGAGGAGATGATAACCATACTCGACAGGGCGGGGAAAACATGTTCTGGGAGGAGAAGAAAATTCTATCAGCCTAGAGGCATGCCAACTTCAAGGCTAAAGAGAGGGAAAGAAAGTCAAGGCTCAGGTCCTACAAATTGTATCACTAGGTTACATAATGATTTTTCTAAAATTAAAATTAAAGACCTGTTAATCCATATGTATTTTGTTTCTCTTTTAGAATTAAGTAATGCTCTCCTCTGAAAATACTAAGTTGTCTCTGATAAATTGAGGGTAAATGATTTTGTCACTACTTGAGAATAAAAAACAAGGCCGAGAAGTTAAGATCGTTGCAGTAAAGAGCAGAGTTTTTGAAGACTCTAATTATCCAGTGACATGATAAAATCAGTCTTCAAAGAGAAACATCTGAGCAGCAGTGTATAGGATGAATTAGAAAACTGAACAGAGAGCCTAATAGTCCATGCTGTTGAAGTGTCTTAAAACCTAATATAACAATTGCTAGGACTTTATGGTAATAATGGAAACAGACAAAGAAGAAAAAATTGTGCAGAGCTGGGTGTAGGTAGAAAAACAGAGGAGAAATGGCCCATGCCTTCTGAGTGGAGATGAGGATTGGAAGAATACTTGGGCTCTTGACAGTAATGAAGAGAGTGGGCTGAAGTGACTGTTTGAAGAGGGCAGATAATGAATTGTTTCAATGTCAGATTTTAAGATAAGTAGAACATTAATATTTGGGGGTTAAAGAAAGAGTGAGAGGTCAAGTAAAATTTAGAAAAAAAATAGCAGGTTGAAAATATGTGCATAGTAGTAGACCAGTGATTTCAACCAGTATGCTACAAGAATTTTTAAAGCATGCAATACATGACCATTTAGTCAGGGGCACTGACCACTTCTCCCTTACCTTGTCAAATAATTTTTAAAAAAATGACAATAGCCAACACAATAGCTGTTCGGTGTGAATAAATTAAATTTTTTTTGTCAGATCAACAAGAAATACGATCTATTTTTTGGTGTGCCGCAGAATTTTAGTAATTAGTTTGTGTGTGCCATGAGATGAAAAGGTTGAATATCGCTGTGGTAGAGGAAGAGCCAGAGGCACAATAAGGACAAGAGTGGGTATTTTAACTTCTCCTTCTTAGTGAACGGTGACTGTGCTCTAGCCGTTGTAACAGCATGTTTTATCTCCAAACACTAAAAAATAGATTTGATTGTTGCTATTAAATATGGGAAATTGAGGTTCCAAAAGGTTACGGGACTTGCCGAAGAACTAGAACTAGATTTTTGTCTGTTGCCTCCCAATCCAGTCTCTTTCTACAGCCCGTTTCCTTTCACGCGTGGGTGTTCAGTCTCCTTGTCACAAAAGCTTGAGATGGAAATCTGGAAATATGGATGTCATAGAAATAGCGTTATGGTAACTTTAAATAGAAGAGAATAAGGGAAATCAGGGTATAAACAGGGGCCGGACCTAGCTCTGGTATAGAAAGAGGCCAGGAAATTTGTAATGTTCTGTTCTAATGATGAAAAGTTAGTAAAGGAAGCGTTTCTCCCTTGTCCTAAACCTGACACAGCACAAGGAGAGAACTTTGAAACATAATTTGGTTTTAAATACTTAATTACCCCCTTAAGCGATGCAAAGGGAAAGAAGAGACCCAGACAACAGCTTTAGAGAGAAGCAGAATTTCCAGCAGGGGGTTGAGCAGAGAGAACAGAGATGCTTATAGCTTCATTAATAAGTTCTCAGAATAGTATACAAATCCACATTCATCTATAAGCCCTCCATGTCCTTCTCTTCTCCCTTTGGCCTCCTACATTACAAAACCAGATGTAAGCAACTTTTATTCTTTTTGCTTAATATACATGTTTTAAACTCAAATGATGAGCTCCTAAAATCAGTGCCACTTACCAAGCGTTTACTAATCAGTTAATATGTGCTAATCTCTGGTAGAAACCAGGATATGGAGATGAAGTAGATATTCTCTGCCTTCCAGAAACTCAACATAAATCATATCATAGGCGTAAAGCCAGTAGCTACGGCCACCATCACAGCCGCCTGGCCCATGCAGGTTCACATTTGATTTGGACAGACGGTAATGAAACAACAGAGCCAAGAACTGGTGGGCCATTACATTTACTCCTAGCTTGCACCCGGCAGGTGAGAAAATACACACAGTGGGAAAACACTTCCCTTTCCATTCAGGGCTCCCAAAGCCACTGACTTATCCGAGTTTCCTAGAATCAAAGGTTTCTACCTCACCAGCCTTATTCACCTCTGTTCCCCATTTCCTTCTCTCTGCACAAACTCTGCACAAACTGGCTTCTCCTTCAGCACTCCGTCATCTTGGCTGCTTCTACTCTGCAATGCTAATTTCAGGAACCAAGCAAGAGAGACCCTGGTCTGTCTAATTTTATAGTGTAGAAATTAAAGCCTTTAAGCCAGTATACAAATAAGGAAGTCTCTGATACAAAGCCACTTATCTGAGGCATAAATGGAATTCCTCATAAGAGTGCACCACCCTACATCATGCAACAGTCAAGGGTGTGGGGAAAAGCTTAGTGTTGAGATCTTAGTATTAAAAGGGTGGGAAAGGCTTAGTCTTAAAACTAAGACTTAGGCTATAAGGATCCTGCCTGCTTACTGCCTATTCCTCAAACCCAATGCAAATTATAAGCTAGCAAACATATACATCATATTTGCAAACTTATTTGACTCACAATAGGTGATAGAGGTATGAACTAAGTATTCTGGGCATGAAAAAAAGGAATGAAAATCTTGACCTGGAATGGCCAGATAGAAGCTCATCAGGAGATAACATTTGTTCTGAGCCTTGAAAGGTGAGTAAAATTGTCTGAGGGGCTCAAGGACACATAGGAAAGATAAAGTATTTTAATTGAGACAGAAAATAAGACTGGAACAATTGACCAGACTACAACTGGCCCCAAAGGGAAGTAGACCACAACCTAATGGACAGTGTATAAAGTAGCCTAAAGTATATGTACCTAATACAGTACCATCTATTGGGGGGATCAGCAGCAGAAGTCCAGGTAGCAGGCAGTATCTGAAGTCTGAGGGTGGGCAGAGCCATGGTTCCAGGGCTCTCTCTCAGGCCCTGAGAGCCAGAGCTGGACAGAGACTTTGACTAAGGCTCAGCCATGGGCTCAAGACAGAGTACAGTCCCTCTCAGTGTCAGAGTGCTTCAAGAAACAGAGGTCCATGGAGAAGAGTGTTGGCCATCTTCTGATGAGCAAATTGCCAATGTCTAGAATACAGCCCAGGAACATCCAATACCAGGTCTTTACAATAAGATTAATCTGAGACCCCACCCAGTCAGCATGAGCTAGTACTCACTATTTTTAATATTTCCCCAAGTTACTACTACAATAATTTATAGCAGATATGTGAGTATATAATTTCTGAACAACTACCTGAATATGTTTTTATGCTACATTAAACTTGTTTTGCTTTCACTTCCTGCAGGACTACATGCTATGTTACCATTGTCATCAATCATCATCTTACTAGCTATCAATTATGGTGGGTTTACCATATGCCAGATGCGATACTTGGACCTGAGGATATCTAATCCTCAGAACACCCTTACAAGGCAAACATAATTAGCCCATGTATGGCCAGGGGCCGCCATCTTGGCCATTCACATGCAGGTTCTCATTGAATTCGAGCAACCAGTAAAGAAATGGTGGAGTCAGAGGATAGTGGGCCATTCTGTTTATTGGTGTCTCACCAAGACAGGCAAGCCACAAGAGAAGCCAAGGGAAAAGCAGAAAGCCTGCTTTCCTCACAGAGGGCAAGGGATCAGGGAGGCCTCTGCAATGCAGGAACCGAGAGAGCGAGCCCCCGGTCTACCCCATTTTATAGTGTAGAAATCAAAACCTTTAAGCCAATATACAAATAAGGAAGTCTCTGATACAAAGTCACTTATCTGAGGCATAAATGGGATTTCTCATAAGAGTGCACCACCCCACATCATGCAATAGTCAAGGGTGTGAGGAAAAGCTTAGTGTTGAGAAGATCTTAGTATTAAAAGGGTGGGAAAGGCTTAGTCTTAAAACTACGCCTCAGGCCATAAGGACCCTGACTGCTTACAGCCTGTCTCCCACATCCCATGAAAATTATAAGCTAGCAAACATATATATCATATTTAAAAACTTATTTGACCTACACCCCATTTTACTGGTGGAGAAAGAGGACAACATCAGAGGTATTTCAGATCTTGTCCAAATTCACATATAGCTAATAAGTGGCAAAATAGTAGGATAACAAAACCATGTCTATCTGGTATCAAAATAGCTCACCTCTGTCACGGAGACTATTATCTACTCAGAGACCAGATGGAGTGCACTGAGGGACCTAGGGGAGACCACCTCACAATCCCCTATACAGGTTTCATGAGAGGGCCCCTACCCCCAGTTCCTACAGGTATTTATTGATACACACAAATAGAAACAGAGACAAGAACAAGGAAATCAGGAAGGGGAACTTCTTTAGAGCAGACAAAAGAGCAAGGGAATAGCTCACTTTTGTATCTACCCTGCCTATTGATTAACTAGAATTGCCAATTCTATCCGTATTGTGCTGTGTTCAGCAAGGTACTGCCTTCAGTACTTTTCATCAGTGATGCCACTATTGCTTTTGCCTCAGGTCACTGACCTCTGTCTGTGTTCTATGTTCCTATTCAGGGTCTCTACATACCTCAATAGTAAATAAGTCATTTTAATAAAAATAATTTGGTCAATTAAAAAGACAAAAAAAAAGTCACTGTTTAGTTGTATTGTGAGAATGTAACAGTTAACTGACTTTTTCTAAGTTTTTATGAAATTATATATATATAAGGAAACTATACGCTTTGGTGAATTTCCACCAGCTGATAAGACTAATTTTTTTACATTTTGGTTGGATATATTAGAGTTCTGTTTATATAACACAAAAATCACATTTTCTTTGTCTGCTATACTCTTACAAATAAGAGGGAAAATGTAAGTTTCCAATCTACATACTTGAATAATCTTCTAAAATTAACCAGCAGCCTTCTGGCACCATAATTCTAGTGACTTATCTGTTTTTCTACCCTTTGCATGTTAAAGATTCTACTTAGTTAATATATATAATCAGCTCTATCACCAAAAACTTTTAGACTGAATTGAAAACATTTTTATTCCACTATATTAAAGTTATCTTTCTCAAAGAAATATCTCAATTTTCCTGTCTCTCTCCTAAGAACACTCAACTCTGCTGAACTCAACTCTGAGCGCTTCAGAAGTTAGAGATCTGGTGGAGCCTGAGTAGCCCTACTTATTTTCATCACAGAAATCTGCAAAATGTAGCAAGGAAGTTTCATCTGACTAGCAAAGAACCTTGCAACATTCCATTTTTAAAGTGTTCCTGTCTGACAGGGCATATGAATTGTTGCTCTACACACACCCCCCCCATCGCTAAGTCTGCCTCTTCTCTTGGAGGTGCCAGCTGCTGCCTGTTCACTAGCAACAGCTCTGTCACTTTTACTTTGCATCCTAATTAAGAAGAAATAGAGAGACACGCGGAAGTGCAAGTACCAGAAGGATTGTGCTATCTGTCAGACTGTCTTCCAGATGTTCTAATGATGCCTTTGAATTTGGATAGAGGAGACACGCAGAAAAAACTCTGGAGCCATGAAACCTTTTCGTGACTACTTGTTGAAGAAAGACAATTAACAACCCAACAGCTGCTAATGGAGACCTTTAGCTGGAGACCTTGTTATGAAGAGCATTTACCAGCTCTCAGAGGAATTCATGCCAATAAACACCTTAGTTATGCTCCTTATTTTTGTCTTAAAATGCAACATTCATCCTTCATAAATAAGTTTCCTTCAATTACTAAGACAGCTCATTAAGATAAAGACTTACCAGCAGTTATTTTTTTAAAAAATCATTCTGTGTGCTCATGAAAGCCTGCAATAGAAATCATTTCCCTGAAGTGTTTTAAAAATTTTCAAATATTTGACTGGAAATCCTGGTGTTGTATTACAAGGGAATTGTAAATATATGGTTTTGCACACTGGAACCAAATATCAAGGACTTCCCTGTTAATCAGGTGACCAATCATCCTCCTTTAGGGAGGATAGTCCTTCTTTTGTAAGTTCTGTCCTCCCTTGAAATATGTCCTCCTACATGTCCTCCTTTTTGATATTGGAAGACTAATCTATAAATGTCCGTATTCAGTCAATGCAGAGTCGATCCATTGTGTGTAATGTGACGTATTTGTATTTAAATGAGTACTTTTTCTTACAATTATTATTAAAAATTAATAGGCATATAAGCATAATTACAATATAAAATATTACAAATGTTTTATTATGCATTTACCTTATTATAGTGTATTAGTGTTGCAATGAATAGAATGCTTCTTTTATTTGCGATATTGTTTTCTTCAATTTATTTTTGTCCTCCTTTTCATTGTAAAAAAGTTGGTCACCTATTGTTAGACATATCACTAAATTTATTTCAAAAGGATACTGCTCTTAAGAGTACTGTGACCCATCCTGACACATCTCTCCAGAAGCAATTACTACAAGTTCTTGCTTTGGATACAAGTGACTTACAAGGGGAAAAAATGAGTTTGGTCAGTAATTCTTAAATTATCATTTGGCAGTGGGCCTTGTCTTTGAGGTAGCCAGATTTTATTATAACTATGGAGTACTATTGTTCTTATCTGCTCTAAAATATAGGGGAATTGAAAGGTAAGCTTCTCTCAAGGATAGTAATCTTGAGTAAATTTCAATCAGTGTTGATCTCATCCCCTGAAAAGAGAAAAAGACTAATTAATAAAATAACCTTTAAAATAGAAACTCTAACCGTTCTGTTCAGTTTCATTATTCTAACAAACTCTTTCTCCACCCCCAAAGAAAAATGAACGATTTTTACTAATTTTTTAAAATACTCTTCTATATAATCAGGGGATAATTTAGAGCTCTTCATCAGTAACGGGAACAAAGTTCCTTAATGAATAGCCTCCTTTTAATTCAATGATGAGACAACTACTACTGAAATATTTATTGATATAAAATTACATCAGGGAAAGAAAAAAGAAGCAATTTTTTAAACCAGGTCAAATCTTGAATAATATACAGCTGATTGCTCGTCCTTTTGGGCACTGAAGTAATGACATTCTAAAGAATACTGGAAGTTTTAAAATACATATATATAAAATTTTCATTAAAAATAATAGTCCAGTTTCTATGCATCTTTTCTGTGATAGCACTATGAAATGGAATGATATAAGTAAAAAAAAATTACTTTTTCCTCAAAAAAATTATCATCTAATTCAGAATTTCTTATAGTAGTTCTATTGACATTTTGGGCTAGATTTGTTGCGAGGGCTGCTCTGTGCATTGTGGATGTTTAAGAGCATCCCTGATTTCTACTCAACCAGTAGCACCCCCCTTGCCCCAGTTATAGCAACTAAAAAGGTTTTAGACATTACCAAATGTCCCCTGGAAAGCAAACTCACCTACAGCTGAGAACTATCTAATTGAAGGACCTAAAGCTCAAAAATCTTCAAGCATATAATTTTCATAAAAGAGATAAAATGATAGATGAAAGAAAAGGTCAGCATCAAGAGAGATATCTAAAGAGTTAGATAATTGGGTCATCTGGTGGTTATGAACTTTGACTGTAGAGTTAGTGGCTTAGGTTCAAATCCTCGAACTGCCTTTTACTAATGTGGAAAATTTCTCTGTCTCCTCTAAGCCCCAATCTCCTTTTCTACAAATTATGGAAAATAACAGAACTTACACATAGAGTTATTTTGAATACGAGACAAAATAAAGCATTAGGAGGACCTGGAATCATTCATACCCATCATTGCTAGCAGAGGTGGCATTCAAATTTTTGTTGAATTGGATAGACTAGACCTATGAACATTTATTTATATATATATTAACAAGTACAAAATAAATTTGAAACAGTATTTTAGTGCTAATGAAAAATGTAAAGTTTTATTTCTATGTTCGATAGATTGCTATTGACATTTTAAATTATGTTCTTAACAAAACTATATGTTTAATTTCATGAGTTTCTCTTTTAGAATAAAAGGGCACACATTAACCCAAGAATAATTACTCTAAAGTGATCAAGATTGAGACATATCCTGGAAAAGTTATTAAAGTTCAAAACCCCCCAAATTTGACGGGCAGCCAAGCAAAAATATCAAGTATTATATAAAGAGAAAAAAAAAGGCTGATCTCAGATTTCTCCACAGATTTCAATGCCAAAACCCAGTAAATCAATACCTATAAAATTTTCAAAGAAAGAATTGTGACCTGGAGAATTGACATCCAGTCAAGCTATTCTTAGAGTTTTATAAAAGCTCCAGTCAAATCACTTAAAATATGCAAAAATTCAGGAAATATTGCTATGGTCCTTCTTTGAGAAAACTTCTAGATAACAAGTTTCATCCAACCAAAATATAACTGGGGTAAATATGATGGTGAACACTGGATGTATTTTATTGTAAACCAAAGAAAGAATATTTCAAAATGATACAACTAACAAAGATTAGGAGAGAATTATTACAGAAGGTGATAAGTAAAGTAAGTTTTCTGATTGCTCATATTTAACATCTAGATATCAGAGACTCTCAAAGATAAAAAAGTGAAATAATACAAATTTAAATATACATTATTTGATAAAATTAAAGGAGAGGAGGTGAAGGAAGAGAGAACAGGCTAATTTCAGTATTGCATACAGTAGGAAACTAATAAGTATAGTCTAAAAACATGGAGAAACTAAAGATAGCATATAAAAGTACAATTATAGGTAACCAGAAAAATAATGCAAGCCTCTTGCTGTAAAAAATGACACTATAGAGGCAAACTGAATAAAAACAGACCATGAAGTAAAAGACTCTTTAAAATAGAAAATGTAACATGAACTAATATGACAGAACGCAGCCCAAACACACTTCTCACATCCAATAAATCTAAATGGTCCACTACCTGAAAGACAAAAACTGAATCACAAATCAAAACCCAATTCTATATATATGAAAACTAAAATAAAGTGGCTCAGAAACTGAAAATAAATAAATAGGCAACATTATAACAAATAAAAGCAAATAAAAAGAAAGCAGGGCTTAAAATTTTAACAGCTGGCAGAGTGAAATCTAGAGAAAAAAGCATTAAACAAAGAAAGTTACTTATAATGGCATAATTTAAAATTTACGAAGAAGAAAGTACTGCTACAAACATTGACATACCAAATTAACGGAGCAGAATCATAAACAGGACAGAAATTATAGGAGATTCAAAAAGAAATACCTAGAAACATTTTAGTAAGAGATTTGAATTCATCTTTCTCAGTCTATTCACAAATTGTGTAAAGGAAAAATAAGTAAAGTTCTGGAAGAATAAGAAAAATTAACCACAGAGGTCTGAATGATAAATATAAAATTCTGCACCCTGAAAATAAAAACTATATCTTCATTTCACATAAACATTCATAAAAATTAACATCATATTAAACTCCAAAGATAAACTTATAAATTCAAAAAATTAGAAATCACAATGCCATTAAAATAAAAATTCCATCTAGAAATAGTAAAACTCTCCCTTAAACAACTCTTGAGTAAAAAAGAACTAAAGATGAGAATTTCTACATTTCTAGAAGACAATGTGTTATGATAATTTAACATATCAAAATGAACAAGATATTGCTAACACAGTGCTAAGAGAAAAATTCATAGCCTTAAATGCCTAGTTGAATAATGAAAACAAATGACACAAGCATCCAACTTTAAAAGTTATATACAGATCAGCAAAATTAACAGAAGGAAAACATATGACGGATTTAATAGAGAGAATACAGGGTAAGGCAAACAGATTTACATGAAACAGTTATTAATGTATTATTTTCCATATAAACAACTGTAAACCTATTTTTTATCACACCCTGTATAATAGCAATTAATACGTTAGAAACAGATATACAGGGAAACATAAATAAATTTTAAAACTCTTTTTATAAAGGAAAGGGGAAGGGTGAATAATTAGCTAAATTAGCAAGAAAAAAGCAAAGAAATAAAAAGTACATTCACAAAACAAAAAAAATGATAAAATAGAAATAAAAAAAGTTAAATAATATTTTGCATAGAATTTGATCAATTCTATAAAAATAAGTTTTAAACTCTGTATGAAATAGATAACTTGCAGGAAAGGCTATTTACCAAAACTGACTACAAAAGAAATAGAAAATATAAAGTAAACTAATTCCATTTAAAAACAGAGAACCATGTCAAAGAAGTTTTTTTTAAAAATTTAACTTTAGAGAGAGGAAAGAAGAGAGAGACTGAGATATCTATTTGTTGTTCCACTAATTTATGCGTTCATTCATTGATTCCTAAATGTGCCCTGACTGGAGATCAAATGCATAACCTCAGTGCATCTAGACAGTGCTCTAACTGAGCTACCCAGCCAGGGCCATGTCAAATTACTTCAAACAACAACAAAAGCACTACTGCTCCCTATTTATTCATAGGATAATTTGAACATATATATTTTTAAAATCAGTTAGTTACAATGATATTTAAACTGCTCACATCATATGTATTGACAGAAAATATTAAATTATTTTTAAAATTATTTTTTATTTATTTATTCATTTTAGAGGAGACAGACAGAGAGAGAGAGAGAGAGAGAGAAGGGGGGAGGAGCAGGAAGCATCAACTCCCATATGTGCCTTGACCGGGCAAGCCCAGGGTTTTGAACCGGCAACCTCAGCGTTCCAGGTCTATGCTTGATCCACTGTGCCACCACAGGTCAGACCTATTAAGTTATTTTTGTGAGGCAAGCACAACATTGAGGCTATACCTGACAAAATATAATAGTATAAAATCTCTAGAGACAAATTTCATTTATAAATACTCATGCAAAAATCCTAAAAAAAAATACTTGCAACAAAATCTAACCATACATTACAAGAACAGCCTGACCTGGCAGTGGTGCAGTGGATAGAGTGTCGTCCTGGGAGGCTGAGGTCCCAAGTTCAAAACCCCTAGGTCACTGGCTTGAACATGGACTCATCCAGCTTGAGCATGGGCTCACCAGTTTCAATGTTTGATCATCAGCTTGAGCATGGGATCATAGACATGACCCTATGGTTATTGGCTTGAGCCCAGAGGTTGTTGGCTTAAAGCCAAAGGTCACTGGCTTGAGCAAGGGGTCACTGGCTCAATGAACAACTAAGATGCCACAACTATGAATTGATGCTTCTCATCTCTCTCCCTTCCTGTCTGTCTGTCTCTCTCTCTCTCTCTGTAGCTAAAAAAACAAAAACAAACATAAGCACTTGACATTTATTATGTAAATATATATGAAAATTTTCAAAAACCATTCTTCAAGAAAAACACTCAGTAAATAGAAAAAATGGATCCATTTTAACAGGACCCCAAAGCCATGTTAAAAAGAGACATTTTTACAAAAGTCAGGAAGAAGAACCAATAACTGCTATTTAATATTTTATTTAATGTTAAACATTATTTAACATTTTACTAATGTTCTAATGTTACTAAGCCAAAAGAATTTGCCAGAATAAAGAGCTAGAAGTATAAAATATTGAAAAGGAGACTGTAACTTTTTTTTTGGAAGATGATATGATGGTATATTTGGATCATACAAGCTAATTAACTATTATACAAACAATAAGAGAATTTAATAAAAGACCAGGTTAAAAAAATAATATAATAGCAATCAATAGCTTCATATATTCAAAAATAACAAAATATAATACAAGAAATGGCCCCATATGCCTGTCACCATGGAATGAAATCAATATAAAATATACAAAAGATTATGATGAAAAGGTTAAATGCTACTGAGTAAAACAAAAATTGGCATGATCACATGATCACATGAAAAGGCCTACCATTTTCTTAGACAGGATGATCCAATATTACAAGAAGGTCAATATTCTTGAGTTGAATAAATATTTAGTAATATTTCAAAAAGAATACCAATTTATTTCTTAACTAAATAAGTAAACTCTATGAGAATAAATAAGAATATATAAAATAAAACTTCTGAAAACAGAGAGCATAAGAAATGGAAAGCATAAAAGTTAGTAAGTAATCATATAGAAAAAGAAAGAAACTAATCACATCTGACAACATAGTTCCAAAAGAAAACTTTTATATTTTTTAACCTCTTCACTAGATTTTTTAAAAATTATAAAATCATGATAATTAAAATAGTGCTCTGGTACATGAGCAGACAGAGAGCAATGAGTTTCATTAGGTGATGGAATATGTTGCAAAGATGGCATACCAGTAAGTGAGAAGAAAAAAAAACGGTACTGAGAATAATGTATAGTCATTTGGGAAAAATATCCATACCTTGAACTAGTATCATTTCTAGATGGATTAAAATGTAAAAAATAAAATAAAAAATAAAAAATATGCAGAAAAATATGGTAAAAAATTTTGGCAAACATGCTCCAAATGGCTAATATTCCTAAACTAAAAGGAACCCCTACAAACTTAATATGTTAAAGGATCAACAATTTGATTTGAAAGGCTATGGAAGCTTCCAGAAGAGAAAATAAGGATAATAGGGGTGAGGGAATAATGATTCTAATGCATTACTGCCAGGAGGCTAAATTCATAAACCATTATGGAGGACTACTGAACAAAAGCCATCACAATCACAAATGTCCTTACCTTGTAACCTAGGGTTCATTGTACTTCCAGAAATGTATCCTACAGATAGACACATACTCACATATCTGACCTATTCGTACAAAGGTACATCACATAAAAATAGCAAACATTTGCTAACAACCAAAATGAATGTTAATAGGAAAATGGTTACATGAATTTTGGTACATCAGTACAATGGAATCAAAAAAAATAACAATGTACTGAAATAGAATGAACCGCAGGATATAGTGTTAAGAAAGGCAGGCAGGCAAGGAGGGAGGAGGATGAGAAAGGGGGGAAAGAGACTGGAGAAAAAAGTGGTGCAAAACAGTATGTGTCGAGTCCCGGCTGGGGAATACACACATATATTATAGACCTGTATGCACAAACTATCTATGGAAGGATACACAAGAAATTGGTTACAGATTCTCAGCTGGGGACAATGGTGGAAAAGAGACTTACTTTGCACCATGAAATCAAAAGATATCCTTAAAAAAATTATTTTAAATCTATTTTTGAGTCTATAGGTTAGATTTGGTCTGTGGTTTGCTAGTTTGAAATCTCTTCAACGATTATTAAAAGTGATCATTTTAATCATTAAATTACTTTGTCTATATTTGTATGTCTAAGTGCACATGATATTTGCATTATGCAATCAACTTTATCCCAATATGACATTTATTACAATGTCAGTGCTATAACTGCTAATGCCCCAAATTCCAAGACTATTATAAAAATAAAATATTTGACTATGTCAGAGATGGGATTATTTTATTGCAAACTAAATCATGCAGGGTTTTGCTTGACAATCTTTCTACCGCTGACATGATAACCCTATAGTATAGGTTGATTTTTTTCAGTCTGAAATTTAAAAAAACCTATTTTGTCAGAAATTCAAGGAAGAGAAACAGAAGAGAATAGAGGTTTATTTTGCTTTTTTCATTTCTCAAGAGAAACATACTATTGCTCATATTTGCAGTAGAGTTTAAAAGCATAAAAGTTAATAAATAGTAAGTAATTATATAAAAAGAGAAAGAAACTCATCACATCTGACAGCATAATCCCAGAATAAAATTTTTCTTTTTTCTCTAAGAAGAGTTAAGAAACAAATCACATGTTCTGATTCCCCAATTGCTCTACAGGTTCATTTCTCTTTGTCAATCCCTGAATGATCTGAATTCTGCAGCTTTGAGGGCTTTCTGACCTTCCTGTAATGTTTATATTGCCAACCCATACTATTTCTTATATACAGCTCACTCTTAATTCAATCTGTAATGGGTTTTGACTGAACCGATAACTTTTATTTCAAGTAGTATTTAGTGCCACATCTAAAGAACCTAGTACAAATGGTATCTACACACAGATCTCATTCTAGAGTTTTTCTTCCCAAAAGGCAATTTCAACTTTTCACCGTATCAACTGAAATTACCTACAGCCATTATTGGACTGTTTATCTATATATTCTAGGCTATTATTTCATACAAAAGTTTTTCAGTGAAATGAGAAGCATGTTTCTTGAACCTTACCCTTTAATTAGTGTAAGCTCCTTGGGGACTGATGGTTTGACTTCATAGCAGGTATTGGAATGGATCTGGGAAACAGTGCTAAAATTAAAAATTCCTTCTGAATGTTTCAGGCAATCCTAAGCTGTGAAATGCCTGCCAACCCCCTGAGAAGATCAATAGGACAACCACTGGGCATATAATGCAGAACCGCCCACTGGAAAGTCCAGTTAATGAAACGCTACAATGGGCAATATAGGTCTGCAATATAAGCACATTCTTACAGAAGAACAGAGTCCCTTTATCTGTGCTTCTGACTCCAGCGGATGGTTCAGTGAGCAATTAGACCTGCAAAAACTAACATCCACCAGCCTCAAACTGATTAAATGGCTTCACATAAATAAGATTAGGTTATTATGGAGTTCTTGCCTTTAAGAATCACCAGAAGACTAATACTAAAGACAAACATTCTAGGGTCATCTTGAGTATTAAGGCTTTTTCTTTAAGAAATTCAACTCAATTCAGCAAACATTAAGATTGGCTTTTGTAGAAAAAGCACTTTGTCTTTTACTGACCAGCGCATTTATCCATGTCTTTTGGTTGCTTCATTAAATTTAATGCACATACACCATACATTATTTGTAAGAAGAAGGACATGCTCAAGTGTTATAGGCTCTTCCTAATAAATCCATCAATACAGTGGGATATGCTGTATCTACTTTGCAATTCCATACAAAGTTAGAATCCCTCTTTCAACAGCAAGTATTTATCTTACTAACAATCTATCAAAATAAATATCTCCGAAGGTACAGTATTATTAAATATTTCTCTCAGCTGAAATTTCCCAACCTCCTTAGGCAGAATTAATAGCTCTTTGTTCATAGATATATATCATGAAGCTTTTCACATTTTTAACAAGTGCTGTTATTGATGGATCTTCCGTTACTACCAGATTGGGACCCCTCTGAAGGTGGAGAACAAGTCTTATTCATCTCTCAGTAAGTCCCGGTGACTTGTACAGAGCCTCCCACATTATGGATGAATAAATAACAAAAACTTGTAGCCAGAGGTTTTTCGCCCTCTCTTTTCTGCCTAATCCCCATAGCAATACTGCGTTGGAGCTGGCAGGACAGAGAGGGAGGAAATGTTGAAGCATTTAAGACTATCTCTCCTGAATTTCTCTCAACCCCATGGCCCTGACTCTCCTTTCCCTTTCAATTCTATGGCTATTATGACTCCCAGATTCACAATCTAACTCTTCTGAATGCGATGGTTGCTGCACAGAATGTTAATTCAGACCCATGACAGTTCAATTAAGGAACAGGCAGCCTGTGGTACTGAGACGATCAGGTGGCACCTGAGGTCCCGTTGGTGATGCACTCTTACATTGCCCACTGCATAGCCCCCTTTCATATCTCTTTTGCATGGCCTCTCCTCTCTCCCTTCCTCTGTCTACTCTGCTACTCTCTTCTCTTCCTCTGCTCCACTGTTTCCATTTCCCTGCTTGTGCTCAGCATAGCCCATGGGTTAACACTAGGTCTGGATAAAGATGGAAACTGCCCGAAAAAGTGCTACTCCTCTTTTTTTACTTTCCCGGGACAAAAACCATTCATTGACTTTTAAGACTCTTACTTTCAACCTCCCAGTCCTAGAGCAGCTCTAGAGACAGCCACCACTGCTAAACACAAGTGGGCATGGCAGATAAGAACTATTTGCAATCTCAGGATTTTTTTTCTTTCCCCTCTTTGCAGTAGACTGTACTAATTTATTTAAGCCTTGATACTGAACTGGCAAAAAAAAAAAAAATTTTTTTTTTTCTTAAACCCCCACCCATTTTGACTGGCAGTGGCTCTTCTGAAGCACTGTGTTTAAAATGATCAAGAATTAGCATCCTGCCACCCCCTAGAAAAAAGGGCTCTAATGCATTAGCATGTCTGGTATCAAGAATAGAGGGCAGCAAAATACAGGCTAGGTATTCACCCCATCTGCCTTACTCACTCATCTGGTAAATTATCCAACATCCTCCATGCAATCATCAAGGCCTGCAAAGTTTACTTGATCCATTCAACAATTAAACTTGAATATGAGTTAATTAGAATTGAGAATGAACTGGCACTCTGCTAGACACTGGACATATAAAGATAACTACACGTAGTCCTAACAACCACAATATTCCAGTTGAACTTCACTAAAACCAACCAGCAATGCTGTCCATGTTCTTGTCATTAAATAAAATGGCTTACATAGAACCACGCTTTTAATGAAACCAAGAAATCTTAACCTTGTATTCCCAAAAACCTAAATCAATCACAAATATTTCGAAAGATCTCCCCAAAATTTCTGGCTTCATTTGAAAGGGGCTGAGGGTCCATAATATAAGTTCAAATGATCAAATAGTGAGTGTTGCCACTCCAAAGAGTCTGAGAATCTGTAGATTACACTTCCCATGGTACATGATACTGGTGACAGTCGCTGAAATCAGGTCAAGACTAGAGAAAATAAGAGTGAGGCAAAATAGTTCTTTAGTACAGAGATGAGTAAATACCATGCGAGTACTAACTTTCCATAGTAATCAGTTCCAAGTTAGGTGTGACAGATGTGGACATTGTGACACTGACACACCCACAATGGGAGTAACAACTAGTTCTCTGTGCTAACCTGAACTGCTCAACGTGAGAACTGAAGGCCAGCAGCCGGGCAAAGGCGACAGATCAGAGTGGAATATATCCAGGTTAGGCCTCTGAGTTAACTCGCCATCTGCCAGCAGGGTCTCCTCGTCTCCCCACCAGTCATCATGGTGGATTCAAATCCGGAATCCTCTCAAGCATTAGGCTAGGCAACTGCTGTTGTCTAGATCTCAAAACCTTATTTGTGACAGGACAGCCTCTGGCATCTGTTATATCTGCAAAATGCGGGGCTTTGTTTACTTACTTGGCTTAAATTTGTATCTAGACTTCAGAAAAGTCTTCTAGCTTTTTACTTTTTAACTAGATATATGCAATATATTAAATCATACATTTTTAAAAGCTTTTTCCACTGATTTGAGAGAAAGACATCAACTCGTTCCACTCAGTTGCTCCATTTAGTTGTGCAGTCATTGGGTGCTTCTCAAACGTGACCAGACATATGAGAACCCGCGGATTGAACCTGCAGTCATGGCACTGGGGACAGTGCTCTATCCACTGAGCAACCTTGCCGGGATCTAAATATATAAATTTTAACTATATATACATCCCCATATGAAATTGGGAGATAGCTTGTTTCTCCCTAAACCAGACAAAATAAATCCAATAATTGGTCTATTTCAGCTGTTGCTCTCTACTCGAAAGTGAGACAGCTGTTATCCCACCACCAGCCTCACAACTTTGTTAAGTGAAATGGACCCATAGGACTAGGTATATCTCAGAGTGGGATTCATAGACCACCTTACTCAAAATCTACCTAGAAAACATTAAAATGCTGATTCCTGGGCTCCAGCTAAGAATGGTTAAGGACCCATGAATTTGCATTTTAAAAAATTCACCAGATGATTTGTAAAGAGATTAAAGTATAAGAATTCCCTACCATTGCAGAATAACTGTTCTGTGGGAAAGGGCTTTTCCCACCTACTCCTTAAAGGCCATCTAAAACATATCAGGAAGACTAGTTATATCTGTGCAGCAGCGTCACTGGAAATTTTCTGAAGCTTGGCATATGGCCCCCACGAACAGCCTGCTAGGCCCAAAATAACACTGTTCCCTGATGCACAAGGCACATGGAGGCCTTGGACGTCTGTGGTGAGGTGATTCTAGGCCTATTTACAGAGTGAGCATAGATCTTCAACCCTCAGAGGGCCGCTGGCAGCCAGGCCCCGCCCTTCACAGGACAGGCAGAAGCTACTAAAGCTAGGTCCCAGGACCCTGGCCTCCTGCCTTGCTATTTATTGACATATATTCCTGGCTCTGGAAGGGCAGCTTCCAAAGTGAGTCAGGAGGGATTTGTGGCTGCATCTCTGGCTGGTGCTGCTTAAAGCCAAGCACCCATAAATTCCCCTGTGCCCATCAATCAATTGCAGACACAACAGAACACGGGACCACGCAAGTTTAAAGATCAACAAGGCAGCTGAGGGGAAGCACACTGTACACTAATTCCTTGTTTCTTTTAAGAAAGAAGAGCTGAGAGATACAGAAAATCATTCTCTTGCTGTTTTCAAATATCTAACCTTTAACTTTGTTTAACTTCAATAATTGCCTGATTTGAGACTACTTTTAAAACCAGTTTCAAGTTAAATACTAAGTTCCATTCCCTAACTGATTTTTTTCAATATAGATTTTTTTCCCCAATATCTCAAAATAGCAGTGATTGTAATTCACATCACACTTCTTAACACACTCATGAGAAGCCCCCATGCTAACGCTGGTGTAGAATGAAAATACTTGAATTTGTGCATTTCCAAAGTATTTATAAGCCTCTTGGTACTTGTATCATGCTTCTAGCAGCTAGCTAATATATATACTTCCACCAATGCATTCAGAATTTGAATTCCTACAGAGATCTTACTTTGTCCAGGACTATACATACATGAAAGAGGTACAGCCGGTGGCAGAATCAAGAGATGAAAATGACTGGTAGTCAACAACCTTCGATTTGCAATTAAAGAAACTAGATTCTTTACAGTAACCTCAGACTTTCCTTCCAGCACTGAAGTTATGACCAGCCTCATATGGAGGAGGCTTTTGTGCCCTTCCTTATCCCGTCACCAGTCAGGGTCCCCGACACATGACTGCAGCTTCCTTCAGGAGGCACCTGGGCTTCTACCTGCCTGGGGGTGTTCTCCCACCACAGGAGCGGGGTGACCTTCTGCGTGGGTAGTGCTGGGGAGTTAGCACCTCCAGACCCGCTCTCAACTTCACAGGAAGTTACTATAGATTATTTACCGCCTTCTCGCCCTCAGGTGGGACAGCTCTGAGGTGTGCCTTAGCCCATTTCCCCGAGGCAGGTAACCTGCTGGCTGACACAAGTGTAGGCCTCACTGTTCTGCCTCTCTGCCTCCCTGCCAGTGTTCCATGAAAAGTTGACCCCGTGGGCATTCAAATCCCCGTCTCAGCGTGAGTTTCTGGGGGAATCCACCCTAACACCCAAGTCCCACAGCTATGGTGGAGAAGGAAAACCAAGCCTGTTTGGGTCTGTTTTTTTAAAAGACAAATATACTAGATCATGTCTTGGGAGCCTAGGAAGAAGTAAACAGTTTTGTCTCAAACAGTGTTAGAGGTTCTCAGCAGTGCTAAGTTTTGGACTCTGTCTCAGTTTACATGAGGTAGTTATTAAGAAAGAAATAGGAACACATCTCAGTCAGACTCAAACTGATATAATGAGCAATTTTAAGTCAAAACTAAAAAAGTAACCACTTTTGCTCAAAAACCCAAAGCAGCATTTGGAACACATACTTGTCTTATATCTAATCAATAGCAAATCGTCACGATTCTGTAGGTGTCTTCACAATTAATATCCGGTCATAATAAACCCAGTGTTTCTATTTGGTTTACTATGTTCAGTTTTGCTTTAACCAAGACACCTTCACATCCAGAATTTCATCAAATTTATATTGAAATAACCCTAGAAATACTTGCTTTAAAACTCTGTTTTTAATCTGCCTAACATGGTGGCAGCTTATAAACCAGTATTTGATAATATATATTTGAGTCTCTGTAACAATGTAGAACATTTATTAAATAGTTCTGTTCTCATGTCACAGGTTTTCAAAACAAAGGCTTTTCTCTCTTCCATTGTTATAGTGATGGACATGTAAAGAAAGGAAAAAAGAACTTTAAATTTGAGCCTCTGCTCCACTGAGTAGGAGGTCACTCAAAAACTTAATTTAAGATGAGAAACGTAATAATACAGTGTACTAGCATAACTTTGTTCCCAAGAAAATATATTATTTATCTTCAAAATAGACCATTGCTGTATGTAGCCACACTAAACAGAAAATAAAATTGTTTTATAGGACAAACAGAAATAGAGATTACAAGCAAGCAAGTGAATTGCCTGAAACCACTCAGGGAGCCAAAGTTATGAGTGAGAAGACCTGCAGGACCCCAGTACCAAATCATGTTGTTGAGATAAAAGTTTGGTTATGTAATCTCCCTGCCAGACCAAGGCGGCTTTGCCCCAGATCCACTGAAGCTTTAACTTCAGGGCCCTACATATGCCTATACCATTTCCAGAGCCCTGGTGGCCCTCTCCTGTGACCTCACTAGGTCGTATTGTTTTGTAAAATTTGCAAATGTACAATTAGAGTGTAATTTGTTAAGATCTTTCTCCTAAAGCAGCAATTTTCAACCTATTTCATCTTATGGCACACATAGACTTATTACTAAAATTCTACAGCACACTAAAAACTTTTTTTCTTTTCTTTTCTTTTTTGCTGATCATACCTAAAAAAAGTAGTTATAATTTTGTTTCATTCACACAGGATGGCTGTTGTAGTGGCAGTTGCCATTTTTCTCTTTGACAATCTAAAGGCAAAGATGTCAGTGCCCCTAACTAAATAGTCAAGTACTGAATGTTTTAAAGTCTTGTGGCATACTGGCTGAAAATCGCTGTCCTAAAGAAATCCTCCCCAAATTTTTTAAGCTGTCTATTCTACAAAATTTGAATCCTTTCTTTTACTGGGTCCACATGAACATTGCCTGTACTTTTCAGCTGAACACTTACCCTGCCGATAACTACAAACCTACTAGAAGTTTTCTCTTCCCAAAGAGACTTTGCATCACAACGTTAGCTCAGGCCTCACAGCACCTTCCCAAGTAACAACTTCACTAATCCATGGACTTCCAGAAAATATTTTATAATTATCCTGAACCTTTGTGAGAAACTTAAGAAGCTTTAGTGCATCAGTGAGCAGTTAACATCTGTGGGTTCCTACTGAGATCTGAGCTCTAAATCAATTAGTGGTAACCAGGACCCTTTGCAACAGGGCTTTCATAGAGAAAAAACATAGGCTGATGTTTTAAATTAAAAACGTGCTCTCCTGTAGAGAATGTCCACACAGCATTCACCTTTTCCGGCCCATGTAAGTTTTATTATGTTTTGCACTCTAAGAGTAATTATGGGACTCGGGAAAACACTGAATGCCAAAGGAAAATATTTCTTTATAAGAAACCATAACTCTTTGAATGCCATTATTTTGTAGACTTTTCATCGTGTAGCTCTTTATCTTTTTGTGTGTGTGAGCCCCTGCAGCTCATTCTTCATTCTTTACTCCCAAACCTCAGCCAAAATAGTAGATTAAAAAAAAAGATGAGCCAGAAAGTAATGGCAGGACGCCCTTCTAGGCTAAAAGGTAGACCTGGAGGGGAGCTGGCAACGCATCCTTTTTCTCCAACTCTTGATCTTGTAACTAACGTCGCCAGGTTTGTCTGAACTGGTTTTATTAACAATAATACTCGCTAACATGTAGAACTCAGGCTACATGCCAGGCACTCCACCAAGCACTGGACATGCATCATCTCATTTAAGCAGCCCAATAGCTCTAGATTCCTACGCTCATTCATGTTGCATTATACAGCTAGGGAAACTGAAGCATAACAATTTAAGGTAATTTTCTCAGAATTACTTTTTGCTGACCACCTTCTTGCCCACCTAGGGACTCTGAGTCCTAGCCTCCCCAACACATGTGATGCAGGCTGGCCAATTACAGAATCCAACCTCTTGATCATGATGGTTGATTCAGAGATGGGCATTGTATTAGTTTTCTATTGCTGCATAACAAACTACCACAAACTTAGAAGTTTAAAATAATACCTATTTATTGGCTTACCATTTAGTAGGTCAGTAGTTCAGATATGGCATGGCTACATTCTCCACTCAGAATATTACACAAATAAAATCAAGGGGTTGGCCAGGCTGAGTTCTCATATTGAGGATGTGTGGGGGAAATCCATTTCTTGAACCATTCTTATTGTTGGCAGAATTTAATTCCTGCCTACTGTAGGACTGAATTATTTGTTCCTTGCTGGCTATCAGCCCTGGGCTACTCTCAGATCCTGGAGGCTGCCCACATTCCTGGTTACATGATCTCCTTCATCTTCAAGTCAGCAAGAGTATTTTGAATACTTCTCCTATTTAAAATTCTGACATCACCAGCTCTGACCTTAATTTAAAGCAGTGGTAGTCAACCTGGACCCTACCGCCCACTAGTGGGCATTCCAGTTTTTATAGTGGGCAGTAGCAGAGCAACCAAAGTATAAATAAAAAGATCTAATTATAGTAAGTTGTTTTATAAAGATTTATGCTGCCAAACTTAGCGAAAATCCAACATAAAGTACTTGGTAAGTAATTATTATTATATGCTTTAACTTGCTGTAACTCTGCTTTATAAATTTTATAAAATAAAGTTACTTCCCTACTTTATAAATCACCATTACTGTGAAACCGGTGGGCAGTTAGAAAATTTTACTACTAACAGAGATACAAAAGTGGGCAGTAGGTATAAAAAGGTTGACTACCCCTGATTTAAAGGGTTTATGTGATTAGATCAGGCCCACCCAGACAATCTCCCTATCTTAAGATCAACTGATTTAGAAACCTCAGTTATAGCTGTAAAATTTCTTCACAGTAACATCTAGATAAATACTTAACAGAATAACTTGAAAAGGGTGCTATGTATAGCAGGGGCCAAGAATTTTCAGAACAATCTTAAAATTCTGCCTACCACAGGTATATGAACCAAGCTGGGCTGGTCAGAATCTTATAAACAATAAAGAATTCTCTCTTCTCTAGGCTCACTGTATAGAAAAAAAAATGCCTAGAGCTGTGAATTAGAGAAAGCTTGCCTGCTGTTGAGGCCAAAATAGTGGGAGAAAAATTGAGAGGGAGAGAGATAACATTGAATATTTGGATACAGATGTCTGCTATCTTGAGTTGGCATCTGTTACTTGGAATCAAAGAGTTCTGATCAACACAACTTAATCTTTCTGACTCCAAAGCCCAAGCTCTTAACTAAGAAATATTGCATTTTTCTTTTGTATTTATAGGGGTAAAATATAAGAAAGATGTAAATAGTGATATCAATAACATAAAGTGGGGGGGGGGAGTAAAAGTATAGCATTTTTGTTTTTATGTGATTGAGGTTAAGTTCTTTATCAGCTTCAAAAGGACTGTTAAAACTATAAGATGTTTTATGAAAGCCTCTTGGTAATTACAAAGAAAGCACCTATAGAGGATACACAAGAGAAAAAGTAAGAGCAATTTTAAAAATCACTATAAAAATCAACAAAATACAAAGGAAGACAACAAGAGATAAAAGAGGAAGAAAATAACTAGAAGACAGTCAGAAAATGGCAATTGGAATTCTTTCCCTATTAATATTTACTTTAAATATAAATTGATTAAAATCTCCAGTAAAAAGACATAGAATAGCCAAATGGATAGAATACAAGATCCAACTATATGCTGTCAACAGGAGACTCACTTTAGATTTAAGGATACTCATAGGCTGAAAGTAAGTGCATGGAAAAAGATATTCTAGGCAAATGATAAACAAAAGGAGCAAGAGTGGCTACACTTATATCAGATAAAATGGACTAAGTAAAAAATAGTCACAAGAGACAAAGGAGAACATAATATAATGATAAAAGGATAATTCATCAGAACATATAATACTTATATAATTTTTTTTTTTTTTTTGTATTTTTCTGAAGCTGGAAACAGGGAGAGACAGACAGACTCCCGCATGTGCCCAACCGGGATCCACCCGGCACGCCCACCAGGGGCGAAGCTCTGCCCACCAGGGGGCGATGCTCTGCCCCTCCGGGGCATCGCTCTGCGGCGACCAGAGCCACTCTAGCGCCTGGGCAGAGGCCAAGGAGCCATCCCCAGCGCCCGGGGCCATCTTTGCTCCAATGGAGCCTTGGCTGCGGGAGGGGAAGAGAGAGACAGAGAGGAAGGAGGGGGGGTGGAGAAGCAAATGGGCGCTTCTCCTATGTGCCCTGGCCAGGAATCGAACCCGGGTCCCCCGCACGCCAGGCGGATGCTCTACTGCTGAGCCAGCCAGCCAGGGCCCTTATATAATTTTAACTAGTGCCACCCTAAGAAAAATTTTAAAAGTTTTAAAAACAAAAATATTATATTAATTATAAATATATATACAGCCAACATCAGAGCATCTAAATATATTAAGCAAACATTTACAGAACTGAAGGAAGAAATAGATAGCAAGTCAAAAATAGTAGAAAACTTGGATATACCACTTTTAGCAAAGGATAAAATATTCAGACAAAAAATCAACAAGGAAACAAAAGTCTTGAATAATGCTATAAAGTAAATGAACCTAACAGATATAGATAGAACATTCCACCAAAGAACAGCAGAATACATATTCTTCTTAAGCATGCACTGAACATTCTGCCTCATAGCTCACATGTGTACAGAACAAGTCTTAACAAATTCAAGAAGATGAAGATCATACTAAGTATCTTTCTAGAAATTAATAACAGGAGGATAATTGGAAAATTCACAAATAGGAGGAAATTAAACAACACGTTTCTGAAAACTGAGAATTGGCACCCGTAGAAAACATAAATCCACACTTCTTCAGCTTTGGCTAGTGCAGGGTCACCTTGCAGAGAAACGCACGTGTAGGACTTCATCTTCCTTGTTCTGTTTCCATAAACTCATCAAGTTCAATGGGCATAAAGTTTCAGTTATACAAGATGAGTAAGTTTTAGAGATCTCCTGCAAAACAGTACCAACAGTTAACAAGATTGTATTGTGCACTTAAAAATTTGTTAAGAGGCCCTGGCCGGTTGGCTCAGTGGTAGAGCGTCGGCCTGGCGTGCAGGGGTCCCAGGTTCGATTCCCGGCCAGGGCACACAGGAGAGGTGCCCATCTGCTTCTCCACCCCTCCCCCTTTCCTTCCTCTCTGTCTCTCTCTTCCACTCCCGCAGCCAAGGCTCCATTGGAGCAGAGTTGGGCCGGGTGCTGAGGATGGCTCTGTGGCCTCTGCTGCTGGAATGGCTCTGGTTGCAACAAGAGCAACGGCCCAGATGGGCAGAGCATCGCCCCCTAGTGGGCGTGCCAGGTGGATCCTGGTCCGGTGCATGCAGGAGTCTGTCTGGCTGCCTCCCGGTTTCCAGCTTCAGAAAAATACAAAAAGAAAAAAAAATTTGTTAAGAGGATGAATCTCATGTTCCTACCACAGTGAATATAAGTCAAACAAAAGAATACAATGAAACTTTTGGAGTTGATGGTTATGTCAACTTCATTTGTTTCATGGGTGTTTACATATGTCCAAACTTATCCAACTGTATTAATTAAATATGTCTGGTTTTTAATATTATGCCTCAGTAAAGATGTTTTTAAAAAGTTGCCTATAAGGGGAGTATTTTACCCACTGACTTCTATAATAAAATCAAAGGTGCATCTATGAGTACAGCTGCAGCAGAGTTTGAAGAATGTTTACTCTTCACAGAGTGCCTTACCCTCAGAGATTCCGATTTAATTGCTCTGCAATGTTGCTTAAGCATCAGGATTATTTTTTAACTCCTCAGATGATTTCAAATTTCCATCATGATTGAAAACATCTGATATACACCCTGGTATCTGCTGGTCTGTGTCTCACTCTTGGAGCAGCAAGACTCTAGTACAGTGGTTCTCAACCTTTCTAATGCCGTAACCCCGCGAGACAGTTCCTCATGTTGCGGTGACCCCAAACCAAAAAATAATTTTGGTGGCTACTTCATAACTGTAATTTTGCTACAGTTATGATTCGGAATGTAAATACCTGATATGCATTATGTATTTTCCGATGGCAGCAGGTTGAGAACGCTGCTCTAGTAGGTAGCAATATGTAAGTTTAGCAATAATTGAATCAGAAGAACCAAAAGGGAAATTTGAATTAAAAAACATTGGCACCTATAGAAACCACACTTCTTCAGCTTTGGCTAGTGTAGGTCACCTTGCAGAGAAACGCCCATGTGGGACTTCATCTTCCTTGTTCTGTTTCCATAAACTCATCAAGTAACCACAACATCACTGATCTGTTGTAGTGATCTAAGCTAATCATTACTGGGGTGGGGAGAGAACAATAAGTAGAGACAGTCTGGAGAGGGGGAGATGCATTCGTCTTCTTTTTGTATCGTACCAGCCTGAGACAAGCTGTAAACAACTGGGGAACTCGTTTGGCACATTTTCCCTGCAGCCATTTGTCATGTGTCATAATGCTATGGAAAGAAGAAGCCCTTGGGAGAGTGTAATGAATGTATTCCTTACTATCGAATTTCTACTTATGCTGATAACTCTTCAGAGTCTCAGCTTTTATCTGTATGCAACTTTATTTAGTATTAATATCATAAAAGTTTTTGGAGATCTCTTATTTGATACCCAAACACATGATATTTTTGGTAAAATCAAGTATAATATTTCTGGATTTCCATTATCCATAGATATTTGTAACTAAAAAATACCCCCAAAAGACATATTTTTTTCAGTTATAACATTATTTATTTGGGGCTACTTTTCACATCATAAAAATCTAAATGCTATTTTTAAAATTTTTTTAATTGATTTTAATTTATTATGTTTACATAGATTCTAGTGTCACCCCGAATGAATCCTCCCTCCCCCATATTCCCCTCAACATCACCCTTGCCCCCTTCCCCATAGTGCCCGCACCCCTTCATTCAGGTTTATCCCATCCTGTCATCTCCTTTCCCTCTGTTCTCTTTTCCTCTGCTCCCTTTGATCTCTCCTCTGTCTCAATTCTGTTCCTCAGTTCTCATTGTTCATTAGATTCCTCAAAGGACTGAGGTCATATGATATTTTTCTTTTTCTGCCTGGCTTATTTCACTTAACATAATAGTTTCCATGTCCATTTATGTTGTCACAAAAGGTAAGATTTTCTTCTTTTTCATGGCCCCATAGTATTCCATAGTATATATGTACCACTGCTTTTTTTTTTATTATTATTAAATTTAATGCAGTGACATTGATAAATCAGGGTACATATGTTGAGAGAAAATATCTCTAGATTATTTTGACATTTGATTGTGCTGTATACCCCTCCCACAAAGTTAAATTGTCTTCTGTCACCTTCTATCTGGTTTTCTTTGTGCCCCTCCCCTCCCCTAACCCCTCTCTCCTTCTTCACCCCATCCCCCCTCCCCCAAACCCCCGCCCCTGTTGCCATCACATTCTTGTTCATGTCTCTGAGTCTCATTTTTATGTCCCTTCTATGTATGGATTCATCTCAGTTTTTTTTCTGATTTACTTATTTCACTCCGTATAATGTTATCAAGGTCCATCCATGTTATTGTAAATGATCCGATGTCATCATTTCTTATGGCTGAGTAGTATTCCATAGTATATATGTACCAAAGTTTTTTAATCCACTTGTCCTCTGACGGACACTTGGGCTGTTTCCAGATCTTTGCTATTGTGAACAATGCTGCCACAAACATGCGGGTGCATTTCTCCTTTTCGAGCCGTTCTATGGTGTCCTTGGGGTATATTCCTAAAAGTGGGATAGCTGGGTCAAAAGGCAGTTCGATTTTCAGTTTTTTGAGGAATCTCCATACTGTTTTCCACAGTGGCTGCACCAGTCTGCATTCCCACCAGCAGTGCAGGAGGGTTCCCTTTTCTCCACATCCTCGCCAGCACTTATTCTGTGTTGTTTTGTTGATAAGCGCCATTCTGACTGGTGTAAGGTGATATCTCAATGTGGTTTTAATTTGCATTTCTCTAATGATTAGTGATGTTGAGCATTTTTTCATAGGCCTATTGGCCATCTGTATGTCCTCTTTGGAGAAGTGTCTATTCATCTCTTTTGCCCATTTTTGGATTGGGTTGTTTGTCTTCCTGGTGTTGAGTTTTACAAGTTCTTTATAAATTTTGGTTATTAACCCCTTATCAGACGTATTGTCAAATATGTTCTCCCATTGTGTAGTTTGTCTTTTTATTCTGTTCTTGTTGTCTTTAGCTGTGCAAAAGCTTTTTAGTTTGATATAGTCCCAATTGTTTATCCTGTCTTTTATTTCACTTCCCCGTGGAGATAAATCAGCAAATATATTGCTCCGAGAGATGTCGGAGAGCTTACTGCCTATGTTTTCTTCTAAGATGCTTATGGTTTCACGGCCTACATTCAAGTCTTTTATCCATTTTGAGTTTATTTTTGTAAGTGGTGTAAGCTGGTGATCTAGTTTCATTTTTTTGCAGGTAGCTGTCCAATTTTCCCAACACCATTTGTTAAAGAGGCTGTCTTTACTCCATTGTATTTCCTTACCTCCTTTGTCAAATATCAGTTGTCCATAGAACTGTGGGTTTATTTCTGGGTTCTCTGTTCTGTTCCATTGATCTATATGCCTGTTCTTATGCCAGTACCAGGCTGTTTTGAGTACAATGGCCTTGTAGTATAACTTGATATCAGGAAGTGTGATACCTCCCACTTTATTCTTCTTTTTTAAGATTGCTGAGGCTATTCATGTCCTTTTTTGGTTCCATATAAATTTTTGGAATATGTGTTCTATATCTTTGAAGTATGTCATTGGTATTTTAATTGGTATTGCATTGAATTTATAGATTGCTTTGGGTAATATAGACATTTTAATGATGTTTATTCTTCCTAACCATGAGCACGGTATATGCTTCCACTTGTTTGTATCTTCCTTGATTTCTTTTATCAATGTTTTGTAATTTTCCGAGTACAAGTCTTTAGTCTCCTTGGTTAAGTTTACTCCTAGGTACTTTATTTTTTTGGTTGTAATTGTGAAGGGGATTGTTTGCTTAATTTCTATTTCTGACTGTTCATTGTTGGTGTATAAAAATGCTTCTGATTTCTGAGTATTGATTTTATATCCTGCCACTTTGCTGAATTTATTTATCAGGTCCAGTAGTTTTTTGACTGAGACTTTAGGGTTTTCTATATACAATATCATATCATCTGCAAATAATGATAGTTTTACTTCTTCTTTTCCAACTTGAATGCCTTTTATTTCTTCTTCTTGTCTGATTGCTGTGGCTAGGACTTCCAGGACTATGTTAAATAAGAGTGGTGAAAGGGGGCACCCCTGCCTTGTTCCTGATCTTAAGGGTATTGCTTTTAATTTTTTCCCATTGAGTATGATGTTGGCTGTGGGTTTCTCATAGATGGCTTTTATCATGTTGAGGTATGTTCCCTGTATTCCCACTTTGCTGAGAGTTTTGATCGTGAATGGGTGCTGGATTTTATCAAATGCTTTTTCTGCATCTATTGAAATTATCATATGGTTTTTCTCCTTCTTTTTGTTTATGTGATGAATCACATTGATTGATTTACGAATATTGTACCAGCCTTGCCTCCCCAGAATAAATCCCACTTGATCATGGTGTATGATTTTTTCCATATATTGTTGGATCCGGTTTGCTAATATTTTATTGAGGATTTTAGCATCTATATTCATCAGAGATATTGGCCTATAATTTTCTTTCTTTGTGTTGTCTTTGCCTGGTTTTGGAATCAGAATTATGCTCGCCTCATAAAAGGAGTTTGGAAGTCTTCCTTCCTCTTAAATTTTTTGAAATAGTTTGAGAAGGATAGGAGTTAGTTCTTCTTTGAATATTTGGTAGAATTCTGTTGTGAAGCCATCGGGCCCCGGACTTTTCTTTGTTGGGAGTTTTTTGATAACTGTTTCGATCTCCTTTGGTGTAATCGGTCTGTTTAAGTTTTCTGATTCTTCCAGATTGATTTTTGGAAGATTGTATGTTTCAAGGAATTTGTCCATTTCATCTAGGTTGTCTAGTTTTTTGGCATACAGTTCTTCATAGTATTTTCTTACAATATTTTGTATTTCTGTTGTGTCAGTTGTTATTTCTCCTCTCTCATTTCTAATTTTATTTATTTGAGTCCTCTCTCTCTTTTTCTTGGTGAGTCTACTTAAAGGTTCATCAATCTTGTTTACCTTTTCAAAGAACCAGCTCCTAGTTTCATTGATCCTCTGTATTGTTTCTTTAGCCTCTATGTCATTTATTTCTGCTCTGATCTTTATTATTTCCTTCCTTCTACTACATTTGGGCTTTACTTGCTGTTCTTTTTCTAATTCTTTTAGATGCAGGGTTAAGTTGTTTATTTGAGCTATTTCTAGCTTCTGAAAGTGTGCCTGTAGTGCTATGAACTTCCCTCTCAGCACTGCTTTCGCTGTGTCCCATAAATTTTGAGTTGTTGTATGCTCATTGTCATTCGTTTCTAGGAATTTCTTTATTTCTTCTTTGATCTCATTCTTAATCCATTCATTATTTAACACCCTGCTATTTAGTTTCCATGTGTTTGAGAATTTTTGAGCTTTTCTGCTGTGATTCATTTCTAGTTTTATGCCGTTGTGATCGGAGAAAGTGCTTGATATGATTTCAGTCTTCTTAAATTTGTTGAGAGCTCTTTTGTGCCCTAACATGTGGTCTATCCTAGAGGATGTACCATGAGCACTTGAAAAGAATGTATATTCTGCTGCTTTAAGGTGAAAGGTTCTGAAGATATCTATTAAATCGAGTTGATCTAGTGTTTCCAATAAGTCTGCTGTTTCTTTGTTAATTTTCTTTCTTGAGGATCTATCTAGTGATGTTAGTGGGGTATTGAAATCCCCTACTATTATAGTATTGCTGTTGATCTCGCCCTTTAAATCCATCAAAGTCTGTTTTATATATTTGGGTGCTCCTATATTAGGTGCATAGATATTTATAATAGTTATATCTTCCTGTTGGATTACTCCCTTTATCATTATGTAGTGGCCTTCTTTATCTCTTACTATATCCTTTGTTTTAAAGTCCAATTTGTCTGATATAAGTATTGCTACCCCAGCTTTTTTTTCATTTCCGTTTGCATGAAACGTTTTTTTTCCATCCTTTTACCTTCAATCTGTGTGTGTCTTTTGTTCTAAGGTGTGTCTCTTGTAGACAACATATGTATGGGTCCTGTTTTCTTATCCACGCAGCTACCCTATGTCTTTTGATTGGATCATTTAATCCATTTACATTTAAGGTTATTATTGATATGTAGTTGTTTATTGCCATTTTCTTCTTTAAAGGTGTATTCCTTTTCTTTTTTTTTTTCTGTATTCTTTTCCCACTTTATCTGTTTACATCAGGCCCCTTAATATTTCCTGCAGCATTGGTTTGGTTGTAATGAATTCCTTGAGTTGTTTTTTGTCTGGGAAGCTTTTTATTTCTCCTTCAATTTTAAACGATAGCCTTGCTGGATAAAGTAGTCTTGGTTGTAGGTTCTTGTTCTGCATTACTTTGAATATTTCTTGCCATTCCCTTCTGGCCTCAAGTGTTTCTGTTGAGAAGTCAGATGTCATCCTTATGGGGGCTCCTTTGTAGGTGATAACTTTTTTTCTCTTGCAGCTTTTAATATTTTCTCTTTATCGCTTAGCTTTGGTATTTTAATTATGATGTGTCTTGGTGTAGGTTTCTTTGGGTTTCTCTTTAATGGAGTCCTCTGTGCTTCTTGGATTTGTGAGAGTTTCTCTTGCATTAATTTAGGGAAGTTTTCAGCTATGATATGATTGAACAAAGTCTCTATCCCTTGTTCTTTTTCTTCTTCTTCAGGACCCCTATGATGCGGATGTTATTTCTCTTCATGTTGTCACAGAGCTCTCTAAGAGTTTCCTCTGACTTTTTGAGTCTTTTTTCTCTTTTCTTCTCTGCTTTCATGCCTTCATTCCAGTTGTCTTCTAACTCGCTGATTCGATCCTCTGCTCTATCTATCCTGTTTTTAATTCCTTCCATTGTGGTCTTTATTTCTGATATTGTATTTGTCGTCTCCAACTGATTCTTTTTTATACTTGCTATTTCTTTATTTAGGTTTTCAAACTGTCCCTCCATTGTTGTTCTAAGATCCCTAAGCATCCTTACAATCATTATTTTGAACTCCGCATCTGGAAGTTTGATTATTTCCATATCACTCAGTTCATCTCTCGAAGGTGTCTCTTGTGGTTTCATTTGGATTGCACTCCTTTGTCTTCTCATCTTTTTTTTATTTTTTTTAATTATAGAGTTGGTTGAGCTTAGGCTTGGTGTTGTCTGCCTCCAGTTTTCAGTTGTGTTATTTTTAGGTCTTCGTGGGTTGGTATCAGCTATTATTTGTAATCCACTTTCGGATTTGGGCAGCTTTGAAGTCTTGATTTGTTTGTTTTCTTAACAGGTGATAGTCTTGTTAACTGATCTCAGCAGGGGGCTTCCTTGAAACTGTATCCAGGAATGCTGTGGGTGTAACCTGAGACGCTGAAGGTCTCTTCCACCAACTAATCTCACTGGGGGCAGGGTTTTTTCTCAGCTTCAGTAGGGGGAGGTGTATCTCAGATCTCCATGGAGACCTGAGTTACTGCCCCTCCTCCCCACTTCTTGTTTTCAGCTGTGTCTTGTTGTGCTAATTGGAGCTGGATAGATGTCCGGAGATCTCTGATCCGGAAGCACTTCAGCTCTGTTTTGTGAAAGGTTCAGTCCCTCCCCCAGCTATGGCCGCCTCCAGCACGAATGAGTCAGCTTTTTTATTTCGTTTCTTGCATACCTTAGCCCCTCACAGTCTGTCCCTCTCCCTGTCTTTTCCACTTGGGAGATAAGCTGGTCTTTTCAACCCACCTTGCTCCCTGGTCGCCAGGTAAGTGGCTGTGAGCAGTAGTTTCTGCTCTTTTTCCTCTGTGAAATCCTCTCTGGGCTCTCAGCCTCACCCCCCTCCTTCCGTTCCTGTAAGCAGAGGAGATTCAGGCACTCCTTACCAGGATTATTGTGGCTTCCTCTTTGCTCCTTGGTTTTTGAGAGCTGTTCTTGCAGTTCAGTGTTGGTTTTTCATGCTGATTTTTTCTAAATTGATTTGTATTCCAGTTTGGTGTTGAGAGTTGGGAGTCTGTGCATCCGCCTACTCCGCTGCCATCTTCTCTCTCTGTACCACTGCTTTTTAATCCACTTGTCCACTGACGGACACTTGGGCTGTTTCCAGATCTTTGCTATTGTGAACAATGCTGCCACAAACATGCGGGTGCATTTCTCCTTTTCGAGCCGTTCTATGGTGTCCTTGGGGTATATTCCTAAAAGTGGGATAGCTGGGTCAAAAGGCAGTTTGATTTTTTAATTTTCTGAGGAATCTCCATACTGTTTTCCACAGTGGCTGCACCAGTCTGCATTCCCACCAGCAGTGCAGGAAGGTTCCCTTTTCTCCACATCCTCACCAGCACTTAGTCTGTGTTGTTTTGTTGATAAGCGCCATTCTGACTGGTGTGAGGTGATATCTCATTGTGGTTTTAATTTGCATTTCTCTAATGATTAGTGATGTTGAGCATTTTTTCATATGCCTATTGGCCATCTGTATGTCCTCTTTAAAGAAGTGTCTATTCATTTCTTTTGCCCATTTTTTGATTGAATTGTTTATCTTCCTGGTGTTGAGTTTTACAAGTTCTTTATCAATTTTGGTTACTAACCCCTTATCAGACGTATTGTTGAATATGTTCTCCCATTGTGCGGCTTGTCTTTTTATTCTGTTCTATTGTCTTTAGCTGTGCAAAAGTTGTTTAGTTTGATATAGTCCCATATGTTTATCCTTTTATTTCACTTGACCATGGACATAAATCAGCAAATATATTGCTGTGAGAGATGTCAGAGAGCTTACTGCCTATGTTTTCTTTTAAGATGCTTATGGTTTCACGGCTTACATTTAAGTCTTTTATCTATTTTGAGTTTATTTTTGTGAATGGTGTAAATTGGTGGTCTAGTTTCATTTTTTTGCAGGTAGATGTCCAATTTTCCCAACACCATTTGTTGAAGAGGCTGTCTTTACTCCATTGTATGCTCTTACCTCCTCTGTCAAATATCAGTTGTCCATAAAGGTGTGGGTTTATTTCTGAGTTCTCTGTTCTGTTCCATTGATCTATATGCCTGTTCTTATGCCAGTACCAAGCTGTTTTGAGTACAGTGGCCTTGTAGTATAACTTGATATCAGGAAGTGTGATACCTCCCACTTTATTCTTCCTTTTCAAGATTGCTGAGGCTATTTGTGTTCTTTTTGGTTCCATATAAATTTTTGGAATATGTGTTCTATATCTTTGAAGTATGTCATTAGTATTTTAATTGGTATTGCATTGAATTTATAAATTGTTTTGGGTATTATAGACATTTTAATGATGTTTATTCTTCCTAGCCATGAGCACAGTATATGCTTCCACTTGTTTGTATCTTCCTTGATTTCTTTTATCACATCATAAAAATCTAAATGCTATTTTTAATGTTCATATTGGCAAATAAAAGATGTGTAAATGAAAGTATTTAAATATGACCTCTGGAGGTTTTTTCTAATACAGTGTTTTCTAATTTTTTCTGTCCTAGGACTCCTTTCTATACTTAAAAAAAAAACTATTGAAGATACAACTGCATTTGTTTGTGTTGGTTATTCCTGTTGACATTTACCCTTAGAAATTAAAACTTTAAAAAGTTTTATATATTTATTAATTCATTTGAGAATAACAATAGTATAGTTTCCAAAATAAAAAATATTTAGCAAAAGAGTATTCTCTCTTTTTTGTTTACATTATTAAACATCTCTTTTGAGTCTCTCTTCCTAGAGGACAGCTGGAGTCTCAGATCTGCTTCGGCATTCAATCCATTGGGATCTGTTGTATCAGAGAAAGCATATGTAGAAATCTAGCATCGCAATTTATGCTCTGGAAAGGGAGGAGTATTTTAATATTCAGATAATTGTGGATATTCTCCTTTGATACTATGGCAAAACTCAACAAGTAGTCATTTTTGAAAGGTAAACTGAAATGGAAATCAGAAACTATATCAATGAACTTTTTATATTCTGTTACACTGAAACCCACTGGTCTAGCTTGCTCTTTGAATGGAGCTTTTACCCATGCATGATCTTGAGATATTACACTGAGTTTTGGAGATCTTCCAAGTGTTGACACATTTCATTATATAATAGCAATATATATATATATATATATATATATATATATATATATATATCCATTAATACCACTACCAATCTCATCAGAAAAGTTTTTACATATTAGAAAACTTCTATCAAACTCATGGTAGCAGATACATGTTTTCCAAAATTCAGATTTTCATTTGAAAGCTCAAATTTCATTATTGAAAACAAAAGTTTTGAGTTGTTTTCCTTGAAGTAACAGGATCAATTAATGCTTTAAAAAAAAATCAGCTAGCCTCACTGGTGGTTGCACACCAGGTAGAGCGCTAACAGGGAACACTGGGTTCACTGATTCAAAACCCAAGGGTATCAGCTTGAGTGCAGGCTCACCAGTTTGAGTGCAAGGTCGCTGGCTTGAGTACAGGCTAGTTCACACAATCCCAAGGTCCCTGGCTTGACTTGAGCTGGAGATCGCTGGTCCAATCCCCAGTAATGGCATGTATGAGAAGCAATCAATGCACGACTAAAGTGAAGCAATGAGTTGATGCTTCTCTCTTTCTGCTTCACTCTCTCTTTCTCTCTTTCTGTCTCTCTCCCTCTCAAAAAAAAGTCAGCTAAATATTCATGTCCCAATACCAACTGTTTGTTTGTCAGTCATTCTTCCAAGTGGAAAGAAAACTTTTCCTGGTGTTCCAGGAAAAACATGGCTAATTCGGCTATAATTCAAACAACTCCATAAATGTTTTTCCTCAAGATAACTCTACTTCATATGCAGTTTAAAAGTGTTTTATGCATAATTCCCACTTTCCGCATAGATTAAGAATATTTGTGCAAGAGAAAGATTTAATAATATTAATATTTTAAATTCTCCATCAAACACATTACAAAGTAAAACTGGCTTTTTGTTTTGTTTCTTTATGTTGTTGCTGTTTTTGAACTGCAAGTGTGTGGCAATGAAGAATACAATGACCACTTCTACAGTTTGAAGCCACTCCCTTGATTTCTGCTAAGACACCAGCAGTATAACCAGTGATGGGATTCAGCCAGTTCACACCAGTTCGGCAGACCCAATACCTAATTTTTTGTTGAGTTCAGCAAACCAGTTGTTAAAATGGCACTTGTAATCAGGGTTCTCTCTAAGGTGACCGCCTGGGTAGCCACCCAATGTGAAAATCACAAATTTACATTCCTTAGTCTTTTTTAATGTTCATCTGCTCAACAGTGTATTCTAAGCACCCGTAGTAATAATGTTCATTCTGTCCATAGATGAAAAAAAATTGATGGAACTATGCTTGTAATATTTATTTATTCATTTCATAAAACTCATTATACCTTTGATGAAATACTATATTTTAATTCCTTCGTGTTTGTTACTTTAGTAAACAAACATGTAACATAAAGAGATAAAGTGCCAAGCAACCAGGGGGTAACAATTTATATTGCTTTTTGTCAGGTATTATTTAATATATTTTCATTAATATTTTAAAACTTTTTTATAATCTAGTTTTGTGTACCTCTTTAATTGTTCTTAAATATTAAATGCATTAAATAATAAACTAGGTTTCGTATATTGTTTTTTTTTGTACTTAAAACGGTCATTAGGGCAGACAACCAGTCGTTACATTATTTGAAACCCACCACTGAACATAACCCACCATTGATTTTGCACCATCATTATTTGAACACAGGAAATGTTTATTTCTTGAAACTACTACTACCTTCTGCAGTAGTGTTACACAAAATATGTTTGGAAAAAGCTATGTTATGTACCTGTTTTTAGTCCTTTTTTACATCTAGATCTATAAAAGAGTTGATGGTTGTATCTATTTGTCATATTATGTCTTTGAATTGCCATATATTTAAGGGATAGAGAAATTTTACTAATTTTCATTAGGCTTCAATGTTTTCTACTATAATTAACTAACTGAATTTTGACTTACATTTGCAGTTCCTAACACAGTACCTAGAACAGAGTGTGTATTTGAGAATTTTTTCTCCTTTTTACTTTATCATTTTTAAAAATTGAGTTGAGGCATTTTACAAAACCATACAACAAATGCATTTTTAAAAACTCTGGTCAAACAAAAATGTACAGCTTGAGTAATTTTCAGAATTGGGTTGAAAATTTGACTTAGAACTTACTGATGGTCAAAGGAACATAAAACCTCAGTTAGAAAAGTCACACTATGAACTTAGGTTTTAAAAGGAATTGGATGGAAGACAATTAAGTGTCTTAGAAAGTGATTTCTATCCATGTAGCCAGAGGTGGGTGAGACAGTTTAATTTATTTTGGAAGTAGATTTGTGTTCCAATTTATGGCTAGGTAAATATTACTTCTCTATAATTCTATAATTTGACTTATAATATTAATAAAATCCACTTTTTTTTCCTTTTTTATTTATTAATTTTAATGGAGTGACATTGATAAATCAGGGTACACATGTTCAGAGAAAACATCTCCAGATTATTTTGACATTTGATTATGTTGCATTCCCATCATACAAAGTCAAACTGTCTTCTGTCATCTTCTATCTGGTTTTCTTTGTGCCCTTCCTCTCCTCCACCCCTCCCTCTTCTTCCTCCCCCTCCCCCAGTTACCATCACATTCTAGTCCATGTCTCTGAGTCTCATTTTTATGTCCCATCTATGTATGGATTCATATAGTTCTTAATTTTTTCTGATTTACTTATTTCACTCAGTATAATGTTATCAAGAAGAACACCATAGCACTGTTCCAAAAGGAGAAATGCACCCTCATGTTTATGGCAGCATTGTTCACAATAGCGAAGACCTGGAAACATCCCAAGTGTCTGTCAGTAGACTAGTGGATTAAAATGCTTTGGTACATATATACTATGGAATACTGCTCAGCCACAAGAAATGATGACACTGGATCATTTACAATAACATGGATGGACCTTGAAAATCCACTTTTTAAAAAATAAAATCTGCTTCTGATTATAGCAGTGAGGAGCCAGGTTGTCCAAGAAGTGTTCTAGAGTCTCACTTACTAAACAACTTAAAATCCCCTCAGAATATTCACTATAAAAACCAGAATCACAACAGCATGCTAATCATTCTAAAAAGATTGAAGTTGCTAAAGAAGTCTAAATGTATTCATTCACCTACTCATTTATTCAGAAAATATTAAATCTATGTGCAGAACCATCATGGATGAGGGACAAGCAATTGCATAAGACTTCCGTGTTTCCTTAGAGTCAAGTAGCCAGGGGATAGAACTCAAATTATTTTTTCCCTAAACACATAAGTACTAATATGTAGAAAGTAGCTAAAAGCCATCAACTTCAGCTTTCATTAGGGATCATCCTTGACCATTATATACAGGGCTTGGATAAGAGCACATAATAAATAGCTGTGCTAATTTAGGTTTGGGTCTGCACAGCGCATTGTGAAATAGAGACTTACAGAAAATAGAAATGGATTTGAACTAAATTTGGGGGATTGATGAAGTAGTGTGATGGGAGAGGAGAGATTACCTGCTAAACCAAGAAAAAAATTGTTAGTAATGTAATTTTGACTAAAACTTTCAAAACTTCACTACAACCAGGGGATTATTCTCATGTCTTGAAAATTCAGATTTACTCTACCTAATCATAGTGACTTTATTCAAGCTGCTCTTCATCAAATATTTAAAAATTATCTTTGTCATTTTTCTCATCCTACTCAAGTCTATCTGTTCTCCAAGATTCAGTTCAAATTTCCTGTTATACATGAAAACTTCTCCAGCATTCTGCATCTGGTGGTTTTCTCATACCTGTCAATACTTAGAGCATATATACATACATCATTGATTTAGAAAATTATTTATGGCCTTTTGCTCTTAGCTATTTGGTCATCATATGTCAGATCTCCCTACCTAGTTGATATGTGCCTCACGATGCTATATTCTAGTTTCTTAGTCCCTATATAATAGATGTCAAATAAATACTTGTAGGGGTGTCAATATATTTCACCGATGTGTGATAAAAAAAACACACCACCTAGCAATGATGACAAAACATTTCTGTTAACAGCAAGACAGTTGTTGCCAAAACAATCCTTAGAGCATCTTATCACTGAAACTCTCCTCCTAGTAGGCTCCATGACTATCCATAAAGAATGGATTCCTCAAAATATTGTATCTGGGCCTTCATAATTTTTATTTTGTATTTTTATTAAGTTTATCCACTAGGCGTTCTTGTCCTGTGAACACCTGTGTTTCATTTTGTACAGTGTGATAGAGCTGGGAAGCCATAGTGAATAATAATAATTTTAGTTCCCATGGTTTTGGTTGGAGTGCTTCCAGAACTCATCCAAGGACATTATTATCATTCTTACTTATTGAGCTCTTTCCCATTTATAGTTCCAGTTTATAAATAAATAAACATGCATCATTATTGTTATAGCATGTTTGGCAAATTATGTTTTTATGGATTTGAACATGATTTTGAATTGCCTCTTTTAGAACAAAAAAAGAAGGCTAACATATATAATGCCAGAAAACCAATTATTCTATTAGGTCAAGGAAGAAGCCAATTAATGTTATGAACATAGTGTGGCATCTTGCTCACACATGGAGGTAGGTGTCCAGGAGAATTAACTTTGGTTTGGGAGATCTGATAGGTGAACTTCACCAGAGAAACCAGAAACAGCATGCTTTGTCTGTGCCAATTTATTAATTCCTTTTAATGTGGTATGATGATGCCTATTAGTTCTATTCATTTTACCTCAAATTTGTATCTTTTAAAAAGGAAGAGAACTCTCTTTAAAGAACAATAGTGAAGGCTTCATTTGGCATCTCATATGTCAATGGTCCTTTGATACAATGTATTTCAGCTAGCTTTTCCAAACAAGCACCAACCATGAGATTCGCTTGGATTAAACATTACATACATATTAGACCTAAAGACCCAAGAATAACATTTTCTCAAGCTTGAAACGATATGATCAACATAAAATTAACATCCCCTTTAAAATTACCATAAGAGCTCAGGTAATCTAATTGCACCTAACATATGAGGCATCTACATTGCCTTTTTATGATGGAAATCTAACTTTTAATGATTTTGTTATGCGTCACTGACAATGGGACCAAACTGAAACCCAGGAAAAAACTGAATTTAAAAATCCGCAAATCTGTCAGCTAACTGACCATGGAGGATTTACAACAAAGTCCCTTAAGAATGTATCTTACTTGTCCTGTGTAGCATTTGAAAGGCAAGAAGGAATTGCATACCTCAAGGATCCACTCAAGATGCCTTAAGAATTACATTTCCCAGTCAAAAAATGGGCAAAAGAAATGAATAGACACTTCTCAAAAGAGGACATACAGATGGCCAATAGGCATATGAAAAAATATTCAACATCACTAATCATTAGAGAAATGCAAATTAAAACCACAATGAGATATCACCTCACACCAGTCAGAATGGTGCTCATTAACAAAACAACACAGAATAAGTGCTGGCAAGGATGTGGAGAAAAGGGAACCCTCCTGCACTGCTGGTGGGAATGCAGACTGGTGCAGCCACTGTGGAAAACAGTATGGAGATTCCTCAGAAAATTAAAATTCGAACTGCCTTTTGACCCAGCTATCCCACTTTTAGTAATATACCCCAAGAACACCATAGCACTGTTTCAAAAGGAGAAATGCACCCCCATGTTTATGGCAGCATTGTTCACAATAGCAAAGATCTGGAACCAGCCCAAGTGTCCATCAGTAGAGGAGTGGACTAAAAAGCAGTGGTACATATATACACAGTGGAATACTATGGGACCATGAAAAAGAAGGAAATCTTACCTTTTGCGACAACATGGATGGACATGGAAACTATTATGTTAAGTGAAATAAGCTAGGCAGAAAAAGAAAAATATCATATGACCTCACTCATTTGAGGAATCTAATGAACAATGTGAACTGAGGAATGGAATTGAGACAGAGGAGAGATCAAAGGGACCAGAGGAAAAGAGAACAGAGGGAAAGGGGATGAAAGGATGGGATAAACCTGAAGGGAAGGGGGGAGGGTGCTATGGGGAGGGGGCAAGGGAGATGTTGAGGGGAATATGGGGGAGGGAGGATGCATTTGGGGTAACACTAGAATCTATGTAAACACAATAAATTAAAATAAATAAAAAAGAGAACTACATTTCTTATCACAAATAGGCTTCAAAAACCACTGACAGATGACATGTAGTATGATATCTTTGTGATTTGTACTGAACAATCTATTTGAACAGGGATTTTAATTCAGATAGAATTAGAATTGCTGAAATGCTTTAATAATGACGAGAAACCCCATTACCATCTATGGTATGGTGTGTTCCAGACACAGAAAATCCCAGCAGGCCCTGGCCAGTGGCTCAATGAATAGAGCATTGGCTCAGCGTATGGATATCCCAGGATTGATTCCTGGTCAGGACATAGGAGAAGTGACCATTTGCTTCTTCCCCCTGTCCTTTCCTCCTTTTCTCCCTCTTTCCATCCTGCATCCAGTGGCTCAATTGTTTCAAGCATTAGTGCTAAGTGCCAAGGATAGCTCGGTTGGTCCAAGTGTCAGTCTCAGGCACTAAAAAGAGCTCAGTTGATTTGAGCATCACCCCGGGTGGGGTTGCTGGATGGATCCTACTCAGGCCGCATGTGGTAGTCTGACTCATTATCTTCCCTCCTCTCACCTAAAAAAAAATTCCCAGCAAACCAAATGAAATTGTTGTTAATGTTACTGTTTTCCCAATAGAGAAACTGAATATCAGTAAAATTAAATAACTTTCAATGGGGTCATACAGTCAAAAAGTAAAAACAAAACAAAAAAAAACACAAGAAAAACAAATACAAGTCTGCCTGATTTCCAAGGTCTATGTTCATAAATATTCTTCTATGCAGCCCCATTCTTTTAAAAAATTATTTATATATTGCTAATTTCTGAAGAGAGTCTAAAGTGGCTCCCAATAAAGGAATAAGTGTAATACAATTATTAAGATGATAAAAGAAAAGTAATAAAGGGAGGGAGATCATTTTACCAAAAGGGCCCTGTTAAAATATATATGATTTCCTAGATAGCCCTCAGGGAGAAAAGGAAACATACATTATATACTTTTATCAGATAAAAGGAAACAGAGCAGTAATTTGAAAGCCATTAGGTTTTCTGAAACTAAGTCTAAGGAAATGTCATTGTGTCCATGGTTAGAGTTGGGGCATTAAACAAAATTTCTTCCATTTACAGCTTTATAAAAGATGTATAATCCTCCTTATGTTACTATTACTAAGATCAGTCTTCAAAAAATGTTGAAGCTGGGTTGTTAAATTATGACCCTATGAAGGAATTTCTAGGGGTACAGAATTTTTTAGTAACCTGGCATAATACAGATCACTAAACTTTATACTAAGAGAGGTATAAAGTTTAGAGTATATAAAAGTAATTGTTTAAAATGTCCCTTGGATAGAAATTTCACACTGGCTTTGAAATATTAACCACTATAAAAATTGCTATCCCATCATAACAATTAGAAAGCAAGGCAAAATACAGGAGTCATTTTTAGCCATTTAAGCAGTGGAGATCTGTGATCATAGAGAAAATACAAAAGAAGGCTCTACCATTCCCCCAGCTTACTGGCTGAAGGCATACTATACCTTCCAGGGTGTAGTATAAGAAGAACTCAAACAGAGCCCAGTAGTCACACTGATTGTACTGGAAGCCCTAGCCCATGCTGTAAATTGAAAAATATAAAATATAAAAAGGCATATAGATTGGAAAGAAAGAGATTAAACTGCCTTTATTCACAGTTTACATGTTTACCCATGTCAAAAATCCTCAGGAATCTACTAATAAGTTATTAAAGCTAACTAGATGTACAGCAAGATCATAGGTTACAAAGTCACTTTTCTTTAAAAACTGTATTTTTATAACTTGTGATGGACAGTTTATAAAGCAGCACCAAAAAATATGAGATACTTAAAGACAATGTTAACAAAATATGATCAAAACTCACATACTAAAACTATAAAACATTTCTGAGAGAATTTAGAGAAGGCCCAAGTAGATGGAGAGAGATACTCTGTTCAGGGGTTAGAGAACTCAATGTTATTAGGTATCAGTTTTGCCAGATTGATCTCTAGATTCAGTGGAATTATAATAAAAATCCCACCAGTTTTTTTTTAACTTGGTAGGAACCGACAAGTCAATTTTAAAATTCATATAGAAATGCAAAGGATCTAGAATAGCTGAACAATTCTGAAAAAGAGGAAAATGTTGGACTAACACTACCTGATTCAAATACCTACTCTACAGCTACATTGATGAAGATGGCATGGCATGGGCACACGGAAGTCATAGAGATTGATGGAACTGAGTATGAAGTCCAAAAATAGACCTATATGTATATGACTGATTGAACTTTTTTCTGCATAGGTGCAAAAGTATTCAACAAAAAGTGTATAGTCATCTCAATAAATAGTACTAAAACAATTCAATAACAACATGGAAAAAATGAATCTCAAACTTTACCTCATACTATGTACAAAAATTAACTTTAAGCCCTAGCCAGTTGGCTCAGTGGTAGAGCGTCAGCCTGGTGTGCAGGAGTCCCAGGTTCAATTCCCAGCCAGGGCACACAGGAGAAGCGTCCATCTGCTTCTCCACCCCTCCCCCTCTCCTTCCTCTCTCTCTCTCTCTCTCTCTCTCTCTCTCTCTCTTTCTCTCTCTCTCTCTTCCCCTCCCGCAGCCAGGGATCCATTGGAGCAAAGTTGGCCAGGGCGCTGGGGATGGCTCTATGGCCTCTGCCTCAGTGCTAGAATGGCTCTGGTTGCAACAGAGCAATGCCCCAGATGGGTGGAGCATTGCCCCCTGGTGGGCATGCTGGGTGGATCCTGGTTGGGTGCATGTGGGAGTCTGTCTGACTGCCTCCCCATTTCCAACTTCAGAAAAATACAAAAAATAAAAAATAAATAATAACTTAAAATGGATCATAGACCAAAACATTAAAGCTAGTACTAAAAAAGTTCTAGAGGAAAACATAAGAGTAAAATTTTATGAGTTTTCATTGACCAAAGCTTTCTTATATAGGACAAAAAAAGTATGAACCATAAAAGAAAAATTGATTGACTCCCTCTAGCAACTTTGTAGAGATCTACTAGTAATTAACTACTTTAGCTTATATTTACCTGGAGATATTTTACCAGTATAGAATTTTTTGTTGACAATTATTTTTTTCTTTAAGTACTTATTATAAATCTTCTGCTGCCTGCTGGCCTCCATGATTCTGATGAGAAATAAGCTGTTAATATTATGGCTGGTACCTTGCCTGTGACAAGTCACTTCTGTCTTGCTGCTTTCAAGATTCTTTGTCTTTTGCTTTCTACAATTTGATTATAATATATGTATATCTAAGTTTATCTTGCTTAGAGTCTGTTGAACTTCTTTCATGTGTAACTTTATGTTGTTTTGTTTTGTTTTAGCAAGGGAGACAGACAGACAGGAAGGGGGAGAGGTAAGAAGTATCAACCCATGGTTTGTGGCACCTTAGTTGTTCACTGATTCTTTCTCATATGTGCCTTGATGGGGGGGAGGGGGCTCCAGCTGCACCAGTGACACCTTGCTCAAGCCAGCAACCTTGGGCTCAAGCCAGTGACCATAGGCTCTGGGCTCATATCTATCATCCCACACTCAAGTCGAGGACCCCACACTCAAGCTGGTGAGCTCGTGCTCAAGCCAGTGACCTCAGGGTTTTGAACCTGGGTTCCAGACTGAAACTCTATCCACTGCGCCATCACCTGATCAGGCTGTAGATTTATGTCTTTAACCAAATTTGAGACATTTTTAATCAAAATTTCCTCAAATATTCTTCTTGTCCCATTCTTTATTTTTTCCCCTGAAGTTAGAAGCGGGGAGGCAGTCAGACAGACTCCTGCATGTGCCTGACCAGGATTCACCCGACATGCCCACCAGGGGGCAACACTCTTCCCATCTGGGGTGCCACTCTGTTGTGGTCGAAGCCATCCTAGCACCTGAGGTGGAGGCCATGGAGCCAACTTCAGCACCTGGGCCAACTTTTGCTCCAATGGAGCCCAGGCTGCAAGAGGGGAAGAGAGAGTTAGTGAGGAAGGAGAGGGGGAAGGGTGGAAAATCAGATGGGCACTTCTCCTGTGTGCCCTGACCAGGAATCAAACCTGGGGCTTCCAAATGCCAGGCTGATGCTCTACCACTGAGCCAACTGGCCAGGGCCTTGTTCCATTCTTTATAGCTTCTCCTTTGGAGAATTCTATGATAAATAAGTAGGTACATTTGATGGTATCTTACAGGCTTTGTTCATTTTTCTTCATTCTGAGGAACAGACTGGACAATTTCAATTGTCTCACCTTAAAGTTCACTGGTATTTTCTTCTGCCTATTCAAATATGCTATTAAACACCTGTAGTAAATTTTTAATTAAGCCATAGTACTTTTCAGTCACACAATTTCAGTTTCATTTTTATACTTTTTCTCTTTATTGACATTTTCTACTTACTCATGCATTATTCTCCTGCTTTCCTTTAGTTGTTTTTCCATTGTATTTAGCTCATTCAACATATCTAAGATAATTGATTAGCATTCTCAATCTATGGTCTTCCTCAGATATAGCTTCTGTCAAATCCTTTATTTCTTGTGAATAAGTTATATTTTCCTGTTTCTTTGTTTGCTTTGTAATATTTCTTGTTGAGAACCAGACACTTTGAGTATTATAATATATTATAATGTGGTTGACTCTGGAAATCTGATTTTCTCTCTCTTCAATTATAGCTTTTTGTTATTTATTGAAGATTGTAATTGTCCATTTATATAGTGACTATTCCAAACCATTTTTGAAAATTCTGTGTTCCATTAACTCTGTAGGCAGCCTATAACCTAACAGAAATTTCCTTAAATGTCTAGATTAAATTTTTGAAGGTATGTGTATCTCCTTAAATTTTCCAATAAACATTACAGGTAAAGCCCACAGGAACTGAAACAAAGTCAAGTGTCTGTGCCAGTCTCTGAAAGAACTACCAGACCAATTAAAATGCATAACCTCAACTTTTTTAGAGGAAAAGGTATTTAGGTTCTATTCGGATACCTTGGAGAGTTCTCAGTGTATTTCTTAGCCTCTCTGTATCTATCATCTTTTCTTCTATCTCCCTAATCAAACATACACACACACACACACACACACACACACACACATTTCCTTTTGCAGGTAAAATTTAGGTTACTTAGAGACTTGACCTAATTTTATCTTCCTCAAGTCTTTTCCTTTGTAGAAACCAAATAATAATCATCTACGTCTAAACATAAAATTATATAACCTAACATTTTTACAGCCTTACCTTGCTTATGAGCCTCATACCCAGGATTTAAAGTAAGCAATTTAGCTATTACTCTGTTAGGAAAGTGGTAGAGAAAAAAACATTAATAAAAAGGTAATTTTTTCTTGATATTCACTAATTTAACAAATGCTTATTGAGTACCTTCTTTATGTCAGTTATTTCTATGCATGGGGGAAACAATTGTAGGCAAATGAAAATGTTCTTGCATTTATAGAACATGTCTAGTGAGCAAGAAAGATATTTAACAAAAATAATCATATATCATAAATACACACAAAAAAATTAAGAATACTAAGAAAAAGGACTATAGAAAGAATAAGAATATATGATAGCATGTAACAAATGATTCATTCAGAGATGGCTTTCCTGAGGAAAGGACCCTTGAGTTATGTTCATAAGCATGATACAGTGCAAAGTATATAAAGAGGGTGTGGGTAGAGCAAGAGCTTTTCAGAAGGAGAGGCATCAATGTACAAAAGCTCTGTAATAGGAGGCAGGATGGAAGGATTGGGAACCTGAAAGAAAACTCTGTGGCTACAGGGAAGATAGAAAGTGTGTGAAGTGAGTTGTAAGTAAAAAGGACCAATTTATGAAAGGATTTTACTATTTACTCTAAGAACAATGTGAAGCTATTGAAAGAATTTAAGATGAAGAATGGGATGGCATTCTGTAGAATAAATGTGGATAGGCCACTTGGAAGGCAATTATAGTAGTCTAGACAAGGGTAGGTAATGGGTTGGACAACAGTGATGCTGGTGGAAGGGTTGAAAACAGAAATATTTCAAGAGATATTCAGCATAATCAAATTTACAAGACTTGGTAATCTATTGGATAAAGAGAATGAGGTAAAAGTTAGCATCAAGAATAACTCATGGGTTTCTGGCTTATAAAAATGGACTGATGGCCCTGGCCGGTTGGCTCAGTGGTAGAGCGTCGGCCTGGCATGCAGAGTTCCCAGGTTCGATTCCCGACCAGGGCACACAGGAGATGTGCCCATCTGCTTCTCCACCCCTCCCCCTCTCCTTCCTCTCTCTCTCTTCCCCTCCCGCAGCCGAGGCTCCATGGAGCAAAGATGGCCTGGGCGCTGGGGATGGCTCCTTGGCCTCTGCCCCAGATGCTAGAGTGGCTCTGGTCGGAGGGGCAGAGCATCGTCCCCTGATGGGCAGAGCGGCGCCCCCTGGTGGGCGTGCCGGGTGGATCCCGGTCGGGTACATGCGGGAGTCTATCTGACTGTCTCTCCCCGTTTCTAGCTTCAGAAACATACAAAAAAATAAAATAAAAAATATAAAAAAATGGACTGATGATAGAATCATGAAATAACAAATACTGAAGTAAGATGAGGTTTGGAAATGGTGGCAAGATTTTAAGTTTAGGGCTGCAAATGTTGAGTTTAAGGTATCTTTGAGAGCAGTTGGTAGGCAATTGAACATTTTGGACCGTACTTAAAGAAGAGGTCTTGAATGAAGATATAAATTGTCAATTACCTGATATTTCACAGTAATTAAACTATAGTTCTAGCTGAGTATCCTTAGAGAAGAGATGCAGCAGGAAAAAATATAGGGTGGACAGCAAGCTCATGTTTTGAAGATGAGTCTGTATAAAGGACACAAAACTGACCAGAAAAATAAGAGGCAAACAAAAGTATATAAAATGATATTAGGATAGCTGAACAAATAAATTATTTTAAAAGGGGAGTGTAGTCATCAGAGTCAGGTCATCTGAGTTCCAAGATTACCCATTGAATTTGGCCACATGCAAGACACTGGTGAGATTCACAAAAGATATTTTAGTAGAATGTTGAGGGCATAAATTAGATTGTAATGGTTTTAAAAGGAGTAAAGAATGGAGCAATAATTAGGGACAACTCTTTAAGAAATTTGGTTCTGAACGGGGAGAGGAGAAATAGGATAGAAACTTACAGTGGTATATGAAGTTCAAGGATTTATTTTACCTAGGAAAGACTATAGCAAGTATAAATGTACATAGAAATTATCTATATTTTGGTAAAGGTGAAGACTTTGATCCAGATGTCAAAATCAACAAATGAAAGAGTCCCCCAGGGCTGCCAAATAACATGATCCAGGAAGGGGAAATATGGGGAGATACAGCTGAATGGCATGGGCTTCAAAGGAAAAGAGTAAAGGAGTACACTAAGTTTGAAAAAGCAAAGTAAACATCATTTCCATCTTTAACCACAAGGTATGAAATGTGAGTGGTAAAAAAGTAAATAGCACCATCTTGATATGGTTACAAGAAATGCCCTATCATCAAGGGAAAGCCTGATTTCGATTAAGGTAAGAGGGTCATGGGAAAACTGAGAATAGGTTAGAATATAAAGGCATCTATCAGACTGTGAGGTTTTTGAGATCAAAGATTATGTCGGTATTGACAAGATAGTTTAGACTCATGGTTCTCAAATTTCAGTGTACCTTAGAAACACCTGGAAGGCCTGTTAAAACAGATAGCTATACCTCATCCTCAGAGTTTCTGATTTAGAAGCTCTCCGGGGGACTCAAGAATGTGCATTTCTAACAAGTTCCCAGGCGTTGATGCTGCTGGTCAGTAAACTCCACTTTAAAAACCACTGTGATAGTCTATGTTATGATAACAACAAACTCTAAAATCCCAATGGGTTAATAAAATGAAAATTTATTTTCACTTAATCAAAGTCTAAGTGGGCCAGTAGCTCTCTGGGGCATTGTGTTCTAAGCAGAATCCCAGGAATACAGTTTGCTTGTACCTTATAGCAGTGGTCCCCAACCTTTTTTGGGCCATGGACCGGTTTAATGTCAGAAAATATTTTCACGGACCAGCCTTTAGGGTGGGACGGATAAATGTATCATGTGACTGAGATAATCATCAAGAGTGAGTCTTAGACGGATGTAACAGAGGGAATCTGGTCATTTTTTAAAAATAAAACATCGTTCAGACTTAAATATAAATAAAATGGAAATAATGTAAGTTATTTATTCTTTCTCTGTGGACCGGTACCAAATGGCCCACGGACCGGTACCAGTCCACAGCCCGGGGGTTGGGGACCACTGCCTTATAGTAATGTCATCTGGAACATGTGGTTTCCAAGGTCACATAGTCAGGGAAAAGAGACCTAGAGAGTATGTGAAAATGTTTTCAGGGGTCAGGTCTGGAAGTAGTTTACATCATCTCTGCTCATATCTCACTAATCAGAACTTAGTCACATGGTCTAAACATAATAACAGGGGAGTCTGGGAAATGTAAAGGGAAACATTGATGTTTTGTGAGCATTAACAGCTCCATCAGAGCATCTTCTATGCCGAACCTCAGCAGAGAGAAGAATGCCAGTCAAAATCAGCAGCTCAATATATGTTGATATGTTTAATAAGCTCAATAGAAATTAATAGTTATTGACTGAAAGCTGTATTTTAGTTTTTCTTTAAACAGACAAAACACCCCTTACAACCAACCATTATTATCCACATACATTCTCCAACACCACACAAATCATGGCATTCTCTGAGTGACCTTTTCTGACCTTGCCAGTTTCAACTGCACATTGCTACACTTGGGACATTCATAGATTGAAGTGATATGAACATGCTGAGATGGAAAAGAAAATTATACTGATGAAAAAACCCCCAGAAAAAAGGCTGTATCATGTTCAGTCCCCTTTGCTATGAATTCAGATATTTGAAGTAGAGTATTTAGTTCAACAAGCAACCTCATTTTTGAGAAGGTTATGCCCTTGGGATATTCAACTTCCCGTATTACGTTTAAGGCCTTTATTACATTTGAGGGCTGGTGATGGCCAAATGACAGGAGAGCTGACAGATCTATTAGCTGTAGAATCAGGACAGGTCAATCAAGATTTCTCACATCTCTAGGTAATGAGCTGAGTTTCCAGAGGCAACCCAGATTCCAGCAGGATGAGCTGCAGAATCTTGTTATAAGATGAAATGGGCTCTCAAGGGCTGCTTTTACCTCTAGGATTCTCAGTTACCACTGGAAATGAAAAGTGTTAGTCCTATTTCAAACTTGCTTCCTGCCAGCCTTCAGTAGCACCTAGAACAGAGTACAGAAATACAAACAGAGAGAGAGCAATTATCTAGGCTCCGAAGTATCAGGAGAACAAACTTCGTTCTCAATCACTTGTGGTCTTCAGGCAAGGAAAAGATTCTGTGATGAGTACTTGAGATAAACAGACCTTTTGGTTTCAATCTGTGAAGATAAAAGATGTCATGTTTTAATAATCTGCATTTTACTCTTCTCTCCAATTAAAGCACAAATCTCACAATGCTAAAGAATTGCTTTGTTTAACAAGCATACCTATTTGGGAGAAAATGAGAAAATTACAAAAAAAATAACAAAAGCAATTGCAATGAGGAGCAAAGGGTATTCTTCACTGTCTCAACATAATTGGAACAATGGTAGTATTTCCAGTTAAAAAGTTGTTAGACTGGTGTTTCAATAGATGTATAGTTTTTACAGAATTACAGAGATAGAAACTATATTAGAACAGGTAGTATCCAGAAGCTGCTTTGAATCTTTGTGCAGTACAAATCTCATTTATCTTCAGGTTCTCATGACAGTAACCAAGGGAACAAAAAGTTAGTTTCTTAATTCTTGACCCTGGCGAGGTACCTTTCAAAAAAAAGTTGAGACATTTATAGCAACTGTTACTGAGTTTACTTTTCAGGTGTAAAAATAATCAGGTTTGCACAAATATAATCTGCAGTCAGATCCCTACACATTACGAAAAATAACTGGCCAAATCATATCATATTTTTAAAATGCTATTTTGGCCAAAAAGCTGCTCTGTGGGGAGCAACACTTTGAGGAGGAGTTGTTTCAGGAATGATGTCTTATTTTTTTTTTTTTTAAATTTTTTTACAGGTTTTTGTGAAGGGAGGGGAGGGGGCTCTCAGAGGGAAGAGACCCGAGCACAAAAGAGGTCTGCAGATGGTCCAGAGAAAAGTCCCGAGAGAGGGAGAGAGAGAGAGAGAGAAACAGAGAGAGAGAGAGAGAGAGAGAGGTGCCCCCGGGGGTCAGACAGGAGGGAGAGAGAGTTGGGAGTCTGCAGAGAAGGAAAAATCAGGAGTGGAGGTTTTAGGTGAGGTTTCTCTAGCCAGAAAAAGGCCTGTGTGGTGGAACAGGTGGCACAGAGATTAAGGACAGGTGCGCAAATAATTAGAAGCCATGTATGTAAGAGATCTCCAATCAGTTCCCAGCATTTTTGGCGATAGTTAAATTGGTGAGGATGTTAAAACCGAAAGTCCCTTCAGGAGGTTAATTCAGTGGGTTCTGTGGCCTGGCCACAGCGGAGAAGAAGAACAGTTTCTTCTTCTTTAGGGAGGGAGATTCCTGTGCCCCCACGGCCACCCTCAGTCCTCAGAGTGGTCAGATTTGAGTATTAGCATCCTAAATCTCAAGGTCTGGCCACAGACGGAAAAGGCAAAGTGGATATGCTTGGGACATCTCCGCAAACACACTCTCGGAACGGAAAAGACTTCCCTGACTTAGCTACGGTTTTGGACAGGGAGTCTCGGCAGAAAGAACTCAAGGGTGGGTAGAGGCAGGGGACTTACCGCACCGTGCGCCGAAGTGGGTGGAAGGTTGGAGATCCTGGTTCTTTCTCAGAGGGGATGAGGAAGAGGAGCGGTCCTTGCAGACTTCAACTCCTCCCAGGTTTTTGGCACCAAAATGTAAGGTATTTTTCCCCGCCAGGAAGGAAGGAAGGGGCCCAGAGCCGCAAAGTGTGGAATAATAAAAGGCTTTATTGAGTACAGAGCACGCATCCCGCCCAGCGAGGTTCCCTGGCCCCGAGGAAAGATGGAGGCCAAGGAAGTTGCTTATGTCTTATTTTTTGATGCTACTGTAGTGATCAGGAAAACAAAGCTGTCCAATGTTTCCATCACACACAACACTCCACACATCAGTGTTTACTAAGGTGCCATTGTACTCTAAAGACAAAAAAATGATATTGCTCTGAAATTAATTCTGCACACAACCAATAAATATTTATTAAGAGCCTATTGTGGAAACATCAGAGTAATGATGGAGTGGAAGATACTCCTGATCTCTCCCCTTAAAATTTCAACAAATTGAACAACTATAACACAACCAAGGAACCCCATCTGGGCTCGCAGGTTTGCCTGAAAAATCCATGCACCAAATGGACTAAAGGTGGGATGGGTTGAAAAGGGAGGCAGAGGATAAAATTTATTTGAGATTGGCTCTGGGGAGGAGATAAATCCAGAGTTGTTGTTTTTTACTTCGCTGGACTATGGGAAGGAGTGAAGATTGGGCTCTCTGGGAAACCCAGAGTGACTGGGTCTTCTTCTGCTGAGAGGAGTGGTGAGACAGAGAAGCAGAGAGAGCGTTAAACCAAAGCTGCAAGAGCACAGGTTCATGGCCAGTGTTCCCATAGTCTGCCTGCAGCCTGCACTCGGAAAAGAGGCAGAAAGCTAAAGTGCCGCCCCAACCTCCCAGATCCTGCCTCCCTCACTTCACAGTACAGAGAATGGCAGAGACAAATGCCGCAGCTAACACTCCAGAACCATTCTCTCCCTTGAGGAACAGAGGTGCTCCATGTCCAGTCCCCAGGCCTATTGAGACATGGGAAGTAGTGCCCAGAAGCCTGAGATCACCATTACTAGAGCCATAAAGCCAGAAAGCTGAAGCTGTAAACTGAAGCCATAAAGCCAAAGCCATAAGGCCCTCACAACACACCTTACTCACCAATGCAACTGCAGCCCCACCTACATCATTGCAACAGAAACAGCTGAGAACAACCCAGGAACTTCACAGAGCTAAAAGTTCTAATATAGCAACACCTACTGGAAGAAACCTCTTAAAACCAAAATTTATTTTTTCTTTCTTTTTCTCTTCTTTCTTTTTTCTTATTATATTTTTTTCTCATTTTCTCTTTTGAATTTTATTTTTTTTAATTTTTATATTTTTTACTTATATTTTTGATGGGTGTTTTGTTTTTCATTTTTCTGCTAGCTTTCAATCTCTTCCTGTGGTTTTTCTTCTTGTTGTAATTTTTTAATTTTTATATTTTTATTGTATTTTTATTTTAATTCTTCATTTTTTTAGTGTTTTTTTTTTAGGTTTCTTAACTATACCACTCTCAAATGCCATCAAGGAAGAAATAAAATATCATGGCTACACAAAAGAGAGACATATTTCAGAAAAAAAAATGAAAAATCTCCAGAAAAATATCTAATCACATTGAAGCCTTGGAGTTAAATGATAGAGAATTCAAAGTTGAAGTTCTGAAATACTCAAAGAGATGCAACAAGACACCAATAGGCAACTTAGTGAGCTCAGAAAACAAATTAATGAACAAAACAAATACCTTGCCAAGGAGATTGAAAATTGAAAAACAGATGAAGAACTCAATTCATGAATTGAAGACTAAGTTAGCAAGCTTAGCTAATAGAACTGGCCAGATAGAGAAAAGAATCAGTGACATTGAAAACAGAAAAGCAGAGATGCTACAGAGAGAAAAGGAGAGAGACTCACAATTTTAAAAACCTGAGAGAGCTCTACAAGAATTGTCTGACCCCATCAGAAAGAACAATATAAGAATAATGAGCATATCAGAAGAAGAAGAGAGGAAAAAGGGAATGGAGAGTCTGTTCAAACAAGTAATTGATGCGAATTTCCCAAGCCTATGGTAAGAGTTAAAACCTCAAATCCAAGAAACAACAGAACACTGAGTTACCTCAACCCAAACAGACTGACTCCAAGGCACATCATAATAAAATTGCCACAAATCAATGACAAAGGAAGAATCCTCAAGGCAGCTAGGGAAAAGAAAAACATTACATATAAAGGAAATCCCATTAGGTTATCATCAGACTTCTCACCAAAAACTCTACAAGCCAGAAGACAGTGGAAGCAAACATTCAAAGTATTATAGAGAGGAATTACCAGCCAAGAATACTATATCTATCAAAGTCATCCTTCAAATATGTATGAAGGAGAAATAAAAACTTTTACATACAGAAGCTGAGGGAATTTATCACCAGAAAACCCACACATCAGGAAATACTCAAGGTAGTTATTTGACCAGACACAAAGAACAAAACAAATCAAAACTACAAGTTAAAGCTCCAACAAAGGGCCCTGGCCGGTTGGCTCAGCGGTAGAGCATTGGCCTGGCGTGCGGGGGACCCGGGTTTGATTCCTGGCCAGGGCACATAGGAGAAGCGCCCATTTGCTTCTCCACCCCCCCCCTTTCCTCTCTGTCTCTCTCTTCCCCTCCCGCAGCCAAGGCTCCATTGGAGCAAAGATGGCCCGGGCGCTGGGGATGGCTCCTTGGCCTCTGCCCCAGGCACTAGAGTGGCTCTGGTCGTGGCAGAGCGACACCCCAGAGGGGCAGAGCATTGCCCCCTGGTGGGCAGAGCATTGCCCCTGGTGGGCCTGCCGGGTGGATCCCAGTCGGGCGCATGCGGGAGTCTGTCTGACTGTCTCTCCCCATTTCCAGCTTCATAAAAATACAAAAAAAATAAAGCTCCAACAAGGTCACAATAAAAAACAAGGGTAATATGTGACAACAATAACATAAAAGGGGAAAGGATAAAGATCTGCTGTAGTGAAGGAGGATGGAATGCAGAAGCACTCATAAGACAAAGGACTCTTATACATATGAACATTTTTCTCTTAATAACCTAAAGGTAACCACCCAACAAAAAGCCACTACTGAAACACACAGCTTAAAAAAAGAATAAACAGAAAAAAGAAGTATGGAATGTCACCAAACAAAAGCAACTGACAAAAACAAAAAAGAAAAGAACCAAACAAGACACAGATCTACCAGAAAATAAATTATAAAATGGCTGTAGGAAATCTCAAGTGTCAAAAATTACCCTAAATGTAATGGGCTGAACTCACCAATAAAGAGGTACAGAAAGGCAAATTGGATCAAAAAGCAAAACTCAACCATATGCTGCCTTCAAGAGACACATATAAGCTGCAAGGACAAAAGTAGATACAAATTGAAAGGTCGGAAAATGATTCTCCAAGAAAATAATATACAAATAAAAGCAGGTATAGCCATACTCATATCTGACAATGCTGATTTCAAGACAAAAAAGTAACCAGAGACAAAGATGAACATTTCATAATGATAAAGGGGACACTGTATCAAAAAGACATAACAGTTCTAAATATATATGCACTGAACCAGGGAGCACCAAAATATATAAGACATCTACTAACTGATCTAAAAATAGAAGCAGAAAAAACATGATAATACTTGGAGATTTTAATACACCATTGGCAGTTTTAGGTAGATCATCCAACCAGAAAATCAATAGAAATATCAGCCTTAAATGACACTCTGAAGCAAATGGACATAACAGATATCTTTGGAAATTTTATCACAAAACATCAGATTACACATTCTTCTCTAGTGTGCATGGAACATTCTCAAGGATAGATCTTATGTTTAGCCACAAAATTAACATCAAATTCAGGATGACTGAAATTATACTAAACTTATTTTCTGATCATAAGGCTTTGAAATGAGAATTCACCTGTAAAAAGGAAGTAAAGAAACCCACCAAAATGTGGAAATTAAACAACATTCTCTTTTAAAATAACTGGTTCAAAGAAGAAATAAAAGCAGAGATCAAAAGATATATACAGACAAATGAAAATGACAACATAACATATCAAAATTTCTGGAATGCAGCAAAAGCAATAATAAGATGAAAGTTTATATCATTACAGGCTTATATCAAGAAATAAGAGAGACTCCAAGTAAACAACCTAACATCACACCTAAAGGAACTAGACAAAGATGAACAAAGGCAACCCAAAGTCAGCAGAGGGAAGAAAATAGTAAAAATTAGAGCAGAAATAAATGAAATAAAGAACAAAACACTATAGAAAAAATTAATACAACAAAGACCTGGTTTTTCAAAAAGATCAATAAAATTGACAAACCCTGGCTAGACTCACTAAGAAAAAAAAAGGAAGTACTCATATAAAGAAAATCCAAAATGAAAGAGGAGAAATCACCAGACATCATAGATATACAAAAAAAACAAAGTAAAATATTATGGAAGATTATATGCCACCAAATTCAACAACCTAGAGGAAATGGATAAATTCCTAGAACTATATAATCATCCTAGACTGAGCCACAAAGTGGAAACCATAACAGACCTATAAGCAGGGAGGAAATAGAAAAAACTATAACCCCCTCCCCCCAAAAAAATGTCTAGGACCAGATGGTCTGGTTACACTAGTGAATTCTACCAAACATTCAAAGAAGATTTGGTACCTATCCTTCTCAAAGACTTCCAAAAACATAGAAGAAGTAATACTCCCTAACACATTTTATTAGGCCAAAATAACTTTCATACCAAAACCTGGCAAGGATAACACATAAAAAGAAAACTACCAACCAATATCTCTAATGAATACAGATGCAAAAATCCTAAATAAAATGCTAGCAAATTGAATACAATAACACATTAAAAAATAATATATCACAATCAAATGAGATTTATTTCAGGAGCACAAGAATGGTTCAATATATGCAAATCAATTAACATAATACACCACATCCACAAAACAAATAAACAAAAATGATATGATCCTATCAATAGATGAAAAAAGGCATTCAATAAGATACAATCCCTTTAAAACACTCAATAAAATTAGAATAGAAGAAAAGTACCTCAACATCATAAAGGGCATATATGATAAACCATCAGCAAATACTATATAAAATGGTGAAATAAAAAATGAAGGGTTTTCCTCTAAACTTAGAAACAAGATAAGGTTGCCCACTCTCTCCACTCTTAGTCAACAAAGTTCTGGAAGTATTAGCCAGAGTGATCAGCCAAGAGAAAGAAATATAAGGGATCCATATCAGGAAAGAAGAAGTAAAGGTATCACATTTTACAGATGATATCATCCTGTATATAGAAAACCCAAACTACACCAAAAAAAAAAAACAAAAAAAACCACAACCAACTATTAGAAACAATAAACCAATACAGTAAAGTCGCAGGATAAAAAATTAATATACAAAAGTCCACTGCTTCCCTATATGCCAACAATGAAACATTAGAAAATGAGCTAAAAAAAATTCCTTTTACAATTGCAACAAAACGAAATAAAATATCAGGAATAAACTTAACAAAGGATGTGAGGACTTATATACTGAAAACTACAAAACATTATTGAAAGAAATTTAAAAAGACACATGAAATGGGAAAATATTCCATGTATTGGAAGAATCAACATAGTTAAAATGACCACATTGCCCAAAGAAATATACAAATTAATGCAATCCTGATTAAAATCCCAATATCATTTTCTTAAAAAATAGAACAAAAATTTTCCAGGTTTGTATGGAACCATAAAAATCCCTGAATAGCCAAAGCAATCCTAAGGAAAAAGAATGAATCCAGAGGTATCACACTACCTGACTTCAAATTATACTATAGAACCACAAGCATTAAAACAGAATAATGTTGGCAGAAAAACAGACATGCAGAGCAATGAAACAGAATTGAGAGCCCTGAAATAAAACCACATATATATGGACAAATTATCTTCAACAAAGGAGCCAAAAACATACAGTGGAGATAAGAGAGCCTCTTCAATAAATAGTGCTGGGAAAATTAAAAAGCCACATGCAAAAGAATAAAACTTGACTACAGTTTGTCTCCCTGCAAAAAAAATAATTTAAAGTGGATCAAAGACCTAAATATAAGATCCAAAACAATAAATTGCATAAAGAAAAGCATAGGTACTAAGCTCATGGACCTGGTCATAGAGAACAATTTATGAATTTGACCCCAAAGGCAAGGGAAGTAAAGATAAATGAATGGGACTATATCAAACTAAAAAACTTTTGCATAGCAAAAGAAACTGACAACAAAACAAAAAGGCAGCCAACTAAATGGGAGATATTTGCAAACAAAAGCTCCAAGGGGTTAATATTCAAAATATATAAAGAACTAGCAAAGCTCAGCAACAAATAAGCAAACAATCTAATTACAAAATAGGGAGAGAGCCTAACCAGACATTTCTCCCAAGAAGACATATAAATGGCCAACAGATATATAAAAAGATGTTCATCTTTACTAGCTATCTGAGAAATGCAAATCAAAACTACAGTGAGATATCACTTCACACCTGTTGCAACCAGAGTCATTCTAGTGCCTGAGGCAGAGGCCACAGAGCCATCCTCAGCACCTGGGCCATCTTTTTGCTCCAATGGAGCCTTGGCTGTGGGAGGGAAAGAGAGAGACAGAGAGGAAGGAGAGGGGGAGGGGTGGAGAAGCAGATGGGTGCTTCTCCTCTGTGCCCTGGCTGGGAATCGAACCCAGGACTCCTGCATGCCAGGCCGATGCTCTACCACTGAGCCAACCGGCCAGGGCTCTGCTCTGATTTTTATTATTTCTTTCCTTCTACTTCCTCTAGGCTTTATTTGTTGTTCTTTTTCTAGTTCTTTTAGTTGCAGGATTAAGTTGTTTTTTTTGAGCTTTTTCTAGCTTCTTTAGGTATGCCTGTAATGCTACGAACTTCCCTCTCAGGACTGCTTTTGCTGTGTCCCACAGATTTTGAGTTGTATGGTCATTTTCATTTGTTTCAAGAAAATATTTTATTTCTTCCTTGATCTCACTGTTGATCCAGTCATTGTTTAATAACATGCTGTTTAGTTTCCAAGTGTTTGAGTGTTTTTCAGTTTTCCTATTATAGTTGATTTCTAGTTTCATGCCAATGTGGTCAGAGAAGATGCTTGATATGGTTTCAATCTTTTTAAATTTGTTGAGACTCGTTTTATGCCCTAATATGTGGTCTATCCTAGAGAATGTACCATAAGCACTTGAAAAGAATGTATATTCTGCTGCTTTAGGGTGGAAGGTTCTGAAGATATCTATTAAATCCAGTTGATCTAGTGTATCTCTTAATTCTGTTGTTTCTTTGTTAATTTTCTTTCTTGAGGATCTATCCATTGAAGTTAGTGGGGTATTGAAATCCCTTACTATTATAGTATTGCTGTTGATCTCACCCTTTATGTCCATCAAAATCTGCTTTATATATTTAGGTGCTTCTATATTAGGTGCATACACATTTATAATGGTTATCTCTTCCTGTTGGATTGCTCCCTTTATCATTATGTAGTGACCTTCTTTATCCCTTACTATAGTCTTTGTTTTAAAGTCTATTTTGTCAGATATAAGTATTGCTACCCCAGCTTTTTTTTCATTTCCATTTGCATGAAATATTTTTCCATCCTTTTACTTTTAGTCTATGTGCATCTTTTGTTTTGAGTTGCGTCTCCTGTAAACAGCATATGTAAAGGTCCTGTCTTTTCTTTTTTTTTTTTTTGCAGGGACAGAGAGAGTCAGAGAGAGAGAGAGATAGGGACAGACAGACAGGAACCGAGAGAGATAAGAAGCATCAATCATCAGTTTTTTGTTGCAACACCTTAGTTATTCATTGATTGCTTTCTTATATGTGCCTTGACCACGGGCCTTCAGCAGACCGAGTAACCCCTTGCTTGAGCCAGTGACCTTGGGTCCAAGCTGGTGAGCTTTTTGCTCAAGCCAGATGAGCCTGTACTCAAGCTGGTGACCTTGGGGTCTCAAACCTGGGTCCTCCACATCCCAGTTCGATGCTGTATCAAATGTGCTACCACCTGATCAGGCCGGTCCTGTTTTCTTATCCATTTAGCTACTCTATGTCTTTTGTTTGGAGCATTTAATTCATTTACATTTAAGGTTATTATTGATATGTAGTTGTTTATTGCCATTTTATTCTTTAAAGTTATATTCCTCTTTTACTATATTGTTTTCCCCCCTTTGTTCTGTTTACAACAGGCCCCTTAACATTTCTTGAAGCATTGGTTTGGTTGTAATGAATTCCCTGAGTTTTTTTTTGTCTGGGAAGCTTTTTATTTCTCCTCCAATTTTATTTTATTTTATTTTTTAAATTTTTTTAAATTTATTTATTTTAGAGAGGAGAGAGAAAGGGAGAGAGAGAGACAGAGAGGGAGAGAGAGAGGAGAGAGACAGAGAGAGAAGGTAGGGAGGAGCTGGAAGCATCAACTCCCATATGTGCCTTGACCAGGCAAGCCCAGGGTTTCGAACCGGTGACCTCAGCATTCCAGGTCGACGCTTTATCCACTGCGCCACCACAGGTCAGGCTCTCCTCCAATTTTAAACGATAGCCTTGATGGATAAAGAAGTCTTGGTTGCAGGCTCTTGTTCTGCATTACTTTGAATATGTCTTGCCATTCCCTTCTGGCCTCAAGTGTTTCTGTTGAGAAGTCAGATGTCATCCTTATGGGGGCTCCTTTGTAGGTGATTGACTGCTTTTCTCTAGTAGCTTTTAATATTTTCTCTTTATCTCTTAGCTTTGAGATTTTAATTATGATGTGTCTTGGTGTAGGTTTTTGGGAGGAGGGGCTCTCTTTAATAAAATTCTCTGTGCTTCTTGAACTTGTGCAACTTTTTCCTGCTTCAATTTAGGAAAGTTTTCAGCTATGATTTCATTAAACAAAGTCTCTAACCCTTGTCCTTTCTCTTCTCCTTCAGGAACCCCTATGATGTGGATGTTGTTTCTCTTTAGGTTGTCACAGAGCTCTCTTAGTTTCCTCAGATTTTTTTAGTCTCTTTTTTTTCTGCTGCTCTGCTTCTGTGCTTTCACTTATTTTGTCCTCTAAGTCACTGATTCGATCCTCTGCTTCATCCATCCTGCTTTTAATTCCTTCCAGTGTAGTCTTCATTTCTGATATTTGTTTGTCATTTCTGTCTGGTTCTTCTTTATGATTTCTGTCTCCTTTTTGATGCTTTCAATTTCTTTACTGAAGTGTTCATTAATTCCATCCATTGTAGCTTTGAGATCTTTAAGCATCCTAAAAATCATTATTTTATACTCTGCATCTGGTAATTTGATTACTTCCGATTCATCCAAGACTTTATCAGAGGATTTATCTTGTTGAAGCATATGACTTATGCTTCTCTGCTTACCCATTATTCTCTATGACTTGTAGGCTTCTTCCAGCTGTGATCTCCTTACCTAGTAGAGCCTCTTTGATGTCTTGATTTGTTTGTTTTCTTAACTCAGTGGTAGTCTTGTGTACTGATCTCAGCAGGGGGCTTATTTGGAGCTGTATCCAGGAATGCAGTGGGTGTAACCTGAGACTCTGAAGGCCTGATCTGCACCAGCTTTTCTCCAGGGGTGGGGTGCTTTCTCCATATTCGTAGGGAGAGGTGTATCTCAGATCTTCACGGAGACCTGAGTTACTGCCCCTCCTTCCCACTTTCTGTTTTCAGCTGTGTCTTTTTGCTCTGATAGGAGCTGGAGAGCTTTCTGGAGGTCGGTCACCTGGAACCACTTTAGGCTTGTGCTTTGTTAAGGGTTCAACCCCTCCCCCAGCCAAGGCCACCTCCACACTGGATGAGTCCACTTCTCAGGTCATCCCATGCATTCCTCTGTCCATCACCGTCTGTCTCTCTCTCCCTCTCCCCACTTTCCTTTTGGAAGACAAGCCAGCCCTCTCAGCTCACTTCATTCCCAGGTCTGCAGGCATATGGCTGTGAGCGATACTCTCTGCTCTTCTTCTTGTGAGGAGAGCCCGTCTGAGCTCTCAGTCTCACCCCACCTTCATTCCTGGAAGTAGGGAAGACCCACCATGCCTTGGCACTCCCTACCAGGATTGGTGGGGCTTCTTCTTTGCTCCTTAGTTTTTGAGACCTGTTCTTTTAATCCAACGTTGGTTTTTCATGCGGATTGTTCCTAAATTAATTTGTAATCCAGTTTGGTGCTGTGAGCTGAGAGTCTGTGCGTCTGCCTACTCTGCTGCCATCTTGGTCCTCCTTTTTTATTTTTTCACGACAGAGACAGAGAGAGGCAGAGAGAGGGACAGATAGGGACAAACAGACAGGAAGGGAGAGAGATGAGAAGCATCAATTCTTTGTTGCAGCTCCTTAGTTGTTCATTGATTGCTTTCTCATATGTGCCTTGATGGGGGGAGGGAGCTACAGCAGAGTGAGTGACACCTTGCTCAAGCCAGCAACCTTGAGCTCAAGCCAGTGACCTTGGACTTCAAGCCAGCAACCTTTGGGCTCAAGTCAGCAACCATGTGGTCATGTCTATGATCCCACGCTCAAGTCAGTGACCCTGTGCTCAAGCTGGCAAGCCCACGCTCAAGCCAGATGAGCCCACACTCAACCTAGCTGTTGTAAAGTAGTGTAACTTAATTCCATGGGTTATGTAGAGCAGTGGTCCCCAACCCCTGGGCCGTGGACCAGTACCGGTCCGCAGAGAAAGAATAAATAACTTACATTTTCATTTTATTTATATTTAAGTCTGAATGATGTTTTATTTTTAAAAAATACCAGATTCCTTCTGTTACATCTGTCTAAGACTCACTCTTGATGCTTGTCTTGTAAATTCAAGAATTATATTTTAAAATACCACAATTTTCCCTGGCCGGTTGGCTCAGTGGTAGAGCATTGGCCTGGCATGCAAGGGGTCCCGGGTTCAATTCCTGGCCAGGGCACACAGGAGAAGCACCCATCTGCTTCTCCACCCCTCCCCCTCTCCTTCCTCCCTATCTCTCTCTTCCCCTCCCGCAGCCAAGGCTCCATTGGAGCAAAGATGGCCTGGGCGCTGGGGATGGCTCCTTGGCCTCTGCTCCAGGCACTAGAGTGGCTCTGGTTGTGGCAGAGCAACGCCCCAGAGGGGCAGAGCATCGTCCCCCTGGTGGGCAGAGCGTCGCCCCCTGGTGAGAGTGCCGGGTGGATCCTGGTCGGGCGCATGCGGGAGTCTGTCTGACTGTCTCTCCCCGTTTCCAGCTTCGGAAAAATACAAAAAAAAAAAACAAAACACAGTTTTTACGCTGGTCGCATAATTTTATTTTGTGCATTTATCCATCCCACCCTAAAGGCTGGTCTGTGAAAATATTTTCTGACATTAAACCAGTCCGTGGCCCAAAAAAGGCTGGGGACCACTGATGTAGAGACACCAAGGCAGGATACAGAAGAATTATTAGGAGGAGATTTATTAATAAGCCGGCTACATCTGACTTCACAGGGTATAGCTAACCCAAATTGTGTGTGTGAAAAATAGCCCTGAAGCTAGTTATATAGACTTGATCACATATAGGTTGGGGGAAAAGGAGGGGGAGCACAACACAATAATCAATCATTAAGAAGCTTATAACATTGATCTATAGCCATGATGGCGAACATTTTTATAAAAACCACCCACTTTTGCAGTGCTGGTCAACCTTCCACTAGTGGGCGTTCCAGCCTTCATGGTGGGCCAATCACAGTGCTGTTTGGTTGCTCTGCTACCACCCACCATGAAGCTGGAACACCCACTAGTGGGCAGGAGGGACTAGGTTGACCAGCACTGCAAAAGTGGGTGGTTTTTATAAAAAAGTTTGCTATCATGGGTCTATAGGATCTATAAAAAACATTCCTACATATTAAAACTTACAAGGTAACACAATAGTGATGTTGTTTTACATATCAAAGACATTCACAAATCTTTAATGTCTACCTCCCATCCCTTTGTCTAGAGGTATATGTTATTCTCAGGATTCCAGGAAGGGAGGAAGAGTTAAAATCAGTGTAGGATATGTAAATATTGTCTCTTATTGAAAGGGAAAGGAAGTTTTTAGATAACCTTTATCTTCTTTGTTGTCTAGCAAGTAGTGGCCTCAGTCCTTCCAGAGAACTATAGTTAAATTATGACTAAATGACCCATTTGTCCTTGTAAGCCAGAAAGCTTCTCCATTCTTCTCCCTCCATTTTCCACAGAATGGAGGGGCAAGATGCCTGATTTTTTCCTCTTTAAAATGGTGTTGCCCATGTCTCTTAGTCTTGTTTGGTTACTGGGGGGGGGGGGCGTGGGAGGGAAGGAGGAGAGGGGGAGGAGGAGGGGGAGGGGCACAAAGAAAACTAGATAAAAGGTGATGGAGGACAATCTGACTTTGGGTGATGGGTATTGTTGAGCAGATAATATGTATTATGCTCACTTTGTTAAAGTGGCGCTGCCCACGTGGAGGCCATTGCCCAGGTGATATTAATGTGTGTCTCTGGGCAGGCAGAATCCTTGTAGCTTGGGGCTTGGTTTTGAGATTAAGCCTTTCCCACCCTTTTTTGATGTGGGGTGGTACAATCCAATCATGCCTCAGAGAAGTGACTTTGTATTAGGGACTTCCCTACTTTGTATATTGGATTAGAGGTTGTGAAGCTACACTATAAAATGGGGGCAGAATGAGAGCTTGCACTCTTGGTTCCTGGGATGATTAGCATGAGAGAGCAGAAGGAGCAGAGCAGAGAGCAGAAAGAGGCCATGTGGCCAGGAGAAGCAGCCAAAATGGCGGAGCGCTGAGTGAGATGCCAGTTTGTGTAGTGTTTGTATCTGGGATAAGGAAGGAGATGGGGAACTGAGGAGAATAAGGCTGGTGAGCTAGAAACCTTTGATTCTAGGAAACTCGGATAAGTCAGTAGCTTTGTGAGTACTGAATGTGAGTGGGTTTTGGAGCCCAGTGTGTATTTTTACTTGCCCACCGGGTGCAAGCTAGAATTAAAGACTATGGCCCACCAGGTTTTGGCTCCATGGTTTCTTTACCGACTGTCCGAATCCAATGCGAACCTGCATGGTCCAGGCGGCTGTGATGGTGGCCCTGGCCCTGGCCACTGGCTTTACAGGTATGCAACATAAGTGAATGACAAGATAATCTGGACATGTTTTCTTTGAATATATGCACCCTGATTTATTGATGTCACCCCATTAACATTAATAAAAATTTATAAAAAAAAAAAAGAATTTTCACCAAATAATATACGAGTGGCAAATAAACACATGAAAAGATTTTCAACATCATTAGCCATTAGAGAACTACAGTGAGATATTACTACATCCTTATTAGAATGGCTAACATAAAAAATAGTGACAGCACCAAATGCTGGTGAGGATGAGGAAAAATATCACTCATATATTGGTGATGAGAATGTAAGTACAGTTACTCCGGAGAACAATTTGATGGTTTCTTAAAAAAACTAAATGTGGACTATCATATAACTAAATAATCAAACTTCTGGGTATTTATCTCAGAGGAATGAAAGAATATTCATAAAAATATACTTGTGCATGAACATTTACAGCAACTTTATGCATAATATTCCTAGACTGTAAACGACTCAAATATCCTTCATGTGAATGTTAAACACACTGTGATAATCCATGCCATAGAATACCACTCAGCAATAAAGAAAACAAACCATTGGTACACACAAGAACATGGATGTGGAGGTAAAAAAAAAAAAAGTGGAACTTGGATAAATATCCAGAGGATTATGCTGAGTGAAAAAAGCCAATCCCAAATTGTTACATATTATATGATTTCATTGAAATGACATAATTATAGAAATGGATTACAGATTAGAGATTGCCAGAGGTATTTGGGAGGGGATGGTATTAGGGAAAATGGGTCTATCTATAAAAGGTAGCTTGAGGAATTCTTGTGTTCATGGAAATGATGGAAATGTATTGTATCTTGACTGGATCAATATCAATGTCCTGGTTGTGATATTATACTACATATAGTTTTGCAAGATATTACCACTGGGAGAAAACTGGGTAAAGGGTATTTCTAACAAATATGTGAATCTATAATTATTTCAAAATAAAAAGTTTTAATTGAAAAATAAATAAAAAATAAATAAATAAATAAAATGGTGTTGCCAATACTAAGTTTTACAGTTCTTTGGCACCTTATCACAAGTGACCTCAGGGTTTCTAATCTGGGTCCTCTGCATCCCAGTCTGATGCTCTATCCACTGCACCACTGCCTGGTCAGGCTACAACTCGACTTTTTTAAGTTTTTATGAGAGTGAGCATTGTAAATTCAAAATGTATGTTGAAACTATCATAACCTGAGGATCCCCTGTATACTGAAAAGTGAAAGCATAAGCAAAGCTATTAGGATTCTCATATTTCAGTATATGGACAGTGAAAGCAATTCTGAGAGAAATATATGTCAAAGTGCATTGTAATTTGTGCAGGGTCAGTGGGGTGTAATCAAAAGGGGCTTTTATGGAATTTTTAATTAGTGAGATTTGAGTTTCTTTATCACCCTATCATTTTCTATATGTGGGAACATGAGAAAGTTATTTAAGGCTCAGTGAGCCTTAGTTTTCTGTAAAAGAAACATAACTATTTATTTTGTAGTTACCATTGAGAATTAAATAAAATATTTATATATATGAAAAATCTTACTGGCCTTACCTGTGGTGCTGCAGTGGATCAAAGGTTGACCTGGAACACTGAGGTCACCAGTTCAAAACCCTGGGCTTGCCTGGTCAAGGCACATATGGGAGTTGATGCTTCCTGCTCCTCCTCCTTTTCCCTCTCTCTTTCTCCCTTTCTCCCCTCAATAAAATACATAAAAATAAAATCTTTTTTTAAAAAAAGCTAAGTATGTACTATATTTTCAATATATGGCAGCTATAATTGAGCTATAATCATTACTAGTCAGCTTTCTGTGAATAGGTAACTGTATTAAATATGTTAATACCTAATCATCAATATGATGGTATTTAAGGTCAGGCCTTTGGGAAATTATTAGGTCATGAGAGTGAAACCCACATGAATAAGATTAATACCCTTATAAATGAGATTCCTGAAAATTCTCTCATCCTTTCCATCATAAAGGATTCAATAAGACAGCTATTATGAAAGAGTACATGGACCCTTATCAGACACCAAATGTGCCCATCCCTTGATCCCGAACATCCCAGCCTCCAAAGCTGTGAGAAATAAATTTGTTGTTTATGAGCTCATCAGTGGATTTTTGTTATAGCAGCCTGAATGTACAAGAACCAAAAACTTTCTTTGTAAATATTAAGAAATGAATTATAATAGATGGTAATATGTTTGTATAATTGCTAACATCAAATATACATTCGCTGTGTCTATTAACCTAAGGAGCTGGTTTATATTTTAAAATAAATGAAGATGGAAAATAATAAGAAAGGAATTCTGATTTGCTATCTGATTATACTTTCTATTGTATATTTTGAGTTTCAAATTTCCATTGACTTTTAAATTAAACTGTTTATGCGTCACAATCCTAGGTAACTTAAAAGAACGAGTCTAATGTCAGATATCAACTACAGAATATGTATTGAAGTGTAGCAAATACCACATGAGAGAAAGATGATTCCTGAGTCAGAGTCCAAAGTGCAAAAATGAAAAGTAATTTAAAAATCTGCTTATTTTTAATTAGTTCATATAACATCATTTATCATAAACTATGAGAAATCTGTTCATAAATATTAGAATTTCAAGGTCACATTTGTAGGTAATATACCTGTTAGGCTTTCTCTAATTGTCCAATTTTCCAGAAGTAAGTCATTTTTCACATTTTATACACATTTTATACTTCTCAAAAAGATCATTTCTAGGAGGTCATGGTCACAGCTCCTGAAAGAAAAACTTTAAAAGACATGTATTGTAACAAAATTATTGTCTTTTTTTTTTTTTCCAATATGAAGTTCCTGAGTTTCATCTTCCACACTGTTCAACAGAGTTAAATGGCAGAAATCAGTAACAAAGCTTAAATGTTCCATGCCATCTCTGACAAGAGTATAAAGGAAAGGCTGTCAAGCTACTTAGTTTTAAAAATGAAGGTAGACTTCCTTGCAGTCACATTTTCCACCACTGGTCACTCTGACCATACCTAGAGAAAACAGGAATTAACAAAACTGAGACAGACAAGGGAAGAGAAGGACAAACGGAAGTGAGAAGCATAATGAAGGAAAGAAAAATAGAAAAATAACAGTTTCAAAACCAAGAATAGAAATAAGTTGTCTTTTTCCACTGCCCCAAATATTAATACAAATAGAATTTTTTATAAAAATCAGAAATATTTTCTCAATAAGACGTGGTAAAAGAAAAGGAAGCACCTCTTCAGAATGAAGTGTTTTTAATTTAAATGCACTTGTGCTTGTGTGGAAAGAGGCATTCTAGGCCAATGTTTTCAAATTGAATTCTAAATATAGATTACATTTTACATTTTCGTTTTGGGAGTTGCCATACAAGCCTGCTAGACATTTGGCTCTCCCATCAACTCCAAGCAGTGGAGTCTGATAGTAACAAGGCGACATCTCTGATGAATTGATTTGAGAGATGAAAGCAGAATCTGGAAACCTAATTGGATTTCTTATCTAATAGGCCCAGTTGGAAATAAATGAGAGTCATTTCTTTCTCAGAAGTAAATTCTAGAACTAGGACTCATCTATGCTAATTTTTGTGTAGATATTTGATTCTATTCTTTCCTTTATAAATTTCCCCATAAAAAATACTAAAATAAACAACCAAACAGAAAAGATTAGTGTTAATCTGTTCAGAACACAAATAGAAGATAAATAGATGATGGTATTTATATTGTTACAGTAGGATATCATTAAAACAGGTGGATTTAGACATATAGTTGTCAAAATAAACTTAAATACCACTCCTCACTGAAAGGAACTAGGGCTCACTGGTAAAATGGTTAATTCCAGGGTAGGAACAGGAAAATCATAAGATGATCCCAGAACATCTTGGGCCAGAAAAATTAATAAGAGAATAAATAAGACATTCGAAAGGACCAAAAAATCAAATTTTAAAAAATTTTACTTTTTAATTACAGTTGATATACAATATTATATTAGTTTCAGGTGTACAACATAGTGATTAAACAGATAAATTATGATGTGATCATCCCTATATATTCCCACAAAACATTTGATATTTACAAAAGAAAAAAGACTAAGACATGGGGAAGCCTGGCAGACACGACCTTAATCAAGTGGCAAAAGTTAGCACTGTCAACAATGGGACAAATCAGCCTTCATACCACCTGAGAGGATGCAACAAGAAGCAGCAGCAACACTTCTATGATAGGTCTACTAAAAATGCGTAATCTGTATCGAATCATGAAGAAATACCAGACAACCCAAATTTAGGGACAGCTCTACAAAAATACTGACTTGTAACTTCGAAAGTATCAAGGCCATGAGAGTCGAGGAAAAAAACTGAGGAAGTGTTCCAAAGAGAACGAGAGACGAAAGAAAGGGTAACTGAAAGCAACCCCTGACTCTGAACTGACTTTTTTTGCTATAAAGAACGTGCTTGGGTCATTTGACAAATGAGATCTGAAGATTAGATAGCAGTACTTTTTTCAGGTTAATTTCCTGACTTTGATAGTTGTTATGAGCTGAACTTTGTCCCTCCTCAAATTTATAAGTGGAAGTTCTAGTACCTCAGAGAGTAGCTGTATTTGGGAAAAGGGCCTTTAAAGAGGTTATTAAGTTAAAATGGAGTTGTTGGGGTTGGACTAATCCAACATGACTGATAGCTTTATAAGAAGAAGGGGTTGTGACACACCAAGATACACCTGGGCTGCCTGCATGGAGAGAAAGGCCATGTGAAGTCACAGAGGGAAAAAAGGCAGAAGTCTCAGAAGAAACCAAACCTGCCAACACCTTGATCTTCGATTTTTGGCCTTCAGAACTGTGAGCAAAATAAACTTCTGTTGCTTAAGGTACCCAGTTTGTGGTATTTTGTTATGGCAGCCCTAGCAAACTAATATAATGGTTATATTGTGGTTATGTAAAAAAAAAATGTCCTTGTTTATAAAACAGTTAAGTCACACAACAGGGGTGACTTAGGTATTAGGTTACCAGCTTACTCTCAAATGATTCAAGAAAAAAAAAATTGAACTAAACCTATAAATTTTCTGCAAGTTTGTGACTATTTCAAAATAAATATGTGCCCATATATAATATATAAAACATATATATGTATATAGAAATAGAAATGTATATACAAACTTAAAATTCCTGAAAGAAGTATTTGCAGAGTTGAGACAGGAGCAGAAGGGGTAAACTCCGTGCTGTTTTCGACACAAAGTGCTGCTCAGCTGCTCCAGATCACTACCAATGACAGGCTGAGAGGACATGGTTTAACCTGAAAGATTAAATATATTATTGGTGGAAATGTGTATAATCTTCTTTTAATAAAATAGGCTCTAAAGTTCTCTATAAATAAAAAATTCTTTAAATTTTATTCCCATAAACTGATTCAAGCATTTGCTTTTTATCCTCTGTAATGCAGGTTTCAAACTCTTTCCAGGGGCTCCCCATTTACAAACTCAGTCTTGTGGGGGCCCCCACTTCTGTAAACAAGTAGAAATGGAGTTGTTTGGGATAAAAATAATGGTCCCAGATGAAATAAAGTCATGTTCACTCAACCTATCTCTTTCTTTCCTCATGAACTCAGGGATTCTGGTATGTCTCCAAACTATGTATTTCTATGAGGGCTCCTTTGGCTCTTGAGAAAGAGCTGTGTAGATTTTAGGTCTTCATCGCAACATGCACCGAGGATTTCATGAGCATAGATATGGGTCAGAGGAATCACCATGGCAAAGGGTTGGTACTATGTTAACAAGAGGTGACGCTGACATCTGGATGTTGCTGGCCTTTCAAGACTAGTCTTCAATCCCCTTCCAGGCTGCATAGTTGTCTTAGTGGTACAGAAAGCCTCTAAAGCAAAGATTATATTGTGGTATCTGTCTGGATCTACCACTGGGAGCTAGAACACTCTGGAGCATTGATAGGAAGGAGTGTTGTGTGTTAGAGAAGTAAAGTACTAAACTGTCCAACTCAAGAGCCTCTGCATTGCGAGTTGGTACCCAGAAAGCTTCTAGATTAGTGATGAGTTCCTTGAGTCTTCTCCCATGCCCTTTATAACCCACACTCTCTAAAACAACCTCAGGAACTTTGTGGTAGACTGAATTCTTATTCAAAAATTTTCACTGCTCCTGTCTGGAGGACTATACTATCTCATACCACTGATGTCAGGCTTGCATTTGTGATTTATTCTTGACCATTAAAATGTGTGAAAGTGACACGTCACTTTTGGACAGAAGTTTTAAGAGCCACTGCATGGTTTGTTGGCACTTTCTCTCTTGTCACAAAACTTGCAATCTTCCAGAAAGAGGTTACTGCACCAGCCTGACTAGAAGAAAGATTATAGGGAGCAGAGTTATAGCTTACCCATGATAAACCTGCGTATACTGTTAATGTAGTTTGGATGAAAATTAAACCTTGGGTTGTAGGTCATCAAGATTTTGGAGTTGTTTGTTAATGCAGCAAACCTAGCCAATGCTAACTTATGCAATATCCAATTTCCCAGTATCATTTCATAGAAGCAAAAAGTTTATGAGTACTTTGAAAATATTTAGATTAAGTATTACATGTTTAATCTGGGGGTTTTTTTGTTTGTTTTTTGTTTTGTTTTGTTTTTTACAGAGACAGACAGTCAGAGAGATAGATAGATAGGAATAGACAGACAGGAAGGGAGAGAGATGAGAAGCATCAATTTTTCGTTGTGGCACCTTAGTTTCTCATTGATTGCTTTCTCATATGTGCCTTGATCATGGGGCTACAGCAGAGCAAGTGACCCCTTGCTCAAGCCAGAGACCTTGGGCTCAAGCTGGTGAACTCTGCTCAAACCAGATGAACCCGTATTCAAGCTGGTGACCTCAAGGTTTCAAACCTGGGTCCTCTACTTCCCAGTTCAACACTCTATCCACTGCACCACCGCCTGGTCGGGCTAATCTGGTTTTCAAAAAAGATCATACCAAAAGCTGTGTTGTATTGCTTTGTGTTTATGTTTATGAAGTAATCATTTGATAGATACTATAGGTAAACAAGGTTTGAAGACCAACAGTTGAAGATCACAAATACTACCTGAAAAATGCATATTCAACAAGGCTTATCTGCCAGTCAGAAAACACATGCTCATTTTTTGCCCTTCTTTATATCATATATTACATTATCCATGTACCTTGGAAATCATTGTCTCCCAACCACAAATACTGGGAGGTCATGAGAGTCTGTCAGCTAGAGACCCATGATCCCAACTCTCTCTCAATCCCACATGAACTTTAAAGCACCAGAAAGTTCAAGGTGCATTTCTTGCCCCCATATGAGAACATGGCATTCAATGGCCCCTTGTTGGCAAATCATACCATCACAAACAGGAGTGGCATTGGTCTTGGCTGCTTGCTCCTATATTTGATTAGAAGAAAGATCTGACTCAGATAATTATTCTCCTGGAAAATGACTGTTCTACTATACCAAATTATAATAAACTTCATTTTTAAAACAACAGTAAGATCTAGAAAGTGTCCTATTATTATAGTTCTTTTTAAAACATAAAAATAAAAATAGAAAAAATATGTAACCATGACTATATAACAAAACAGTTGGAATTCTTCCATTGAGAAGAATTTGTTTTACTTATAGTGAACTAAATGTTAATTCCCAATGGGATCATTTGAAAATTTGAAACAGGAGGTGACAGATTGTCCCCATTGGCTCAGAGAGGTTATTTGGCTAATAAAATCTCATTAATGAAGTTGGCGTTTCACCTAGATATAATAGCTCAGCTCTGCCAGAAATTGATAGAATTTTTTTTTAATTCATAAGGTCACACTAAGGTTTTTTAATTTCTGTAAAAAAATATTTCTCAAACTGTACTTTCTGGAACAGTACTGTCCTCCAAGTTATTAAAAAGAATTATGTGAAAAAAGAATGTTAATAAGTATTCTGTGAGAAATATTCAAATAAATTTGTGACACCATGAATACTCTATCATCTTCTCTTTTTTTTCCAATTGATATTGGCATATTAAAGATCCAGAAAAATCTTGCGGTAAAGGAACCTGCTTAACATTGTTTAGTCAAGTGATTCACAAAATTACGGGGATAATCTTACAACACTCCTGGGAACTCATGATTCTCTGGATGCATTAAAAGATCAACAGGATGGTCAGCAGGTGGACCATCATTACACTTTTCTGAAGTAAGAACCGCAGATATGCCTGACCTATGGTGGCATAGTGGATAAGGTGTCAACCTGGAATGCTGAGGTCACTGGATCAAAACCCTGGGCTTGCCCAGTCAAGGTACATATGAGAAGCAACTACTACGAGTTGATGCTTCCCGTTCCATGCCCCTACCCCCACTTCTCTCTCTCTTTTCTTTAAAGAAAAAAAAAAAAAAGAACCACAAATGTTTCCCCCAAGTAGAGAGGCAGAAGTATGTGTAGCATTATCATATCTGAAATTACATCTTTGCAAACTCTCATTGTCTATGTTGCTGCATGAAACCTGAGTTCCATTGTCTTCTACCCTCATTTTCCAAAAGACATGTCCACACATATCTGAACTTCCCAGGAAGTCAGTTCATGCCAGGTGGTGGTTGTTGTTTCCAGATGCCTCAGCCCCTATATATATATCACTGGGGGTAAACAACTACTTGAGGGAATTACACATTTCACACAGGGCTTTCTGTCAAGTCTCAGTTTCAGACTACTTATGACTCTTTATATGTATATAATTTTCACTTTTTAGCATGCATTCCATTAGTCTTAACAAAATTATTATAATAAGATACCTGAATTTATTGACTACCTCCTTGGCCAACAGAGTCAAGATTCTGAGTCACCTTGTAAAATGTTCTTTAGGCATGCTGGACATTGCACTACATAATCATAAGTGTACTTGTTACCCTTATTGTGTTCTGGGCATTGTCACCCACAAAAAGGTATTTTTAACTTTCAAGTCAAAAGAAAACATAAATGAAGTAGAGTTTCCCCACATAAACTTTGTAATATTTGCATTTCCATTTTGCTACTCCCTTTCTACTTTTAATATAGCAAGTCCACTTTAACAAATTATTTTTCCCCCAGATAAGTCTAATTCTTTCCTACCTTCTCAAACCTCAAGAAGTTTTTCTATTCACCACCTGAACCTGAACTTCTATTCTCAGATCCTGAGTTCTCATTCATATGTGAAGTTACTATATTTGTTTAGGGGCTTCTTCCCCTTCTCCAAGACAACGCTCAGCCTCTTTCAAGGTTTATGTAAGTGAGAAGACTACCATCATTTCAGTTAAAAATTATTTTTTTAAAGGTGAAAAAACGGGGCCCTGGCTGGTTCACTTAGTGAATAGAGTCGGCCCGGTGTGCAGACATCTTAGGTTTGATTCCCAGTCAGGGCACACAATCAACCATCTGCTTCTCTCTTCCACTCTCTCCCCCTTCTCTCACTCTTCTCCTCCAGCAGCCAGTGGCTCGATTGGTTCGAGCATTGGCCCTGGGCGCTGAGGATAGCTCTGTTGGTCTGAGGATGGGCCTCAGGTGCTGAGGAGAGAGCTCAGTTGATTCAAACATCAGCTCCAGATGGGGGTTGTCAGGTGGATCCCTGGCACGGTGCATGCAGGAGTCTGCCTCTCTATCTCCCTTCCTCTCACTTAAAAAAAATTGTTTTTAAATAAATAAAAGTGAAAAGAAGGTTATATTTATACTGACTGGAAGCAACAATATGTTTACAGCACTTACACCAAACTCTTGATAACTAATTTACATATAATTGATTGATCTAAAAAACACCATATTTCTAAATAATTACTAGCTGACATATTAATCTTTTACTATACTATGTTGTTCCTAAAAATTTTTTTTAATTTTACTACATATACCAGATTCCCTAATGATTTATTTTTGAGAGCGGCAGGGAGAAAGAGACAGAAACATTGAGCTGCTCCTGTACGTGCCCTGACTAGGGAATTGAATTGGCAACCTTCGTGCTCCAGGACAAGGCTGCAACCAATGGAGCTATTGAGCCAGGGCTTAATTTTTTTTTAAGAGACAGAGATAAGGGAGAGAGAGGGGAGGGGAAGAGAAGCATTCATTTGTTGTTCTCCTCAGTTGTATATTCATTGGTTGCTTTCCGTGTGTGCCATGACCAGGAATAGAACCCAGAACCTTGTTGTTTCAGGTGATGCTCTTAACCAATTGAGCTAACCAGCCAGGGCCTTCTTAATGATTCGGACTATATTTTATTTGTACATCTTATATATTTTTTAATATTTATTTTTAAACATATTTAACTTTTTAAAAAATAATTCATAACTACTATTTTATCTGTTTTATACATATTTTAGCTATATTTAATGTTATATTCTTTTCCAAGACAAAGAGCTTCACAAAACATAAATCTTTGATATAACTTTTCCTCACATAATAACCTTATAACAACAACTGTGCATTTAGATTCAGATGTGATTTCCACATAATGGGGCAAAACCATTTTCCAGTTAACACTTCTCTAACACTGGAGTAGCATTTAGTGAGCCCAAAGGTTGATTCTAGGCACTGGAAAATGGCTTAATATCTATCATTGCTATGTGATGAAGAGGACCTTTATAGGTAAAAACAAAAAAAAACAAAAAACAATAAATAAACAAACAAAGAACCCTTTGTGGGTTAAAAAAAAGAAAACAAAATACCAGCCATTCCTGGCCATGGGGGAGAGTGATCTATCATTCCCTTGGGCAGTGATACCGCCTCTCCCTATGGAAGTGAGATTAGCTTCTGCTCAGGTCCTGAAGTCCTGCTACACTGCCACAGACACTGCAGAAGGGGAGAGGAAGCACAGAGAAATAGTGAGACATGAGTAGAGAACACAGAAGATAAGTCTTGCTTTGTTTTAGGGCCAAGGCTAAGGGAAATAGCTATTAAAGGAGTAGAGTAGCAGGTACATGTTATCAGGAGAAGGTATCAGGGTAATTTTTAAATTATTAAGCATTGTCTTAGTTTATTTAGGCTATTATATCAAAATTATTATAGACCAGGTAGCTTAAACATTGATTTCTCAGTTTTAGAGGTTGGAAAGTCCAAGGTCAAGGGTGTCAGCAGATTTGGTGTCTGGTAAGACCCCACTTCCTGGCTCACAGACAGCCATCTTCTCACTGTGTTCTCACATGGTGCCCTGGGTGAGGAAACTCTGTGGAGCCTCTTACATAAGAGCACTAGTCTTGCCCTGGCTGGATAGTTTGGTTGGTTAGCAGTGGTCAACAAACTCATTAGTCAACAGAGCCAAATATCAACAGTACAACAATTGAAATTTCTTTTGAGAGCCAAATTTTTTAAACTTAAACTATATAGGTAGGTACATTCCTTATCGAGGCAGCACCCGCACCTGAAGCATAGAGGTTGCTGGTTCGATCCCCAGTCAGGGCACATACAGGAACAGATTGCTGTTCCTCTTTCCCATCTTGCCTGTCTAAAATCACTAAATTAAAAAAAAAAAATTGGCCCTGGCCTATTGGCTTAGTGGATAGAGCATCAGCCCAGCATATGGACATCCTGGTTTGATTCTCAGGGCACACAGAGAATCAACCATCTGCTTCTCTCCCCACCCTGTCCCCCTTCTCTTTCTCTTATCCTCCCACAGCCAGTGGCTCTATTGGTTCTAGTGTGGTCCCTGGATGCTCAGGATAGCTTGGTTGGTCCAAGCATGTCCACCTCAGGCACTAAAAATAACTTGGTTGATTTGATCATTGACCCTAGACAGGGGTTGCCAGGTGGATCCCAGTCAGGGAGCATGTGGAAGTCTGTCTCACTATCTCTCCTCCTCTCACTTAAAAAAATATATTTTAAGAGCACTAACAGCATTTTCACAACCTAAATACCTCCCAAAAGCCCTGCTTTCTAATTCCATCACATCAGAGGTTAGAATTTCAACATATGAATTAGTGGTGGGGTACAAGTATTCAGTCTGTAGAAAACATAAATAAATTATTTTCAGATACACAGTACCAGTAAACAGAGCAAGACACTAAAGTAGATAGTTTTTTAAGGAAATTGCTGTAAATAAAATCTGAATGAGCTGTAACTGATCAATTATTTGACTATTTCAGAAGTGCTTCAGGGTATTTAAACTATTTTGTTCTCCAAATATCAGTAAATATTTACAATTTTCTTTGTATCATTTATTACCATAATAAAGCTTTCTTTGCCACTCTCCCAGCCATGGCCTCCATGGGCTTGACCTGACATGGGCTCTGCCTCATCAGGATGCCAACCATGAAGTTCATCTTGAGCCTCAAATTGCACTGACCAAGGCCCTTCATCTCAGAGTTCTGTTCAAACCTCAAGGCCTGTTGTTTTCCTTGACCATGCCCCCAAACTAAAGCAACTCTTATCTTCTATATTCTCCATGCAAGTCCCAGTATTTCTCTGTGCTTCCTCTCCCCCCTCCCAAATTTACTGTTTCTCTCTTTCCCAAAATTTTCCTCTGAAACAAGCTCTCCTCTATGCTTTATTCATAGAAAACTCCTTTCACCTTTTTGTCTTTGCTAAAGCCTGTCTAGTCTACGATTGTTGCTCCTGAAGATCCCAAGCATCAGGAGATTATTCTAGCTCAGTTTCTTAATCTATGCGTAGGGTTAGGATGTGGGGTCAGCATTTTCTTTAAGCACTCTTTAACCACTTTCAGACTATTATTTTTTCCTATTATGTAATCCCTGCTCAGTTTAGGACCCTGCATTTTGACTTATACCATTTTTACTCATCCTCATCTCTGTCAATTTTAATCTCCAGCCACTCTACCATATTCTGAATAGTGATTGGCCTGGCTTAAATTCTTCCTCAACACTCCAAGTACAACCACCAACATGTCTGTACCGTGTGACTTCACGTGACAGAGCATCCGGAGTCTAGCTTCATGGCTGCTCAGAGTTCCACTGACTATGGCCATTCTCATATCATTCGCTCCTTCCTATGGTCATAATGCGAACACCTTTATCACACCTTTATCACCCAGGTGAGCCTCTTTTATTTATATTTATTTATTGATTTGCGAGAGAGGGAGAAACATTGATTTGTTGTTCCATTTATTTATGCATTCATTTGTTAATTCTTGTTTGTGCCCTGACTAGGAATCAAACCCATAATCTTGGTGTATCCGGATGATGCTCTAACCAACTGAGCTATCCAGGCAGAACACCTCTTTTGAATTCATACTTTTACTCTCTCTAACCTTCTGGTCCTTCCTTTCTTTACTCTCACTATAAAAGTTCAGAACTTCAGCAAAATTTTTACTCCCCTAAGACCATCCTCTTCCAATCTATCAGTTTTTAATGTATTATTCTCTTCCCAGTCTTGAGTCTCAGAATACATGGTCTATCACTACCCTTTTAGCTCCTTTATATCTTTAATTATATTGGTTACTATCAGAAATAATATTAGTTGTTTGTTTTATGACTCTTCCTCTACAACATAGTCTCCTTAAGAGCAGAGACTTTAGTTTAGTGAGGCATTCCCAGAAGCTAATGGAGTGAACCTCTGATAAACTCACACATAGCATAGATTCATTAAATATTTGTGGAAGGAAGGTAAATAAAGAGAAGAAAAAATGGATAAAGAATTTTCTTTAATCCAGAGAGTAAATACCATTTATTTAGTCCAACAACTTTAAAAGGTGAAAGATTTATGCGACCTGAAGAGAAATCAGAGTATAGTCCAAAAGTTTAACCTAAAACAACTTCTCAGAATATCTATATTATAATGATTCAATAAATCTAAAACTATATTATGCAACATTAAAGGGCTCATTAAAGAATGCTTACTGGTATGTCTATATAATATAATACTTAAGTTTATCTCTCTCTCACCCTTTCTTTCTCTCTAAAATCAAATAAATTTTGAGAAAAATATTTAATAGTAAATATAAGAACATCCTAAAAGAATATTTAACAACATGATAAAGTTTACATATACTATTAATTACAGTACAATACACACAGTATAATTTCATTTTAATAAGCTATATAGGTCTAAGAAAAAAGACTGAAGAGCAAAATCTCTGTGGCCTTAGATAACTTTTTAGATATAAAGTCAAAATTATGGTCCATGAAAGAAAAAAGTTTGACTTTATTAAAATTTTAAAATTCTTCTCTGTCAAAATTAAGAAAATCAAAAGAAAAATCACAAAGAGAAAAAATATTGGCAAAACACATATCTAAATAAAGACTCTTATCTTCCCTGGCCAGTTGCCTCAGTAGTAGAGCGTTGGTCCAGCATGTGGATGTACTGGGTTCAATTCCCAGTCAGGGCACACAGGTGAAGCACCCATCTGCTTCTCTACCCCTCCCTCTCTCACTCCTTTCTCTCTCTCTCTCTCTCCCCCTGCCCCCTGCAGCCATGGCTCAATTGGAGCTTGTTGGCTCCAGGTGCTAAGGGTGGCACCATGCCTCCATCTTAGGCACTAAGAAGAGCTTGGTTGCTGAGCAATGGAGCAATGCCCCAGGTGGGCAGAGCATTGCCCCCTAATGGGCTTGCCAGTGGATCCTGGTCAGGGTACATGTGGGAGTCTGTCTCTCTGCCTCCTCTCCTTTCACTGAATAATAATAAAAAAAAACTTATTTAAAGATTTCTTAAAAGTCAACTTTAAGAAAGCAAACCACTCGATCATTAAAAAGGTAAAAAAAAATCTGAACATACACCTCACCAAATAAGATATGTAAACAACAAATAAGTATATGTACAGATGCTCAACATTAGTTATTTTGAAGAAATTACAAATTTAAAACAATGAAATACTACTACACAGCTGTTATAATGGCTAAAATCCAAAAACTAACCATCCCAATGGCTATTGAGAATGTGGAACAGCAAGAATTCTCATTCATTGCTGGTAGGAACACAAAATGATATAACCATTTGGAAGAGTTTGACAGTTTCTTGCACTGCTCAGTACATATTCAAAAGATTTGAAAACTTATATCGACACAAAAACCTGCATGTAAATGTTTATGGCAGCTATAAAGTAAAAATTAAAAGTAACCAAATTCTTCTTTGAAAGATGAATAGATAAGCAAATTTTGATATAATAATTCAGGAACAAAATGTGAAATATTATTCAGTGGTAAAAAGAAATAATCTATGAAGACATAATAAAAATGGATGAATATTAATGGCATTTTGCTAAATGAAAAAAGCCAGTCTGAACAGGCTAACATACTACAGTGGTACAATGAGATACGAATTTAATTCGTTCTGTAACCGAGTTTGTAAGTCAGTCAACTCGTATATCAAACTGCTGATACTAGACCCCTGCACCAACTAGTGGCAGCTTCCCGAATCATGACTCATATCTCAGAATTTGAATCGGATATCGAGCGAAAATACAGACCGAGGCGCAGCTCGTATCTTAAAAAATTCATATGTTCGTCTGTTTGTATCTCAAGGTACTACTGTATATGATTCTGATGATGACATTCTGAAAAGACCACTTGTTAGCAGAGATGTGAGGGAAGGTAGGAGCATTGATAGGGGATTTTTAGGGCAGTGAAACAATTTTATATGAACTTCTAATGGTGGATACATAACATAATTGTCAAAAATCATGAAACTTTACAGCACAAAGAATAAACCTCAATAAATTCAAATTAACATAAAAATCATTTAGGAGGTCTTGGGGATCCAACATGGAATGCAGAACATGACAAAAGAACCCAATTGTATCAATTACAATATAAACCAACTTCACTGAAAGTCATTGGGGAGCGTAGTTGACTTAGTAACTTTAGAAATGAGTGAAAACAAGAAGACTAAAGGCAAAAGAACCTACATATTAAATACTGCAGTCTAGATAATAAAGTGGTTTTCCCATAGGAGTACCTGTTAACATTTATACTACCACTGAATCATTATGTCCTTGCTCCATTAGCAATGGAAAGGGTGGAAAGCAATGACACCCCAGTATCAACGAGCACATCTGACACTCAGATCTTGCTTTCTAATACCAGTCTCTAAATATATAAAAGGACTAGGACCTCTTGGAGAAATGGCTGACGAAGACCAAGGCTATGAAGTTGAGCCTAGTCATCTTGCAGCACCAGAATGTAAAGCAAGTACTCAAACAAACAAAAAAGAAACTACTAACAGTTATGGAAGCATGTCAAAGCACAAGGACACGAGAGCCAACTGAAAGAGATCCCAATGGTCAGTCAGGAAAATTAGAGCAAGATAAAATAAAGCAGTACTTGCTTTGGCAGCACATATACTAAAATTGGAATGATACAGAGAAGATTAGCATGACTCCTGCATAAGGATAACATGCAAATCCGTGAAGCATTCCACATTCTGGGTAGGGTCTTAGTGGGCATCCGCATACCCTTTAATTAGCTTAGAGGAAATATGAGTCAAATTATAATGTATGACACTCAATAGCACAATCATGACTTTTCACTGTAAAAATATTTTTAAAAGAAATAAAATAGTATTGGATAATAACCCATATCTAGAGTTTATATTGATAGAAATAAATAAGGACAAATTCCCTATGCAGAAGATCCCAAATAATTCATACAGATACTCCACCCTCCAGGAGGCGGAGCATCACTCCCCACTCTGTAAATCTGGGTTGTGCATAGAGATTTTCTTCCAAAGAGTACAGTTTGGAAAGGAGGAGAGGAGTCACTTCACAGTGGAAAAAACTGAAAACACTACTTCTTCCAGGCGATCAAGGTCAACATCAACACTGATAACACCAGAAAGGCATTTTACTTCTGTGCTCTTCTTTTTCCCCCTGAAAACCCATAATCCCAGTCTAATCATGATAAAAACAAAATCACACAAATCCCAGTTAAGGAACATTCTACAAAAAGCCTGACCAGTACTGCTCCAAAACAATGAAAAGGTAAGAAACTGTCATAGCCAAGAAGGACCGAAGGAGACTTGACAACCAAAGGTAATGTGGCATCCTGGATAAAATCCTGAAACAGAGAAAGGACGGTGGGCAAAAACTAGGGAAATCTGAATAGAGTATATTACTTAATTAATTATAATGTCTTAATATTGGTTCATTAATTATAACAAATGTATCATACTAATACTAGGAGAATTGGGTATTGGGTATATGAAAAATCTCAATACTTTCCTTGCAACTTTTTTGTAAATATAAAACTTTTTAAAACTATTTTTTAAAAGAGAAGAGAAAAAACTGGAAAAATAAGCCCTAAAGCCTTATCAGTGATTTCTGTTAGTGATGGGAACACAAGTGGCTTTTTTTCTGCTTATCAATATTTAAAGAACAATACTATTAGATTTTTATTTTTAACCCTTGAAGGCTTGACATTAGTCTAACAGCCTTAGCATTTGGTCTTTTGCATCTTCAGATTGTAAGAATTTTGGCCCTTGTTAAGCAAGTGACACCTGTCACTACTTCCAGGGCTGTAGTCCCACTGCATCGAGGATCCCTCCACCAGGCGCAGCAATCCCAGGATGTCAACCCACAGCATGGTTTGCATGTGTCAGAGCTGCCAACAAAGACATAACTCCAACAGAAACTGGATGGAATAACATTACTCATATAGAGAAGACACAGAGAAAGATCAGCCTCAGTAGGGAGTTTTGATCCCAGAAGGCCAGTGTGCCTTGCCCCACCGCTGACACAGGTCTGCACACATCTCTGGTGCTACAGGTGAAGAACACCCTTTTTCCCTGCTAGAAACAGATATATCAGTGGAGTGCCATATGCACACATTTTAAGCAGAACAAAGAAGTACACATCAAGCCCAGAACAGGGAACAGATTCTCAGACAAGGTGATATGCCCAGCACAGGCTGTGAAGGGCTCATTAGCTTCATGTAAGGAAATGGCCCAGGCTCAAGGCACACACTTTCTGCAGCCCTGGAAGGGTCAGCAGCTGTGCATGACTGCCTTTCCTGAAACCCCTCATTCAGAGGAAAACACACCAGATAGTGTAACCTCCTTTTGAAAAAGGAGGTAAAGGAAATATAATTATTTCATAGTAAGTGATAGCAGTAAGTCATTTTAAATATCAGGGGTATAGAATGAGCCACTATTATTAGAGAAATAATTACTTTAGCAAATTAAATTTTAGAGATTATGACAGAAAGATAGCTGCAAAACTAATAATACCTAGTAGAAGTAAATTCTCCAGCTCTCAAGAAGGCAACACTGCACACATTCCAGAAGTTGTAGGGAGTCCAACAGAGCAGAACTTCTCTCACCAAGCATGGTGGTGTCTCAGAGGGGCCATGAGAAGACCTGGGTCCTGCTCTTGGCTGATATGCGAATCCCTCTAAAACTTGTCCTTCACATCCTCCTGGAGTACCAAACACCAATGACAATAGTTTATTTGCCATCAAGGTGGCTGGTTATTTTTTGGGATAGGTTCCAAAATCAAGTTACATAAACCAAGACTAAAATACTTTATGATGACTTGTTTATTGTTTTCAAATAGGCAATTAATTAATAATAATTGTGAATTGAGGAGATGGATATTATTTATATAATGACTGATGTCTGTTTGTTGTCTAAAAAGGCTGTGTGGGTATAGAAGTTAAGGGCATAAGTTCATATTCTACCTGGGGCAATTATTTACCTTCTCGATGCCTCAGTTTCTTCATTTGTAAAATGGAGATATTTGTAGTCCCTACCTTATACAATAGTTGTTGTAATAGTTAAATTGAATTAATCATGTTAAGTGTTTAGCATAGTATTTGGCACACAGCAAGTTCTATATAAATGCTAGCTGTTGCTTTAAGTAAAGGACTTAGTGGTTTTTCACATTTGACCTGGAACTCCAAACCCAACATCATATTTTCCTTCCTCCCCCATCCCTACCAGCCTCTCAGTCACTTCTCCATAGCATAACCATTCTCTGAGTTACCCAGGAACAAAGCCTATTAATTTTTTTATTCTCATTCTCATTCTTTTTACTATTGAGTTGCTATATCCATTAAATCTACCTTTTTTAATGATTCTTGCATTTTTACCCCATTGCCAACACTGACACCGAACTTAAGCAATAGTCAATCAATAATCTATTAACTTGTTTTTCTACTTCCTTCATCCACCCCAATTCACTCACAGACTGATGCCAGGTTAAGTTTTCTTTTTATCTTAGTAACAACTTTGTTGAGATACAATTCACATTCTATAAAGCTCATACTTTAAAAGTGTGATTCAATGGTTTTTAGTATATTCACAGACTTGTGCAGCTTTCATCATTGTCCAATTAGAAAATGTTTTCTTCGCCCAAAAAGAAACTCTATACCAATTAGCAGTTACTCCTATTTTCCCCCACACCCAGCCACAGACAACCGCAATCTACTTTCTGTCTCTAAGGATTTGCCTAATCTCTCATTCTTGTCAACATTTTATTTTTTTAAGGGAGTTTATTTTACTTATTTATTTTTGTGTGTGTGTGTTTGTGACAGAGACAAGAGAGACAGAGAGAGGGACAGGTAGGGACAGACAGACAGGATGGGAGAGAGATGAGAAGCAGTAATTCTTTGTTGCGGCACCTTAGTTGTGCCTTGACCGGGGGGCTACAGTGATTGCCTTCTCATATGTGCCTTGACCGGGGGGGCTACAGCAGACCGAATGACCCCTAGCACAAGCTGATGAGCCTTGTTCAAACCAGATGAGCCCACGCTAGAGCAGGCAACCTCAGAGTTTCAAACCTGGGTCCCCGGCCTCCCAGTCCAATGCTCTATCCACTGCACCACTGCCTGGTCAGGCCTTGTCAACACATTATTATCCATCTTTTTTATTATAGCCATTCTAGTGGGTTTAAAGTATTACCTCATTTTTTTTTAAGAGAGAGGGACAGACAGACAGGAAGGAAGATGAGAAGCATCAACTCATAGTTGTGGCACTTTAGTTGTTCAGTGATTGCTTTCTCATATGTGCCTTGACCGGGAGCTACAGCAGATCGAGTGACCCTTTGCTCAAGCCAGAGACCTTGGGCTTAAGCCAGCGACCATAGGATCATGTCTATGATCTTACATTCAAGCCAGTGACCCCTTGCTCAAGCTGGTGAGCATGCACTCAAGCCAGAGGAGCCTACATCCAAGCTGGCGACTTCAGGGTGGTGAACCTGGGTGCTCAGTGTCCCAGGCCAATGTTCTGTTCACTGCACCACTGCCTGGTCAGGCTTACAGTTTTGATTTGTATTTCCCTAATGACTAATTCCATGCGCTTTTTTGACAATTTGTATATATTCTTTAGAGTAATGTCTGTTTAAATCCTTTCCCATTTTTTACTTGGGTCTTTGGTTTTTAAATGTCTTTTTATTGTTGAATTGTAAGGGTTCATGACATATTCTAGATAAAAGTCACTTATTCGATATGGTTTGCAGATACTTTCTCTCATTCTCTGAGTTGTGATTTCAATTTCTTGATGTTGTCTATTAAAACACAAAAGATTTTCATTTTGATTCATTCTAATTTATCTGGTTTTTCTTTTGTTGCTTGTGCTTTTGGTGTCATGTCTAAGAAATCATTGACTATCCAAGGTCATGAAGACTTACTCCCATGTTTTCTTGTAAAATTTTTATAGCTTTCATCTTACATTTGAGTTAATTTTTATATATGATATAAGGATCTAGCTTTATTTTTTTGCATGTGGATATCCAGTTGTCCCAGCACCATTTGTTGAAAATACTAATCTTTCCTCATTGAATTGTCTTGATACCCTTGTTGAAAATCAGTTGACCATAGTGGTAAGGGTATATTTCTGGACTCTCAATTGTACTCTATTGATCTATGTGTTTATCTTTATGCCAATACCTCAGAGTCTTGATTACTACAGATATATGGTAAGTTTTAAATCAGAAGATGTGTCCTCCTACTTTGTTATTTTTCAAGATTATTTTAGCCTGACCAGGCAGTGGTGCAGTGGATAGAACACTGAACTGGGATGTAGAAGACACAGGTTCAAAATGCCGAGGTCACTGGCTTGAGCACGGGCTAACCAGCTTCAGTGCGGGTCACTGCCTTGAGCCTAAGGTTGCTGGCTTGAGCAAGGGGTCACTCGCTCTGCTGTAGCTCCTGCTACCCCTGTCAAGGCACATATAGGAAAACAATCAAAGAACAGCTAAGGAATTACAATGAAGAATTGATGCTTCTCATCTCTCTTCCTTCCTGTCTCTTTGTCCTTATCTGTCCCTCTCTCTGACTCTCTGTCTCTATGGAAAAAAAAGGATTATTTTGGTTATTCTGGGTCCTTTGCATTTTCATATGAATTTTAGAGTCAATTTGTCAATTTTTAGAAAAAAATACTGGCTGAAATTTTGATAGAGATTCCATTGGAATATGTTGGTCAATTTCAGGAGGACTGCAATATTAATATTAAGTCTTCCAATCCATGAACATGGAATATCTTTCCATTTATTTAAGTCTTCTTTAATTTCTTTTAACAGTGTTTTCTAATTTTCAGAGTACAAATTTTACACTTCTTTTGTAAAATTTATTTCTAGATACTTTATTCTTTGTGATTTTTTGTAAATAAAATTGTTTCCTTACTTCATTTTTGAATTTTTTAATATAGAATATAGAAATACAATTAAATTTGTATTGTACAACCTTGCTGAACTCATTTATTTAACAATTTTAGTGGATTCTTTAGAATTTTATACATACAAAATCATGTTATCTGCAAATGGAGATAACTTTATTTGTTCCTTTCTAATCTAGATGCCTTTTTCTTTTTTCTTGCCTAATTTCTCTCTTTAGACCTCCAGTACAGTGTTGAGTAGAAGTGGTAAGCATAGATATTCTAATTTCGTTTCTTATTTTAGAATGAAATCCTCCAGACTTTCACCATTTTTGCTTTTTGCTGAGGGCTTTTCATAGATGGGCTTTATCAGGTTGAAGAAGTTTCCTCCCATTCCTAGTTTATTCAGTGTTCTTTTTAAATCCTAAAACAGTGTCAGATTTTGTGAAATTCTCTCTCTGCACAGCTTAAACTTTCTAAAGAACAATTCTGGTTTTATGACTTCAATGCTTAAAACTCTTCAATGGTTTCACACTGCCCACAATTTTAGCAGATTTTCAACTTTGAGATGCTATAGCAGAATGAGATCCTCAGGGATCTTGAAACAAAATAGATATATTTTGCATTTTGGAGAAATGTGAATTTTGGGTGGAGGTGAGGTAGTGGACTATAGAAGGCTCTAATCCTTAAAAACTATAAATATAATGAGGTATCATTCCTGTAATTAGGTTACATTTTATGGCATCATTCACTTTAAAATAGGATGATAATCCAGGTGGGCCTGAACTAATCACATGAACTCTTAAAAGCAGAGCTTTTTCCAAGTAATAGCACAAGAGGAAATTAGAGAAACTTAAAACATGGGGAGAAGTCAATGTGCAGTTTTTAGTTTAAAGATGGAGATAGCCTGCCTGACGAGGCAATGGAGCAATGGACAGAGTGTCAGCCTGGAATGTTGAGGACCCAGGTTTGAAACCCTGCATAGCCAGCTTGAGCGTGGGCTCACTGGCTTGAGCATGGGATCATACACATGATCTCTTGCTTGAATCCCAAGGTCACTGGCTTGAGCTCAAAGGTTGCTGGCTTGAGCAAGTCTTCCCCTTAGTCAAGACACATATGAGAAAGAAATCAATAGACAGCTAAGATGCTGCCACTATGAGTTGATGCTTCTCATCTCTTGACCTTCCTCCCTCTCTCTCTCTCTCTCAAAAAAAACAAAACAACAAAAAAAAAAACTGCATATACCCTTATGAGAAGGAATGCAAGTGACCTTTAGGAGCAACCCATGCTAATAGGTAAGGAACTAACTAGATTTTGCCAACAATATGTACGAGTTTGGAAGCAGGGTATTTCCCAGAGCCTCCAATGAGTGCATAGCCCAGCTCAGCCTAGCCAATACCTCAAATTTAGCCTTATGAGACTTTAAACACAGGGACCTAGCTGAATTCAGCCAGACTTCCAATCTACAGAACTTCACACTCATAAATGATAGAGAGAAATCAAGAGTTAAAAGTTTAGCTTTAGTAATAGTAGCTTTTAGTTATAATAAGTAGGCTTAATGAATAATGCAAGTAAAAAGCTTTGTTCCATGAGCTGGGACACAGGAACGAGCCTACATGACTTCACAAGGGCTGCAAGCAATCAACCCTTTGTGCCGCAGGCCCAGGAGATCTGCAAGCAACCAAGATGTTATCTAACCCTTGATGCTCCAGGGATGGAGCATCCCTGACAAGGATGCAGATAAAGAATTACTAGGCAGCAGATGAAGAAATGCTAGAAAAATCTCTGGACTGCAAGTTTTATCTAATTAACTTTTCCCTTAATTCCAAATGCCGTAGCTACCCTTTTCTTCCCCTTATAAAAAAGGTTAGCTTGAGATGAAATGTTAAGACAGTTTTTAGGATATATCGCCTGCTGTTTTCTCAGATCACCAGCAATCTGAATAAAGTGCCCATGAAGATTCAAACCTTGTCACTACTTATTTGATTGAGTGGTGACAGGGAGCATGAATGCTGATTTTTCTGGTTTCATAAATATACATACATGTTTTCAGCTTCTAATCTGTAGCAATTTCTTATGCACAATAGAAAACTAATACAAGGACTGATAAGATTCATTCGTGCAGTAGAGGAGGTCAGCATGTTTTTCAGGAGTGGGATGTAGTAAGTAATGTATTATGCTAGGAGATGATTGTGTGAATGACTTAAAGGGTCCAGTGGAAATTAACCTCGCAGAGTGATCTGATCCTAAATTCCTAACTGGGCAGGTCATGGCAGATAGTCACACCCCAGGCATACAACTTCTTTTGTAAAAGGGTTTTCTTTGCCTGAAATAAGCCTTGTTGATTGTTTCTGTGCATCTAGGTTAACACACCTTTGAAAGAAGCTGTAGCCACCCTCAAGAAAACACATAATCTTGTTAACTATCCTGTAACCCAACTCTCACCTTGCTTTGTCCCACCTCCATGTGAGCTTCCTTATGTCCCTTCTTTAATTTCAAATACATTTTAAAAATCTGTAAAACTGTTATTCTCCACAGCATTTAAAATCTTTGCTCCTCGCCTGACCTGGTGGTGGCGCAGTGGATAGAGCGTTGGACTGGGATGTGGAAGGACCCAGGTTCGAGACCCCGAGGTCGCCAGCTTGAGTGCGGGCTCATCTGGTTTGAGCGAGGCTCACGAGGTCGCTGGCTCCAGCAAGGGGTTGCTCAGTCTGCTGAAGGCCCGCGGTCAAGGCACATGTGAGAGGGCAATCAATGAACAACTAAGGTGTTGCAACGCGCAATGAAAAACTAATGACTGATGCTTCTCATCTCTCTCCGTTCCTGTCTATCCCTCTCTCTGACTCACTCTCTGTCTCTGTAAAAAATAAATAAATAAATAATTTAAAAAAATCTTTGCTCCTCTGCATAAGTCATCAGTTTGGCTCAAATAAACTCTTTTAAAAATTCTCTAGAGGTCTGGATGTTTCTTCGGTCAACACTCAGAAAAGCAGCATTGCTAACCAGGAGACTTCTCAGCCTTGTGAAATCCTGACTTCATTTGAAAAATCTTGGTCTTGCTCACCTGTCGTTGGTATTCCTATAGATCTGTAGCTTAAAGGCATGATCATTTAATTTTATTCCCCACAGACAGTTTACAAACATTCAACAAGGGAATGAAATAGAAATATAAACATTTGTATAACTTTTTTTCTGTTTGCTTGTTACTTTGTAATTTGCTCATTAGAGACTAAAGGAAACTCCTTTGGATATGTACCAAATAAGAAGCAGAAGGTTGCAATTGGATAGTATAACTGTCCATTGCTGATCTTATTTAAAAGGAATTCAATTATTTACAACAGTCAGTCAAAGGAAGAAGCAACCCAAGTGGCCAAGGACAGATAAATGGATAAACAAAATGTGGTATATACATACAATGGAATATTATTTAGCTTTTAAAAGGGAAAGAAATTCTGACATGTACTATAAAATAGATGACATCATGCTTGAAGACATTATACTAAGTGAAATAAATCAGTTACAAGAGGGCAAATATTATATAATTCTACTTATGGAAAGTATCTACAGTAGTCAAATTCATGGAGGCAGAAAGTAGAATGGTAGTTTCCAGGGGTTGGGGGAGGAAGAATGAGAAGTTTGTGTTTAATGAGTATAAGTTTGTTTCAGATGAAAGAGTTCTGGAAATGGATGGTGGTAATTCACATGCACAGCAATGTGAATGTACTTAATGCCAGTGAATACAATTAAAATTAGTTAAAATAGTAAATTATATCTTAGTTACATATTTTTTACTGCAATATTGAAAAGAGAGATTAGATTAGCTTCCCTTCTTTGGAAATCATCAAGTTGTGTTAAAGCAATTTCACTGTGGGTAATTTTTTATAAAACTCCTTTCAGTCCATTCTACTTATTTGTGTGAAAATATTTCTGAGAATTTACATATTATAAAACACAAAGTAGGAATATAATTACTTCTGAATCTTCCATCTTTCTAGCAAAAGTTTGGAAACATGAACTGATTGAAATCAAGCAGCACTAAATGCCTCAATAAGCGATGCAGTTGCCATAAAATTTTACTTTGTATATCCAATTATGTTGATCAAATACATGTGTTGTAAATAATAATGAGTATAATGGTAACAAACTTTTTAAATTTTTATTGAATTTATTTGGATTATATTGGTTAATAAAATTACATAGGTTTTAAGTGTACAGTTCTAGATATCATCTGTATAGTGTGGTGAGTGTTCACCACCCAGTCAAGCCTCCTTCTGTCACTATTTATCCCACTTCACCCTCTTCTACTTGCTCCCTAAACCCCTCTCCCTCTAGTAATGATCACTACACTGCTGTGTCTATGAGATTGTTTTTTGTTGTTGTTTTGTTAAATTTTAAAAGTTAATAAGAGGCATGTATATAGAAATAAAATATTACTTTAGTTTTAATCTATTCATACTTTTTTGGAAGAGCTGTGAGAGAGTGATCCATTAATAACCTTCTAGCAGGAAGTGGATCACATTATTATAACTTTCGAAGAAAGAAAGTAAAAGAGAAAGCTAGCTTAAATTGAAAACTAGAACAATGTAAAATTTCTGGCTAGTGACAATCTTGTACTTGTACTTTTTAAAAAGGTGATGCTGTACCTCAAATGTTATAATATTTTGATTCCATAATGGACATATTTAAAATGAATGTAAACAATTTTATTTTTAAATCAAACTGGAAGTTATGCACTGTTCCAGATATACTTTCTTCTGAAAATGTATCAATCAATTTTGAAAAACATATAATTATTATCTCTTCAAATAGTGCTGCTTCTCTGTTCCCTTTCTTTTCTCTCTCTAAAATTCTAATTATAAATTTGTTCACCCAGTGCCTTGAAAATTTGTGGGTACATATGAATAAAATGGGGAGTTTCTTGACCAATGCAGATTCTGATTCAAGAATCATACAAGAATCAAGATCAGCAATGAGGCTGAGTTTGAATTGCTAACAATTTCCTAAGTGAGGCTTTTGCTCCTATTCCATGCATCATACTTCAAGTAACATAGTATTAGACTTTTTTTTTTTTTTGAGGTGAGAAGCAGGGAGACAGAGAGACAGACTCCCACATGTGCCCAACCAGGATCCACCTGGATTGCCCGCTAGGGGGCAATGCTCTGCCCATCTGGGGTGTTGCTCCATTGTAACCAGAGCCATTCTAGCACCCGAGGCGGAGGCCATGGAGCCATTCTCAGCGCCCAGGCCAACTTTGCTCCAATGGAGCCTTGGCTGCGGGAGGGAAAGAGAGAGACAGAAAAAAAGTAGAGGGGGAAGGGTGGAGAAGCAGAATGGTGCCTCTTCTGTGTGTCCTGACCAGGAATCGAACCTGGGACATCCACACTCCAGGTGATGCTCTACCACTGAGCCAACCACCCAGGGCCTAGAACTTTTCTTTCTACCCTCCACATCTCTTAATATTTCCTTCATATTTTACAACTCTTTATTTTTCTATGTTACATTCTAGTTAATTTAATCAGGTCTGCCTCCTAATTAACTTATTTCTCTCCCCTTATATCTAATCTTCTCTTTAACCTATTTGTTCATTTTTCAACAACTATTTTTTTGATTTCTAAAAGTTATATTTTGTACTTTTTTATATATGCCTAGACATTTTAAAATAGTGCTGTGTAGCTTGCACATTTTTGTTATTCTATCTTCTGTTTCTTTCACTATTTCTTAAAATGTCATTTAAGCCCCATATCTTATAGAATTATATTTTGTGATTCCCATGTCCTAAGACTTTGAGGCCTAGATCTTTTGTAGGTCACCTATGCTAACTCTTACTCATGTCATTTAGTCCCTTTGCATATTTGGCATCTTTGATTGTGGGCTTATATTTGGTTGATTTTAATCAGTGGAAAACCTGAGAGCCTAAAATGAGGATACTTTTACCAGAGAAGATTTGGTTTCCCTCTGCCATGAGCCAGGATAGGCTACCCAGCTGCCACCATTTAAACCACCTTCAAGGTTTATAGGCTTAATAAGGGACACTTAGATTTAGCAACTTCCCACCCCCACCTTGTCATCAGGCCTAGGCACAGTGTCTTGGCAGCAGTGACAATTTGATTCCTGACTTTGAAGGAATTCCTCCTTTCATATGTGTTTCTGGTTTGCTAACTCCTCACAGCTTTGCCTTTCCTTAATTTTTTTCCTGACCCTTTGAGATTTCCCTTAATTCCTTCAAACCCAAAAAATACCAAAAATTATGTGTCATGCAGTGTCTAGAATTTTTCCCTAGTGAGAAGACCTTTCCCCTCAAACACACACACATACACATAAGTATTCAACCCATTACACTCCCACAGCCATAATTTATGGAAATAATTTTTATCTAAATCTCCCTCACAATTGGCTAGATGTGACCCTCAACCCATTACCGGTTATTTCCCCAGGTCCTGAACATAATGTTTAATACATTTCAGTAGGTGAAAAAATACTCACATTAGAGTCCCAGCTCAAGGAGTAAGAGCTATAGAAAAATAGGTCCACGAGGAGCCTGTGCATCTCTCTTCTTGTGCAGAATAGTAAGTCAAGAGCAATACTACACCCTCAGGAGAAGCACAGAGACTATCGCTACCACTGAAAGCTGAAAAATGCAGGGCAGTAATTCTTACATGACTAATTTAATTCTCTAGTTTAGTTAATGCAAAGGATCATTAATTCTCAAAAAGTAATAGTGAATTTTCATAACAAGTTTGTTGATGAAGCCAACAAAAGCTGCTGCTCCAGATGTAATCTTTTTAATGGACTAAATCAGTTTAGCCAATGGCACCTGGTAACCAGCTATTTGATTCAGTGATTTTTTTTTTCAATCTCAACACACAGATAGCACCACAAACCATTAGGTTCCTCTGGAAAGAAGGATCTTTGTCATCCTGTGTCAGGATTAACTCTGGCCCACAATTTAGTTCTCAGAGATATTGACTGTTTCTCAGATCACACCATATTTCATTGGTTCATCATAGTGATGGTAACAGTAATAAAGCCTGAAGAGCAGAAAGCAGCAAGTTGCCTCGATGTCCAAGTTAGATATATGCTCATCAGAAGGTGGGAGGTGTGCTCCACAAAATTAGAGGGATCTGATGGCTCAGTAGTTTCTGCTAGATCAGTAGCCAAGCATTAGGCAGTAGATTTCCTCCAAAGTGAAAATTAAAAGGCAGTATCTTTTTTTTAATATGTCTTTTTTGAATGTTTATTTATTGATTTTGGGAGAAGGGAGGGAGGGAGAGAGAGAGAGAGAGAGAGACATCAATCTGTTCCTGTATGTACCCTGACCAAGAACAGAATTGGCAACTTCTGCCCTTCAGGATGACACTCTAAGCAACCAAGTTATCTGCCAGGGCAAATTGCAGTATCTTGTACATATAATTCCATGTGGGATCGCAGCATTTTGAAAGCTAGATATGCTATATTTCCAAAGTAACTTGTTTATTGGATGAGCTGAAACTCTATCTAACTTAATATGGCCCAAAACAGAAGAGTCTTTATCTTGTCCAAACTACACTGCTAATAACTCTTTGATCCTCATGACTCATCCAGTTCAAAGGTATGGCAGATTAAATGCCTTTGGAAAATTAAGATAAAGTAGTAAGCCTGTGGCAAATCCCAGTAAAAGAGTCAGTGAAAACTCCCCAAAACTTGGAAGAAAGCCATGTAACCATTATTCTTTCTGGCAATCAAGAATTTGTTTGCCACTGAGTCCTGCTAACTACAGTACATCTCTGATTTGAAACCTCAGTTGACCTTCACAAACTCAGATTTTTAGGCGGCTAGCCCTGAAACTGACCGTAAGCAATATAATCTGCAATCAAGTAAAAGTTGGTATATTATAGATTTAGGAAGATCCTTAAGGAAAAAAACTGAGAAAGAACATTGTCCACTTTTCTCTGGGGCTACACCTCCCATGCTGCCCTCTCTCTTTCATCTCACTTTGTGGACTCATGCTGCTTCATGGAAAGTTTTCCAAACTAGGTGATGTGGAAGAGAAACCTGTAGCTGACAACAGGCAGAGGTAGACCACCGTGACATTAGAACCCACTCTGGGATGGCCCTGAAGAAAAGTAAAGAGAAGGAGAGAAATATTCCTCATGGGATGATCTTCAAGTATATTTTTTGGTTCGCATTGCCCAGGAGAAAATCCTGATAACTTAGACTGAAGGGGTTGTCAAGTTCTTAGAAGAGACAGAATCAGAGGACTGATGATAAGAATATCTGTGTCTCACATTGATGTTGATTACAATGCTATCATTGCAGAGAAGAGGCTTGAAATACTGCCCTACAGAATAATGGTAAATGGTCTGTAAAGGAATCACTTTATGGCTTTGATGACCTGGGTCTCAGTACCAAGGTGTGAAGGGGGTTAGCACCTCTTACAATTATACCCAATGATTCATTCACAAAATATTTGCTCCCACTCTCCATGACTTTTTACTCTGCTGACTTACAGTTTTTAATATCCAAAGGAAAAATGCTTCTAACAAGGAATTTAACAATAATCCCACTAAATTGGAGGTGGTAATTGCCATCTGTCCATTTAATTCTCCTGGGATCATTAAGTAAAACAACTAAAATGCTGGTCCCCTAGAGTAAATAGAGTAACTGCTACTAGATGGAGACATGAAGGAGTATGGCTAGCACCCAGGTGACCACAAGGTGACTCAATCAAGTCAAGAGGTCAAGATTAATGAAAAAGTCCTGTAATCCAAGATAACTTTGACATCAAGAGCTCAGATTCCTCAGGAGTGAAGCTTTCAATGAGAAACCCAACAACCTCAGGTGCTTCCTGAAGGCAACATCAAACGTGGCTCATGCCAGTTACAGATTTTCTTCTTGCTGTGTTATGTATGGATTCATACACCTATATAAATGCCCTTCTCATTTCTCTCCTTTTCCCTCACTCTAGTTAATTTTACAGTTTTAATATGCATTGCAGAATTTAAGATGGTATCCAGCCTGAAATACTAAATAAACTTTAATTTCCTCCCTTTGAGAGATTCTGATCATTCAAAGGATGATTGTACAACATTAAGCAATTGGGGGGGGGAGCATAAGTATGGGATTAGATTTTTATTCTGTGTACACAGCACATAATATAGCACACACAAAAAAACACACACTGAGTATATGCTTGAATAAATGCTTATTGAGTGAATAAATGGAAGGATTAATGAATAGGTAATAGATAATAGCAAAGAAAAAATATATGTGATATTTTATTTTAAGGAGAATTCTAATCTGTTCCTTTTGGAAATTGTTAGACTTATGTTAGAGCATCTCAGTCTATTCTTTTATAGCTACCTCTGGTTTATATAATCCATAATTTTATGAGTTGTTACAAATCGTTTTCTTCTCAGATTTATATTCCAGTTCATTAACTCACTTTTTAGCTGTGTCTAATATTCTGTCTAATATACTCACTGAGATTTTACTTAAATGATTACATTTAAAATTTCCAGAGATTCTGTTCATTCTTTGATACTATCCATGTCTTGCTCTTTTATACTTCTTTTAATCATTTTAATACTTTTTTTTAAAGTCTTAACAGGTAAATGTGACATCTGAATTTCTTCAGGTTATGATCCTAATATTTATTGTCTTTAATGATTCTACTTCAAGGTGAATTATTTCCTTAAATATGTGGTAATTTTAGATTTTGAGCTCATCTTTAGAATGTCTATTTCTGTGAGAAATCTCTGTGGCTTGAGGTGGATGTTTGATGTTTCCAGATACTCATGGGTTTCACCGACCTATGACCACGTATGTTGATTCTCAGCTTGTCGGTTCATGAACATACAGAATAGTATACAACTGATCCACAGACATACAAGATGACAAACCTGTGTTTACAAAATTCTTTAGAGGACAGTTTGCCCCCAGCAACCAGGCTTAGCTTTAAAAGCGGTTTTTATTTAAAATCTCCTTGTGTGGGTGAGCTGATTTATTTTCTAGTCATTCTTTTAAAGAAGGTGTTGCTTTCAAGAGTCCCACTTTTATATATGGGTGTCAGTTCCAATCCCTGCTTATTACAGGCCCTAAACCTTGTCATTTATCCCTCCATGGTATCATAATCTAAACCTTTAGTTTAGATTACTGACACCACCCTCCACACACACACACACACACACACACACACACATACAGCGATAGCAGTGGCTGCTACAATGTCAGATATAGTGTTTTAATTCACTTGCTCCTAGAGACTGTTTTGTGAATTCATCAATTCATTTAAAGGAGGGTTTTATTCAGAATTTATAGGTATTTTGTCATGGTTTTCAGTTTATTTCATATATTTTTGTTTTTCTTGTTCTTTAACCTTGTTGCAGGGGGGTCTCAAGCTGAGCTAGTGACCCCTTGCTCAACCAATGACCTTGGGCTCAAGCCAGTGACTATGGGGTCATGTTGATGTTCCTGAGCTCAAGCCAGTAACCCCATACTCAAGCCAAAGACCTTCGAGTTTCAACCCAGGGCCCTCAGCATTCCAGGTCGATGCTTTATCCACTGTACCACCACCCGTCAGGCTGCAGTTTATTTCATATTAAATATTGTCTTAGAAGCAAGTCTTAAAGTCTTGGGGAATAAGAAACTGAAAAGCCTGTGAGATGATGACTTTTACGGCAGGGTTTAATTTGCTGAGCAAGGGAAAGAGAAGCATATACTAATGGAAAGAGGGGAAGGGCACCTCAGACGGGAGAACAGCACTGGTAAAGAGCCCACAACAGGAAGAGGGAGAGCAGTGGCTTTCATGACTGAAGGGAAAATCACTGACCCCAGCAGGAAGGGCTGTTAGATAAAGAGGCACAGAATAGATGGAGTCTGCTCGATTGTGTGTCTTCTGGGAGGCGACTCGAATTTTATATCAAAGCTCTATCAGGTTACTGTTCAAAAAAATAGATAGTACATGTGGCTTGAAGAATCGACGCTTACTTCCAGTTCCATGGGGAAAGAGATGTGAGAAAAAAATCCTGGCAGTTTTAGAATGAAAGTTCATTTGACCAAAGGAGATATAATAGAGCCAGAAGGCAACTGTTCAAGTCCAAAAGGAGACTGAAGACTCTGATACAGTTTGACATTGAACAAGTGTTGACAGATGAGCATCCACCACCATTTCTGACAAGATATAGTACCCTCAGGCTGTGGACAAACCTTGAAGGGGGCAACTGACAGCCTGAGACACACACCCCCCGCTTTATACCACCTTGTTCACATTTATGATTACAAATCAGTTTTCTCTGACGTGCCCCATTTTTCACTGCAGCATCTCTGTCTCCGTGCTTTTATCAGTTAGAACTTCATCAGAGCATTTCAGTGCACCGTTTACAAAATTGCTTTTTCGCTGAAAGTGAGAGAGGACAAAGCAGCTCGATTCTGCAGAACAAAAGAGACGAGGTACTTCTTAGAGACTCTAGCGCAGGGGGCCTTCATTTTCCTAACAAAACAGCCCTGAGAGGTGTTTTGCCAAAAAATATCTGTACATGTTACGGCAAGATAAAATTACCATTGAGTCAATAATGCATGCAGGTTTTCTCCATGGTTGGACGAGAGGACAAAAAGTAAAGGCCTTCAATGTGATGCATGGATGGGGAAGCATTAGAGTATGCAGATTATCTACAGGCAAGCCTCTCTCTCAAGGCCTCAAGCTCAGAATATAGTCAGTTATTCCTGTTACAAAGGAGAAGTCAGCTCTCTTTATAGGCAGCTCTTTTTTATGCCCATCCCTATCTGTGCCTCAGGCTTCCCTGACATACTGCAAGGCCTAGAAGAAAGGACTGGCAAATCCTCGTTTCTAGAAGTCGTGCGCACTGTCTGTTCAGTTTCGACATCCTCTATTGACAGAATGTGCTTGTATTTATTCTACCATCCGTGCACTAATGTAATATTAATCACCACAGCATGATCAGCTTCAATGGCTTCACTCACAGATATGACCCATGAATAATCTATAACCCATGAATAAACAACCGAGTAGATATTATTAATGAAAGCAACATCATGTCCTTAAAGTCACAGATTTCTCCAGATATCAATCACTGCAAACAGGAGGTGTTGTTTGCAATGGAGCTTCTGCTACGCCTCAAAAGTCAGAACCCTGGGACCAGATCAGCTTCTCTGTGTTCTAATCCTGACCGTGCCGCTAAGCCACCAGTCCAGAGCAGGTCGTTTGCCCTCTTCCTGCTTTTGTTTTCCAATCAGCAGAGCCAGAGCAGGCTGTTATCTGCAACTGGGCTAACAGAGTTCAATAAATGTCACTGAGCCTATGACTATAAATTTTCTTGAAATATGCCCACAACCTATGCCCGAACCAGGTGTTATTGTTCTAATTGGTAATTAGTTTCAATTGCAAATATTTGGTTTGAAAGTTGAACTGAGGCCATTTTCATATCCCAGGTCCACTTCATATAACAAATTATTCCAGCTTAACACAAAATGAACACCTGTCACACTTGGGTATTTACCAAATTGCATCACCTTCTACAAACATTTGACAAGCAGTTTATTTACCCACACCCCCTGCCACACACACACACACACCCCAAAAAAAAGTAAACCTCCAGCTGCCCTTATGGAAAGTTACTGCTCAAATAAGTGTTACCTTCCAAGAGTCTTAGACTGGGTGGGTGGCTAACCCTTTCCTGAATCTGTATTGTATCCAGTTCAGGAAATGGCTAGTGATTACTGAATTCCAACAGCCCCGCAGTGACCAGAAACAGCAAGGTGCCCACCTCTGTGGTGGGGGGATGTCATGTGATTAATAAATGAGGTTGCTGCTCTTCTGTTGCTTTTGTGCTTTTTCTCCTTTTTTTTTCCTTTGGTTGGGTTTTTTTGGGAAGGGGTAATTCTAGCAAATGGATTGGTCAAAGCCCCAAAGCCCTGTACCCCTGGAAGAAGTGCCCTGTTAGACCCCATGTGTACATGAATCTCCTTCACCGATATGCAGTTTTCATTAGCAAACAAAACTATGTTGAATAGGACGGTTGGTAAGTCAACCCTTCCTGAGCTTTTACCAGTGATGATGTCTGCATGAGCTATGATTGATTCCATCTTCAAATTGCTTTCCTCTTATCTTCCTCCTCTCTCATCACCTTCAGATTGGATGTGAACATTTCCACAGAAGAGTCCACAGTAAATGTTTCATGAGTGGCCTTGATTAACAGCTCTCCTCCACTACCTAAGTGTTTTTCCTCAGCAACTTTCTGTTCATGCTGATTGGGGTGGGGAAGGGAACCAGTGGCTCTCAACACCTATACACTTAGGCCATCTGACATACTGCATTTTTACCTGGTTAGAAAGAGAAAAAGATCTGTCTCCCATGAATAGTCATGGGCTTTGATGTTGTAATAAAGAGTGTTGTCTCACTCTTTTGATATACCCGGGAATTTCTCCAAAGTTGATTCCCATTTCCCAATGCACTGGCTGGATCTTACATATCATGCCTTCTGTATTTTCAGATATTTATCTCTGAAGCATAACTTCTGTAAAATCTAGAAAACTAATTTTAATAAAATTGATACCCATGAATTTAAATATCACCCCTGGTCTTTAAAAATTTTATCATTACAAAGAACTTTGCTCTGATCTCTTGGGCATTTCATCATTCTTCTGCATGCCACTTACAAAGCAGTCCCCTTAAGTTTTGTGGCAGTGATGGGGTCTGGTACAGTTTGTGGGTTATTCTCTCTCAGCCTCTCAGGATGGGGCCCTTCTGCTCAGCCTGCTCCACCCTGGCTCCCACCAGCCCACACAACCTCAAAGACATAGTTATGATGCTTATCAAATCCCTGAACCAGTCTGTGCCCCAAAGTCTTGAGTGACAGAATCAGTCCCCTCCACCCCACTGGCACCACCGGGCCATATCCCTACCCCTGTACCACTCCTCAGGAGCTAGCAGGAATTCTCTGTCTCCTCCAGGTCACACAAAGACCCAAGATTTCTTAACACAAACTCAACCCAGGCCCTCTTTCTACCTGCAGGGACTCCAAGCAAATGCACCTCTGTGGATAAGTACACTAGGCCTCAATATAGTCATGGTAATTTTGAAAATCAGAAAATCACTTTGTATTAAACAGTCTTACTTTTAAGAGCTCTGTCTTCTTGCAAAATCCTATTTCAGATTTCAGGAGCTAATTTAAAACTTTCTTGCTTCTCTTTTTATCTTGTTCTCCCCTAGTCCAGTCCCAGCCCCTACTCCCCCACCCCATTGCACCTCAATACCCCCTTCTTCCACTTTGTATTCCTGCTATGACAATCTGCATCCTTCCCAAGCCAAAGACACTCTCCAGAACAGTGCAGAGGCAGTGCAAAAGAGAACACTAGGTATGGTTTTAAGAAATGATCCCTCTCACAAACTGCCTAATATCTATACCTCGCAGCTCTGTTTTCCTCAGACCCTCTAAGAGTTTGAGCCATATCCTCTGTACTTCTTTCTCCTGACATCATTCCTGGCACTCTCTTCATTTTCCATTCTTTCTCTCTCTACATCACTGCCTGCTTTTTCCTGCCCCTCACAGACTCTAGGGATGGGGTCTTTATTGTTGCCTGAACTTTTCTTCTCATCTCTATGGCTCTATCCAAACTTGTCACTTCTACTTTAATTTTTACTATTTTAACTTACATTTCATCGCCTCCATCTTCATAAATGCTTCTGCAGCTACAAATATACAAAGTCTTCTGATTATTTCTTCCCCCAAGTGCTTCTGGAATACAGCAGGGATATTTAATGCCATGATTCAGGAAGTCTTAGAACCTATGTTGTGGACATACATTATTATCTAAAGCCTATCAAAAGAAAAATTCCTTAGAAAGAAAAAACTCCTACCAAGATCCAGAACCAGCCCTAGAACCCAACTCAAGAATATATTCTGGTTAGAGAGAGAGAGAGAGAGAGAGAGTTACAGCAGAATCTAACAATATCAAGAGGCAATTTTTCAAGTTATAGTTTTCTAGTAAGTCAGGCAGCTAGCATTTTGCAGAGCATAGTAAAGGAAAAACCTCTATAAATATTGTACTTAATGTGAACAACTATCATTTACATAGTCATTGCCTGGAGATAATTTACAACTAATAATAAGGACCTGAAAGGAGAAAAAAGACAAACTCCACCAGTATTTATTGTTTCACCATGTGTTGGGCAGATACAAAATATTTTATAGCACTATCTTAATTTTCACACCAACCCTATATAATTGAATTATTTTAACAATCTCACAGAAGAGGAAACTGAGGTTCAGAGAGGTTAAGTAAATTGGCAAAAATTCATAGAGTATATATATGACAGACTCCAGGTGGTTTTAACACAAAGCCTACATGGTTGGCCCAGAATCATATGGGATGAGAAGTAGTCATTGGACATAAGAAGAATTTGAACAGTACAAGAAGAGGAGCAATCCAAAACCCTTCGCTTAGATATCTGTATAAGAATGATCATCCAGTATTTAATTTAAAAAACCCATAATACTGACATCAGAACCACACTCAATAATACATATGTATAGCTAATGAATATATTTAAGCTTAAAAACATATAGTAAAATATGTCACTCATTTTACAGGGAGTGGACTCAGATTCTGACTGCATTATTTTTATATCTTCATACAATTATGTTAAAGAACTCATCTAACTATCATAAAAAATAGACACATCATTATTTCTGTCAATATTCCAGTAGCAAGAATGGAAAACCAGACAAACAGTCCCCTTGTTATAGAATTGCCATTCTAGCGCCTGAGGAGGAGGCCATGAAACCATCCTCAGTGCCTGAGCCGACTTTGCTCCCATGGAGCCTTCGCTGTGGGAGGGGAAGAGAGAGACAGAGAGAAAGGAGAGGGGGAGGGGTGGAGAAGCAGATGGGCACCTCTCCTGTGTGCCCTGGCCGGGAATCGAACCCGGGACTTCCACACGTCAGGCTGACACTCTACAACTGAGCCAACCGGCCGGGGCACAGTCTTCTTTCTAAAAAACTGCTAAGCAGCCTTTTAACTTCACCATCCCCTTTCACATTTCCTTGGAAGACACACATTTATTAATTTTACTCCCCAAATCCCTTCCAATTCACATCCCTGATCCCACGAGGAAATGTCAGAACTTACCGTTTATGCTCATTACTATGGTTCTTCTCAGCGGTGTGCTGGTAAACATTTAACAATCGACTTGCCTGACCAGGCGGTGGTGCAGTGGATAGAGCGTCGGACTGGGATGCGGAGGACCCAGGTTTGAGACCCCGAGGTCGCCAGCTTGAGCGCAGGCTCATCTGGTTTGAGCAAGGGGTTACTCAGTCTGCTAAAGGCCCACGGTCAAGGCACATATGAGAAAGCAATCAATGAACAACTAAGGTGTTGCAACACTCAATGAAAAACTAATGATTGATGCTTCCCATCTCTCCGTTCCTGTCTGTCTGTCCCTGTCTATCCCTCTCTCTGACTCTCTCTCTCTGTCTCTGTAAAAAGAAAAAAACAGCCTGACCTGTGGTGGCGCAGTGGATAAAGTGTCGACCTGGAAATGCTGAGGTTGCCGGTTTGAAACCCTGGGCTTGCCTGGTCAAGGCACATATGGGAGTTGATGCTTCTAGCTCCTCCCCTCTGTCTCTCTCTCTCCTTTCTCTCTGTCTCTCTCTGTCTCTCTCCCTCTCTCTCTCCTCTCTAAAATGAATAAATAAAAACAAAACAAAACAAACAAAAAACAATCGACTCAGGGTGGGGCTGTGAGAGGAGCTGGATTTGAAGTGTTCATCTGATTTCAGGATATAAATTCTGCTACCATGGATGAATTTAAGCCCCCAAGATGATGTCCCTGAACCCAGAATTGGAAAGAGATGTGAACCACTGACTTAATGTATCTAGTACCCGTGTACTCTAAGAGACTAACACCATCTCCTCCTCATATTAACTGAAAAAGAGCATTAAAACAAAACAAACAAACAAAAAAAAACCTTCCTGTTAGGATTAGCTTTGGATGAATACCTAGGACACACATATCTCTGTTTTAAACACTCACATACTGTTAGATGACTTGAATTGATGTTTTGTTCTTCACAATCAGTGGTTCTCAAAATGTGGCCTCCAAACCAACAGCATCAGCTCTTCCTGGAACTGTTACAAATGAAGATCCTGGGCCCCACCCCAGACCTGCTGAATCAGAAACTTGGCAGTGATGGGGAGATTAGCAAAGATTGTTTTAATGAGCTTCCAGGTGATTCTGATGCATGCTAAAGTATGAGAACCGCTGTCCTGAATTTAAAAATCTCTCTTCCATTTTACCCACAATGTAGAGAAAGAAGTCAAATAGGGAAAGACAACTAGGGTAACCTGAGTTTAATTTTATTGGGAAAAAAAGTAGAAATGGTCATAGGTCTCGCAAGTAAGTGTGTAACACAGAACGCAAAGCAGAAGGGTCTCGCTGACCCAGTTACCACTGACATCGGAGTCAGAAGTGAGTATAAAGCCAATTTGCAGAAGATCTCTCCAAAGCAGAGAAGAAACTCACTGACTTTTCAAAAGTCATCCCAGGGGCAGTCTTAGCAGGTATCAGGAGAAAATTGATCCAAATGGAAAGACTCACGCTTCAGCTTACAACAGATGAAGCTCTGCACTTTATATAAGTGAAAAAACAAAGTTTACTGCTGTAAAGCCAGGAGCCACAGCCACCATCATAGCCGCCTGGCCCATGCAGGTTCGCATTAGATTCGGACAGACAGTAATGAAACAAAGGAGCCAAGAACTGGTGGGCTATTAGCTTTAATCCTAGCTTGCACCTGGTGGGCAAGAAATACACATAATGGGAAAACACTTCCCTTTCCATTCAGGGCTCCCAAAGCCACTGATTTATCCGAGTTTCCTAGAATCAAAGGTTTCTACCTCACCAGCCTTATTCACCTCTGTTCCCCATCTCCTTCTCTCTGCACAAACTGGCTTCTCCCTCAGCACTCCACCATCTTGGCTGCTTCTCCTGGCCTCCTCCATGTGGCCTCTCTCTGCTCTTCTCTCTGCTCTTCTCTCTCTCCTCCAATACTAATCTCAGGAACTGAGAGAGAGCAAGCTCCCAGTCTATTCCCATTTTATAGTGTAGAAATCAAAACTTTTAATCCAATATACAAATAAGGAAGTCTCTGATACAAAGTCACTTATCTGAGGCATAACTGGATCCCTCACGAGAGTGCACCACCCCATATCATGCAATCAGTCAAGGGTGTGGGGAAAAGCTTCGTCTTAAAAGTAAGCCTTAGGCTAAAATGACCTGGCCTGCTTACAGCCTGTCCCCACACCCAATACAAACTATAGTGAGCAAACATACATATCATATTTTAAAACTTATTTGACCAACAACTGCCTAAACATCACCTGGGTTTACTTGGAGGTAATTGTTTTCGGCTTACCTCCGTAGTTCACCTGCATCATATTCTCCTTGAGGGCTTGTTAAAATAGATTGCTGACTTCTCTCCTTGACCCCATGCCCTGATCCAATTCCTGACTCGGTAGGTGTGGGGTGGGGCCCAAAAATTTGTATTTGTAGCACGTTCCCAGTGATGCTGCTGCCGGTCGGGAACCACACTCACAACTACTGGCCCTACCTACCACTCTAAGATCTACCCCTCTGCATATTGTTCTTGAATTGTAAAGGGGCTCTTTGGTTTTACCCGAGGCTAGCCCTCAGGGAGTGAGGTAGGTGAGGGGATGTGTACAGTGAAACTGGAGATAGCAAAGCTTTCATTTCAGCAGGGGCCTCACTGCAAAACAAAAGCACAGTTTAATCAGAGCTATAATTTGACACATTGCATAAGAATTTTCATTTACTCTGCTGCATCTCATTTTACTCTAAAGAGGCATTGACCGCAAACACTTTTTAAAAAAAAATTTATAATTAGAGAATACTTTTTATAAGTTGCTGGGAAAACAGTTGTGTTAGGCTTGCTCGCTAGTACTTCGCCTGATCAGTGTGTGAGCACATGGCAACACCACGTGTGTAGAACCTATGTAAGACTATGGTGCTTGCGCTCAGGGCACACTGGATCACTTGCCCACTTCTGAAGGGGTTGTTTTTTGCTGTGTTTGCCTGCTGCTGTTGGAGTAAGGTATTTGAAGAACTTCCTTGCTCTTTCAATAGGGGATAGAATTTGTATATTGCTTTCTTTCTCCCCTTCTTTGAATCCTAGGAATAGCATGCCCCTAGGCAATGTAGGGAGGGGAGAGACATTGGAAGAATCTGTGAAATGTATGTCTTGTGAATCCCCACCTGTATGTAGTTGTAAGTTTGTGTCATGATGTTATGCCTCCCCCCACCTGTATGTGGTCAAAGGGTATATAAGCAGCCGCTGACAGGTAATCAGGGCTGCATGATTTGGCTAGGAGGATTGCCCTGTGTATGCTGCCAGCTTTTTAAAATAAAACTCCTCAAAATTCATATTGGACTTGGTGTCTCCATGAACGCGCAGAAATGAGGTACAGTTCTTTATAACACTATGAAAAGCGGTTTTCCCCTGCCGGTTTGCTTGTCTGCGATTGTGAGACTACTAAATGGAATGGTCCAACGCTTTCTGGCTCTGCAGTTTCTCTACCATCTGCCTGAATCCAAGGTGAACCTGCCTGGCCTCAGCCACCAGCATTACAGGAACAATGTTTGTTTTGCTTACCACTCTATGCCCCGAGCCCACCACATAACAGGTGCTCAATAATTAATGGCTGAATAAATGAATTAAAAAAATAGAAAATGTGCATGTATATTGACCTTTATTTTGCCATTTGGATTTCATCACTCAGTGAGTAGTTGCTCAGATAATGTTTATTATATTTTTTTCTCCTTTGCTACAAATTATCAAGGTCATGCTATATTTAAATTTTTTCTCTCCTTCTGAGTAGTTCCTCTCCTAGCTTGATGCCATCTGCAAATTTAATGAATGTTGTGGGGAAAACAGTTGAGTTAGGCTTGCTCACTGGTTTCCTGGCTGCAAGCACTTAGCACAATTAGTGCATGAGCACGTGGCACAAGCCACGTGTGTGTCTCTATGAAAAGCTATGGGTGCTTTCCCTAGTGGCGATTCTCCCAGGTCACTCTCCCGCCACTGTGAAGTGTGGTTCCCTGACTCCCTCAGTCATCACTGGAAGGGACGGTGTTCCTGATTTCTTGCCCTCCACTCCAAAAGTGGTTTTCCTTTGCTTATTTCCTCACCTCTCTCAGCAAGCCTTCAATAAATGAGTAATGACCCAACACTTTCTAACTCTGCATTTCCTCTACCATCTGCCCAAATTCAGTGGGAACCTGTGTGGCCTCGACCACTGGCATTACAAATGCTATTTGGTCATTTATGTGGGTAGGAGCGGAATGAAGAAGTAAGTTGTACTGACTACTCTGCTGCCTTTGGGTCATTTCAGTAATAGAAATACTGCCTTCTTAAAGAGTGTATTAGCTCATTCTTGAATGAGCTGCTGAAAATAGTATATTAGAATATTAATGAATATGTTGTAAATTGCATAATGTTTGTTGCTGGAATATTTGTATGTTGATGCCAGTATGCATTTTGATTTCTAGAAAAGCCTTCCCATAAGCCAAAATTGATTACACTTATGTAATGCCAGTGGTCAAGGCCAGGCAGGTTCACTTTAGATTTGGGCAGACAGTGGAGAATCTGCAGAGCAAGAAAGCATTGGGCCGTTCCTGTTTAATTGAGTCTCACAATAGCAGACAAGCAAACCCACAGGGGAAAACCACTTCTCACAGCAGCAGATGAATCAACAGGAAAAAAGGACCCCTTAAATTAGGGGTCCCCAAACTTTTTACACAGGGGGCCAGTTCACTGTCCCTCAGATCGTTGGAGGGCCCAACTATAAAAAAACTATGAACAAATTCTTATGCACACTGCACATATCTTATTTTAAAGTAAAAAAATAAAACGGGAACAAATACAATATTTAAAATAAAGAACAAGTAAATTTAAATCAACAAACTGACCAGTATTTCAATGGGAACTATGCTCCTCTCACTGACCACGAATGAAAGAGGTACCCCTTCCAGAAGTGCGGCGGGGGCCGGATAAATGGCCTCAGGGGGCCACATGCGGCCCACGGGCCATAGTTTGGGGACCCCTGCCTTAAATATTGGGCAGGCAATCCACAATCCAAACCAAGGGCGAGGACCCACAGCCTTACATAGACTATACACATGTGGTGCTGCCACGTGCTCACACGCTAATCATGCAAAGTACAAGCGAGCAAGCCTAACACTACTGTTCTCCCAACATTCCACCCCTTTAGGGTTGCTCGCCTCACAATCTATGTGACAGGTATCTTCTGCGATGGTACCTGTGCAAGGAGTGAGGTACATTACATAAACAGAGACCACAGAAACAGCACAAGCTGTTCCAAAAATGACAGTAATTACAAAGGTGCCATTCACTATATCTCCCTGAGCACTCTGCCCAGAGAGTTAACTGGATGCCCACCTCTAGCCCCCTACCCCACTGTAGGTGGGAGGGCCTGCATAGTCCAGGGCTATGTCCACTGAAGCTGTTAAGTGTCCTTGGTGCATCTCTGCAACTGGATTGGAGCAGCTGCCCTGGGCAAGAGGGCCTCCACAGATGCTGCAGCCCTCCCCCATCAAGGTCTTTTGTAGTATTGCCCACAAAGGGCATATCCATCCAGCAAAAAAGCTCGTGCCCCCTCTGGTTTCAGTCTAAGAGTCCATTACACCATTCAATGATCAGTCCATGATAGACAGACTAGCTGTCTGTGCAAATTACCCAAGGTGAAAGTCCATGACAGACAACTAGCCATACAGCTCTTTGACAGTGAACTTTACCACCTTTTCATAAGTGCTCTATGCATTTCCACAAGCCTCATCCAAACCCCCCAGCAAGCTTACAGGGGTTAGTAGGGTCAAACACATTCAAGGCCTATGCCACCTTGACAGTTTTCCTAGCTGCTGCTGCTGCAGAGAAGCACCTATTATCTTCTAATGCTAATGCCTGCTGCACATTGTGAGGGGACCAGTGGATTGCCAGTTCCACATGGGGTCTCTGGTCCTTGCCCAACCCTGTTGAACTGGTCCCTCCGTTTCCCCCTATTCAAACTGGAATAACAGGTCTCCTCTTCCTCAGCTATCTTTGTCATATAATCTTGTAACCATGCCACCTGCACACCAACCATTTTATTGGCGGTTGCTGGTACCATTTGTTTCAGTGGCTGGAACCTCTGTTCTGATTTAAGCTACTGCAAAAGCTCCAAAAGAGCCTTATTAGATCTGCCATCTAATTTCTCCCCATCTGCCCTGGCCACAATCAAATCTACCCACATCTGTGTTCAGGTAACTTTTACAGGCTCATTTCTCTTAATAGTTGGGGGGCAGCAGCCCTCACAGATTTATGATTTTGTGCTTCCTCCATCTCCCCCAAATCTGCCACCATCTGTGTAACCATGTTGATGGGCTGCCCCACATAGGGGCTCAAGATAGCCACTAGTGACCCAAAAAAGGCTGACAGGGCACTACAGAGAATAAGGTCCCTCATCCCTGCTATAAATATTGTACTTTCTCATCTGGCCCATGAGACCGCAGGTTGAAAGCAGCATTCCTCGTAACTCATTCCTGGAGGATCTGCTGCAGCTCACTATACACTGCCACCAACTCACTGCCCTTGGCAAGCCTCCAGCATTCTGCAGACCTTAGGAATGGCAGCCGTCACCCATTATGATAGGATATGGTTTCCTGGGTTGTCACGGCAGTTCTGAAGACGCTGCCCCGGGGAGTAGTGTGTGATAACGGTGGCCAGTTTCTCCATCTCTGTTCCAGAAAGCATGATACCATCTGCCCCTATGTCCTAGAACCACAGCAACCAAGCTGCTGGGACTTAGTAGGTTTCTGCCTGCACTTTGCCCCCAACTCCATCAGCTTTGCCTGGGTGTCAGTTTGGACCACAGAGTGTTCAACTACCTATGGAGAGGGCTGTACCTGCCCCTGAGGCACTCTTGGCTGCTCAGTTTTTACTTTCTAGGTGACCACCAGCCAGGCTCCGAGTCTGTCAACTGCAGTTTCAGCCTGAATCTCCTCAGAAGAGGAGTAGTTGGAAATGCCTGTTCCTTCCGAGTCAGCACCACTCTTGTCAGCACAAATGCAGTTCCTTCAGCGCCCTCTTCAGTTCCTGTGGCCGCCAGCTCTTGGCCTGATGCTTGTGCTCTTGAACCCACAGTAAATCTCTAGTAACTGTTACTGCCAATGCTCAGCTTCTAGGGCAAACTGCAGCTCTTGGACCCATTCAGTCTCTTTCTCCAGCATCTATTGTATTTAAGCCACTGTCGGCATTCAGTCTACAGCTCATCCTGGAGCTTTTGACCTCGTGCAGCCTCTCGCACAGAGCTTTCAGTTTCTTCTCACAGGGCTGTAGAAAACATTCAGACCACCGTCCCCAAAAGGAGAGCCACAGGGATCCAAATGCTGGAGAACAATCGCCACTCCTTTATCCCACCCTTCAAAGGTGTTGGCGGCTCCGTACTGGTCTGATCCGAATCCTGCCCACTACGCCAGATGTCATGCTGGTGACCTAGACCAGGCAGGTTCACATTGGGTTCAGGCAGATGGTAGACGAGCTATGGAGGCAGAAAGCATTGGGCCATTCCCATTTAATATATTTTTATTATATGCAATGGCCGACGAGCATACAGGCAGGGGACAACTTCTCACAGTAGCGGGCAAACAAATGGTAAGCCCCTCACAATGGTGGGCAAGCAATCCTCTCCCACTGCGCTACATCCCCCGCCCAGCAAGCAATCTTCTATCCCTGCTAAGGGCAAGCACCTGTAGCCTTACATAGACTATACACACAGGGTGCTGCTATGGCCTCACGCACCAATCAGGCACAGTACAAGTGAGCAAGCCTAACAGCTGTTTTCCCAACAGTCCCTCACTCATGGAGCTCCCATACAAGAGGGGAGAGAGGCCTTAAGTCAATAAACAAATAAAAAGTTAATATCCAATCGTGATAAATGCTTTGAAGGAGAAGAGCAGAGTGATGTGAAATGGAACAGCTTGGTGTATGAAAAAGGGACTACTTAGGTAGAGCGGTTAGGGATCTTCTTTGAGGAGGTGATATGAGTTAGAGCATAAAGGAGGAGAAGCAGTCAGCTTTGGGAAGTGGACTGTTCCAGGCTAGGACAACATCCCATGGTAATTTCCTGGGCAGAAAGGGTCATGGTGTGACTTAGGAGGTGGAAGACAAGTGTCACTGGAGCATAGTGAACAAGCGGGAGTTTCAGAGAGAGCTGAGGTAGGAGAAAAGGTATCCAGGTAAACAGGCATCAGCAGTATAATACATTTTAAAGCAGGGTATAAGCAAACTTTTCCTGTGAAGAGCCAGCTAATAATTAGTTTAGGCTTTTGTGGGTCACACGGTCTTCATCACAGTACTCAACTCTCCAGCTGTAGCAAGAAAGCAACCATAGGCAATATTTAAGTAGATGCATGTGGCCATGTTCCAATAAAACTTTATTTACCAAAACAGGCTGTGGATGGACCTAGCCAGTAAGCCAAATTCTTTTAGTTGCCATGCCCTAAAAGAGTCAAAGCAGTCTGAGACTGTACTTGGAAACCTAAGGAGCAGGAACCTATCTTTTAAGTGAATCAGCATTAGTCAGGAAGAATAAAATGTCTTCCTTCAACTCCACACTTATGTGGGTTATGATTAAACATGCATAGGTTCTACTTATTTATTTATTTATTTCTATCAAATGTATTGGGGTAACAGTGGTTAAAAAATTATACAGGTTTCAGGTATACAATTCTATAATACATCATCTGTATATTATGTTGTGTGTTCACCCCACCAAGTCAAGTCTCCTTTCATCACCATTTATCCCTCCTATACCTTCTTCTTCCTCCCTTCACTTCCCTGTCCCTCTTGTAATCACTATACTGTTGTCTGTGTATACGGGGGTTTTTTTCTTTATCCCTCTATCTTTTACACCTATCCCCTAAACCCCCTCCACTCTGACAGCTGTCAGCCTGCTCTCTATGAATCTGCTTCTGTTTTGTTTGTTAGTTTTTTGTTGTTGTTCATTAGATTCCACATATAAGTGAAATCATATGGTACTTGTCTTTCTCTGACTGACTTATTTCACTTAGCATAATGCTCTCCCGCTCCATCCATGCAGTTGCAAAGGGTAAAATTTTCTTCTTTTTTTATAGCTGAGTAGTAATCCACAGCTTTTTTATCTACTCCTCTACTGGTGGGTGCTTGGGCTGCTTCTAAATCTTGGCTATTTTAAATAATGCTACAGTGAACATTAGGGGGCATATATTCTTTTAAATTAGAGTTTTGAGTTTCTTTGGATAAATTTTCAGAAGCGGAATCTGTGGATCATGAGGTAGTTCCATTTTTAATTTTTTTTTTTTTGGTTGTTTTTTTTTTTTTTTTACAGAGATAGAGAGAGAGTCAGAGGGATAGACAGGGACAGAATGGAGAGATGAGAAGCATCAATCATTAGTTTTTTGTTGCGCGCTGCGACACCTTAGTTGTTCATTGATTGCTTTCTCGTATGTGCCTTGACCACGGAACTTCAGCAGACCAAGTAACCCCTTGCTCGAGCCAGCGACCTTGGGTCCAAGCTGGTGAGCTTTTGCTCAAACCAAATGAGCCCGCGCTCAAGCTGGCGACCTCAAGGTTTTGAACCTGGGTCCTTGGCAACCCTGTCTGACGCTCTATCCACTGCACCACCGCCTGATCAGGCCATTTTTAATTTTTTGAGGTAACTCTACACTGCTTTCTACAGTGACTATACCAATTTGCACTCCCACCAACAATGCTCAAGGGTTCCCTTTTCTCCACATCCTTACCCACACTTGTTTGTTTATTGATGATAGCCATTTTGACAGGTGTGTATTGATCTCTCACTGTGGTTTTAATCTGCATTTCTCTGATGATTAGCCATGTCTTTTCATGTCTATTAGCCATCTGTATGTCCTCTTTGGTAAAGTATCTATTTAGGTTTTTTTCTCATATTTTCTAGGATTGTTTGTTTTGTTTGTTTGTTGGTGTTGAGTTTGATCAGTTCTTTAATTTTGGATATTAACCCCTCATCAGATATATCATTGGCAAATATGTTCTTCCATTTTGTGGATTGTATATTTATTTTGTTGATGGTTTTTTTAATGCAAAATCTTTTTAGTTTGATGTTGTCCCATTTGTTTGTTTTTTTCTTTTGTTTCCCTTGCCCAAGGAGATATATATAAAATATATTGCCTTGAGGAATGTCTGAGATTTTACTGCTTATGTTTTCTTCTTTCGATTTCTTCCTTGATCTCACTGTTAAGCCATTCATTGTTTATCAACATGTTATTTAGCCTCCATGTCTTTGTGTGTTTTTCATTGTGTGTGTGTGTTTATGATTGATTAATTTCTAGTTTCATACCATTATAGTCAGAGAAGATTCTCAATATGATTTCAATCTTTAAAAACTTTTGAGACTTGTTTCATGCCCTAACGTGGTCTATTCTAGAAAATGTTCCATGTGCACTTGAAAAGAATGTATATTCTGCTGCTTTGGGGTGAAATGCTCTAAAGATTTGGTTATATCCATCTGATCTATTGTGTCATCTAAAGCTGCTATTTCCTTGTTGATTTTCTGTCCAAGATATCTACCCGTTGATGTTAATTGTGTGTTAAAATCCTCTACTATGACTGTATTACTGTCAATCTCTTATTTTATGTTCATCAAGATTTGCTTTACATATTTAGGTGCTCCTATGTTGGGTGCATAAATGTTTCCAAGGGTTATATCATCTTGTTGAATTTTTACCTTTATCATTATGTTCTGTCCTTGTTTGTCTCTTACTACAGTGTTGGTTTTAAAGTCTATTTTGTCAGATATAAGTATTAGTATCCCAGCTCTTCTTTCCATGTGCTGAAATTTCTTTTTCATCCCTTTACTTTTAGTCTGTATGTATCTTTTGTTCTGGTGTGGGTCTCTTATAGACAACAGATATATGGGTCTTGTTCCTTATTCATTCAGCTACCCTAAAATGCATAGGCTCTAAAATAGTGATGATTATAGCTTTGGAATACTCTGACCAACTGAGAAGTTTAAGAAGTTGAGTTATTCAACTTGAACAATAGAAAAAAATTTAAAAACATACTTTTCATGTGTTTGAAGTGTTATAAGTGTTATTTTGACAAGGATATGTGTAACTATTTTCAATGTTCATTGAGTGGATGGACATGGAAATGAAAGAGAAGGGAAAAGTCAGAAGTGAGGAAGAAATAGAAATTGAAAAATATAATGGCTTGACAAGGTAAAAACTAATAAACATTGGCCCTGCTAACTCTCTACCCTGTTTTAGTGGTAGACCAGTCTATTTAGCAGAAAAGGAATATTTTAATCAATGTGCATTAGATCTACCACAGTTTAAAGGAATGCCATAGTGCAGTGGTTCCCAACCTTTTTTGGGCCACAGACAGGTTTAATGTCAGAAAATATTTTTACGGATCGGCCTTTAGGGTGGGACAGATAAATGTATCACATGACCAAGACAAGCGTCAAGAGTGAGTCTTAGATGGATGTAACAGAGGGAATCTGGTCATTTTTAAAAAATAAAACATCATTCAGTCTTAAATATAAATAAAACGGAAATAATGTAAGTTATTTATTCTTTTTCTGTGGACCAGTACCAAATGGCCCATGGACTGGTACCGGTCCGCGGCCCAGGGGTTGGGGACTGCTGCCATAGTGTACTGTTTTCTCAAGCAAATTGTTACTTTATAGTTTATCCTCTTTTAAACACTACGTTTACCTTTTTCAAAAATAAAAATAAAAAACCAGCATGTATTAATCAATTCCTATATGCCTGTTGTGCTAAGCACTTTACATGTATTGTCTCATTTACTTCTCACAGTACTCCTTATGAAGTCAATAGTATTCTCATCCTCGTTTTTCTAAAAATTGGGTCCTTGCTATTATTGTCTCGTTTCACCGAAAACTTAGACTTAAAGATATTAAATAATTTTCCTAAGGCAAAGAGCTAATAAATGCTCAACTATATATTTTCTTTTTAAAGTGAGGCAGATTAAGGACCAGCTGTATTTATATTTCTTTTTTCAATAACCCTGAGTAATAAAAATCATAAGATTTCCACTTTTTTCATTCAAAGGGTCAAATTTTAGAGAGAATGTACTTTTAACTATAACCAACTTAGCTCATGCACATCTCTGTAAATATTTCCATAAGGTCAATGATTTCTGTGCCTTTGTATGTGTAAGATTTACAGGAAAGGCTCAAATCTTGGAATATTCCAAGGTGTAGATTAATTTTTTTATTAAATAATTTTTAAAATTACTTCATGCATTTAATACTTAAATAAGAACAATAGACAGATACACAAAACTAGATTATGTTATAAAAAAAGAGTTAAAATACTAATGAAAAAATATTATATAATAGCTGACAAAAAACAATAGAAGTCACTCCCTGGTTGTTTGGCACTTTTTTTTTTTTTTTTTTTTTTTTTTATTTTTCTGAAGCTGGAAACAGGGATAGACAGTCAGACAGACTCCCACATGCGCCCGACAGGGATCCACCCGGCACGCCCACCAGGGGGCAATGCTCTGCCCACCAGGGGGCAATGCTCTGCCCCTCCGGGGCGTCGCTCTGTTGCGACCAGAGCCACTCTAGCGCCTGGGGCAGAGGCCAAGGACCCATCCCCAGCGCCCAGGCCATCTTTGCTCCAATGGAACCTCGCTGCGGGAGGGGAAGAGAGAGACAGAGAGGAAGGAGAGGGGGAGGGGTGGAGAAGCAAATGGGCGCTTCTCCTGTGTGCCCTGGCCGGGAATCGAGTTTGGCACTTTTTCTCTTTATATTATATGTTTGTTTACTGAAGTAACAAATGCAAGGGAATTAAAATGTAGTATTTTATCAAAGGTATAATGAGACTTATAAAATAAATATATAACTATCACAAGCATAGTTCCATCAATTTTTTTTTCATCTATGGATGGAATGAACATTACTATGAGCACTTAAGATACACAGATGAATGTTAGAAAAGAGTAAGAAATGTAAATTTGTAATTTCCACATTGGGTGGCTGCCCAGGCACCCACCTTAGAGAGAACTCTGATTAAAAGTGTATTTTTTAAAATTTTATTTAGAAAGTTAAATTTAACATTGATCAATAAGAGTACATAGATTTTAGGTAAACATTTCTGTAGCATTTGAGCTGTTGATTATGTTGTATATCCATCACACAAAGTCAAATCATTTTCCATCACCTCATATTTGTCCCTCTTTACACCCTTCCCCCAACCCGCTCCTCCTATCCCTCTCCCCAGTTCACTATTTTACTTTTATCTACATTCATGAGTCTCAGTTTTATATCCCACCTATGTGTAAAATTTTACTTTTTACTGATTTATTGATTTTATTCAGTATAATTTTCTCAAGGTCCATCCATGTTGTTGTAAATGGCACTATGACATTTCTTATAGCTGAGTAGTATTCCATTGTATAGATGTACCACATCTTCTTTATCCAATCCTCTATCGAAGGACACTTTGATTGTTTCCATGTCTTGACCACTGTGAATAATGCTGCAATGAACATGGGGCTGCATGTGTCTTTATGTACCAATGTTTCTGAGTTTTGGGAGTAGATACCCAGAGTAGAGGGATTGCTGGGTTATATGGTAGTTCTATTTTTAATTTTTTGAGGAACCAGCATACTTTCTTCCATAATGGTTGTACTAATTTGCATTCCCACCAGCAGTGAATGAAGGTTCCTTTTTCTCCACAGCCTCTCCAACACTTGTTATTACCTGTCTTGCTGATAGTAGCAAATCTAACAGATGTGAGGTGGTATCTCATTGTAGTCTTGATTTGCATTTCTCAAGTAGCTAATAAAGATGAGAATCTTTTCATATATCTGTTGGCCATTTGTATTAGATTTTTTTTTCTAAGCTTCCCTAATATATTTTATAGTAACTAGAGATTTAAGTTTCTTTATATATAGGAAGCATAGCTGTTTTATAATCTCTCTTCAAATAGTATTTGAAGTATTTGTGATTCTTTTTCTACTGTCACTTATTGTTGGTTCTTACTTGTGCATCTGACTTTGGGGGGCATAGTTTTTCTGTTTTGTTTTGTTTTGTTTACTATTGATATTCATTTCCTTCAGAAAATTATGTGTAAAAATTTTGGGGGCCTAGGATGAAGGTGAATACCTCCATAAAGTGTTGGAATTTACTTCTGTCAAGTGCTTGAAGGCCACTTAAAAAAAAATCAGCCCTGGCCGGTTGGCTCAGCGGTAGAGCGTCGGCCTGGCGTGCAGGGGACCTGGGTTCAATTCCCGGCCAGGGCACATAGGGGAAGTGCCATTTGTTTCTCCACCCCCTCCCCCTCCTTCCTCTCTGTCTCTCTCTTCCCCTCACAGCCAAGGCTCCATTGGAGCAAAGATGGCCCGGGCGCTGGGGATGGCTCCTTGGCCTCTGCCCCAGGTGCTAGAGTGGCTCTGGTTGCAGCAGAGCGACGCCCCGGAGGGGCAGAGCATCGCCCCCTGGTGGGCGTGCCGGGTGGATCCCGGTCAGGCGCATGTGGGAGTCTGTCTGACTGTCTCTCCCCGTTTCCAGCTTCAGAAAAATACAAAAAAAAAAAAAAAAAATCAAAGTCTGAGTTTTACTGGACTGCAAATACGGGAGTTTGGGCTGCAAATCTGTGTCAGGATGAACTTGCTGTTGTTACATTTCAGGAATGTTTTCTTCCTTGCATCACTGCTTGGTGCCAAGGTAAATATCCCTGTATCCACTTCTAGGAGAATATGAATTTTTCTGGTTTACCCCTTTACTCTGAGGTCCCAAGAGGCTCCCCTGTTAAATATCTCTTCTTGAATTTTGTCTTGTTTTCCTATTAAATTTCCCATCTTGGAGTTTGTCTTGTTCCTCACATCTTTGAGGCAAGTTGGACAAGCCTACTGGGACTTGCAATTATCTCTAAGGCAAGAGTAGCTTTAGGAATTTGCTTCAGTGGTGGAATTCAGCCACTTCACACTGGTTCAGCAGAACTGATAGCTAATTTTTTTGTTGAGTTCAGCAAACCAGTTGTTAAAAAGGGCACAGTAATCAGAGTTCTCTCTAAGGTGGGTGCCTGGGCAGCCGCCCAATGTGGAAATCACACATTTTCATTCTTGACTCTTTTTTAACATTCATCTATGCAACAGCATATCTTAAGTGCCATAGTAATGTTCATTCCATTCATAGGTAATGGAATGAGATTCTACTGCTACAGTGAAAAGATGGTCAAGGATAAATCATACAGCTGATGATCCTGGGATAAAAGCAAAGAAAATTGCAATGGAGGATGCTAATCAAGAAACAATATGAAAATATCTTAAATAACAGTTTTATTTTTTTGTCAGGTATTATTTAATATTTTATTAATATTTTAAAAAAATTTTAAATAAAATAATCTAGTTTTGTGTACCTCTTTTATTGTTCTTATTTAAGTATTATTTTGTTTGTTTGTATTTTTAGTCTTTTTGATTAAGTTTTTAAATTTACTGTATTAACATGAAGTGTCCCACTCAATATAACACCCGCACCCCCCAACAACATGACCCCAGTATACCACCTATCCCCCTCTCCCTGTGACTCCCTCCCCCCTTCCCTTTGGGATTTGCTATCATGTTATCTGTATCTATGTTATGTATATATAATTTCACTAATCCCTTCACTTTCTCTAATCTAGTCCCCTCATCTCCCTTCCCTCAGACTGCTGTCCCTCTGCTCCCTATGACCCCACCTCTGCCCCTATTCCATTCCTCAATTCACTTTGTTCATTAGATTCCACATATAAGTGAGATCATATGATATTTGTCCTTTTCTGCCTGGCTTCTTTCACTTAGCATAATAATCTCCACATCCACCTATGCCATTGCAAAGGTAAAATTTCCTTATTTTTCATGGCCACATAGTTTTCCATTACATATATGTACCACTGCTTTTTTAACCCACTCTTCCACTGATGGATATTTAGGCTGTTTCTAGATCGTGCCTATTGTAAACAATGCTGCAATGAACATGTGGTTGCATATCTTCTTTTGAATTAGTGCTTTGGGATTCTTAGGATATATTCCAAAAAGTGGGATAGCTGAGTCAAAAAGCAGTTCCATTTTTAACTTTTGAGGAAACACTATATTGTTTTTCACAATAATTGCACAAGTTTGCATTCCCACCAGCAGCAGTGTAGGAGGGTTCCCTTTTCTCCACACCCTGGCCAGCACTTACTGTGTGTTGATTTGTTAAAGAGAGCCATTCTGACAGGTGTGAAGTGGTATCTCATGATGGTTTTAATTAGCATTTCTCTGATGATAAGTGACTTTGAACACTTTTTCATAGGCCTATTTAAGTTCGTTTTTGATTCCATATATATTTTTGGAATATTTTTTCTAGATCTGTGAAGTATACTGTTAGTATTTTAATAGGAATTGCATTGAATCTATAGATTTCTTTGGGTAGTACAGACATTTTAATGATGTTAATTCTTTTTATCAGTGAACATGGTATATATTTCCACTTGTTTATATTTTACTTGATATCTTTGTTCAATGTCTTATAACTGTACGAGTACAACAAGTATTTTACCTCCTTAGTTAAATTTATTATTAAGTAATTTATTTTTTTGTTGCATTGGTGAAGGGGATTGTTTCCTTCATTTCTTTCTGACAGTTTATTGTTGGTGTATAAAAATGCCACTGATTTCTGAATGTTAATTGTATATCCCGACATCTTGTCAAATTCATTCATCAGGTCTAGTAGTTTTTTGACTGAGACTTTAGGGTTTTCTATGTACATTAGCAAATAATGACAGTTTTAATTCTTTCTTAATTTGGATGCCTTTTATTTATCCTTCTTTTCTGACTATTTTGGTTAGGACTTCCAGAACTATGTTGAATAAGAGTGGTGAAAGGGGGTACCCCTGTCTTGTTCCTGCTCTTAAGGGGATTGCGGCCCTGGTCAGTTGGTTCAGTGGTAGAGCATCGGCCTGGTGTGCAGGAATCCCAGGTTTGATTCCCAGCCAGGGCACACAGGAGAAGCGCGCATCTGCTTCTCCACCCCTCCCCCTCTCCTTCCTCTCTGTCTCTCTCTTTCCCTCCCGCAGCAAAGGCTCCACTGGAGCAAAGTTGGCCCGGGCGCTGAGGATGGCTCTATGGCCTCTGCCTCAGGTGCTAGAATGGCTCTGGTTGCAACAGAGCAATGCCCCAGATGGGCAGAGCATTGCCCCCTGGTGGGCATGCTGGGTGGATCCCGGTCGGGCGCACGCGGGAGTCTGTCTGACTGCATCCCTGTTTCCAACTTCAGAAAAATACAAAAAAAAAAAGGGGGGGGGATTGCTTTTAATTGTTGCCCAATGAGTATGATGTTGGCTGTGAGTTTGTCATATATGGCCTTAGTCATGTTGAGGTATGTATTCCCACTTTGCTGAGAGTTTTGATCATAAATGGGTGCTGGAATTTATCAAATGTTTTTCTGCATCTATTGATATTATCATGTGAATTTTATCTTTTATTTTGTTTATGTGATGAATCACATCTATTGATCTGCATATATTGTACCAGCCTTGTCTCCCTGGAATAAATCCCACTTGATCATGATGTATGATCTTCTCAATGAGTAGCTGGATCTGGTTTGCTAATATTTTGTTGAGAATTTTAGCATCTATGTTCATCAGGTATATTGGCCTATAGTTTTCTTTCTTTGTAGTGTCTTTACCTGGCTTTAGAATGAGGAAAATGCTTGACTCATAAAATGAACTTGGAAGTCTTCCTTCCTCTTTGATTTCTTGAAGTAGCTTGAGAAGAATAGGTGTTAGTTCTTCTTAAATGTTTGCTAAAATTTACCTTTGAGGTCATCCACTTCAGAACTTCTGTTTGCTGGCAGTTTTTGATAATGGTTTCAATTTCATTTTTTATAAATTGGCCTGTTTAGGTTTCTGATTCTTCCAGATTCAGTTTTGGAAGATTGTGTGTTTCTAGGAATTTATTTATTTCACCAAGGTTGTCCAATATTCTGCCATATAGATCTTCATAGTATTTTCTTACAATGTTTTGTATTTCTGTGGTGTCAGTTGTTACTTCTCCACTTTCATTTCTAATTTTGTTTATTTGGATCCTCTCTCTTTTTCTCTTGATGAGTAGTCTGGTTAAATGTTTATCAATCTTGTTTACCTTTTCAATGAACCAGCTCTTGGTTTCATTGATCTTTGCCATTTTATTCTTCAAATCTATAATCCTCTTTCTCTCAATTCCTTTTTCCCTTTCTCTTTTTTATAGATGGGAACATTTCCTGCAGTACTGGTTTGGCTGTAATAAATTTCTTGTGTCCTTCTTTGTCTAGAAAACTTTTTATTTCTCCTTCAATTTTAAATGATAGTGTTGTTGTATAAAATAGTCTTGATTGTAAGTTCTTGTTTTGCATCACTTTGAGTATTTCTCACCAGTCCCTTCTGGCCTGAAGTGTTCCTGTTGAGAAGTCAGATGTCATCCTTATGGGGGCTCCTCTGTAGGTAATTAACTGCTGTTCTCTTGCAGCTTTTAGTATTCTTTCCTTGTCTCTTAATTTTGACATTTTAATTATGATGTGTCTTGGTGTAGGCCTCTTTGAGCTCCTCTTTAATGGGACTCTCTGTGTTTCTTGAACTTGTGTGACTTTTTCCTTCATCAATTTAAGAAAAAATTTAGCTATAATTTCTTCAAATAAGTTCTCTATCTTTTGTTCATTCCTTTCTCCTTCAGGAACCCCTTTGATGTGAATGTTGCATCTCTTCATGTTGTCGCAGAGCTCTCTTAGAAATTCCTTAGTCTTTTTGAGCCTCTTTTCTTTTTGCTGCTCTGCCTCTGTGCTTAAATTTATCTTATCCTCTAAATTGCTGATTCAATTCTCCACTTCATCCAGGCTGCTGTTGATTCCTTCTAGTGCAGTCTTCATTCCTGATACTGTACTTGTCAGTTCTGACTAGTTCTTTTTTGTGATTTCAATGTCCTTGTTTTCTTTTTCTTTTTTTTTTGAAAGTATACTGCCTTTATTCTTTTCTTTTTAAAAATTTTTATTAATTTTAATGGGGTGACATTAAAAAATGAGGGTACATATGTTCAAAGAAAACATAACCAGGTTATCTTGTCATTCAATTATGTTGCATACCTGTCACCCAAAGTCAAATTGTCCTCTGTCACCTTCTATCTGGTTTTCTTTGTGCCCCTCCCCTCCTCCCTCTCCCTCCCTCTCTTCCCCCCCCCAACCACCACACTCTTGCCCATGTCTCTTAGTCTTGTTTTTATGTCCCACCTATGTATGGAATCATGCAGTTCTTAGTTTTTCCTGATTTACTTATTTCACTCCATATAATGTTATCAAGATTCATCCATTTTGTTGTTAATGATCTGATGTCATCACTTCTAATGGCTGAGTAGTATTCCATAGTATATATGTACCATATCTTCTTTATCCAGTCATCTATTGAAGGGCTTTTTGGTTGTTTCCATGTCTTGGCCACTGTGAACAATGCTGCAATGAACATGGGGCTGCATGTGTCTTTACATACCAATGTTTTTGAGTTTTGGGGGTATATACCCAGTAGAGGGATTGCTAGGTCATATGGTAGTTCTATTTTTAGTTTTTTGAGGAAACACCATACTTTCTTCCATAATGGTTGTATTACTTTACATTCCCACCAACAGTAGATGATGGTTCCTTTTTCTCCACAGCCTCTCCAACACTTACTATTACCTGTCTCGTTGATAATAGCTAATCTAACAGGTGTGAGATAGTATCGCATTGTAGTTTTGATTTGCATTTCTCTAATAACTAATTAAGATGAGCATCTTTTCATATATCTGTTGGCCATTTGTATTTCTTCCTGGGAGAAGTGTCTGTTCATGTCCTCTTCCCATTTTTTTATTGGATTGTTTGTTTGTTGTTGAGTTTTATGAGTTCTTTGTATATTTTTGATATTAGGCCCTTATATGAGCTGTTGTTTGAAAATATCATCTCCCATTTAGTTGGCTGTCTGTTTATTTTGTTGTCAGTTTCTCTTGCTGTGCAAAAAATTCTTAGTCTGATGTGGTCCCATTCATTTATCTTTGCCTTCATTTCTCTTGCTTTTGGAGTCAAATTCATAAAATGCTCTCTAACACCAAAGTCCATGAGTTTAGTACCTATGTTTTCTTCTATGTACTTCATTGTTTCAGGTCTTATATTTAGGTCTTTGATCCATTTTGAATTAATTTTAGTACAAGGAGACAAACTGTAGTCGAGTTTTATTCTTGTGCATGTGGCTTTCCAGTTTCCTTAGCATCATTTGTTGAAGAGGATTTCTTTTTTCCATTGTGTGTTGTTGGCCCCTTTATTGAAAATTATTTGACCATATATATGTGGTTTTATTTCTGGACTTTCTATTCTGTATCATTGATCTGAGTGTCTATTTTTCTGCCAATACCATGCTGTTTTGATTGTTGTGGCTCAGTTTTATGCCATTTAATATGATGTTAGCTGATGGTTTATCATAAATGGCCTTTATCATGTCGAGATACTTTCCTTCTATACCCATTTTGTTGAGTGTTTTAAACATAAAATTGTTGTATTTTATTGAATGACTTTTCTGCATCTATTGATAGGATCATGTAGTTTTTGTTCTTTGTTTTGTTGATATGGTGTATTACGTTAACCGTTTTACCTATGTTGAACCATTCTTGAGATTCTGGGATGAATCTCACTTGATCATGATGTATTATTTTTTTAATATGTTGTTGTATTCGATTTGCTAGTCTTTTGTTTAGTATTTTAGCATCTGTGTTCATTGGAGATACTGGTCCGTAGTTTTCTTTTTTTGTGCTGTCCTTGCCAGGTTTCAGTATGAGGGTTATGTTGGCCTCATAAAATGTGTTTGAAAGTATTGCTTCTTCTTCAATTTTTTGTAAGACTTTGAGTAGAAAGGAACCAAGTCTACTTTGAATGTTTGATAGAATTCACTAGTATAGCCGTCTGGCCCTGGACTTTTACTTTTGGGGAGGTCTTTAATAGTCTTTTCTATTTCCTACTTGGTTATTGGTCTATTTAGGTTTTCTGCTTCTTCATGACTCAATCTAGGAAGGTTGTATTATTCTAGGAATTTATCCATTTCTTCTAGATTGTTGAATTTGGTGGCACATAGTTTTTTATAGTATTCTACAATAATTCTTTATATATCTTTGATATCTGTGGTGATTTCCCCTTTTTCATTTTGGATTTTGTTTATATGAGTCCTTTCTCTTTTTTTCCTTGGTGAGTCTTGCCAAGGGTTTGTCAATTTTGTTGATCTTTTCAAAGAACCAGCTCCTTGTTTTATTAATTTTTTCTATAGATTTTCTGTTCTCTATTTCATTTATTTCTGCTCTGATTTTTATTATTTCCTTTCTTTGGCTGGTTTTGGGTTGTCTTTGTTCTTCTTTTTCTAGTTCCTTAAGGTGTGAAGTTAAGTGGTTCACTTGGGCTCTCTCTTGTTTGTTCATATAGGCCTGAAGTGATATGAACTTTCCTCTTATTACTGCTTTTGCTGCATCCCAGAGATTCTGATATGTCGTATTATCATTTTCATTTGTCTGCATATATCTTTTGATCTCTGTGCTTATTTCTTCTTTGACCCATTCATTTTTTAAAAGTATGTTGTTTAGTTTCCCCATTTTTGTGGGGGTTATTTTTACCTCCTTTTTTGCAGTTGAATTCTAGTTTCAAGGCTTTATGATCAGAAAATATGCTTGGTACAATTTCAATTTTTCTGAATTTGCTGATGTTATTTTTGTGGCCCAACATATGGTCAATTCTTAAGAATGTTCCATGAACACTAGAGAAAAATGTGTACTCTGTCACTTTGGGATGAAATGTCCTGTAGATGTCTATCATATCCAATTGCTCTAGTGTTACATTTAAGGCCAATATTTCTTTATTGATTTTCTGTTTGGATGAACGATCTAGAGCCATCAGTGGCATATTGAGGTATCCAAGTATGATTGTATTTTTGTCAGTTTTTGTTTTTAGGTCAGTCAGTAGCTGTCATATATTTTGGTGCTCCTTGGTTTGGTGCATATATATTAAGAAGTGATATGTCTTCTTGATTCAGTGTCCCCTTAATCATTATAAAATGACCATTTTTGTCTCTGATTACTTTTTTTTTTTTTAAATTTTATTTATTAATTTTTAGAGAGGAGAGAGAGAAGGAGAGAGAGAAAGGGGGAGGAGCTGGAAGCATCAACTCCCATATGTGCCTTGACCAGGCAAGCCCGGAGTTTTGAACCGGCAACCTCAGCATTTCCAGGTCGATGCTTTATCCACTGCGCCACCACAGGTCAGGCTCTCTGATTACTTTTACTGTCTTGTAGTCAGCATTGTTAGATATGAGTATTGCTACACCTGCTTTTTTTTTTTTTTTGGATGTTATTTGCTTGGAGTATTGTTTTCCAGCCTTTTACTTTAAATTTGTTTTTATCCTTGTTGCTTAGATGTGTTTCTTGTAGGCAGCATACAGTTGGATTTTCTTTTTTAATCCATTCTGCTACTCTGTGTCATTTTATTGGTGAGTTTAATTTGTTTACATTTAGTGTAATTATTGACACTTGAGTGTTCCCTACTGCCATTTTATATATTTCTTTCTGTTAGTTTTGTATCTTGTTTGATTCTTCTCTTTTGTTTTTCTATCATTTGTTTTTGTTTGGTTGTAATCCATACTTCTTTCCTCTGTTACTACCTTTTTTAAGTCATGAGCTTCTGTGGTGGTTTTGTCAGGGGTGGTTACCATTAAGTAATGAAAAGGGTACCTACCATGTTCATTGTAGTACACTATCTTATGAGTGCTTCTGCACTCCATCGTCCTTTGCTACTGTTACTCTTCATCTTCTTTCCCTTTTTTGTTTTTGTTGTCAGAGTTTAAATTTGGTTTTATTGTGTTCTTGGTGGAGCTTTTACTTGTGGTTTTGTTTTGTTTTGTTCTTTGTATCTGGTTGGAAAACCCCCTTTAGTATTTCCTGAAGTGGGGGTTTTCTGATGATAAATTCCCTCATCTTTTCTATATCTGTGAATGTTTTTATTTCTCCTTCATATTTGAAGGATAGCTTTGATGGGTATAGTATTCTTGGCTGGAAGTTCCTCTCTTTCAGAACTTTAAATATTGGGGTCCACTCTCTTCTAGCTTGTAGAGTTTCTGCTGAGAAATCCAATGATAATCAAATAGGCCTCCTTTATATGTTGTATTCTTTTCCCTGGCTGCCTTGAGAACTTTTTCTTTATCATTGGTTTGTGCCAATTTCATTATGATGTGCCTTGGAGTAGGTTTGTTGGGGTTAAGATAACTCGGTGTTCTGTTTGCTTCTTGAATTTGAGGCTTTAGTTCTTTCCACAGGCTTGGGAAGTTCTCGTCTATTATTTGTTTGAATATGTTCTCCATTCCATTTTCTCTCTCTTCTCCTTCTGATATACCTATTATTCTTATGTTACTCTTTTTGATGGAGTCAGACTATTTCTGTAGGGCTTTCTCATTTTTTTTTAATTCTTGAGCCTCTCTCTTCTTCTCTCTGTTGTGCCTCAAGTTGCCTGTCTTCTATGTCACTAATCCTCTCTTCTCTCCAGCCTGTTCTATTAGCTAAGCTTGTTACCTCGTTCTTCAGTTCATGAATTGAGTTTCTCATCTCTGTTTGATTTGTTTTCATAGTTTCAATTTCCTTGGTAATATGTTCTTTGTGTTCGTTGAGTTGTTTTTTGAGCTCCCTAAGTTGCCTTTGTGTGTTTTCTTGTAAATTCTGAGTGGCCTGACCTGTGGTGGCGCAGTGGATAAAGCGTCAACCTGGAAACGCTGAGGTTGCTGGTTCAAAACCCTGGGCTTGCCTGGTCAAGGCATATATGGGAGTTGATGCTTTCTGCTCCTCCCCCCTTCTCTCTCTCTCTCCCCTCTCTATAATGAATAAATAAAATCTTAAAAAATAATAATAATAATAATAATAATAATAATTCTGAGTATTTTTAGGATTTCTATTTTAAATTCTCTGTCATTTAACTCCAAGGTTTCCAATCTATTAAATTTTTTTTCTATGGATTTTTCTTCATCTATCTATGCTACGACTCTGTCTTTTGTATCCATGATATTCGATTTTCTTTTCCTTAATGGCATCTGAGAGTGGTTTTGTTAATACCACTAATGAGAATTAGTAAAGAATAAAAAGAAAAAAATAGACAATAAAAAATAATTAAAAATTATTATTTCTTTTTTCCTTCCTTCTTTGAGAAAATACCATGAAAAACTGAGAATTATATTGTGCTAAATAGAACAAAAACTATCTATAACAGAGGGCCTGAGTTGGAGAGAAGTGATAAAGGGGCAAAAAGGAGGTTGGGACCCACAAAATGCAAAAAGAAAAAGAAAAAAATTTGGATCAAGAATAAAATAATTTGCTTATAAATGATGGTTGACTGAGAGATATAGTGAAAGGGATAAGAGGGAAACAAGAAAAAGAAAGGAAAAAATATTATTGTATTAAGTGGAACAAGAACTACATAGAATGGAGAGCCAGGGTTGGGGGGAATGCTAATGAGTTAAAAAATGAAGTAAAAAGCACACAAAATGCCACAAAGAAAATTTTGAATCCAAAATAAAATAATTTGTTCATGAGTGAGGATCGAATGAGAGGAAAAGTAAGGAGAAAAGAAGAATCCAAGAGAGATAGAGAAAAAAGAAAATGGGGGAAAAAAGAAGAGACTTAAGGGTTTTGGAGTGTAACCCTCATAGAGAGAAAGAAAAAAAGAAATGTAACACTTATGGGTAATGTAGTTCAAGATGAAGAGAAAAGAATAAGATAAACAGAGAATAAAGGGACCAAGGTGGAAGAAGAAGAAAAAATAAAGGTAAGAAGATGAAAGAAACAAAAAAGTGGAAAAAGTTATAGACTGGATTTTTCTTGATTTTGAGAGGTTCTCTTCTTTCTCTTTCTTTCCTCTCCCTCTTCCTGGTTGGTAGCTCTGTACCCCAGGCTCTGCCCCTGTGGTATGCTTAGGTAGAGATTTGCAGTTGATGTGTCTCTATGATGATGTCATATACTATGCCTCAGCCTCATTGGTAGTCAGGGCTTGCTAGCATTTGCAGGCTCCAACAATGGGAGAGTCCATTTTCCTGGAGCCTCTCTCCTAGTCTCTCCTTCCTGAATTAGCAGCCTGATGATCCAGCTATGAGGTTGCTGCTGCCACTGCCTGGAGATTAAGATACTCAAAGAGCTGGCAGATCCCCACTCTATCCCCACTCAGCACAGGGTTCTGGGTAAGGCTCTGTCAGTCAGAGCCACCAGCTTAATCAGGGAGGGCTGGGAGCCAATTGCTCCAAGGTATCTTTCTATGAGCCTCCAGGAGTGTCCCATATGCCTCAGCACTCTGTGGGACCACTTTCCCCAGGCTTTTTGCACTTTGTAACCTGTATTGGCTGGGAAGAAGATGCCCTAGTCGCTGCCTGCAGACCAGGAGGTCTTAAGAGCTGCCAAGTCCCTCTTTTTAGTGCACAGCACTGAGTAGGAAAGCTCTGCTAATCAGAGCCACCAGTTTAAGCAGGTAGAGGGGCGTGTTGACTTCTGTTCAGTTTCCCCGGTATATCTAGTTAAATTTTCCTTAGTGTTCCATGGGATTGCTTTCTGAAGGCTTCTTCCTTGTTAAAAAGCCTACAGCCTAGCCTAACTTCTGCAGTGTTCTCTGAGGTTTGTTCTGTAGGAATGTGTTTTTCACCCTGTGTCGGCTGACAGGAAGTTGCTCCCACCCCTACGTGCAGAGCAAGAGGCACTAAAAATTATCATGTCTCTTTTCTTAGATCGCTAATCTGAGAGAGATCTTGTCAACTGGAGCCACGTAAGCCAGTTGAGTGGTGAGCAGACTGTGGGTTAAGCTAATTTCAGTGATTGGATCTGCAGATCTGCACCAGAGACAGTCTGCAAGCTGCCTGTGCACCCCTCCCCCTAGCGCTTCCATATTTTTTCTTCCTCAGGATGTTAGCCTGAATGGCTGGGTGAGGCGCCCCGCCTGCCTCGAAGAAGTCCGGGCATAGAGAAGTTCGCTTTAACACACTCCTTGCTTGCTGTTGTTGGGGGAACAGGGACCACACCGAGACTCTGGTTGCAGCCCACGCTGAAGCCTCTGACCCTGCCCCTCTTTCTGTGAACACAGGCGCCCACGCCCGGGGTGATAGGAGGAACCTCTCGCACACTGTCCACGCTCGCCAACCAGGATATGGGGGGGGGGGGGGGTAATGGCGGCTGCCTCTCGCCCGCCTTTGCTGGGGTCTGGCGGCGGTGTTAGCTCACGTGGGCTGAGTCACTGCAGGCACACTCTTTCCTCGGCTTGAATGTCTGTGCTCCAGCCAGCTCCCTCCATGCCCCCAGCCTCCACTCTCTCTCAGTTCCAAGTGAAAGCAGCCCTTGCTCAGGTTAGTGAGGAAGGTGAGTGTTCCGTTCTCCATCTTATTTCCTTTAGGGTTGATTATATATTTATCCAACTTTTCACCCAATCATACCTTCTTGTTCAGCGTGTGGGACTTCCAGAGGCTCCAGGGATAGATTTTTTTGTCTCTGGTTGTAGAACTTGTTGAAATTTTGGGGAGAGGTATCGGGAGCGCTCCTCATGGCACCATTTCTCTGACGTCACTCCACTCAATGTCCTTTTTGATGCTTGCTATCTCTTTTGTTAAGTTCTCATTGTGATAATCTATTGTTGCTCTAAGATCCTTGAGCCTCTTAAAAATCATTACTTAAACTCTGCATTTGGTACTTTGGTTACTTCCATTTCATTTAGTTCTATTTTGGGACATTTCTCTTATTGATTTATTTTGGTCATATTTCTTTGCCTATTTTGTCTGCATTAGGTAGTGCTGTCTGACTGAAATTTGTCATGGCATCTTTATGAGGAACATGGGCTCAGTGGTACTGACCTCCAGACCACCTGAGTTCCTTTCTCTAGGAATGCTTCTTGAGGGTAGGATTTACTCTCCTATTGTATGTGAGTATTGAATGTAGTTGGTCCTTTTATGAGTAGGGTTATCCCTTCAGGCTGGCTAGCTCTAGTGGCCAACCTTGATCATATATTTGTATCAGACACTGTGTAGTGTCTGTCCCATTTGATGTATTTATTCTCTGCAGTGTCTGGAGCCTGCTGGACTTCTCCTTTGGGTGTGCTGCTTGTATAGCTAGCTGACTCTAGCATTAATGCAGTCTTCCACCCACTACTGTTGCAGTTGTGTTGGTTCTGGTCTTCTTGGGTTGGTGTCAGCAGTTGTTTGTAACCTGCCATGGACCATCTGTCTGGAGTTACTGCTCTGTTCACGGTTTGTATCTGTGTTTTCTGTTCCTGGGTAGTGTGGGAGGTGCCAACCTGTGTATAAGGATCGGGTTTGTCCTGCTTAGAGATGAGAGCAACTCTGTAAAAGCCCTAAACTTTATAAGATTTGGCTCCACTTTTCAGCTGCTCCACCTCTTCTTGCAGGTACCTGGTCTTTCCACAGAGTCTTCTGTAGAAAGACTGTAGTGTGGGCTCTGACTGGCCTCATCTCAACAACCTCTCTACAGGTTAAAAGCTTGGTGGGTTAGGGCAGAGTTTGGGAATACAACATTAGTTGTACCCCCTACTTCAGGATTCTCTTGGTCAGGAGCTCTGTATGGGGAAAGTGGCCCCTACTCCAGAGCCTAATCTCTCAGCCACTGCTGAATAATCCGATTCTGTTTCTACCCACTGATGGAAGCCACATGTTAAGATTGGGTGGGGATGCCAGTCCCCTCTGCAGTTCTTCCAGCTGGTGAGCACCTGGTGTCAGTGAGGAACACTGAGAGAGTCCTCTCCTGGGGCTGACTGTGCCTTCCAAGAAAGTGGCTAAGCCCCTCAATCAGACAAATAATAGGCTTGCAGGGACCAACTCTTTGAATGTCCAGGCTGCTCCAAGCCTCTCCCTTCCCCTTAAGAAACCTAGCTCAGCAGAGCAGGATATCCATAATCTGGGCCAGCTGAATGTGAAACACCACCCTGTCCAATGTGCATGAACCACTATGCCAGTGTTGATCACAGAAAGTGGAACTCACCTCAGCTTGGCCTAGGGTCCGATGAATCCTCCCTTAGGACATGCCAATGGCAAGGCTCTCTAGGTCATGAACTGATGGTCTCTGAGCTGGCCTCTGGATGTGCTGCCTCTGGGCTTCCCTAGAGGGAACCTGGCACAGACCAGTGGGGACACTGCCAATGACTAGCCTTCAGCAACCCTTTTGGAGCTACAAGCAATTCAGAATTTGTGGCTGCCTCTGCTGGGCCTAGGTGCACATGGAAATACCAAGCTGCACACCTAGGCTGGTGTTGGTCAAATAAGTTTGTAAATATGATATATATGTTTGCTCACTTATAGTTTGCTTTGGGTGTGGAAGACAGGCTGTAAGCTGGCAAAGTCATTATAGCCTAAGGTTTAGTTTTAAAACTAAGCTTTTCCCCACACCCTTGACTGTTGCATGATGTGGGGTGGTGCACTCTTATGAGGAATCCCATTATGCTTCAGATAAGTGACTTTGTATCAGAGACTTCCTTGTTTGAATATTGGATTAAAGGTTTTGGTTTCTACACTATAAAATGGAGCAGAGAAGCCCATGCTGGAGAAAAGCAGAGAAAGGCCACATGGAGGAGAGAAGAAGCAGCCAAGATGGTGGAGTACTGAAGGAGAAGCCAGTTTGTGCAGAGTTTGTGCAGAGAGAAGGAGATGGGGAACAGAGGTGAATAAGGCTGGTGAGCTAGAAACCTTTGATTCTAGGAAAGTCGGATAAGTCAGTGGCTTTGGGAGCCCTGAATGGAAAGGGAAGTGTTTTCCCACTGTGTGTATTTCTTGCCTGCTGGGTGTAAACTAGGATTAAAGGTAATGGCCCACCAGTTCCTGGCTCTATTGTTTCATCAAATGTGAACCTGCACGGGCCAGGAGGCTGTGATGGTGGCTGCGGCTACTGGCTTTACAGCTGGATTTACTCACACTGGACCTGGGGGATGGTCAGCAAAAGGCCAAGGTTGCCTGAGATCCACTTCATGAAGCATCTGTCTGCTGGCTGCTTGTTGAGCTCAGCCCCTAAAAAAGCCTGTGGTAGAATCTAGAGCCTGCAGCAATTCAGGGATTAGCAAGGATGGTGGGTGTGGCTCCCAACCCTTGGCCCCAGGTGTCAGTCAGTCTATCCAGACTTCTTTCATAGAACTCAGTAAGATGCGGGCCCCAGGAGTCCTGTGTTTGCAGCCTCTGAGACCCAGAGATGTGGTCTGCATACAATCTGGACAGTTACATGTAGGTAGAGCGCAGAGCGCATTCCTAGCAGCTGTGGCTGGTGCAATGCTGTGAGAACACTCCAGTGCCGAAAACACTCCAAAACACACCCAGGAGGGAGCTCACTTGCTGTAAGGAAGTGACTCAGTGCCAACCAGGCAGCTTCCTGATCTTTTTAGCCATTGCTTTGAAGAACACGCTGTAACACCCTATAGCAGTGTTTCCCAACCTTTTTTGTGCCATGCCCCACCTTAACCATTTTAAAATTTTTATGTCCCCCCCCCATGTAACATACATAATTTTTAACATTAAAAAATTGATTTGTTCACTTAATAAACATAAATGATAGGTTCTAGGAAGAAATCACTATGAAATTGTTAACAAAACACAGTAAGTAAAATTTTAAAACATATAATGAAAAACAGAAATTTAAATTCCAAATAATTTTAATACAGATTTTCCTATATTAATTTATTATTTTAATTAGTGTGATCCTTGCGCTTGATGCTTGCTGCACAGAGATTTTATATTAGGTTCCAATTTGGTTAGCTTTAGTCTCAAGTCTCCACGTTGTGTTATATCCAGCCGATTTCTTTTTTTACCAGTAAATCATTTACAGCACTAAATCCACATTCAGCTAAAAATGAAGATGGAAACGGTAGCAATAGTTTTCTTGCACATTTGGTTGAATTTGGGTATTTGATTTCTGTTTCCTCACAAAGCCATGCCATCATTCCTTTGATATTAAATAAAGCTTTAACTGAATCATCATTTTGCAATTCTGCGAGTTCTTCTTGATACTGCATATTTGATATATCAGACAAATCCACTAACATTGACTGCATCATCCATGTTGGAAAATCAATTTGTTTTAAATCAGAAAATCTTTCTTTTAAATCAGCCAATAGAATATTCAAATGATTGACAATAACAAGTAAAGCGGTATCAGTTACTTCACATTTTTGGAGCCAATGAAACTGTTTAAAGTTTTTGTTAATATGTTTCTGACATAACTCAATATTGGTAATGAAACCAAATATTTGCTTTTGCATCGACAAGAGTTTTATTTGTTCCTTGAAGTTGCTTATTTAATATATTTAGTTTTTCAAAGATATCGGCTAAATAACTCACAAATGCTTTACCATCTATTGTTAACAGATACTTCATTTCAGGTTTGTCGCTTAAAAAATCACTAAGAGTATCAAACAGTTCCATAAATCTTTTCAAACAGTTTCCTTTAGATAGCCATCTGACTTCAGTATGAAGTAAAAGTCTCACATGGTCTTCATTTTGTTCTTCACAAAATAGCTTGAAAAGACGCTCACATTTGGCACTAGCTTTAATAGCATTAACACACTTTATTACTGTATGTAATACTTCATTCAGAACAGGCGAGATGTTTTTAGCTACCAAGTTTTCCCTATGAATAACACAATGCACAAGAATCATTTCTGGATTCGCATCTTTCATCAATTTTAAGCAGCCATTTTTCTTGCCCATCATATTGGGAGCACCATCTGCAGCACAAGATGTTATATTTTTCATTGGTATATCATTGACATCTAAGTAGTTTTTTAGCTTATTATATATATATCTTTGGAGGTAGTGGTGCTTTCTAATCTTTTACAGAACATTTCTTCAGCAAAATGTCCTTTATCAATATATCTTACGTAAGTTATCAATACTGCCTCACTGTCTCTCAAAGTTGATTCATCCATTTGCAAGGAGAATTTTCTTGTTTTCAGCTTTTCAATAAGTTGTTTTTCAATATCCTCACTCATTTCGTCTATTCTTCTGCTAACAGAATTGTTACTTAGTGGCATAGCTTTTACATCATTGTCATTTGTCATCTTTTTCAAGAACCGTGTTTAAGAAATGCTGATATTGATGGTTTTATTAAATTCTCTCCTATAGTGTGATTTTCTCCAGTTTTAGTGATGAATAAAGAAATTTGATAACTCGCCTCAAGAACACAATTATTAGTTGAAGTATGAGCGGTAAATAGAGACTTTAATGTTGTTCTTTTTTTAAAATTTTTCTTTAAAGTTTTAAAGTAACTCAAATCTGAATTAATATGAGCACTATGTTTCGCCTTCAAATGTGCCTCAAGATGACCTCATTTCATTGATTTGTTGGTCAAGCATTGCTGGCATAAAAGACAAAAATGAATCCGCTCATCGTGAACAGCGGGTATGAACCCAAATTTTAAATATTCCTCCGAATATTGATGAGTTTTTTCTTGCTTGCACCACTCATTTTACTATGGGCTATAATAAAAATAAGATCAATTAAAAACTAATATTTAAATATGTGTTAAAATATATTCAATGTGACATAGAGTAAACGTATACTAAAAATTCATATTTATTTAAATGTATATAACACATTTACTACACTACCACCGCAAATCAAAAGGTATTTATATTTTTTCCACTTGACAAAATTTTCTGGAAAGTTATGCTTCTAAAATTAAAATTGTCGTGCATGCACTATTATAGCCCCAATAATATTTATAAAATATTATTGCTTTCTAGCCCCGATGCAAGAAGTACTTAATAAAGAATTTAATATTGATAAAAATAAAATCAAATACTTACCAATTATATCTATACTATATATATATTTATTAAATCAATGAGCTTTTACAACAGTTTTGACTGACACTTATTTCAAATTAACACCAACTGAATGATGTGAAACACTACAGAAGTTGTGATGGGCCAACTAGGTGAGAAAAACTGCGTTGTTTAGCGAGTTTTTAAAACATCCGGGGTTCCCCGCGGCAGACGGCACGCTCCGTGGTGAACCCAGGATGAAGTTTACTTGACGACAGCACCCTTCGCGGTGAACCCAGGACGAAGTTTACTTGACAACGCCAATCACCCAGTTGATATTTTGGTCTCGTCAAATGAAATTATACTTAATAATTATTTACCGCAATTATTTAAGAATTGCATTTTTTGTTAAATTTGGCACTGATATCTAGCATTGCATTTAAATGGCCCGGGGCGAAAAAGTTAAAGTCGTGTCAAGTCCATTTTTAAATTGCCCCCCTTAACTATCAAATTGCCCCCCTGTGGGGCATGGGCCCCACGTTGGGAAACACCGCCCTATAGGCTGAACCTGTGTATATAAGCTAGCTTACTTCCTGAATAAAGTGGACCTATGGCACTGAACTTGGTCTCCGGAGCCGGGTCTCTGTGTCTCCGGAGTCCTCACCCCCAGTGGGCCTTGTCCACAGTTACTACTGAGTCTCCCGGGAGGTTGAAACACCAGTCATAGACTAGACTTGAGAGAGTGCAGGGTTGGGGGGAAAGGGTGAAACTCCAGCCTCAAGGCCAGAAAACTGAGTCACTAACGCACTCTCTGCTTTCCGGCTTACTTCTCAGAAGGACTCAGTCTCCATAGGGTGGGGCAGGAGAGATTCCCAAGGTTGGAGCCCTTGCCCTCCCATGGGCTGATGCCTCACAGAGGGGACTGCTCCACCCAAGAAAGAAAAGGACTGCAGTTTGATAAATGTCTCAACTCAGTGTTTTTGGTGGCTGTCCGCCACAGTGTCTCTCCTTAGGCTACCAACTTTATACTTTCCTCATGCAACTCTAGTGCTCTCAGCCCTCCCTCCGTGCCAGAGTCCTGGGTGTGAACAAGATGTTCTGTGCTGGCCCTTTCAGATAGAGCCTGCATCTCTGAGAGCTCCATCTCTTCCTCACAGACAGAAACCTCAGCTGTTTTTACCACCAAATGCTGTGTGGGTACCTCTTTTAGGCTCTGGGTTTTAGACTGGAGTGCCAGACCTGGGGCTTAGAACCCACACCTCTTAGGGTGAACCTCCCCACAGTGACAATCCCTTCAGACCCTCCATAACCACTCGTTCCTGGGAGCAGGGAAGCCCTTTCTGCATCTCCACTCTTACTACCAGTCTCAATGTGGTTTCTTCTGTGATCCTTGGTTATAGACTCTTTTTAGTACAAAGTTGGTTCTTCAAGATGATTATTCTTAAATTAAATTGTAATCCAATTTGGTCCTGGGAGTTGGCAGTTGGAATGTTTGCCATCCTGGAATCTCCATATTTAAATATTAAATGCATGAAATAAACTACCTTTTGGTATATTGGGGTTATTTTATACTTAAAACGGCCATTAGGGCGGAGAAATAGTTGTTAAATTATTTGAATCCCTCCACTGATTTGCTTACTTCTTTGGGTCCCTTTCATTTAATTTTGACTTAATAATTCTGTTATTTTGTCAGTTCTTTAGTGTTCTTAAAAAGAGGGCTTTTAAATACTTTCTAAGTTGTTGTATAATAAAGAATTATCCTTACTCAAAAAGAAATCTGGTCTTTGTCTTGCCTCCTGGGAATTGATCTCTAAGCCCTTGGAACAGGGGTCCCCAAACTTTTTACACAGGGGGCCAGTTCACTGTCCCTCAGACCGTTGGAGGGCCAGACTATAAAAAAAAAACTATGAATAAATCCCTATGCACACTGCACACATCTTATTTTAAAGTAAAAAAACAAAATGGAACAAGTACAATATTTAAATAAAGAACAAGTAAATTTAAATCAACAAACTGACCAGTATTTCGATGGGAACTATGCTTCTCTCACTGACCACCAATGAAAGAGGTGCCCCTTTGAGAAGTGCGGTGAGGGCCGGATAAATAGCCTCAGAGGGCCGCATGTGGCCCGTGGGCTGTAGTTTGGGGACCCCTGCCTTGGAATGTACTGCTTGATGAGAGTATCTTGGTTTATCTAAGGGCCTTGGGTCGTACTAATAATCTAACAATGTGATTTAGGGTGAGGGCTCTGAGTCACTCACTGGTTATCAGCTCTGGAGGGGTGAGCCACACAAGAATTCAACCACATGTAAATTACTAAGCCCCAATAAAAACTCTGGACACCAAGGCTCAGGTAAGAATCCCGGTTGTCAATACAGTTGTCCTTTGCCATATCATGGTTCACTTTTCGTGGTCTCACTGTATTGTGAATTTTTAAATTGTATACAGTATATCTAATTTTGTATCGTTGATTTTTCACTATATCACGGGATTTTGTGGTATATATGCATTTTTACATATTTATTATTTTTATTATTTTTGTGGTAAAATAAGCATTTTCTAGCCTAAAAAATAAAAAAACAATATAAAAAGTATAAAAATATTAATTAAAACATATTAAAAGAATATTACTATATATTCACTGGTGAATACACATAGAATTTTATGCTGTTAAAATTATGTAGGTTTAAGAGTGTAGAAAGTGTTTAAGAGCATAGGAAGTGTTTATAAGAGTGTGGGAAAGGTTAATAACAGTGTGGGAAAGGTTTATAAGAGTGTGGGGAGAATTTATAAAGCCTTAAAATATATATAAGTAATAAAATAAATATAAGGTCGCTACTTCACGGATTTTTGCCTATCATGGGCATTCTGGAACCTAACCCCTGTGATAAATGAGGGACCACTGTCCCACATGTCTGCAGGGAGAAGTTAGCACTATCTATGACTCATCTAGAACAGGACAATGAAAGTGTCACACATGGAACTACCTTGGACCTGCCTCATGTGTCTGCTTTTGGCAGATTTTAACCTTTATCCTTTTGCTAAAATAAACCATAACCACGAATGTAACAAGTTTCAGGGAATTATATGAGTACAGTGGTACCTTGAGATACGAACAGACCAACATATGAATTTTTTTTAAGATATGAGCTGCAGCTTGGTCTGTAATTTTGTTCGAGATCCTAGCGAAATTCCGAGATACAAGTTGTGATTCAGGAAACTGCCACTAGTTGGCACGTTGGCGCATGGGTCCAGTTTGATATACGAGTTGACTGACTTACAAGCTCAGTTACAGAACAAATTAAATTCGTATCTCATGAGGCCACTGTATGTCTAGCAACTTAACAAACATGCTTGGGGAGCCACAAATGTGGTGTTAGAAGTAAAAGTCAGCCCTGGCTGGATAGCTCAGTTGGTTAGAACACCATCCTGACTCTTAGAGATTGCCAATTCAATCCCCATTCAGGGCACATAACATGTTAATACGTTAAAATAAAATTAATAATAAAAAAAAGTAAAGGTGGTCTTAGAGATTTCCTTAACTTTGCAGTTGTTTTCAGTGGTTATTGTTTTCAATGGAAAGGAAATTTCCTTACCAAGACAGACATATGATTATAGATAAAGAAGTCTGTAATAATTAGGAAATGCATCTTCCTGACTTTACTCCATGTTTACATTATACAACCATTTACTTGACTTAAGCCATGTGACTGAACTAATTTTAATCAAAATGTCAAGACAGGCTTTTAAGAATCAGACTTAGTCAAATACTGTCTAAATGGTTTTTAATAAAAAGGTCATCATATATGCATAAATATATATAAATGTAATATATATAAATGTATGTATGAATATATCTCACTGACAAAATAGCACTGAATTAGGAGTCAATTAGGAGACATGGATTATAATTGTAGTTCTGACTTTATACTTTCTGGAAAAGTCTACTTATTTAAGTTTACTTTCTCATAAACCTAGTGACTTAGGTCAAGGGATCTCTTTGGGGGTGACTTTGTCTACCATTTTGAAAATTAATGGGGCCTATTTTGGTAGTCATAACATTTGGATTTACTATTAATGGGAAGCCAAAAATTTCAATTGGTTCATAACAGAACTTGCAAAAAAAGAATTGTTTCATATCCTGCACAATTTTTGGTATCAGACCTTTGTTTAGGTGACATCTGTTCAGAATTATCTGAGCCTAGGATCTAACTTTATACATGAAATAATATATGTTTGGGTGTGCTTTTAATACACATGGAATTTTCCAGAGTTAGAACTGCAGTATAAGTTGAGGAAAGATTGCATGTTATCTTGTTTGCCAGTTTCCCAGTAATGCCACTCATGTGTTTGAGTCACTGAGATTACTCACCTGCATGAATCTGCATGTATGGCTGTCACACTCATGTTACAAGCACAAATGACTTCAATAGGTCTCCCAGTATAGTCCTGAACTGATCATTTACACATTGAAATGCAGGTTATTATTATAAATCCCTTTCTTTCATTTTTTTCTCTGTATTAAAGTCAGTATATTATTATTTTTTAAAAGTATGTGTGTGTGTAAGTTATAAAAATCTATTGATTTAATTTTGGTGTAGTATCCTAATCTGCCTGTCAAATTTGCCCTCTGACAACTGCACACACACACACACACTAGAGAATGACATGAGCTCTCTTTTTTATGAAAAGATATTCCACATTAAGAGTATGCCAGGCCCTGGCCGGTTGGCTCAGCGGTAGAGCGTCGGCCTGGCGTGCGGGGGACCCGGGTTCAATTCCCGGCCAGGGCACATAGGAGAAGCGCCCATCTGCTTCTCCACCCCCCCCCCCCTTCCTCTCTGTCTTTCTCTTCCCCTCCCGCAGCCAAGGCTCCATTGGAGCAAAGATGGCCCGGGCGCTGGGGATGGCTCCTTGGCCTCTGCCCCAGGCGCTAGAGTGGCTCTGGTCACGGCAGAGCGATGCCCCAGAGGGGCAGAGCATCGCCCCCTGGTGGGCAGAGCATCGCCCCTGGTGGGCGTGCCGGGTGGATCCCGGTCGGGCGCATGCGGGAGTCTGTCTGACTGTCTCTCCCCGTTTCCAGCTTCAGAAAAATACAAAAAAAAAAAAAAAAGAGTATGCCAACATGTCCTGTCTGGGTTGCTTAGTGGATAAAGCATTGACTCTGTGTGCTAGAAGTCACGGGTTCAACCCCCAGTCAGGACACATATGAGAAGCAGTCAATGATTATATAACCAAATGGAACAAATTAAGTGAAATAATGAATTGATGCTTCTCTCTTTCTCTCTCTCTCTCTCAAATCAATGGGAAAGAAAAGAAAAGAATATCACAACATAAAAATAAAATGTCTATATACTCATTATTACTTCATTTCAGTGAATTAACCTGGTTTGGGCTTTGCGTGGTGAAAACTTTGGTTATGTGGCTAAGCCACTCTGCCTCATGTGGCTTCATAACCATCAACTCCCTCAAGGTATGTGGTCCATTATCAAAGATGATCCTCTGGTTTAGATAAGAAAGGGACCCATTTCTAAAAGATAGTCTCTACTCAGGACCAAGTGAGTGTATTTTTATTTCAACATAATTAATTTCAGTGAATTTACTAGTAAGTAGTAAAATTACATTGATGAGTAAGACAGTGTTCCTCACCATAAAGGGCTTATAATCTAATTGGGGAGAAAGTCTTAAACTCAAAAGCCTATGATGTAATGCAGGGAATAAAAAAATCTGAAGTGTGGGGTATAAGCCAAACACTATGGGAAAGCTTAAATGGGAGAATGAGGAAAGGCTTTAACAAGTTAGATGGGGTGTTTCAGACTGGGGACACTCCATTAACAAGGGGTAAAGTAGAAACTAGAAAGTATAAGGAAGGTCATGGGAGAGTCTGGTCACTGATCTTAGAAAGTTAACATTAGCGAGGACTTGTAGACAAGGTAAGGCTGGAAGAGTAGATTGGGATTCCATCATGGGGAGCCTGGAAAGGAAGGCTTGGAGTCAGGACAAGATTCTGCAGGTGATTCGGCAGGGAGCAAAGAAGTTTGGAGGAAAAGTGACATTTCTGAGCCCTGGTATGTAAAATTTTCTGGCTGACATCTGCAGGATGCACTGAGGGTCAGGAGGAAGTAGGGAGAAAGGCAGTTCTATTAATAGCTGTTGGTACTAGCCTAGGTGAGACTAGTGAGGCGGGAAGCAGAACAGCAGCAGCAGCTGGAGTGGAATACGAGGCTGGAGGGAGAGGCTTACAGAGGAGGAGGGTTGAGTGGGAGAGGGTGCACATGGACTCCAAGGGCTGTGACCTGGATGACGGAAAGCAAGGTGATGATGCTGTAACCCTGGGTGGTCCAGGAAGACAGAGGTAATGATGAGCTTGGTTTTTAGACCAGTTGTGTTTCAAGGGCAGATACTTATTTCCAGTAAGCTATTTAAAAAGAGGCTGAATGCTCTAAAATTTCCAGATGTCATTTTAGTTCTCTACCACCCCTCTCCTCCTTGAGAAAGGCCCTCTTCTCTGTCACAACTGAAAGGTTACAGAAAACACTGTGGCTAAAACTTGCCCTCTGGCCCTGGCGGGATAGTTCAGTTGGTTAGAACATTGTCTGGAAGCACAGAGGTTGCCGGTTCCATCCCTGGTCAGGGCACATACAGGAACAGCTTGATGTTCCTGTCTGTCTCTCTCCCCTTTCCTCTTTTGCTAAAATAAATACATAACAATTAACAACAACAATTTGCATTCTGGACCAGATCCAAGCTAGACTCAAATACTAGCTCTGTCGCTCTCTAGATGTATGACTTTGTATAGGTCACTGGCTCTCTCTAGCTTCAGTTTCCTCATTTAGAGAATGGTGATGATGAAAATATCTTCTATATAATGTTGTTTAGACCAATAAATCAGTACATGGCATTAGTGTAAGTGCCTAAAAATGTTAGCCGTTAGTAAACCAGATGACTTGTCATTGCCAAACAAACCCTGAGCTTTCCTACCTCCCATCTATTGGCCCTGATGCTGATCTCTGCTTGGAATGCTTCCTCCCCTCCCCTCACCCCATCCACCAGTAGAATTCCCTCCTAGTGTTCATCTTACTCTCTGCTCAAGATCTTGAAATTCTAATTACTCTTAACTCCAGGAGCCAGGGTTGCAATTTGGGGTTATCCACCATAATGAAAGAGTTTGCACACTCATTGTGATGATTAAACAGTTTTGACTGGTTCAAAAGGGGAACTCAGGACCTGATTCTATTACAAAAAAATACTCTGATTCTGTGAGGCTTTCCTAACATGTTGTTTTTAATTCATTTATTGATTTTTAGAGAAAGAGGAAAGAAGAGAGAGAAAGAGACAGAAACATTGATCTGTTCCTATATGTGCCTTGACCAGGGATCAAACTTGCTACCTTTGCACATTGGGATGATGCTCCAACCAATACGGCCAACATTTTCCCTAGTATGTTTTAATGGAGGGATCATGTTGCAAAACATCTTGCCAAAACACAGCCTTTATCGAATATAAATAGGATAAAAACAAAAGCTTGGGAAGCTAAATAAAATTTGGTAAGGTCTAGTTAGCTAGCGTGTGTGTGTGTGTGTGTGTGTGTGTGTGTGTGTGTGTGTGTGAGAGAGAGAGAGAGAGAGAGAGAGAATAGTTGGGAACTTTTTCCCTGGCACCTCTTATTTGGCAGCTTTTTCCTCTCTGGCAGCCTTGTCCCAGCTGAAAAGTGCTACCAGCCAGTTATTTTCTGCTACCTTCCACTCAGGCTTGGTTTTAGCAAATGCAACTTGCCTGGGAGCTGCAGAAATGCTACTCTGCACAGCCCTGATGCCAAATTGGAAGAGACATTATTCTCTGTGAAATTAAGATAAGAGTTCAGAAGGGCCATTCTGCTTCAAAATATAATTTTAACAATTTTTTTTCAAGTTAACTGAAACAGTAGCTCAATGTTATTTGATGGGTCTTACTACAGTATCTTTCTTTTGTTTTAGAACAGTTCCTATAGCAATATAATGAAAGTAACCTTTATTTTTTTTCAGCAGTGAAGAAAGAACTATAAATTATCCCTTACCCTAGTTTCCTTTCAGCACATACAAAAGCCAGTGCTTGCTCTGCCCCAATAAATCAAAGCTTCAAAAAGGGCAAGGCAGCTAATCAGAGAATGCAGCTTCCACTAACTAGACAATGAAATCCTGTGTCTGTCATCTTTGGAATTAATAAGAGATAAAGTGCCAATTTACACAAAGTTTACAAAGTAGAACAGGAAAGAGTCGGGACTTGGAATGGATTTGTAAACCTGGTCATTATATTCATCTAAGAACATCAATCCTGACTTTTCATCTGCATTTAATGGCCATAGGTAAATGTATTGAATTCATTTCCAAGGACCAAAGACATAATCATTTTACTTTTGAAAAATATATTTTCAAAAAAAATTTTCTGAGCTGGGATTGATAAGAAGCATGTTTCTGAGAGAAATTGATATTGGAAATAAACCTTGAAGGACACAGGACCTTTTAATAGTCACAGCGATGCAGAAACATTTTGTAAGAATGGATTGACTGCAATGGATCATGCCCTATTGGTTCAACTTTTCTAGTTTTCCGATATTAATGTCCCCAACAGAGTAATTAATGAAGCCAATATTTATTGAATGCACTCTCTGCATCAGGCATTAAGCTAGGCACAGGGTTAAGAAGATGAATAAAACATTGGACCTGCTTCCCTCAAGGGGCTCTCGCCCTTCAAAAGTTCAACTGTTGTTTAATTTTATGACACAAAATAAAACACAAGAATCATTATAAATTGATCTTGAAGTTCAGTTGGGAACTCTCCATGAAAGTTTTGCTTCAAAGCAATTTTCTCTGTAAAATAAAATTGAATGACCTGAAATGGAAAGAAGACAGCTTTTTCTAGGACAGGATATAGTTGCAAAAATCCACCAAACGCAATAAACCTTCCCTTCACCATAACCACAGCCACAAACTTAGTCATTCAATATAACTGCTTGAAAACTAAAAAAGAAAAAAAAAGGTAAATACTTACGTTAAAGTACTTCTGTAAAGGTAGCAGAGTCAAAAATCTAAATGTATTCGGAGTCCCAGCTGGAACCCAACTAGTGCTAATATCTGGAATTTTTCACTTAAGTCTGTTTATACGAGTAACAAATGACCTCCTGGGAGGGACACATTTTTTAAAAAGGAGATAATTCTGCACATGGGCTGGGTTCAAATATATCATTTTACTGTATGGGACTCAAAATTTTCTAGCCCACTGGGCTGGCATGGAGATTTCAAATTTTTAAAATTGAGAAAGCAATTTTTACTAAAAACTCCATAATAATAGACACAGGGGTACAGGGAAACACTGTTTGGGATCCATGTCACAAGGGTAACATAAAATGTAAAGAAGCAACAATTCCCCCATTTCTGCACCCTCCACAGTGAAACTTCGGCTTATCCAAGTTTCTGAGACTATCATACCCTTCTGCTCCGTCGGTGGCATCTGGGAAGGAGAGGTCGCACCCTTCCCACAGAACAGCCCCACTGTGAACATCTTCACAGTGGAGATCACCAGCACCAAATGATGCTGCATTAAAAAAAAAGGGGGGCCTGACCTGTGGTGGCACAGTGGATAAAGTGTTGACCTGGAAATGCTGAGGTTGCTGGTTCAAAACCCTGGGCTTGCCTGGTCAAGGCACATATGGGAGTTCATGCTTTCAGCTCCTTCCCCCTTCTCTCTCTCTGTCTCTCTCTCCTCTCTCTCCCTCTCTGTCTCTCTCCTCTTTAAAAATGAATAAATAAAATAAAACTTAAAAAAAAAAAGAAAGGGAATGGCAGATGCCATGGGGTAGATGACAAATGGTAGGTGATACATATGAGCACCCCCTAGGGAACCCTAGATATAATTAGAGTATTTTGCAGGGAGCTACAGGACTCTCAATAGTAGGTAGAGATAAGAACCAGAGAAATATTGCTTATTCCTGCTCATCTGATCCTTTCTGTCTGTTCTCCAATGTTGGAGTAGATTCCTAGACTATATAAAAACATAAATTAGTCAAACATTCGATTCTGATTCATTTCAAGTATATACTGAATTATTCTCTCAGAAGAAAAGTCATCGTATATCTATAATTTAGTGCTCTTCAATTCAACAACTTCTTTCCCACCTGCACTATTTCTGGCCAACTATTCATATTTTATACTGTTGTGATCCCACAGCATAATTCTGAAATAAAGTGAGAAGAAAAAACACACAAGAGAATTAAGAATATAAGGAGCCTTGGCCAGTTAGCTCAGTGGTAGAGCATGGGCCCGTGTTCAATTCCCAGTCAGGGCACACAGGAGAAGTGACTATCTGCTTCTCCACCCTTTCTCCTCTCCCTTCTCTCCCTCTCTCTCTCTCTCTCTCTTTCTCTCACTTTTCTTCCCACAGCCAAGGTGTCAATGCAGCAAGTTGGCCCAGGCACTGAGAATGGCTCCATGGCCTCTGCCTCAGGTGCTAAAATGGCTCCTGTTGCAATGGAGCAATGGTCCCAGATGGGCAGAGTATCACCCTCTAGTGGGCTTACTGGATGAATCCAGGTCGGGTGTATGCGGGAGTCTGTCTCTCTGCCTCTATGTTTCTCACTTAAGAAAAATACCAAAAAAAAAAAAAAAAAAGAATATAAGGAAAGTAGATTTGTTCACCATGAAGACCCTGACTTGCTCTCCTGAGGACCAGTAACACTGAGCAATGCAGAAAGGTTCCTGGGACTTTTGGAAATTATATAAAGGGTAAATTGAAATTTGTCTAGTTGCACCCCTGTAGGAACACTGCTCAGAAACTTCTAGGCTGGATTACTTTCCTTATTAATAAATTAATTTAAGTGAGAGAAGAGGAGATAGAGAAACACTCCTGCATGTGCCCCGATGAGGATCCACCCAGTGACCCCCATCTGGGGCCAATGTTCTGCCCATTTAAGGCCCATGCTTACAACCGAGCTATTTTTAGTGCCTGAGGTGAGGCTGCACCAGAGCCATCCTCAGAGCCTGGGCCAATGCTTTCAAACCAATTGAGCCATGGGTGTAGGAAGAGAAGAGAGAGAAAGAGAGAGAGAGAGAGAGAGAGAGAGAGAGAAGAAGGAGGGAATGGGAGAGGAAGCAGATAGTTGCTTCTCCTGTGTGCTCTGTGTGTCCCAAACCCGGGACATCCACACACTGGGTCAATCAATGCTTTCTTCATTTAAAGATTTTTGTAAAAGCTTTTCTGCTTTTCAAGAGAGGACTCTGAAAAAAAAAAACTAATTTAAAAACGTCTATGTGAAAATGCTCAGAATGGGTTATCTTACCCATGTTAGATCAGAGCTGACCACAAATGAAAATGTATGTATCTTATTGCACTTTTAATAGCCTTCAAAAATAGTTAAAAGCAGAACAGGAAAATGCACTGAGAAAGTTACTTGGTCAAGTCATGCTTTGTCAGTTTTTTGGAATTGGAAACCTCTTCTTGTTCTATAATAGGTCTTCTTTTCTTCTCTTAGTCTACCTCCTGCTCTGCCACCAGACCAATTTTTCTAATACATCAGTTTCCTTGTGTCATTCTGTTTAAAATCTCAGGACATAAATTTAATGGGGAAGGGAAGAGGAGTGGCAAGGAGCAGCAAATTCACAGAATAATTATAGCTAAAATATATCCCACATGGTGTGCCAGCTATTGTTCCAACCACTGTGCATGCATTAACCCATTTAACACTCAAAACCCCTAAGAGATAGATGCCATTTTTTTAAAACTTCATTTTAAAGATGAGGTTTAGGAACTAGCTTAGATCGCACAGGTGACCTTTCAACTCAGGCGGTCTGATCCAGAGCCCTCACACTCTTCACCACTCTGTCTAAATCCTAGTGCTCAAGAGGACCTCAGGGGCACAAAAGAAAAATATGCTTTCTGTTAATGTTGTTCTTGATCTCTGAGAAGTCAAAAGGGAGTATGAGGCTCTCTGGTTTCATGTGCCTTTCACAATCTAAGGGGAACTCTTTCCTGTCTTAGTCACTGTCCTGTCTCAACTCTTTTAATCTAGCAAAACATTCTTCACATTTTGAAATACTGTTCTTCCTTCTGACTTTCTGTCTTTCCAAAGCATCACTATCACTTAGAGCCCACAGTAAATCCTGCCTCATCATAGCAAGCACATCTTCTCTGACCACATTCATCGGAGGGACATCTTTGGTTTCCTGTAACTGCTGGGGTACAAATCAATGCTTTGGTATCATCACTCACTGCTTTGTAGGGTTCTCTTCTCGTGTGTTTTTTCTCACCTCCATTCTAAATTTTAATTCCCTCAAAAACATGGCATAATAACAGTATATGCTTCAGGGGGACTTTGTTGACAGTGTAAAGAAGACAACTGCAAATGTTCCATAAGCAGCAACCTTATTTAGAGAACATCCTTGGCTTGAGAGAAAAAAGTAGAGAAAAAAATAAACACATAGAGTGAAACATGCTCTTCTAAAATTGCCTTGAACAATTATCACAGGGTTGGAACAATACACAGGAAATGTGTTTTATTTGATCAGCTTTTCTTTGTTACTCCTAGTGATTTCTAACATATACATTCCCAACTTACTGGTGAGCACTTTAAATTAAAAAATATATATATTTCTATTTGTGCTAGATGAGGAAGAATCTTGGCCATTTTTTCTCTCCTTTTTGGCATCATTGCTTCTCAGATTTTATTGAATTAAAAGGTGGCATTTATTTTAATTTGTTTGTTACTTTATCTCAAGAATTCTTTCTTAACATTTACACTAAACTTGATAATCACATGTACCTTTGAGAAAATTCAGAGTACCCTTAAGTTCATTATTCAGAATATTTGGGGGAGGGAGGAGCTGTAACTATGTAATTTTTTTCAGGATGTGTAAGTGGATGGTATACCTTATAAGTTTGATACAGGGGTGGGCAAAGGTAGGTTTACAGTTGTTTGTATAAAAAATAATATAATAATAAATAATAATACAAGAATAAACTCTGTGTTTCATATACTCACAACTGTAAACCTACTTTTGTCCACCCCTGTATAAACTGAAACATAAAATTAATGATGATTAACCTTGAATGAGGAGAAGGTTTCCAGTGAAGAGGACACATAACTTCCCAAGGCTTAAAGTCTAGACTCTGATTCTGGAAGGGAGTACAGGAATCGCCAAAGCCGGCGCTTCTGGCTCATTTGCCTGGAGATGTAATTGGTTAGAGAGGATGGGGAGGAGGTAGGAAATGTAAGGGAGGTTCAGGACAGAGATCTGTTTCCTGTTCCCAAGCACTGGTTTCCTAAGAATCAGTGAAGAAATAGATTCTATTCTGTGTGCACTTATAAAGTGCTTTGTTTCTAGCATTCCTTTCCCAGCTTATTTCTGCAGAAAGCCCACATGGCACCATCAGGCCTTGAAAAGTTCTGAACAAAGGGCAACAAGTCCTATTTTTCTTGACTTAGGAAAGGTTCATCCAGAAACTCCAAATAAGCATCCAATAGGCACTCTACTGCCGGACTGTTGTAAATGAAGTTTCCCACTGTGGTGTTGCTGCTTTGGGTCTTTTTGGTAGATATATTGACATTTGTAACCATTATATTAATACTGTGTATAAACAAATTGTGGTGATAGAAATACTTCTCTCTTTCTCTCTCTTGCCTCCAAAACAAGTACTAAAATAACAGACAAATGTTTTAATCCAGGAAATATTAAAAGTGGGAAAATAATAACATTGATTTATAGACAAAAACTAATCAGGCTGTGGAAAGGAGAGAAAAATGAATAACAAAAATGCAGACATCTTGTCATTAGTTCCCATTCTGACCAGAAAGGCTGGCAGGTAACACAGGTGGGTCTAGGATTAAGCAGAGCTGGGACACAAATCTTGCACTCTGTTTATTACACCTGTCACAAAAGGGCCCTAGAAATGTGAGGCTCTGAAAATGGGCTTCTTAATTTATTTATAACAATACTGTAAACACACTGTCTTAGTCTATCCCTGAATGAAAATGAAGCCATATTTTTTTTTTTTCTTTTCTGAAGCTGGAAACGGGGAGAGACAGTCAGACAGACGCCCGCATGCGCCCGACCGGGATCCACCCGGCACGTCCACCAGGGGCGACGCTCTGCCCACCAGGGGGCGATGCTCTGCCCCTCCGGGGCGTCGCTTTTGCCGTGACCAGAGCCACTCTAGCGCCTGGGGCAGAGGCCAAGGAGCCATCCCCAGCGCCCGGGCCATCTTTGCTCCAATGGAGCCTTGGCTGCGGGAGGGGAAGAGAGAGACAGAGAGGAAGGAGGGGAGGGGGTGGAGAAGCAAATGGGCGCTTCTCCTATGTGCCCTGGCGGGGAATCGAACCCGGGTCCCCCGCACACCAGGCCGACGCTCTACCGCTGAGCCAACCAGCCAGGGCTTGAAGCCATATTTTAAAAAGAACAGTATTCAAGGTTGGGTGCTTTTGAACCAAGTGTTTCTCTGTCAATTTTGTTAGAACTAGAGAACACCTTTTTTTTTTTTTTTTCATCTTGTCTTGTTTTTTTTTTTGTTTTTTGTTTTTGTTTATTTTTTTTTAGAGAGAGGACAGAGAAAAAGGGGGGGGGGGAGCAGGACGTATCAATTCATAGTAATTGCTGCTTATATGTAACTTGATGGGGCAAGCCCAGGGTTTCAAACTGGTGACTTTGGCATTCCATGTCAACACTTTATCCACTGTGCCACCACAGGTCAGGCTAGGAACACCTCTTTAAAGAACTTATTTCCAACTAACTTCCTCCCACTTCCCCCCCAGATTAAGGGATGATGATGAGTTCTGGTTCAGTAGATGAAAGCCTGAAGCATTTCTGAAAAGGCAATGGAGAAATGGTTATATTGTCACACTGAGTGCTCTTGAGTATTTAAGATAATTTAAGAATATGTGGAACTCTTAGATAAGCAATTAGTGGGAACCACCCCTCTGATGTATAAGATAAATATTAACAATTTCCTAACTACAGATTAAGATGTACCAGTCATCCTTACATTCCTGAATTACAATGAAGAGTGGGTCACAATTCATCTTTGTTATAGACTGAGAACAAATGTTTTAGGACAACAACTAGGTTGGCTTTATTTATCGTAAAAAACTATTTAACCTTCTCAGCACTCTTTACTGTAGGGGCTACTTGTGGGATTTAATTACCAAAGCCGGTAGTGTAAGGCTAATGACATCTGAGTGCCTGGTTCTAGTCAGATATTCTGTGATGAATGGAATCAAACAAGTTTGCTAATATTGGTATATCTTTGTTTTTTGTTTTTGTTTATTTTTTTTTAGAGAGAGGACAGAGAAAAAGGGGTTAAATTACTTTTAACAAAATGATGCAAGGTTGTGGTTTCTACTCACTGTAATGACATTTAATAATTTATCTCCACACTCTTAATGGAATTGAAATACTGTAACAATGTATAGTACCAAAAGTATACAAATATACTGCTTATAAAAACTAGGGAATATTTCAAAATGAATATGAAGCGATAAAATATCCCCTAATTTTTGTGAGCAGTATACTTTAAACTCAACTCAAACTTCCCTGTCTGAAATAGCACACATCCCTTTACTCTCCCTTTACCCTGCTTTTTCTTATTGTATCTATTATTTACCAAAATTATATTATTTTATGATATAACATAGTATTTTATAATATAATATATATTTTTTTGGTCCCCTCACCATAAGAATGTAAGCTCCAGGCCCTGGCTGGTTGGCTCAGTGGTAGAGTGTCGGCCCAGCGTGTGAAAGTCCCAGGTTTGATTCCCAGCCAGGGCACACAGGAGAAGCGCCTATCTGCTTCTCCACCTTTCCTCCTCTCCTTCCTCTCTGTCTCTCTCTTCCCCTCCCGCAGCCAAGGTTCCACTGGAGCAAAGCTGGCCCGGGCACTGAGGACGGCTCCCTGAGCTCCGCCTCAGGTGCTAGAATGGCTCTGGTTACAATAGAGGAACACCACAGATGGGCAGAACATCGCCCCCTGGTGGGCATGCTGGGTGGATCCCGGTGTGGTGCTTGCAGGGAGTTTGTCTTTTTGCCTCCCTGCTTCTCACTTCAGGAAAAAAAAAAAAAAAAGAAAAAAAAGAATGTAAGCTCCGTAATGTTATAGCTGCACTAATTATAATTATTCATAAAGGAAAAGCTTTTTACCTCCCCTTACCTACCAAAATAAAGTATAAATTTCTCCATTTTGAAAAGTGTATTTATAAAAAAAATTCTGTTTGTAAATAAATGAATTTTAAGAAATTGGTTTGTGATAACGAGTAGCCAATAAAAGTTTTCAACAGGATCTATGTACTCTAATTATACTAAGTGAGAATAAATTCACTGAATCATTTAATTAATTAATGTTATTTAATAACCACTTATATAATACATTTAAATTATTTAAATATTTAGAAATATTAAAAAATGGATTTGGTGGTGTTTTGCTTTGCCATTGGTCCTTGATAATCTCTAAATGGCATATCAAAATTCTGTAGTACCACTATCTAGGAACATTACTGTATACATTCTAGAATTATATTCACAAAACACAGGAGGCTAATGTAGAATGACTTCCAAGGGCCAACACTGATTGTACAGCCTGTTTATTTTCTCTAGCCCACCTAATGTGGTTTAACTAAATTTAAATTTATTTAATGCTGGCTATCTCTGTCTCTGCCTCTTTCTTTGGGGGTGGGGAGTGGGGGGAGGATAATGAAAAGAAGAAAAGAAGCAGTTTTTCCTTCATTCAGACAAAAATATAGAAAGGGTCTCATTTCCCTTCTTTCCCCATTCCCTGTGGCCAATAAGTAGACTCTCACAGGTTCAGATCTGTTACCTCATATAACTTCACTACCAGTGACTAGATATTAACAGCTCACTTTGGGCATGGGCTCAGAACCAATAAAGGCCTGTTGAGCTTGAGAACTTCACCATGACAAGATTCTAAGTTGCATGATACATACAACTTCACACAGGGCAGCTGCATTCTCTAGTTAGAAATCTGTCATGCATGTGACCTCTTCTTACTCCTGCCCCTCCCTCAGAGCTTCTCATTGCCACTCCATCTGTCCTCCCTACCTGTGCCATCAGAAAGGAGGTGATCTTAACTCTCATCAGCTTAGTTCCTCCTGAGACCCCAGACAGAGCTAATGGGGTCTAACTATATTTGATGTAGCTTGACTTAGACAAGGTTAGTAAACTAGAGTATTTTTAGTTGGGCTGAGTGGTAGAGTTCTCTTTTGAATCATGAGCACCTTCACCATCTAAACTGTAAGCAAATATTAGTATGGTAATGACTTCTTTCATTTCCAGGAAGGGAAATACTCTCAGAAGAAAATTCTATTTTATGCATTGGCTGACCCCTGCTTCATCTGATTTATTTGTCTCCGATATTAGATCAATACAACTTAACTCTCAAGAAATATTTAGTCCTTCTTGTACTGGCCATTTCTTAAGTAACTTTAATTCAAAATAATCAATATGCCAAAACGGCATATTGTTACTGGACAAAAGGGGTCCATTTGCTTGCGCACATCAAAGCCCAATAAGACCCAAACAGGAGTTTGCAGCAAAGAAAGTAAGTTGATTTTTAGGAAGTGGCCCAGGCTCAGATATAGGTTAGCTGATACTCAAAGACGTGGCTTCCAGGGGATGATTATACAGGGGGGAAGTCATTCACCATGGTGACTAAGGGAGTTAGGGTCGTGGCCAGGGTTATGGTCTCTACTGACTGGTCTGTACTATGGCAGGGGGTAGCCAATCAGTACAACTGGCCCTGATGTCAGCCATGACATCACCATAGTTTCCCTATCTTGGGGCCTGGAGTGAAAATATAACTGAGGCCTAGATGTTCACTCTAGTTAACTGAAACTCAGTCTCTGGGGTCAATAGACCTGAGGCTTTGTTCGTAAGATTATGTGATGCTGACTAGAACCTCAGTGTCCTGATGGCTTAATGATTAAGGGAGTGGTACTGCAAGGGAAAGGAGGCAGGTGAGTCAGGGTGCTGGATGAGGCCAGTTTGAATCATAATGAAAGAAAGGAGAAAAAGACATATTAAAGAAATGAAGTTTCTATGGATTACACTACTTTGGGTCAACCTTCCTTGAGCTCCAGCAGTCACCAAATCTGGTTTCTCAGACATATCTGATATAGCAGTGGTTCTAAGCTGGGGTTGATTTCAGCATGCCAGGCAATATCTGCAGACAGTGTTTGTTATCACACTTGGGGCACAGGCTACTGGCATGTGGTGAGTTGCTGCTAAACCTCCTCCAAGGCACTGAAGGGGGCTAGGATGTCACCCCAAAATATGTCATTTGGGCATAAGAATTATTTTGAGCCAAAGACAACTGAGAACCAACAAAAGCAAGAAAAGCTTTTTTTACCTACCCTTAAATGCCAAAAAATAAATTTCCCCTTTTGTAAAGTAAATTTACAGCCATAAATTTCCATTGGTAAAGATGCCTCTGCACCAGGCAGAAAGCTACTTCTGAAGATGACTCATCACCTGGGAAACTCACCTGCACTATAAGACAACCCTTATGAGCCACACATTTCCTCCACTCACCTCCTATAGCTTGCCTCTCCCTGCCTAGAAACTTTGCTTTTCTTTGTTTAGTCTATGATGATAATATAAACCTGAATTTTCTTATCACATCCTAGAGTCTCATTTCTTTCGAAACTCCTGTGCAGATGTATGACCCATATTTCCCCATGTATAAGAAGCACCTTGTTTCAAAAAATTTGGGGTCTAAAAACTAGGTGCGTCTTATACAGTGGTTGTGGCATTTCAAATCCCATAGATGGAACTGAGGACAAGGCAAAATATGAAGACAGCGATTCGTTATCAGACACAGATGAGAACAAGCTAATGGATGGGAGTTATGAGTTGTATGAATTTTGTGATGAATAAAACTTGAGTTCAATAACTTTATGTAATACATTTTTTTCAAATTTCAGGCCCCAAAATTAAGGTGTGTCTTATACATGGGAGCATCTTATACATGGGGAAATATGGTAATTAAATTTTCTTTTTCTGTTGTTAATCTGTCTTTTATCAGCTTGAGTTGTAAGCCTAGCCATTGAGCCTGGGAGGGCACAGGTTAAAAGATTTTTCTTCCTAACAGCATGAGACACTCTCCCACAACAAAAAATTATCTGGCCCAAACTGTAAGTAGAGACCAGGCTGAGAAACTCTGTTCTATATCAATAGAGGACAGAGAGAAGCATGAAAAATCAGCATGGTGTTTGGGAGCTTAGCAGCTGTGGTAAGCCAAACAAATTCTCCTTTATGGCTTTGAGTCTTGGGCATATTACTAAGAACTTCAATGTTTCAAACTGTGCTTAATAAAATGACACTGCTGGATTAAACGGATGGGTTTTAATCCTATGTCAGTCCACCAGTTACAGAATTAAGTGCTAGACCTTGTGCAAGGACACATGTTCTGGTTAAAGTACAAGGAAGAAGAAATCGTGAAAATTTGACTAAATCACAATGGCAGTGACACTTGTGTTAAGTTAGGAAATTAGGGAACAGAAAACTTGGGACTTTTTAAATAAAGTGGTCCGTAGGCTAGGATTCACGCCAATAGGCTTGATAAGCAGCAAGCATAGCTGCAAACCCAGAGACCTCCTTCTGAACGCAGTGAGGAAAGAGGTGCTTCCGGGCTCCAGGTCCAGCTTCACTGCTACCATGTGACACTGGGCAAGTCTCAGAGCGTCTCTGTTACATCAGGAGTGGGCCTGTGCTCTGCGGGACTTCCTCTAGGTCTGTCATTCTCACTCAGTGGCGTCTTCACCACCTGCTCTGGCACACAAGGATCCTGACAACTCTAACAGGATGCCAGGGAGATATATAGATACAGATCTGCAAAAGTATTGGTAACGGAAATAAGGAACAAGAGGAATACGTGCAGGTTTGCATAAATGGGAAAACCTTTAATTTGATAATCATTTATTCAACAAACATTTGTTTACTGAGCATCTCCTCTAAATAAGGTATACAAAATTCTATTTTTTTCTTTTTTAAAGTTTGTTTTAAATGAACCTGAGAAGTGCTTTGAAAATTTATTTCCAAAAATGTATGGCCGTTGACACACAATTCCACCAGTGAAGCGCCTTTCTGCATTCCACACAGGACAGATGGGTCTCCACTAGCTAATATCCTCCCACGTGGTGCCGTCACAGCACAGACAGATGGGTCTCCACTAGCTAATATCCTTCCGCGTGGTGCCGACACAGCACATATTGGAATATTCTTCTCCGTGTGAAATAGAGATGTAACTTCTATTCTGATCTCGACCTGCTACTGTGACTTTCTTCACAGCCTTGCTTTTTTGAAGATTTGAAGTGACCTCTTTTCTTAGAGAAATATGCAAGTGAGTGAAAGTCAAAACTTGAAGGCAGCACCCTCATTCTGTAGCGCTGGTTCCTGTCTGGAATCACGGCTCCAGGATCTGACCGACAGCCTGCTGTGCGCTCCACGCTGGGAAGGCATTGGCTCCCACACTTACATCTTCAAGAAGGCCACCTGGAAAAGGAAGAACCCCCCCAGTTTTTTACTTATGTAACATAATGAAATGGCTGAATGCATATCAAATCCGAATCAGGTAAGTCTGGTCAGTAAGGATGCATGCTGATCTAAAAAGAAAAATAACTCTTTGGTCAGACACTGCCATTTTACAGAAGAGCCAATTAGTCCATTTAAAATAAATCATTCAGATGATTCACATATACTTTGAAGAAAAAAATATTTAATTGATACTAAAGCTGTAGGACTGTGAAGTAACCCAGTTCTCTCTCCCACTGGTTCAAATGGCTGTTTGGACCTTCCCAAAGCAGAATTCTGCGTCTAAAGGTTCCTGAGCAGCCCCAGCTGCTCATCACTACTGGTGATCACCCCAGCCTCTCCTCAGGTCACGACAATGCTTCTATTCTCACTCAGTTGTACAATATTTATTGTACTTGTCAGCAGCAATCAATAATAAAACTCAGTGTTTTTCTTCTTTTTTTTTTTTCTGAAGCTGGAAACGGGGAGAGATAGTCAGACAGACTCCCGCATGCGCCTGACCGGATCCACCCGGCACGCCCACCAGGGGGCTACGCTCTGCCCACCAGGGGGCGATGCTCTGCCCACCAGGGGGCGTTGCTCTGTCGCGACCAGAGCCACTCCAGCGCCTGGGGCAGAGGCCAAGGAGCCATCCCCAGCGCCCGGGCCATCTTTGCTCCAATGGAGCCTCGGCTGCGGGAGGGGAAGAGAGAGACAGAGAGGAAGAAGGGGGGGGGGCTGGAGAAGCAGATGGGCGCTTCTCTTGTGTGCCCTGGCCGGGAATCGAACCCGGGACTTCTGCACGCCAGGCCGACGCTCTACCACTGAGCCAACCGGCCAGGGCTAAAACTCAGTGTTTTAAAAAATTTTACTTCATATAGGCCTAGGTACAAAACATTTTCAGACTATTTAATAAGGCCCAGATCAAATGCATCTAATTTCACAATCGGTTTAAATAATAGAGAAACATAACAAAGTCAATCGTAAATGTTTAGGAAGTTTTAGTTCAGAGACGATAATAAATTGGGGACTGTGCCAATATCAGGTGGAGAGAGGAATGCAGATTAGAGATGAAGATGGGGGAGGATGAGGGACATGGGGAAGGTTATCCTAGACTTTTCCGGGAGGAAAGAGTAAGCAATAGAAGTAAAAGCAGTCATGTTGACAGTTGGTTCTTGAGTCTCCAAATGCAGCCAAAGGAGGTATGTATTTAATGAACTCTGTTAAGGGGGAAGAAAAAAGGAAGGGTCATGCAGGGCAGAAAGCATCTGCTTTATGTTGAGTAATTCAGAAGGATGTTACTCTTCGTAAAGTGCTGATACGAAAAGCACCTGCTGCGTTTCCATATCAACTTCCTGAGTTGCTATATCAAGTTCCGCAGTGAGAACACCAACGTTGAAGGAGCAGGCAAAAAGAAAGGCTGAGATTCCTAAACAGAATGTAAAACATGAACAACTGATACAAACCTCAGGGGCTTATTGTGAAAATTAAATGAGATAAAGTTATGAAAATACATGTGTTTCTCTCTCTGGCCTCTCAGATGATAATAGATAGTAGGAGTCCATCAATATCTCAGTTGCTAAGGGGCTGTTCAAGAGAGACCAGCTGGGTTCCTTAGGGAATGGTCATAGAATTCAAAGGTTGTTAAATCTGACTTCTGTCTCATTTTCAATAATGTCCCTATCAGGTGATAGCTCTACAAGAAGTTTGCAAAGACTTTCCAAAGAAGACAATACCACTACCAATATTCAGAAACAGAGAGATGAGGGATGAAACCAGTTATCTCTTTTTTAACTCTGAAATGCTACGTTATGAAATATTCCAACCAGGAACTACTCAGAATAACAATAACACCAATAAATGTCATTATAAAAGTTACAGTGAAGAACTGTAACTCTGGAATCATATAGACCAGTGATTCTCAACTTGAGGTGATCTGCCTATCAGGTGACATTTGGCAAGGTGTAAACATATATTTGATGTCCCAACTTGCAGGATGCTATTGGTATCTAGGGGACAGAAGCTAGGGATGCTGCTAAACATTCAGAAATACACAGGCCAGCTCCCCTAATCAATAGTGCCCATATTGAAAAGTGCTGCACTTTAACATAGGGTTTTAATTTTAGATCTCCCTTTTACTAGCTGTGTGACCTTCAACAAGCTTGTTAGCCTCTCTCAGCCTTTTCCCATCTGCAAAGTGGGATTTATAACAGGACCTTTCTAAAACATGTAAAACACTTTATAGGATATAAAGCCTATTTAGACTCCTTTCATCCTCAGCACAGTGACTTAAATAAAGCAGACACTTGAAACTGTTTTACAAATGAAGAAAGAGATGCTCAGAAAAATTAAGTGACTTGCTCAGGATACAAATCTTTGATACTGATGACAGGCTAAGGAAGAAACTTTGATTACTAACCCATGCTTTCTCTACAGATGAATGAGATAAAACTGAAGATGTTTAGGACTTTTAATCTTCATTATTGCTTCAAATATCAAACATTTATTTTCTTTTGCATGTCTTTGAATATAATTTCAAGATAGAAAACAAATGTATCAGAGGCTGGGCTGATTAAATGAAGTAACACAAAATGGAGGTCGCTCAAGAAAGAAATCGTTAAAATTTGACCTAATATTTCTTTTTTCACCTCTAGTTGTTACAGTTCCACCTGCCAAGTACATTATGTATTTTTACAGGACATAATAACAAGAATCTGCAATCATCCTTGGGAACAGATAGTATACAATGCATTTTAGCATCTTTTTATTTCAAACATTGTGAGTTAACATTGAAATGCTGATTTGTGTTCCCCAGCTTTTAACCATGACAGGAAAATTTGCTTTCCCTAACTGCCATTTATTTTGAGAGGATAATTTTATGTTGTTCCACTACACGGAGAAAAATCTCTGTATTTCATCTTTTTAGTTTTATTCCCAAAAGTACAAGTCTTAAAGCTTTTCAGACAATATGAGTACAGTTACAGCTTTAAGCCCCATTGTTAAATTTCTGATATACATAGTTACAGAAGTATAAATAATTTTTAAAAACAGGGAAGACAGGACTCTTTGATGTTGGCTATGCGGTCCTTCGTGTTCCCTGAGTTTGGACACTTGGGAATGGAAAGGGCAAGAGAGAGGGAGATATCTAAATATGTCTGTGCTGTGAGTCACCATCTAAAAACAATCTCTTTAAACCACAATAAACAGGGCCAGGCTGATGTCATAGCTGACCAAACGTTAAGTTTACAGCGCTTCAGTACATTTCTGTCAAACACACTTTTCAATGTTCTTTTATCATAGTTAACAAATTTATATTATTAAATTCTCTTCCTCAACATAGATTTGGAACTTCGATCAATAAGAGGGTATGCTGTCAAGCAGACTGCACAAGATAAACTTAGAATTTTATAAAAAGCTACACAACTGCTTTAGGGTGTGCTAAACAAGACAGATAAAACTGTAAAACACTGGGAAATGTGAGTTTCATAATAACTGCAGACTTTAGAATAAGTAGCATAGTCACAACTGAGCAACTGTTCCTTTTAAAGGGTGTCATAGACTTAAGAAAGGAAATATATAAAACTATGCCTTAAAGATGTGTTTTTTTTCAAAGTATAGCTCATGTTCAGTTATGTTCTGAAATAGTATGCTTTTAGGGCAGGGAAAAGAGAGTTTATAATTTATAAACTACAGTTTCTATGATCAAACTTTATAAAATAAAAGAGACAATAAAAATGTAAATATAAGCAGAAGAAAATAATTTTGTCAAGCATTTATAAAATATATTTGGCATCTTAAATAACACTGGGATGAAGTCATGTTTTCTAGTGGACACTAGGTCAAAAGCCAGCAATAAGTGGAACACCAGAAGAGGGGTGTGTGGGGGGGAGAGAGGAGAGGCCTGGGGCCTCTCCATCTCTAGTTGGGGCTGAAAATGTGGAAATATGTTACTGGGTCTTGACCCTATTCTTCAACAAAGCCAGGAAGTTCTAGACCAGGGGTCGGGAACCTATGGCTCGCGAGCCAGATGTGGCTGTTTGGATGGCTGCATCTGGCTCGCAGACAAATCTTTAATAAAAATAATAATAACGTTAAAATTATAAAACGTTCTCATGTATTACAATCCATTCATTTCCTACTGCTCATGTTCATGGTTGCGGGTGGCTGGAGCCAATCACAGCTGTCCTTCGGGACAATACCAAATTTTTATTGGATAATGCATAACATACACGGGTCGTTGTATGGCTCTCACGGAATTACATTTTAAAATATGTGGCATTCATGGCTCTCTCAGCCAAAATGGTTCCTGACCCCTTTTCTAGACATAAGCTTCTCATCACTTCTTCCAGAATAAACGGATTCTGGAAAGTAATGTTGGCCTTGGACGGTGCTGCTGTAGCGAACAACCAGTTGTGATGCAAGCACCAACACTTCCAGGTCTATAGAGGAAATCCAGTCTTGCTAATGATAGCACACCTAGGAGACAATAGTCTTCAGGTGTTACACAATAATATACTGCCTGAAGCACAAAACATCTTTGTTAGAGGATTACAAGTGGGCATTGGAATACATTCTATAAAACAGTGCTACCACAATAAATACACTATCACTCATAAGTCAAAATGTCCTTTTAATTTCTCATTCCTGTGGAATATCTTCATGAGGGAACTTGGCAGAGGGAACCGGCGGTACCACAGAAGCTCTGGGCCGGAATGGTGTTTTGAAAATCACTACTGCATTGGCCTGTTGGCGACATGGCTCTGACCAAAGAAGTTTATTCAGAAATAGAGTTACTAGAGTTTGGAAATGTAGTCTTTCTACAGTATTAATTGAAATATTTAGCAGCAAACTGTTTTAATAAATAATATTTCAAGGAAGCTATGCTCATGTTTATCTATCTCAAGGGTGCAAAGCATGGATATATTAAGAAGACAAGGCCCTGGCTGGTTGGCTCAGCGGTAGAGCATCGGCCTGGCGTGCAGGAGTCCGGGATCAATTCCCGGCCAGGGCACACAGGAGAGGCGCCCATTTGCTTCTCCACCCCTCCCCCTCTCCTTCCTCTCTGTCTCTCTCTTCCCCTCCCGCAGCGAGGCTCCATTGGAGCAAAGATGGCCCAGGCGCTGGGGATGGCTTTGTGGCCTCTGCCTCGGGTGCTAGAATGGCTCTGGATGCAACAGAGCGACGCCCAGAGGGGCAAAGCATCGCCCCCCGGGTGGGCATGCCGGGTGGATCCCGGTCAGGCACATGCGGGAGCCTGTCTGACTGCCTCCTCGTTTCCAGCTTCGGAAAAATGAAAAAAAAAAAAAAAAAAAAAAAAAAGGAAGACAATACAGGTCCTGGCTGTTGGCTCAGTAGATAGAGCATATAGATATCCCAGGTTCAATCCCCGGTTAGGGCAAACAGAAGAAGTGACCTCCTCTGCCTCTTTCCTTCCCACAGTCAGTGGACCAATTGTTTTGAGCATGGCCCCGGGCACTAAGGATAGCTAAGTTGGAGTACATAAGCCTCAGGCACTAAAAATAGCTCGGTACTGGAGCATCCACCCATCATAGGGTTGCTGGGTAGATCCCGGTTGGAGCGCATGAAGGAGTCTGCCTCACTATTGCCCCTCTTCTCACCTAAAAAAAAAGAAGACAATATATTTGGGATATTATTGTAATTAGAAATCCCAGAAGGAAACATGAACCCACATGAGGAACAAATAGCCTTCCATAGTAGATGAATGGTTTTTCTCATCTACAAAGATCTATTTCTATGATATTTTTAAATTCCTGTTTTAGTTGAAAATATTAATTCTTCTAACAGAGACATAAGGAAGAAACTTGCTTCATCCAGATAAAAGACTTTCTGCCTCACCGTCAAGGATGGAGGAGGGACTAGCTTGTAAGGTGTGGCTGTGCATTCCACTAGTTAACAGTGGGCAAGTGCCATGAAAACATTATATAGGCAGCAAGGAGAGGCTGTAACAAGTGGTCCTAGGGCCAGGACTAGTCAGTGTGTGTGAGTGCAGAGCTCTGTCAAGCAGGAAGAATGGCAAAGGTACTCAATCACACTTTTTAGGAAAAGGGCTAAGAAGAGTCATAGCTGCCCCATAAACTGTCCCAGATAATTTTATCTCATACTGAACAGCCTTACTTCTGTTGGTTGATATTCAACAAGTTCTTTACTGCAATTATTAAAACTCAGAGAAATATAATAAGTAATACAAAACTTGTATTGCTTTCTATATTTGTTTAATAACTGATTTATGAATATATTAATTATAAACAAAATTAGAAAACACAGAAAAGCACAAAAAATAAAAATAAAAATTTTGAAACTCTATTACTCAGCAATAACAACTTAACAATCTTGGATATATATTTCTAGACTTTTATTTTCTATATATATATATATATATATATAAATTTCTATATATGCTGGGTTTTTCTCTTTTTTGAGAGAAATAGGAAGGGAGAGATATGAGAGTCATCAACTCATAGTAGCATCACTTTAGTTGTTCACTGCCTTCATGGGGTGATGGGGAAGGGAGGGATTCTAGCCTCAAGCCAACAACTTAGGGGTCATGCTGATGATCCCACACTCAAGCTGGCAGGCCTGCTCTCAAGCCAAATGAGCCTGTGATCAAACCAGCAACCTCAGGTTTCAAACCAGGTACCTCAGCATTCAGAGTCAATGCTCTGTTCAATGTACCACCACAGGTCAAGCTATGTATGCTGGGGTTTTTTGTTTTTAGTGTATTGAATATTTTGGGGTGACATTGGTTAATAGAATTATATAGGTTTCAAGTGTACAATTCTATAACACATCATCTATACATTGTACTGTGTTCACCACCCCAAGTCAAGTCTCCTTCCATCAGTATTTATCCTCCTTTACCCTCATCTACCTCCCCCCAATCCTCTATATATGCTGTTTTATAATATATCCTTCTTTTAACCTAATAATATATTCTGGTAATCTTCCAGTGACAATGGATATTCTTCTAGTCCACTATATATCTGTATCACTTAAGGAAGAAAAGGACAAATGCATAACTTATTCAGTGGGAAATTAAATTTAAGGTTTTTGAGGGGGAAGATGTGGTATTGACTGTTGGGTCCAAAATACCCTTTAGTGTAATCTAGCTTAGCGGTTTTCATGGATATTTCATGTGATTTCACTGGCATCACCTGGGAATTTGTTAGGCAAATTCTTGTGTCCTGCTCTAGACCTGCTCAATCAGAAACTCTAAGGGTGGAACCCAGCAACTGGTGTCTTAATAGATCCTGATTCTACTTCATGCTAGAGTTCGAGAGTCATTGTTCTTGTCCAACCACTTTATAGAGCTGAGAAAACTTGAAGAAAATAACTTATTTACAGTGACACAGCTAATTAGAAGAGAGGTTTGAACATAGGCCTTCTAAGTCAATCCAGCGATTTCATTTCTAGAGCAGTGCAAACTGAAGACACTGGTCCGGAAAGACACGTATTATCTCCGGTCATATTTCCTGAAATCGATAAAGGAGGTCTGGCCCAACATAGACAGAGGGAGAGTTGAATCTTTTCTGTTGGTTATCTAAAGACTGAAGGGGCCAAATATCTCACGCAAACTGAACTATGGTGTAGGGTTAGTCTGCTAATAATTAAGTGAATGAATTTTTTTGTGTATGTGGGGGGGGAGGTTAAGGAGGGTGGAGACAGGGGGTGGGTAAGTGCCGATATGGTTATGTTTTCTAAATCTAGTTACTTCATGTATGTGCTTTAGCAGAATTATTTGATTAATTCTGGTAAAGGAAATTGTCATTAATTTGACTTCAAAATAAAGCTACCATGATGGCACCACAGCTGCCAAAGAAACAAAATCTCCTATACATTCCTTGGGGGAATATAATGTTGTATAGACATTCTAGAAAATAATTTGGCAGTTAAAAAAAAAAACCAAGCAATTACTATATGACCCAGCAATTACAGGCTTGGACATTTATCCCTGAAGTAAAAACTTTATGTTCACAGAAATAGCTGTATACAAATGTTCAATGGTGACATTATTTTAACAGCCCACTATAGTGGTTAAACTGCAGTACATCCATATCATGGAATACTACACAGCAGTAACAACCAGCAGATTGTTGATACAAGCAACAACTTGGCAGAATGCCCATGGAATTAGGCTAAAATTAGAAAGGCAATATCAAAAGGTTCCATATTGTATAACTCCATTTATATAACATTTGTGAAATGACAAAATTTCACAAACAGAGGTCAAGGTAGTGGTTGCCAGGGTGTAGGGACAGTGGAGAGGAGGGAGAGGGTATGAGTATAAAAGGGTAACTGGGGGGGGGGGGTTCCCTGTACTGATGCAGCTGTTCAGTGTCTTAATTGTGGTAGGAGAAACACAAACATGCACAGGTGACACAATTGTATAATACTTTATATACTCCCACGCACATACACAAATGAGTGGAAGCAAACCCAGGAAATTTGAGTAAGATGGAAGGGACTGTACCATGTCAATACCCTGGCTGTGATATTATGCTATCGTTCTGCAAAATGTTATCACTGGACAAAGTATACGAGATCTTTTGTATTATTTCTTATAACTACAAGCAAATCTACAACTATTTCATTAAAAATTTCAACTAAAAATCATGTCACGTAATACTTGACAAATCATCTTGTAGAGCTTAGTTTTATCGAGTTACTTTTAGATGTAGCTTAGAGATGCGTTATTTAAAGTCTTGCTCACCTTGATGTTCTGGTGAATGTATCACTGAGATCCCATTTTCCTCAGTGGAATGACCTGAGTAAGCCAGGAAGTTATATAAAGCAGATGGCTATGGTGAGACAGAGCACCATTATACTGAACATAGGTTGGGCTGACAGCCTGGCATTAAACGCTTAGGTTACATACAATAAATAGTACCCTAAATCTTAGGTTCTACATGAAGCACTTATTCTAAATAGTCCACTGAGCATTCTCTCTCTCTCTCTCTCCCCCCTCTCTCTCTTTTGCCTTGAAGTAAATAATGACAAAAGATTCTGTTGTTGTTTTTAATCCTAAATTTTCCAGACTCATACTAGACTCTCAGTTTTTTTTCAGACTGAATACATTATACTAAAACTATAATTTTAACCTGAAAAGTAATATTACCTTACAAAAAAGACTCAGTGAAACAGAAAAAAGTATAAAAAAGAAATGTATTATAATGCCATAACATAATTATTACTTGGGTCTATTTTCAGACAGTTTTAAGATAAGTTTTTATATTGCTTATCATATCTACCTTTTTTTATATCATAAACATTTTGATATGCCTCTCAATAAGTATTTTTACTTTGAAAGCTAGAAAACAGTCCATCATAACTTAATCCATTATAAACAAGAGTTGTTCCCAGGTTTGTTAAGATCCTATGTAATAATAAAATAATTATTGTGGTGTTTATAGATATTTCCTACATTTTAGAATATTCATTTAGGATAGAGTCCCAGAAATGGCGTTATTAGATTTAAAGATATGAATATCATTATAGTTTGATGCGTATTTTTTTCCAGTGAGCTGTACCAGCAGGCAATGGCATCAGCATTAGGTCTTTCTTGTAAAATTAGTGCTAATTAAATAAAAAAAAAATAACATATCAGTACTTTCTAAATTTATTTAATTGCTCTGAGTCTAAACATTCTCCCAAATGTTTGTTTAATAATTGTTTTTCTTGTGAATTGGTTAATTGTGAGTTCACATCCTTTTTTTAAACCTACCAACAGAGGGTTTAATTTTTTTTTAATAGTCCATATAAGCTCTTCAGTAACTGTTAATGTTTTTTATGCAGTGAAGAAATTAAGTGCCAGGCATTGGGCTCATCTCATTAAATCCTTACAGAATCCACTTCAAGTAAAAGTCTAATTGAATTGTGTCCCCAGATTATAAATGAGGAACCAAGGTTCAGAGAAGTCCAGTAACTTTAGCCCACTGCTATCAGCTAATAAAACAAGGCTGGGTTTACAACCAGATCTTTCTTCCCCAGCCTAGTGTTCCTCCATCATAAAAGCTCCCTTCCATCTAATTATGGTGAGAGATAATTGCTACAGTAACTCTAATTGAAGAAAGAATCCATACTACTCCAATTTTAAGTCAGATTTAGTGGCTGTTGGAATGACACAGGCACACTATTTTTTAAGAAGAGAGTAGATCATTTCTTTTGGATTAGATGGATGAAGGAGAGAGAAGATAGAATAGCAAATTAAAGCCCTTCCTATTACAAGAAAATAATTCTTTGATTAGAAGGGAAAGCTTCTGGCAAATGAGGAGGGCCAACAAGATAGATGAGAAAGTGGCCTCAAATTCAGAAAGAAATTTTTGTCCCCAACTTCAGAAAGCAGGATGGATTATACTGGTCTAGTTTAGCCAGTTCAGTAAAAAAGATTATGACTTGGAATAATTAAATAACAGTTAAGGACTGGTGAGAAAGGGATCAAATTGTAACCAGATGCTTATTTTCCCTAGCTAGTACTACTTAGGAATTACTTTGAAAATATAATATTTAAAAACATGCAAATCTTCAAAGGAAAACATGCTAATGTATCCATTTTTAAATAAACACCATTTATTTCTTAAGCCTGTTATTTGGAGTTGTGGGAAATAAACAGTGATCATAAAACTGTAATTCATTTATTTATTCTAAAGAAGGGATAGAAACGAACTTATGAGGATTTAAAACTACAACATGAAATGAAAATAAACGCTCAGACTGACAGAGGAACACACTGAAAAGGACACTGTCATGTGATGTTTTACCATCAGCCTCCGCTTTTCACTCTAAGCCACACAGAAAGCAGAGAGGGGCCCTTTTATACAGAACTGCTTAAGGAGCTTCTCTAAGTTGAGAACAGCTTTTGGGACTAGAAAAGGACATGCAGAGAACAAGGGCTCTCATTGTTCAAAGTGGTAGGTTTGCACCCACATTTAAGCTCCATTAGAAGCCAGAAGAAACCAGATGGATACTAGGGAGGTACTGAAAGGGAACCTCATATAAAAAGGAAAGAAAAGCTGGAGATAAGAGTAAATGGAACAGAGAGAAGTACAAACAGATTAGTGCGAGAAGGAAACACTCTACACAGCCACGGGTCCTAGGAGAAGCAAAGATGCACGCTCTGGACTATGGATAAACTGAGACTAAACCCCCTCCCTGATGCCTACAAGCTGAATGGCCCCTCAGAGCCTCAGCTTCCCCAGATGTACCCACTGGCGCTGTGGAGGTCACTGATAAAGGACATAAATGGCCCAGTAGACCCAGGGACAGTTGAGGCCCCTAATACAAATATATATTAATATAAATACATCTAAAGGTTTTATGTCAATGTTGCTACAGATACATCATTTCCTCTGTCAGCTGTTCATGAATAAATTCTTGTTTAATTATACTGCTCACAAAAATTAGGGGATATTTTCAAAATGAATATGAAGCGATAAAATATCCCCTAATTTTTGTGAGCAGTATATTTTTAAAGGAAGAAGCAGAAATAGCTTGTACGTATAAAATAATCAAGGCTTAAATAAGGTATTCTTTTGCTTGTACTACCTTAAGTAACAATAATATCTACCAATATTAGGTAATAAATTTGCAGATATTGCATCTGAGAAAAAAAGTGCAAACCTATAGTATTTAGCAAAAATAAGAATGCAGATAGCTTAGTGTAAAATATCACCTACTAATGAAAAAACAACTCAGAGCCAAATGACCATTTATTAGATATTGTAGGGTGGTCTTTGAGGGTATGTAATGGGTTGCACTCCTACAGGTTCAAATCAGCACATCCTTGGTGACTGACATAATCCACCTTAGAAATTCAGCCCCAAATCCAGAATTACTGTCTAAACCATAGGTTTTTAAGACATGAAACTATTTGGCTCAATTTACAATGATTTACGCCCTTCATAAAATATCCAGCTTGCATCACAACATTAACTAGAAAGAAGAATCCTACTGGTTGTTCATCAAGAGAGTCTGCAAAATGGCGAGAATGAATAGATGGATATTAGTGTGACCTATAACCACTCAGACATTAGTGTATCACCACGGGGCAGGGCTTTTCCAGCTACCAGAGCATCTGCTACTTGGAAATAACCAAAGCTCAACTACAATATTTTTGTTGGGAAATACCAGCCTCCTTTAAAACCAGCTAACTGGCCCTGGCCAGTTGGCTCAGCGGTAGAGCGTCAGCCTGGCGTGTGGGGGACCGGGGTTCAATTCCCGGCCAGGGCACATAGGAGAAGCACCCATTTGCTTCTCCACCCCCCCCCTTCCTCTCTGTCTCTCTCTTCCCCTCCCGCAGCCAAGGCTCCATTGGAGCAAAGATGGCCCGGGCGCTGGGGATGGCTCCTTGGCCTCTGCCCCAGGCGCTAGAGTGGCTCTGGTCGCGGCAGAGCGACGCCCTGGAGGGGCAGAGCATTGCCCCCTGGTGGGCAGAGTGTCGCCCTTGGTGGGCGTGCCGGGTGGATCCTGGTCGGGCGCATGCGGGAGTCTGTCTGACTGTCTCTCCCCGTTTTCACCTTCAGAAAAATACAAAAAAAATAAACAAAAAAACAACCAGCTAACTGCCGTAAAATGCTGGCCTCCATCTCACCCTGAAATCAGGTTATTGCCATCTTTCCACAGACATGCACGTTCTATGACCTGGCATGACTTATGGACAGAAGAACCGCCTATTTCAGTGCAAGTCAGAGCTGGCACATTACAGAGCTGAAGGAGGCAGCCCGGCTAAGGAGAAAAGAACACATGTCTTTTCCAGAGAAGAGAAAACATGGTCAGATAACCCAGCCCTCCTGCCTTAGTTTCCTCATCTGTAATAGGGGCTTCCCTCCTCCTCAGGTTGGTCAAGGATTGTAGCAGGTATATCAATTCCTGTGACTCGTCCCAGACAGGCTATCTCTGCCCCACGCTCCTGTCTGGGAAAGCTGACTGGGCCTAATGCCTTCGTCTGCCTGCCTGAAAGGGGTCTGAAATTTATGACTGGTGAGATGCAAAATTGACATTAATTTCTAGGGGCCCTGAAGGGCAAATAAGTTTGTAAAATGTAATTTTTATGTTGCTCACTTTTATTGTTAAAAAATTGCCACTGCCCACATGAATGGCACTGTCCAGGAGAGGCTGCTGATTGCCTTCCTGCTTGGAAAGAGCCATTGTTATGCTAATATGAGCTGGAGGAGGGGTTTTCACGCCAAAATGTTTTAAGAAGGAGAAAGAAGCAGAACGAAGACATGATTTTGCAGAGTTTATGCAGAGAGGAGAAGGGAGAAGGTGTGCAGATGGGGAACCAGAGGTGACTGAGCTGCTGGGGGCCTTTGATTCTAGGAAAAACTGAAAAATATTCTCTGGTATGGAACCAGAAAATGTGTGAGGGGGTTTTGGTGCCCTGTGTGTTTCTCGCCCGCCTGTTGCAGGCTAGAATAAAGAAATGACCCACCAGTTTTTGGCTCCGCTGTTTCTCTAGTGTCTGTCCTAGTCTAATAGGAATCTGCAAGTGCCTGGTGGCAATGGTCGCAAATACTGGCCTTACAGGCCCTTTATAGCAAAATGTGGAAAAAAATTTCTTCAGGATTATAGACGTTCTGAGAGGAGACACAGAAATATAAGCTCTGCCCTGATTAGAGTAAGGACTACATCTTTTCCAAGTCATAAAGCCATGAGAAAAAGTACACTATGTTTTGATGGGGAGTTGAGAACATTTTGAAACTCATATATTGTTTTAGGTGTCATTACCACACCTAAATTGCTAATAGGCTGTGAGCATAAACAAGTATTCTACTGAGTCGCTGTGCTCTCAGAAATATTCCATTTGGTGTATTTAAAGATAAGGCCTATGGACACTTCTCAGAAATGTTCTCAATTTTCCATTGATTTAGGGATAAAAATTTCTTTGGAAAGACATATTGTTTTAATTTCCCCAAATTTGTTTGAGGTCTTCATCTTTCTTATGTATGAGAAATGAATCAATAGTGAATGAAAAAGGTTCCCAATAGGGGTTCCTCAAGCAAGGAGTTTTGGACAACCAAGACCCAGTATAAGAGAAGCACATACACAATCTCATTTCATTTCTCCAGAGCCCCAGGTTCATAACATTAGCGTGATGCTAATAAACCAATGTGAAGAGAACAGTGTTGGGGCAGGTTAGACATCAGTGGGATACTCATCTTCTCATTTTGACAAACCTATAAAGAAACCCAGCAAGACTGGGCTCCTCACAGCCATCTCTCCCAGTCCAGCCTCCGCCAGTTAGTCCATGGCATCAATCTGCAGCACAACTTAACTATTTTTTGTTTGATTTTAATGTATGAAATATTTCAAATATTAAAATTTTTTTCAATAAAGAAAATAGTATGATAAATTCACAATTATTGCCTAGAAACAGTAACTACCAGCTCATGGCTATTTTTGTTTTTGCCACACCTCTGATGCAGAACTCCTTTGAAACAAATCCCAAACCAACTATTTGTATATAAATCAGTATGTTTCTCTAAAAGAAGACTACTGTAAAAATAAAGTCACAGTGCCATGATCACATCTAATATATTAATAATTTCTTAACATAATCAAATATCTAGTCAGTGATCAGATTTCCGCAACAAACTCATAAAATTTTTTAACAGTTGGTGTTGGCTCAAATCAGAATCCAGTATAGATCAAATATTTGGGTTAATTCATATATCTTTTAAGTATCTTTTAAATCATAAGTTCCTCATTTCTGTTTTTTTCTCCCTTTGATTTTTATGTTTTAGAGAAATCAGAAAGCAACAAAAGAAATACTTATGGACACAGACAACAGTGTGGGTTTGCAGGGAGAAAAGCAGGCGGGGGAGGGGAGGAGGGTGGAGGGAGGAAAGGAGGTGATGGAGGGGGACTTGCCTTGGGGCAGAAAACACACATGCCAAATACGGATGCTGTGTTATAGAGTTGTACACCTGAAACCTGTATTATTTTATTAATTAGTGTCACCTTAGTAAATTCAAGAAAAAAGTGTTTTTAAAAAATAAAAGAAATCATCTTTGCTTTGGCCCCATAGGGTTTTTCATTGACTGAAGTATGTTGACTATTTTTGTGTTTTTAGTGTCATTATGAACACATGCATTAAAATTTTATGATATGCTTTAATCTGCTTTAATCATTATTCTTACTGATATTTAAAATCATTTCATTTTTGTCAGTGAGAACCTCTTCAACTTGGGACTCAGTACTATTAACATGTTATAATAGTTATTTCTTTTATTTATTTTATTTTTCTGGTATGATAAGATTCAGCCTCATCTTATACATTTCTTATCACAGACAAGGAATCAGCCATTTTCTCGTAAAACCCGATTCCTTTAATGGGAAATGGTGCTTAGAGATCACAACTAGGGATCGCCTTGCTGTGTACATAGTTCTGCACATCACCTCACATCCATGGGCAAGCCTCTGCCCTCAGGGCTCACCACGTTCCCTTTTCCAAGTTTCAAGTACTCTCAGATCCTGTTTAGCAGTTAGGTCCTAAACTACTCAGAGATGATTTATTTATTGTTCTCTCTTTTGTCTAGTTACCTAAAAGGACATGTTAGAAAAATACCACCTTAGTTACAAATTATTTTGTTGGACAGAAACTAAAACCAAAGAAAGTTCATGAGTTTCTTCTGGAATTGAAATGAAATAACTAAGTTCTGCTTTATTATACTATCTTCTTTACTAAAGACTACATTAACATTTGAAGATTTTATAATTTAAAAATAAACAAAACACAGTTAAGTGCCCAGCAGATTGATGTCATGGGTTAACTGGCAGAAGTTTGATCCTGCTGGGGATCACTAGGCTTGAGTGAGGAGCCCTATCTTGCTGGGATTCTTTATAGGTTTGTCAAAATGAAAAGATGAGTATCCCACTGATGTCTGACCTGCCCCCAACACTGTTCTCTTCACATTGGTTTATTAGCATCATGCTAATGTTATGAACCTAGGGTTCTGGAGAAAGGAAATGAGATTGTATATGTGCTTCTCTTATACTGGGTCTTGGTTGTCCAAAACTCCTTTCTTGAGGGACCCCTATTGGGAACCTTTTTCATTCATTATTCATTCATTTCTCATACATAAGAAAGTTGAAGACCTCAAACAAATTTGGGGAAATAAAAACAATATGTCTTTCCAAAGAAATTTTTATCCCTAAATCAATGGAAAATCAAGAGGCGTTATCTTTAAATACGCCAAATGATATATTTCTGAGAGCACAGCAGACTCAGTAGAATACTTGTTTATCCTCACAGTCTATTAGCAATTTAGGTGTGTTAATGACACCTGAAACAATATATGAGTTTCAAAATGTTCTCGACTCCCCATCAAAACATAGTGTACTTTTTCTCATGGCTTTATGACTTGGAAAAGAGGTAGTCCTTACTCTAATCAGGGCAAAGCTTATATTTCTGTGTCTCCTCTCAGAACATCTATAATCCTGAAGAAACTCTTTCCATATTTTGCTACAAAGGACTCCTAGAAATTAATGTCAATTTTGCATCTCACCAGTCATAAATTTCAGACCCCTTTCAGGCAGGCGGACGAAGGCATTAGGCCCAGTCAGCTTTCCCAGACAGGAGTGTGGGGCAGAGATAGCCTGTCTGGGTCGAGTCACAGGTGTCGGTATACCTGCTACAATCCTTGACCAACTCAAGGAGAGGGGAAGCCCCCTGTTACAGATGAGGAAACTAAGGCAGGAGGGCTGGGTTATCTGACCATGTTATCTCTTCTCTGGAAAAGACACGTGTTCTTTTTTCTTTAGCCAGACTGCCTCCTTCAGTTCTGCAATGTGCCAGCTCTGACTTGCACTGAAATAGGTGGTTCTTCTGCCCATAAGTCATGCCAGGTCATAGAACATGCATGTCTGTGGAAAGATGGCAATAACCTGATTTCACGGTGGGATGGAGGCCAGCATTTAACGGCAGTTAGCTGGTTTTAAAGGAGGCTGGCATTTCCCAACAAAAATATTGTAGTTGAGCTTTGGTTACTTCCAAGTAGCAGATGCTCCAGTAGCTAGAAAAGCCCTGCCCCATGGTGATACACTATTATCTGAGTGGTTATAGGTCACACTAATATCCATCTATTCATTCTCACCATTTTGCAGACTCTCTTGATGAACAACCAGTAGGATTCTTCTTTCTAGTTAATGTTGTGATGCGAGCTGGATATTTTATGAAGGGCGTAAATCATTGTAAATTGAGCCAAAGAGTTTCATGCCTTAAAAACCTATGGTTTACCAGAGGTCTCAAACTCGCGGCCCGCGGGCCGCATGTGGCCTGCCGAACAATTTTGTGCGGCCCGCAGACTAATCCACGAACTACAGTTTCTGGTCGTTTTGTGACACTGAAAAGTGTTGCGTAACAGTTGCCTTTTGTAGACCTAGTGCGGCCCGCCAAACGGCTGTGATCTTGCTCTGCGGCCCACATGCTGAGTTGAGTTTGAGACCCCTGGTTTAGACAGTAATTCTGGATTTGGGGCTGAATTTCTAAGGTGGATTATGTCAGTCACCAAGGATGTGCTGGTTTGAACCTGTCAGAGTGTGACCCATTACACACCCTCGGAGACCCCCCTACAATATCTGATGAATGACCACTGGCTCTGAGTTGTTTTTCAGTAGCAGGTGATATTTCACGCTAAGCCATCTACATAAAAACACTATAGATTTTTAGTTTCTGTGATCAGAACATAGATGGAAAAAGGAATCTTTCTAAATAGAGAACTTTTTAAAACTAGGTAAAGATATTTCTGTATGAGTAGAAGAAACATGCTTCCCGAACAAGGCTCACTAAGAAACTCCCTTGGGCTTGGAATTATAAAGGTGACTCACTGCCTTGTGTGGGGGACAGGTTTCTGCTGTTAATTTGTTTGTCAAGACTGTGGAGAGATGAGATAGGGCCTATCGGCTGTGTAGAGCCTGTAGGCATTGGAAGGCTGTCCCAAATAAAAGTAGTTTTATATACTTGTCTGGCTAATTAGGAATATTTCTGACCTCACTAAAGGAAAATATGCTATAACCTCACAGCATGTTTGGAAACAGGGAAGGAAACAAACAAACTAAAAGAAGGGCATGTTTCAGAGCAGTTTTGATAATTTAGACCACATATCTTCAGATGGCAAAAGGTTTCTCAGTCCCTGAGGCAAAGCAGCAAGGCTCCTATAAACCTTGAACCTGTTATTGGGTGGTTGGAGGCTACAGATGTATTGGAAACCTCTTCATATCAACTATAAAAGGACTTAGACATGTTATAAAAGAAGACAAATGACCAAAACCATCTGAAAGATGCTCAGCATCCTGTGTCATCAGGAAAATGCAAACAAAGATCATAGTGCGATACTCACTATTATAGCTAAAATAAAAAAGACTGTTAACACCAATAGTGATGTTGGTGATAGTGACATGGGTCAACTGCAATGATCAGACAGTTGTGTATGTGGGGGTATAAGATGGCATAATCACTTTGCAGAAGTGTTTGGCAGTTTATTAAAAGTTAAACATGCATCTACCGTACAGTCCAGCAATTCCATTCCTAAATGTTTACTGAGAGAAATGAAAACATGTCCACAAAAAAACTTTACCATGATATTTAGAGCAGCCATGTTCCAAATAGCCCTAAATCAGAAACAACCCAAGTATTCATAGCAGTTGAATGTGTTAACAAATGGTGGTATACTCATACATGGAACACTACTCTGCAATCAAAAAGAATGAACCACTGATAAATGCAATAATATGGATAAATCACAAACACATCACGTTAAGTGAAAAGCACCAGACAAAAGAAAGAGTATACACTGTATGATTTAATTTGTTCAAAGTTCAAATATAGGCAAAATGAATTCTGTGATTATGGAAATTAGAGATGATGGCTTCAAGGTCTGAAGGGAACTTTCTGGAAGAATGGATATGATTTATACCTTTCTTTTTGGATGATAGTTACATGGGTACATATTAGTGGTTTTCAGCCAGGAGTGATTTTGCTTCTCAGGGGACATCTCACAATGTCTGGAGACACTTTTGGTTGTCATAACTAGGGGATGCCACTGGCATCCAATGGGTAGAGACTGGGGATGAGCAGGACATCTCCTTACAACAAAGACTTAGCTAGTCCAAAATGTCAATAGTGCTAAGGCTGCAAAATGTAGTGCATATACAATTGCCAAAACTCATCAAAATGCACAATTAAAATCTGCACATGTTACTGAATGTTAATTATTACCAAAAGAAAGAAAGAAAAATAATTCAACAACACCTCTCTTATTCTAAGTATAGTTGAAAAGACTAGAAAAAAGATAAAAATCATTTGATAATTGTATGTGTTCAATTATTCAATACATGTATTTCATATCCAAACCATGCTCATTAATAATGCTCATTGAAATAAAAAAATACTGGGAAACTTCTGGTTATTGTTTCTGCATGTGAGGAACTTAGAAGTTCCCACTCATTCTAATATATAAGAAGCTGATCAGATGGAAAAATCAACTCTTCTCGGATCCATCAGAGAGAAAGACACAGTGCAAACCAAGATGGGAGACAGCATACAGGGAGTCACTGCTTACTAGAGCTGAGATTTACGGGCAGAAATCCCTGTGTGAACCAATGCCAGGGTGGAGACCCTAACCTGTAATTGAGGAATGGCTGGAGCTTCGGCGTGGACAGATCAAGAATTAAAAACTGCAGGGGACCCAGTGGTAACGGCCCCACAGGTTGCCTCCAGGGGCTCTATCAGGTTCTTTCAGTAGATATTGGAGAAAAACCCCTTCTGCTTCTGGTGGGGGAGGGGAAAATATGCCAGAGCACCTTGTTCTTAGTATCAAGACTTGCCCTTGGGGAAACTAGGTAACCAAAGCCTAAGCTGTTGGGTATTATCAGAGCCTAACTTACCTGGGGAGAGGGAAATGCCTAACTCCACTTAGCTCTAGCCTTCCCCCGGGAGAAGGGAGAGCTACAACTCCAGCTTGCTCTAGCCATCCTTTTTCCATCTGAGATGGAGGAAAAATAAAACAAAAACTTGACTACAAAATGTAAAAAAAAAAAGGGAAAGATGGATGGGATAAGGGATATCATTTCAACTCTCCTTTCAAGCTCACCCTTCCTGTCTTCCCTTCTTTCATTTGTACAACTAACACCTGGACCACTCTACTTAGAACTTCCTGAAGGAGTTAAACTTTTAAGTCATGGAAAGTTTTAAACAGTTCAGCGCACAGACAGCCCTAGGGCGAGAAAGCGGTGTGGGCGTGGAGCAGGGCCCACGCAGGCTAAAGGTGAGTCAGCCAGGGTTTCTCAGTGAGCCTTCGCGTCAGCTCACCTATCCCGGAAACGCCGCTCTTCCTGGGCGACACTGTGCTCAGCTCACCCGGAGTCTGGGGTGAAGCAGCCACAGGAAGCAGCAGGCCAGGAACTGGGTGAGGACTTTGTCCCACAGATAACAGTGACAAGCTGGCAACTGACTTCTGTTTCTCTCTGATCTCAGAGGAAATTTCTAGTACAAAGGAAAAGTTGTTCTTACGGGGAGAGAAAAATGGATTCAAAAACATTATGCCATGAACTAGTTTATGGTGCAGGTACTATTAACACTGATGTTTGCAGAAAACAAGTAGCTCCTGAATCTGGTTACTAATGTTGAGTATCACAAACATACTTCCCTTGGGGGAACCTGAACTGTATAATTTAGGCTCCCTGCCAGTGATTTTCGGGCCTTCTCTAATGCTTACAGTGGTACCCAGAATATATTCTCTGCTAAGCCTGGAGGCAGCCCTGAGTCAGCTTTTCCCATTACCTGTACACCTAAGTCATTCAAGGGAGATATTATTCAGAAATGCCTCTGGAGGAGATGCTGTGAGCTCCTTCAATATTCTGGCCCTCTCCTCAGCCAAGAACTTTTCCCTTAACTTTAAATGAACCGATTTTTAACATGAGCACTCACGTCTGCTTTCTTTCTCTTTATGCAGGAGTAACTGTTTCAACTTTGGGTTAGGCAAACTAGAACTCACAAGTTAGAAAAACTGTCTACAAAAACTCACTCACTCACTCTCAGAAGTCTCAAGTTCTATACTTGTCTCTAAGTTTCATGTTGATTCTCCAGGATTTGAGGTCTACGAGCAATGAAGGCCATTAGCTAAATTCTTTTGGAAACGTGACAGCCTCATACTGTGCAGTTGTTCCTGTGGGCACATCTGCTGCACAGTAGGCGAATGAAATTGGATGCAATCCTTCCCCCACCTCCCAACCCTACTGTTGAAAATGACACTGAGTTTTAGAAGTTGTAGGCAGCAGACAAGAAAGGTACCCACACAACACTTTGATCACCATCTTTGACATATGCCAATGCTCCAGCATTACAGTCATCATCTTTTAAACACTTGAACTGCTGATTCCAGAGACCTACGTCTTTGAGTGGGATTCGAGATAGGAGACAAAGCATCAGTGGATTTTAATTCCTAAACTGATGTACATGACCTTGCTCATGTACAGACACTGAGAGGTGGGACCACATGCCTCTTCTTGCTGATATCCAGCATTTCAGTTTTCCCAATATAAACTATTCTTACCTACCCATCCCCACCTCCCCAAAAGAGCCAAACCTGCCTGTGGAATGGTAATGCTTTTATCTAAATCTCTATCCCTCCGTGAGGTTTTGCACAAAGGACTCTTTCAACAAATATTTGTTGGGTGGAATGAATAAATGATTGAATTAATGAATTAAATGACTGGAATCCAGGTTGGGTACTTTTATTGGGAGTATTAAAATATAATGTTTTATAAAATTTTTCTGTACAGCAAAGGAAACCATCAACAAAACGAAAAGACAACCTATTGAAAAGAAAAAGATATTCACCAAGGACACCTCTGATAAGGGGTTGATATCCAAAATTTATAAAGAACTCAGACGACACCAGAAAAGCATAAAACCCAGTTAAAAAGTGGACAGAAGACCTGAACAGACACTTCTTCAAGAAGGACAGGCAAATAGATGTCCATAGATACATAAAAAGTTGCTCAATATCACTAATCATCAGAGAAATGCAAATTAAAATCACAATGTGATATCACCTCAAACATGTCAAATGATTATCATCAAGTCAATAAACAACACGTGTTGGTGAGGATGTGGAGTAAAGGGAACCCTCCTGCACTGCTGGTAGGAATGCAGATTGCTGTAGCCACTGTAGAAAACGGCACGGAGTTTCCTCAAAAATATTAAAAATAAAATTGCCCTATGACCCAGTGATTCTACTTCAGGGTACATATCTGAAGAAACCAGAAACACTAATTCGAAAGAATATATACATCCCTGTGTTCACTGCAGTATTATTTACACTAGCCAAGCTAAGGAAGCAACTTAAGTGCCCATCAATAGATGAGTGGATGAAAAAGCAGTGGCACACATATACAATGGAATATCACCCAGCCATAAAGAACAATAATGTTTTACCTTTTGCGACAGCATGGATGGACCTAGAGGGTACTATGTTGAGTAAAATAAGTCAGAAAGAGAAAGACAAATACCATATGATTTTACTTATATCATGGAATCTAAAGAACAAAGTAAATAAACAAACAAAATAGAAACAGACTCACAAAGAACAGGCCAACAGTTGTCAGAAGGGAGGGGGGCTGAAGGACTGGGTGAAAAACGTGAAGAGATTCAGAAGTACAAATTGGTGCTTACGGAACAGTCATGGGGATGTAAAGTATAGCATAGGGAACACAGTCAGCAATACTATGTCAGGATAACTATGTATGCAGCCAGGTGGGTAATTAAAACATTGGGGGAACCACTCTGTAAAGTACATGATTTTCTAACCATTATGAAACTAACACAATAATATTGAATGTAAACTGCAACTGAAAAATTAAAAAAAAATGTTTCATGAGATGAAGCCAAAGAGATTGGAAACTTTGATATTTTCAACCGCAGTGCTCTGATGCTTCCATGTTATTTGGCAAAACATCCTGGCCAGAAAATGACTTAGAACACTTGGCTTATGGCTTTGCCCAGCCTTTATCCACAGGCCTCAAAGCTGAGACCAGGGACAGAGAGCTCTCACTGCTTTTCCTCGCTCTGTAAAGAGGCAAACATTACAGAATGGGGTCCTGAGGATTTCATGGCAATTTTCTTACCAAGTTATTTGTTGGGATAATACCATAAGATTTCAAGAATTATAATCAGGTGATGACAGTTTTCATGCTGAAAACAAAAATTTAAAGATAAACTCAATCACCAAGTGACTTATAACATAGGAGTTAGTCAGGTGGTGACACTGGCAATGTGAAGATTGTTCCAAATATTATTCTAAACACTGAGGCATAGTTTGGATCTTAACAATGACTTTGGCTCCCCAATTTTTTCAAGTGTTTGCTTTCCGTGCATATTTTGTGTCATCCTAGTCTGTTGAACTCAAAAGATCTAATCCCACAAGATCACCTATAATTAGAGACTGATGATGCATTCTTAGAAGACAAATATAGACACCACAGGAGTGATGCATCAGCATCCTGAAAGTAATGAATGCTTATCCTCGCAAGCCCGCCTACGCCGAGACACTCAGAACAGTGCACATAGCCATAATGTCATAGAACGACGGCAAAATCATTTTTCTTATCTGCAGAAGTAGGTCGCAACAAGAACATTTGGCAAAAAAAAAAAAAAAAAGAGGCAGTGGCCATGAATGGGTTTTGTGACACAATCTTTTCATTTTTCACCTCAGTGCCAGAATTGATCATCAGTTTATTCTGTACTCTAATCCACCTTCCTACACAGCAATAGGACCAGAATGAGGCATTGAAATGCAGTATTTGGGGGCACAGCCAAAAACCCATTTACCAGAATACAGCTTCCAAATTGAATAACAAGAGCTCATATATTTGAGGCAGCCACTGGTTTTTGTTGTTTAATTTCCAGTGAGATGAAAACAAAATCCTTCATCATAAATTAGCACACTTTTCAGGAGTCTGAGCAAGGCACAGTATAGGTAGGCATAGAGGCTAAAAAGTTATAGCATTTCCCGCAGCAACCTTGTAAACTCAGCAAACGGTCCGTGTATGGGAAGGCATATTTCTGTAGAGACTTCTACTTAAACTCGGACAGTCAGGCCTTACATAAACAATCAGAGCTAGGCCCATTTCACCAGGGCTGCTGCCTTTTAAATAATGAATAGCTCACCCAGTGAGGATGGAGAGGGGAGAAAAAGGAGGTATACAGTAGTGGGAAGGAGGGCCATGACATTCACACTGATACTTTTGTAATCTCAGGAAATGCCATCAGAGGGGCTGAAATCCACCAGCCCTCACGCTTTGTCCTGTCACCGGTCAGAAAGGCTCACCGCACTTCCTATAGCAGCAGCTTTCTCCAATTACTGCTGCTGTCTCCTTACAATCAGATACTCGGGTTCACTGACTGACACCGGACTTTCTTCCTGTGGAACAGATAAAATGTCTCCAGGAAACCAGGCTTCTCGCCTAACTACGTGCTCTTATCGACCTCCGTTTTTAAAGGCATTTATTCGGAGGTTCTGCTTAAGGGCTAGCATCTATTCTTTGGCTCCAACACAGAGTTACTGATTTGGTGTAGTCCTTTCTTCCTTCCCCCCAAATGTACTAAAAAGTTTCCCCCCATCCTTTTCCCCCTTCTCTTACTTTCTAATCGTGCTAAGAGCAGTTCTATTCTCACTTTACACAGAATATGGTGTTCTTGTGTGCTCACTTCATCATTTTTACTCCTCTTGGTGTCATTAACGACCTTCAAGCTTAGCCAGTTATTCTATGCTTTTTCCTTCCACATTCATCCTTTGTCCCCCCCTCCTTATTTTAGCACTGAAGGACAGTTGTGCAATGAGTAAACTGTAAGGCTGTGTCACAGTTCCCCCAGGAACAATCTTCTTCCTTGAGCTATTAAATTAGAAAATGGTTAAAAACAACAACAAAATACACATCAAGGCTTTGTGAGGAGGTGCCATCATTACAATGTAAAATTAGTCCCTTTTCCAAAGAAAGTGGTGTGATACTTTACTTGTAACTGCACAAAGGGATTTAGAAAATGGAATATAAACAACTAATCAAGAGCTTTACAGAGTTATGTGCAAAGTTACACGATATTTTGCTCCTGCAACGTAGAAAAACGTCATACTGATGTAGAAGGCTGGCTTTGCTTTCTGGATATGAATGAATGTGGATACACATTTCATTTAGACATTGAAGAACGACCTGCTTTTCATTCAGGCATGCATTGTGTAGTTAGCCATCTGACACTTATTGGGTTCCTCCACTGCGTCAGGCAGAGTGATAACTTAAAATCAAAATAAAAAATACAAAAACAATCTTTTCATTCTGGGAAATGTCACTGTTTATCCTCTATTCTAGGCATGACACGCACTTGAAAGACTATCTCATAAATTGTATTTCCCAACAGAAAGTGAGGAGCAGTAACAGTGAACCCACCTGCGGGCGGATTCCCTGAGGCAGGTGTGGATTTACAGCACTCCGCGGAACCCAGGACTGTCCCACTGGTTATTAACTGGCAGCCCACTGGGCTCACACCACAGCAGGGGCAAAAAGGCTCTGGATTTTAATAACCTGGGCTTGGGTTCTTGCTCAGATTTGCTGTCTATGTGGCTTTGATTTAGCCTCGCTGTCCCTCAGTTTCTTCCTGTGAGAAAAAGAAATAGATGCGCCAGTTCCATAGTGTAATTGTAAGGATTAAATGAGATAAAAATCCACCAAGTTTCTTTAATTGTGTCTGTAGTAAAGTCAATGCTTGATAAATTGTAATGTTAGCAGCATTGTTATCATGAACAGGGTTTACAGCCTGGGAGAAATAACAGCCCCAAATAAAGGACTTACTTTTTTTCTAAAAGGGTTAATTTCAAGGAAGCTGAGGAGAACCAGGATGAAAATTAATATATCCCTTGTACTAGCCCTGTCGCTCCTGAGTAGGCTCCTACAGCCTTCACCTTGGTCCCTCACTGATGCAACGTCTCCCTAACTGCCCTTCCACCTTCACTCCCCTCCCACGGGCCAGTCTCCATTATCTTTCCCTCTAGCCCAGACTTAGACCTAGCTTCACTCAGGGAAGCAGTTAACCACTTTAAATGAGTCAAAGAAAGGGAAGAAGATAACTATCTTTTTACTTGGGAATAGAGATGATGAGAATGTGAGGGAGAGGATAACAAGGAAATAGGAATAACTGGATCAAAAAAGACACTCCAAAACCTAGCGACTTAATGATCTTAACAACAAAATCTGGTGCTCAGTCATAGAGAGGACCACTGATTTCATGTGTTTACCTTAATTTGGCTCACAGAATTACAGAACGCTAGAGCTGAAAAACATCTCAAAAACAGTTTATTCAAATCCCATCTTTCTATAGGATTTTTTAAATCGGATTTATTGAGGTGGCACTGGTCAGCAAAATTATGCAGGTTTCAGGTGCACAATTCTACAACACGTCATCTGTACACTGCATTGTGTGTTCAAACCCCATCTTTTTAGAGAGAGAAACTGAGGCCCAAAGAAGTCTTAAATGACTTGCTGAAGGCAACCCAGCTAATTGCTGCAGACTTAGAACCAGCATCCTGATTTCTTACAGTTTTATACCAAAAAGAATTTAAAATGATAGCGCACAGTACTTTTAGGTGATTGATGTTATCAGATTTTGGTTTTGTTTGTTGTTGCTTTGTTTAGTATGCAAAAGACGCAGCCTGCCTTTTAAGAGGTATTTGGTTCTGAGGGATTTACATGATATGTTTACTTATGATAGTGGAGCCATCCACAAATCACCTGAAATTATGTGCAGTTTTAAGAGGTCGTGCATTTCTCTAGAAATAGGGTCTAAACCTTTCGCAGATTTTCCTAAGTGTTAGCGAGCAAAACGAAGCTAAGTGGACTGGGCAGAGACAGGGTGGTAAGATGGGTGGTTTCCAAGCTGTTGCAGGCAGTGCAGACTTGGAGCTGTGGGAGAAGCTGCTGGCAGAGCGAACTCCTTGCTTCCACCTCAGCTTCAAGCACAATGACTTGAATTTCCACTTGCTTTCTAAATTAGCATTCTGCCCAGTTTGCTGAAGGAAAGGCTTCCACTGCTGAAAACCACTGTTAGACCATATCCTATAAAATCTCTACAAAGATGTGACCTTCTCTCATTTAAAAAAATGATTTACAGGACTCTGCTAAGAGTCCCTTCTCCTGTTTCGGTTCCTTTCATGTTTAACAATCCAGACGATACCTCTTGCCTTCCCAACATCTTCATGAATGCCTGCTGGTGGCAGAAGAATAAGGTCCAGGAGTTGAAGTGGCTATAAAGAAGGACCTGAGCCCATCCTTCCTCATTGTGACAGGATAAGGGAAATTACCTTTTCTGTTCCCCTGGTTTCTCACAGGCTGATCTTCGTCCCCAAGGCTGACGTGCTGCTATAGATGGATCAGAAACCCCAAGTGGGTTGTCTACCTTTTCTTTCTCTTTTCTAACTTGAGAAATGTTCTGCCCTTCATTTTCCTCAGACAATAAGTTGAGGTCAGAGATTTAGAAACAAAAGTTTTACCTTTAGAGAATGCTCAATAATTTGGGATGGCGAAAAATGAGAACTAGAAAAAAAGCAATAAAGCTTAGAAAACAACATATTTGGTCATTTTCACCCAAAATTAGAACTTCATGCCCCTAAGACACAAGCCTAAATAATGTTGTTCGTACTGCATTAACCTTAAGCTATAATATGGCAGAAGCAGATTACTGGGGATCACAAAGCACAGTTATAACATTAGCAGCAGCTAGCAGGGATGTGTTGGCAAGCAATCACTCTTAGAGATTCAGTTATAAAAGCAGGGTAACAATTTGGGCCTGTGTGAGTTTGTACACAATTTAAGTATAAATATATGACTGCAAAAAAGAAATACCATACTGAAAAATGGCCACCCCACAGGACATTTTTATATTTGGGGTTTAATGATTCTCTTCATTTCCTTTTACCCCCTCACTTTTGGGTTTTTATGAAGGATGGCAGAGCCCTGGGGTTAGAGGGAGTGACGAGAGGTCAGCTGATTCAACTCTTCCCCTCCCGCTCTCCACAAGCACAAGCATTTCCACTCGTTAATATGGCCCCCAGAATTAAAACTGCTAGAGATTGAGTAGCTGGGCCTACTCCTAGTAATGCTCTGGGTGTTGGGAATTACATTATAAAAGCGGAAGATGAAGTTCCTGTTTTCAAGAAACTCATTTCACTGAAAATCCTGGACATAATATATATTTAAGCAGCTGTCTGTCACAATAAGTGATGGGAGCCAGACAAGGAGCCATGAGAATGAGATGCTCATCTTATTGTCTTCTCTGGTGTTCCTCATAGTGCCTGACATAAGGTATGTACTCAGCGCACTGAACCAGAGTGCCACAGGTAACAGAACACTGGAATGGGAAATAAGAGGGCAGGTCTCTAATATTAATAGGGGTAGATGTTTAGAATTAGAAACAGAAGACCTAGTCACAGGGATAAAAGTAACAAGCATTTATTTAGCATTTAATATATTCCAAGTACTTCTCACATATTCATGCTGTTACCATTACAAACCCATAGGTAAGCAATTCTATTGATATCACAGATGAATAAGCTGAGGCCCAGAGACATGTATTACCTGAGACCCCTCAGCCAGCATATAGAGGGGTTGAACTTTCATACCACACCTGTCTGATTTCTAAGACCATGCTCCAATCTTGACTCCTAATTCCTGTCCTTTCTGGGACTGTAAATCTGTGTTAGCTTCCCTGTTATGGTGTCTTATTCAATTATGAAGTATTGCAAAGCTCATAAAGTATTCAGACATTTCTGTGGAATTTTACTAATATATAAGTATGTAATAATTTTCTACTCACATTATCATATCTTAAATGCCATTACTATAGCGGCTATAAGATAACAACATACAAGACCCATAGCACACACACAATTATATTTAATTTCCATAGGTTTATACTGAAGGCTGGTATAATGAGAATCTACTAATGACAGGTATTTTATTTAGCTCTGATGAATAGAACATTGAATTAAATTGGAATACTGGTATGGATAAAATCAGTGTTGGTGAGTAAAAGGAGATACAAATTTGATAAAGATTAAGAATACTATTATGGCCCCGACTGGTTTGCTCAATGGTTAGAGCATCGGCCTGGTGTACAGACATCCTGGGTTCAATTCCCAGTCAGGGCACACATGAGAAGCAACCATCTGTTTCTCCCTCTTTCTTCCCCTCTTACAGCCAGTGGCTCGACTGGTTTGAGCATAGGCTCTGGGCGTTGAGGATAGCTTGGTTGGTCAGAGCATTGGCCTCAGGCGCTGAGGATAGCTCCACTGATTCAAGCATTGGCCCCAGATGGGGGTTGCATGGTAGATCCCCGTTGGGGTGCATGTAGAAATCTGTCTCTCTATCTCCCTTCTCATTAAAAAGAAAAGTACTGTTATAAGAAAATCACTGTAATACCTACACACATTTCAATTATACCTTTTAAACAGGAAAAACAAGTACACTTGGATCTATCTCCAGGAAAGGAAAGTGCACTTATCTAGGTACCACCAGCTACCTGGAGAAGTCAGCTAAAGGTACAGTCACTTCTAGATGTGGCAACTCATTATGGGGGGGGTAGTTTAATACCTGTGTATGTTCAGCTGCATATTCCCTCCGAAGCCATCTTAATTTAGGCTGAGATTATTATATTACAGAAGGAATCTTTCATTTTATCTACCTAGGTCCCTGCACTTGCAGCATCCCATAAGAAATCAGACACTGAAGTTATTAAAAGCCATTTCATACTGAATCTGAAAACTAATGCTGATGCCTGTAGAAGAGGGATGCACAGGGCACTTAGAGAACTAGGAAAAGGCGAAGTAAGGTTCTGCCTTAAAAATCTCACTTTATCCTCCTTTTCTAAAAGATGTAGAACAAAATGATAGTTCAAAATGAGAACTGTTTTGTAATTCTTATTTCTAGCATTGAAATGAGTAAATTCGTATAAGGAAATTAATTTCCATTTTCTCCTGAGAGATAACAGAACCCCAGTTTGAAAGAAAGGGAAGGAGGGAAAGAGGGAAAGAGGGAAGCAGAAAAGGACAGAGAAGGCAAGATTAGTGCAAACAGAGTTGCAATCAGTAAAGGAAAGAAAGGAAATTAACTCCTTACTTTTGCCAATAGTTTTATATTTCTCTTCAGGTCAATTTTTAATTTCTAAAGGAACAATGCTCATTTACCTTTCTACCAGGAAAATAAAAGTAAAGGGTCAGTAAAAAGCCTTTATTTCCTGGAAGAAAGATAAACGCATGTTCCCAAATACTGTAGGTTCTTAGTTTAGCTTAGAGAATTAAAGTACCACGAAACCTAAGGTTTGAAGTAACTGGATGACTTAATGAGAGAGAAACTAGTGCACTGCCTTCTTTGCTGCTGTGGATGATTCACAAAGGTGTGACTGTTTCCCCTCTCCTCTCCTTCCCTCCAGCAGAGAAAGGACAGAAAGACCCTAGTGAGCTTGAATCCTGGCCTCCCTGGCCCCTCCTCAAGGCTAGAGCCTCCAGCAAGGGAAGTGGGCCACCCCAAAAGGAGAAAGTCTACTTCTTGAGATGCAAGTCAGGGAGGGATGGGTTGGTAAATTCTCGAGATGTGGTGGCAACTCATGGCCCTTTTTTCCCATTCCTGGCCTTAGAAATGTCAGGACCTGGCCAGCAGGTGAGTATAAGGATGCTAGCGGAGATCCCAGAGGCAGCAGCACAGGTCTCAATGACTGGCCTGGCAGAGACAAAGTCAAAACCCCAAGGACACTACCTACTTGTAGATTTGGGCAAAGAGTGTCTTCTTGGTAATCTTTCTCCTGATTTTCCTGGATTGACAGAAACCAGTTCCTTTAAGAGAATGAACTGACTGATTACTCAAGGAGAAAGAAAACTTGCTTAAGAAAAACACACAGGCCCTGGCCGGTTGGCTCAGCGGTAGAGTGTCTGCCCAGCATGTGGAAGTCACAGGTTTCATTCCTGGTCAGAGCACACAGGAGAAGTGACCATCAGCTTCTCTACCCCTCTCACTTCTCTCTCTCTCTCTTCTCCTCCCACAGCCATGGCTTGAATGGCTCAAGCAAAGTTGGCCCTGGGCACTAAAGATGGCCCCATGGCCTCACCTCAGGCACTAAAATAGCTAGGTTGCGGAACAACAGAGCAATGGTCCTAGACAGAGAGACCATTGCCTGGTAGGGGTTTGCCGGGTGGATCCCGGTCAGGTCAGGGTGCATGCAGGAATCTGTCTCTGCTTCTTTGCTTCTCACATAATAAAAAAGAAAAGAAAAACACATGGACATTGTAGTTTAAATATCTATCCCTAAACTGACAAACAATAAACAAGGTCACATGGAAAGAGGTTCACTGTAAACCTTACTAGTTGAGACATCATCATATGAAATTACTGTACTAAGAAAGTCACATTTTCCAAGTCCCATCCATAACATTAAAGTTCAACTGGAAGAAATATATAAATTAAAAAAAAAGAACTTTCATAGAGAGAGGTATATATTAACATTAAAACCAATTATCACAGAATTAGCTGAAGTTGTGGAAGAGAAGTGTTTGTGATGAATGACGAAACAAACAGGATCCATGTCTATCAATTAATCTCTCAAGTCCTTGGTCAAAGTTCCCTTGCCTATCCAGACTGACACATGTGTTTTGAAGTTTGATATCTAGAAAAGTCCTTGAGAGGTATTCTAAGAGTAATTTTTCTCAGAGGAGGCAAAGCAGCAAGGAGGGTACAGAAAGTTGTTTTCAGTATTCCTTTGGTACACTTATCTTTTTAATATGGTAACACCACGTTGATCTGCAAAAACATAATCTAAATGTAAATTTAAGATATGTTACACATTTTGCTGCCATTTAAAATAGCAATGCACCAAGCCTAAAAATATCTCAAGTATAGCAACCTTTTCCCGATGATCAAGATTAGCAGGAAGAATAATCTATTAGCTGCATGATCTTGGTCAAGTACCCTAAGCCTCTCTAAACTGCAATGTCCTCATCTTTACTATGTAAGTGAATTTATTTATTCCACAGAATAGTGATGGTGGATTAAATAAGAGCATCCCTGTAAGGCACTTAGCATAGAGCCCTTTACATTAGGCAACTTCTGAGGAAGTTACTACATAAGGTGTAAAATGTAAGATATTTATTTCTCTTTTAGGAAATAAAAAAGTCTAACTCTCATTTCATCTAGTACAATAGACCTAATGTTAGAAGAAACCCTCTCAATACAAAAGACTAAAAATGCTAATAAGTATCTAAAATCTTAAATAAGTATTTAAACACATAGCTAAATTATCAGGAGAATAACTGAATCCTTACAGGTAGAAAGGAATCCTGAAGTGTCTTGGTAAACCAGGTCTGAGGAAAGGGTTTTCCCTGAGGCCTCTGCCCATCCTTGAAAATCTAGATTAAAGTGTGATCTTTAAACTGTGGAATGCTGGGGCCAGAGACAAGCCTGGGGCCCTGAGAAACAGGAGGTTGGATCAGGAACTCCTGAGACCCTGCTACTCCCCAACAGTGAATGAACTGCAAAAGAAATCTGTCTTCTAGCGGTGGACAGTGGGTGGCTATACTTGCCTGCTTCAGTATTGACTTAGGGTCTGGTATGGAGGGTAGGGGGAAAGACATCCCTGAGAATTCCTAGTCATAAACCATTGCACATTTGAGATTACCTATTCACCCTATTCATGGGGCCTCACAAACAATCCTCTGTGAGACCACACTGTCAACCCAGGCCTCAAAGAACTCCCACAGATAAAGTTCCAAGGAGAACACACTCACTATCACAAGATAACCAGATATATCAGCAGCTCAACGGGAACAACATAGAAAACCAGACCCACAAAACTGCAGGTGTTTTAATTATAGAAGAATATATAAGCATGCCTAAAGAAATAAGAGAAGTACCAAAAGTATGCCTTTGTGAGACTTTCAAAACTGACAGGCAGATTTAAAAAAACAAACAGTATTTCTAGAAATAAAAAAACTATAAAAATTGATAGAAGAAATTCAACAGGTAAGGTAAATATGAGATTAGACATCACTGGAGAAACATTAGTGATTATTACTAATTAATAATTATGTCAGACATAAAGGACATAGTCTTAACAACTTCTAAAATTCTGAAAATTTAGATAAAATAAACAAATCCTTAGAAAAGTATAAATTATTGAAAATGATTTAAGAGGAAATAGAAAGCCTGAAGCATCTCAAATATTTACTTCTATTGAATCAGAAGCTAAAAATTCTTGCAATTTAGAAAATATCAGGCTCACAGTTTTTTTTTAAAGATTTTTTAAAATTTATTAATATAGAGAGGGAAGAGAGAGAAAGAGAGAGAGAGAGAAGAGGGGGAAGGAGGAGGAAGCATCAACTCCCGTTTGTGCCTTGACCGGGCAAGCCCAGGGTTTTGAACCCTCTACCTCAGCATTCCAGGTCGAACACTTTATCCACTGCACCACCACAGGTCAGGCCCAGGCTCAGACAGTTTTACAAATAAATTTTACCAAACAGATCAATTCAATTTTATATAAAGTTTTTCAGAAACAAACAAAAGCAAGAAACTAAAAAACCCTCCCTCCAAGTAACCTAAGTGGGTATCAACTTCTTGACAATAATACCCACAAAGGCAGTATAAGAAAGGAAAATGAAAGTATTTACCTCTTCTGAACATAACTGTAGATCATAAACAAAATATGAGAACTTTATATCATAACCAAGTGAGTTTTACTTAAGAATGTAAGTTAAACTTTTGAAAATTATTCAGGTAACTCACCATATTAACAGATTAAATGCAGAAAAATAATTTTGTATTGAAACAGTGTAGAGTAAAAAGAAACTAAGCTTTGTAATACTCTTTATAGGACAATCATACTGTATACCTGGTATTTCTAGATAGGAAAATGCAGTATAAAGACACTTTTTCTAAAAGCAGAAACATATACATGCGAAAGTAGCATAGAAAGAAGCCAAGAAAAGAAGAAAAATACTTGCAAGTCCACAAAGAGTAGACATTAAACACAATTTCTCTCATTTATTTGAAAATATTTACTGAGTCCCTACTATATGGTGAAGCACTGTATTCAACAAGATGCATAGTAGTAACAACAAAAACCATCAATAAAAGTGCATTAAAAGATAAATATAGTCCTTTAAAACAAAATACTTTGGTGGAAAAGTAAATTAATATTAACAATCTGGAGAGTAATTCGGCAAAATGTATCAAGAACCTCAAAAATATCATAACCTTTGACCTACTAAATTATTAGAGATTTGGCCAAGTTTATGGACAAGACTCTCTTTGACAGCACAATTTATTTGTTGTTCAAAAGTTGAATTTAAGCCTTATGAGAATTGTACAGTAACCATTAGTTTGTTCATAGGTTCTACTATAACAAATTCAAAACAATGGATTTTTTCTCTCAGTTTAATTGTACACACTGAAAAATGACTAGGTAATTTAAAAACAATTGATTACCATTTATAGAATATCTAAAAAATCCTTGCCAAGCATGACATTAGCTTTATCTTTAAAACACTGAATCTTGCCTGACCAATGGTGGTTCAGTGGACAGAGCAACAACCTGGGACGCTGAGGGCCTGGTTCAAAACCCCAAGGTCTCTGGCTAGAGCAGAGGCTTGCGGGCCTGAGCACAGGCATGCCAGCTGGAGTGCAGGGTCATTGGCTTGAGCAAGGGGTCACTGGTTCAGCTTGAGGCCCCCAGTCAAGGCACATATGAGAAGCAACCAATAAACAACTAAAGTGAAACAACTAAGAGTTGATACTTCTCATCTCTCTTCTCCTACCACTTCCTGTCTCTCCCTCTTAAAAATAAAATAAAATAAAATAAAAAAAATCAGCGAATCTTTACTGAAATTGAAAAAATAAAGGCGTATACATACCTCATTTTGTTCTACATTTAAAAAATACTACCATTTATTTCTTTTAAAATATTTTTATCCATTTATTCAAAAATATTTTAAAGTTTAATTGTCCAATTTAGGGCAGAATGTAGGCACTTCATAGTATTTAAATTAAATAAGTGTCCTTGCCTTGACTGAATCTACTAAGAATTTTAGAGTCTTTGTTGGCCTCTGGTCATGTTTTTCCTAAGATGTATAATCTCATCTTTATTGGTCATCATACCTGCTATGTCCAAACGGCCTACTTAGAATGCGTCACATGTGTTCAGTTGTGTTGTAGCTGTACATACAGCATGGGTCTACATTGTCCAATGTTATTTACATCAGCGAGTTGACAATCTGAAACCTGTTTTGTATAATGTTTAAATGTGTAAATGTGTAAAGAAAGGGAAGGAGGGAAAGAGGAAAAGAGGGAAGAAGGGAAGAAGGGAAGGAGCCATCCTCCAGATATGGCCCCCTGTTTCAGTGCTGACCTCAGAGAGTTTGCTATGCCACCAGTATAAACTGGAAAAATTCTAATTATACCAGTCTCAAAGCTATGTCCATGGCAATTGTTAAGGTTGTAACATCCTGATGAATTTTGGATTAAAAATGTGCTGCATGACAGAGGATATCAGCTAACAAGATCCCTCCTTCAGCACTGATGGGATAAAATTGTGTGGTCTCCTATATTTGCTCTAATGACATCTCCTGGCTCGTTGGGCTTATGTCTGGACTTTTATTCACAAAGAGGGCCAAATCTATTATTTTAACTGGCAAGTTGAGCTTTGCAGCAGTCACAGAGGCTGAAGATACAGTAGCTCCTCCCAAGTCAGACTTGACAGAATTACCACTAGAGCCATAGGAAAATTCCCTTTCCACAAATACCAGGGGCAACTTTACTTGCACTGAGCTCAACCCTCTGTAGTGAATTTCCAAGACGGACGTTCATTATATCCTTTGGCCAATCTGTGAAAATATGGTAGGCATCACCTCACTGGCTGGAGGCTCATTAAATAAGAGGCCAAGTTCCACCCAGAAGCAGATAGGACACCTTTCTAGCAAGCCTGCTGACTCCCAATTCCTTGTAGCTGAGCAAATATGAGTTTTCTTTTTATGCTTCAGACATCATACTCAGATAGAATAAGAAGTGCTCTTTCCACTGTAGCCTGGGCATCTCTCCATGTATTCTTTTCCATAGATGAGCTCTCTTTGTCATGAAGTTGCCTGTATTCTATTACAAGAGAAATTCTGATATATTCTTTGTCTTCGTTCTGCTTTTCCTGGTCATTTATTTCATTTGCTTTTTTTTCCCCTTAGGATAACAGGATATTAAAGAAGCCAGGAGGCAGGCCATAAAAGGTTCATGTTTTGCCTCCCTTCAGAGGTGGTTAAGAATGATCAAATTTGTCTCAACTTTCCAGAAATCAATTTATCAGAATCATCTCCTGTCCTTGTAAGCTGTGATGCAGCTTCCTTTCCTTTCCTTTGGCATAGACTCCTAAAACAGGGTCTTTGTCAGAGCTATGGTGGTAAGACTCCAGTCCCAAAGACACTTTACACCCCAGACCCAGAAAGGTACCCTCCTGTCGCACTGTTTACCATCTTAAAAACAAGGTTTTATGAACAGCCTCAGGGTTCATACAAAGAGTCATACAAATGAATATTATGTGGCCATTAAATATTATATTTGAAAATCACATTAATGGCCAGGGAAGCTGTTCACAAAAATAAAACATTAAAGGAAAAAAGCAAAATCAGTACCATTTATGATTATCATATAGATACTACAAATCACGTTTCAAAATGATAAAATCCAATAGCATAACTGTGAAAAGCACAGACTCTGTAACGAGATCTGGGTTTGAATCCCATGTCTATCACTATTCTGTGAACATGAATGTGAACAACTTTTTAAATATTCCTGTGTGACTCAGTTCCATCATATGACACATGTAGATAATGTTAATACTTTTATGAAGGGCTCTTGAAAGGATTAAATGAGTTAATATGTATAAGGTGCTTAGAAGAGAGACTAGCACATAGAACACTCTATATATTAGCTATTATTAAATGATATAGAAAACCATTTATGACATAAAGAAAGCTGTATTTAACATTATATACAATATGGTTCCAGTTTTGTAAAACCAATTGCTTTTTTTTTTTTTCTATCTTAACTCCTTCCCCCCAAGCAGGTATGCAGAGAAAAATTGGAAGGAAACACACCAAAATTCTAATGCTGAAGGATAGGGCTCAGAAAAACTATTTTCCTTTTTTGACTTTTTAAATTTCCAACAACCATTGTATATTTCTTTTAAATTTAGAGAGAAATACTTATTTAAAAAGAAAACACTTCTGTTTCTTCTGGTTCAATCACAGTAGTCCTCAGACTAGCATATTAATTTTCTTCACAAAGATCCAAGTTAGCCACGTAACTTTTAGGTTAGTAGGTAAGGTAAGATAATGATGACTGAGAGAAAAAAATATCAGAATGGTGTCTAAAGAAAAATACATATCAGAAAGAAAAAATTGGCAGGTTCTCAAGTGACTGAGGAGAAAAATAATTTTAATATTTCCATGTAGAGAAACAGGTTAGCTACTGATGATACTCATGCTAAAAGCCAGCACAGAGTTGGGGGTAAGGAGAATGAGTTTTCAATCCCTTTAGGTTTAATTTGCTAAGCTTTTGTGTTTTATGGCCTATCAAAGTCAAGATGTCCTGTGATATGGGGACAAAAATGTGAACGATAAGGGCAAGTGACACAGATATGCCTGGAGAAAAATGTCTGCTTTAAATATAAAACATACGATTTGAAGAAGAACTAATAAACCAAAATCACCTTTCTTTTTAATTTGGACATGTTTCGTGTCTTTATTTTGTCATTGCGAATCTACTGTAACAAAAATGTCCCTGGAGTGCTATCACATTTTCTCCTGCCCAGCACCTTTGAACACCCTTGCAATGTTTGAGACATTTCTTTTTTTATTGTTCAATGGTCATTTCCCATATGTGCCCTAACTTGGGATCGAACCTACAACCTTGGTGTTCCGGGACGACGCTCTGACTGAGCTAATCAGCCACGGCTATTCCTACTTTCTTAAGTCAGAAGCCATAAAATGTATTTCCAGCCTCTACAAAGCCAGGGCAGCATTGTGATCAGGGCAGCATTGTGATCCACCAACTAGACACCCTGCTCAGGACTTAGCTTTGGAAGTGAGTAATTTGAGGTAGAAACATGGAGGATCCATTCTGTGGTGGTCACGGAGGGAAGTATCAGTGTTTCTGAGGACAGTAGGGCAGTAGCCTGTATAAGCAATATAGTGATATTTTCCCTAAATCAGCAGATTGCATATTATACTTCATTCCCAGCTACATGCTTAACTACCCAATATCCTTCAATAAATTCTGCCTCTGCTCAAATTAACCAGGGCGGGTATTGTTGTTTCAAAGAACTCTGACAATATGAGGAATGATAATAAATAGAGCCCCTAAAATATGAGGAATAACATAACATATTAAATAATTAGTACTTCATTAGTTGGTTCTTTACTTTGTACCCATTAAATAGAGACTAAATTCTCACTTACAGGTAGGGAAAAGTTCCCAACATTACAGCAAAGTACATGGTAGGCTGCTATTCAAATCCATGTATTTCTGACTCCAGAGTCTGAAATCTTATAATTGCCATGGAATTCCCCTGCCCCCATCACCTCAACAGGAGATTAATACAAACGTCTAATGATGATTCTTCAAAAATATTTCCCGCAGAAGAAAATCCCAGCTTGCTTTACTCATGCTCTTTCTCAGACTTTTCAGTCATCTTACTGTGGCTTCTAAATTTGAATATCGAAATAGAGTGGAGTCCATGTAAAAAGTGAATAAGAATACAAAATTTGGTCAGATGCTAAAATGGATCCTGGCAGCCACAGATGAATGACTTTCTTTTTTAAGCCAATTCCTATCTACCACTATAAACAAACTTACAAATTTGTCAGGGGCACTTGAGAATATTGTTAATGATGTTACATGTATCATAAAAAGCGGAGGAACAGAAAATAACATGAATTTTTAAAAATATGGTTCAACTATATCTTGATTTCTGTAATCAACTCTCTATTGCAAATTACCACTCCATCACGGTTAATTAGCAAATGTACTGGGAAGCTTAAAAAAGATCTTTTAACACCTGTCTTAGGGACACCAACCCCATTATATTAACCCCTCTGCACATTTAGAAAACAAGATTCATTTATCAAGTCTGCTTAAATTTTAAAACATGAATGCATTCAGTGATAATTTTATTTTGCAGAGAAAGAAGCACAAGGGAGCTTCTAAGTGCTGGCTCTTACTATACTTCCAATTATTTCAATTATTTCAGATTAGGGATAAGGCAATTTCCCCTCTGACAAAATGCTGAATAAAGGTAGCCATGGGAATCCAAACAGCAGCAGTCTTTACATATGATAAATGATGTCCTTGGGGGGAGAACAAAAACTTGTAAGTCAGGTGATGTAATATGAATTTAATTTTCTTCTAAAAACACTATCCCAACTAAGACTTGCATAACTAAACCTATCACAACTTATTATAATCAACTCTTCTACATCAAACATAATTCCAAAAAACAATAAGGCAACCAAAATAATCAAACTATGCCTACTATAATTCTTCCTAGATTTTTTTGATAAAAATCAAAGGTTGAAGAACTAACAACTCTTTCTTTGGGTGAATATAATATGTCCATCCAATCCACAAGCCAACAACCTTTTTCTTAAGAACTTTCTTATTTCATAGGTGTGGCTTTTCAATAGCCAAGTCTGTCCTGCATCACCTAGGTTCTAATCACAGCTGATGGAGGTAAACCCTGATCTAATAGAAATGTCTGCCCTATTGCGAAACTAAGATATTTTGGGGGGAGAAATGATCACTTAAATGTTTTTTTTGTAAAAATGTCATTTTTGCTAAACATTTTTATAATTAAAGAATTATATAAAGGGTTTCTCTAACTAAAAACCAGAAGATATCTGATTTTAAAAATATACTAGTTCCTCTATACCACCAGCTATACATTGAATCTTTTTTTTTTTTTTTGAGAGGGAGAGCAAGAGCGCAAGAGAGAGCAAGAGAGAGTGAGAGAGAGAGGAAGGGAGAGGGAGGAGAGATGAGAAGCATCAACTTGTAATTGCTTCATTTTAGTTGTTCATTGATTGCTACTCATATGTTCCTCAGCTGAGAGAGCTCAGGCTGAGACAGTAACCCCTTGCTCAAGCCAGTGACCTTGGGATCATGTAGACAGGGGTAGTCAACCTTTTTATGCCTACCGCCCACTTTTGTATCTCTGTTAGTAGTAAAATTTTCTAACCGCCCACCGGTTCCACAGTAATGGTGATTTATAAAGTAGGGTTACAGCAAGTTAAAGCATATAATAATAATTACTTACCAAGTACTTTATTTTTGCTAAGTTTGGCAAAATAAATCTTTATAAAACAATTTGCTATAGTTAAATCTATCTTTTTATTTATACTTTGGTTGCTCTACTACCACCCACCATGAAAGCTGGAATGCACACTAGTGGGCAGTAGAGACCAGTTTGACTACCACTGATAGACGATCCCACACTAGAGCTGGCAACCACATGCTCAACCTTGGGTTTTCAAACCAGGGACTACAGCATTCAGGGTCGATGTGCTATCCACTGTACCACTACTGAACTGGCTATATACCTCAAATCTTAATGTTTAGGCAAGGATATCTTAAGATAAAGATAACCAATATTTACTTCGTCAGCATTTTCTATCCATCCTTCCATCCCTCAAAATGTGAATTCACACTACCAACAGGCTTCAAAGCTTTGAAATAAATGGTGGCCACACTAAAAAACAATTAATTATTGTGGATATAGTATGACTTGTCATCTCAGCCTCAAGTATTATACATGTTGTCTGACATACTACAGGAATGAAGTAAACTGCAATCAGTGTGATGATTTCTTGATCTGTACCCCGCTATAGCCCAGCCATAACTCGCATGCAAAGTCTGGCTGCCTTCTAAGCACCTCTCTTCCCTCGGTGGTACCAGTATGTTCCAAAGAATAAGCCTTGATCTAGTCTCCTGCCTTTCATAAAATATTTTTATTTCCATTTGGGGTTTATTGTTATGTAGGCTGTGAGCTATGGATCTAATTTTATCTTTTTCCAAATGGTGTATTAATTGCTCATAGTAGCATTCAGAATAGCCAAAAAATAGAAAAACAAAAAATATATATCCATTAACTAATAAAGAAATAATAAAATGTGGTATATCCATACAATGGCATGAAAAGGAATGAAGCATTGATACATCCTATACTGCTCACAAAAGTTAGGGGACATTTCAAAATGAATATGAAGCAATAAAATATCCCCTAACTTTTGTGAGCAGTGTACAACATGAATGAAACTTGAAAACATTATGCTAAGTGAAAGGAGCTGGTCACAAAGACCACAGTGTCATAATTTTTTAAAAACTTTAATTCCAATTTATATGTCTCCTTTCACTCAGGAATTGTGTAATTAAAGAATTTACAAAATCTAGATATAAGGGCCTTTCTTTTTTTTTGTTTTTATTGATAAACTGGCTTCTGGCATTAAAAAGTGTCTTTTATGTTTAATTCTCTGTGGCTTAAAAAAATTATTATGCCTGCTATGAGGATCACTATCACTTATCTTATTTGTTTCCATTTACACAGTACAAACATAATTCCACTTTTGTCCATCCTTAATTTTGAGTATCTTAATCTGTTTTAGCAAGGTCTCTGATATAGAATGTATACTTAAGTTTTATAATGTGAGCCAAATTTTAGTGTGTAAATGAAGTATAAATTTTCTTGTTATAGCTGTTATGTTTAGTCACAAACCTATTTTATAACCATGAATTTTAAAAAATGTTTTCTATGTTTCTTTCCCTAGAACAGGTATATGTTGATATTTAGGAAAGTTTCTTATTTTTGTTCGAGTGGTTGTCTTTGTACTTACCCTTTTTAAATGTTCTTTACTTGGTCCTGACCTGTTAGCTCAGTTGGTTAAGAGCACCGACCCGAAACAACAAGGTTGTGGGTTTGATCCCTGGTCAGGGCACACACAGGAAGTAACCACCAAAGAATGCATGACTGAGTGGAACAACAAATGAATGCTTCCCTTTCCCCTCCCCTTTCACTCCCTTCCTCTCTCTGTCTCTCTAAAAATCAATAAGAAGCAAGCCCTGGCCAGATAGCTCAGTGGGTTGGAGCACTGTCCCAGAGTGCAGAGGTTGCCAGCTTAATTCCCCAGTCAGGGCACATACAGGAACAGCTCAATGTTCCTCTCTCTCTCTCTCTCTGCCTCTCTCAAACAAACAAACAAACAAACAAACAAAAACAACAAAAAACCAACTTAACTACTTACCATCTGGTTTATCAGGCTTTTTTTCTTTTTGGGGAGAGTGAGGAGAACAAGGTATTCTTTATCACCCACCTACTGTCTATAGAACAAGTGTTATGTCAGTCACCAAGGATGTGCTGATTTGAACCTTTAGGAGTGCAACCCATTTCACACCCTCAAAGACCCCCCTACAGTATCTGATAAATGGTCATTTGGCTCTGAGTTGTTTTTTCATTAGTAGGTGATATTTTACACTAAGCTATCTGCATTCTTATTTTTGCTAAATACTATAGGTTTGCACTTTTTTTCTCAAATGCAATACCTGCAAATTTATTACCTAATACTGGTAGATATTATTGTTACTTAAGGTAGTACAAGCAAAAGAATACCTTATTTAAGCCTTGGTTATTTTATACATACAAGCCATTTCTGCTTCTTCCTTTAAAAATATACTGCTCATAAAAATTAGGGGATATTTTATCGCTTCATATTCATTTTGAAAATATCCCCTAATTTTTGTGAGCAGTATAATTAAACAAGAATTTATTCATGAACAGCTGACACAGGAAATGATGCATCTGTAGCAACACTGACATAAAACCTTTAGATGTATTTACAACAGAAAAAATGGCCGGATGAAGGGAAAAACTTGGGCTCTAGCTAACTTTTTTTTTTTTTTTTGTATTTTTCTGAAGTTAGAAACAGGGAGGCAGTCAGACAGACTCCCGCATGTGCCCGACAGGGATCCACCCAGCATGCCCACCAGGGGGTGATGCTCTGCCCATTTGGGGCATTGCTCCGTTGTAGCTGGAGCCATTCTAGCACCTGAGGCAGAGGCCATGGAGCCTTCCTCAGCACCCAGGCCAACTTTGCTCCAATGGAGCCTTGGATGTGGGAGGGGAAGAAAGAGAGATAGAGAGGAAGGAGAGGCGGAAGGGTGGAGAAGCAGATGGGCACTTCTCCTGTGTGCACTAACCGGAAATTGAACCTGAGCCTTCCACATGTGGGGCCAATGCTCTACCATTGAACCAACCGGCTAGGGTCCTCTAGCTGACTTTTGCCAAGAATGTGGCAACAGGAAGAGTGAAGCCTTTAATTTTGTGTATCCAGGGTCAGACTCAGGCTGTGACCTCTCTCTTTGATTCTCAAAACCTGACCAGGCATGGCTTGGGTATTTTGGGGATGGTAATGGTGGTTGGTGGGGAAGGACACAAATGGGTTATAAAACTAAAAATAAACATCATCTTCACAATAAAAATCTCTAAGCAAGCATCATAAAATGAAAGTACTAATCAACTATAAGACAAAATTAAATAAACTCATATTTCCACAAGTTTAGTTTTAATGGATTTTAAAAAGTGCCTGAATACTATATAACAAATTATTCTGGACACAATCACTGAGTTAAAAACAAACAAATAAATAAAAAGAAATAGAGTTAAGAAAAAAAAATCCAATGAATGGTTGAGCTAGATCTGGTGTAATTAAACACAATTTTCTTTCTATTTCATGCAACTCTAAAAGCAAAAACAAAGCTACTATCTATTTGCCTCTGGAAACCACTTTGTAATTTGTGACCTGAACCACTTACATTTAGCAGACAACTAAAAATCTGGGAATGCTTAATTCTATTATGATACAAGGTATTTAACTTCCTCCCCATGCCACCTACCCATCCTAAACAAATTTGACTCCAAAGAGAGTAGTGATAAAATGTGGTACACCAATTACATTAATCATAAAAATTACCTTTAGTATTTACAAAGTGCTTTCAGACAGGCAGAGTCATTATTATTCTCCTTCTGTAGATGCAAAAACCAAGGTTAAATCAGAAAGAGCCAAAGATGACACTAAAAGTCCTTGCCATGAATTCTTTAAATATATGGCAATGTCTGATGAAATAGAACATAAGAAAATTCCAAATCCTAGCTAAAGCCCCCCAAACAAGCTAAGCATTTCCTTGGACCAGAGCAGGAAGTAGGGGAACTATGAGGTGGATAGAGCTGAAGTCAAGGGCGGGCTCCAGGGTGGAGTAGTGTTCATCACAGGAGACCGAAGACACTTGCAGCTGACAACTGCTAAGAGTTACAATGTACATGGAGCTCTACAGTTAGAGAAACATGAAAAGCCAAGCTGTCTGCTGGTTCAGTGAGAGATCTGTTAGAAGCCCCAATTTCATCCCAGAGACCCACCACTACAGACTTGGTACCGGACAGGAGCCAGGGAGGCAGGCTGAAGTAGCCGCAGGACCACCAGGGAGGTGGGTTGAGTTGTGGGGAGCAAGCACTGAGGAGAAGCAAAGAGAACTTACACAAGGTGAGCTTGCTAACCGAGATTCTAAAACACAGGAAGAAATAGAACTCTAAATTAAACAGCCAGAAAATTACCAACTAGAAGATTAAGCAACTCTAGACATAATTAAATCAGAACAAATGAAAAAAATGTAGAAGCAGGTATGTCTCATATCCTCCAGAAAGATCTTAAATATTTGATATCTTGGAAATTAATATATTTATATGTCCACTGAATTAATATATATCCATTGAAATAAAACTCAATAATTGGGATAAGCACCAGAATGAGAGATTACAAAATCTAGTAGTAAGGAATTAATTCTGAATAGATATATGTTTGAAATAACATTTAACAGATAAGGAGAATAGATTGAAAGACTCCAATATATGTCTAATACAAGCTCAAAAGAAGAAAATGTAGGATAATGGAGATTTTATTCTAATGGTTAACAATTTTCCAGAACTAATTAAAGATAAGAACTCTCAGATAGAATGGTCTCAGGGAATAGATTTTTTTTTAAAATCTGACCTTGATATTACTGTAAAACTATATAGTACATGAAGCACAAAGATAAAATCTTATAGACCAGTCAGAAAAAAGGGATGAATTATCTTCAGAGAAACAGCAAATAAGGTTACAACAGCTGTCTTATCAACAGAAATAGCTAACAAAAGGCAATGAACAATGGACCTTCAGACTGTGAAGAGGTACAGAATTCTATACCTAGCTTACAAGCCTATGAACAAAATAAAGAGATTTTAGACATAGAAACACTGAGAGTTTACCATTCACAGACCACCAGTGAAAAGCATACTGAAGGATGTGGAATTCAAGAAAAATAACAAAAAGCACTAAATCTGTTATGGATATATTTAATGAACATTACAATGTATGTATGTATATATGTATGTATGTATGTATGTATATATTTATTAGTGAGAAAAAGAGAGAGAGAAAGTATGTGTGGGGGGAGGGGGGAGAAGAAGGAAGCATCAATTCATAGTAGTTGCTTCTCCTTTGTGCCTTGACCTGGCAAGCCCGGGGTTTCGAACCAGCAACCTCCGCATTCTAGGCCGATGCTTTATTCACTGCGCCACCACAGGGTAGGTGAACATTACAATATTTAAAATTAATAACTAACCTATTTGTTTTTAAGTGAAATAAAAATAGCAGAGAATAATGGGGAAAATGTTTGGTGAGGGGAAGAAATGTTAAATATAGTAAGGTTCTTGCCTGTTTGAAAAAGGTAAAGATACTGAACAATTTTGTTACTGGGAAACTTTATGTTTTATATGTTTAAAAAAGTTAAGGGTGACCACGAAGAAAAAGAAAACTGCATAATATTGCTACCAAGTCATCAGAGAAATATTTTTTTAAAAGATAAAAAACTATCAAGACAACAGAGGAGAAATAAGAAGAAAAGAAGGAAAGATATTAAGATAACCAAAACACACATACCCCCCTCCACACACACATACAAAGATGGTAGACATAGGTTCAACTACATTAGAAATCAAAATAATGTAAGCAGATTTAATTCACCTGTTAAAAATAATATCATGTTTTCTGTTTGCAGTAGTCTAATTTCTGCTAAAAACATTTGTGTATTTGGGGGGCTTGATGCTGAACAGCAGCTGACAGTTCAAATGGACAATGTCTCAAATGTTCTTTGCCTTTACAAAATTATTTTCAAGCTGAAGTTAAGAAAAAAGAACAATAATTTATGATCAGCAGAGGGAGTCAGAAACATTGAGACAATGGATAAATGTTATTGATAAAAAATTACATTTAGCTCTAAAGAGACAGGAAAAGGCATCAGCACCTAAATATTACTCGGCCAATTCTTTATTCCAGTTTAGTCTGTGTTCTGTTATTACAGCTTTGAACAATGCACCAGATAACCTTTGTTGCTACACAACTGCCTTACTTTATTAAAAGCTAACTGCGGGCACTAACAGCATAAAGTCCCATTTGAAACACAGAAATACTTTCCCTGCTGCCACAACATAATCACTTCTCTGTAACAACCATTTGCAACTTCCAGCCTACTCTTTAAGGGGATGCTAACCTTAGACTGGATGCCAGCCTTTTTTCCTCCAGGCTAACTTAATCCAGAAGCTCTCACACTACTGTGAATCCTTCAACTAGTAAAATGTAGAATCAGTGGATTTTTGAGCTGGAGGAATGAGAAACTGGGGATCTAGGCAGGTAAGTGACTTGTACCCAGTCACACTGGTTGCAGGTGTCACAGCAGCCAAGACCGGAAACCAGACTCAACTCCCACCTCCATGCCAGAGCTTTTCCTTGCTAAGTCACATATCAAGTCTACAAGAGTGAGGACCAAAAGGCCAATAGATTGACTTCATTCTTGTTCCTCATAATTCCTTCAGCCTAGTTCCCCAACAGCCTTTCTGTTCTAAATCTTTTTGCTTTGCTGAAGTGATTAGTTGTTACTAGAAGGGCTCGTAAGAGATTTTCAGTGAAGGCTTAGAATAATTCCACCTTCTGATCCATCATTTCCTTCAAGGCTGGCATCCTCCCCAGGCTGCTGTTTCCCTCTCTGGCCAGGAAAGCTTCTGCAAACACAGTAGCTTCCTTCATGGAAGAAGTGAGTTCGGTCATTTCAATATTGATAGCACTTTGCTTCTAAAAGCAGACATATACCTTTAGCCTCCTTTTCAAGGAAGCGTGATCCTCCACCAGGAAGCTGCCTGACTGAACCCACCCAGGCTCAGTGGGTGGGAAAGAACCAAGTCCTTTTGTTAATAGCTCCAGTTAAGGACAGAGGCTCACCATTTAGAAAACTTTCTTAGAATTGCCATATCTACAAATAAAATATGCAAATGCAAAACCACTGGAAAATTCCTAAGCCACTGATCATTTCCATGTGGACCAGGATCCAGAGCCAGAAACAAAGAGTGAAACCGAAAGGGGCGGAGGCTGAGGGAGAGTGAGAAGGAGGAGGGAGGCAGAGAGGTCGCCGAGCACTGTCCCGACAACATTCCCAGTCTCCCCCTCTTCCCTTCCTGTGACACACAGCTCACCCGGCTCTGAAGGAAGGACCCGGCTTCCCAGGCAGGAAGAGCCAAGGGCCAGCACCCTCATCCCATCATTCCTGACCCTCTTTTTTGTGGCTGTTAGGGAAATGATGCTACCTAGACTCCATTGTCTTGGAGTGCAAAAACAAAAACAACAACAAAAATCCACATAGAGGTAATGTGTCTTTATCTATGCTTTTAATCACCTAAACCAGTGGTTCTCAACCTGTGGGTTGTGACCCCGGCGGGGGTCGAACGACCAAAACACAGGGGTCGCGACCCACAGGTTGAGAACCGCTAACCTAAACATTTTCAAGATGTTCCAAAGAAATAGGGACCTAGTCCCTTTAACAACTAAATTTATATTATTTAGCCTGGGTGAATAAAGTAAGAACAGCTGGGAAAAGACAAACTGACTCTGTGTGCTTCTACTTTAAAAAAAAAACTTTAAAATTGAGCTCAACTCCCTAACTGTACAGATAAAGAAACTGGGACCCACAGAGATTGCTTGACTAGATCAGCATCACAAGTCCAGTGGGGGGCAGCTTTCAGACTAGACCTTGAGTGTCCTCTGTGAAAGTGAGTGACTGGCCGTGAGATTGAGAACGGCTATGGCAGCTGAACATCCCCGAGGGAAGGAGGAAGCCCAGGATCTGGGAGACGCTGGGGTTCTATTGTCCACACCCAATGACAGAAAGATGACTTACAGAGGTAACTAACACCTGAATTCTCCTAAGCCTCTCACTGTAAAAGGGAAAGGTCATGGCAGAAGAAGGAAATTAAAAAAAAAAACACCGAGCTTCTTGGTGATTCAGTTTACTTCAGAGTCAAGGGCTGTGTTACATGCAGGTTAATAAGGAAAAGCAAAGAAAAGGGGAAAATATTTAAGCTATCCGAACTAGTGACTAGTGTTTGTCATAATTAAAATTTACTTTACATTTTTATTTTAGTGGGAATATATTCTACTGCCATAGAAGTGTTTCTTACGTTAGTTCTTGAACACCTTTCTCAGAAACATTCTGGATGCTTGCTTCAACGCAGATCCTGGGCTCTCCTGCAGAGTAACGGAATCCGAATCTCTCGGGCTCACACTCAGATACCTGAATTTTAAACAAGCTTCCCAGGACACTGACATTTAATGACCAGGACCTTCCCTATTCCCATCACTGCAGAATCAGACGAACCCCATGTGTCCTCCCGTCTCCTGCCACCTGACACTGGGGTACAGGGACAGTGAGTACCCCTAGGTCACAAAGCTTGCTCAGACTCTGCAGCCTCATCCCCAGGTCTCTCTCCCCAACAAGCATGAAGGACTGATTGGGCTAGCTAGGTAATTCCTGGCTTAACTTTAAGATTCTATGTTTTTAGGCTAAAAGTGAAATAAGTATTGTTTTGCTAATGAAAAACACACTGCATTTTCTGTCCTGAGTATGTATTTCCTTTAAAGTCAGGAGAAAAAAAGCTAACTTACTAAAAACAGGCAAACAAAACAAAAGACAGAACCATTGACTCTGGGCTCTGCCTCATTCCTGCTTCTCTCAGTGAGGCCACAGCCAGACCCCCATCTAATCAGGGTCCCCTCACAAGTTGCAGAACCATCCCGCGTTGTCTACAGGCCCGACTCCTTGGGAGGCTGAACTTCCGAGGGGCAGGACGTGTAGGGCGGGCCCCTCCTGAAAGACATGAGGTGGCAGCCACGTGGCCTGCCTCTCTGCCTGGCCCCATCCTCCACATTTTTCGAGAATACGGCAAAACAACAGAGCCCAGTATGAAAGGAAGCAGAGGCAGGAAATGCAGTCTACAGCTCTGTATGACTACATGGACATACAGGACACCTGCTTCTTCCCCACACCACAGAGCACTTGCAGGGCAGGCGGGCACATCCTTTCACACCTAAATTGCTGAGGCCATTCTCAGAAAACTGTTTTGAGGAGAAAATTGAAAATAGAGCTGTAATCACTACCTTTGAGACTGGACTCCTTAAATACAATGAGTAGGATTCAACTCCTGCTCATCTCTGCCCACTGAGGGGACAAAGGCATCCACAGGAAGGAAGACTGACTCGCCTCGTGGGCTGAGGGCGTCCACACGACTTCCCCCTCAGCTCGCTGGAGTGTGCGCACAGCTCACCATGAGAGCCAGCTCCAGCAAGTGCCTGCCCAGCTTCTGCTGGACCGTCTGCCTCCTGGTTACAGCTGCAGCAACCCTGGCACGTTTGCAATGGCTCACACCGCCTCCCTCCCCATCCACGCTCACCTAACAACAGGACTTTTATACAAGAAGTCTCCAAGTGCCTTTGACAGTCTCAAAGAAGACTGTCTTCATGCAAGACGAAACAGAGAAAAGAACAGAATACTGCCAGTAGCTGAGTACTAGCATCTACAACAAGACCAATTTTATACTAACATATATGTATTTGTATGTGTTTGTGTGTATATGTACAAGCATAATAGAAAACACAAGAATTACTCTAAAATTTCAATATTTATTTCATTCCCAGTGGCTTTAATTTTCTCTACACTTGTATTTTCCAATTTTTATCATGGAACTATCTTATAATCATTTTATAAAATGTTACTTTAAAAGATAATTATAACTTTAATTTACTGAGAGAGGAATATGGCATATAACAGATAAGGCCATTTATGCCGTGTAATGTCTAAAAAGTGGAAAGAAAGAAATTGGTGTAGAGGTAAAATTTTCACTTTCTCTTCTCTGTGGCCCCTTTGTTGCTACTGATCTGTAAAGTTCCCAGGCCTCTGCCTACAAATTTCTTGAAGCCCCCTGCAAATTATATACTTTTTTTTTTATACATTTTTAAAAAAGTTCTTAAATTACAATTTCCAATTTCTGTACAATCAAAGCTTTCCCCCTGAGATGCCAACAAATGGCCAAATGACTAAACCAAATTTTCATGCATTATTTTCTTCCTCTCTTTTGATATAGGTATTAACAGGTAGTGAAAAAGTAGCCAAATGGGAGAATTATTTGTAAAACCATTCATTTCTGAACAACTGAGAAGTTAGATATATAGTTTTTCCAGTTAAAATCTAACTATGTACAAGTAAAATAATTAAGAATTTCTTTCTCTAGAATAATATGAGCCCCTTCCTCAAGATGGTTCATCTGCTTCACGCTTACCCACTGAATAGTGTATGACTTAAAATTCAAAGAGAGCTGAAGAAATGTCCCCAACCAACCCTATTATGGTAATAGCTAAGCTCTGTACATCTGTGGTCCTTCTTTTCTACATATTTTCACCATATTATTCAACCATACAGCACATAAATAAAACCAATCTGAGGAACCTCAGCTGATTTGCCAGAATGTATTATATAACGCTGGAGAATGTTACACTTCTCCTGCAGCTGAAGGCTGTGGTTCTCTAAAGGATGGTATTAATAAAACAGATACAGTTGCTGCCTTATGGTAAAAATAATATGTACTAGGCCTAGGACTGTTAAATAGGGCCAACTGGCATTTTCTTTGATGTAATTGTCATGAAATGGAATAAATAAAAGATGCAGAACCAGAAGACCTAGGTCTGAAACACAGCCCTGCCTTTCGGTAGTTACATGACCTTGCCTACATCACTTACTCTCCATCCCTTTACAATGGGGGTTTTTGTGAGGGTTTAGACAAAAATACAATGTCTGTAAAAACATTTTATAATATTTCAGAATGCAGCAGTTTACCTGTGGGAAAGAAGTAGCTTCAATTCTGGGGCCTGTGCTCTCAACAACCCCATCCACACACTGCTTGGGTGGCCTAGAGCAGCTGGATATAGGAAGAGTTAAGGAGGTGAGGCATGGGAATGAACACGAATGTTTCCTCAGCCCAGGGCTCAAGGCTGTGGAACACTCCTTATCGCTCAGTTCAATGTAAGTTGCCAAGGAAGACTCCCCTTAGGAATTCTCAGTGGGAACCAAGCCATAAGTTAGGAGAGAGACAACTTTTAGCCAGATGACTTAATCTATTAATGGAACCCTTTGCCATGTTACTACCTAGTTACACTGTGTTTAGAGTGGATGAGACCCAACTGGAATAGAAGTGGAAGCAGGTGCAGACTGGGAAAGCAATGCCCAGCCAGGTCTGCTGGGCCTCTCCTGTGACTCACTGTGTACTAAGAAAGAGCAAAGGCAGATCTCGTTCCTGTTGGGCCATCTGAGAAGGGTGGCCCGAAACAGAGCTATCTAGTTACTAAAAAAAAAAAAAAAAAAAAAAAATCCTCTTGATAATCACCAGTTAAATCTGCAGCACTGCTGCTGGAGATAAACAAGACTACCACGAGGAGTGTGCATCAAGTCTTTATATCTCACAGAATAGTGTCTCCCCATCTGTGTTCTCAGAGCACTGAGTCCTTTCACTGTCCCTGGGAAAGTTTTTCTAGCAGCAAGTACAACTGGGAAATAATATGTACTATACTCTTCAACTAGGAAGATCACATTGCTCCTACACACATATGAAAGGCCCTGAAAAGTCCTGCAGGTTAAAAAAAAGAGTGTAACTTAGTTTATCTAAACCTATTTTAAAAGGCAACATTACCTGGCAGTTAAGTAGAGGGGATTCTAGCTTTGTACCTTATGCTCCTACATTTACTAGTTGTGTGAGCATGGGCAAGTTAATCCTGCTGGCTAATTTTCTACACCAGAGAAACAGGAATAATAATACACCTTCCTGCCTGACCGGGGGTGGAAAAGTGGACAGAGTCGATCTGGGATGCTGAGGCCCCAGGTGAACTCCGAGGACCGTTGGTTGGAGAGCGGTTTCATCAGGCTTGAGCGCAGGCTCGCCAGCTTGAGCACATGGTTGCAACCCTGAGCATCAACATGATCCTTTGGTCACTGGCTTGAGCCTAAATGTAACTGGCTTGAAGCCCAAGGTCGCCGGCTTGAGCAAAGGGTCACTAGCTCAGCTTGAGCCCTCCAGTCAAGGCACATATGAGAAGCAATCAGTGAACAACTAAAGTGACAGAACTACAAATTGATGCTTCTCATCTCGATCCATTCCCCCACCCCCTGCTAAAAATAAATAAATAAATAAAAATAAAATTAAGATACTTTCCTCATGGTATATTTTCATGAAAATGAAATGAGCTAATAAGTGCAAATCATCGAGAACCGTTTCTGGACAACAGAAAGCACTAAAAAATATTAGCCTTTGTAGTTTGCATTATTAATATATAATGATTAAATGACATTTATATCTTAAGAAACCTGTGTCCTATGGAATAGAAAAATGCTAGTAAAAGCAAAAATCCCTTGCCCTGGCTGGATAGCTCAGTTGGTTAGAGCATCGTCTCGAAGCATAGAGGTTGCCCAATCCCGGGTCAGGGCACATGCAGGAACAGCTTGTCTGCCTGTCTGCCTGTCTCTCTTTTCTCTCTCTCTCAAATCAATAAAATAAATATTTTTAAAAAGAAAAATATCTCTTTTATACCTGAAGAGAAGTCAGCATCCTGTGTAGCACTAAAAGCATAGCACAGGAGTCAGAGTTATAGTTTCCAATATCAATTTATCCTTCTGGGTTCTGCTTCCTATCTATATAAATAAGGTCATTAGACTTTCTAGTTACAGCAGTGTAGGATTCTAATTAAAAGACATAGTAATTGAGATCAGTAGCCCTGTCCAATCCTGGTTCCAATCTGGTTTCTCTTAAGGCTCTACCTTCTAGACACCATCCAGATTTAAAGTTGCTATTCCCAGACTGCAGGATAAGATGCTCGTTGCCACCCAGCAAGGTGGATGGATGGAAACAGCCCTTGCCACCTCACCCCAGGGTTCTGAAGCACTCAGAGTGCAATCAAACTGGAGCAGTCATGATGACAGCCGACTGCACTTGCCCATTCCAGAGGACCGTCAATCCCCTTACCTTGGTTTGTGGCACTAAAGGTTGGGTATCATTCCTATTTCCCCTACTATGGTCTGCAATGCCCAGAGAGAGCCCAGCCCTATATACTAGTCACTCTGCTCATTTGGAATCTTGCCAGCTTTCTCCACAGGCTGAAAACTCCTTTCCCATTCTGTCTCATTTGTACAAAGCCCCAGGCTGTAATTACAATGCAGATACCCCTCTGTGCTCAGTTCTGTCTATATCTCGCAAATTTGAACCTTACCTATTGAGTCCACGCCATCTCATCAGAGAAAGGGCTCCGCTTCTGCCCCTGAGTCTGTACTGCTCATGTCTGTTTCCTCCTAGCTCAGTCTTTTGGACTTCTCTAGAATGTCAAACGGCCAAGTGCTTCCTACATCCAAGCGCTGTTCTAAGTTCTACACAACACTGAACAAAACAGGACATTTTTTCTCTTCTCATTTAACATACATCTTAGTAGCAACAAAAGGACAAATAAATGAACAAGATCATTTTAAATAGTAAAAAGTGCTATGAAGAAAATAAAACAAGATGAAGTTATAGAATATGCTGATGGGAGAGAGTGGTGTTCGATGAGAAGGATCAGGTTAGGTCTCTTAGAGGAGGGGACACCTGAGCTGAGACCTGAAAGAAAAGAAGGACTCAGACATGCAAAGACCGGGTCCAGAATATCTCCTGGCAGCAAAGAAAACAGCCGGGGCATGGACTCTGCGGCCAGAACCAGCTGTTGTGAGAGGGAGTAGGAAATGAGGCCAGTGTGGCTGGAACGGAATGAGAGGGGCAGAGCAGGACATGAGGTCAAGGGCGGAGCCAGATGTTGCCAGAGTCTGAAGGCCAGGTTACAATGTTGGATTTTATTCTCACTGCAATAAAAACTCATGGAACGAAATTCTACGCAGAGGGTGACATGGTAAACCAATCCTTCCTCCTGGGGCTGCAACAGCAACTGCAGTGTGTGTCTTGCAACACATCAGTGATTCTCAACCCAGTCCTACATTCTGTTTGCTCCTAATCACGCCAGGGACATTAAGGTACTGTAACAGAGTGCAAGTTAAAATGATGACAAATCCACCAAAAGATATCCCTGTTGGCCCGAGGGAAATGTTACACTATAATTTAAGAAATTAGAATTTCATATATGTTAATAGTTCTAATTTCTAAGATTAAACTCTCCTTTTGGGATTTGGCCATGAGAACAGCTCAAGCAGTGAGTGCCATGTGAGTCCTCAGAAACTGAAAATCACATTTTTTACCAAAAAAGAAGCATTGCTCACAGTAACTGACTCAGCCTGGAACATAAGAGAACTGTTAATGTAAAGATGGTATCTTTAACAAATGTCATTCTATTATTTTACAGCCCTTTCCAACACGGTACTTTAAAAAACTGGAATTAAAGTGAGGTCCCACATGAAAAAGTCAGTCCCCAGTACAGGCAGAATGAGCAGTACCAGTCCTGGCTGCTGTCATAAATGGTTAAGGAAGAGTCACCAAGGTGAAGAGCGGAGCAGCGCTTTCTAACCCTGACAGACACCCTCCCCCCTCCCACTAGCCCTTTATTTTGGAGTGAAGGCCTGCATAGGGAAGTTGATTCCTGGTATACTCTTAATAAAAATGCAACTTTCCAGGGCAAGCAGCAGGGAAAACTGCCTTTAGCAGACACTGTTCATGAACCTGTGACAAGTTTCTCTGTACATTTGAAACTGGGAAAGTATATGTGCTCCTGACAACAACATTCAGCAAATGGATGGAGACAAGAGGAAGTACAATCACGAACAGAGAGAGCTGTGCAGTAATTACGGCCCTGACAGCTCTAACAGCTCCTGTGATTGAAGGAGTGAGGAGGAAATACAGGCATCACCAAGGGCGGCACGTCCGTGTGTACAAGGGACCTGAGCTGACATCCTCGAAGGAGCAAGACCATCCGCCTCTCTCCTGGGGAAGAAACACAGACCGGGCCTCCTCAAATCCCCCACACCCAATTTAGATGACGTTTTCACCTTTAATCTCTTTAAGACTTGCACTGAGGCTACTTTCTAATACAATTGCTCTCAATTTATATCCCACTCGGACGATGGCTCCACCTTCCCCAACACACAGTATAAAATCCTTGAAGTCAGTCATCTCGCTTGCTCCCTACTCACCCATCGTATAAAAATTTCACACAGGACATGAGTGAGGGAAATAAAATCTAATTGTCTTTCAGCCTCACTCCCCAAAGATCATGACTGTTAAATTTCTTATCTCTCACCATTAAAGTTTGTGGGTATATACAAACTTTTGTTATTCAATGTTCCATCCAAAGAGGAATACTTAGAAGAAATAAGGATTAAGTTTTAAATCATTGCTAGTTCAGGGCAGTATATAAATAAATAAAGTGGCCTGACCTGTGGTGGCACAGTGGATAAAGCGTCGACCTGGGAACACTGAGGTCACCGGGTTCAAAACCCTGCACTTGTCTGGTCAAGGCACATATGGGAGTTGATGCTTCCTGCTCCTCTTCCCTTTCTCTCTCTCTCTCTCTCTCTCTCTCTCTCTCTCTCTCTCTCTCTCCCTCCCTCCTCTCTAAAATGAATAAAAAAAAATAACTAAATAAATAAATTATAAATTACTACAGAATAAGGGATGTTGTAGATATTCCAAGATAGATACAACTGGCCTCCACCTCCCAGGACTTGGGTGAGCACTGCATTTAGGTGGCAGATGCAGAGATCCAGGCGTAAGTCTGGGGAGTCTAGCTCTGTCTCTAACATGCTGGGTGGTCCCTAGCCAGATCACTGCATTTCTCTGGGTCTCAGTTTCCTTTCCCATAAAATCATAAGGTGTTGAGGTGTTCTCTAAGCTCCCCTGAGTCCAAGATTAAAGATGATAATCGAGTAATGACTAATCAAAACAAACAGGTACACCATGGTCAAAGGCTAAAATTTGTATCAGGAAGAAAATTCAGAGATAATCAATGTAACAAATTATCAGGAGAATATGGATGCAAATTATATTGGAGCAGTTGTTTTTTAAATCAATTTCCTGAGTTATAATTCATAGGAAAATCCATGTCTTGTTTGAACGAAGAGGTGCGCCAAGAAAAATACCCTGATTAGGATACATCAGAAACCCTTCAGAAGTAGAACCAACCCGTGTTTACTCACTTCTCACCAATGCACGTGGTCTGCTCACCAGACTCAGAGAGCTTATGAATATTTTTCCATTATCAAAAGTCACAGATATGTTCAATTACACTCAGTAGCTATTGGGTCACAACTTCCGTGACTAATTAACACCTTATTCTCATTTGCCAGTTCAGTGGCAATTAGCCGCCTACCACCAGGGAGGGGGTCTTCCTGCTGATCAGTCCACATCTGCTGTTCTGTTTCTCCTGTTCTGTTCTGACCTTGGCCTTCCCAGGAGCATGGATAAACACCCAGGAGAGTGGGAAAGTGAGGAGAGAGAGACCAAGGAGAGAGGGAACTGGTGCTGAGAGTGGGCTGGACACTGTTATTGTTAAACATCTGTTTGGTGATTTGACTGCCAGTTGAAAATCCTTGTTCTAGGGCAAATCTTGGAAAGAGGAAGTGGCATTTGCAAGTGTCTGCCAAATCTCCTTGCCTTTACTCTCCGAGGCAGAACAGGTGAAGACTAAGAGAACAAACCCTGGATTCAGAGAGACATAGACTCTGCCGCTACTATACAATTACCTAGTCAATTTATTTATTTATTTATTTACCTAGTCAATTTTGAGCCTCCATTTGTTCATTTATTTACAAAGAGATGGGCCCTGGCTGGGTAGCTCAGTGGACAAAGCATTGACCTGGTGTGTTAGAGGTTGCAAGTTCAACCCCTGGTCAGGGCATGTACAAGAAGCAGTCAATGAGTGTACAACGAAATGAAACAACTAAGTGAAACCATGAGTTGATGTTTCTCTCTCTCTCTCTGTCTCAAATTAATGGAAAAATTCAAAACAAAAAGAGACAAGGCAATACAATGCTTACTATTTTTACGATGTGAAAATGTGGGTTTCTGTGTACTACTGCCTGTGAAAGACAGGCTCTTTAGAAAATGACTACAAGTAAAACTGAGAAATCACACCCTGGTAAGGGAGCAGTTCCTCACCTGAAAGGAATTCATATAACGAAGGGACGGAGGCAGCATGGCGTTATTCCTCGATAGTATCAACAGCAGCTCCAAGCAGGTTGCAGAGGGCAGGGTTAAAGAGTGGACGCTGATGTCACTTTCCCAGGAGCTGGCAAGCCTGAAACACATCGATATGTGCAATGTCATAATTGCATTTGGTCAGAAGTATTTTAAACATCTGATGTAGAAGAAGAAATCTTCCAGTTGGGGGAGGAAAAAGCAATGTACATAAAATAGAAATAAACAATGGTTGTGCTCTAAATTCACAGACTAAATGTCCAAGTCATTTTATAGTGTTTTTGGTATAAAACAGATGGATTAGGCTTTTTTTTTTTTCCTGGTCAACAGTTTATACTCAAAGTTTAAGAGTCATGAAATGCAATCTTAACTCATAAGGGACCAGTTTGGAGCTGGGCAGAATAATAGCTAACACATCGCAAGCCTCCTATGTCCTATGCTGCTCGACAAGTGTGGCGCGAGCAACCCTCCAATGCGTATAAAATAAAACTGATGTCATTCCCATTGCACACATGTGGAAATTGTTTCTGAGCTGGATGTGCCCTTTGGAACATCCAGTTCAGTGATTTTCAGACTTGTAAAATGTGATCCAATCCTTTTACCAAAACTCTTGTAAAAGCTCTCATTTAGAATACAAATAAACACAAAGCTGCTGTTAAAAGGGGAAGGGTTGGCAGGGGCTTTATTTGAAAATCCTTTCATTTGAAAGATGAGGAAACAGGGCTATAACAGTCAAGGGACTTGTCTGAGATGAGGCAGATGTTTAGGGAACAATATAGCTGGGTTTGACCCTGGTTTCCTGCCTTCCCATTTAGTGCTTAGAGAAAAGGGAAAAAAAATCAGTAAATCATTATGAGAAAACATAATAACATGAGTCTTATGCTAACAGTTGTCTAACTAGCTACCTGATCTCCCCGTTCTTGAGTATTTCCGGCCTTTGCCCCTACCAAAGGGTCTCTTACTACTGGCCTAATTTTTAAAGAGAAATGTGTGTGTGTTTTTGCCTTTCTGTAAAGTTCTCTCTTAAAAAAGTGACTTTAAACCAAGTCAGTGGTGAATTCTGAAAGTTTAGGGAGGATCCGTGGTTGAGAGCATAATAGATTTTAACACTTTTTATGACAAGTCATAGCAGATCAGTTAGCTGTGTCCTCAAGTTACTTATTATGTTAATAGATTTCTGATGTGGAGTGTGGCGTTAACTCTTCTTTCAAAGATTTGTCTTCTAGCTGGACTGGCACTTTCCTAAAAAAAATGGTTTGTTTCAGCAAGCGTACATTTTTTTTGTGTCCTTTCAGTTATAAAAATTGTTTTATATTGGTTGGCTCTGCTATTCTTTCTGCTTTTACTAATAACATAACATTTTTGACATTTCTCTGGAATAGAAATAAAAATCCTGCCACCTTTGGTAAAAGTCAAATGTACTACTAGTGCAGTGGCTCCAAGCTCATTCTCCTGGCACCCTCCTTATGCCCTCACAAACCAGTTACTTTCCATTCTCTGACCTGAATGGGGCGATCAGGTAGCTAGTTAGACACGAGCCAGGGCAGGTAAAGGAGGAGGAGGGATGAACTGCCCCCATGCGTTCCTGGTATGCAGGATCGGTACCACCCCCAGACTGATGGCCTACAGTTCCCTGATACGGAATCAGCCACACAGCAATACAAGGAAGACAAATAAACGAGAAGAAGCAGCTAGACAGAAAGAAGAAAAAAAAAAGGTAAAGGGAAAATCTAGGAAGTAAAGCCCATAAACACCTAAATTCTGTAACTAGAAGGGGCACTCATTCTCACGAATGAGTTGCCCGCTCAGGCCTTCCTGAGTGTATTCCTGCAAGGCCAATAAACCCTTGCTTTGCTTGCTGTACTTTGCCTCTTGATTGAATTCTTTCTCTCAAGCAAGACAAGAATCGAGGTTTTGTTGCTTCACTGGTGACAGCACTGCACTACATACCCTGTGTTTTGTCTCAGTTTCTGGAGTTGGTTGGCTGTTAGCTTTCCTGGTGAACTTCTGTTCATCCTGCAAGACTCACTTCATTATCATTTCCTTGGAGCTGTCGTCCTGTTTCCCTTATAAGAATTAACTGACTGCTAAATGCTAAATACCATACTTGTATCTATTACAACACTACCATCACCTACCTGTACAGTGTTACTAACTGGGCTATGTCTATATCTCTGACTCATCCAATATCAGACATGAGCATCCATAACCTGTGAATTCCTCTAAATTTGCAGACTATTGTGAAAAAAAAGTAGATTAGTGTTGTTTTTCCTTAAACACACCCAGGCTTTAGTCTGTTACTGGCTTTAGAAATACCAATTTTTCACTTCTATTTGTATGGTCAATAAAGTAATTCCCATTTTTAGAATTCACATCCTCTACCCTAGCACCCACAACGGGGCTTATTAAAGCTATTTTCATTCTGATATTTTTAAAAGTGCCCTGAAAAGGTTTTTGCTTTTTCTGAATTGGATATCATGCAGCAAAGGTCATGTGACAGTGCCCTGGATTGTGAATGCATATCCCTTGGGAACCCATCTGTGCAACCTAACCTGGACCCAGGTTGGTGCCCCTTCAGAGGGGTGTCCGAAGCTGTAGTGAATGCTGCAGTCCAGGTGGGGCTTGCTGGACTCAAGCTAAGGATCCTGCCAGCGCAGAGGTCACCTTCGAGGCAGTATCACTCTTTCATCATTTTCTACTCCTCTTTTGGCAGTAATACACTGCTCACAAAAATTAGAGGATCGAGGAACGTGCACATACTCCAGTACTTTCAGCCTCTGTATAGTGCATTTTCACCAATGAAATAAAAGTTGGTTTTGCATCTCATTTGCATAATTGGACAACTTTCTTTGACTTGTTTATTTTTCTGATGTTCTTGTTTAGTAAAAAAAAAAATCAAATGCTTTCTTTTTTATTGCTTCGTATTCATTTTGAAATACCCCTAATTTTTGTGAGCACTGTATATTTATAAGAGAAAAGGGAAATAGTGAATTACACAAATATTTTTAGAATAGTTATTTTATTATGGCTGCAACATGTTCTCCGTAACATATGCTTAAATATTATAAGTCTTAGGTCTTAGCTTTCTTCTGACTATTGTTTCTTCTCTGCCTAACTTGAAAATGGGCCAGGCACTTTATTTATAGCCACGTTTCTACACCTACAATAGCCCTGAATGGCAGGGGTTATTCATCTCACTGTAAGGTGAGGAAACCAAAGGTTCAGAGAGGTTAAGTGACTGTCCAGCATCACACAATTACTAGGTGACGGAACTAGGATTCTCTCAGTTCTGCCCCAGTCCAAGCCTGTGCTCTGCCCACCATACCACACTGATCGCTGGGGACTCCATACATATCATCATCCTCTCCAAGTAAACCACAATAACTCTATCCGCTAATGCCTATTTCATCTCTGTGTTAATGCTTTAGCTTGAGAAGTATTTTAATACTTAAGAATATTTTCATTTCTGTATAAGAAGTTTTATCCTTCTTAAGCAGCTACTTTATTATATATATTCTAAAACTTGAATAAGAAAGGGAGTAAAGCGGGACAAGTGTCATTGTAAGCCAAATAGTTATGTAATGAGAACAAAAGGTTAAAAGGCAATACAATAAATAAATAGAAATGATTATTTCTATTAGAGGAAAATAATAACCTGCTTTACACATTTTCTTTATGCTTTCTAATTTTCCAAGTATTATTTTCATAATCAGAAACAAGTTAATGGTATGATGTAGCTATGATTTCTGGCATAGAAAAAGGAATGTCTCAACACTGCTTAAAGGAGTCAGCAGGCTGTTAAAAGGCTATGGTATGATCTACCAAAAAGGACACTCAAATAGAAATTAAAATACATTAGCACTGCTTATCATTCACAACCAGATGATCTTTAATAAGCATTCTTGGACAGGTCTAATTTCCTCATAAGATCCTGGAGTTCATACACAGCCTATCCAATGTATCAAACCACCAAAATTTATATAAAAGGACATTCATCATACTAATAATAGCATAGTATCAAAGAAAAGACAAATTACTTAAACATGTTAGTTATTAATGTCTCTATGTAAATTACAAACATTAGCCTAATATGCAAATCCAACACTAGTGTTTAAATCTAATCCTTAAAGTGTTCTGTAACCTAACAATTTTCATCCCTGTTGGAGCTCAGAAAAATGAAGAACATTGTCCTGATCACATAGTAAGGGATGGAAAAGAAACTCAGTGTGATCTCCACCTAAATCTCGTCTTTTTAATATACTGTAAACAAAGTAGAAGTATACAGGTATTTTTGAACCAATTTTATCCAATAAAATTGAAAAACATAAGGGCAAATAATGGGACAAATTTTAGATATCTTAAAATACCCTTTTTAATAATTTGAAAACCTTATTTTTGAAATTAGACAACCTAGCTAGACCTAATATGGCTAAATTTCCCAATATTCATCCTGTCCTTTTCCCACAGTGTATTTTTCACTAGCCCTAAGACTTATTTTTTAAGGTTAAAACATTAATTTTGATTATATAAAATATTTTATTATTTCTATTTTTTTTAATTTTATTTAGAAAATCAACTTTAATGGAGTAACATAAATCAATAAGAGTACATAGGTTGCAGGTAAACATTTCTATAGCATTTGAACTGTTGATTGTGTTGTGTAAAATATTATTTTAATAACATAAAACATTGAGATAGAAAGTTATACGTGAAAAATCAGCTGTTTTGGAAAGGTAGAACTATAGGTAACTTGTGCCCAAAATTTTAGTTAATGTTTTCATATTTTAAAAAATTTAGTTAGAAAGAAATAAAGAAAATAGGAAGGAAAGAGGACGAAATGACCTGTTACAGTTAAAATTCGGTTCATCTTAAACCAATCACCAAACTCGTTATGTGGAACTTCAGGCATGTGCTGATCAAGCCAGAGGTGATATTTGAGACTATCCACCCATGTCTCAAATCAGTAAAAATTTCTGTTAATGATAAAAACATGTTAAAAACATAGGATTATAATAATCCAGAATTCAGATTTCTGATATTTCCTGCAAAGATATTACAGACTATTAGACCTAAATCAGTAATCTTCCACTATAAAATCAACGTGAAAGCCACTTCAAAAGGAACAATGAAGTAAACATCAATTCAAACCTACTTCTATGACTTTTACAGTACTGGGAGAAGAAAAGCTTTCCTGTGAGACCAGCGCTGTCAGCCAGGTGACCTTAGTCTAACAGACCAAAATGCAAGCAGAGGACACACCATCCTTATTTCCAAACTTTTGCCTTGACAAAATCCCTCAGAGAAGCAACTATGACCTATCTATTTTTAAAGAGGCAAAGACAAGGGGAAAAGAACGTCACTATCATCACTCCTAACAGAAGTGGTGAAATTGAGAACGAATCAACCACCAATCAATATCAAAAAGAATGTGAGAAAATAGAAAAGTGATACAATATTCTAGGAAACACAGAGATTGCTTAATGTAACAGGTGAAAATAACAAACACAGATAATATCACAACTCTATTTCACATGAGTCTAACATAATTGTATAGGAAAAAATAATATAGTATTGTAGGAGAGCTCAAGATAAAAATGTTTAACTTAAATTTTATATTTCTCATATTTTAGTAGTTGGTTTAGACCAGACGTGGCCAACAGTTTTGCCCCTGGGCCAAATTAGATAGAAAACTTTTTTCACAGGCTGGACAAAATATTAAAATTAAAAAATGTTAAATACAAAAACGATTCATGTAAGTAAACAAAATTTTATTATGTAATTTGTTCATGAATAAATGTAAGTGATAAGTGAGTGGAAAAATTTTAATATATAATATTATTTTAATAAAAAATAATAATTATATATCGTATAAATATCCAAACTGTATCACAATCAAAACAATATTTAATTAATAGAATGAGCTCGAAGGGGTTATATCGCAAATAAAACAATTATTTCATTTTACAAACAGCCTGGACATGTTTTCAGTTGTCAACTGCAGCTATTGTCTATGCTACAATGCCACTTGATTCAGCACACTTGACCACAAAAATAGCAAATTGTTTGACCTTGGGTGCACACTGGCAAACTCCACCTAAAAGAATGTGGGTTTCCTATCGCTGCTAAATGTCAAACAGTTCATATCGAGTACAGAGAGTACGAAAGTTGTAAATCTTTATAATGGAATTTTTTTAAAAAATAAAGAAGTATCACGAACCCACTCGATCAATTATTGGAAGTTAACCCTAGATTAGTCAAACGTGGAATTCTTTTCCACGTATCACTATCTTCTTAAATATCTCGATTTCCAATAATCAAAGACGCTTCTGCTTCTTAGTAGCTGAGATTTTAATGTAGCGGAGAATATTAAAAATTTAATCGCGGGCCACATAAACTCATTACATGGGCCGTATGCGACCCGCGGGCCATATGTTGGCCATGACTGGTTTAGACCCTTCAGTCCTAGAAAGGCCTAGGATAGCAAAGAACCTATTAACAATGTTAGAACATTGTTTATACCTGTGGATTTTAAAAATTCAATTTCAAAGTTATCACAATGGTAAGCTCATCAATTTATGCTCTCCTCTTCCTGAAAGTGGCTTGAGGTAACCTCTGAAAATGGTTTGTAATTCACTTGACCCCAAAAACCCAACAAAATCATGCAAATCAAGAGGATCAAATCTTCATGTTCACTTTAAGAACACTTGTGAAACTTCCATCAAGAGTATTTATATCCAGCCCTGCCCAGTTGACTCAGCTGTGGAGCATTGGCCCGGCATGTGGAAGTCCTGGGTTTGATTCCTGGTCAGGGCACACAAAAGAAGCATCCATCTGCTTCTCCACCCTTCCCCCTCTCCTTTCTCTCTATGTCTCTCTTCCCCTCCTGCAGCCAAGGCTCCATTGGAGCAAAATTGTCCTGGGCACTGAGAATGGCTCTATGGCCTCTGTTTCAGGTGCTAAAATGGCTCCAGTTGCAAGAAAGCAGCAGCCCAGATGGGCAGAGCATTGCCCCCTAGTGGACTTGCCAGGTGAATCCCAGTAGGGCAGTCTGTCTCTCTGCCTCCCACTTCTCACTTCAGAAAAAAAAAAGAGAGAGTATTTATATCCAAAAAGCCACCAAGTAGCTGAAGGAAGTCATTTTACAGAAGCAATGTGTGTCATTCTGTCCTTACAAGATAGAGTTAGAAGGTGTGCCCAGGCCAAACAGTGGTGCTGGACACAGGGTCAGTCGCCCAAAAAGAGTGCTGAACACACGCCTAAAATTGCAGAGAGTAATGCTGAACTTAAGGGTTTAGATATAGAGTCTCTGGTCATTGGGCACAACCAGGTGAACAAATCTTTCAAGATGCATTGCAGAACTTACAGAGCTCATGGGCAGATGAACTCTTACATGAGCTCTCCTTGGCACACTGAGATGATCCTATCTAAAAAAAAAAAAAAAAAAAAAAAAAAAAAAGAGTAGACTGTCCCTAAACCAGAAAAGGAGGTTGTATAGAAGAGAAAGATATCCCAGAAGAAACTGAACAAATAAAAACTTATGGCCTGGGAATAAATTCTGCATAAAATAAACACTAATAAAAGTAAAAAAATAATTCTCTCAAAATACTACAAGCAAAAACCACAATTTAGTGCTAGAATTATTATAAACATACAACTAATATATAATTTGGAGAAAGAATCAAAGTTTTAAAAATTCTTATGAAATGTCAAGAACACAAAATTCTGAAACAAATAAATGTACTGGTATATCTGTTTTGACAACCTATATTAATTCCATATATTAAAATATTTTAGAAGTACTAACTCATAAGAATAGAACCTGAAAAACATACATACCAACTAATGCTTATAAATTTCAAAATAAGGTTCATTAAATAATGAACAGTATTTCTTTGAAATTACAGTAATTTTTGAAAGTTACAGAAAATAAATTTAGCTTCTTAATCACAGTGTCAAATTCTCTGAATTAAAAGAATTTTAATTCAGGCTCTTGAGAGGAAAAATTTAGGTACAGAATTCCTGAAAGCTGACTTTCAAACTTAGCCCATATGACCTATAAACTTGTGAAGACAGATCTCTCCCATTTATCAGAAAGCAGGGGGAAAACAGTTCTGCTTTAAGTATGATACCAACAAGGCAATCTCCAAATTAACAATAAAAGACATTGCTTTTCATAAATACCTTTATTTATAGCAAGATACTAGTAGTTGAGAACAAAGGAATTAGACTGACATTTTCATTAAAGGAGAGAAATGACCCAATAAACATGCCTGCCAGAAACTTCATAATTAGAAGTGATATCATTAGAAATATAACAAAAACAAAAGTTCATCTCAAGAGGCCAGCTATTCCTTCAGATTTTTAAATTTCTGCTGTAGAAAATTTCAAATAAACAAAAGTATATATGGAAGAAAATAGTTTTAAAAGCTATCTTGTACCATATTCAAAATTAAATTCAAGATGTATTAAAGGCCTAAATATAAAAAAAATAAATCAATAAAAATATTTCCAGAAAATTTAAGAAACTACAACAATCCCATTAGCCCTATAATTTTAAAAACTGCATTATTAAAAAACAAGAAATATTTTTTAAAACATCATTAGCCAAAGGCAGATAGATTCTTTATGGTAGAATTCCTAGATATTTATAAAAAGAGGACAAAGAACAAGTTCATTTTTAAAAATGCTTTCAGGTACAGTCTCTGAGTTACAAACATCTGATTTATATACAACTTAAAATACCTACAAACACAGCACCATGAGGGCTATTGGTAACCAAATGCAGTTTGACATCAGTGAAAATGAGATCAGAGTACTCAACTCCCATGGCAAAGAACTAACCAATGAAGATTATGGAACTAGAGCAGCAGATGATAGGATTTAGGGAAGAAAACAGGAACTAGAAACTCCAGAACTGAAAAAGTTTTCTATAAGAGTTAGCTGACACTTTTTGTCTCATGGATGCCAAAATGTCAGTTAAAGGAGCAAGATCCTGATATAGAGAGATTCATCAAAGTTGACTGTACAGTTACGAAAGGCCTGAGATGCCACAGGGCCATTTATGATGAGAAAAAGAAAAGCTCTGTACAAACCTCCCTTAATGCCTATTTCAAGAAATTGAGTCCAGCAGCAACACTAGTCCCATCCTCTCCAACAAGTCCATCATCTTCTACATCATCCAAGATTGTTTAAAGTTGTATTTAAAAATGTTTAAGTATTTATATTCACAGAAAGGTAAAAATAAATACTACATTAAGACAAATATCTGTCTAGTTGTAATAAGTGTATCTGTTCCAACTTACATACAAATTCAATTTAAGAACAAACCTATAGAACATATCTCATTCATAACCCAGGGACTGCCTGTAGTGGTTTTTGAACCATCTGAGGATCACAGATCTCAATGACAATATGATTAAAACTATAGACTCTCTCCACAGAAATAATCATTTATACAAATAAAAATTTGCACATATATTTGAGCATTTCATAGACCACCCACTGCCCAAGAGCACTCACGCCCTAATTTTTGTCTGGCTTTTTTCACTTACCACATTTCCAAGATTCATGGACCTCAGAGTAAGAACCATTGCATTTTTATTATTTACCTATTTACTTATTTACTTATTTATTTTTCCTGAAGTGAGAAGTGGGAAGGCAGAGACAGACTCCCGCATGCGTCTGATCGGGATCCATCTGGCATGCCCACTAGGGGGTGATGCTCTGCCCTTCTGGGCCGTTGCTCTGGAGATATTATAGCGCCTGAGGCAGAGGCCATGGAGCCATCCTCAGTGCCCTGGCCAACTTTGCTACAATGAAGCCTTGACTGCAGGAGGGGAAGAGAGAAACAGAGAGAAAGGAGAGGGGAAGGGTGAAGAAGCAGATGGGCGCTTCTCCTGTGTGCCCTGGCCAGGAATCGAACCCAGGACTTCCACATGCCGGGCCGAATCTGTATCAGAGACAACCGGCCAGGGCCGAACCAATGCTTTTAAGTTAAAATATAACCTTTAATTTATCATTTTTGATAAGAAATTTAAAAGTTCTATTTTATATTAATTACATATCATAATAGTCGTGTTAACATATTAATATGTATAGTCATTTAAGAAAAGCTTTCAAAGAGAAAGTTTCCTGGCTCACATTTTTACCACATTCTATTACTAGAGAAAATCCGTTTAAAAGAAGGCTGAGAGATGTACTTTCAATCTTTTAATCACTTTCTTGAGTAACTGGATGTCAATATGTGAGGGTTGAGAACAAGTATGAACAAATATGACCCTATGAATAAATATGAATATTTGGTACCAAGGTATGAAAAAGACACTTAAAATGTGGGTAATCATCGTTGTATGATATATTTGTGTATAACTGAGGGTGAGAGGGGCACATGTTAAATATGTCATATTCAAGAAATCAGGGACTTCCATCCAGTCAAGATGACAGCATAGGTAAACAAGTATTCAAGTTCTTCCACAGCCGTAACAAAATTATAACTAAACTACAGAACAACCATCATTCAGAACCACCTGAAATCTAGCTCAACGGAAGTCCTACAAGTAGGAATTTACAAAATCCACATTGACACTAGTAGGAGGAGCAGTGATTCGTAATGGGCTGGTTCCACACCCACAGGTGGCAGTTTAAAAGTGGAAGCAGCATCTTAGTTGTGGAAGTTTTCTGAGGAGCAAGGTGTCCCAGCCCCATACCCGGCCCCCCAGCCCTGAGTTCCAGAGCCAGGAAGAGAAGTCCCCATAACTTCTGATTGTAAAAATCAACAGGGACTGTGGTTTAATTAGATGGAGAACTCGTTCAGGGGGAGTCCCAACCAGCTCCTATCAAAGTGCCCACACTCAGACTAACTTGGAGTCACTCCCTCTGAGCTACAGCACTGGGGCTGTAAAGGAACCAGGGACATATGGGGAGAAACTGAATTGTTTGGCATCAAGCGAGAGCTGGGGGACAGCTTTCTGTCAGACAAAAGAGCTGGCAGAGACCACTGTTCCTTTTCTGAAGCTCCCTCCCCTCCACAGAGCTGGCAGGCATGTGCCATATGAGTTTCCATCAACCTGGCTCACACCGTTCAACCTGCACAGATGATTCCCTGAAACCCCACTCCACCCAACTTGTGGGCCCACCCAAGCTATTTTCAGTGGCTTTTCCATACAAACAGCCTGTCTTGGCTCATGCTTTCAACTTCCTTAAAAATCTCTTAAACAAGCAGCATCTGGCCTCAATGTACCCCATACCTCTTGCTAAGTGGCTCCAGGCCTGGCAATAGTAACAGCTTGGCTTTAGCTGGGCATCTCTACTCCCAGCACAAGTAGCAGCCATCTGCACATCACTCTGTAGTTTATGCCAGGTAGCTAAGGTAGGACACAGGCAGTGGTTCACCCTGCACCTCTAGTGAGGTTCCAGAGCCAGTGCACCTGGCGGACAGCGTTAGACCATGCTGGAATATAACCCTACCACCTCCATGAGCAAAACTCTCAAAGGGTGGACGTAGTGAGCACCAAAGCCCCACTGAAGCACTAGTCCTGCTCCATAGGGCTGACTCCTGCACAGCAGCTCTTCTGCTGTAGTCACAGCCAGCCTGTAAAGGTCACCAGCCTAGGGGTAAGTCCTCCTAGTGAAGCCAAGAGCAATCAAGGCTCAACTACAACAGGTCAGCGCACAAAACCCATCTGGGGTGCACCTGTAGCGTCTAGCCCAGGTGACTGGGGAGGCTGTGTCACTGGGCCCTACAGCATACCCACTATACAAAGCTACTCTACCAAGTCTGGGAGATGCAGCACCTCTACCTAATATATAGAAACAAACACAGAGAACCTAATATGTAAAAACAAACACAGAGACTCAACAGCAAGGAATGCGAAGACAAAGAAACATGTCCCAAATGAAAGAACAGGAAAAATCTCCCGAAAAAGAACTAAATGAAATGGAGGCAAGCAATCTATCAGATACAGAGTTCAAAACATTCGTTATAAGGGTATCAATAAACTTAACAATGAAGAAATAGTGAGCATAAAAAACGACATAGAAACCATAGTAAGAATCAGTTAGAAATTTAGGATACACTAACTGAAATGAAGAATAATTTACAGAGAATTAACAGTAAAGTAGATAAAACTAAGAATTAAATCAGTGATTTGGACTATAAGGAAGCAGAAAAACACCCAGTCAGAACAACAAAACAAGAAAGAATGCAAAAAATGTAGTATAAGGAGCCTCTGGGACAATTTCAGGCATATCAACGCTCACACCACAGAGGAGCTGGAAGGAGAAGAGCGAGCGAGAAATTGAAAACCTATCTGAAAAAGTAATGACAGAAAACTTCCCTAAATTTGTGAAGGAAATAGACTTACCAGTCCAGGAAGCACAGCGAGTCCCAATCAAGAGAGACTCAAAGAGGCCCATACCAAGGCATATAATTAAAAGACAAAAAGTTAAAGACAAAGAGAGGATCTCAAAAGCAGCAAGAGAAAAGCAGTTAGTTACTACAAGAGAGTTCATATAAGACTGTCATCTGATTTCTCAAAAGAAACTTTGCAGGCCAGAAGGGACTAGAAAGAAATATTCAAAGTGATGAAAAGCAAGGACCTACAACCATGATTACTCTACCCAGAAAAGCTACCATTTAGAATTGAAGGACATATAAAGAGCTTCCCAGAGAAGAAAAAGCTAAAGGAATTCATCACCATCAAACCAGTATTATATGAAATGTTAAAGATTCTTCTTTAAGAAGAAGAAAAAATAAAGATAAAATTATACACAATAAAATGGCAATAAATACATATTAACAATTGAATCTAAAAAAATAAAATAAATGAACAAACAAACTCATAGAAACAGAGAACATTTTGACAGTTGCCAGATGGGAGGGGGTTTGTGGGATGAGTAAAGGGATTAAGAAGTACAAATTGGTTGTTAACTCTAGAACAGTCATATGGCTATAAAGTACATATGGGTGAAAATAATAATATTCTAATAACTATGTATGGCATTAGATGGGTATGAGACTTATCAAAGTGATTGCTTAGGAAGATATATAATGTCTAATTATTGAGTTGTGTACACTTGAAACTAATATAATATTGTATGTCAAGTGTAATTTTAAAAATTGGTAGAATAGATTTTTTTGTGACAGAGACAGAGAGACAGACAGAGACAGGGATAGACAGGGACACAGGATGGGAGAGAGACAAGCATCAATTCTTTGTTGCAGCAGCTTAGTTGTTCATTGATTGCTTTCTCATATGAGCCTTGGCCGGGCGGGGGGAGAGGGGAGCTACTGCAGAGCGAGTGACCCGTCGCTCAAGCCAGCAATCTTGGGCTCAAGCCTGCGACCCTGCGCCTAAGCTCGTGAGCCCGCAATCAAGCCAGATATCCTGCACTCAAGCCCGCGACCTAAGGGTTTCGAACCTGGGTCCTCCGCGTTCCACTCCAACACTAAGGTTTTAAAGTTATTCTCAGAAGCTGGAGAAAGGTATTTAAGCATCTGAATTTAACAGTATTAGGAGAGCTAGAAAAGCTAACTTGTTCTGTTTTTGTTTTAACAGTAATATATCATACTGTCAATATAAAAATATAGTCATCCTCTGAACCAATTCATATTATACTAAAAAAATTTTGTGAATGTTAATATGAGTAAGTTTACAATTTTTAGCCTGGAAAATTAGAAAAAAACAAAACAATGTTTTTTAGCGATCCATCAAAAAACCATTATTTTTTATTTTAAAATTATAAAAACTTTCACTTATAACCAAAGTACTTTTTGTTAAATTATCAATAAACATTCAAAACATATAAACTCACTTTAGTTAGTAAAATAAACATGTATATTTTCCAGTGAAAGTAACAAAACTATTTGATACCTGAGTTCATTTTTTTTTTTGGTATTTTTCTGAAGTGAGAAGCAGGGAGGCAGAGAGACAGGCTCCCACATGCGCCTGACCGGGATCCACCAGCATGCCCACAAGGAGACAATGCTCTGCCCATCTAGGCTGTTGCTTCATTGCAACTGGAGCCATTCTAGGGCCTGAGGCAGAGGTCATGGAGCCATCCTTAGTGCCCAGGCCAACTTTGCTCCAATGGAGCCTTGGCTGCGAGAGGGGAAGAGAGAGACAGAGAGGAAGGAGAGGGGGAGGGGTGGAGAAGCAGATGGGCGCTTCTCCTGTGTGCCCTGGCCGGAATTCAAACCAGGGACATTCACATGCCGGGCTAATGTTCTACTGCTGAGCTAGCTGGTCAGGGCTATGTTTTTAATGTTTATTTTATTGATTTTAGAAAGGATGAGAACAGGACAGAGACAGAAACATCTGTTCCTGTATGTGCCCTAACCAGGGATCGAACTGGCAACCTTCAGGCTTTGGGACAATGCTCTAACCAACTGAGCTATCGGCCCAGAGCCTAAGTTCATCTTTAATTAACATCCCAAACATCATCTTTAATTCTGCTTTCTAATTACTTACAACATTGAGTCTTAGAAACTTGTAAAAATAAGTCAATGTTTCAAAGTATGAATCCCCTGCCTGATCTGTGGTGGCTCAGTGGGTAAAAACATTGACCTGGAACACTGAGGTCACCGGTTCGAAACTCCAGGTTTGCCTGGTCAAAGCACATATGGGAGTTGATGTTTTCTGCTCCTCCCCTCCTTCTGTCTGTCTGTCTGTCTGTCTCTGTCTCCTCTCTCTAAAAAAAGAATAAATAAAAAATCACAGTATTAAAAAACCCCCAAAAAACCAAAAAACAAAAAAAAATGAAGTATGAATCCCCTAAAAAAACCTAAATGATGACTGCAGAACTATTTGACATGAAAAGATAGTCACGGTACTTTGACAAGTTAAAAAGAAAAAGCAGCCCTGGCTAGTGGTGCAGTGGATCGAGTGTTGCCCCAGAGCACCGAGGTTGCCAGGTCCATCCTGGGGGCATTGGCTTGATCACGGGGTTGCTGGCTGGATCCTGGGGTTGCTCACTAGATCCAGAGGGCACTGGCTCAACCTCCAAGGCTGCCAGTTCAAGCCCTGGTCAGGGCACATATGAAAAGCAATCAATGGCCTAGTCAGTGGAACAACAAGTTTGATGCTTCTCTCTCTCTCTCTCTCTCTCTACTCTTCTCTCTTGAAAAAAAAAAAGGTAAAAACAATATATACAGCTAAAATTAATTTATGTAAAATTAAATACAGTATTTTAACCATATCCTTCTGAATACAGGGTGGGACAAAAGCATATTTACAGTTGTAAGTACTTGAAACAGAGAGTTGATTCTTGTATTATTATTTCTTAATTATCACATTATTTTCCATATGGACAACTGTAAGCCTACTTTTGCTCCATCCTGTATGTGTACATAAAGAGATGAATGCGAGGAAGAGTGCCAAAATGCTGACAGTAGTTTTCTGTGGAAACCAAGATGAAAAGAATTCTTTATTTTCCTATATTGGTTGAAATGTTTACATTACTATGACTATTTTGATGAGCATATAAAAAGTAAAGCTATTTTCATTTTTAAAATATATGAAATGAAACCTATCTTTGAATGCTTAAGCTATGTATGATATTAACATTACATTAAGTAAAATTTGTTTTTTATACAAGAAATCAAGCCATCTTAACAAGTTCTTTAAATCTTTAATTTACCTGAAACCAACCTAATCAGTAGTAGTCTTTTCTGTGAAAAAGGTACTTGAGAGGTAAACTGGGCATTGAGGATTTTTATCATTGTGAGCATCACTGAAGTTGTTCTAGATAGAAAAAAATGTGTTACTTACAAACTGACAAATTTGGTGCTTGCTATTAGCAGGATTCTTTACTTAGATAAGAAAAGATAGAAAATAATATAAATGATTGACTAATTGAGGCGACTTCAGCAGGGATATTACCTAATATTAAGAGATGATAATAAAACTAGGGAACTGCTTCCTCTTTTTTTTTTCCTTTTTAAAGTGCCAGTGAAAAAGCTTGCCTTCAAGGAATGTAAGGCAAAATTATTTCAGGAAATTTTCATGAACCTGAAACAAGGTAAAAGTCCACATTATCTGCCTTACCACTTTGTGAAAACAAAAACCAGGAAATCCAGCTTCTATGGAAATCAGCATCCAACACAACATTGAACCTAGGATCTGTTCATATATATGTTTGTAATGTCCAATAAAATCATAATAGCCAATCTGCCTAGTGTTGTGATCCCATTAGGTCTTGCGACCTAAGCAGAACCAGCTTAAGTCTAATCAGACCAAACAGCTGTTTTAACAGTTGGGTTTCTCCAAAATTAAAATATTCTATTCCTGATAGTGCCTAGCAACTCAACTGCTAAAACAGCTGCTCCAGTAGAAGAGTTAAAGCCAAGGGCACAGGCAGTCTTCCATTTGCAACTGCTTTGAGGTTCTTTCAGAATAGAAGTTGTTAAACTTCAGTTCACTTTGACATTTCCTGACCTGTTTAAACTTTTATACTTGTATTGCCTCTGTTGCTGGCCTTCAGCCAATATTTCCACCAACACCATCGCTCTTGGTGTCTGCTCTTTGTCTCCTTCATAAGTCTATACACACCATAAGAGCCAGCTGGTGGTGCTACACTTCCCTCCTTAGAAATACCATCAGTGTGCTTTACACTCTCCTTTCTCTCTCTACTTTCTGGGGATCATTTTCACTCCCCGTGAAACAGAGGTGGTAACTCAGAAGTTCGTGGACCCCACTAAGTGATATATTACTTCCAATGACTTATAATAGTCCTATTAAGTTTAACTGTTGAAGTCAGACCATTAAAAAATATCGAACACCTGAACTGTGGTGGCGCAGTGGATAAAGAGCCGAACTGGAACTCTGAGGTCCCCAGTTTAAAACCCTGGGCTTGCTGGTCAAGGCACATATGGGAGTTGACGCTTCCTGCTCCAACCCCCTTCTCTCTCCTCTCTAAAATGAATTTAAAAAAAAGAATGAAAGAAATATTTTAAAAATATATATCAAAAAATACTCTTGGCTAACAGTTTTCATTTTGGTCAGTTTATTAAATGTCTTCAAAATTCTGCATTCATCATGATCTCATTCAGATGTGTTTGCCCGCCCCCCTTTTTAAGTCACTTGGTAACATAGAATTTATTCACCAAAACTCATATTAACAAAAACAATTAAGTGGTTTTATCTGTCAATTCATCTTGTTACTCAACCTTTCTATCCATGCATTCATCCATTTATCAACCCATTTTCTCATCTTAAAATTTTTCCCAACTGGAATGGACACTCCCAAGCTAAACTGACTCTGAAGAGTTCTGAAAGACTGTAAAAGATCTTGCCCCTGATTTTGCAGCATTTGCTTTCTCCCCTCATAATGTCCTCACTCCCTAAAATTATACTGCATTACAGATCATTTAAATTCCTAGCTCCCAGGGTCTGTCTAAGAATAGATTGACTGTAGGATCCAGACTCATCAAACTAGAACACACCTACAAAGAAGCTGAACACATTTCAAGATTACAAAATTTTTCCTGTAGCAGCTCCAGCTCTTCCCCTGGGTTATGTACAGAGTGATTCTGACACATTAATCTTAGAAACAACCTCTCTCCTATGCCCCACTTCTCAGTAAAGGAGGGCGGAAGTCACAGATATACTTCAACAAGTGCAGATACCATAAATAAAAAGGTGCTCACTGACCTTGTACCAGCTAACAGTCCTGGGCCAACTGGACTCCCAAGGACTATGAAACGAGGCTCAAGCACTGAAAGTTATTTTTAATAAGTCATGACAAACCCTAAATTACCAACATAGTAAAGCTAAGATTTTTTTTTTTAATTAAAGACTTTGAAATACTGGCTCTGCTGTCACTATCCCATGACCACAATGTTCGTGCTGAAGACACCAGTCCCAAAGTCTCCGAACTTTATTTGTGAGTCAATCTGCAGAAACAGTATTCGTTCTTCCAGTTTACAATATTGTTAGGATCAGTTTTGCTTAACTGGGCTAAACACAGAAAAGTTTTCATTTTTTAATAAGAGTTTAGATAAATAACCCTAAATCCCAAAGGGCCTTGTTAAAGCAGCCTCATAAAAGTTTTACACTTGCATATGAGTTTGGGAAAAAAAAAAAAAAGTCTACCTAGCAGTTTGAGCTCCCACTGACTTCTCTAGCCTTGGGGAAGTTATTGTGGAAATTCATATGTCTTCCTATTTCAGATGATTTAAAGCAGTCTATTATGATAAATCACCATGAAGTACACCAAATGAAAGACACCGTTCCAACGAAAATCTCAATTTTAAATCCACAAAATACACACAGTGCACTCAGCCGTGTGTTTAAACAGCATTAAGGTTCTGATACATGACTCATCTAACCACATTTTATCCTCAGAGCCTAGGATGCAAAAATGTATTTTGTACCAGGTGATCAATTTTCCCTTTTTTTAGGAGGTCATTTCAACACATTTTGACTCTACCCTGGAGAATTAAAGTCTGTGCAGGAGACTAAATCAGTTGGAATAACAAGAACTAGTGGGCAATGTTAACATTTTATCACTTCCCTTACCAGACCTGGGAAGATTAAGACTGACAGAGCACATTTAAAAGGTGAGAGGATGATTGAAAACAAACAGAATCTTTTATGTTCTAATGAAACACTAGAGATGGTTTTTTAAAAATGCTTGCAAAGTGATAAGTGCTTAATAAATATTTACTAAATGAATTTTAAAAAATTAGCTTACAGCTCATTTTCTACCATTTTTCTGTTCTTACAGGATGATCATCATTAATGCATCTCTGACCTTATAATCAGTGACCAGTAATCTTTACCCAACTCTAAAAACTTGTTAGATTTCAATAATAAAACTTCAGGCTAGAAACTGACCTAAAGGAAGGAAGGCCCTCTGTGAGATTCCTAACATGCGACTGTGTGGTCTTTGCTTGAAAAACTCCAGTAACAGGGACACTCATTGCAAAGAAGTTCTTTAAGTTGAGCCCTTCAGAAAATATATCAACATCTAACCCTTCTCCTGACCTTTCCCTAAGCTAAACATTCCCCATATCCTGAACATTCCATTTCCTCATGTTATCTAGATGAGTCTTCTTACCATTCCAATTTTTCAATATAGAAACCTATAATGTATTAAAATACCTCTAGCGCCTGACCAGGCAGTGGCACAGTAGATAGAGAATCAGACTGGGACATGGAGGACCCAGGTTCAAAACCCCAAGGTCACCGGCTTGAGCATGAGCTCATCCAGCTTGAGTGTGGGGTCACTAGCTTGAGCCCAAAGATCACTCGCTTGAAGCCCAAGGTTGCTGGCTTGAGCAAGGGGTCACTTGCTCTGCTGCAGCCCCCCAGTCAAGGCACATATGAGAAAGCAATCAATGAACAACGAAGGAGATCAAGGAGCCACAAAAAAAATAGATGCTTCTCATCTCTCTCCTTTCCTGTCTATCTGTCCCTCTCCCTGTCTCTGTTACACACACACACACACACACACACACACACACACACACACACAATACTCTACCATGATCTCCATCATTAGTGCAGAATAAAATTTTGCATAATACCTAATATGTCATTGTTTACATATCAGTTCACTTAGTCTTTATAACATTGTAAATGGAGTTTCATTATGTTCTTTTTACAAACTGAAGTTAAAAAGGTTAAGCGCCATGGTCTCATAGAAGAACCAGGACTCAAATCCAGTTCCTTTGACTCTCAAGGGTGTTACAATATCCATAGGAACCTCAGTCTTTTAGCTGTGAAATGGGGGTAATAATATTTATCCTTTAAGCCTCAATAGTTTCTTATAAATATCAAATAAGATAATATCTGAAAAAATCATAAAAGGCATGTTTTTATTACTGAGATCATTCATATGCAGATAATCTTTGCTCTTTCAAGTATTTAATTTATAATGAGAAAAGTTCAGGTCACAGGTAAAAGGAATGTTAACTGTTAGTTGTTTTTAGAATGCATAGCATGTGGCAACTGAATAATCCAGGAATAGGACAGTCACTCATCTTCTGGAGTTCTTAATTCAATTAGAAAGCATTTTCCAGAAATATCTGGATTCTACAGATGCATTGCCACTGAGTTAGTCAATGTACCTAGGCCTTTTCAGTGAACAAAACTAAAAAGTATTACTATTTCATTAAGATTAAAATAAATCATGTATTCATTCTAATATTCTATTTCTAGTCAGGATTACAGTTATTTTACCTCATCAATCTTTTATTGATCATCTTTTTCTCATGCCAAAAATCCCAGTTCTCATGATACCATATAATTACTCATTTGATCTATCCTAAAACACAAATGCAATAGTCTCAATATATTAGTACCACATTATCACCAATAATATGATCATTAAAAAGGTTTTAAAATGTTTTTGTAGTTTCTTCTTTCATTAGGATATAACTCTCTTTCTTGTATTATAAAATCAGTGTTTTATAGTCTACTGGAGCACTTCCTTATACATAGATGCTGCCAAGTGCATGTGCACTGAAGGTCTAACTTCTCATTCTTGTTCTATTCACCCTCCTTTCTTCTTCCTTTTACATGCAATTTAAATTTTATGGCTTATCACATTTAAAAAAATAAGCAAATACACTCATATTCTTATCATTCTTCAATAAATGATAGTATACCATACACACTTTTCTCTACCATAGCATACTAAATACTTTCTTTACCAAAAAATTTCCTCATTTTTTCTTCCAACACTGTTCTTAAGTTCATCATAGTAATATCTGTCGTTACTTTTTAGAGTTGTGTGGTTCTTAGTTACAAGAATGTATTGTAAGTTATTTATCCATTCCCTTATCGACATTTGGGTTTGTTTGTTTCATTCATTCATTTAGCTTGCTAATGGTACAAATAGTACTACATTGAACAGTTTGTGCATATGTCCTTTAATTTTTGTCACTGCGTCACTGGAATAAATTCTAAAGGTAGGATTCCTCCATGAAAAAGTAAATGTACTTGTAATTTTACCACATTCCTCTTCATAAAGATTGTACTATTTTGCATTACCAGCAATGTATGAGATTTCCTATTTCCCCAGTTTAACCAGTAAAACATTTTGTGAAACTCTTGCCAATTTAATAAAACTCAGAAGTTATTTTGAATTTCTTTTATTAGAAGTCAGATTAAATATCTTTTTATATGTTTAAGGGTTCTTTGCATTTCTTTTCCTATAAAATATCTGTGAATGTCTCTAATCCATTTTTCTATAGGGTTGTTAGCGTTTTTCTCCTGTTTGTAGATTTTCATACTTAAGAGCTATAAGCCTTTGTCTCTGGTTTAGTTTACAAAGAGTTTTTATAGTTAATCTTTTTTGGTTTACTTTCATTAATTACATTTTTGTTTGATTTTATGTGTATGTAATCAAATTCATCACTCTCTTTATTGCTTCTAGATTTAGAATCATAATAGTTTCCTTTATTCCAAATTGAAGGAAGAAATCACCCATATTTTCTTTTTGTACTTTCATGGTTTCCTTTTTTAAAACCTGTGATCCATTTGGAATGTATCCTAGAGTATGATGTGAAGATTAAAAATTTTATATTTTTCCTTGACACTATCCCATTATCCCAACACTATTATATATCTACATTTACTCATTGATTTGACAAGCCACTTTTATTATATATTTTATTTTCATATGAGGTCAGGTTTATTTATATTGAGTTCCAATGACCTGTCAATTCATAGATCAGTACCATTCTATATATTTTAATTAGAGGAGCTTAAGAATATGCTTTAGTATCTGGAAGGGCTAGACTCTCCCCTGATTTATTTTTCAGGATTTTCCATTTTTGTATATTTCCAAATAAACTTGAAATTAACTGGTCTGGTTGAAAACAAAACAAACTCTGATAGTATTTTTATTGAGTTTTATTAGGTTTATACATTAAATTAGGAATATTTTATATTTTTATAGTATTTAGGCTTCTTATCCAAGAATATGGTATATATTTCCATTTATTAAGGCAACTTTATAGTGTTTTCTTAGTGTTTTATAATTTTCCTCATAGAATAGGAACATTTATTAAGTTTATGTATATCCTTTTTTTTGCTATTGTAAATGGGGTATGTTTTTTCATAATGAATTCTAAGTGATTGTAATTGCATATTAAAATATATTTATTAAACTTGCTAATTTAATCAATTGTCTTATTATTGTAGTAATATCTTCATGGATGCTTCTGGATTTTCCTGATATATAATCATATCACCCATAAAGAGTTTTAGTTCTTCCTTTTCATTTCTTATGCCCATGATTGCTTTTTTAATCTAATTGGATTGGTTAATATCCCCAACACAATGTTAAACAGTAAAAATAAATTTTTCAGCAAGAGAGGAAAGGGAGACCTTAGGGTTTCGAACCAGGGACCTTAGCATCCCAGGTTGACACTATCCACTGTGCCATCACCAGGTCAGGCAAAAAAGTAAAAAAAATTAAAATTTTAATTTTATTTTTATTAAGTTTTTTAATTTAGGTGCCTCATTAGCACAGTAGATAGCGCATCAGTCTCATAAAATTTCAAATTTATTATGTTGACATGGATTCAAATGTCACACTTATTATTCCATAATAAGTGAGATCATATGATATTTGTCTTTCTCTTGCTGGCTTATTTCACTTAGCATAATAATCTCAGGTCCATCTGTGTCAAAGGTCAGATTTTCTTCTTTTTCAAGGCCATGTAGTATTCCATTGTGTCTCTGTACTACAATTTTTTTATCCACTCATTCATTGTTGGACACTTAGGCTATTTCCAGATCTTGGCTATTGTAAACAATGCTGCAATAAACATGGAGGTGCATATATTCTTTTGAATTAGTGTTTGGGGGAAAAGAAAGTAAAACATTTTTAAGTTTTAAAATAAATTAAAGCCAATGTTCAATCACACTAGTAATTATAAAAATATTGTTTATAATAACAAAATAATAAATTGGAAAAATTAAAAAAGTGTTGAACATGATTTGAAGCAATGAAAATACTTATAATGCTGGTATAGGTTTAAGTGCATAGCTATTTTGGACAGCTATTTGGAATTAACTAATATTGAAGATGTACACTAAGACCCAATCATTTCAGTTCTTAGTGTTAAAAAGAGAAAAGCTCATATATATTAACAAAGAGAAATAAACAAGAATGCTTGCTGATGCATTATCTATAATGGAAAAGAATAAAAACAACTTAAATGTCCACTGAAAGGATAATAGATAAATAAGTCACAGTATACTCTGACAAAGGAATATCTTACGGTAATTAAAATGAATAAATAAACTACAAGTATAAACATGGAAAAGTCATAAAAACAGTGTTAAATGGAAAAAGCAATTTAGAAAAGAATACATACAACATGATATTAGTCATACAGCATTTAAAAATATGGACATTAATAGCATGTAGTCTTAGTATTTACATTTAGTAAACATTCACTTTTAGGAAAAGTATGCATAGTAGTCAACAGTATGTAATTTTTTTACTTATTTTTATATTGAGCTTATTGTGGTGACATTGGTTAACATACTTCTACAGATTTCAGGTGCCCAATTCTACAGCACATCTCTGTACACTGTATTATGTGTTCACTCCCCCAATCTTTTTATTTTTAAAAATATGCATGGCGCCTGACCTGTGGTGGCACAGTGGATGGAGCATCAATGTGGAATGCTGAGGTTGCAAGTTCAAATCTCTGGGCTTGCCCAGTCAAGGCACATATGAGAAGCGACTATTATGAGTTGATGCTTCCTGTTCCTCCCCACCTTTCTCTCTCTCTCTCAACTTTCTCTAAAATCAATAAATAAAAAATCTTTAAAAAACTATGCATGGCAATAATAAACATCAAATTTCAAATACCTTATTTTCTCTGTGGAAGGATAAAAAAGATAGATTCAAAGGAAACAGCAACTGTATTAATAATGCCTTATTTTTAAAAATTATCCATGTATAACAAATATAGCACTATGGTAAGTTTTATAAAAAACTGAAAAGAAATTGGATGTTCAATACATTATTCTCTAATTTGTCTATTAATTCAAAATAGCTCATAACAAAAGATAATTAATTAGATTATAAGGTTGGTAGGAACTCTTAGAAAGAAAATTAGCTAAAGTACTCTAAGACTGGTCCCCCACTAAAGTACCGTATTTCCTCAAGTATAAGATGCACCTTTTTTCAAAAAATTTGGGGTCTAAAAACTGGGTGCGTATTATACACTGGTTGTAGATTTCTTTTACCTGCATTTCCCACTTTTTTGTGCTTGTTTTTGCGCTCATTGTTGAAGACAGTGATTCGTTATCAGACACAGATGAGGACAAGCTAATGGATGGGAGTTTTTGACAGTGATGAGGAGTTGTATGGATTTTATGATGAATAAAACTTGAGTTCAATAACTTTATGTAATATATATATATTTTTCTAATTTCAGGCCCTAAAATTAAGGTGCATCTTATACATGGGGAAATACGGTATGTGACAAAACACATCTTTCACTGACACAACCAGCAACATAGAACTGTGATTGAAACAATTATCTTTGAACAGAGATGCATGATCAGGATAAACGGCCCTTCCCTGCTGAGGACATTCACGAGTGTTCACATGAGGACTGTATGAGCGTTTATCAGACACTAGGCTTGTGGTAGAGCACCTGCGCAGTCATGCTTGGCAGAAATTAGAGGAAAGACTGTATAAAACACGGACATGATCGACTACATGCCATTTCTTTTCTAGACGTTCTAAACTAGATATTATTAAAGCTTGAGAAACGTCTTAGATATTAAAGGATAAACATTTAACACATTGAAACCAAAACTACAAAGCAAAACTAGCAGTTGTCAGGAGATTAACTGCAGGAAAACGAAATCAGACCTGAAGTCCCAGAAGTAAGCCCAATGCTAAAGTGACTGTCACTTTACCTGGAAGAATCAATCAGTAACTGTAGAGTGTAGAGACTTCACAATACTCTACAAAATGGAATTAACAAGAAAATGGACTAGAATCGAGCCCTCAAGCCTCTCATTTCAAAAGAACATATGCGTCACTTATAGATTAGGTTTATAAAATTCTTTGAATAAAAAGGAAAAATGTCAAGTCTTCGAGGCAAAGATAAAGAAAGCAAGAGCTCCTTTATAGTAATAAATTACAGCAAGTCTCTCCTACCTCTACCCCTCATGGCTAAGGAGCCACCTTCACCAGTACCAAGCCCTTGGGGTGTTTCTCTCTGATCCGGCATCATTAACCCCTGCCCTCAGCTCTATAAATCTCATTTCTCCGGGAAGGTGTCCAGATAGCCACTTCTTCCTTAGACCAGGACAGCAATTATTCCCACGAGGCTTGGAGGGTAAATGTTAATATATTACTTACCTGCAGGCCAGTCTGCTCCATGAGTTCTAATACATTCACTCATCAGCTAGAAAGATGCATTTTATGCCACAAGAATACCAACCTCATCTCAGCATAACTTTTTAATAAAGGCCCAGATAATAAGTATTTTAGACATGTAGGACATTTGTCACAACTACTCAGCTCTGCTGTTGTATGGAAAAAACACCCATAGACAATATGTATACGAATGGGCATGACTGTATTTTAATAAAATTTTATTTACAATGATCTAAAGCAGGGGTTTTCAATCTGTGTGCTGCAAGAATTTTTAAAATAGGCAATACCTATTTAGTCAGGGGCACTGACTTCTTTTCCCTTAGCCTATCAAATTAAAAAATGACAACAGCCAACATAACAATAGCTGTCCAGTGTGAATGAATCAAAATAATATATATATTTTTTTCAGATCAGCAAATAGTATATATTTTTTTGGTGTGCCACAGAATTTTACTAATTAGTTTGTGTGCGCCATGAAATGAAAAAGGTGAAAATCACTCAGTTTCTTTGCAAAAGAGATCTGAAAACAACTTCTCTTGGCTGGCTCTGGTTCAGTGTCTCATGAGATTGCAGTCGAGATGAGTAGGGACCCCAGTCATCTGATGGCTCACTGGGACTGAACTGTCCTTATGCTGGCAGCTGGATACTGCCAGAGAGTGATCTGAAAGAGCAAGGAGGGAACCCCGTGTGCCTTTTAAGATCTACTCTCAGAATTCACTCTGTCACCTCCACTTTGTTTTATTCATTAAGTCCAGTCCACATTTCAAGGACAGAGGAATTAAACTCTACCTTTGAATAAAAAATTTGTTGACATACTTTAAAATGTTGACACACCTTCAAAAATCCAATGATACCAAGAAGATGGGATTATATTTACCCTTCCTGGAAGATCTCATTGTTCCTAGCACCATGCTTAATAAATAATACCTGGCACTGGCTCCTTAATACACCAAATTAGGCAGGAATCAGGTAGTTTTTCATAATATCCTGTGAATCTGGTAGCAAAGCAGTTTTAGAAGTATCTAAATAGAATCTTTAGTTATTTAACTTTCACAAATGATTTTTTTTAAAGTGAGAGAAAGAGAGATAGAGAGACAGACTCCTGCACGTGCCTCCTAACAGGATCCACCTAGAAAACCCCGTCTGGGGCCAATGCTCAGACCAACTGAGCTATGTACCTTCAGCACCTGAGGCTTACGCTCGGACAAACCATGCCTTCCTCAGCGCCACATACCGATGCTTAAATCAAGCCACTGGCTGTGAGAGGGGAAGAGAAAGAGAGAGAAAGGGGAGAGAAAGGGGAACAGAAGCAGATGGTTGCTTTTCATGTGTACCCTGACCAGGGATCAAACCTGGGATATCCACATGTTGGGCTGACACTCTATCCACCGAGCCAACCAGCCAGGGCCGTCACAAATGAATTAAACTATAATATGAAGAATGAATGATGATGCCTGAACTATGTTCTCACAGCTTACATGTAAATCTTGCTCCACAAACAATTTAGCTAAGGAAGATATTGTATAAGGAAGTTAAAAGGATAAATTTTATAGATAAGATTTGTAATTCTGAAATTAAAAAAACAACCCAAAACGAAAACACAGCAATACCTAACAAATTAAATTTTCCCTTCCAAAATAATTGAAAAAAATCTTTCTTCCCTGAGCATTTATTTCCTGAATACCCAACTCTTAGAATTTTCCCTCAAGGTTTTCACCAAGGCTCTGATTATCTATGAACCTGCCAAGCACACAGCCTCAGGAGGCAGAGGTGTTACGCATAATCAATGTGGTCATAGAAGGAGTTAGATGTACATTTCATATTAGCATTAATTAGTGTCACCTGCAAAAGTCCCAAGTGCATCAATAAAAAATTAAGATCTCCATGTATAAAAACAGTTGTGAGTTAAACTTCTTAAATTTTCTTTTGTCAGTAGATTTCAGAGCAAACATTCAGAGTTTATAAATATTCCAAGATGTCACGTAAGTCCTCCAACATATATGGATTATGTCTGCACGGTAAAGAAATGAGATCTGTAGTCAGTCTGTCTGTGAGGCCTTTACTAAGAACTAACTTTGCCTTCTGGGTATTTTTCCTGCTGTCACCAGGTAAGTGGTGATCTTCTTTAATACGTAATACTAAACATAGATTAGTCCCATTCCTAAACTGTATGTTTTATAAGAGCAAGAGTTTTGGAGTTTTTATTCACTAATGTGTACCTATCACCTGCCACACTGTCTATTATTTGAATATATGCACAAATAAATAAACCTTCCACCTTAGCTGTGTGTACAAAAGGGCAGGGCTCTTGTGTGTGTGTTTGCAAAATATAATTCATTATTTCAATGGTTTAAAACATATTAACCTTAAAATTGTCAATAAATATAAATTCTCTTATGAATTCCTCCTTCTATGTACAGGCACTCTCAGCAATTATCAATGTATTATCCTCCTTTAATCTGTTCCCTTGCTAGAAATAACCAAGCTATACTTGGCATACACTGACACCTACTGGCGGACATAGAAAATGATTAAATTATTATTTTCCAACTGGTTCAATAAGTATCAGATCTCTCTTGCTATATTCACATCACTTCCATAGGAAGTGTATATATATCACTTCCTATAGAACTTCTCAAAAGTATGTCATTGGATCTGATGTTCTCATGAAAAAGGGTGCTTTGATCATGTAAGTAACATTCATAATGCTAAGTACTATATGTTCCTCTTAATAATTCAGTGAACTTTTTAGAATATTAAGATACTTAGCAGTATAGTAGTAAAATGCCTATATACAATTTCACAAAGCCTAATACTTCATACATTTCTTTTTATTTATTTATTTATTTAGTTAGTTAGTTATTTTTGTATTTTTCTGAAGCTGGAAACGGGAAGAGACAGTCAGACAGACTCCCGCATGCGCCCGACCGGGATCCACCCGGCACGCCCACCAGGGGCAATGCTCTGCCCACCAGGGGGCGATGCTCTGCCCCTCCGGGCGTCGCTCTGCCTCCACCAGAGCCACTCTAGCGCCTGGGGCAGAGGCCAAGGAGCCATCCCCAGCGCCCGGGCCATCTTTGCTCCAATGGAGCCTTGGCTGCGGGAGGGGAAGAGAGAGACAGAGAGGAAGGGGGGGAGGGGAGTGGAGAAGCAGATGGGCACTTCTCCTGTGTGCCCTGGCTGGGAATCGAACCCGGGTCTCCCGCACGCCAGGCCGACGCTCTACCGCTGAGCCAACCGGCCAGGGCCTCATACATTTCTTTAATATCAAAATGATAACAAAAAGTAAGCAAAAATTATTGCACAGTAACAACCTTGTTTAGTGTTATTTCTCTATGGCATCATTTTTCTCCCACAAAACAGAAAACCCTATTAAATACACTGGGGAATATTTTTTTTTTCATTTTCTGTTGCATCAGGTTTTAGAACTTTTTCTATATATTTCTGCATTGCTGATTCCAAATCTGAAATCCGTTTTTTGGTGCATGCTCTAGTTTTTATGCAATTTTAATTTCTTTTTGTTACAGTTAATGGCATGCATTGGTTTTTAATTTGGAGTTAAAGGGCAACGACTCTTGGATTGAACAGAACCACAAGGCAATTAATGTTTTACAAACATCACTTTTACATAATTTTAATTGTTTTTAAATGTAAAAAATTATTATCTGATAAAAACACCCTCTTATTTTGTTTTAAGATTGAATCATGGCTTCTTCGAGTAGGTGTAAATGTAAGAATAGTCCTGACAGCTTCCGTTATATATGTGGCTGTTACACACTTCAACATCAAAGGCACAATATTTCATCATTTGTGACACGTGCATATATTGCCTATTTTCAAGTTCCCCTTGGTGATCAAGATAAGAATTGGGCTCCTCATATTGTGTATCATAATTGTGAGGAAATGCTTCGTGACTGGACAAAAGGAAAACTCAAAGGAATGCCTTTGGTATTCCCATGGTTTGGCGTGAACCTAAGGACCACAGCAGTGACTATTATTTCTATCTAATCCATACAAAGGGCATCGACAAGAAAAAACGGCATATGTTCGCATATCCTAATATTCCTTCAGGAATATGACCTATCCCACATTCTGAGACACTCCCGGTTCCAGTTTTCAATGGTTTTATTTCTTCTAAGGATGAAGAAAGTGAACATGATGATCAAATGTATTTTGATGAGATGCATGAGGGAAATGGTTGTAGAATCTGAAGGGTCTTCTTCTGATGCCAAGCAGTCATTAACCCCTCAGCAGTATAGCCAACCTGAACTGAATGACTTAGTAAGAGATTTGGGCCTATCAAAGAAAGCAGCTGAGTTATTAGCCTCCAGGCTTCAAGAAAAGAATGTACTTCTTTTTCTGGTCAGCTAAAGAATCCTATTTCAGGAAGAGTGAACAAATTTTTGTGAACTTTTTTTCCGAAGACAAACACTTTGTTTAATGTCATGATATCAATAGTCTTCTCAGCCAGCTAGGTGTTACCACTTACAGTCCAACAGAATGGCGGCTATTTCTTGACAGCTCTAAATGATGGCAGACTATTGCTGGAGCATCAAATGAGATTGTCCTCAACAAGTACACAAATGCAAGAGCTACAAATGCAAATTTTTGCCTAAATAGAATTTAAATAAATTTTGTGCAAATTTTATGATTAAAATAAGTGTTTTAATATGTTCTATTTTGAAATTATAGACAAATTCTGATGCAATCATATCTTTTAGTGTATTAGTGTATTTACTGCATTATATAAATTATTATATTTTCACAAAGATGATGCCCAAGAAGACATTCTACTTCATTATGTTAAACTAAATGTTGAAAATTTTACAATAAGATGAAAACCTAAAATCTTGAATTGTTAAAAAACTGTAGCTTACAGAGAAAAACTAATGTCAGATTTGAGATCAGCAAACTTGAATTAGGTAAGAAGAAGTGTTTTTGTAGATGCACAGAGCACATTCCTAGCAGCTGTGGCTGATGCAATGCTGTGAGAACACTCCAGCACCTGAAACCCTCCTAGACATACCCAGGAGGAAGCTCACCCGCTGTAAGGAAGTAACTCAGCGCCAACCATCAGCTCCCTGACCTTTTCAGCCACTGGCTGTGAAGGACACGCTGTAACACCCTATAGGCTGAACCTGTGTATATAAGCTAGCTTACTTCCTGAACAAATCGGATCTGCATCACTGAACCTGGTCTCCGGAGTCGGGTCTCTGCATCTCCATCATCCTCACCCCCGGTGGGCCGTGTCCACAACTGGCTCCTGAACAGGGACCTAACTGGCATCCAAGGGACGGGTAAGTGACCCTCTGTAATGGGAGGCATTGCAGAGTAGGCGAGTTAAAGTTAATGAAAAAGATCTTTGTACCTACTAGGAAATCCTCTCAGCTTTCAACCCTTGGCTTCTAAACGCGCCTTTTTGGGACCCCGATACTTGGGCCCTAGCTCTCCAGCGCATCTGTTCAGTGGAAGTACATGAAGGGCAAACCTTCCTCCTTGGTCTCACTCCTGCCCTACTAGCCATCTCTTGCTGAGGACCCTCCCCCTATTCCAAAAATATTACAGGCTACCCCTCTCCCTGAGGAGCCCCTACCTCCCTATTAGCCCCCCTCCACTGAGGAGGAAAGTGGCTTAGCCTCCAAGCTTAACACACTCGCGGCTAAGCGTGCAAAAATGAAACCAACTGAATTGCTAACTGCGCCATTGGCTCCGCCAGCCGAAGAAGTGGAAGTTGCCACTCCCGAACCCCTTTACCGTTGGTACGCTGGAAGGACCCAGACAAGGCACAGTGGCGGGGCCCACTCCCCTTCTAATGCAAGGGAGAGGTTATGCTTGTGTCTTTCCAGAAAACAGCCCTCAGCCAATTTGGATTCCAGGACGAAACATAAGGCCAGTCCCGGTGTCCCAAGATGACCCCTCCGACGAACCCCTCAACCCAGGAGATGGTGAGTCTCCAGAAGAAGACCTCGCGGCCAATGTGTGCACCCCATCACCTGGGGGGATATGAAAGCTTTAGTGGAGCAAGACCAGAGAATGGCCCCTGACGGGCCCTCAGGCCCTGGTGCTCTGTTCCTGCTTATGTGTGCTATAGTAACCACTAACTCCCAGATGCGGGCAGATCCCCACATCTGGGCTGCTTTTCCCCACCCTGGCATTATCCTGCCCATAGAGACAACAACAGCAGCTGTCATTCATCAAGTCCAACTGGCCCTAATTAAAAGAGAAGGGGGAAATGTAGGTAGAGCACAGAGTGCATTCCTAGCAGCTGTGGCTGATGCAATGCTGTGAGAACACTCCAGCACCTGAAACCCTCCTAGGCACACCTAGGAGGGAGCTCGCCCACTATAAAGAAGTAACTCAGCACCAACCAGGCAGCTCCCTGACCTTTTCAGCCAATGGCTGTGAAGGACACGCTATAACACCCGATAGGCTGAACCTGTGTATATGAGCTAGCTTACTTCCTGAATAAATCGGATCTGCATCACTGAACCTGGTCTCCAAAGTCAGGTCTCTGCGTCTCTGTGGTCCTCACCCCCGGTGGGCCTTGTCCACATTCAACAAAAATTTTGTTCCCCAGTGATATCTTCTGAAATATATTTTAGAAATAGATCCTATAATTTCCCACTTTTGCTCAGGCTGGTTCCTCTTTAACCTCCTGCTCCCAAAATCTTTCCACTCTTAATTCTCAGATCAAATGCTACCTTCTCTATGAAATTTCCTTTAATTAGAATTAATCAGAAAAGCCCCTTGTTTGTCTATCATAGGGCATAGTGTATACTTTTGAGAGTTCTTATGTAATTTGTCAGTTTCCAAGATTAAACATTGAGACTCTAAAAGTAAAAATTCTGTCTTACTTATATTTTTATCTTCTATAACATAAAGCAAATTTTACACACAGAAAGTCTAAGTGAATGCCAAATGAACTGAATCTGAGGCTAAGCAATATACTCATTAAATACTTATAGGGAAAGAGAACTAAACCTTCATTCTGTTTATAAGACAAACTAAATACAATAAAGAGCTTAAGATCACACTGTTTAAAATGCTATAAGTGTTCTAAAGTTGTGGAATTAGAAATTGTTAAGTATACCTGTCCCCAAAATGAAAACATTAAAGGCCAGAGAGGAGGCTGTCACTTGTCTTGGCAATGTAGCCAGTCAATGTCAACAAAAAATCTGGGACTAGACTGCATGCCATACTCTCCCCATTATAAAATGTTAAATGTCCTGCTACAACTTCTAAGTGCCTCAAATGTTCCAGGTCCTGTCAATAAAAAATGCTGTAACAATCACCCCTCAATATAGATGGGGGAATCATTCCTGTGACTGTCTTATTTCAATGTGCAGAAGTCTCAGGCCAGATAAGATTCTTAAATTTAAGAAATACATTTCTACTCTACAACTGTATCACAAAGTTCCATGACCAACTTTTCCAATTAAAAGATAGCACAGTCACTTTAACCTTGTTTGAGGTTCTCTTTTTTTCTATAACATATTTGCTGAGTTATATGCAAACCTTAATTTAAATATATCTAGAAACATTTTAAGAACTATTTATGTAAGAATTTTGCTAAGAACAAGGCATTTATAAACAATCTCTTACCCTAAAGTTATTTTTGCTGCAGTTGTTTTTAAATTATTTCATCAAAGAGGAAAGAAGTGGCTGGTAAGGCAGGTCGGACCCGGAGGTTTTACAATGACTAAGTCCGTTACCCCCCTGGGAAAAGGGTGGATAGAGTGAGTGTACAAGTAACTATTAGAATTAGGTCCAAAGAAGCCCAGATAAGTAAATCAAGTAGAAGCTCCAAATGACAGCTCAATGTGAATAATACAAAAAAATAAAATAAAATATTTGTTAATGATCCCAGTATGTGAGTTAAATGTGGACAAGAAAGGGAAGGGGTCAACCCAACAAGAGCTAAGATGGATTGAAAGCACTCAAGCGTGCATGGTGATAGAGACATAAACCAAGATGGGCCTGAGGACAGACAATTCAGGCTGGGGTTTGCAACCAGCAGAGAAAAAAAGAGTAGATGTTGAAATTAGGTTTAGAGGCAATAGCCATGTTTAGGCTCCATCAGGAAGATTAAAAGAATGGATTAGTTACTCCTATTGGGGGCTTACAGGAGGCTTGATAGTATAAATCTGAAGAGTCCAAAAGTAGTGCTTAGTAAAAAAATCATTTTCACCAATACTTTTGCTTCACAGGTAGTTGTTTTAGATACCAGTCTGAAAATACTGACAGAAGAAACACATGTGGCAGACATAACCAAGGGTTTTCAAGACAGACATGTTTTTGAATCCTAAGCCTAATACATCTTAGCTGTGCCTCACTGAATAAGTAACATTAGTTTCTGTAAATGATGGTAACCAGAGGACTTCCACAGAGACGTTATAAGCATTCACTTCCCCACAAAGATGTTATGAGCATCCACTTCCCCACAGAGATGTTATGAGCATTCAATGACATAATATATTAAAAAACTTAGCACATCTGACGCATAATAAAAGCTCTATCAACAATAGTTATTATTAGATTGTTAAAACCCCCAATAATTATCCTTAAAATTTTTAAAGAGCAGGGGCTTTATATCAAGTTTACAAAAAAAGTATTGTAAATAGATGCACAGAAAACAGAGATATTTCCCACAAGGAAAATAAACATAAAAACGGCTATCTATAGTGTCTATATAAACCTTATTTCAACCCAACACTTTTATTCAGACAATGCAACTATATCTCACCCATGTCATTTGCTTTAATTATGGCCAATATGCAGATGACTCACAAATTTACAAATCTTTCGTCTGAACTCCAAGTCTATATATTAACTTCCTGTTCATTATTTTCTCTTGAATGACTCAGATGTAACTCAAACTCAACATGTATTATAAAACTGAACTTCATGATCATCTCTCAAACTTGATCTTTATAAATATTATTTATTCCAGTAAATACTGGTCCATTCCCAAAATATAATCAATCACCAAACATTGCAATATTACTTACCAAGTACCTCTCAAATATATCTCAGCTAGCATTTCCCTCTCTAATCATTTCTCTTGGGCATCTGCAATAGCTTCCTATCTTATCTAGCGAACATCCAGTTGTTCTCTAGATAGCTGCCAGAATAATCTTTCTGAAGCACAAATTAAACCATCTCACCCTTCTCTCTAAATAAACCATTTAATAGATCCTTACAGTTCTTAGTATAAAAACAAACACAGAACAAAACTTTTTAAAATGCCCTTTAGGATCCTGCATTAGTCTGGCTCCTCCCTAACTTGTCCTATTTTTCACTCTTCCCAGTAGCTACCTGGACCTTCTTTCCACCCCTTTTACTTGCTGTGCTCTCTCCCAGCTCGGGTTCTTTTGCGTTGCTTTACCCCTTCCCTGGAGACTCTTCACACAGTTGACTCATTTTCATCCTTCAGACAGCAGTCAAGTATCAATTCCTCCTGGAATCCTATCCCGACCTGGTTGGTCTCTGCCTATCCTTTGCTCTCATAGCTCCACGTATCTCTTTGTTGTAGCACTGATTAAGTTGCAATTTTACATTTATTTGTCCTTCCCACTAGATTCTAATAAGATTTATGATGCATCAGATCTCTTTGGTTCAATATTGCACCTAGCACAGTATTATGCATTTAACAAGTATTTGTGGAACATATAAAGGAATACCTTCAAGCCCTGAGTTTGAAAACTTTTCCACCAATGTATGGAATCATGTAGTTCTTGTTTTTTTTCTGATTTACTTATTTCACTCTGTATAATGTTATCAAGATCCCACCATTTTGCTGTAAATGATCTGATGTCATCATTTCTTATGGCTGAGTAGTATTGCATAGTGTATATGTGCCACATCTTCTTTATCCAGTCTTCTATTGAAAGGTTTTTTGGTTGTTTCCATGTCTTGGCCACTGTGAACAGTGCTGCAATGAACATGGGGCTACATGTGTCTTTACGTATCAATGATTCTGAGGTTTTGGGGTATATACCCAGTAGAGGGATTGCTGGGTCATAAGGTAGTTCTATTTGCAGTTTTTTGAGGAACCACCATACTTTCCTCCATAATGGTTGTACTACATTGGTGGAACATAAAAATGAGACTAAGAGACATGGACAAGAGAGTGGTGGTTACCAGGGGTGGGGGGAGGGAGGACGCAGGAGGGAGGGAGGGAGAGAGTTAGGGGGAGGGGGAGGGGCACAGAGAAAACTAGTCAGAGGGTGACGGAGGACAATCTGACTCTGGGTGAGGGGTATGCAACATAATTTAATAACAAGATAACCTAGACATGTTTTCTTTGAATATATGTACCCTGAATTATTAATGTCATCCCATTAACATTAATAAAAATTTATAAAAAAAAAAAAAAAAAGAGAAAACTTTTCTATTTCATATGGAATTCAATGGATTCTTGAAATCCAGTCTCTCTTGTCTAATACTACTGAAAACAGCTTCTTCCCATTACAACTAAATGACCTAAAACAGCCCTGCAGGAGGAATCCCTAGCTCCAGCTTCTCTCCATTGCACCCTCTCTTAGCAAAGCTGACACGTTGCTGAGGCAACAGCTTCTTACAGGCAATCAAGATGGTAACAGGAAAGGGAACCAAGTATAAAAGAGACTGCACAAGGAGAGGCATGCTTGAAACCATTCCGTTTGAGGATGTTTAGCTTGGAAAAGAGAAAATTGAAGAGTGTCAGATTATTCGAATATTTGAAGAGCTCGCATGTTCAAGAATCAGATTACTTTTTGGTAGCTCTGGGTGAGAGTTTCTAGGAGGTGGAGTTCAGCCCTTTGAAAGGAAAACCATTCCAACGATGAGCACTATGTTGAGACAATGTTGTTGATTTTGTAAGTAGTACCCTTGCTGTGACACAGTGAATTCAAGCACAGTATTGCAAAATATATTATACTTTGCAGAGAAGAGTGGTTCTCAAACTTTTTTTTTTCTTTTAGTATTTTTCTGAAGTGAGAAGTGGGGGGCGGCAGACAGACTCCCGCATATGCCCGACCAGGATCCACCGGCAAGTCCACAAGGGGGTGATGCTCCACCCCTCTAGGGCATTGCTCCGCTGCAATCGGACCCATTCTAGCTCCTGAGGCGGAGGTCAAGGAGCCGTCCTCAGCACCCGACCCAACTTTGCTCCTATGGAGCCTTGGCTGTGAGAGGGGAAGAAGGAGATAAAGAGAAAGGAGAGGAGGAAGGATGGAGAAGCAGATGGGTGCTTCTCCTGTGTCCCCTGGCCAAGAATTGAACCCTGGACTTCCACATGCCAGGCCGACGCTCTACCACTGAGCCAACTGGCCAGGGCAAACTTTTTTTTTTTAAATCAGCTGTGCTACCCTTTCTCCAAACAAAAGCTTTTAAGGAGAACCTAATATGCTAAATAATAAACAGAAGCATTATTTGTAGGTAGAAGATTGTCCCCCACATCCTACACCAACCCCTCTTCCAGCCATATGCCAAACCGTCAGCAGCAGCCGACGGAGTTCTGTAGAATCCACTCTATGAACACATGCACGCTTTCACTGGGGTGTATGCAGGTGGAGCAGAGGAGAGTACGTCCTACCTTTTTTTTCTATTCTCTTCAATTCAGCTAAAGAATATTGTTTTCCATGAAAACCTGTTACTCAGCATCTATGTAAATTTTGCTCTTTTGAAAGAATATTTTTTTGTGCATTTACCTTAACTTTACTGTAAATTCCTTTATGGCAGAAATCTTCATTCTCCTGCTTTGGTATCACATTTTATAGAACATTTCCCTTCCTCCTTTCATCCAATCCCTGCCCCTAACCCCTTTTTGTCATCATAGGTCATAATTATATTTGTCTCATATTCTTTTATCAGAAGAAAACAAGATTTCTCCCTCCTCCAAGAAAGTAAGTATCCCAAGAGATTATTGCTTTTTATAGAAATCTATTTTTTTACTGGAATCCTCAGAAAGAAGCTCACTTTTATTATATGTCTGGCCTTATTTCCTGTATCTTCTTTAATGATCATAAGTGAATTCTTGGATAGTATAGAAATTCCAAAGAAAATATGCTTAAATTTAGGCCACTGTACTAACAGTCCGCTCAGAAAGATTTTTACCAATTACTAACCAAAGACGTGTGTGCTCAACTTGTTTCATAATGATGAATGGTCTCTAGATGCATGTGTCTTTGTGACAATGTGGCACTAGCGGACAAATTTGTAAAAGTGTTTTGCAAGGAAGCATTTATATTTTCCCAGAGGTATCTGATTACTTCCTGTATTTTTAGATTAATTTCTTTTCAATGGATTCTTGTTCTAAGAAGCTAAGGCAACGGATTTTTTAAAAAATATCACATTTAATCCTTAAATTCTGATCTATCCGCTCAGATATGAACATATTATAAATTAGAAGTTTCTGCTACTTATGTTACAGGGTAAGATGCATAAATATTCACTAAATATAGTGTATGTAAGCAGTATATTTTGGGGAGTAATCAAAATGCTGATATTCTAAACTCTAGGGAAATTGCTCTTGAGGAAAAATATACATTTATAGTGACATTTTCAGATCTCCTAAAATTTTATAGCGAAGGACTATATGATATAATGAAAAAGCACTGAATTTGGAATCACAACAACCTGGCTCTAATTCTGGTTCTATCAACACTAACTGACTAACTTAATTTTTCTTATTGCTCCTCAGTTTGTCACTTATAAAATATAAGATTTGGACATTCAAGTTTACTATAGTCTGCAAAGTCAATGTCCCTAACTGGAGTACACTGACAATGTCACCCTGTCACCCTTATGTGAGGAAGTAGAGGCCATTACTTGAGATGATTTCATAAGGTGTTCTTTAGTGGTTGGTAACATTATCCAAATAAATTAATGTGAAGTGTTTCAGCAGATTATGCAATTATCAAATAACAAGTCTTAGATAATCTTTCTAGATATAACTTAGCATAAATTAACATTTTGTTTATATTTTTAATCAATCAAGAGAACAAATTCATCTAAATCTTCTCAAAGCCACTTAATTTTATTTCCAAAGTATTACAGACAATGATAGTCCCTGCCACATCAGATACAGAACATCAAAATTAAGCAGATTTTGGCAACGATTTATTGGACATAACACAGGAAACAAAAGTAAAAATAGACAAATGAAACTACATCAAATGTAACAACTTTAGTGTGCCAAGACAATCAACAGTTAAAAGACAGCCTACAGAATAAAAAATATATGCATTCTCAGGTCATATGAGTGATAAAGGATTAATATCAGAATATACAGAATGCTCCTACAATTCAACAACAAAAATTAAAAAAATTAACAATGGGTAGAGTACTTGAATAGACATTTCTCCAAAGAAGATATACAAATGGCCAACAAGTATATGAAAAGACGCTCAATATCACTAATCATCAGAAAAACACAAATCAAAACTACAATGAGATACCACCCCATCTATTAAAATGGTTACTATAAAAAAACTCAGAAAATAACCATTGTTCTTGAGGATGTGAAAAAATTAGAACTCTGTGCATTATTGGTGGGATTATAAAATATTGCACTCTGCATGGAAAACAGTACCATGGTGCCTCAAATAATTAAAAACAAAACTACAAAAGAATTGAAATCAGGGTCTCAGAAAGGTATTTCTACACCCAAGTTCATAGCAGCGCTATTCGTAATACCCAAGAGGTGAAAGCAACCCAATGTCCGTTGGGGATGAATGAATTCTAAAAAACTATATATATATCACAAAAATTAGGGGATATTTCAAAATTAATATGAAACTATAAAATAACTCCTAATTTATATAAAATGCATCTTTAAAAAGAAAAGCAGTCTTGTTACATGCTATAACATGGATGAACCTAAAGAACATTATGCTAAGCCAGTCATGAAAAGACAAATACAGTACTTTATGATTCTACTTTGAGAAGTATCTAAAGCAATGTTATAAACTGAACTGTGTCCTGCCCTGGCCTGTTGGCTCAGTGGTAGAGCGTTGCCCGGTGTGTGCAAGTCCTGGGTTTGATTACCGGTCAGGGCACTCAGGAGACGCGCCCATCTGCTTCCCTACCCTTCCCCCTCTCCTTTCTCTCTATCTCTCTCTCTTCTCCTCCTCCAGCCAAGGCTCCATTGGAGCAAAGTTGGCCCAGGCACTGAGGATGGCTCCATGGCCTCCACCTCAGGGACTAGAACAGCTCCGGCTGCAATGGAGCAATGCCCTAGATGGGTGAAGCACCGCCCCCTGGTGGGCATGCTGGGTTGATCCCCATTGGGCTCATGCAGGAGTCTGTCTACTTCCCTGCTTCTAACTTCAGAAAAATACAAAAAATAAAAATAAAAATACATAAAATAAAATAAATTGAATTATGTCCCTCTAAAATTCATATGTTAAATATAAGTGGAGGTAGGACTCTAACCTCCATTGTGACTACATTGGAAGACAGGGTCCTTAACGAAGTACTTAAGTTAAATGAAGTTATAAGAACGGAACCCTAATCTGATAAGACTGCTGTCTTTATCAGAAGAGAGACACAAGAGATCACTCTCTCTTTTTCTTTCCGTGAGCAAAGAGAGGCCATGTGAGGTCACAGCAAGAAGCTGGCCGCCTGTGGCGTGGATCAGAAAGAAAGGCCTTAGTAGACATCAATCCTGACAGAAAATTGACCTTGGATTTTTAGCCTCCAGAGCTCTAAGAATATATATTTCTGTTCATGTTTAAGCTATCCAGTCTGGTATTTTGTTATAGCAGCCCTAGCAGACTAATATAGTAAAATTTATAAAAACAAAAATATAGGCCCTGGCCGGTTGGCTCAGTGGTAGAGCATCGGCCTGGCGTGCAGGAGTCCCAGGTACGATTCCCGGCCAGGGCACACAGGAGAAGCACCCATCTGCTTCTCCACCCCACCCCCTCTCCTTCCTCTCTGTCTCTCTCTTCCCCTCCCGCAGCTGAGGCTCCACTGGAGCAAAGTCGGCCCGGGTGCTGAGGATGGCTCTATGGCCTCTGCCTCAGGCACTAGAATGGCTCTGGTTGCAAGAGAGCAACACCCCAGATGGGCATGCTGTGTGGATCCCGGTCGGGCCCATGTGGGAGTCTGACTGTCTCCCCATTTCCAACTTCGGAAAAATACAAAAAATATATATATAATGGTGGTATAGGACTGGGGAAAGTGGGAAGAGCTGTGTTTAATGAGTTTACAGTTTCAGATTTGCAAGATGAAAAAATTCTGGGGATCTCTTTTACAACTATGTAAATATAATTAATATTACTGAACTGTAGACTTTAAAAAATGGTTAAAATGGTAAATTCTATGTTATGTGGTTTTTGTCACAATAAATAAACAGAATTTCAATTTTCCTGCTGAAATAAAGTAATAAAAAGAAAATATAACTTCACAAATAAAAACAACCACTAATACTATTTTATACATATGAAATGGATATGGTTTATATTTGTTTTTATTTTATTAGGAAAAGCAAAAACTGTCTTAAGGCAAAAATAAAACTATTTTAGAAGCAATAATTACCTATGTATAACCAACAGAGAGAAAACTAGTTTATAAAATATAATCTCTAAATAGGAATGAATATAATTTATCATTAACACTTCTTCCCTCCATGTATTTTGCAAGAAAATGCTATTAATAGTAGAACAAAGAATAATTCTTCTAAGTTCAAATTCTCCAGAATCTGAAATTTGATTATCTTTTGAGAAAAGTGAGAACAACCAGCAATACTAGGACTCATGTAACTTACACAATGAAGAGAATTCAATTTAGCTTTTAAAAAACAACACTTATTTACACTTAATAATTATATTCCCCTAAGTTCTTTTCTCTTAATAATAGGAGAAAAAAAGAACTTGATACCTATAAAATTTTTTATCATTTAATAAAAATAAATCTATTCTTCATGTTCCCCTAAAAAATGAGAAAAGAGTAACAATGAACGTTCAGATTATATTTTCTAACAAAGTTAACATGCAAGATTATAAAGATTTGGGCTCACACCACAGTAAAATTTCTCTTATTTGCTTGCCTAACTAGAATTTCAAGAAAATTGTGGGCTATGACACTCAGAGGGATAAGACAGACACAGATTCACTTTAGGAGACAATCTAGACCAGGGTTTCTCCACTTTGGCATATTGGTATTTTGGGCTGGACAATTCTTTGTTGTAGGGTTCCCCAGTGCATTGCAGGAGGTGTAAGAGCTTCCCTTGTTCTACCTACTAGATGTTAGTAGCTGCCTCTTGCCAGGTTGTGACAACCAACAATGTCTCCAGACACTGCCAATGTTCCCTGAGGGGAAAATTACCCCCAGTATAGAGAATGAGGACACAGGTTAACTGATGAGTTAGCAAAATCAAACTGTATAAATTAAAGTCCAAAGCTAAAAAGTTAATATTTAGTATCTAAAGTCTGATATGCAAATTAAAAAAATGTGCGTTGTAGGATAATTGTGGGCAAGGGGAGGAGAGATAAAAAAGTAGACTTCAAAATGTTGAGACATGTGTGTCTATTACTAGAAAGAAAGAACATTCTAAAAATATTACCTGCCACTTTTTTGTGTGTGCTCAAGGAAATAAAACCATAGTTACATTTGCTATTTTCCTCTTTTAGACTGCCATCTGGCAATATATACTTCCACTAGAAAAAATTCTAGCCGATTGGACTAAAATAGTTCTTGTACCACCCCATGTGCCAAATATATGCCAAGGAGTCTACAGCTTGCTCAGTCATGCCCAAAGAGAAGGGAACTAACGTCCTTAGAAAACAAAAGTAAATAACTCACAAGATGTTTACACAACTTGGCAAAATTCTCTTTCTACCTTTTGGGGCAGGGGCCGGATGGGGGAAGAGTCTATCAGTAGCAGGAGGAAAGCACAACAAAAGAAGTCATATAAAACAGGCAAACTAAAGTTATCAACCTCATTTATTCGACATCAACTTGTCCCCAAGACATACGGAGGTTTGAAAGAGTCCACTAATCAAATAGAGCAGAACACAACCTAAAATAGTCACTATATTTCCAATGACACAGGGAATGAATAAAATAATGGGACAGGTGCATTGATCCTTATAACGCTCCTCAGGAAAGGCAGTGTAAAGATTCTTCATAATAACGAATACAAGATTTACCACCATAACTGAATATACCACCACTTCCTTTTTGTTAATACCCAAAAGTTGTCAAAAGACAAATTGGGACATCCAGACTAGTATGTTCTTTGAGTTCTCTTTTACTAATCCATGAAGGCCGGCTATGGTAACAAGCACATACAGTCACTAATAGATGAACAGTACGGCTGTGGTAACAAGAACAGACAGTCACTAATAGATGAACAGTAATTATCAAATACAAAGATAAGCAGAAAACCCTGTATATAATGCAAAAACTGATATCAAAACCAGAAGAAAATGACTTCTTCAAAATCATTGTGAGGTTTAACACACTCTTCTGAAAAATTCACATTTAAAATAAGTAAAAAAGATGAGTATTAAAGGTTTTAAAAACTTGCCTATATAAATCTAAACATATAAAGGCACACACACGTACACAAACACACTAGTCAATAGAGAATATAACCAATGAACAGCTTAAAAGTTTACTATGTGTTAGACAACACACACACACACACACTCAACAAAACCCCCTAAACATCACACACACAGAAGCCACACTCTCTGACCATGCCTCAATAAGTCAAGTGAACTTCTTTCATTTAGACTGGCATCAGATGGCCAACAATCTAAATGGCAGTTTGGGTGAGGGTGCGGGGAAATGGGCACTTATAAAAATTTCAGGTGGGAATATAGATTCATAATGCCTTTTTGCAAAACAATTTGATATTGTCTATCAAAAATTTAAGTGTCATACTCTCTGACTCAGCAATTCTACTTCTAGAACTCCTTATTACAAAAATAGTACACAACCACAAAACAAATGTACACACACACAGTACAATACTCATTACAGCAGCAAAAAAGTAACAGCCCAAATATCTAGCAACAGAAAAATGGTTACATTCTTTACAGTACATCCACTTCATAAAATGCCAAGCACTGAAATGGAATCTTTAAGGCCGTTTTTTTCTTTAAGTGTAAAAAATATGCACGTATCGTTCAAATTATGTTAAAATGCAAGGTACCAGAATACACAACATATTTTTACTTCTGGAAAGAAATGATGGAGAACTTTCATATTTTACTTTATGTTTGTCTCTACTGTTTGAATATTTTATGAATTATACTGTTGCATAATTCAAAAAAGAAAAGACAAGCAAGAATTAAAAAAAAAATTCTTAGTTACTTCCTAAAAAAAGACTGGGATCTTTCTGTTCTTAGTACAAATTTGATTGAATCCATTTAAGAGTACAGGACAAGTTAAAAAAGAAAAAATAATACAGGACAAGTATAAACTTCCAATCTGTTAAAATAAGAACACTTTCTGTTTCCTCTGCCGGGAATGTTTCTCCCAAATATGGCTCAATTCTCTAACATCCTTCAAATTTTCCAGTTAAATATCAATTGTCATCTTAACCTAAGGAACCTTTGACTTTGCAGTATAAAATGAGAGCCCTCCTACACCCATTCTACAACACCCCAACTATCTCACCTACCTTTGTATTTCACTAGGTTTTATATTAACATCTGTGTTTTGGAGTCCTCATCTCTAAATGGGGGTGATAATTATACCTACCCCACAGGGGTGCTGTTAAGCTTAAATGAGCTAGAAGCCCTCAGATGAATGCTGGGCTCACAGTAAGAATCACATTTGTCTTTCTTTTGTCTGTTTGGTTTATGATCTGCCTTTCCCCTATCAGAATGACAACCCCAGGAGGCAGGGGCTGGGTTTTGTTTCCTATTGTATCCCCAACGTCTGGAAAGTGCTTATCAGGAAATATTCATAGTTGTTGAGTTTGATTTAGTACTGCAGTCATATGTACAGACAGCTGAGATTAGAAGACCAATTGTTTTCAGTAAAAGTAAGCTTTCTGCATATTATCATGAATCATCTGTACTAATCCAATCTTCTTTGAAAGTATAACATTTAGGAATAGACTCCAAGAAGCTTCAAGTAGAAAAGTGGCACATTACCATTTAATTCATTAATTTCTTAACACCAACATGGCACAGAAACTAAAACATAATATGTAGTGAGAAAACAAAATCATAACTTACTTTTCATTCCTGCTTTTGATGCACGGCTGGTAGAGAACCTTGATAGCATTCCAAGCAGAACTGAAGTCTGCCTTCCATATGTCTTCCAACAAGGGAAACTTTTTGAAACTCTTGGGACTTCCCAAAGATTCAATCACCAAACTGTCTGAGTTTAAAAGCCACAGCTAAAGATACAGAGAGAAAAGTCCAAGTATAGTGATAGAACGACCCTATTCATATCTTATATAACTATTCAAAAAAGAAACACAAAACAAAACTATGAAAATATCAGAAAAAATACGAGACTCATATATATAATTTTTAAGGAAAGTTAGTCTTTCAAAGAATAACCTTGGGAGAGCAATCAACATGATAATAATAATAAAAAAAAGATGAGGCCCTGGCTGGTTGGCTCAGTGGTAGAGCATTGGCCCAATGTGTATAAGTCCCAGGTTTGATTCCCAGCCAGGGCACACAAGAGAGGCACCCATCTGCTTCTCCACCCTTCTCCCTCTCCTTTCTCTCTATCTCTCTCTTCCCTTCCCACAGCCAAGGCCCCATTGGAGCAAAGTTGGCCCGGGCGCTGAGAATGGCTCCATGGCCTCCGCCTCAGGTGCTAGAATGGCTCTGGTTGCAACAGAGCAACAGCCCAGATGGGCAGAGCATCGCCCCCTGGTGGGCATGCCATGTGGATCCCGGTCAGGCACATGTGAGAGTTTGTCTGTCTGCCTCCCGCTTCTCACTTTGGAAAAAAAACCCAAAACAGACAGACTAGAAAGAAGTATTTAATACATATATGACAAAGTTATTATCTATAATACAGGGGTGGGCAAAAGTAGGTTTACTGTTGTAATGAAAAATAATAATTAGTAAATAATAATACAAGAATAAACTCGGTGTTTTGTGTACTCATAACTCTAAACCTACTACTTCTCACTCCTGTATATAGCACTCCTAGAAATCTGGACCTATAGAGATACAGGCAAAGAGTATGAACAGAATTACCAGAAGAAATAAGTGATAAACACAAAAATGTTAACATAACTAGTAATAAATGCGAATTTTGTGTGTCACCTGTTTTTGCTTATTAGAATGATAAATACAAAAAGATTGATGACCCCCAGTTAAGAAGATGGCTTTGGATGAGTGCTCCCATACACTGCTGGTGGAAGGGTGCTTGGAGACGAGGATGCATGTGAGTCAGGCAGGGAACACTCCCGGGAGAAAGAGGGCAAGGTAAACAGGATAAGCAGAGGAAGGAGCTCGGCAAGGATGTGAGCTCAGCTGGAGTCTGGTTCACCTGATTCCACAGGGAACTCGTATCCCATAGTTGTCCCATCTTGAGAGACAGGAGACCCCAGCTTTTTGTACCTCAAGGTCAAATCATTTGCAGTCAGATGACCAGGCCATGGTGGGGGGCAGCGGAGGACAGGAAACTCCCTGGTCAAGGCAGCATCTGTTAGGTTTGGAAAAGTCTCTGGAGAAGAGAGCAGCTGGGAAATGGATGGGGGATGTGGGTGGGGCACCATGAATGTCCACTATAAAGGATAAATTAGTACAACTCTTTTTAAAGAGTGATAATCATTAGAGTTTAAAACACTCAAAGTCTAATACTGTATTAGATTAGAAAGATCAGTTTCTAAAGGACTAAAATACATGTGCAAAGATTATTTTCACTGCAGCACTATCTCTATCTAACAGCCATACAATGGAATCTTAGGCATTCAATCCTGATCTGTATTTACACTAACAAGACACAATCCTAACGATATACTGCTGTGTGAAGTGAGCATGTTCAAGAGAAATGCTAATCACATGATTCTGGTTTTCTTACAAACTGAAAAATACCTGTGGGTATACATACATATAGCTGTATGTAGATAAGGAAAAAATGCTGAAGTACACATACCAGACTGTCAATAATGTTTACCTTCAAATAGTATGATAAAGCAGGACAAGACTGGGGACAAAATGGGGAAACTGCCACTTCTTTAATGTTCTTCATGTTGTCTGAATGTGTTTCAAGAATGTACTACTTTTATAAAAGAGCATCTTTAAAAAAAATTAAATATATATTAGTAGGTCTAAAAATTCCCACTCCTGATTCTTTCTTTTTCTTTTTTTGTATTTTTCTGAAGTGAGAAGCAGGGAGGCAGACAGGCAGACTCCCACATGCGCCCAACCAGGATCCACCAGCATGCTCACTAGGGGGCGATGCTTGGCCCATTTGTGGTGTTGCCCTGTTGCAACTGGAGCCATTCTAGCGCCTGAGGTGGAGGCTATAGAGCAGGGGTCAGGAACCTATGGCTCTTTTGATGGCTGCATCTGGCTCGCAGACAAATCTTTAATAAAAAAATAATAACGTTAAAAATATAAAACATTCTCATGTATTACAATCCATTCATTTCCTACTGCTCATGTTCATGGCTGCAGGTGGCTGGAGGCAATCACAGCTGTCTTCCAGGACAACACCAAATTTTTATTGGATAATGCGTAACGTACACGGGTCATTGTATGGCTCTCATGGAATTACATTTTAAAATATGTGGCGTTCATGGCTCTCTCAGCCAAAAAGTTTCCCGACCCCTGCTATAGAGCCATCCTCAGTGCCTGGGCCAACTTTGCTCCAATGGAGTCTTGGCTGTGGGAGGGGAAGAGAGAGACAGAGAGAAAGGAGAGGGGGAAGGGTGGAGAAGCAAATGAGCCCTTCTCCTGTGTGTCCTGGCCAGGAATCGAACCCAGGACTTCCATACATCAGTCCAATGCTCTACTGCTGAGCCAACTGGCCAGGGCTCACTCCTGATTCTTAAATTGAAATGCTTGCAATAAAAGAAAATTAAAAGTGATTTCAGACTATGACAACAAGTTGTACTTAGTATCAACTTCAATCAGAAAACAATTTATTTAGCTTTTGATAGAAATTATCTGGAATTAAAGAAACATAGTGTTGCCATAACGAATGCCAGCTATAAAGCCACACCTAATAATCTCAACCTTCTCCCTCCTTTTAGCTACCTTATTTCTCTATTACATTTTTAGTTTCTTGAAGGTATTTTTCTTTTACTGTGAGCATCTGGAACAGTGCCTTTCAATTAAAAGGTGCTCAACATATGTTTACTGGTGGAATAAAACAGGAAAAAAAGACTTGAGTCCTGATTCTTGGAGTTCCACATAAATTCCCAAATTCTTTTCTGCAGAACATTATTTTTAACAGAAACAGTATGATATTAGATGCTTGTGATACATGTAGGGGATGACTCTGCTAACGGCAAGAGCCACTTCTCTAAAACTTGGCATTACTTCTCAAACATCAAAGTGTTAAAATCAGGATCTTAAAGAGGTATCTGACTTTAATGTTCATTGCAGCTTCATTTACAAAAACTAAAATGTAGAAACAATCTAAATGTCCATCAACAAATGAAAAGACTTTTAAAACGTGGCACATATATATAATGGAATATTATCCAGTCTTAAAAAAGAAGGAAATCCTGTAATATGTGAGCATATGGATGAACCTTGAGGACATTATGCTAAGTGAAAGAAGCCAGACACAAAAGCACAAATACTGCATGATCCCATTTATATAAGAAATCAAAATTTCTCCAGCTCATAGAAGCAGACAGCAGAGTGGAGGATGTCAGGGCTGGGGAAGGAGAAATGAAGAGCTGCTAATCAGAGTACAAAGTTTCAGTTATGCAAAACAAGTAAGTTCTAGAGATCTACTGTACCCTATTGTGCCTTTAATTAACAACACTGTATAGGGGGTTCTTCTCAGTTTACGACAGTCTCGACAGATGATGCGTCAAGTTTACAAGGCTCACTCCCATAAAAACTTTAAAATATTGAGACGTAAGTGTTTCAGCTTACGCTGTTAGCGTCATATTGATAGACTATGTGGCTGAATCGTTTGGTTGCGTGTGGTGGAAGAATACGCAGTACAGTGGACAGTACAGTACATTTATATCTTTTTCCTCTTTCTGTGGCTTAGTTGTGTTTTTATGTTCTAGACCATGATTTTACAACTGTGTTAGGATAGGTAAGTGACTTAGGCTAGGGTGTGGTTCAACTTACACCAAAATTCTGGTTATGTCACTGTCATAGGAACGGAAGTGTATCATAACATGAGGACCCCTTGTATTGTGCATTTAAAAAATCTGTGAAGCAGGTAGGTATCATATTAAGTGTTCTTAACAAACAAACAAACAAAACACACAGGTATCAAATAGAAAAAAAAATTGAGAGACGACTGTTATACTGACCAAGAAAAGCATTAAAAACTGATGAGAAACTTTATTTTGTGGTATGAGCATCTACAGAGCAAGAATCAGGTTTTATTTCTCTCTATATCCCTAGTACCTAGCACGTTGAGGCACGTGATCATTTGTTATTAGACTAAGGGAATTTAATTTGTGAATTAAACTGACACTAAAAATTCAGTTTTTGATCAACTGCTTTCTGCATGATGCCATTTATATCACACCGGAGAACGAAGAAAAAAGAATGACAAAAACTAAAGAAGTTCTTAGATTCCAGATTATTAGGGCTACAAAAAGCTGAGTGAAATAATTTCTTACCAAGATGTATGCTTTGCTGTCATGACCTTGAATTCTGAATCTAAAAGTACTTCTAGCAGAGGAGAGTTCCATCAGACACTGGGCGATAATGCTCTGTACAAACTGAGACCTGTTTGAACAAAAATCAATTTTCACAATGTACCTCTCATAATAACTCAATCTGGCAAGATGAGCCAAAAATACGTACAGGGCACCCAAAGGCAGAGGCCTGGGCATGCCAGACCTTTCTGTATGCTGTCCACTCCCTCACAGTCTGTGCTAATGTGGATTTTAATATATTCTAAAGTATTTGTGTTTGCTCTAGTTTTCTTATCTTCTATTTTTCAATCCCTAACACATTTTCTACCCTAATACTAACTGAATAAAAAACAGTATGTTAGACAAGTCAATATTCCATTTGCACTATAGCACATTAAACAGTTAATATCTAGGTTAAAGAAAGGTAAGAGATTTCCTTCCAAATATGAGACAGTATTATCTACAATATTTCTACTTGGATACTCAATGTGTCAGATCTTAGGTATATAATCAAAGTATAGAAGAATAAAGTTCAAAGGTTTTATTTAGATTGCCATGATTTTTAGACATCAGTAATGAACTAAAATAAAGACAAAGACATACTGTAGTAAACTTTTGTTTGCAAACTAAAAAGATTCAAAGAAAAGAAACACTAATTGATTTAGTGGCTAAGTACCATTTAAAAATAAAAGCACAGTAGTCATTTGAACACTGGCCTATGTTTTAAATTTTAAGTTTAAAAATTGAAATATGTTTCAAATTACAACAAGAATAACTAAACAAAACCCTATTGATGATTATAAGACCCTGGATACCTGGCACTCAGAAAGAAGCACAAAGCTTTTCTGACTTAGAATAAATGAGCACATTTGTGTATAACATACGTAAGCAAAAGATAAATAAATCCTCAAGTCTTTTACTTGTGTAGCTTGGTCCAACTAACCTTTTCAAATAAAGAGAGGGATAATAAAAATGAATTCCCAAATAATCAATTCTACGTATCTTTTCCTTCATTTGAAATTAATAGAATAAATTTAATTTGCTATTGTACCTTGGTATGATGGGGAAATTTCTCTCAGATGGCTGAATAATCATCTCTGTCATATAAAACTTGACAGTTTCTAGAAACAAAAAAACAAGATTAAAAATCTCCCTAATACACTAACATTTTGATTGTGGGCTTGCTGCTCCCAAATGATGGCATTCATTGGTATAACTAATATTTGATAAAATGTTTTTTTTTTTTTTTTTTTTTTTAAATTATTTTTTTTTTATTTTTATTTTATTTATTTATTCATTTTTTAGAGAGGGGAGAGAGAGAGAGAGGAGAGAGAGACAAGGGGGAGGAGCTGGAAGCATCAACTCCCATATGTACCTTGACCAGGCAAGCCCAGGGTTTTGAACCGGCGACCTTAGCATTTCCAGGTCGACGCTTTATCCACTGTGCCACCACAGGTCAGGCAAAATGTTTTTTAATATGGCTTAAGTTTAAGAAGAAAAAGCCTTGATGACTATAAGGAGACAGCCCTGAGACTTCACATAGGTTGGTGTCACTCCAGAAAAGCATCTGATGCTAAAAATAATCTCATTTTAATTTGTATTTCCTTGTATTTATATTTCATCCAGGTGAATATGACGCAGCAAGAATGCTCAGGTGTATGAAGATCATACACATTAGCCACATCACAGCTTAGCCTATTATCCAGAAATTAGTCATTTGGTTTCCTAATTTCTACAGAATAGCCACAGTCAGTGAAAAGGTTTTTTAATCATAGTACTTCAATGCCCTTGCACAGATGTTGTGAACCTCACATTAGTATCTGCCCAGAATTTCACTGAGTCTATAAATGCACAATTTTCCCTCAATTTGGTTATCTGATTACTTAGTTTACAGAAAATTTTAAACAGTAAACAGTACTTAATAGAAGTAAACATAAATACAACCATTATGGATTATTTTTAAATCCATGAAAAATGTTTGCCCTCACTAGAAATGAAGGAAATACAAAATAAAGTGAGAGTATTTTTAGCATCAAATAAATAAAATAATATTAATGATAAAGAGCAGCACTGATGAATAAATACATGGAGAAATGGACACACATATGCATACTGCTGTCAGAATTGAAAATGACCCATTTCTGGAAAGCTACTTAGCAAAGGCCTTAAAACTGCGTATATATTTTGACACCATAAGACTTTTTGGGATGACAATACTATGCAGTCATTAAAAATAGTGTAGCAGGCCCTGGCCGGTTGGCTCAGCGGTAGAGCGTCGGCCTGGCGTGCAGGAGTCCCAGGTTCAATTCCAGGCCAGGGCACACAGGAGAAGCACCCATCTGCTTCTTCACCCCTCCCCCTCTCCTTTCTCTCCGTCTCTCTTCCCCTTCCGCAGCGAGGCTCCATTGGAGCAAAGATGGCCCGGGCGCTGAGGATGGCTCTGTGGCCTCTGCCTCAGGCGCTAGAATGGCTCTGGATGCAACAGAGCGACGCCCAGAGGGGCAAAGCATCACCCCCTGGTGGGCATGACGGGTGAATCCCGGTCGGGCGCATGCGGGAGTCTGTCTGACTGCCTCCCCATTTCCAGCTTCCGAAAAATGAAAAAAAAAATAGTGTAGCAAATTAGTTTTGTTTTAATAAGATGTAAATTGTTTCTAATAGATTTCCTGAAAATTTTTCAATTGCTAAATATAGCAAAAATACAGGCAAAAAAAATTGTGTTTAACAGATTATTATATATCTAGAGCCATGATGATGATTTATCTATTTCTCTTTGAAGTTCAATTATCACTTTACTATTTAAAGTCACATTATTAGATGTAGAATTAAACCTTTTAACATTATGAAGTAATTCCTTTCATCTCAGCTGCTGTTAAAATAATTTAATTCTATAATTTTAATCCCACAAGGTATTATTATTGCTGTTTTATACAGTTAATACTAATTTAGTGTTACCCACATATTTATCATTTTCTTTACCAATCCTTCTTGAACTTAGTTAGATCTTCCACCTGAGATCATTTTCTTCCACCTGATACTAATACACAGGTAGAATTTTTTTTAATAAGAAATCAAACTACAAGAGGTAAATTATCTGTTTTTGTTTGTCAGACAATATAGTTATCTTTTTCTTAATTCTTTCATATCAAGAAATTTTCACCTGATACAAAATCATACATTAATAGTTTTTTGACTTTCAAGTACACTGACACTATCATTCCAGTCGTCAAACTTCCATTACTGCTATTCCTTTGAAGATGCTCTGTCATTTCCTGTGGTTGCTTTTAAGATACTGACTTTACTTTTTATTTCTCGGCAGTATCAGTCCAATGTGTCGACTTACAGATTTGTTTTTATTTATCTTCCTTGGGCCTCATTTAATTAGAATTCACTGGACCTCCTGAATCAGCAGATTGTTGTTCTCTATCATTTCTGTAAAAATTCTCCACAATTTCCTCTTCATATATTGCCTATGCTCCATTCTACTTCTCTTTTTTTGTCTAGAAGTCTGATTAAACAGGTTAGATCTACTCAGTGTATGTTTTATGTCTTTCTCTTCTACATTTTTTGGCTTCTTGTGTCTGTGCTGGATTATACATATCTTTGCTCATCTATCTTCTGTTCATTAATGTTTTCTCCAAATTGTACCTAGTCTGCCATTAAACCACCCACTGAAATTTACATTTCAATTATATTTTTAAAAAATCCTATTTTGTGGCCCTGGCCAGTTGGCTCAGTGGATAAAGCATCAGCCAGGCAAATGAACATCTCAAGTTAGATTCCCGGTATGGGCACCCAAGAATTGACCATCTGCTTTTCTTCTCCTTCTCTCCTCCCCACCCCCCTGCAGCCGGTAGCTCAATTGGTTAAGGTGTTGGCCCAGGCACTAAGAATAGCTTGGTTTGTCCAAATGTTGGCCTCAGACACTAAAAATAGCTTGGTTGATTCAAACATCAGCCCCAGACAGGTGTTGCCTGGTGGATCCTGGTCAGGGCATATGTGTGGAGTCTGTCTCACTAACTCCCCTTCTCTCACTTAAAAAAAAGAAAAAAAATTCTACTGGGGACACTGGCTGAGTGGCACAGAAGATGGAGTGTCGTCCCTATGTGCTGCTGAGGCTGTGGGTTCAATCCCTGGTCAGGCATGTAACGAGAAGCAATTAATGAGTCCACAACTAAGTGGAGCAACAAGTTGATACTTCCCTTGCTCTTTCACCTCTCCTTCCTCTCTCTCACAAATCAATGGAAAAAATTTTTAAAATACTATTGTGAATCTTTTCCAAATCTTATAGTTTCCTTTTGATATATTCAAACCTGTCTTTTATACTATTAAATACAGTAAGCATGATTGTTTCACAGTTTACATCTGATACTTCCAATAAGAGAAGTATTGTTTGCTATTTTTGTTATTTCTTATTGATGGAAGTCTAGTTTACTTGTTTGCTTATTATTTATGTTTGGTTATATGGTGAACACTGCACTTGACAAAATACTTGTGAGAATAAGATGCATTTTACAATGAAGATACATCTTTCAGATATGATCATTTTTTATTTTGCCAGGCGCGTGATGTTACGTTTAGTACAAGGCAGAATAACCAACTTCAAGACCTAAAGTTCCTTATAGTTCCAAAGTATTGATAGTTGTCTGTAGTCTGTAATTCTACAAGGCTGCTCCACTTTTGATTCACCCTCATTGTGAAGGTATGGCCCCTTACAAGGTTTCAATCTTGTGTAGTCTTTGATTCTGTCTTATTTCCCAAAGCAATCAAAATAAAAGTTCTAATTTTGGAGATCTGGCAAGTTGCAGGGAAAAGAGGTTTCAATTTTGTGCCAAACTCTTTTGAGTTTGCTTTTGTGGTAATTTACCCACATATTTTCTATTTCTCTTGTTCCTCATTTCTTCCTGTGGATTCCAATTACCATCTGGTATCTTTTTTTACTTTAGCCTGAAGAAATTTCCTTAGCATTTTTTTTGTACAGAAGGTCTGCTAGTAAGCATTATTTCCATCCAGTTACATGAAAATGTCATCATTTTGTCTTCCTTTTTGAAGGATAGTTTTGCTGGATATAGAATTGCTAGTGGACAGGTGTCCCCCACCATCCCAAGCATTTTGAATATCTCATTTTAGTGCCTCTGGCTATTATTTCTGTCAGTCCGCCTCAAATATATCACAAAATCCCTATATGTGATGTTTTGTTTTGTTCTTACTCCTTGAAATATTTTCTTTTGCTCTTTAGCTTTTATCAGTTTGACTAAAATATATGCCTGAGTGAACCGTTTCTTTTGTTTATCCTATCTGAGATTCATTGCAATACCTGGATCTGAAAGTTAATATTACTCACCAAATTTGCCAAGATTTTAGCCATTTTTTCCTACAAATCTTCCCCCAACCTTCGTTTTTCTCACCTTCTGAGATTCCGATTACACATTTATTGAAAAACAATATTGCCCCACAAATATCTGAGGTTCTATATTTTGCTTTATACTTTTTTCTATCTGTTCTTTGAGATGGTTAATTTCTATTAAGCTATTCAGTTATTTTATACCACTGTTCTGTAAAAAAATTTGAAAACTCACAATACCTGACTATTTAGTTAGGGGTACTGACCTCTTTTCTCTTAGATTGTCAGACAATAAAAATGACAACAGCCAACACAAATAACAGCCATCAGCTATGAATGAATGAAAATTAAACCTATTTTTTATCAGACTGGAAAAAATATAATTTTTGGTGTCCTGCAGAATTTTAGTAATTAGTCTATGTGTGCCATGAGATGAAGCAGGTTGAAAAATCACTGATCTACTTCAATGATTTTTTTTTCATTTGTCACCTTAAATATATAACCTAATCTAGTTAATTTGTCTGTACCATTAACTATACTTTTCAGCTCTTCAATTACCAATTGGTCTTTAAGTTTCCAAATTGTTGAGATTTGCCATTAGCTCTCAAGAGACTTTTTAAATTCTTTGCCATATTTATAATGGCTGCTAATATCTTTGTCTGCTAAATCTAGTATTTGTGTTTATTCAGCACCTTTATTGAGTTGTTCATTTCCTTCAGTTTGAATCACTCTGTTCTCTTTCCATGTGTACAATTTTCAGATGGAAGTAAGGCATTGTATGTAACACCTTGTAGTAAATCTGGGTTGTTTTTTTGTTCCTTTAAGAGTTTTTGGTTTATAGATACAGCAGTCAATTAACTAGCCTGGACTCACACTGTGAAATACATCTTCCCACAGTGTGTATCCACTAATGGCTCTGCTCAGTTTTATTTTGTTTAGCCTGGTTCCCCAGAGTATTTACTTTACCTGCATGCTTCAGCTGTCAGCAAATTTGGGAAGAAGTTCTGCTCAAGTATCTCAAGCCAGTATAGCGTCCACCTTCTGCTGCTCAAGGTGTGTGTGGATTGCAGAATGCAATCCAAGACATGGCAAATTTGCAGGGCTCCCCAAGCTTTCCATTCTTATCGGAGTCTCTGGCATCTACTGTGCACAGCTACAGTTTAGCAGTCAGCCAGAGCTGCGCAAAGAAGTTAACATCTCAGCCCTTCTGTGGCCATGTTGCTCCCAAATTTTTCTTCTTTAATTTCTAGTTTCTCCTTTGTCTACCCTGAACCAAAATTACCTCCTATAAACAATAAATCTATGAGTTTTTCCTGCCCAAGCTGGGGAAGGAAAAAATGGCAAAGCCCTCAACAACAAAGACACAAATTTGCCATTCTAAGGAAAAGTAGCAGCAGTTTCTCATAACTAAACACTTCTCAACTCATTGCTTCATTTTGGTCTTCCAGTGATTGTCCTTGACAATTTTTTTTTTTGTAACTTATAGTCTTGGAATTGTTTTCTTCAGAATGAAACAGTCCATTTTTCTTTATGCCACTACTTTCAGAAGTGGAGTCCTATTCATTTAATTTGAGAGTAAATGTGAATGCAGCTCTTATATCACCTCACACACACTCAACATATATTGACCTTCTAATATAGTTATATATTACATCATAAAGATTTTTTGGTTAAATCGATATTCAGTGTTTACATTATTGTGACTGTAATGGTATCATGGCAATGTTTCCTTTCTTGATCCATCTCCAGTTTTCCTGCAGTGCACACCGCTTCCTTTTCCATGTGTTTATTCTTCCGAGCACCTTTAGCTAATTCTTTCCATATGATGAAGTGATTTGTCTCAAGATTAATTTGTTCTATGTGGTCAAACAAATAAAAAAATCTACAAGTTTCACTTTATAACTGAAAACATCTTTACTGCGATCTTCTCTCTTTTTTTTGTAGTTTTCTAAAGTTGGAAACGGGGAGGCAGTCAGACAGACTCCCACATGCGCCCGACCGGAATCCACCCGGCACGCCCACCAGGGCGATGCTCTGTCCATCTGGGGCGTCGCTCTGCTGCAACCAGAGCCATTCTAGCACCTGAGGCAGAGGCCACAGAGCCATCTTCAGCGCCCGGGCCAACTTTGCTCCAATGGAGCCTTGGATGCTGAAGGGGAAGAGAGAGACAGAGAGGAAGGAGAAGGGGAGGGGTGGAGAAGCAGATGGGCGCTTCTCCTGTGTGCCCTGGCCGGGAATCAAACCCGGGACTCCTGCACGCCAGGCCGACGCTCTACCACTGAGCCAACCAGCCAGGGCCTCTTCTCTCCTCTTGATTCATTCCAGGCTGTTATTCTCTGGCCTGCTGCACCTCCCTGAGACTGCCTTATCATGCTCTCCTGTGTTGGATAATCTGTTTCCCAAATCCTGTGTCCTCTCTTTTGAGTTTAAATCCCTAGTTCTGGTGAAATATCCTATGCTAGATTACTAAGAAAAATATACCTTTGTGATCTATATTTTAAAATCTTGTTATTTCCAGAAATGTAGCTGTTATCCTCACACTTGGTTGATGGTGAGTCTGTGTATCAAATTCTGGGTTGAAAATCTTTATCCTTCTAAATTATGAAGGTATTGCTTCACTGGTTTTTAGCTTTCAATATTGTTAAGTTCAATGCCATTCTAATTCAATAATCCTTTGTCCATTTCCTGCTTTTTTTCTCTCTGGAAACGTATGCTTGGTGTTCAGAAATTGCCCAGTGATGTGGCTTTGAGCATTTTCCCTGCCATCCCTCCATTAGTTATAGTTGACACTTAGTGGACCCTTTCTATCAAAAAACTTAAGCCCTAGCTCTGGGAAAATAGCCTTGTAATGTGTTTTTGGTATTTTCATTCTTTGATAATTTCCTATACCCTACTATTTTTATTCTCTCTTTCTCAAATTCTTAATATCAAGATGCTTGGTTTACTAAAAGGCTCACTTCAGTCATTCAGTCAACAAATATTACCAGATAGCCATCATGTGGCAGATAGTATTCTAAATGCTGAGGTTACAGTGGTAAATGAGAGACAATATCCCAATCCTTAGAAAACTTACATGATATTTTTTTCATGAATCCTCTCCCAAGTTTTAATCTTTGTCAATTGGTTCTGATTTCCTAGCTCCTTAATTTTATTTGACAAAATGGTTTGAGAGAAATCACTTCTTCATATAGGAAGAATTAGTTTTCTAAGCCATTACAACTTTAACTCCACATCCTCTGAATTATGGAAGCAGTATTATGTCATTCTCCAAGGATATTTATTATTCTTTTTCTTAAGAGTTTCTTTTATTTTATACAATATTTGTTTCTTCTCAGCACCTTTACTATGCTTACTTGATTGTTTATTTACTTTGGTCTCTTTCATGTTGGAGGTTCCTTCAAATATTTGTTGATTCCCAGCAATCCATACATATTTAAGTATAAGGTAATAAAACACTAAGAAGCTTTTGGGTTTAGGTACAAAGCTTGGGGACTATAAGATGACTGACTATAAGCTCATTATGTGGAATGATCCCTAAGAAACAATGTTTGCAAATCTGTTCTGTGGTTGGTACTCTTTCATTATTCCAAGAAATGGTTTTCCAATCTCCTAGCTTGAAGTATAACCAAGTTACAAATGGAGGAGAAGATGCAAGAGTCTTAGAGCTCCATATATAAACTTTGAATTAATCATCCTGCTTCCAGCCTTTTGTCTCAGCCTGTTTTCTCTATTTTGCTGCCCCAAATTGTGAACAGTTCTAGAGTTCTACAGTGAATACTGGCTCATTCCTCACCCAAATGATCTTCTGCAGACCTAGGCTACAGCTCCTCCCACACTGCCAAGTTCATTCCCCTCTGTGTCTCTCAGCTTTACAGCTTCGAAAAACGTTTGCCTACACCTCTTGTTTACATCACCGTTATCTTCTCTCTACTCCCCTTTGACTTTGCAGATGTATCTTTTTTATTCCTTAACAGACATTTTATCTAGACTTCACGGAGGAGTGAAAAGAATCTTTAAAAATTAACTCAACTTAAATTTTCTAAGTTGTTGCTTAAGGGGCTTGCTTTCATTCTCCTAGGAGGTAACTACTTATAAGATTCTGATTATTTAAAAGAACAAAACATAACCTTAAGTACAATAGCTTCATTTAAATCATGTCTTCTAATTAATTATATTAAAAACAATCAGTCAAGCCCACAATGCTAACACAGTATGTTGAAGCTCTCCAGATATTTTTAAACTATCTCTTTAAATAGTAATACATTTTAATGATCGAGATTTTCATTATTACATTTTAAAGTAGTATAACATATAATTAAGAGTACTGGGAGAAACTGGGAAGAACAAGGAACAGAGGACAAAACTCAGAATGTGTTTTCTTTCATTTCAACAGGCTTTCTCCTAGCCTTGCCCTCCAAATATAGCCCCAAGGCAGAGGAGAGCCAAGAAAAGCAACTTTTCCATCACCTCTGGCAACCAACTCTTCTGACTGAGGAGTTGTAGTAAGAAAAAAAAGCCCTAAACTTCTTTAAGACAGATGCACGTACAAAGTTAATATAATTACTTTATATCTACAAAGAGAATATGAAATGTTAAAAATGATCCAACTTCTTAATGCTTAAAACTCAATACCATGTACTTAAAAAGGTCAAAATACACAGTTCTTAGCATATTAGAAGATGCTGGTTGATTTCTATTTTTAAAAGTATTGATTCTATAATATATATTAGTCTTCTATTCTTCAAATATATTTCCTATAAAATCTATTGGGGTTTTTTTGCTTTGTTTAGTTTTTTACAAACAAACAACCATTTTGGCTTTTGGCTTTTTCTTACCTGATGACATGGTCTCTCCCAACATTACCTTGCAACGCTTACAAATTACTTTGGTATTTGCTTTTGGTTTCTGTAGAAGAGAAAAATGTCATTTAAATGTCATTCAGCTTTTCTTAAAAGGAATAGATAATTTTAACATAGTCTCTAGGGTACACTTTGAACTTTACATTTTATTTTGCCCTCTCCTAAATTCTAGGAATACATTTAGCTTGTATGCATAATTCTCATGCACAGAAATAATTTTTCTTAAGTTTAACACAGAATAATGAACAGACTAATTTTTTCCCAAATCTAGCCACTGCTTGATACTCTAAATGTGTCCAAATAATTTGAACAAGAAGCACTTCATCGCACCTCCAAATATCCTAACAATTTATAATTGGATGGTGAGCAACAAAGGCAGAAAGCGTAGGTGACCCGCCTCAGCTCATGTGTCTAGAAAACAGAAGAATCAGAACTTGAACTCATTTTTGACTCTTAGTCCAGTGCCACTTATGCAAAAGTAATCTATAATTCATAAATGCCTATCAGAAGTTAAAAATATCTAACCCATTCACAAAGTTTTATTTTTCCATTTAAGATATGCCCTGTAACAGAAAAGATAATAGTGTGTCAGGGCAAATTCCTGAAACATTCTTAAATTTCAAAGACCCACGTTCATTATTTGGGATACAGATTAAAATAGCTAGCACTCACCTAATCATTAAGCAAACAAAAAGATGTTCTTTGAGACACAAAGAATGATGGTGGTTATCAGTGGGGTTAGGGAGTTAGGCAAAAATGAGTGAAGGGAGTCAAAAGGTCCAAACTTCCAGTGATATGATAAGTTCTGGGGATGTAATGTACAGCAAGATGACTATAGTTAATAATATTGTATTGCGTATTTGTAAGTTGCAAAGAGAATTAATCTTAAAAGTACTTATGACAAGAAAAAAAACTGTAACTGTATTGTGATGGATGGTAATGAGACTTATAGTGGTGATCATTTTGCAATATATACAAATATCAAGTCATTATATAGTACACCTGAAAGTAATATGTCAATTATACCACACACACACACACACACACACACACACACACACGCGCACACACACATACAAATAAAACAATCTTCCTAATTTGTAATTTGTTGTAGAGGTTATGTTATAAGCAATAGCAAAGTGGTTAAGAGCCCAAAATCTAGGACCAGACTTGCTGAATTCAAATCCCAACTCTACTCTTTACCAGCCTTGAGCAAGTTAACTATCCTGTGTTGGTTTCTTCATCTCTTAAATGGAGTTAATAGTAGTGTTTAACTCACAGAGTTGTTTATTAGGATTTAAAAAAGAGTATTATGAAGCAGTGTTCTGGGTACATAGTAACTACTAAGATGGCTGTTACATAAATATAATATGCTTGGGAACACATCTTTTAAGAAATGGGCAGAAAATCCATACCTTCCATAAAGGGACCAATTTTTTGCCATTTACTATTTACTTACTGGATAGTCATTGTATATTAAAAATATAAAAAAACTGCCTAACCAGGCTGTAGTGCAGTGGATAGAGTATCATCCTGGGACACTGAGCACCCAGGTTCGAAACTCCAAAGTTGCTGGCTTGAGCACAGGCTCACCAGCTTGAGCGTGGGAACATAGTCATGACCCCATGGCCACTGGCTTGAGCCCAAAGGTCGCTGGCTTAAGCAAGGGGTCACTGGCTTGGCTGAAGCTCCCCAGTCAAGGCACATATGCGAGAGCAATCAATAAACAACTAAGGTGCCACAACTAAAAGTTGATGCTTCTCATCTTTCTCCTTTCCTATCTGTCCCTGTCTGTCCTTCCCACCGGCTAAAAAGAAAAATGTAAAAAAAAAAAAAAAATCTCTTTTCAAATCCATAGTAATACCCTTGTTAAAGCCATACAGTATTTCTCTCACCCAGATATTCTGCAACATGGCAGAAGTCATATAAAAGTGGGTGGGAAGAAGACAGTCCACAGCCCTGGCCACTTGAGGCCATCTCTCTTGGGAAACCATTAATAGAGTGTTGGTCGAAGTGAGAAAATAGTGACTTTCTGATGTAGGATAACATATGTATTAATTTAAGGAATAATTCTTAACAGATTAGTATAAGGATGTACTACAATTATATTTCCCTTGACTTAATTGTCTCCTGAAAAACTGTATATGAAGCATATTAAACTAAGCTCCACGGATGTGCTGCTAGTAACCACGAATACTGGTAGTATTTGAATCCTGGTTCCTTAGATACTAAAGCTTATGCTTCTAAGCTCTATGCCAAGTATTTTCTAAACCAATTCAAGAAATCAATTCAGTAGGATATACTCTGAATTAAAAAAAAAAGAAAATATAATGTTTCAAACATAGGGTAAGTACTGCTTCAAGAACCTTTTATTTGATGTGTGTGTGTGTGTGTGTGTGATTAAATCTTGATATAAAAAATGTTTCTTAGTTTAGTTAGAAGTCATAAAAAGTCAAAAGCCACAGACCTAGAAACCAAGGCAGGTGCCAATTTGCTCAGGTTCAGGCAGGTCACAGGGAGAAGACAGCTCAGACACCGCGAGTGCTCAGCTGTAACGTTTGACATTTTGGCAGTTCCATGCTTTCTTACAGTAAAATCTATCTATAGGACTTCACACTGGCACTAAAGACACTTTATAAAGGATCCTACTTTGTACAAGTTAAGTCAGACCAACCTCATTAAGCCTTGCCGAAAACTAAGGGCTTTACTAAAAACAGGGTATCAGAGTAGCAATGTCTGAGTAAAAAGGGATTTTTCTATGTGAAGCAGAAAATTTTTCATCAGGTATTCTGTTACGTATTTCATTTATTTATAGCTCATTTTCCACTGCCTTTCAATGAAGCAGGAAATGTGGGTTTTGTCAGTATGCTTTTAAGATGAGATTTTACTTCTAAGACACTGGTAGTCAGGATTTTAAAATCTGACCAAAAAATGCAAATGCCCTCAACCAAATGTGTGGATTTTGATTGAAACAAATTGACAGTAAAATATACTTTCAATACAACCAGGAACATTTGTATATAGGCTGTACTGTATCACCAAATAATCACTGTTAATTTTGTCAGATGTGAAAATGACACTGTGGTTATGTAAAAAAGAAAAACAATATAGGCCCTGGCCGGTTGGCTCAGCAATAGAGCGTCAGCCCAGCATGCGGATGTCCCTGGTTCAATTTCCCGGTCAGGGCACACAGGAAAAGCACCCATCTGCTTCTTCATCCTTCCCCTCTCCTTTCTCTCTCTTCTCCTCCCACAGCCAAGGCTCCATTGGAGCAAAGTTGGCCTGGGTGCTGAGAATGGCTCCAATGGCCTCCACCTCAGGTGCTAGAATGACTCCAGTTGCAACAGAGCAACAGTCCAGATGGGCAGAGCATTGGCCCCTAGTGGGCTTGCTGGGTGGATCCCGGTAGAGCACTGTGGGATTCTGTCTCTCTACTGCTCCGCTTCTCACTTCAGAAAAAAAAAAAAAGAAGACCATATAAGGATGAAATGATATAATGTCTGAGCTTTGCTTTAAAGCACTGAAAATAAAAAATAAGAAAAGGGACAAGAAAAGCATACTTTCTGAATCAAGGTATTTGCTATACTGAAGTTTATAATTCTATTGTTTTCATTTGTGAATGTTTACAAAGTCCAACACATTATTCTAAGAAAAATTAAAAAGACATCCTTATGGACTTAAGAAAACAAATTAGCAGTATCAATAAATTATTGCTAAGTACCCCAAGAAAGACTAAAAAGTTAAGCTGGTTGTCATAATTGCCAGCTATAATATAACTAAAGTTCAATTTTATCTGTTCCTTAAAAAATAGGATGAATTCATAAATGTGGCTATACTTTCGAGAATAATTTTATGAATCTTATAAAAGGCTGAGGTGCCATCCTCATCACCCTATTAGAAGATGCAAAGTTTTTATGTTTGTAGACACGAAAAAATAGCACAAGAGATAAACCAATGCAAAACCGGGCATCTTCAACAGATATCTTCTGAAAACAAAAGGTATGTATTACTGCGGCATCAACAGAAGCACAAATAACATACTGTGCACTCCACAAGGATGCTGAAGGGAAGAAGTGTCATGGATCATATGTGTGTTTGTGCTGTTTTTAAGTTCAGATTTTTTATAAAATTATGAAAATTTTAATTTTGTTTCAAGAAAAACTCTGCTTTGAAATACATTTTTCTTGACCCATGCTTAAAGAAAAGTCTAAAGCAAGTTGCGCAATGAAAATAGTCTAACAGTGTGGGAACTCTACAGAGCAAACATCAAAGACATTGTTGTGGGCTAATTAAATCAATATATCTGAAATGGCACTGCTGCTCAGGGGTGATTAGTCTCCTGTCCTCGTTTTTATTTTCCTTTGTATTGTTTCAATTTCTAAGGACCCTTGATATTGCCTCACCAAAAAAAAAATGTTTCCCAAGAGATACCATTAGGACAGACACTGTGTCACCATGTGACATTTCAAAACTCTGCTGGATGGCTAGACTGGGTGATCTGAGAAATAGGTTTTCAATAGCACAGAGCAGCCTTGTTCCCATAGGACCCTTGAGAGCACTGTTCAAGCAGTCCCTCCAAATTTATGTTACTATTTTGGTCGCAGGCATACTCTTTCAACTGCTGCAATATACAATTAAAGTGAAATGTCCATCAAAGCTAACTTGAAAACAATCTTGACAACAGCAACTTGTCCTGATAGTAATTTCCCAGTATCCCTGATACTGAAAACCATAGAGTCTGAATATGAAGGGTCTTCCTTTAACAAATAGGTGTTCACAATTAAGAGAAATTCTTGTAAATGGTATCCTATAACGATAAATACATAAATGTGAAGAGTATTTCAATAATAGAGTGCAGAATTCATCTAAAAAGTGAAATTAATGGTTTCTCTTAATCTTTCTCCACTCCTCTTCCACTAACGCTCTCCAAATATTTTTAAGTATAGCTTAATCATAAAAATGAAAGATAAAACAGCATAGTATTAGTATATAGCTTTAAATTAAAATATAATTTCAATATAACCATATAAAAATAATAACAGACTTTTAATAACTTCTTACCATTTATCTTATAAAATTATAGAATGCTAACATAGTATAATTTAAAATATACCACATTTAGGCAAAAGGATTTGTGTTTATGGTGAGATGAGGCATGTAAATAATTATGATAACAGCTTAACCTCATTATTTGATAAACTTCCTTAATCTCCCTCAAAAGGGAAAATAGTTCTATAAACTATTTTACAACGTAAGAGCTGCCCAAATGCTGCATATTTCCTGAAGTGGCATAGTTTTCATTACAAAAATTAAATGAGCCCTAAATAAAATTTAGCATACATTGCTTTTGTTCCTGCCAATAATCAGATGTTAAATTGAAAATTCCCTGGCAATGATCCTACTTTTTAAATCACATCTGTATTGATTGGCCATCAGAAGAATGATTTCTCACCAGGGCCAAGTCAATGCCATTGATTTTCTTTTAAAATAAGGTAAACCACTTGTTCTCTGCAGGGAGAGGAAATTGCCTTCTCCCTGAAGCAACTTCGTTAGCAATAGCCACGTGACCTCACGTCCACACCAACATAGAGCTTGCAGCACAAGCTCATTTCCAGGCGTGGGACCCTCGCTTTCCTTTTTCTTTGATGGTATCTGCTTTTATGACATGAGCAGAAGTCTAGATGACAGCTATCCTGTGTAGTAGCTATCCTGGAGCAAGAGGACACTTTTAATTTAAATCAGACTTTGAGAATAAAATGTACATGGATTATGGAATATCGTACTAAAACAAGAAAGCAGGGCATTTTGGTTTGTGAAATGGTAACATTCTCAATTCTGTGCATGACGAGGTCCTCTTCCCCATCTTCCTTCAGCCTCTGTGGGATGTTCTGCTTGAAGGCAATATGCTCTTCCTATAGCAATAGAGCAGAGCTAGAGAATAGAGGCAATTGAAAATAATGGATTTTGGTCTATAGAACAGTGTATGTAACATGCTCTGAATTAAGAAATGATTGGAGCACCAGTTTCTAAGCCAACCTCTAAATTAGCACCTGAAAAGATATTTTACCAATTTAAAATGGTCCTCAGAAGAAAGACAGTGAGTCTCCACTAGAGCTGGATGAGGCTGCCACATATCACTTTTTATATTCAACAAGAAGAAAGAGTCTCCAATAAAACAGTCATTCTCTTGTGGATGAAGTGGCTTATCAGCAAATGGGTCTGGATGACAGCACCATTCTCCAACTAGAGCTCCCCAGTTCTCACTTGGCAATGGGAGCACCCTGCGGAGTTTCCTAGTAGCAAAAGGAAAAAAAAATTTTTTTTTATAGAATAGAAATGTGACATTTTCTTAATTAAATCAGCATGAAAGATTTTTAAAAAACCTAACAAACCACATTGCTTGCAGTATTTATTTCCTTCTCTAGATTACAAAAGTATATATACTCACTAAAGACTATTTTGAAAATACAGAGATATAAAGAAAACAAGGATTGATGTCAGAATAATGCAGCACGAGAGCCACTCCTGATCCCTCCCCTTGAAATGTCAACAAATCGAACAACTATAACACAGCAAAGAAACTCCATCCAGCTGGGCTTGCAGGCATGCCTGAAAGATCCATGCACTGAATGGACTAAAAGTGGGATGGGGTAAAAGGGGGGTGGAAGATAAAACACAATCACGGTGGGCTTTGGAGAGGAAAGGAGACAAATCTGGAGTGACTAGGTTTTTACCTCTGCTGGACTACTGGGAGGAGAGAAGCTCAGGCTGTCAGGATTTTGTCTGAGGGGTATGGAGAGGGGAACTCAAAGTAACTGGGTCTCCTTCTACCGAGAGGAGCGGTGAAACAGAGGGACAGATGGGGAGATAAACTAAAGCATCCAGAACACAAGTAACTGCCAGTGTTCCTGTGGTCTGCCTGCAGCATGCACTCAGCAGAGACAGAGAAAGCTAGAGTGTGGCCCTCAACCTCCCGGATCCCACCTTCCTCACATCACAGTACGGAGAGTGGCTAAAACAAACCCCCACAGATGGCTCTCCAGAGCTGCTCTCTCCACCAAAGAATAGAGATGCTCCACGTCTGATTTCCAGATCTATTGAGACGTGGAAAGGAAGTGCCTGGAAGCCTGAGACTGTCATTGTCAAATTGTAAAGCCCTCACAATATGCCCTACCAACAAACGTGACTGAGGCCCCACCTACATCACTGGAACAGCAACATCTCAGCAGACAGCCCAGGGACTTCAGAGCTGTAAGTTGTAATACAGCGACAGCCACTGAAAGAAACCTCTCAAAACCAAAATTTATAATTTATTTTCCCTTCCCCCCCCTTTCTTCCTATATTTCCTCCTTATCTTTTTTTTATTAATTTTTTTATTTATTCATTTTAGAGAGGAGAAAGGGAGAGAGAGAGAGAGAGAGAGGAGAGAGAGACAGAGAGAGAAGGTGGGGAGGAGCTGAAAGCATCAACTCCCATATGTGCCTTGACCAGGCAAGCCCAGGGTTTCGAACCGGCGACCTCAGCATTTCCAGGTCGACGCTTTATCCACTGTGCCACCACAGGTCAGGCCTCCTCCTTATCTTTTTTATTTTTCATTTTTAAATTTTATTTTTTTATTTTTATATTTCTATTCTAATTTTCTTTGTGGGTGTTTTATTTTTATTTTTTCTTTGCTTTTGATGTTTATTTCTGTGGTTGTTCTTCTATACTTGTCATTTTTTAAATTTTTATATTTTTATTGTATTTTTTATAACTTTTCATTATTTTAGTTTTTTTTGTTTGCTTGCTTTTTTGTTAGGGTTCTTAACAATACCACTCTCAAATGCAATCAAGGAAAAAGAAATTGAACACCATGGCTACACAAGACAGAGATATAGTTTGGAATGAAAGTGAAAAACCTCCAGAAAAAAATCTCAATCACATGGAAACCTAGGAGTTAAATAACAGAGAATTCAAAACTGAAGTTCTGAAAATACTCAAGAAGATGGGAGAAGACACCAATAGGTAACTTAATGAACTCAGAAAAAAAAACTCATCAAGGAGGCTGAAACTTTAAAAACAGAGATTAAGAATTCAATACATGAATTGAAAACTGAGGTACCAAGTTTAACTAATAGAACAAGCCAGACAGAACAAAGAATCAGTGATATCAAATACAGGCAACTAGAGATGCTACAGAGAAAAGAGGAGAGAGACTCACAAATTTAAAAAAAAACTCAGAGAGGTCTACAAGAATTGTCTAACTCCATAAGAAAGAACAATATAAGAATAATGGGTATATTAGAAGAAGAAGAAGAGAGAGAAGGGACTAGAGAGCCTATTCAAACAAATAATTGATGAGAATTTCCCAAGCCCATGGAAAAACTTAGAGCCTCAAATCCAAGAAGCAAACAGAACACTGAGTTACCATGACCCAAACAGACATTCTCCAAGGCATATCATAATAAAATTGTCAAAAATCAATGACAAAGAAAGAATTTTCAAGGCAGCTAGAGAGAAGAAAACCATAACATAAAAAGGAAATCTCATTAGGTTATCATTGGACTTCTCAGCAGAAACTCAACAAGCCAGAAGACAGTGGACGCAAACATTCAAAGTACTGAAAGAGGAATTACCAGCCAAGAATACTATATCCGGGAGAATTTATCACCAGAAAAACCACACTGCAAGAAATACTCAAGGGAATTATTCAACCAGATACAAAGAACAAAACAAATCAAAACTACAAGTAAAAGCTCCAGCAAGGTCACAATAAAACAAGGATAACCTGTGACAACAATAACATAAAAGGGGAAAAGATAAAGATCTGCAGTAGCAAAGGAAGATGTAGTGAAGAAGCACTCACAATACAAAAGGCTCTTGCACATATGAACACTTTTCTTTTAACAACCTAATAGTAACCACCCACCAAAAAGCCACTACTGAAACACATAGCTTAAAAAAAGAAAAAACAGGGGAAAGAAGTATGGAATACCACCAAAAAATAAATAAATAAACTGACAGAAACACAGAAGAACCAAATAAGACACAGAGTGACCAGAAAACAAAACATAAAATGGTTATAGGAAATTCTCAAGTGTCAGTAATTACCCTAAATGTAAATGGACTGAACTCACCAATAAAGAGGCACAGAGTAGCAGATTGGATCAAAAAGCAAAATCCAACTGTACACTCCCTCCAAGAGACACATCCAAGCTGCAAGGGCAAAGGTAGATTCAAAGTGAAAGGTTAGAAAATGATTCTCCAAGTAAATAATATACAAAGAAAAGTAGACGTACCTATACTCATATCTGACAATGCTGACTTCAAGGCAACAAAGGTAACCAGACAAAGATGGACATTTCATAATGATAAAGGGTGGCTGGTCCAATGGCAGTTGGTTATCAGAACTTATTAAGTTAGTGTTATAATAATAAAGGGGACACTGTATCAAGAAGAAATGACACTTCTTAATACATATGCACCAAACCAGGGAGCACCAAAATATATAAGACATCTACTAACTGATCTAAAAATAGAAGCAGACAAAACCATGATCATACTTGGAGATTTTAACACACACTGATGGCTTTAGATAGATCACCGAACAGAAAATCAATAAAGAAATATCAGCCCTACAAGGGCCAGGCTGTTTTAAGCTCACAGAAAGCTGGTGCAAAGGTCCTAGACTGAGAGTGTGATTTAATTCCAGAACAAAATCTTAGGCTAGCTAGGTTGAGGATGGAACGTGGTGCTGCTCTCTCCCGAACAGTCTCAGAAGGAAGCAGGGGCACTTTAGAAGGTGATTTTGTCTTGTTCGGGTGAAACTTTAGGCATCCCCACTTTTCCCCTTTATTGTTAAATTTTCCCCCTTTATTCAATTTCTCTATAGCTTTTTCAGGTTTCCTGGATTTGTCAAATACAGGGATGAAAGTTTTAAATCTCCACTCATATATGGATTTGTATATTTCTTTTGATTATAGGAGTTTTGCTTTATGTTTTTTTTTAATGAGATTGTATCTGGTTCATAGAAGTTTATAATGTACCTTTGTTGTGGATTGACATTTTGATCAATATAAACTAACACTCTCTTATCTGAATTTTCCTCTGAGTTCCATCTTATAGGCTCCTAAGACTGTTACTGCTTTCATTTAAAGCAAAAATAATCTACCAATTTCAAGAATTAAACAATATCTATAACTGTATTGAAGTTTAAAAAAAGAAATATCAGCCCTAAATGACACTCTGGACCAAATGGACATAATAGAAATTTATAAGACATTTCATCCCAAAACGTCAGATTATACAGTCATACTTGGAGATCTCAACACACCATTGATGGTTTAGATAAGTCATTCACACATAAATAAATAAAGAAATATCAGCCTTAAATGACATTCCAGATCAAATGAATATAATAGACATTTATAGAACATTTCATCCCAAAACATCAGATTATACATTCTTCTCAAGTGGGCATGGAACAGTCTCAAGGATAGACCACCTATTGAGCCAAAAAACTAACATCAACAAATTCAGGAAGACTGAAGTTAAACCAAGCATATTTTCTAATCATAAAGCTTTGAAATTAGAATTCAACTGTAAAAGGAAGGAAAGAAACCCACAAAAAATGTGGAAATTAAACAACATTCTTCTAAAAAGTGACTGGGTCAAAAAAGAAATAAAATCAGAGATAAAAAAATATATACAGTCAAATAAAAATGACAACACAACATATCAAAATTTCCGGGATGCAGCAAAAGCAGTAATAAGAGAGAAGTTTATATCATTACAGGCTTATATCAAGAAACAAGGGAGATCCCAAGGAAACAACATAACATCACACCTTAAGGAAACAAAGAACAAAGGCAACCCAAAGTCAGCAGAAGAAACAAAATAGTAAAAATTAGGACAGAATTAAATGAAATAAAGAACAAAAAAACTATAGAAAAAATTAATACAACAAAGACCTGGTTCTCTGAAAAAATCAATAAAGTCAACAAACCACAGGTTAGACTCACTAAGGAAAAAAGAGGAAGGACTCATATAAACAAAATCCAAAATGTAAGAGGAGAAATCACCAGACATAATAGACATACAAAAGACCATAGTAGAATATTATGAAAGAGTATATGCTACCAAATACAACAACCTAGAATGAATGGATAAATTCCTAGAACTATACAATCTTCCTAGACTGAGCCACGCAGAAGTGGAAACCAAAAATAGACCTATAAGCAGGGAGGAAATAGAAACAACTATCAAAAACCTCCCATCCCAAAAAGGCCAAGACCAGATGGTTACACTCGTGAATTCTACCAAACATTCAAAGAAGAGTTGGTACCTATCCTTCTCAGTCTTCTGAAAAACAGAAGAAGAAGCAATATTCCCCAACATATTTTATGAGGTCAACATAACCCTTGTACCAACACCTGACAAACACAACACAAAAAAGAAAACTACAGACCAATATCTCTAATAAATACAGATTCAAAAGTCCTACATAAAATACTAGCAAATTGAATACAACACATTAAAAAGATAATACATCACAATCAAGTGGGATTAATTCCAGGAGCACAAGGATGGTTCAACATATGCAAATTGATCAACATAATACACCACATGAACAAAACAAAGAAAAAAACCCATATGATCCTATCAATAGATGCAGAAAGGGCATTCGGTAAGATACAATATTCCTTTATGTTTAAAACACTCAATAAAATCAGAATAGAAGGAAAGTACCTCAGCATAACAAAGGCCATATATGACAAGCCATCAGCTAATATCATACTAAATGGTGAAAAAATGAAGGCTTTTCCTTTAAAATCAGGAACAAGACAAGGCTGCCCACTCTCTCCACTCTTATTTAACATAGTTCTGGAAAGTAAAGCCAGAGAAATCAGGCAAGAGAAAGAAATAAAAGGCATTCATATCAGGAAAGAAGTAAAGGTATCACTTTTTGCAGATGATATGATCCTGTATATAAAAACCCCCAAAGATTCCACCAAGAAGCTCTTAGAAACAATAAACCAATACAGTAAAGTGGCAGGATAAAAAATCAATATACAAAAGTCTACTGCTTTTCTATACGCCAATGATAAACTTTGAAAAATGAACTAAAAAACAAAAACAAAACAATTTCTTCTACAACTACAACAACAACAAAATAAAGTACTTAGGAACAAACTTAACAGAGGATGTAAAGGACCTATATACTGAAAACTACAAAACATTACCAAAAGAAATTGAAAAAGACACAATAAAATGGAAAAATATTCCATTTTCATGGACTGAGAACCTAATTAAAATGGCCACATTACCCAAAGCAATATACAAATTTAATGCAACCCCAATAAAAATCCCAATGTCATTCTTTAAAGAAATAAACAAAAAATCACCAGGTTTCTATGGAACTATACAAAACCCTGAATAGCAAAAGCAATCCTGAGGAGAAAGAATTAAGCTGGAGGTATTACAGCACCTAATTTCAAATTATACTGTAGAGCCATGATCATCAAAACAGCATGGTATTGGCAGAAAAACATACAGACCAGTGGAACAGAATTGAGAACCCAGAAATAAAACTACATATATATGGTCAAATCATCTTCAACAAAGGAGCCAAAAATATACAATAGAGAAAAGAAAGCCTCGTCAATAAATGGTGCTGGGAAAATTAAAAAACTACATGCAAAAGAATGAAACTTGACTACAGTTTGTCCCCCTGCACAAAATTTAATTCAAAATGGATCAAAGACCTAAATATAATACCTGAAAGTATAAATTACATAGAAGAAAACATAGGTACTAAGCTTCTAGACCTTGGCTATAGAAAACAATTTATGAATTTGCCCCTAAATAAAATAGAAGTAAAGGCAAAAATAAATAAATGGAAGTATATCAAACTAAATAGTTTCTGCACAGCAAACAAAACAAAACAAAAAAACTGATAACAATACAAAAAGGCAGCCAACTAAATGAGAAATATTCATAAACAATATCTCCAATAAAGGGTCAATATCCAAAATATAATATAAAGAATGCACAAAGCTCAGCAACAAACAAGCAAACAATCCAATTAAAAAATGTAGAGAAGATCTGAACAGACACTTCTCCCAAGAGGACATGGAAATGGCCAACAGATACATGAAAAGATGCTCATCTTCAATAGCTATTCAAGAAATGCAAATCAAAATGAGGTATCACCTCACACCCATTAGGTTGGCTATTATAAACAAGACAGATAGTAATAAGTGTTAGAGAGGCTGTGGAAAAAAGGAACCCTCATTCACTGCTGGTGGAAAAGCAAATTAGTACAACTGTTATGAAAGAAAATATGATGGTTCCTCAAAAACTTAAAAATAGAATTACCATATGACCCAGCAAATCCTCTACTAGGTATCTAACCCAAAATCTTGAAAACATTTGTACATAAAGACACATGCACTCCCATGTTTATCGCAGCATTATTGACGGTGGCCAAGACATGGAAACAACCAAAGTGTCCCTCCACAGAGGATTGGATAAAGAAGATGTGGTACATATATATACAATGGAATACTACTCAGCCATAGGAAATGATGACATAGTGACTTTTACAACAACATGGATGGACCTTGAGAACATTATACTAAGTGAAATAAGTAAATCAGAAAAAGCTAAGAACTATATGATTTCACACATAGGTGGGATATAAAACTGAGACTATGGACATAGATAAAAGTGAAGTGGTTACCGGGGGAAGGGAATGTAGAAGGGAGGGAAGGGGACTTCAGTGAATAGGGAGGGGAAGGGGTGGGGGAGGGTATAAAGAGGGACAAATATAAGGTGACAGAAAATGATTTGACTTTGGGTGAAGGGTATACAACATAATCAACAGTTCAAATGCTATAGAAATGTTCACCTGAAACTTATGTACTCTTATTGAACAATGTCACCCTGTTAATTTTCCAAATAAAATTTTAAAAAATAAAGAAAACAAAAATCCTTTCCTTACCATCCAAAGATAAATAAATGCTTTGTACATGATGGTATATTTACTATGTCAAGAGATATAGCTGTGTACATGCATACAAAGTACAGGATCAGAGGATATACAGTGTGTCCATGTAGTCATGGTGCACTTTTGACTGGTCACAGGAAAGCAACAAAAGACGATAGAAATGTAAAATCTGCACCAAATAAAAGGAAAACCCTCCCAGTTTCTGTAGGATGATGTGGCAGCATGTGTGCATGCGCAGATGATGACGTAACACCATGTATACAGTGGAGCAGCCACGGCCATGCCAGTCGAGATGTGGATGGTACAGAGGAAAGTTCAGTGTGTTCTGTGGCTTGCTCAATTCGAATCTGCGACCAAAGTGCAATGTAAATATCAGCGTGTTTATAACAAAGCGCCACCACATAGGAATAACATTACTCGGTGGGATAAGCAGTTGAAGGAAACTGGCAGTTTGGTGGAGAAACCCCATTCAGGTAGGCCATAAGTCAGTGCCAAGTCTGTAGAGGCTATACGGGATAGCTACCTAAGGAGCCCTAAAAAATCTGTGCGTGAGCTCACATCGACCTGCACTGAATAGGTATGAAACTGGGAGAATTTTCCTTTTATTTGGTGCAGATTTCACATTTCTATCGTCTTTCGTTGCTTTCCTGTGACCAGTCAAAAGTGCACCATGACTTTACGGACACACTGTATACAAACTATGTTGATTTCATTGTTTTATTTAGTCATATCTTTTATTTTATTTTTTATACTTTATTTATTCATTTTTAGAGAGAGAAGAGAATGAGGAAAGGAACAGGAAACATCAATTCTCACATGTGCCTTGACAAGGCAAGCCCAGGATTTCGAACTGGTGACCTCACTGTTCCAGGTAAATGCTTTATCCACTGTGCCACCATAGGTCGGGCTATTAAGTTATAGCATAATTCTTTTTTTTTTTTTTTTTGTATTTTTCTGAAGTTGGAAACGGGGAGGCAGTCGACAGACTCCTGCATGTGCCCAACCGGGATCCACCTGGCATGCCCACCAGGGGGCGATGCTCTGCCCATCTGGGGTATTGCTCTCTTGCAACCAGGGCCATTCTAGCCTGAGGCAGAGGCCATGGAGCCATCCTCAGCGCCCGGGCCAACTTTGCTCCAATGGAGCTTTGGCTGCAGGAGGGGAAGAGACAGAGAGGAAGGAGAGGGGGAGGGGTAGAGAAGCAGATGGGTGCTTCTCCTGTGTGCCCTGGCCAGGAATCGAACCCGGGACTCCTGCACGCCAGGCAAACGCTCTACCACTGAGCCAACCAGCCAGGGCGTTATATCATAATTCTTAATGACTTCTATTCCATAGGAAAGGTAAAACTCTTTAGATTATTCCCTCACTGTTAGATATTTAGGTTTTGAGTTTCTCATTATCAACAACTTTGTGATGAATATTTCATCAGAAAGTTTGTATACATACATATCTTGGGAAAATAATCTTATATGAGATTACAAGCACAAATAACATGCATACTTTTAAACCCAATACCTGTATTGGCAATCTGCTTTCCAGAAAGGCTATACCAATCTATAATTCTTCCACTACCTTCTTCAAAATTGAATAGTATCATTTTTTTCATGTAAAGGGTTAAAATGTTGCCTGACCAGGAGGTGGTGCAGTAGATATAGCGTTGGACTGGGACACAGAGGACCCAGGTTTGAAACCCCCTGGTTGCCAGAGTGAGCATGGGCTCATCTGGTTTGAGCAAGGCTCACCAGCTTGAGCCCAGGGTCGCTGGCTTGAGCAAAGGGTCACTCGCTCTGCTGTAGCCCCCCAAAACCGGGTCAAGGCACATATGAGAAAGCATTCAATGAACAACTAAGGTGCCGCAACAAAGAATTGATGCTTTTTATCTCTCTTCCTTCCTTTCTGTCTGTCCCTATCTATCCCTCTCTCTACCTCTCTCTGTCTCTGTCACAGAAAAAAAAGGTGAAAATGTTTTCAATACTGCTTTAATTGCCAATTCTTTAATTACTAACGGATTGAATTGGCATTTATACTTATTGAATACTGTGTTTCCTCTGTGAATTGTGATCAATGACTGTTTTCCAATTAGATATTAGTATATCCTTATTAATTTGCAAAATTATATTCTATATTACAAATATTAGTCTTTTTATATCACCTATGACAAATATTTTTTCATTATTATTGCCTTTTAATTTGGTTTACATGTCTTAAATTTCAAATCACCTAACCCTTTATTTTATGTTTTCTCCCACTATCATTTTTATAAATCTTTTTCTTTGGTAATTTTAGTGTACAGAAGTTAAAAAAAAGTACAGATAACTTTCATATACATCTCAGCCAGCTCTCCCTAACATCAACATCTTACATAAACATGGAAGATCTGTTGAAACTACTAACTTTATCTGGATTTCCCTAGCGCTGCCTCTAATTCCTCTTCTCTGTTTCCGGATCCAATTCATGACAACACACTAAATTTAGTCATCATGTTTCCCTAGTCTCCTCTGACCCATGACAATTTCTCAGTCTCCCTTATTTCCCAGGATCTTGACATTTTTATTTCATTTTGAGAGAAAGAGAGAGACAGAGACAGGATGGGAGAGAGATGAGAAGAATTAACTCAAAATAGCGGCACTTTAATTGTTCATTGATTGCTTCTCATGTGCCTTGACCAGGGTGGGGCAGGGGGCAGGCCTCAGGCTGAGCTAGTGACCCCTTGTTCAAGCCAGTGACCTCTGAGCTGAGCTCAAGCCAGCGACCATAGAATCATGTCCATGATTGCACGCTCAAGCTGGCGACCCTGCACTCAAGCTTGTGAACCCACACTCAAATCAGATGAGCCTGCACCCAAACTGGCTACCTTGGAGTTTCAAACCTGGGACCTCAGCATCCCAGATCAATGCTCTATCCAACGCACCACCACTAGTCAGGCACAAGGACCTTGAGATTTTTAAAGAGTACTGGTTTGGTGTTTTGTAGCATATCCCTCAATTTGAGTTTGCCTGATATTTTCTCAAGATTACACTGAGGTTATAGGTTTGGAGAAAGCATACCACAGAAGTAAAATTCCCTTCTTATCATATCATAGCAGAGGGCATACCCTATCAATATGATTCATCACTGGTGATGTTAATCTTGATCACTTGGTTAAGACAGTCTCTGCTAGATTTCTCCACAAATAAAGCTACTATTTCTTCCTTTGCTTACTCTATTCCTTGGGAGTGAGTCATAAAGTTCAGGCTACACTCAAGGGGAAATAAATTAAGCTCCACTCTCATTAGTTTTTATACTTAGAACATCCTTATAATTAAGTAGTCCTTTATATTAGCCACCAGTTTTTTTAAGTGGTCTCATGTATTTTTGGGCAACAATAGTTAACGGAGACTACCAAGAAGAAAGCCAAAGATGGTTTACTTCCATTCTACTCTAAATTAGAAAGACCAGTTATCTATGGAGAAAAGAAATGAGAGCAGAATAATGAGGAAATTTCAAAATAATTCATACTGAGTAACATGCTCGTGTTTCTTCTACTGTCTACGAGCACCATGAATGCTTAAAGCACCCTGAATACTTACACACTTCCTGCCCCTAGCCATTGAACCATGTGCTTACTAAGAGTCAGCTGTAAGCCCTGGCCGGTTGGCTCAGCGGTAGAGCGTCGGCCTGGCGTGCGGGGGACCCGGGTTTGATTCCTGGCCAGGGCACATAGGAGAAGTGCCCATTTGCTTCTCTACCCCCTCCCCTCCTTCCTCTCTGTCTCTCTCTTCCCCTCCCGCAGCCAAGGCTCCAATGGAGCAAAAGATGGCCCGGGCGCTGGGGATGGCTCCTTGGCCTCTGCCCCAGGTGCTAGAGTGGCTCTGGTCGGGGCAGAGCGACGCCCCGGAGGGGCAAAGCATCGCCCCCTGGTGGGCAGGGCGTCGCCCCTAGTGGGCGTGCCGGGTAGATCCCAGTCGGGCGCATGCGGGAGTCTGTCTGTCTCTCCCCGTTTCCAGCTTCAGAAAAATACAAAAAAAAAAAAAGTCAGCTGTGCTTGATCACCGACCTGTTTATGCCACTTACACATGCTCCTTAGTTACACAAATTAATTAAGTAGAATGTAATCCAACGAGATATGGGTTGTTGCTCTTCCTCTGAAAACTAAAGATTTCAGACTAGATGAAAACCAGTTGTGAAAAAAAAATTACTAGTGGGATGTGGGAGACGTAACTAACTATAGAACACTGGGGAAAGGGAGGAAAAAATAAAAATCTACACGAATTCTGATATCAGATTGCTTTAACAGTACCTAACTTTTCATTTCACTCTAAAGAGTGAAATTGCAGATGATGAATTTTGGATGGCTTAAGTGGAAAACCTATACAATAGTGGAGTCTATTCAACAAAAATATAGTGGTTCCATAGCAAAATACTAATAAAGTAGTGCACATTTATATGTTTTAATTTAAGGTATTTCAGATGCAAACGTAACCTTTTTAATGATTTCCCCTTTTCTTTGATTCCTAGATCAACTATGAGGCTCATAAAAGGGCAATTACAAAATGGAAGACATTCAACTTAGAAGTCAAGAGAACAGAGCTAAGAACAGGAATGGCTGACTTTAGTTTATTATAAAGAAGAAAGTTCCCTTTCAAATTAGGAAATGCTGCACCACTAGCATTATTCAGGTTGCTGAGCCTGTTAAAAATATTAAGAAGCAATTCTTTCAACATACATTTTCTAAAAGTGTACTATGAATTAGGCATTCTGCTGACAAAAGATATTAATACATAGTCTCTCCTCTCAAGGTACTCTTGTTCTAGTAGGAGATACAGACTTATAAACAAAACCATACTATAATATAATAAATGCTCGTAACAGGGTAGTGGTCCTAAATTTTTATAGGGTAAAAGGGGAGAGAACAGCTCAGACTCTTCTGAAAATTTGATGAAAGCTTTCTAGCCCCTTCAAACATTCTTATGTGCATGCAAAATTGTTCATAGGGGATCCGTTCATGGATTCACAAAAGCAACCCATGATTCAGGGCAATATATATGAAGCAATAGGGAGTAGAATATACATGGACTTCAGAGAAGAGGTAACACCTGAGCTGACCTCTCATGGATAAATAAGAGTTCTCTAGGCAATGGAAGAAATTAAGGGCATCACTGGGTAGAAGAAACAATATGAAGATGACACCATTCATATCTGTTTAAATTACCACTGCATTCCTAGTGTTGGGCACAATGCCCGGCTCACAGTGTAAGCTCTTAAATATATGTATGTTAAAGGAATGAACAAGGATATTTGATAACTTTAATATGTGAGGCACCTGGCTGGGTCTGTTGCCCACTGAGATGAAAGGGTTAACAAGTCTTTTCCTTTGCTTCTTGAGAATCTGACTTTTGGTTTAACCACCTAGCTGTGACTCTGGAAACTAAGTAGATGGCAGGCATCAATTATATTGCTAGGCAACATTGCTTATGGTAAAAATGATCCCTGACTGGTAAACTACATCTGGACTGGGAGGATATATGAGTGAGCTGTAAAAATCAGATGAGAATGCCACGCTTTGCACTTCCCCAAATGTAGTCCTTTGTGGAGAACTATGCCAAAGCATTGTTACAGAAGATAATGGCTATTAGGCTTCTTCTCACGGTAGCTCTCGAACCCGCCTGATGTGGATCTTGAGTTCTGTACCTGGAATCATGTCACACAGCGAGTCTAGAGGCCCCATACAGGTGAGATATGAGCTGTCACTTGTTTGAACTGTTGCTGGACCCCTGCTGAGAGGAACTCCTGATGCAGACCTGCTGGCAAGAAATGTGAACTGTGGTGGTGAGTCCTAACGTTTAAACTTAAGATCCCTGGTAGGCTCTACACATCTTTTCCATGTAATGCTTACTACAACTCTGCGAGATAGGAATTCGCACTCCTCTGTTACAGAGTAGGAAAGGTGGGCTCAGAAATGTTAACTAATCTGTGCAAGTTCACAGAACCTGAGGTGATGAATGAAGGCAGGATCTTATCCTAAGTCTTTCTGGCTCTAAAACTAAACTCTTTCCCTTGGAATATATTACCTCCCCTGGCAGAGCGGAACATCAGTAAAGGAGACCGGGAAGGTGGGACAGAGGCACACTGTGTGGGGTGTTCATGCCAACCTAGGGGGCAGGGATTTGGTTCTACAGATAGGTGGGATGCCTTACGGAATTCTAAGCAGAAAAGCGATAGGCTAGATTTGAATTTTTACAAAGAAGAGGAAGAAGACAAACAAAAATGCCAGTATGTAGTGGGCATATAGATCTTCTCCATCACTAAGATTCTCTGTCTCTTGACATACTGCATGGTGTCCCAATAAACAGATCCTCTATACATTACAAAAGACAGCAGTGTGAAAATCTCATACACGATCACAGAAATGAAATTGCGCCGAGATACACAGAGACCCAGGGAACTTGATGTATGTTACTACAAAAATGTCATGTGCTAAACTTAACTTGACCCCATATCACAGTGAATAAAAGCTATGATATATCTTAACCAACCTAGGACTTCAGGAGCAAGAAAGTACCTAAATCACACGTCATTACAAAGATGAAAGTGCGTGTACAGCAGAGATTTTTCTGATGTTTTGAAAAAACGTAAAACCTTTAAGAACAAAACATGTATTTTAATCACAGCTCTATTGAAAGTATATCTATTGAAAACCGAAACTCGGATCTGACCTACTTCCTAGGAGAACTTTCACAATAAAATAGACACCATGTTTTCCCACTGTTGTTTTACGGTAAGACCTCTGGAGGCTCAGAAAAAGAGTGGAATGAGCTCTTGGATTTTCTGTCAGCTTAAGATTCTAAGATGAACAACATGTTTATAATAAATTAAAATTTTCTAGTTATTTTTAATGCATCTTAAGCATAAGCTTTTGGGGAAAATAATTTAGACGATTTTAATCAAAACTGATTTATGTTTAATTAAAACTTAAACATACAGACAAGAAAATGAAATGCCCTTAAATGCTAAAATCAACCATTAATCAGTGAGAATAACAATGGTAACAACATAGAACTTTTACAGATTGAAATATAACCAAATGAACATTAAGAATTTTAAGAATAACATCAAATAGCTAAAGCTCAAAATATGGCTGCTGGAATTCCGATAAATTTAGCTGGCATTATCCAACTGGTAAGCTCCAAATCCTATGAACCTAACTTTGCATTTTATTATCATTATGTACAGAGCATAATTAGATCCATAAAAGTATAGTCATTTTATTCCCAAAGTTTGCAAAATACTACCAATAAATACAGTTTGTGTCTATGCTCTTTTTTTTTTTTCACTTCTTTATTCTCAGTCATAGAGAAGTGACTATATCCATGGGAGTAGGTACTTTCAGACTACAATTACAGCTGGTCTGTCAATGAGACAAATCAACTGGTTGGATAGTCTGCCATCTCTTTATGTTTCCCCCTAAGTCCATTCTGTGTGTTTCCTTTCAGTTTCAATGCCGAATGAGTTGCTGGGCTGCCACCTAGCTCTCTGCTGGTGCAGGTGGAACGGGAAGACTGTCCAGATACCTCAGGAGACCTCTCGAATGGACTGGAAATCAAAAGGCATATGCTGAAATTCTGGCCAACTGATGTAATTCAAGTCTGATATGAACTTATTTCTAGAAGACATAAATTCCAAGCACAATGACCATTTATGTAGCTGTTTCTGAGACTGTTCACAAAGAAGTAAATTTTGTTATTCTTGTTGCTTGATATTAAAGCCTATTAGTCTCAGAAAGAGTATAATAAAAACCTGTACATGTTAGAACAATTTTTATAGAAAAACTCAGCTGCACTAATAAAAATGCAAACCAAAAAATTTTATTGCAAGGAAATAAGGCCGTATTTGTTTTCAAATAACCAAAACAAATGGCTAAGAACATGTAATCCTAAATTAAGAAAAAAAGACTACTGTACTTAGATTTCACATGGCTGGTACTAATAAGTACTAAAAGCCATTAATGAATCTTAATAGGTTAAACGGTCCTCTGCACCTTACTTCTATAATTTGTTCGATTAAAAAAAAGGCACAGCATTAGTCTTGCAGTATCCAAATTACATGAACCACAGAACCTAGGTGCAACTTCATGAGGTTCACTAGGAGAATTTTCATGCTGGCAAGACTCATAGGTTTATCCTCCTCATTTTACAGATAAGAAAACTGAGGCCCAGAGAATTCCAGTGACTTGTTCCCAGATAATAAGGCTAGTCCGTAAGCAGATCTCAAGTCTGCTCCCCTGCTCCTATTGGAGGTGCTTCCAGTGCAGATAAAGCAACACATTCAGAAGGTGCCTTCTTGGTATAGATGTCCACATTTAGTTGATTTTGATTATAGCACACAGAAGCCTCTTTTGAAATACCTTTGGTTTTATTTTCTACTTAATGAGAACAGAAGATGCCCTTATCAATTGTGTAAAACAGAGAACTGAGGGAGAAATGGGAAGACCATAGGGCTTAATGTACACGGTCAACATGTTCTTCCATAAAGCAAAGTCACTGGACATACTGCCTCAGAGTGAACTGTAAGCTAAGTCTTCAATCGCCTACTAAAATCTCTCTGCGTTGCTCAAAAGGTCTGCACATACCACATACGCACACACATGTGTGACAGAAACGGCTTTTGTGTAACCTTGTTAAAGTGAGGCAAGGGCTAAGTCGAGTCCACTGTTTATCTTCTCAGAAAGAAAAAGGGAGAAAGGTAGGTCATTTCCCTGGCACACCTAAAAAATACAGAGTACGGAATCAAAAGGTTTGAAACACTAAACAAAGTAATTTGCTAGTTTGCTAATAAGACCAATTATGGGAAAGGGAGTGGAAGAAGTCTATAGAACCAATGAAAAAGAGTTTGTTGAGCATTAATAGTCTATGTTTTGCAGCCTTTAATTCTCTTCATAAGTTTAGAAAATTGGCCTTATGCCTACTTAAGAAAAAGCTGACTTCTGGGTACCTACCCCAAATATATATATATTAGAAATATATATATATTTCTAAAGATAAATGTACTCCATGTTTATTACAGCATTAGTCATGGTAGCCAAGACATCGAAACAACCTAAGTGTCCTTGAACAGATGATTTGATAAAGAAAATGTGGTACATAGATACAATGGAATACTACTCAGCCATAAGAAAGGATGACATGCTACCATTTGTGACAACATGGATGATTCTTGATACTATCATGTTAAGTGACAGAAGTCAGGTGCAAAAGGACAAGAACCACATGATTTCACTCATACATGGGATGTAAATCAGAAAGCAAGACATGAACAAACTCGTAGACACAGACACAGTATGGTATATGAAAGTAACTAGAGGGAAAGGGGGTGGGGAAGGATGAAGAGGTAAAGAGGGTCAAACACACAGTGACAGAAGCAGATTAGACTATGGGTGATGAGCATACACTGCAATATACAGATGATGTATTATATGTAGAACTGCACACTTGAAACATGTTCTTAACCAATGTTACCCCAATAAATTTAATTTTTTAATAAAAGAAGAACAGCTGAAGTGATACAGACAGGCTTCCCAGCTACTAAGTGGTGAACTGGAGTTCAAAGCCCGGTCCCGCTCTCCCCTCTACACCATACGGCCTCCTAGTGTTCAGGATTAGGGAGGGTGAATACTTTCTTTCAGTTTAGCCTCTAAGCCCTTCTCCTTCTCAGTACAATGACTATAAAAAGGACCAATACAAAATGGAGCACAGGATTCCTGAGTAGGAAAATGGGGGCTACAGGGAAAGGTTTTGCATATCCATCATCCTTCTCCAACGAGACACAAACATTAGCCAGTAACAAACAAAAACATCGTTTACTGTAAGCAACACCAGGAAATACTGTTCGACTGAATCTCTCTTGTTCCCACTGTGACCACTAGGTCACCTCACTGTTGAACAGGCATGTATGTTTCAGAAACTTGACATGAGAATTAAACCAAAGCCTGAACTAGACTCGAGAGAAGGAACACTTTCTTGGTTAAACCACAAGGTACACCAGGGTCCTCTGGAGCTCTCAGGCTAAAGCGAGTCTGTCACAGAGTGTGCACCCTGCGGGAACTCAGCCCCCCAGTAAGCTGATCAAGGACAGTCTCCTCTCCTCTGTAGACTGAGTCACCTCATTTCTTTCCCAAGGTAACCATTTGGAGGATGCTCCATTCACAACCTCCCCGCTTCCACGAAGGTTAACTTTCTGTTTTCTCATCTACCTGGGACACTGCCAGGAATCATAAAGCAAGCACGGATGGCAAAAGGCCAAAATAAACACTCTAACATTTATTCAATTCAACCCAGCAAGAATTTATTGAAAGTGCACTATTCACCAGGCACTGTGCCCGATGCTGGAAATGACGGTGATGATGATGGTACCACATACTGAACGCTTACCATGTGCCAGACTTGGTTATAAACAAACTCATTCGATCCTCTCAACAACCTTATGGAGTGGAAACCTATTGTTACCTACGTATTTGTAATAAGGAAACTGAGGCATGGAGCGGTTAAGTAACTTGACTTGCCCAAGGTCATATCTAATAATGGTGGATGCAAACCCAGACTGTCTGGCTTCCGAGTCTGCACTATGAACCACTACGCTACACTACACTGCCTTCTGAATATGAGTAGAGATAAGGGGTATAGGGGTCGATAAGACTATCCCCAACCCCAGAGCCTGTAGTGTAATCATGAAGACAGGCAAATAAACCTCAGGAGGAGCACCTAAACCAACCCAGTGTTCAGGGACGGTTCTCAGCCGTAGATCCCTATCAGCTGAATTTAGGAGCTAACAGAGGGAGATAAGGGTCCCGGGTGCCTTCCGAGAGAAGGAGTAGCTTTCGCTGAGCCAGCCAGGGTGGAGAAAAGCATGGAGGCCGGGGCAGGCAGGCTGATCACTAGAGCTGTGCTCAGAATGTGTGTACATAAGGGTGTGTTGTTTTGGGGGGCCAGGAAGGAGGCTCAGGAAGCATGGCTGAAACACAAGGGGGTGGAAACGTGGATGGAAGCAAGCTCAGAAGGGACTGAGCACGGTATGCTAAGTCTTCCGGAATTTACCTTGAAAGGTATGATTGGGTCTGAACAGGAGCCAGCTGCATTTGAAAATAATCACTCAGTAGTAAGAACATGATCAGCAGAGGGTGAACCTAGACGCAGTGGTCAGCAAACTCATTAGTCAGCAGAGCCAAATATCAACAGTACAACGATTAAAATTTCTTCTGAGAGCCACATTTTTTAAACTTAAACTGTATAGGTAGGTACATTCCTTATCGAGGTAGCGCCCACACGTGGTATTTTGTGGAAGAGACACACTCAAGGGGCCAAAGAGCCGCATGTGGCCCGCGAGCCGCAGTTTGCCGACCACTGGCCTACAGGAAGGCCGAGCAGCAAGGAGCTGGAGCGAGTGCTATCAGGTGAGGAGACAGCAGGCAGGCCTGAGGTGGCGCACTGGGACAAGGGAAGTGGACTCGTGAGAAAGGAGGGGAAGGAAGTAGCACAAGTCCCCGGTGACCGGCTGTCCATGGGGGACAGGGAGGAACCCAAGATGACATCAACAGCTCTACCTGGAGGACGCAGACAGAGGGGTGGCAGGCCCTGCGACAGAAGCCTGGAAGCAGAGCAGGGTTCCGATGTGGAAAAGGATCCATTCACGTTAAGTCTCAGGCACCTGTCTCAGAGGAAAGGCACCGAACAAAGAACTCCAGGTTCTTTTTTTTTTCCTAATATTGTTAACAAGAATAAGGTTTTCATCTGTCTTTCCAGCTTATGAGTGATCAGAAGCTGAAAATTCAGAAGGAAGGCTCTGTGCCCAGGAAACAAGGGAGCAGATGGGAAAGTAATTAACAGACAACTTGGGAATACAAAGGGGACAGCAGAGAGCCCTTGCCATCTCAGTGGGGTAATCACAGCACATCGCAAGAACAGGTTATAAGGTTGACATAATCATCAAGAAAAGGTTAATCTGTGTTCTCTATATTCTGTTTTAATAAGCAGGGAAATAGGAAATGGATTTTAGAAAGGCACAGATAGAAATAGTTCAAGTAAAAAGTTGTGCTGCAAAAGCTTCTGTTATTTTGAAATTTCACTTACTGTTGAAAACCTCATTTACCAACACGATGGATAAAACATCAATAGGTCCCATGTCTCCTTTCAAAAGAGAGACGCTTCAGTGATCAGCAGACTCTTCCCCCAAAGTCTTCCTTCCTCCCTCAAAGCCAGCATCCTATTGTTCCCTTCTGTCACCTTGAGAAGACCTCCCTGCTCTGTGACTGCTGGAGAGTTTTATGGTTGATGGTGTTCAAAGAGACGCTAAGCTGGCTCTCATTTTAAGGTCATATACTGTTCCCTTGGCAATTACCTCAAAAATTCTGATAGAAAAGAGAGAACCACTGCGAGGCACAGAATTCATCAGTGTTAAATGCATTCCTTACCTGTCCCTTATTATGACTTCACCACAGGATTGGCAATAAAATGTGCAACAGTCTTGAGCTTGTGAGCTTTGATTAAACAATGGAATCAGTTCTAAAGAAAAGCAATGAAACAGAAACCTTAGAGATTTAGGACAAATATGTTAACACATATCTCTAAAGAAATTAATAGTCACAACAAATTATCATCAATAAATCCAGAAGCACACATGTAATTAGTATTATCTAATGACTCAACCAGAAGTCAAGATTGTGAAGTGTTTTCAAAAGCAATAGAGTTTGCTAAGTGTTTTAAGAGGTAGGTATTTTCCTAGATTATTCATGTAATATACTGTTGGGTTATTTCTCTTATTCCATAAATACCAACGATAAAGATGAGGGACAGGTCTGACCTAGGACGCAGAGGACCCAGGTTCAAAACCTTGAGGTCGCTGGCTTGAGTGTGGGCTCACCAGCTTGAGCATGGGGTCACTAGCTTGAGCGCGGGGACCATAGATGTGACCCCACAGTCACTGGCTTGAGCCCAAAGGTCGCTGGCTTGAATCCAAGGTCACTGGCTTGAGTAAGGGGTCATTTGCTCTGCTGGATCCCTCTCAAGGCAAATGTGAAAAAGCAATCAATAGTTAAGGTACGGCAAAAGGAACTGAAGCTTCTCATCTCTCTCCCTTTCTGCCTATCTGTCACTCTCTCTCTCTCTCTCTCACTAAAAAAAAATAATAATAATAATAAAAGAAAAAATAGAACAATGAGGAACGAGGCTATTTCTTCCACATGAGCTCACTCCACAGAGTTTCACCATCCCTAGCTTTCTTCTGCAACGTCTGAGGTAGTTTATCATCAGTGTGACTGCTGGTAAATAGGTAAATAAAGCTCTTAAATTTAAGTTTAATTTGACTTAAACAAGATTTATGTCCACTCCGGCATATTACCAGTATGTACAAACAAAATGTATCTTGAAACTGGTCTTTATTGGACAGGTTCCTGAGAATAGAATGGCTCCTAGAATAATTCAATCTTCTAAGAGCAAAACTCAATTTCTGATTAAAGTTGTGGAAAAACATATACTCCTCATATTATGTGAAGTGCAGCATAAGGTAGTATGTTTTCAGTTTCCTTCATTTTATTCATTAAGAAAAAATTTTCATCCCCACCCCCCAAAAAAAACCCAAAGAGAAATATGCATTTATTTAAAATGTCTAAAGAAGTGAGGTCATGTCTATTAAATCAAGAAATTTAAATTTGGTTTATGTTACTTTGTATGTATTGTATTACTAACTAGACCTGGGTAAGATGTTCAAAATACTCTTTTCAGAATCAGTAAACAAATTTTCAGTGAAACACTGCCCTCTGCTGGTCACCCGGCATGATACTCTGGCTCAAGCAGAAGTCAGAAATCTGTATACAGGAGAATCCTAGAATGGCACTGCCTCCTGGGAACAAATCCAGTGCTTGTGCTGCATCCGATTTTACCTCTCATGTCAAGGGTCATGATCTGATCTAGGTTATATTCAAAATATTAAAACAATATGTTTACTATAGTCCTCAGAAGAAAGTTCTTAGAATGAAAAAGTGAACTCTTCAAAAAAACCTGAGTCACAAATGAATGGTAAATGCCTATATTTCAAAACTCACTTGCCACAATATAGTCTGATTCGAATTTACATCAGAATGCATCTGATATTTATTCATTCAGCACCTATTATGTGGAAAGCACGAAAGCAGTTAAGTACTGAGGAGTCTACTTTGCATACCCCTTTCACACACTACAGGACAGGCCTTTGGAAGCTTTCCTTTTTAGATATTTGAGTAAAGTATGTTTTAAAAATGTAAAGAAACAGGAGACCAATGAATGCAAAAAATAAGCAAACCAATACATAGCCGTCAATTTATTTCTTCTTCCAGTCAAAACTGAACAATAATGTTTGCAGAATGAAAAACGTTTTAAACAGTTCAAGTTTTGCTATTTGTATATTGACTGTCACAGAATACGGGTAATCAATAAACCAATCCTGCCTCTGGGAGATCTCTGTATCTCCTCAGTATGGGATCTAAAATCGCGCTCCCAGAAAACTAGCAGCGGATCAGAAAACACCCCACTGTGGCTTCTCATGCCTTCCTTTCCCCAAGTTCCGGACAGACAAAAACTTCCTGCTGTGGTGACTGTTATTGTTCATCGCTGCTAAAGAGAAGGGGACAACGTGACAGGGGCCAGACTCTCAGGACTCCTTCCCCAAAACACCACTTCCTCTGCCTACTATTAGGTATATTCAGGGAGTCTGTTAGTGTGTTTCCCATCCTGGTGACCGATTCTTTATTCATGAATATTCCAACAGTCATGGCGAGTGTTTACTTTATGCTGTTTAAGCTCCATGGCATTCTTCTTCCCTACCTCTTATACCTAAAACCAACTCTACTCAACTCAGACTAGTCTAGTTGTTCATTAATCCAGGACTTGAGCAAAATTACTCTCCAGCTAATAAGGAAAGAAATTCCCTCTACTTTCTCTTTCCTTTGAAAAGCCAGCAAAGAGATTCTGAGGATCGGAACTATACTCCCATCTCTTAAATGACCCTTCAAAACAATCCGGCTGACCCCACCTCCAGGCTCCATGCAACTCAGGTGAAAGGCTTAGTAAAAATAAGGCAGCAGTGAAGTCTCATACAGCCAGAATTATCATACAATTCTTCTCTGACACTGAGCATAGCATCAGCCGGTTACAGCCTCTGTTTCCCTTTTTACATATTTTTAATCCTCTAAAGTATTATTACTTACATGGTAAGATGCAATAAACCAATAATTTTATTCAAAAAATTATTCTGAGAAATACTTCTATCTTACCAAATCAACGTGGCAGTAATAAAATACTGGAGATATGAGAGGCATAGCAACAATCAAAATAACATTATGCATCATCTGGGAAAACAGCTGTGTTAGGCTTGCCCGTTTGTACTTTGCCTTATTGGAGTGTACAGTCTACATAAGGCTGGTGGGTGCTTGCTCTCAGGGTGAATGGCAAAATACAGATCATTTGCCAGCCACCGTGAGGGGTCAGTTTTGCTGTTCATTCGCTTGCTGCCATGAGGAGTGGTTTTCCTCTGCCAGTTTGCTCCTCCGTTGTTGTGAGACCCAATTAAACAGGAATGGCCTGTTTGTGGCCTCCACAATTCCTCTACCGTCTGCCCAAATCCAGTGAGAACCTGTCTGGCCTCAACAACCGTCATTACAGCATCAAATTCAATTTCATGCCTGACCTGTGGTCGTGCAGTGAACAAAACGTCAACCTGGACCGCTGAGGTCGCTGGTTCAAAACCCTGGGCTTGCCCGGTCAAAGAACATGTGAAAAGCAACTACGAGATGATGCTTCCCACTCCCAGCCCCCTAGCCTTTCTCTCTTTCTCTCTCTCAAATCAGTAAATTAAAAAACAAAAAACAAAAAAGCCCCTCAATTTCAGAATCTTTATTTGTACTGTTCTGCCCTGGCCAGATGGCTCAGCTGGTTAAAGCATATTCCAATACGCAAAAGGTTGCCGGTTCAATCCCTGGTCAGGGCACAACAGAAACAGACTGATGTTTCTTCTCTTACATTCTAAAATCAATAAATAAATTGTAAAAAAAAAAAAGGTATTTGTACTGTTTTATTTAGATCATTTCCATCATTCAGTTCTCTGATCAAATATTACCTCCTCCGAAGGGCCTTCTCTGACCACTCTCCACGTAACCCCTCACTCCTTATCGCATTATTCTGCTTTACTTAGCCATAGCCCTTTTCTCTGTATCCAAGTAATTACTCCAGTCATTATCTATTCCCACTCGTTAGAATATAAGCTCCATGAGGCAGACTGTTCACTTCGATGTTCCTGGAACCTAGATCAATGCCCTAGCCCATAGTATAATGTTCACTGAATTAATGAACTTGTATGTCATGCTTTAAAATAAACTAGGTCTTGCACAAACTATCTGATCTAATTAATCTTCATATCAGTTCTGTGAGCCAGGTAATTTTACTAGCAGAGAGACAAAGCAGGGGTATATGGGAAATCTTTGTACTCTCTGCTCAATTTTGCTGAGAGATTAAAACTGTTCTAAAAAAAAACACATAATCTATTAGGGGGATACAAAACAATAAAAAATCCCCGAAGAAGCAAAGCCTCAGAAACGTTAAGTGACACGTTCAGCTGCACGCACACAATTGATAAATGGCTAGCAAGAAACCCTATCTTCTGGACCCCCAGATCTTTCCATGCCGCGGATGAGCAGTCATTTTCACCTGGGTAAAGTTCAACATCGTCAAGAATGATATCGCTTTTGTTTTACAGTGAAAACATACACGCAGAAACAGGAGCGCTAGGATTCCTTACTTGTGCTGCACTGGGCCCTGGCCTGCAGCCGCAGGTGGAGTCCGTCCCCAGCCACGTACTGCAGCCCCCGGCTGGAGGGAGGCACAAGCCTGACCTCTGCTGGAAGCCGGATCTCTGTGCAGCCTGCAGGCGTTCGGGCCTGGAACGAGGATGCAGTTACGGACACATCCATGGGCATACCTCCTTCTTTTGGCTCTCTGGTAATTAAAAATAAAACACAAAAAAGTTACTTCTCATTGCTGAAAACCACATCGTAAAAGAAACAGACAGGGCCACGGATCTCTCTGGTTCCTTTTCAGTAAGGGCCCTGAAGTCAACTGTCCCAGAAAAGTAAGTGAACCAACGGTAAAAACAAAAACAAAAACAGTGTTAAAGGAAAGAAATAAAAACAAAACTAGTCTATACTAGATTTAGAACAGGTCCTAAAGTACTTACCACTGTTACTGTAACATGAAAGTTCTTTGGGACATGTATTTCATTCTTGTTTCCTTTTTTTATGGTAATGATGTGCTCTAAAATGTGCGTTTTTCCCCTTGTAATAACTCTGAGTCCCAACTCTCTTTTTTATCCTAAAGCTTCCTCCATCTACTGGAGCCTGGACTTCCTGGGTTGCTCCCAAATACAATGTTTGCACAGCCTGCCGTTCCACTCCCTGAGCCCCTATTTCATCCCGCAAGTCTCTCCAAGTGCAGCTTCTTCCAACTAGCACAATCCAACACTGGCCTGTCAAATGTCATGCACTTGTTCTTTGAAATATTTTCGGAAATAGAATTCAACAAGGCAACCTAAGACAGTGGTTTACTCATCTTTGGGTTTATCCACTCACTCACTCACTTAAACCATCCTTTGCTGAGTTCTATAATGTGCTAGGTACTGGGAATGTAACAATTAACAATATATTTTCTCTGCCAGCAACCCTAAGTAGGAGGCAGGTAAGTAAACAGGAATGATAAAGAGATCAATGAAAATTACATTTACACACTCCTGACAAATACAGAGTACGTAGAAGCACATGAAAGGGCGTAGTGGCTATCATAGATTAAGCACTAATTGTTATTTGAATAAAGAATGGTTGAGATAAGTGAAATATTCTTGCTTCTGAGACCAACATTACAATGTTTTACTTACAGTAAATTCAAGTATTGTTACTTGATACACAGGATTTTGATAAGGAGACCAGGATTATGTGAAATGAAAGCTATAAGGAGAAAAAAAACTTTCTTGTAAATATTAAAAATAAAAATAATTCATTAAGAAAATCTAGTGAGGCCTGACCAGGCGGTGGCGCAGTGGATAGAGCGTCGGACTGAGATACGGAGGACCAGGTTTGAGACCCCGAGGTCGCCAATTTGAGTGCGGGCTCATCTGGTTTGAGCAAAGCTCACCCGTACCCAAGATCGCTGGCTTGAGCAAGGGGTTACTCGGTCTGCTGAAGGCCCATGGTCAAGGCACATATGAGAAAGCAATCAATGAACAACTAAGTCGCAAGAAAAACTAATGATTGAAGCTTCTCATCTCTCTCCGTTCCTGTCTGTCTGTCCCTATCTATCCCTCTCTCTGTCTCTGTTAAAAAAAAGAAAGAAAATCTAGTGAGTATGAATACCAGGTATAAAAAGACTTATGCCCTGGCTGGTTAGCTTAGTTGGTTAAAGCGTCATCCCAAGACACCAAGGTTCCGAGTTCGATCCCTGGCTGGGGCACATACAGGAAGCAACCAAAGGCACATCTAAGGCACAATGAAGTAAAACACAAATGTATGCTTTTCTCTCTTTCTCTTTCTTCCTCCATTCCTCTCTCTCCCTCCCTTTCTCTCTCTCTCACTGAAAGAAATAAAAAAAAACCATTATATATATATATACATATATACACATATATATATAATTTATAAGGATTTATTAATCCCGTTGACTACAAGCACAAATCCCTTAGTCTAAGCAATAAAGAGTAAAACCCGGCCCTGGCCGGTTGGCTCAGTGGTAGAGCGTCGGCCTGGCGTGCAGAAGTCCCGGGTTCGATTCCCGGCCAGGGCACACAGGAGAAGTGCCCATCTGCTTCTCCACCCCTCCCCCTCTCCTTCCTCTCTGTCTCTTTCTTCCCCTCCCACAGCCGAGGCTCCACTGGAGCAAAGATGGCCCAGGCGCTGGGGACGGCTCCTCGGCCACTGCCCCAGGCGCTAGAGTGGCTCTGGTCGCAACAGAGCGACGCCCCGGAGGGGCAGAGCATCGCCCCCTGGTGGGCAGAGCGTTGCTCCCTGGTGGGCGTGCTGGGTGGATCCCGGTCGGGCGCATGCGGGAGTCTGTCTGTCTCTCCCTGTTTCTGGCTTCAGAAAAATACAGAAAAAAAAAAAAAAGAGTAAAGAATAAAACCCAGTCCAGGCACCAAAAGTATAGAGGGGAACAAACACATAGAGGTGATCGTCCTATGAAGCTGAAATGTGCTTAGCATTAGAACAGGTGCAGAACACCCTGACTCCCTCTTTAAAGGCAGACAGCAGGTGCTGGCCATCCACTTCGTGTCACCTAATTTCAGAATGCAGGCCAACCACACGAGTGTCGTCTGTACATGTGTGTACAGGGGCCATACTATGTGTTGAGATGTGAATCTTGGTTAGGCTTTTTAATTTGCCTTAGAAAATCTTAAGACCACATCTGGCTAGGTCCTTTTCAAAGTATATGGATCTACACTTGATTGACAATACAGAACATCAAAAGCCTGAATCTTTTCCCGAGTCAAAAGTTTAGTTTTAAGAAATATTATTCAAGAAATAATTATCGTCTAACGCACAGGTCAGAAAACTTTTTATATAAAAGCCAGATTGTAAATATTTCAGGTTTTACAGGCCATAGATTGTCTCTGTTTCATATTCTACTTTGTGCTTTTCTTTTTTAACAACCCTGTAAAAAATGTAAAACCCATTCTTTCCTCGCAGGCTGAATGAAAACTGGCGGCAGATTAGACCTGGCCCGTGGGCCATAGCCAATCACTGCTCTAAAGATACACAATTTGTCCACTCTGCTACTTCAATGATTTTCAAATTGGATTTTCAAATTTCCAGTTGGTACTCAGAAGAGCCCTAAGGGATTGGAGTTCCTAAGCCCCCATGTCCCCCCCATCTCCGGCCTACTATGAGTCTAACTTTTTCTGAAAAATTCAGCCAACTACATCAGGCCCGGCAAGGCAGCCATCTATGCAAGGTGGGAGAGCCACAGTGGCCTGGGGGGCATTTGAGAAACCCAGGAGGGTGGAGAGGACATCCCCCATACAGCCTCTGAGCTGAGAAGGCCACCTGCAGGAATGTCACATCCCAAGAGGGGTGACGAGAAAATCTGAGGAGGGGGGGGCAGCTCAGCATGGGGCTTCAAAGTCTGTCTTAGCTCAGGCTGCTCTACCAAAATACCATAGACTAGGAGCTTAAACAACAGTTATTTCTCATCATTCTGGAGGCGGGGAAGTCCAAGACCGAAGTGTCCATAAATTTGGTCCTTATTGAGGACCCTCTTCCTGGCTTTCAGATGGCCACCTTCTCACTGTATCCTCCAAGGGCAGAGAGAGGAAGCTTTGGTGTCTCCTCTCATAAAGGCATGGTTCCTATCATGGTGGCTCTTACATCTCCAAATATCATCACTTTGGGGATTAGGGTGTCAACATAACGAATCTTGAGGAGACACAAACAGCCAAGCAGCACAAGCAGATGGAGAGTATCAACACTGAGTGGGAGGAAAGTGGCAAAGGATGATAGTGGAATATTAGTTACATAGATGGAAACTGACCATACACACGTGTGTGCGCACGTGTGTGATATATCCCGAGGAAACTGAAAGCCAGGACTGTCATTATGAGAGAAGAGTCACAAAAAGAGAGAAAGGGAGAAAACCAGAATGGACCCATGGTGGTAGACTAGAACTGGAAATATCAATGTGAAGTCATGGTTTTTAAGGTATATAAACAGATACAGTAATAAATATGGATGTACATCCTGACCTGTGGTGGTGGAGTGGATAAAGCATTGACCTGGAATGCTGATGTCCCGGTTTAAAAACCCTGGGCTTACCCGGTCAAGGCACAAATGAGAAGTAACTATGATTTGATGTTTCCCACACCTCCCCCGACCCCTGCCATTCTTTCACTCCTCTAAAATCAATAAATTTTAAAAAATCTTTAAAAAGTATATAGAGATGTGTATGTGATATCGATACAAATACATACACACATACATTCATACATGAACATCACATATACATCACACAAACATAATCTAGTTCTGTTCACTATGGGCTTGGAAGAAATGACACCCCAATAGTAAACAGCACACTCTGTGCCTAGATCTTGGTTTGTAAAGTTCATTTCCCACTTACAAACAAATGAACAAAAACAAAATAAAACAGGGTTCCTGGGAAAAATAACTACGTGCAGTGCTGGAACAGGAAAAACATGACCTGAGCCTAGAATAGCTTGCTGTACAACAAAGAAGAAATCAATAAATGAAAGGGACATCTCAAAAAAGACAGAGAAATCATCTGGAAGGGACCAGCACTGGCCACATCTGGCATAATTTGATTAAAAAAGTAACCCATGGAAAAAACAGGACTATGGGTCCACACTGATGTAAATAAATGAATGAGTAAAATAAAAGTCTGATGAGGAACAGGGTAATGTACAGTAGCAAAGGAACCCTTCAATTAATAGTTACTGATTTTGAAGAGAAAAAGAGTAACTTGATGGTAGAGAAGTCTAGCAGACATGGTTTAAGTACTCAATGTGAACTTTAACTGAAGAAATCACAATCACACACCATCTGATAGGACGTAATGAGAACACAGCATCATTTCTGAGATATTCCTGCCAAAGCTATATACCAGGGGTCCCCAAACTACGGCCCGCAGGCCACATGCGGCCCCCTGAGGCCATTTATCCGGCCCCCGCCGCACTTCTGGAAGGGGCACCTCTTTCATTGGTGGTCAGTGAGAGGAGCATAGTTCCCATTGAAATACTGGTCAGTTTGTTGATTTAAATTTACTTGTTCTTCATTTTAAATATTGTATTTGTGTGTTCCCGTTTTGTTTTGTTTTACTTTAAAATAAGATATGTGCAGTGTGCATAGGGATTTGTTCATAGTTTTTTTTATAGGCCGGCCCTCCAACGGTCTGAGGGACAGTGAACTGGCCCCCTGTGTAAAAAGTTTGGGGACCCCTGCTATATACCCTGAATCTAATTTTGAGGAAACATGAGACAAATCCAAATAAAGGCTATTTTACAAAATAATTGAACTGTCATCTTCAAAAGTGTCAGGATGATGAAAGTCGAGGGTAAACTGAGGAACTATTCCAGGTTTTAAAAGACTAAAGAAATGTGGCAATGAAATGCAATGCATGATTTTGACCTGGATTCTTTCCCTATTACAGATATTATGTAGACATTTGGCAAAACTTGAATAAGACTTGAGTAGAAGATGATAGTCACAGATTTACCAATTTTGAGGGCTGCAAGACGGTTATGTAGGAAAATGTACTTATTTGCAGGAAATCTACAGTAATAATATTCAGGTGTGATAGCAACTTACAAGTTTGTTATCAATCCAAAACAAAGTTTTTGAAATTCTAATTGTTGGCACCTTTTATAACTTGTTTTTGTTTTTTTTTTCTGAATTCACTTTCACTTATCTCCTTTCAGGTGTCACATCTTGCTGGGTGTGAAAAACACTGCTGGTCCATGGACCCCGAAAGCAATTTCGTGCATGTCCGCGAAAGTGTTAACCACCTGATGGTGTATGAAGATTACAGACCCAATGATCTTAGTCAAATTCGCTTATGCTCAGGGTGATTTCTTCCGTAGCGGTCCCTCAAATAATTCTATTTTCACCAGTCCCCAAATCTAAAAATGTTGAAAACCACTGCTTTAAATTCAACAATAAGACAAACAACCTGACTTTTCAATCCAAAAATTTATAAGATATTTACAAAGAAACGTACATAAATAACCAAAAAGCAAATAAAAAGGTGCTCCACAGTGTTAATCAGGGAAATGCAGAGTAAAATGACAATGAAATACCACTAGAATAACTTCAATAAGATACCTGACACTAAATGCAGACAAGAACGTGAAGCCATTGGAAGTCTCGTGTTTTCCTGGTGAGAGTAAAATGGTACAACCACTCTGGAGAGCTGTTTGGGGGTTTCTCATAAAGTAAGGCCCCTATCTACCCTATGATCCAGCAATTCCACTCCTGGGTAATTACACACAAGAAATGAAAACGTATGTCCACAAAAAGACACACAACGATGTTATGGCAGCTTTATTCATAATAAGCATGCAGTGGAAAACTACTCAGCTAGAAAAAAGGAATGGATTACTTACACACGCAATGGCAGAGATGAAACACGAATCTCAGAAACACTGCTGAAGGAAAAGTCAGAAACCAATAAAAGCACATACTGTATGAATCCATTTGTTCATAGCTTAAGAAGCGGCAAAACTACCCTTTGTTGAATTAAGTCAGAACAGTGGTTGCTTTTAGAATAGGGGGAAATGACTTGTGAGAAAGCTTGACTGTCAAAACCACCAGGACAACCCAGTAGTCCAGCAAAGTTAGGCGTCTTCATTTGCATATAAACAAGGGAGAGTAACGTAGAGGAACCCTGAAGGCCCCCTTCATGAGAAGTAAGGAGGTTGTTTTGTGTATAGTACCGGTTCCTAAGAACACTACAAAGTGGAATGGAATTGGAGATACTTATCTGAACTCACTGTTTGAGAGACAGAAAGATGAGAAATAAACATCCCCATTTTACAATTGAAAAAATTCCGATTAAATGATTCTACCTTTGCGAAGAAGCTAGCATTTGAATTCAGTTCTCATGCCGAATCCTAAAGGGCCACACCAGATACCTGGCCAATTTAAGGAAAACAGTAAAAGTTAAGTAACCATCAATCTTCCTCAGAGTGGCGCTGTGCAATAAATATTAGGATTCTTAACATTTATTCTACTGGAAACGGTCACAGGGGAAGGGATCGCATACTACAAAACAGAAAGAGAGAACACTTTTCCTAACAGTTTCTTGTTTCCGTAGTGAATAACAAGTTAAACGTTTGCAGACTTCTCATTGGGACTCAGAATATGAATAAAAGCATGAACTTCAATAAGTCTGCAACCTTTGTTAGTTACTAAACACACGTTTTCCACAGCTGAGTCAGTTTCTCTGTTCAGAACAGTTTGGGGAGGAACTCTGACTTTATTTACAAAGCAGGAAGCTCTCACTTTGGAACTGTCCCTATAACGAGGATCCCAAAAAGAGGTAGACAAAGCATTTTTTTTTCCCCCCTTTGCACTGTTTTGTTGGGAAACGCCGGGCACTGCAACCGGTGTTTTTACATGTGTTCCTCAAACTTGAATGTGCATCTGAATCCTGGGAAGCATGTTAAAACGTAAGTTCTGATTCAGCAAGACTGTTGTGGGGCTGAGACTGCATTGCTAAAAAGCCCCCAGGTGATGCCGAGATTGGCCAGGGCGGACTATAGGACAGGGGGCACCCCAGTAGGAAAAACCAAGGCGACGCGCAAAAAAAAAAAAAAAAAAAAAAAAAAAAAAAAAATCGATCTTTCCTAGGGAGGCGGAGGCTTTCCGGGTAGCAGAAAAGCGAGCGAGGCACTGCACCTAGGCGCCCACTCCCACCCCTGGCCTTACCCCACGATCAGCAGCGCGCTCTGCAGCCGCCTCCGCACCTCCAGGAACACGCGCAGTTCCGCCGCCGCTGCCATGGTGGGCGCCCAGCTAGAGGTTCAGGCCAACCTGAGCCCTCAGACCCAGGAGCAGCTCTCTGCACGTGCGCCCTGAGACAGCAGCGCAAACGGCAGTGGCGGCGGCGCGGGTTCCCGGGTCTGACAGCCGGGTTGAAACAGCCAGCCAGCCCACAGCGCCCCCTCCCGGACGGAGAGCGCGCCGCCTCGAGGGCTGGATCTGGGCCTTGGGGGGCGTGAGCAATTTCAAATCCTGTTTTGAGTCTGAGCGCTGTAGTGGATGGGCGGGCAGAAGCCAAACTGTCCTCCCACTCTGCTTCTTTTGGGCGTAACCTGATGTTAGTGTCCCTGGAAATGACCTTAAGAACCAGACGGGGCGTTCATTCCTTTGTTTAGCGTGGATAGGGATGAGGCTGGAAGAGCAGATGGTGGAGAGAGCGAAAATACAGGCAGACACGGTACCCTGGAGTCCCGAGAAAAGTCTCCACCTCAAATCCACTTTATCTTGTTTCTGGGTTTTGTTTTGTTTTGGTATAAACGATGATCTCATTTTTATGAACTATGGTCTGTCGGTCCATCGGTGGCTCCTCTCTGTCTGAGGCCACAGATATCCAGAATTGACTTGGCATTGCTTCTCAAGCTAGACACGATCGTTCCAACATGTTAATAGTTGTAAAAATGTAACAAGTGTTCTGTCCCCTATGCAGAATAGAGTGTGGGTGAGACCAGTAAAATGGATTGCTGGGTTAACCATCCCTATAACCTTTGAAAAAAGGGAGATGAGAATGATTCCATGTTTACATTTTCACTATTCACTTTTGCAGAAGTAAAAGCTGACCCAGAAGAGTCCTAATCACATTACTACCAGAAGGTAATTTTGGAAAGTTTGACACAGTAAAAAAATCTAGTATACTGTAATAACTTATAATGGAAAATATTAAAATATAAGGCCACAGGAGCATTATAAGAAGAATTTTTTAAAAACAAGAGACTGTTAATTTTTAAAAACAGAAACAGTGAATGCTTGTATTGATCGCAGAAAATTGTATGTTGTTGTGTATTTTTTTTGTTTTTTGTTTTTGTTTTGTTTTGTTTTTTTGTATTTTTCTGAAGCTGGAAACTGGGAGAGGCAGTCAGACAGACTCCCGCATGAGCCCGACCGGGATCCACCCGGTCCACCAGGGGCGATGCTCTGCCCATCCGGGCGTCGCTATGTTGCGACCAGAGCCACTCTAGCGCCTGAGGCAGAGGCCACAGAGCCATCCCCAGCGCCCGGGCCATCTTCACTCCAATGGAGCCTCCGCTGCGGGAGGGCAAGAGAGAGACAGAGAGGAAGGAGAGGGGGAGGGGTGGAGAAGCAGATGGGCGCTTCTCTTGTGTGCCCTAGCCGGGAATCGAACCCGGGACTTCTGCACGCCAGGCCAACGCTCTACCACTGAGCAAACCGGCCAGCGCCGAAAATTGTATATTTTTTGATAGAACAACTTTATCATTTCAGAGTCATAATTACTATACACCAAACATTCACCTAAAGATTTTTCCAAATAAATAATAAAACCACTAGTTTAAGACAATTTTTCTCAAATTGATATTTGGAGTTTTAAGTGTATTATATTGCTTCACAAATCCCTGTATCCATCACAATAGTTCAACGACTAAGTTAAGATAATTAATTTTACTGCTATAAACAAATAATGGTGATGAAGGATGGTGATTTCAATTCATACCTTCCACCTTTAATTCTCAAGGCTATTAAGTGCTTAAATGCTGACATTATATTGACATATAAAACATTCTTAGCACATCACATTCTTCATAATTGTGTTTATTTTTAAAGATTGTTATATTTCATGTAGTCATACATTCGTAAAATAAATTTTTTTTTTTTTTTTACCCTACGCTTTAGGCAAAGTAGTGCAAACCTCCTTGTAGTTACTATGTGATTTAGAGAGTTCTAGACTCAAACAGTCCAAAGCTGATAACAACTATTTGTCGCCTAAATTCACAAGACTTTTAACCTCTCTGGGACTTACAGTCTTCATAAGAAATACAAAGAAGTTATTTACGTGAAATAATTCTTTAAATAATACTTAAAAGCTGTTTTGAATTACTAGCCATCCGTGGCTGGCGAGGTGAAAACACCTGCTATAAACTCACTTCCAGGCCCACTTCCGCAATTGGTCGCTTCCCAGACGGGCCACTTCCCAGACAGTCCGCTTGAGGGCGCTGTGGCGACAGCTAACGCCGGAGACGAGGAACGGACCCAGACGGCTGTCGCGGTCGTCGACGTCAACGCCGGCGTGGGCGTGGGCGCCGGCGCGGTGCACGCTGGGAGCTGTCACTAGGCCCTCCGGCTTTCGGGTTCGGTGTAGCTGCCACGGTTGCCAGGAGAGCGGCGCTGGCGGGGAGCGGCCGAGCACACGGCAGGTAAGTGTCTCCGCCTCCAAAGCGGTTGCGAGGCCGGCCGCTGGCCTTCCTCGGCCTGGCTCGTTCCCGAGCCGCGGCGGTATCCCGCGGGTCAGGCTGCTATGGCTTCGGGGATGTTGCCGCCCTGGCCCCTCCGGGAGCCGCGAAGTCGGGCGGCTGTGCTCTCGTTACCGGGGAAGCGGGAGCTGCGCACGGTCCGGCGGGCTGGGGCCGGTCGGAGGCGGGAGGGCGGCCGGCGGCTGACCCCGAGCCGCCAGCGCCCGGGCCGAGCAGTGCGCAAGGTGGGAGTGGAGGTCGCACCTGTGCGATTAAGGCGTGAGGCGTAACCTCTTTGTTGGAGGAATCGTGCAACATTATCAACTTGTTGGGTTCTTTTAATATCGGAGACGAATGCCAGCCATGGTTAATGGTCTGTGTTGGGGGGTGGGGTGGAAAGGAGGCAGAAGTTTATTAGAGGAAGTCAGATTAATCATAAGGAAGTTGTTAACAGTGATCATCTTTGATTCGCAAGGCTTCTAAAGTTGCGACATAATAGTTACTTGTTCAGTTTCCTTCATTCTTCTCCCTTTACCCTTAGGGGAAAGAGAGTGGCACACAACTGTACATTTTTAAAGCTAAGTAAATTGTGATTTGATTATTCTTACACTATTTTAGATTTATTTGGAGTTTGAGAAATATAAAGATTGGGAAAATCTGATGTGGAGCCTAGTTAAACCAATCAAAACATTTTCTTGATAATTAAAAAAAAAGAAGCCAGGAAAACAGCCTGACAAAGAAGCCCTGAGCTATGTATAGAAAAACAAAAATCTCAATTTCGATGTTGATGGCTACCTTCTATGCAGGCATAAGATCCGAATTTTACTATGAATTACATGTCAGTATTAGGTGCTACTGAACTGGAACTCACCACTTGGTAAACAACGCAGGGATTTAGTTGAGCTGACAGAAGTTACAGCAAGCATAAATTAACTCCAGTTGTAGTGCAAATGCTTTATTTTAGTGATTACCTTCAGCTGTCACTCGGACGCCATCAATCCCCAAATTGCTAAACAATAGCCAACCTCCAGGTGAACCTGATTATTAGGAACTCAAGTCTTGAAGGAAGGATTAAAAATTCCTAAGTTAATAGACCAGTAAATATGACACTATAACCAAAATGTTAAATGTAGATTAAATGTTGTTAATGAAATGTTTGGCTGTATAAAGTCAAAAGTGTCCTATTTTTTAGTTAAACTAGAGGAAAGAGCTCTAGCCTGGGAATGAGAGATTCATTTAATTTCTTCGTTCTTCTAATGTATGATCTCTCTAGGCATCAGTTTTGTCATCTATGGCAATTTCATAAGAGCCGAGATTTTCAAACTAGTTTCCACCTGAACACTGTTCTGAATTCAATAATAGGCTTACTGCCGCAAAATAGTGTCCCATGTCAAATAATATGGGAGCACATTGGGTATAATGAGGAATTTAACTTTTGATTTGCGTTTAACTGAAGGACTTCTCACCCTGGCTAGATAGCTTGGTTGGTTAGAGCATCATCCCAATACACAAAGGTTGTGGGCTCAGTTCCCAGTTAGGACACTTACAAGAAGAGACTGATATTTCTTGTATCCCTCTCCCCTTTCTTTCTCTCTAAAATCAATATAAGTAAAATAAAATAACTGCAGGACTTCTCAAAACCTTTACTATTATTATGATTATATGTATGTACATCCTTGGGGGAATATTACTGAAGCATTTCCTAAACTTACCTAGGCAGAAAGCCATTTTCTCGTGGCCTACCTGTTAACATCTGGAATATTACAGCAGGTCCTCGAATAACATTTCCTTCAATGTCATTTCTTTATATCACTGCTGTAGAAATTTGTTTATGTCATTCAGCCTGTGGTAAAGTTAATTTTGCAGTATATGTCATTTCACCTCAGTTCCAAGAACTGACTTACTGTAGGTAGAAAACCAATTTAAAAATTACAGTACTTGATTGAGCTGATCCCCTTTTCAACTCTGAAATTCTCCATGTGGCTTTCAGCTTAAGCTTTCTGGAGCTTGAAGATCTAGTGGCAACTCACTGGCGTAACAGAGGCCTATATTTTCCAAGTAACATATTAATATTAAGTATGCACATAGATTTCTGTGGGCCTACTGCTTGAAGTTATGGCAGAAGAGTATCTTCTTTTTTCTGGTCTCTTGATGCTTTTCTGTAACCATAATTATTTCATGTTTTGAATTTGATTTTATGTTCAACTTACTGACATTATTAAGAATGGCATTATAAAGTTCCAACAAGTAAACACTTGCTAATAATGACTTTTTTAAAAATTTATTTCTTTAACGAGAGAGGTAGATAGAGGGACAGACAGGAAGGGAGAGAGATGAGAAGCATCAATTCATGGTTAGACACTGTAGTTATTCTTTGATTGCTTCTCAGATTTGCCTTCACAGGGGAGAGAGGCTGGCTCAGGCCGAGCCAGTGACACCTTGCTCAAGCCAGTGACCTTTGGGCTTAAGCCAGTGACCATGACATCATGTCTGATCCCGTGCTGAAGCCGGCAACCTCACACTCAAGCTGGTGACCTTGGGGTTTTGAACCTGGGTCCTCAGCATCCCAGGACAACACTATTCACTTAACCACCACCTGGTCGAGTGGCGTTATTTTTACTATGAATGATTTGCCTCTCTAGTCATGAATTCTTAAACTAGGAAATGTACTCAAAGCCATTTAAATAAACTTAAGAATTAATCACTAAATTTTAAAAGGGCAGGTTATTGAAAAGAATGAAAGGTTAAAACAAATTCTTTTTGTTTTTCTTAGCGAGAGAGAGAAGGGGGGGTGAGACAGACAGGGACAGATAGATAGGAAGGGGGAGAGATGAGAAGCATCAATTCTTCGTTGTGGCAGCTTAGTTGTTCATTGATTGCTTTCTCATATGTGCCTTGATGGTAGGGAGGGCAGAGTGGGAAGGGGGTCTGGCTTCAGGTGAGCCAGCAACCATGAGGTCATGTCTGATCCCATGCTCAAGCCAGTGACCCAGTGCTCAAGCTGGTGACCTCAGGGTTTTGAACCTGGGTCTTCAACAGCCCAAGTCAACACTCTATCCACTGCGCCATCACCTCCCTGGTCAGGCAAAACATAAATTCTAAGACAGTTTCTAAATTGCTTACACTCAAAATCTGTGTGTTGAATACAATCTTAAATTTTGCTAAATTCTGTCTGGTGTTGTTAGCATACAACAGGTATGGCTACTTTCTATTTTTTGTTCCTTTGTTAGTAATGAGTGCTATTAATCTACTCTTTTGGGGAATAATAAATTTAATTTTAATAGGTAAGCCTTCACTCAAATAAGTTCTGTTCTTGAAATGAATGTAGAATTATAGAGCTGCTATTTTTATGTAATAGCTGACAGTTTTTATTGAAAATTCATTATATGAATGAGTACTTTTGATCCCCTTGTTTTTAGAATGCAATTTTTCTTTTCCCTTTATTGTATTCAACTTCCTCTCCCCAAGCTAGTCAAGCCTAAAACCTCAGTGACTTTTCATTGCATAGGTCAAATATACGCTTATCAAATTCCTAAGGGAAAATTTACATATAATATGCACTCAATTTGTATGTACATTTTATACACACCATGTAACCAATACCACAATCAAGATTTGAAACATGCCATCACTCAGGTCTGTATATTTATGCTAAGCTCTTTTTGAATGCTCTGTCTCTACATGTATAAATCATACCTATATCAATCCTAGCTCAAATGAGTCCTTTTTTTTAAATTATCTCATTTTGAAGTAATTTTTTTTTCTGCAGACTTTCCTATTTAAATTTCTTTGAACATTTTTTTCTGTCCTTCATGGTGGCTAAATAAATGGGGTGCCTCAAAACTGGCACTTGTATTTATTTGTTGACCCAATGGGAAATTGTAGTATTTCTCAAACTTAAGTCACTTTTTAAAATTTCTTTTTAATTTACCCAATTATAGTCACATTCATTGTTATTTTGTATTTCAGGTATACAGCAGAGTGATAAGACAATCATATACTTTACAAAGTGTCCCCCTGATATTTCCAGTACTTACCCGGCACTCACCATACATAATTATTACAGTGTTATTGACTATATTTCCTGTGCTGTCCATTACACCCCCTATTACTTTTTCTGCATCTATTGATATGATCATATGATTTTTATCCTTCATTTTATTTATGTGGTATACCATGTTAATTGATTTGCAGGTACTGTACCCACCTTTTATCCCAGGAATAAATCCATTTAATCATGATGTCTGACCTTTTTAATGTATTGCTAGATTTTACTAATATTTTGTTGAAGATTTCTACATCTGTGTTACTTTGAGAAGCATAAGTGTTACTTTGAGAAGCATACTTTGAGAAGCATAGGTGTTAGTACTTTGAATGTTTGATGAAATTCACCTGTGAAGCCATCTGGTCTAGGACTTTTGCTTGTTGGGAGTTTTTTGATTACTGCTACAATTTTCATAAGTCAAAATTGTTCTCTTCAGAGATTCAATTTTGGAAGATTGTATGTTTCTAGGAATTTTTCCATTTCTTCCAGATGGTTCAGTTTGTTGGCATATAATTATTCATAATATTTTCTTATACTTTATATTTATGTGGTGTCAGTTGTTACTTTTCTTTCATTTCTGATTTTATTTGGGTCATTTCTCTCTCTCTCTCTCTTTCACTCTCTCTTTTTTCTTTTTTTGATGAGTCTAGTTAAAGGTTTATCAATTTTTTTATCTTTTCAGAAAACCAGCTTATGGTTTTATTGCTCTTTTGTATTGCTTTTCTCTTTAAATTCTATTTCTTTTGTTTCTGCTTTGATCTTGATTCTTTCCTTCCTTCTGCTCACCTTAGGCTTTATTGTTCTTTTTCTAGTTCCTTTAAGTGTCAGGTTAGATTTATTTGAGATTTTTCTTGTTTCTTGACATAGGCATAGGCCTGTAATGCTATGAATTTAGAACTGCTTTCGCTATGTGTTATAGATTTTGGGTTATTTTATTTTTATTTTTCTCAAGGTGTCCTTTGATTTCTTCTTCAACCTCATTGTAAGAACCCATTCATTGTTTAGTAAAATGTTATTTAACCTCATGTTTTGTAAGGTTTTTTTCCTTGTAATTGATTTCTAGTTTCATACTGTTGTGGTCACAGATACTTGATATGACTTCAGTCTACTTAAATTTATTAAAACTTTTTTTTTATCTAACGTGCTATATCATGGAAAATGTTTCATTGCACTTGAAAAGAAGGTATATACTTCTGTTTTCGGGTGAAATGCTCTGAAGATGTCAATTAAATCCATCTTATACAGTGTGTCATTTAAGGCCACCATCAAACTTCAGTCATTTTTGTATCTTCAGAGTATGGCCACAACTGCATACTTCTGCATACTTATTGCCTTAATATTTCTTTATATCAATGTGGCTATTAAAATATTTTTAAAGGAAAGTTAAAATAACCACCATAAGTAAAAATCAGGTATTAGTTGCCTTAAACAGAAGGTAGACATAAAGATGAAAATAATAGAAACAAATCACTGTTGTTAAATTCTAGCTGGAATGAAATGTCTGCTGAAAACTCTTAGTTGAGATTTATGGTTCTTTGTTTAAAAGGGAGATTAGCAAGAATTATAGAGGTGTTAATAACACCAATCTGAGATCCCTTGGTGTAATCTGAGGAGTTAAAATAGAATGAAGGAGGAAAGACTGGCTCACTTGATTCAGTGTCACTTAGCCCTTGTCCTTGGGACCATAAAATCATATCAGGTTGGTGGTCTAAATTTTGGGACATACTGTATTATGCAGGGCTTGAAAATTACTTAGAATTTTATTTGGGAAACAAGCCTCAGCTTTCATTTAAAAGATATACTAGAGTCAACTTTAAAAATATGATACAAAGATGAAAAGTTAATGTGATTATTATTGAATGGTGTCTATTTTTCTCAAAAGTATTTTTAATGTTACTTTTACAGATAAAACACTACTATTATCTCTTTGTTTTTAGGGAACATTAGCTTTAAGATAAACTTTTAAATCTAAAACGATCTAAATCTAGAAACTACTGGGAGTCTTTTATATGACAAAATGATGACTAAATGAAATGTTAATAATATAATGTTTATCTGGCAAAGCTTCTATAAGAGTAGATGATGTAATAAACTTAAAAAGATCTGATATCTTCTTCCTTCTTTAATTTGAGCTATCAGTTTTGCCCTGCAGTAGACATTTCCAGTCTAATTTCTTATGTAGTAATGAAGTCTTTATTCTTATGGCAAGAATTTTGTATGAACAGGCAGGAACATAAATTCTCTACTCTGAAAAATATGTTTATATTTCCACTTGCTATGGTTATTTACAGGCATATATCTATATTGTGAGCTTAATATTTAAATTGCATTATTTTGTGCTCATGAATAAAGAGTTCAGGTAAGCAGACCATTTATTTTGTTTTACTCTTTACCAAAAAATAATTTACCTGAGTGATACTAGGTTTATCAGCACACACATAATTTGCTACTCAACAGGAGTCAGATTGCTGTTCATCCAAGGTTCTAGGATGCAGCCTCAACTGGGAAGAAAGAGCCCTTTGGATGAATAGTCTTTATTTCATAAAAGAGCCATCACCCAAATAAATAGTTTCTTTCCTCTGTCTCTACCATAGAATAAAACAACAGTGTAGAAGCAGTGTAGTTAAATTGTTATCATTTAAAAGTGACATCTGACTATAATCAGAAAAATTATAAAAGCACAGGAGTCTTAGTCCTTTGAGTAAAACAGGTAAATAAATAACTCTGCATTTCCAGTTGCTTTTGTTTGTGCTGTTACATTATGAAAAAGTACTATAAAATATCAGCAACCTGAAACCTTTAGGGCAGGGGTCCCCAAATATTTTACACAAGGGGCCAGTTCACTGTCCCTCAGACCGTTGGATGACCAGACTATAAAAAAATCTCTATGCACACTGCACATATCTTATTTTAAAGTAAAAAAACAAAACGGGAACATACAATATTTAAAATAAAGAACAAGTAAATTTAAATCAACAAACTGACCAGTATTTCAATGGGAACTATGGGCCTGCTTTTGGCTAATGAGATGGTCTTCAGCAAGGGGTGCTAGGACCACTTAATGGCAGGACAGTGTCTCTAACAAACGGTATTGGGAAAACTGGATGTGCACATGCAGAAGGATGAAGTCAAAACCTTACTTTACACCATATACAAAATTAACTCAAAGGGAATCAAAGATTTAAACATAATACTAAAACTATAAAACTCACAGAAGAAAATATAAGAGGAAACTGCATGACATTTGGTTTGGCAGTGATTTCTTGGATATGACAACAAAAACACAGGTAACAAAAGCAAAAATAGACAAATGGGACTACATCAAACTTAAACACTTTTGGGCAGGGGTTGGGAACCATTCTGGCTGAGAGAGCCATGAACGCCACATATTTTGAAATGTAATTCCATGAGAGTCATACAATATGTTTAACACTAAATACAAGTACAATCAATGTCTGCATTTTATGTAAGACCAACACTTTTAAAGTACAGTAAGTCTCCAAATTCTTTTTAATAACGTTATGCTGTTGCTAACCAATGATGAATAAAGTACTTCTTACCATTAATGCGACTTCTGGTGCTGCATGGCTTTGCTGATGGCTTTGTAGTTTGGTTGATACATGGTGAGGTTAAACTTCATGCAGGCATTGAGACTTCCATCCATTAAACATTATTGTAGGTTGGTCTTAACATTCTTTATATGTGAGAAAGACTGCTCACATGCATACGTAGAACCAAACATTGTCAGCACAGCAATACTCACACGCTGCAGTATGTGGTATGTGATAGGAAGCGCGTTCCAAGTTTTGACAATCAGCTGGTCCGCAGGTTGAAGTTTTTCCATTTCAACCCACTTGTGTTTGCTCGCCAACTCTGCTTGCTGTCGTGCAAGTCTTTCCAAATCTTCATTCAGTGACTTAAACTTATTCACCCACATGTCTGAGGCCTTGATCAGCAGCTTATAGCTCAAAATCTCTGACAGAGACACCAGGGATGTAACTCAGGTCGGCGCTGTCCACTGCACACTCCTGTGGATGGTTAATGAACTTAAAAAGATGAGTGTGCTCATGAAATTTCCCAAAGCGTGCTTTGAATGACTGCAGGAGATTAGATGTGAAGTCTGCCAGCTGCTGGAGATCAAGATGTTGAGCAGGATCACTTGCTGTGCCTGCATCTTTAAACTCTCTCAGTTTCTCAAAGTGTATTAAATGACCTGTTTCAATGTCCATGATGAAGAGTTCCTACTTGTTTTCAAATGCAAACACTGCTTGTTGAAGGGATAAGACTGTATTTCCAACGCCTTGCATTTTCACATTGAGCTGGTTCAGATGTTCAATCATGTCCACGAGATAGTAGAACTTCAGGAGCCACTCAGTGTTAGTTAACTCAGGATGCTTGATGTTTTTCATTCAAGAAAAGTCTGGATTTCGCTCAGATAAGCTGCGAAACGGCTGAGCACCTTCCCTCTTGACAACGAATACACATTGCTGTGCAGAAGCAGACCAGGATAATTATTCCCAGCTTCATCCAGGAGTGTTTTAAACAGGCGATCATTTAAAGCTCGGGCAACAATAAAGTTGTCCACCGGAATGACCAGCGATATTACCTCACCAAGCTGCTCGCCACACATCTGAGCACAAAGCACCTCCTGATGTAGGATGCAGTGAAAACTTAGGATGGGTCTCTTTTCATGTTCATGAAGAAGCGCTACAAATCTTCTGTTTTTCCCCACCATGCACAGAGAACCATCAGTACACACCGAAATAAGTTTATCCATTGGTAGATTTTTATTTTTTAGCGAACTCAGTGAAAGACTTGAATAAATCCTCCCTTCTTGTTGTCTCTATTATAGGCAAAACAGCAAGACTTTCCTCAGGTAGTGTGTCACCTACAGCATACCTTGCAATCAGGCTGAACTGGGATAAATGGCTTACGTCTGTTGACTCATCCAGAGCAAGAGAAAAGAACGGTGCTGCATTTATGTCCTTCATTTGTGTTGCCTCAGTTTAATTTGCCATCATGATGGTACGATTGTGAACAGTTCTTGCCAACAGAGGCATGTCTTTTATTTGTTTGATTATCTTGTCTTTATCCGAAAAGTCATCAAAAGTTCATTGGCAACATCAAGCATGAATGTTTTGGCATACTCCCCATCTGTGAATGGCTTTTCATTTCTCACAATTGCTAAAGCACCAGCAGAGCTAGCCGAATTCCAGTCACCTTGTTAGGTCCAAACACGGAGTTGCTGCTGATTAGCTTGCACTCTGTACAGTAGCTCTTGACATGCTTTCTTCCTGCTGTCCCCCACTGGATATTTCGATGCAAATGTAGTATGGCGTGTGTGGAAATGCTGCTTTATATTTGACCCTTTCATCGATGCAATTTTATCATTGCATATTAGACACAGTGCAGAACCTGCTCTCTCCACAAAGGCGAATTCCTCTGTCCATTCCTGCTGAAAAGTACAATACTCCATCTTTTTTTTTTTTTTTTTTTGCCATCTTCTTCGTCAAAAGGGTTTATGCAATTAGCTAGCTGCCTACTTGATTAAAAGGAGGGAAGTTTACTTCCTGACCTCACAACAACCCGTGTACGTTATGCATTATCCAATAAAAATTTGGTGTTGTCCTGGAGGACAGCTGTGATTGGCTCTAGCCACCCGCAACTATGAACATGAGTGGTAGGAAATGAATGGATTGTAATACATGAGAATGTTTATATTTTTAACATTATTTTTTATTAAAGATTTGTCTGTGAGCCAGATGCAGCCATCAAAAGAGCCACATCTGGCTCATTAGCCATAGGTTCCCAACCCCTGCTTTTGGGCATTAAAGAACACAAAAGAATGAAAAGACAACTTATGTAATGGGAGAAATACTTTCAAATCATATATCTGTAAAGGGACTAATATCCTGAATATACAAAGAACTCTTGCAACTCAACAACAGAAAGACAAATCAGTTACAAAATGGCAAAAGTCTTTAACTAAACAGTTCTCTAATGATGATATACAAATGACCAGCGAGCATATGAAAATATACTGAACATTAATAAACAAGTGAAATTCAAAATTTACACCTATTTGGATGGCTACTTTATATTTAAAAAAATAAAAATTTTTGTCAACAGTGTGGAGAAATTATAAACTTTGTGCACTGTTGGTGGGAATGTAAAGTGGAACAGCTGCTGTGGAAAACAGTATGGTGTTTCCTCAGAAAATTAAAAATAGAACTACTATTTGATACAATTCTACTTCTGAGTATATGTCCAAAAGAGTAAGCAGGATCTTGTAGAGATTTGCATGCTCACATTCATAGCTACTTACTAAAGTTAAGAGGTAGAAACCACCTAAATGTCTATGAAAAGCTGAATGGATAAAATATAGTTTATGCATACTGTAGAATATTATTTAATCTTAAAAGGAACGAAATCTTATCACATGCTACAACATGGATGAACCTTGAGGTTCAGTTTGAATACACTTAACAGTGAACTGTGCACTTAAGAATGGTCAAAATTTTTAATTTTATGTTGAATAAGACAGGTCAGGGGGCTTGAATCAGAAACTATCATTCTGAGTCACAGCATTTGGAATGTAATTTTACACAGAAAAAGCTCCTGAAAAGGAGCACAGGTCATACCCAGAAAAGGAGTAGCTGACGCACCAAGATGGGAGTGAACAAGTCTTGAACAGTTGACTGGTGTTAAAAAATATATACAATGACATTTGTTAAAGATGGTAGGCTGACTTTATTTATGTTCATCGTATAGATATAGGAACCACTGCAATTGGAGTTCACAGAGGAGGGAAAGATGGGCCTCAAGTTCAAGCATAGCATGGGAAATTATAACCAAAATAAATGCAGGGTTGGGGGTCAATGGATAGAAAATTTCTAAAAGGAAGCCGTAGGGGTAAGGAGGAATCCTGGCTAAACTGATGTAGCAGGATTGTTGCTGAAGACAGGCCAGGGTGATAAAACTTTGGAGGATAGGGAACCTGACCAGGTATTGGCAAGGTGGTGGTTGGCGTCAGGCATTGACGGGGTCTCTGGTTAAACTGACTTAGCAGGGTTCTTGCTAAAACTACATTTTACAAGAAAGTACACAGATGGGCCTAGGAGAGGGTTCAGAAGGCTGGCTAAAGTTTAGTGAAGCAAAGAGTCTTTGTCAGTACATTTTGCTTAGCAAGGATAGAAATATGAATATGAATTATAGGACAGATTGAATGGGTCCAGGTTATGAAAAGACTTTATTATCATATAATTAAGAGCTTGCATTTCATTTCTAAGTAATTGAATGTCATAATTATAGCCATGATGACTACTTCATATATGCTAAGCAAGCACTGGGCTAAAGTGCTTTTTATGGATTATAAATTTACTTTTCTGAGCTTCTAGCAGGAAGTAATAAGCTGAAACTGTTTTTTGCTATTTAAAATTAATTGGCTGTAGAGAAGCTGAAGTAGGTGAAAAATGGGAGGCTATTGTAATAGTTCAGGTGAAACTATTCAAGAGCCACTGATTAAAGGACCATTCTGAAAGATGTCTACTACAGTGACATTCTGAAAGATGTCTACTACAGTTACGATCTGGTTGATAGACTGGATGTGAGAATAGGAAATGAACCTAAAGTGCAAGCTTGTGTGATTGGCAAGATGATGGTTCTGTTTACAGTAATGAAGTTAAAAAAAATAAAAAGGAAATTCAGACAATAATAACAGTGCTTAACAGGTTATGTTTCTTGTATTGGAGTGATATTCTAATGAAATTTAAGAGAGCAGAGGGACTATAAAACAAAAGTAAGGAGAGATAATAATAGTTCATGGTTTATTAGTGTTTTTGAGGATATCTGGTTTTTGTAAAGGAACTTTGAGTAACGACTTGACAGTAATATTTGGACCTCATCTAAAGATCAGCGGTTCTCTCAACCTGTGGGTCGCGACCCTGGCGGGGATTGAACGACCAAAACACAGGGGTCGCCGAAAGCCATCGGAAATACATATTTTATTTTAAAATGTTTAAAACTATATTGTTTAATAAATATATATTTTCCAATGGCTTTAGGCGACCCCTGTATTTTGGTCGTTCTACCCCCGCCAGGGTTGCGACCCACAGGTTGAGACCTGCTGCTTTAGATGCATAGGCATCTTGATTAAGTTTGCATCTTAATGTATTCAATATGTGTGTTACTCTTAATTATTTTGGTTCTGATCTACATTCTATCTGCCAGAACATCTAGAATTAATTCTCTCTCTTGCATAGTAACAGCTCAGCAAAGTCCTTTTGTTCTTTTATTATTTGTTCTGTTTTCCCCTTGATCTTAAAACATGATAGGGGATGAACACTGGAGACATATGTATAGAAATAGGGGCATGTGTGCTCTAGGTCAGTGGTCACCAACCCCCGGGCCGCAGACTGGTACCGGTCCATGGGCCATTTGGTACTCGTCCACAGAGAAAGAATAAATAACTTACATTATTTCCGTTTTATTTATATTTAAGTCTGAACGATGTTTTATTTTTAAAAAATGACCAGATTCCCTCTGTTACATCCATCTAAGACTCACTCTTGATGCTTGTCTCGGTCACATGATACATTTATCCGTCCCACTCTAAAGGCCGGTCCGTGAAAATATTTTCTGACATTAAACTGGTCCGTGGCCCAAAAAAGGTTGGGGACCACTGCTGTAGGTAGTGTAACAGTGAAATGCTTTGTCTCTGACTGCATCTTGTTGAAGTCTGCTTTATTCTCATGGCCTTCAGGCTAATAGCTTCTGTGTCTTGCATATAAACAGGCTAATCATTGGAGGAATTCTGCTTGTAGCTTGGGTATTCCAAAAACAGCTGCTGTACTTTCCACAAAGTGCTTACCCTGAGGAGGTAAGGGAAATATTGTTTATCAAAGATTTTCCCAGGCCTCACCTGTGGTGGCGCAGTGGATAAAGAGGCGACCTCGAACACTGAGGTCACCAAGTGCGAAACCCTGGGCTTGCCTGGTTAAGGCACATATGGGAGTTGATGCTTCCTGCTCTTTACCCCCTTTTCTCTCTTTCTCCATCTCTGTCTCTCCTCTCTAAAATGAAAAATTTAAAATTTTTAAGAAAACTTAAAAAAATAGAAGCTTTGCAGGAGCTTTGTGACTACACTTTCACATCAACTAGCACAGTCTATCTTGGACTTCTGCCGGCTGCCTCCCAATATCTGGTAGTCGATCACCTCTTGCCCCACCCATTTCCCCTTCCATTGACATAAAAGCAGCCCAAACTCTGGTTTTGGAAGATAGATTTGAGATCTAATCATACATCTTCTCAGCACCATCTCAATCAATAAACCTTACCTAACTCCAAATTCTGACATTTTGAGATTTGACCTTTCTAAGTAAGCATCAGGTATATTAACTTTTTAGACCAGTGACACTAGTACCCCATTTTTGTCAGTGTAATATCTTGATCAAAATTAATTATCGGCCTGACCAGGCGGTAGCGCAGTGGATAGAGCGTTGGACTGGGATGCAGAGGACCCAGGTTCGAGACCCCGAGGTAGCCAGCTTGAGTGCGGGCTCATCTGGTTTGAGCAAAAGCCCACCAGCTTGAACCTAGGTCACTGGCTCCAGCAAGAGGTTACTCGGTCTGCTGAAGGCCCGCAGTCAAGGCACATATGAGAAAGCAATCAATGAACAACTAAGATGTTGCAACACGCAACAAAAAACGAATGATTGATACTTCTCATCTCTCTCCGTTCCTGTCTGTCTGTCCCTGTCTATCCCTCTCTCTGACTCACTGTCTTTGTAAAATATAAATAAATAAATAAAGGTTTAAAAAAATTAATTATCGTCTTTTTCTTTTGTCAATCAAAGGATTCCACCCTTGCAAGGTATAATTTTGGTGGCCGAGGCCAGGCAAGTTCACATTGTATCTGGGCAGATGGTAGAAAAACTGCAGAGCCAGAAAGGGTTGGGCCATTTCATTTAATAGAGTCTCATTGCAGACAATCACACAGGCAGGGGAAACTGCGTCTCAGGCAAACAAACAGCAAAATGGCCCCTCACAGTCATGGGCAATCACCGCATCCGCATCCCCAAGTGTAAGCACCCATAGCTTTATATAGATCATACACACGTGGTGGTGCTACCACATGCTCACGCACTAATCAAGCAAAGGGCTTGCAGCCAGTAAACCAGTGAGCAAGCCTAACAGAAGTGCCCCCAAGAAGGCTATACTTACTGTCTAGCACCATTCTTTCATAGCTTTGAGAAAACTGATGTACTTAGACACATGCATGGTTTGTGTCCAGTGTGAATCTTTTTGTAAATCCCCGAATGTGAAATAACTCAGCTAAAATGTTGGTGCCTTTCTGCCTGTGTAATATTTGGACCTTATCCTTTAGATGAATAGGCATGATTAAATTTGCATCTTAATATATGTGTGTTAGTCTTAATGACTTTCCATTTAGAAGTTTAAATAAAATTTAAACTTAACTTTAACTTTAAAATTTAAACTTAACATTGTCTGGGATTTTTTTTTAAGCTGAGAAAAAAAAATATATTGTTTTTCCCAAAGGCTATCAAATTTTTTTACGAATGTTTAAATACACTGAGAAGTGGAGAAAAATTTGTACTGGTTAGTATGTACATTGTAGCATTTCTAAGTTAATTCATGTAACAACTACTCTTTATCTTTAAATCTAATACTAAATTAATACTGTGTACTAATTTTTAAGATCGTGAGAACATTACTGTCAATTTGACTTTTAAAATATTGCTTAAATTTTATTTTCTTGGAAATAATTGTTTGATTAACTTAATATAGTAGGTTTAATTGAACATAAAGATTATTTTTGATTCTTTTACTTTATTTCTGGTGCTTTGTTCTAGTTAAGAAACTGTTTTTTAGTTTAAGCAGAATCATTGTCTTGTTAACTGAAGAGTAACAGCTATAAATGTGCATATTTATTTTGTGAAAAGTGATGTCTTAAACGGACGGGAACGAGGACTTGGTAGGATAGCTAAAAGAGTTGTCCTTTTTTTTACTTACTCTAAGTAGCCGTACACTCATATTTATTATTGTTCTTGTCTTACCTTCTACTGTTTCTGTGTATTTTTAAAAGCAATGTTTTTCTTCCTAATTGAAAACAAAAACAGGATATGGTCACTAGATAAATTTGGATTCTCAGGCTGACTTACCCTTGCCACCTAAAAAGTTTCTGTTTTATTTTCCCACCACCCACTCAATGTATAAATAGGGAAACAAAACAGGTTTCAATAATTAGCAAATTATGACTATCAGAAAGGTATGTTTGAAAAATCATGATGTAACCCAAACTTAAAATTTAGCTGTTTAAGATTCCCAGTTTTAGATTATCCACATACTTCTTTTGATATGGTTAGTACAAATATGACCAAACCAGAACATGCAATTGAATTATATCAGTAATGTCCACAGTTTCTTGAATATGTAGGAATTTTTTTGAAATATTTGTATTCTGAACTATTTTGTTTTGTCCCGTTATAACTAATAGCCCTCACAAATTACATCTCCCTTTATCAAGAGAAAAACCAAACCAAACTTGTTTTTATTAGGTTTTGTAAAGCATACCTTAGGTGCTTAATAATAGAATTTATAAACTAGAACATACCTCTAATCCAACAGGAATTAGGTAGCCTTAATTTTGGGATAGCCACACCTGTAAATCTCTTCTTGTATACACAACCCGGTCTGCAGCAATCTAGGAATTCATCCCATTTTAGAAAGCCTTTTTTTTAAACCTCTACAGAATTGTTTTTCTCAGGGGAGTAGATTATCTTCTTATACATACTGTATATAGCTCCAGTGGTTGGATTCAGATAATTTAACAATCGGATCTCTGCCCTAATGACTGTATTAAGTATAAAAAAATAAACACTGAAAGGCATATAGTTTATTATCTCATGCATTTAAAACTTAAATAAGAACAATAAAAGAGGTACACAAAACTAGATGTTATGAGTTTGAAAATATTAATGAAAAATATTAAATAATACTTGACAAAAAAACCCAATAAAACTGTTATTTAAGATATTTCCATATTGCTTCTTGATTGGCATCCTCATTTGCAATTTTTTTCACCTATGAACAGAATAAGCATTACTACCAGCGCTTAGAAAACAAACATTAAAAACAACTAAAGAATGTAAATTTGTGATTTCCACATTGGGCTGCTGCCCAGGCACACCCACCTTAGAGAGAACCCTGATTACAAGTGCCATTTTAACAACCAGTTCACCAAACGCAACAGAAAATTAGGTATTGGTTCTGCTGAACCGGTGCGAGTCAGCTGAATCCCACCACTGGTACTAGGAAGGAAACAATGTGATATGGTAGAGTAGTTGTTAAGATCATGGTCCTGGTACAGGCAGGCCACTTGAAATAGACTAATCAAAAAGGATTTTGAGAGTTCAATATTACTTGGAGGATGGGAAGAAATTGCCACACGAAGAACTGATCTAAGAACTTTCAGGTATAGAAAAGAGCAAATACAAAATGCCCTGCAATGCAAAAGACCTTGATGTATTTGATTTAGGATATTCTTGTAATAATCTGGTCTGATTTGAATGATCTTTGGCTTCTCTGTGGAGGATGGATTCTAGGGACTTAAGAATAGAAATAGGGCGGTCCTGGCCGGTTGGCTCAGCGGTAGAGCGTCGGCCTAGCGTGCGGAGGACCCGGGTTCGATTCCCGGCCAGGGCACACAGGAGAAGCACCCATTTGCTTCTCCACCCCTCCGCCGCGCCTTCCTCTCTGTCTCTCTCTTCCCCTCCCGCAGCCAAGGCTCCATTGGAGCAAAGATGGCCCGGGCGCTGGGGATGGCTCTGTGGCCTCTGCCTCAGGCGCTAGAGTGGCTCTGGTCGCAACATGGCGACGCCCAGGATGGGCAGAGCATCGCCCCCTGGTGGGCAGAGCGTCGCCCCATGGTGGGCGTGCCAGGTGGATCCCGGTCGGGCGCATGCGGGAGTCTGTCTGACTGTCTCTCCCTGTTTCCAGCTTCAGAAAAAAAAAAAAAAAAAGAAAGAATAGAAATAGGATTCAGCTGTGTGCTGGAGTCAATTTTTAACCAGTTAGAATAGAGGAGGAAAGGTGATGGTTATAAATTTAGGCTATATCAGTTAACATGCTCTGCATTTGAAGTTATAGGACTAGAGGAGATAACTTCAGTGGAGAAAAAAGAGGAGTGTTCCTGATTGAGCCTTGAAGTACTTCAGTATTTACATAATAATGATAATAATATAAAATTGAATAGAGAAGCCAGAATAGACTTAAAAAGAGTTGTTAGAGAAGATCAGAACATACCATAGAGTGAAGAGTCCTGGGAGCCAAGAACAAAGTATTAAATACTGCTAAATTGATTGAGATGAGGGACTAGAGAAGTGACCATTGGCTTTGGCAAATGCATTTATATGGGTGGTTTCCTTAGAGGGACAATGTCATAAGGCATTTTTGAGTATGGTGAAGAGTGAATGAGAGATAAAGAGATGAAATGGTATAGAGAAATCTCTCTGAAAAGTTTGTAATTAGAACAGAGAAATGAGTTGGTAGCCAAAGAGCCTGTGTCAATGGGAGGCTATGGATTTTAGGTTTTTACCATGGTAGATTTCAGGGCTTTTCTGTAGTCTGATGAAAAATGATCTTGTAGAGAAGAAGAGAGAGTTAGCCAGTAAAACTTCTGGGAGAAGTGATTGAGAAGGTGAGAGGAGTATGGGATCCAGTATAGCAAAGGGTAGATAGGCCTTTGATGGAGGAGGGTCCTTTGTTCCTGAAAACAGGAGAGAAAGTGGAGAATATGGTATAGGTGGACATATGTTTGTAGATTTGTTCGAGGAAAATAAGAACATTCCTTGTGCTTCTGTTTTCTTAATTAAATTTTAAGCTTGGTCTGTAGCAACAATAGAGGGAAGGTGGTAATAGAGTTTTGGGAAGTTTTGAAATAGTTATGTCAGGCAGGTAAATTTACTAAGGAAGCAGTGAACTAGAACAGGGTTAAGTGCATGTTTGACATTTGTGTTTCAAATGAATCAGATAATAGTGAATATTTCTCTCTCTTTAGCCCTACCTCTACTTTTCATGGCAAAGGAAGGAGGAAGGGGGAAAAACTCATTTAGTGAAAAGCAAGTCAGCTCAAAGAATTTTTATGTAGTTATTCTGAAATTGGATCTACTCAATTTTTATAATCATTTAAACAAAATGTTTTAAAATTCAGATGATCTAATGGACTATTTCATTTATTACTTAAATTTTACCTTTTTACACTAAAAAGTATTAAACATAAATCTGTATAACCTGGTTATTTTCTTAAGACCTAATTTGCTAAAGACATCTATAAGCTTTTTTTTTTTGAACAGCTATTTTGTTTTATTTTAATTTTTTGAACGAAACAAAATACCACACTAAGTTGTTTTTTATGACAGTTCAGGTTCAGTTTGTCTGAGTTGTACATTAGAAAGAACTGCAACTCAATTGTCAAGTGGACTATAGATTACGTCAGAAAAGCTACTTATTAAGAGCTCCTGAGGAGATACCAAGATGGCAGCGGAGTAGGCAGATGCATAGACTCCCAGCTCACGCCACCAAACTGGATTACAAATTAATTTGGGAACAATCAGTATGAAAAACCAACTTTGGACTACAAGAACAGGTCTCAAAAGCCAAGAAGGAAAGAAAAAGACACACTGAGCCTGGTAGGGAGTAAGGGGCACGGTGGGAGCTCCCCTGCTTCCAGGAGTGAAGGGGGGTGAGGCTGAGACCCAGAAGGGCTCTCATTACAAGGAGAAGAACAGAAAATATCACAGCCACTTGCCTGGGTACCTGGGAACGAGGTGTGCTGTCTTCCAAACGGAAAAGGGGGGGAGAGAGACAGTAACGGGCAGAGGAATGCATGGGATAACCTGAAAAGCTGACTCATCCAGTGAGGAGGCGGTCATAGCTGGGGGAGGGGTTGAATCCTCAACAAAGCACAAGCCTAAATTGGTTCTGGTGACCCACATCCAGAAAGCTCTCCAGCTCCAATCAGCGCAACAAGACACAGCTGAAAACAGGAAGTGGGGGGAGGGGCAATAACTCTGGTCTCCATGGAAATCTGAGATACACTTTCCCCTACTGAAGCTGAGAAAGCACCCTACCCCCTGAAAGAAGCTGGCAGGTCAGAGTCTCAGGTTACACCCACTCAATTCCTGGATAGTTTCAAATAAGACCCCTACTGAGATCAGTAAACAAGATACAGAGTTAAGAAAACAAACAAATCAAGACTTCAAAGCAGCTCTACTAGGTAAGGAGATCACAACTAGAAGAAGCCTGTAAGTCATACAGAGAATAATGAGTAGGCAGAGAAGCATAAGTCATATGCTTTAATAAGATAAGTCCTCAGAAAAAGTCCACGAATCTGAAGTTATCAAATTACCAGATGCAGAATTTAAAATAATGATTGTTAGGATGCTTAAGGATCTCAAAGCTACAATAGATGCCCTTAATGAACACCTCAATAAAGAAATTGTAAGCATCAAAAAGGACACGGAAATCATAAAGAACCAGACAGAAATGACAAACACTATCAGAAATGAAGACTACACTAGAAGGAATTAAAAGCAGGCTGGATGAAGCAGAGGATTGAATCATGATTTAGAGACAAGATAAGTGAAAACAGAAGCAGAAAAGCAAAAAGAAAAGAGGATCAAAAAATCTGAGGAAACCCTATGAGAGCTCTGTGACAACATGAAGAGAAACAATATCCACATAATAGGGGTTCCTGAAGGAGAAGAGAAAGAACAAGGACTAGAGAAGTTCTTTGAAGAAATTATAGATGAAAATTTCCATAAATTGATGCAGGAAAGAGTCAATTTAAGAAGCAGAGAGAATCCCATTAAGAAAAAACCCAAAGAGACCCACACCAAGACATATCATCAAAATACCAAAGCTAAGAGGTAAAGAAAGAATATTAAAAGCTGTAAGAGAAAAACAGTCAATCACCTACAAAGGAACACCCATAAGGATGACATCCGACTTCTCAACAGAAACACTTGAGGCCAGAAGGGATTGTCAAGAAATATTCAAAGTAATGCAAAACAAGAACCTACAACCAATACTTCTTTATCCAGCAAGATTATCATTTAAAATTGAAGGAGAAATAAAAAGCTTCCCAGACAATAAAAAAACTCAAGGAATTCGTCACGACCAAACCAATGCTTTAAGAAATGTTACAGGGCCTGCTGTAGACAGAACAAAGCGGGGAAAAAATTCATATATAAAGAGGAATATAGATTTAAAGGAAAAAAATGGCAATAAACAACTACATATCAATAATAACCTTAACTGTAAATGGATTAAATGATCAGATCAAAAGACATAGGGTAGCTGCATGGATAAGACAACAGGACCCATACATATGCTGTCTACAAGAGACACACCTTAAAACAAAAGATGCATATAGGCCGAAGGTAAAAGGATGGAAAAAATACTTCATGCAAATGGAAATGAATAAAAAGGTGGGGTAGCAATACTTATATCAGACAAAATGGACTTTAAAACAAAGGGTATATATAGTAAGAGATAAAGAAGATCACTACATAATGATAAAGGGAGCAATCCAACAGGAAGATATAACCATTATAAATATCTACGCACCTAATATTGGAGCACCTAAATATATAAAGCAGACTTTGATGGATATAAAGGGCGAGATCAACAGCAATACTATAGTAGTAGGGGATTTCAATACCCCACTAACATCACTGGATAGATCCTCAAGAAAGAAAATTAACAAAGAAACAGCAGACTTAAAGGACACACTAGATCAACTGGATTTAATAGATATCTTCAGAGCCTTTCACCCTAAAGCAGCAGAACATACATTCTTTTCAAGTGCTCATGGTACATTCTCTAGGATAGACCACATGTTAGGACACAAAAGCGGTCTCAACAAATTTAAGAAAATTGAAATGATATCAAGCATTTTCTCTGATCACAATGACATGAAACTAGAAATCAACCACAACAGAAAAACTGAAAAATACTCAAGCACTTGGAAACATGTTATTAAATAACGAATGGGTTAACAATGAGTTCAAAGAAGAAATAAAAACATTCCTAGAAACAAATGATAATGAGCATACGTCAACTCAAAATTTATGGGACACAGCAAAAACAGTCCTGAGAGGGAAGTTCATAGCATTACAGGCATACCTTAAGAACCTAGAAAAAGCTCAAATAAGCAACTTGACTCTGCATCTAAAAGAACTAGAAAAAGAACAGCAAGTAAAGCCCAGATGTAGTAGAAGGAAGGAAATAATAAATAATAAAGAAATGATGACATGACATCATTTACAATAACATGGATGGACCTTGATAACATTATACTGAGTGAAATAACTAAATCAGAAAAAACTAAGAACTGTATGATTTCATACATAGGTAGGACTTAAAAATGAGGCTCAGAGACATGGACAAGAGGGTGGTGGTTACTGGGAGAGGGGGTGGATGAGAAGGAGGGGAGGGGAGTGACGCAAAGAAAACCAGATAGAAGGTGACGGAAGACAATTTGACTGGGTGATGGGTATGCAACATAAGGAAATGTCAAAATAACCTGGAGATGTTTTCTTTGAACATATATACCCTGATTTATCAATGTCACCCCATTAAAATGAATAATAATTAAAAAAAGTTAAAAAAATTTTTGTGTGGACAACTTTTTATTTCTCTTGCGTATATATACAATATCTAGCAGTGGGATTGCTAAGTCACATGGTAATTCTATGTTTAACATTTTGAGAACTGCCAGACTATTTTCCAAAGCAGTTGCACTAATTTACATTCCCACCAGTAGTGTAGAAGGGTTTCTAGTTTCTCCATGTCTTTGCCTAAACTTATTATTGTCTTTTTTATTCCAACGGTCCTAGTTGTGTGAAGTATCTCAATGTGGTTTTGATTTTCATTTCCCTGGTGATTAAGAATGTTGAATATCATTTTCTGTGCTTATTGATAGTTTGTATATCTTTGGAGAAATGTCTACTTACATCCTTTGCCCATTTTAAAATTGTCCTTTTATTTTGAACTTGTAAGAGTTCTTTATAATATATGTCAAGTTCCTTATCAGAAATATGGAAGATAAATGATTTCCCATTCTGTGAGTTATCTTTTCACTTTCTTGATGGTGTCCTTTGAAGTACAAAATTAAAGGTTTTTAATTTTCATGGAGTATAATTTATCTGGGTTTTTTTTTGTAGTGCTTTCAGTGCTATTTCCTTTTTTTTTCTTTTTTACAATTTTATTAACTGATTTTAGAGAGAGGAGAGAGAAAGATGGTGGGGAGGAGCAGGAAGCATCACCTTGTAGTTTCTTCTTGTATGTGCCTTGCCTGGGAAAGCCTGGGGCTTTGAACCTGCAACCTCAGCATTCCAGGTCAATGCTTTATCCATTACTTCACCACAGGTCAGGCCACTTTTAAGATTGGCTGCTGCTAGGTCACAAAGATTTAATTCTGTATTTTCTTCCCAGAGTTTTATAGTGCTGTTACATTTAGATCTATAATTCATTTTGATTTCATTTTTGTGTAGGTGTGAGAATAGAGTGTGTTTCATTCTTTTACATGTGGATATCCAGTTAACTCAAAACTATTTGTTAGAAAGACTAATTTTACACCACCCATATCCCCATATAATTGTGTTAAGACTCTCCTGAGGCCCATTCTTACATCCTCCTTCAGTTCTGTGAACCCAGCTCTAGGGAAACCTGCAGAGTTAGTTAAAAGTCAGATAGGATACCAAAATAATTGAAAGAGAGGCCACCTTGATTTCTAAGATGCAAGCCTCAATTAAATCCTGTTAACTACTCTATATTGGTTATCTGTTACTGTATAACAAATTACCTCTCGCCTGATCAGGTGGTAGCGCAGTAGATAGAGCATTGGAATGGGACACAGAGGACCCAGGTTTGAAACCCGAGGTCACCCGCTTGAGCATGGGCTCACCAGTTTGAATGTGGGATCGCTGGCTTGAGTGTGGGATCATAGACATGACTCCATGGTCACTGGCTTGGGCCCAAAGGTTGCTGGCTTGAAGCCCAAAGTCGCTGGCTCGAGCAAAGGGTCACTCACTCTGTTGTAGCCTCCTTGTCGAGGCACATATGAGGAAGCAATCAATGAACAACTAAGGAGCCACACCAAAAACTGTATGCTTTTCATCTCTTTCCCTTTCTGTCTGTCCCTATCTGTCCCTCTCTCTCCCTCTGTCTCTGTCACAAAAAAAAAAAAAAGAAAAAAATTACCTCCTAATTCAATGGTTTAAAACAGCAAACTTTTAGTAGGTCACAAATTTGAGGGGCTTAGCTATGTAGTTCTGGCTCAGGTTCTCTCCTAAAGTTACAATCAAGATGTGAGGTGGTGTGGAGGTCAAATCAGGGCTTGCCTGGGGATGGAGGATATGCTTCTAAAGTAGCTCATTCTCATGCCTGTTGACAGAAAACCTCATTTCCTTATCACAGTGACTTCTCCATAGGGCTCTTTGATATGTTCTCATGACATGGTGACTAGCTTTCCCTAGAGCTAGTGAGATGAGAGAGAGACAGACACTGGAGTGCTTTTACAACATAGTATTAGCTAGTATTCATGGTCATTTCTGTCTTACTATTTTCCTTAGAATTGAATCACAAAGCCAAGTACAAGAGGCTGGAGAACTAAGTACCACTATTTGAAAGTAATATCAAAGATTTTCTGAATATATTTTAAATCACCACATAATTGTCAGTTTTATTAAAATACAGAAATTAATGTCTAATTTCAAAGAGCTGATGTTCCTTCATACCATATGCTAATTTATTGCTTAATAAATAAAGTGATCTTCAAATCATTTATAATATTTTCCTTCCTCCCTTCCTCCTCCTTTCCTTCTTTCCTATTTTTGGATGTCCTTGATGTTTACAATCTATCCAGTCTTAGTATTCTTTTATTATTTTTATTTGGTGAGAGGAGGGGAGGGAGAGAGACTCCCACATGCACCCAACCAGGATCCACTATGCAAGCCCACTTGGGGGCGATGTCTGCCTATCTGGGGCCTTTGCTACATTGCAACTGGAGCCCTTTTTAGTGCCTGAGGTGGAGGCCATGGAGCAATCCTCAGTTCCCAAGGCCAGCTCACTCCAATCAAGCCATGGCTGCAGGAGGGGAGGAGAAGAGAGAGAGAGAAGCGAGAGGAGGAGGTGTGGAGAAGCAAATGGGTGCTTCTCCTGTGTGCCCTGGCCAGCAATTGAACCCAGGATGTCCACACACTGATGCTCTATCACTGAGCCAGCTGGCCAGATCACTCTTCGTGTTCTTTATGATCAAAGTAAAGAGTTATGTATACTGCTCACAAATATTAGGAGATATTTCAAAATGAATATGAAGCTATAAAGCTATAAAGTATCCCCTAATTTTTGTGAGTAGTATATATCAGAAATTTTAGATCAGCAAATATGACCAGGAAATAACATGATTTCTAAATTGATATAAATACAGAATATTTCCTACTCTCTGTATCCCTGAAATCTACAGCCTTTTTTTTTTTCAGTGCATAGGACAAAACACAGAATTATCTTTGAAGCTGTCTTTGACTACTTCCATGACCCAGCATACTAGCTGACCAAAGTATTAACCACTTCTAATTTTTAAGAAACATTTAAAAGTCATTAAATCTATAGAAAGAGCATCGGTACTTATTTTAATTACTTTGTAACTCTTGTTTCTCCTGCACAATTCTTTTGTAGGTGATGATTTTACATGATTTTGGAACTGCCCTCTAGTGGGACACTGTGAGAGGATGAACGCAGAAGAGCTGGAGTTACTGAGTGACTCCAAATACAGAAACTATGTAGCAGCAATTGACAAAGCACTGAAGAATTTTGAATACTCCAGTGAATGGGCAGATTTGATATCCGCACTTGGAAAACTTAATAAGGTATGTCAGCCGTATCCATTTCATAAAAGGTAGTAAAAATCAGAAATCTGTGTCTATACTTATTAGATTTCTCTAAATCTTGTAGTAAAAAGTTCAGAAACATAACTAAACCTCAGAATTACTTTTGCTATTGTTATTTTATTTTATGAGTTGTTCCTGGGTAGTCAGGCATATTTTTAAGGCCCAAACAACACTAGTGCTTGAAAATCATAGTTATTACTATCATTACTTATGAAAAACACAAGACTAAGAATAAGAAGCAAATATGCTAACTATGAGGGCTAATAAGATTCTGTAATAGAGCATCAGATATGGTTCTGGAGTTTTTGGCAACAAAATGAAAATCTGCGTTTGAAAAGCATTAACTAATTGTTCTTTCCAAATAGTGTGTAGCAATAACAAAACATTTTATTTCTAGGCAGCCTTAGTTATAGCCAGTAGGGGTTTCGAACCTGGGACCTCAGCATCTCAGGGATATGCTCTATCCAGTACGCCGCCACTAGTCAGACATATAACAATTTTAACATCAGCTTGGCATACAATTATAAGGAAAGAAATTTGTCTTAAAAATACACCAGGAACACTAGTTTTCCACCTGATACTATAGATAATTACCTTGCTATCTTAAAATGAAAAGGTTTCATTTTCATTTTGCCAAGGATTTATCTTACACTTAGATGCCCAAACTTAGGTTTGACATGTTAACTTCTAACATTTGTCATTTTAAATTTGATAAATTCTCAAATTTTTGCAACATTCCCATGAACTTGCATTCGAAAGTACCAGCTTGCTTAAAGGTAGTTAGGTTCTTTTTCATTCTGAAGAGTCCCTGCAGACTTGCTCTAGGAACTGTGTTTAAAAGCAATTCAAAATTATAGAAATTAATTTGCTTAATTGCATGCATAATTAGTTTTTTATAGTTAATGAATATTCATGTAAACACATTTTACTGTATCCAGATAACACAAAGTAGGATATTCAAGTCATTAATTAAATTTACCTAAAGTCACAGTGAAAAAAGGGAAGGATTTTATATTTTTAAATATAAAATGGACCTCAGTTATAACCTTCACTTTTTTTATGAACTGGGAGATCTAGTGCTGACTCCTTTGCTATACTGCCTTAAGTAGGTCTCGTATATTTTATCCCCAGTCTTTATTTTGTAAAATAAAGAAAATTTTGTGTCCTTCTAAATTCAGTTCTAATATATTTTTCTGTATTTATTCTGAGTGTTCATTTTAATACTTTGAAAAACTACATTAATAAGTGCTTTTTGTTACTTAAATAATTAATTTGCTTTGGGTGGTTTGTAAAAAAAGGATGTTCTATAAATTCTACCCTGACCATTATCTCTAAGGAAGTGTGGTTGAGCTTGACCAGGTGGTGGCACAGTGTATACAGTGTTGGTCTGAGACGCTGAGGCTTCAGGTTCAAAACCCTGATGTTGCTGGCTTGAGGATGGCTCATTCAGCTTGAGGGTGGACTCACCAGTTAAGGGCAGGGTCATCGATTTGAGTGTGGGATCATAGATATGACTGCATGGTCAATGGCCTGAGCCCAAAAGTCACTGCCTTGAAGCTGAAGGTCACTGGCTTGAGTCCAAGGTCTCTGATTTGAGCCCAAAGTCACTGGCTTGAACAAGCAGCCACTAGTTCAGCTGGAGTCCCCTGGTCAAAACACATATGAGAAATCAATCAATGAACAACTAAAGTGCTACAACTCTGAGTTGATGCTTCTCATCTTTCTCCTTTCCTGTCTGTCTGTCTGTCTCTCTCTCTCTCAAGAAAAAAAATGTTGTAGCTGAATAAATAAAGCAAAATGTGTTTGGTCCAATGGGAAATTAACTTAGTAAAAACAAATGGGCAGTCATAATCTCATGTAGATTCTTGTAAGCATTATAGTTGCTATAATACAATACACTAAAGCAGTGGTTCACCCTCTTCTACCTATGTATCTGTGTTGAAGTCCAATATTTATAGATCTCAAGCAACCTATCAAAAATAGTTCAAAGGCTGATTAACATTAAAATTTTACAAAAATCTGGCCCTGGCTGATTGGCCTAGTGGTAGAGTGTTGACCTGGCGTGTGTATGTCCTAGGTTCAGTTCCCAGTCAGGGCACACAGGAGAAATGGCCATCTGCTTCTCTTCCCCTCCCTCTTTTTTTCTCTCTCGCTCTTTCTCTTTTTGTCTCTTTCTCTCTCTTCCCCTCCCGCATCCATGGCTTAATTGGTTCAAGCACCTGTCAGCCCCGGGTGCTGAGGATGGCTCCATGGAGCCTCTGCCTCAGGCACTAAAAATAGCTCAGTTGTGAGCATCAGCCTAAGATGAGCAGAGCATCAGCCCCAGATGGGGGTTGCTGGGTGGATTTCAGTTGGGGCACATGCATGAGTCTGTCTATCTCCCCTCTTCTCACTTAAAGAAAAAATGTTTTACAAAAATCTAAAACAATGCCTCTCTTCTGAATAATTTTTTGGGGAAAATATTGTTATTTTCCATAAAAATGACATGCAGTGGATTTTTTATAACATTAAAATAATTTTTTAAATTCTCAGTATTAATTTTAAATATTATATACCTTGATAGATGTAATTGACAAAAATAAAAGTTCTTTGGTCTCCCCTTTAATTTTTTAAAGTATAAAGAAGTTCTGTAAGGATTTTTTGATAATACTGTGTTAGAAAGTAGAAATAATATAAAATGTAATATTTTTTTTCTCAACTGAATTAAAATGTTTTCTTCCAGGTTTTACAAAATAATGCAAAGTACCAAGTAGTACCCAAAAAGCTGACCATAGGCAAACGCCTAGCTCAATGTTTACATCCAGCATTACCCGGTGGAGTTCATCGGAAGGCACTTGAAACATACGAAATTATCTTCAAAATCATTGGACCTAAGCGACTTGCCAAAGATCTTTTTTTATATAGGTAAGAATAACTTTGCTATTTACATGTAAATAAAATATATTTTAAACTATTATATGCTTTATTCAGTAGAAACTAAAAAAGAATTAAAAATTCCTTGATGATGGAGGTTTTCAGATAGGATTTTTAATATTTTAGTGGTTAAGTGATTCAGAAAAATTTAGAATGTTGCTTAATGTAAAAATTTTTTAGAGGTCAGTTACTAAGTTTTCATTCAAAATTGTTGAGACTGCAGTACTTTCTACCTTTTTAAGCTTAAGAACTAAAAAGATATTCTGATCTCTCAGTAGCTTTCAACGTTGTTAGCTGTTCTCTTCCTGAAATATTCTTTCCTCTTGGCTCCTGTGATACCATGCTGTCCAGGGAAGTTACTTGCTCACTTTCCCAGCCTTCCCTCCTTCCCCTAAGGGCTTGCCTAGTCCTGTACTTTCTGATTTCACCTTATAGTCACTTCTGGGGTAGGTTTATCTACTATATGTCCATGATTTATCTTTTATGTGCTTACTTCCAACTTGATATCACCAATGTTGGCTTCGGCTTAAAATCCTGGCTTACTTGCCATCTCTGTGTTGATCTTTAATAAGCAAATTGACTTATTTTGCTTAGCATGATATTCTTGAGATTTACCCATGTTGTCGCAAATGGCAGTATTTCATCTTTTCTTATGGCTGAGTAGTATTGCATTGTATATATGTTCCACATCATTTTTATCCAATCACCTATCAAAGGACACTTCAGTTGCTTCTGTCTTGGCCACAGTGAATAATGCTTCAGTGAACATAAGAGTATATATATCTTTGCAAATAAATGTTTTCAAATGTTTTGGATAGATACCCAGAAGAGGGGTTTCTTGGTCATATAAGTCAAACAGAAAAAGTCAAGAACCATATGATTTCAATCATATGTGGGATGTAAAACTGAAAGCAACAAATGAACAGATAAAAGCTCATAGACACAGACAACAGTATGGTGGTTACCAAAGGGAAAGCAGTAGAAGGACAGTAAAGGTGAAAAGGGGGTCAAATATTTGGTGATGGAAGGAGATTTAACTTTGGGTGGTAATTTACACAAAATGCAATATACAGATGATATAGTTTAGAATTGTACACTTGAAACCTATATAATTTTATTAACCATTGTCGCCCCAATAAATTTAATTTAAGGGAATTGAAGCTCAACCTGTTCAAAATAAACTCATTCTGTTATAAACCTGGCCTTCTGCAATGCCCTAAATCTCAGTAAATGGCACCATTGTCAATTTATTTACACAAACCTGAAATCTAAAAGTTACATTTGATAACTTGTTTTATTTGCCCATGTTGTCATTACCCAGGAAGTAGAGTCAAACTATCTTTACCACTAATTCATTCTATGATCTTATTTTAGGCCATTTACTTCACTTACGTGTGTGTTCTCATCTGCAAAATGGGAATAAGATCACCAATTTTATAGATGTTAATAGAATTAAGAGAGGTAATATATGTAAAGTGCTTAGAACAATGTGCAACATTAGTTCAATAAATGTTAGCTATTTTTCTGATGTATGTCTACTTCTCCCTACCTTGACTAACATGATCCCCACCCTGGCCATCATCACTGGCTTCTTAATATTCACACATCTGTCCTTGTCCTCTTATACCCGTTTCTCCCCACAGTACCAGAGTAAAGTTTTTGATACTATGTCATACCAATGTTCAAAACCTCCACTGAATTTCTTTCTATCATACCTAAAATAAAAATTCAGACTTTACCATGGCTTCTATAGCTTTATATATGTACTTTGGCCCTGGCTCTGTTAATGACCTACCAACTTTCCTCTCATTTATTCCATTCTAGTGACCCAGATCTCTTTGCTTATTCTTCTTCATTTTCTTTGCTTTTTCTCTCACACTAAATACTCTAATGTAGGTTTCTGATTAAATATTAACTCCTCAGAGAAGACTCGCCGAATTACCCTACCCAAAATAGCCCTTCCTCTGCATCTTTGTCTTCGGTACTCTGTAGCTTTACTATAACGTATTCAAAGGTAGGTATCTTTTTATTTATCCTGGTTGGGTTCATAAGGATTTTTAAGTCTGTGAATTAATGCCTTTAACCACTTCTGGTTTCTCTTCCAGAGAAAATTTGCCTTTACTCTATCTATTCTCTCTTTCCTATATTGGAACTGTGATTAAATATATGTTAGATCTTCTCACTCTGGCTACCCCATCTTTTAACCCTCCCTGCTATTTTCAAACTTTTTTTCTCTGTGTAATACATTTTGAGTAATTTCACTTTACCTAGCTTCTAGATTACTAATTCTCTTTTCTTATGTACGTGTAAAATGTTTTTTTTCCTATCTTTATTGAGATGTAATTAATATATAATATCGTATTAAGTTTAAGATGTACAACAGAAGGATTTGATGTATATATAGTTACCAAAATAAGTTTAGTTACTGCATTCATCACCTCATGTTGTTAACGTGCATTTTTGCCAATATCATACTGTTTTAATTACTATAGCTTTGTAATGTAGTTAAAAATCAGAAAGTGTGATGCATTCAGTGTTATTCTTTTTTGAGATTGCTTTGACTTTTCTTATCCTTTATGGTTCCAAATGAATTTTAGGATTTTTTTTAAATTTCTGTAAAAAATGCCATTGAAATCTTGACAGGATTTCATTGGCATTATAAATGGATTTTGGTTCTATGGACATTTTTATGATACTCTTCTAATTCATGGACTTGGGATATCTTTATTTATTTGTGTCTTCAGTTTCTTTAATTAATGTTTTAGTTCCCAGTGTATAGCTCTTTCATCTCTGGTTAAATTTATTCCTAAGTATTTTATTGTTTTTGATTTATTGTAAATGAGGTTGGTGTCTTTATTCCTTTTTATCTAATTCAATTTTAGTGTATAGAAATGCTACTGATTTTGCATGTTGATTTTGTTTCCTGGAACTCGATTGAATTTTTTGATTAGATCTAAGAGTTTTTTGACAGAGCCTTTGAAATTTTCTATATATAAAATCATGCCATCTACAAATAGAGACAGTTTTACTTTATCCTAGTCAGTTTGAATGCCTTTGTTTATTTTTCTTGCCTGACTGCTCTGGCTAGGAGTACTCTGTTTTCAGTACTAGGTTGAATAGTTGATTGTGCTGAATAGAAGTGGTGAAAGTAGTGGGCACTCTTATCTTGTTCCTGACAGTATAGAAAAAGTTTTCAACCTTTTAGCACCGCATATAATGTTAGCTGTGGGTTTGTTATATGTGGTCTTTGTTATGTTGAGGTATGTTCCTCTAAACACAATTTGCTGAGAGTTTTTATCATGATAGATGTTGAGTTTTGTCAAATACTTTTCTGTATCTTGAGATAATCTATCTTTCATTCTGTTAATGCAGTGTATCACATTATAGAATTGCATATGTTGAACACTTTTTTTTAGCATAAGTTGAACCATTATTGGGGTGAATCACGCTTGCTACTGGTATATAACTCATGGGGTATGATATTGGCCTGTAATTTTCTTTTCGTGTAGTGTCCTTATCTGAATTTGGTATCAAGGTAATGCTGGTTTCCTAAAATGACTTTGAGAATGTTCTCTCATCTTTAGTTTTTGAGAAGAGTTTCCAAGATTGACATTAATTCTTCGTTAAATGTTTGGTAAAATTTACCAGTGAAACCATCTGGTTCTGTACTTCCTTTGTTGGGTAGTTTTTGATTATTGATTCAATATCCTTACTTTGTTTTGCCCTGTTTAGATTTTCTATTCAATAGTTAATCTTGGTAGGTTTTATGTTTCTAGAAATTTATCCATTCTAGGTTATCCAATTTTTTGCATATATTATTTATAGTAGTCTCTTACGATTCTTTATATTTCTGTGATATCAGGTATAATGTCTTCTTTTTCATTTATAATTTTACTTATATGGTTTATTTCTTTTTTTGTCTTGATTATCGTAGCTTTGGTTTTGTCAATGTTTATTTTTTTCAAAGAGGAAACTCTTTGTTTTATTAATTTTTATATTGTTTTCCTATTCTCTATTTTACTTATTTCTGCTCTAATCTTTATTATTTCTTTTTTTCTGCTAAATTTGAACATACTTTGCTCTTCTTTTTTCTAGTTTCTAGAAGTATAAAATTAATTTATTTTACATCTTTCATTTTTCTTGATATTTGTATTTTACGTATTTATTGCTATAAACTTCACTCTTAGAACTGCATGTGCTGCACACCATAAGTTTTGGTATGTTGTGTTTCCATTTTCCTTTTTCACTGTTCTTTTATTTCCCTTTTGATTTTTTTTAATCCCTTGGAGTATGCTAATTTCTGTATATTTGTAAATTTTTTAGTTATCCTTCTGTTAATGATGCATAATTTCAAATCATTGTGACTAGAACAGATACTTGACATAATTTCTGTCTTCTTGAATTTGTTGAGACTTATTTTGTGGCCTAAAATATTATATGATGTATTCTACAAAATATTCCATGTGCACTTGAGAAGACTGTGCATTCTGCTGATCTTTGATAGAATGCTCTGTAAGTATATGTTAGGTCCATTGGATCTAAAGTATTGTTAAAACCCAGGTTTTTATTTAGTCTATCTTCAGTAGTTAAGCCCCATATTTTCCCTATGATCCTTGTGAGGCAGGGCCCTAGTGGACCTCCTGGGAAGCATTCCACAATCCTGAGGGTGCTGGATGTCTACCTTGGACTTTTTCTCACTGGTGAAACTGTAGGCAAAGGGTGCCCTCTTGGGGTGGTATTGTGTCAACCTGGGGGAGGGCAATGCAGAGTGTAACCATTCCTCTTACCTCCAGCATGGTGCTTTTCAGTCTTTGTGATCCAGAGGTGGCACTTTATCCTTACTCCCATGTTGTGGGATTTTCAAAGTGATATGTTGTCTATGGATAGTTGGGACTTGTCTTGTGACAGGAACTGAAGTTGGTAGTGATTTATGTTGTCATGTAGATCATTAATCATTTCTTAGTCTCATTTTTATTGTTGCTATAATTTACATACAATAAAATGAATATAAAAGTGTTCTATTTAATATTTTGACAAATATATTCAGTTGTGTAACCATCACTCAAAACAAGATTTAAGACATCTCTGTCACAAGAAAATTTCCTCCAATCCTTTTCTAGTCAAAACCTCATCTTCTCTAACTATTTATCTTTCTCTCCCCTTCCCTTCCTTTCTGTCCCTCATTTTTCTATCTTTGACTGTTTTTGTTATATTTCTATATATTTATGTATATGTATTTATACCCCAGTCTGTGGCTTGGCTTTTCACTCTCTTAATGGTATCCTTTTTTTTTTTTTTTTTTACAAAGACAGAGAGTCAGAGAGAGAGGGGGACATATAGGGACAGACAGACAGGAAGGGAGAGAGATGAGAAGCATCAATTCTTTGTTGCAGCATGATGACCTGTGTGTTCGAACCTGTGTCTTCTGCGTCCCAGTCCGATGTTTTATCCACTGTGCCACTGCCTGGTTAGGCTCTTAATGGTATCTTTGAAGAACCAGAATTTCTTTATGCTATCTTTTAAAGAAAGTTCTTAATGTTAATGAAGTCTAGCTTATCAATATTTTCTTTTATGTATAGTCATTTTGTTCTTGTTTAAGAAAACCTTGCCTGGGGTGTTGTTGCTAAAATTTAGAAATACAATTTTTTTTTTATATTGACTATATCCAGAAACTTTGACTAATTTACCTATTTTTTCTAATAGTTTTATAGCTATTTTGGAATTTCAACATACAAACCACGTTACCTGCAAATAAAGACCATTTTACTTATGTTCCAATTTTAATATATTTTATTTTTGCTTACCCTATTGCACTGAGTGTGAACTGTAGTACAATATTAAAGAGAAGTGGTGACAGTAAACTTCTTTCTCATGTTCTCACCTTAAGCAGAAAGTGTTCATTATTTTTGAAGTTTTAGTACACCTCTCATTTCTGTAATATGTGAAGTTTGCTCAGGATTTGTAATCTTTTTTTATGTCACTGGATTTATTTATTTAGCTGTTTTGTATCTGTGTTGACTAAAGAATGGCTGGTTTAACATTTTTATCTGGTTTAGTGTCAAGTTGGGAACTTATTTCTATTATCTGGAAGTTTTTTAACATTGATATAGTTTCTTCCTTAAATATTTAGATCATTTCTCGTTGAAGCCATTTGGAGTTTATCTTTGTGGGAGAGTTTATAGTTACAGATTTAATTTCTTTAGTAGGTATAGGACCATTTAAATTTTCTACTTATATTAATATTTCTTTTTTCTATAAATTTGTTCATTTTTATCTAAATTATCAGCTCTATCTGCCTAATATTGAATATATATAGTACTTATACTATCTTTGTAATATATATGATCCACAGTGGTATCTCTTCTTGTACTCTTGGCATTGGTGACTTAGACATCCTTTTTTTCACTTTGATCAGTCTTGTCATGAGTTTACCAATTTTTCTAGTTTTTTAAAAAATATTTTATTTATTGATTTTAGAGGGAGGGGAGAGAGAGAGGTGAGGGAAGGAGCAGGAAGCATCAATTTTGTAGTTGCTTCCCATTTGTGCCTTGACCAGGCAAGCCCAGGGCTTCGAACCAGCGCCTTGAGCATTCCAGGTCAATGATCTATTCACTGCTCTACCACAGGCCTCGCCCAATTTTATTAGTTGTTTTAAAAACAAACTTTTAGCTTTGCTGACCCACTTTACTGTGAATAGTTTTCTCTTGAATCTCTGCTTAGATAAACCTTTTCTGAACACTATTTAAAATTTTAATACCACCCCTGCTTTTATCTACTGTTTGGTTACTGTATATCTTCTACCTTAGTCCCATGAAAATAAGTTTTATAAGGGCATGGCACAGGAATTTCTTTATATAATTTATTAATTATTATAGTCTCAGAACCTTAAAGACTACATGAAAGATAATAGACCCTTAACAAATTTTATTGAGTGAATAATCTAAAGAAATGTTATTGTTATATAATTCAGTTCTTTAAACTGTCGTGAATGAATGTTGGAATTTTCTCAAATGCTGTTCTGCATCTATTGAGAAGATTATATGAAGGTTTTATTTCATTCTATTAATGTGATGTATTGCATTGGTTTTTTGCATGTTGAACTATGTTTGCATCTCAGTTATAGATATTACTTGATCATAGTGAACGATCCTTTTAATATGCTGATGAATTCAGTTTGCAAGTATTTTATTTTTATTGATTTTTACTGTGGTTTTATTTTTTTAATTGGCCTTTTGGAGTGACACTGCTTAACAAAATCATACAGGTTTCAGCTGCTCAATTCTACAATATATCTCCAAACACTGTATTGTGTTCACCCCCTGCAAGTCAAGTCTTCATCCATCACCATTTATGGACTGCTCCCACTTCTACCCTGCTCCATCTTCCCAGTTCCCCACCCAAGCAATCACCACACTGTTTTCTGTGTCCATGAGTTTTTCTTTCTTTTTTTTTTTTCTTAATCTTTCTTCCCCCCTGCCTCCCCCAACAGCTGCCAGCCTGCTCTCTATGAGTCTGTCTCTATATGATTTCACTCATATGTGAAATCTAATGAACAAAATACTAGTTGTTGTTTTTTTTACAGAGACAGAGAGAGGGATAGATAGGAACAGACAGACAGGAATGGAGAGAGATGAGAAGCATCAATCATCAGTTTTTCGTTGCAACACCTTAGTTGTTCATTGATTGCTTTCTCTATGTGCCTTGACCATGGGCCTTCAGCAGACCGAGTAACCCCTTGCTCGAGCCAGCGACCTTGGGTCCAAGCTGATGAGCTTTTGCTGAAACCAGATGAGCCCGCGCTCAAGCTGGCGACCTCAGGGTCTCGAACCTGGGTCCTTCCACATCCCAGTTCGACGCTCTATCCACTGCCCCACCGCCTGGTATTTTATTAAGCATTTTTGTACCATATTTATAAGGATATTGGTCTGTAGTTTTCTTTTATGATAATGTCCTTTTCTGGCTTTGGTATGGCTTTGGAAAATGAGTAAGGAGTGTTTCTTCCTCTTTGATTTCTTGGAAGTGTTTAGGAAAAATTGGCATTAATTATTCTCTAAATGTTCGGTAAAATTCACAAGTGAAGCCATCTGGTCCTGGGCTATTCTTTGTCAGTTTTTTGATTACTGAATCAATCTCCTTACTATAATGGTCTATTCAGACTTTGTATTTCTTCCTGAATCAATCTTAGTACCTTGTATGTTTCTAAGAATTTTTCCATTTCTTCTAGGTTGTCTAGTTTGTTGGCATATAGTTGCTCATGTTTTTATTTATTTAAATAGTTCTGGATTATTTCCTCTTCTTGCAAATGCTGCCATGTCTGTGAAACCAACATTGCTAAGTTTGTATGAACTATATTACCTGCCTTTGGGTAAAACACTGAAGCCCGGTCTACAAGGATTGCTAACTGGTATTCTTCCTGGCTTAGAAGAAGGATCAGAATACTATGAAAGGTAAGATCATGCTGTTTTGGGTGCAGCTAAGTAATTGTGAAGTCATGAATTTGTCAGCAAGCATCCTTACGTCAGTAATGTTTTAACATCACAAAAATTAATTATTCTAGATATTTCAGTATACCACCTGAAGGTTTCTATAGAAAAAAATATATATTGTAATGTATCTAGTCTGTGTATCACCCTGAAAATATAGTTAAGTAATAAGGCTACGGACTTGGGAGATAAATGGACTGGGTTCTAATCCTGGCTTGACAGATACTATGTGAACTCAGGAAAGCTTTTTTTTTTTAATGTTTTGGAACTTTTTTTATTTTCTCATCTATAAAACAAGCATAATACCTAATAAAATCACTTAGGTTAGAGCCTAGCATATGTAAGTCACTCAAAAAACTGTGACCTATAATTCAAAATAAAAATACAATAGGTAGGACATTTAGATTAATTTTTAAAATGGGAAATTGGGTCACTGCCAACAGGTTTTCAATTGTTAATGCTGGAAAACAGCCTAGCTCCAAGTGCAGAGCTATTTAACTAGCTGTTGACATGACATTATGGATATTTTAACTTTTCAAAGAAAATTATTTGATTTGTTTGGAGCCCAGTATTATTTCTTTGGAAGTTAATAATTGTAGACAATGCATGATGACGTTAAGTATCTTTAATATCTTGTTATTCTTACCAAAAGGGAACTTATAAGAGGAGATAGCAAAAATAGACAATGCTGGACTTATGTTTTGAATAGGCTTCATTATTTAAATTTAAATAATTTATTCTAGTGTATTTATCTACTCCATTTTATTGTATTTCAACTGCTCCCATAATGTAGTAAGAATCTAATTCTGAATATTGAATAAACCTGATAGGCTTCTTTGAGAAAAATAATTTGATCCCCAAAGCTTTTCATTTTCTTTCATTAACTTTCTTACTTATTCACTTACAATTTTAGAAACATAGTGTGGAGGCCCTGGCCGGTTAGCTCAGTGGTAGAGCGTCTGCCTGGTGTGCAGGAGTCCCAGGTTCGATTCCTGGCCAGCGCACACAGGAGAAGCGCCCATCTGCTTCTCCACCCCTCCCCCTCTCCTTCCTCTCTGTCTCTCTCTTCCCCTCCCGCAGCCAAGGCTCCACTGGAGCAAAGTTTGCCCGGGCGCTGAGGATGGCTCTGTGGCCTCTTCCTCAGGCGCTAGAATGGCTCTGATTGCGGCAGAGCGACGCCCCAAGATGGGCAGAGCATCGCCCCCTGGTGGCCATGCCGGGTGGATCCCGGTCTGGCACATGCGGGAGTCTGTCTTACTACCTCCCCGTTTCCAGCTTCAGAAAAATACAAAAAAAATAATAATAATAAAATAAAATAAAAAAATTAAAAAAAAAGAAACATAGTGTGGGATTATTTCATTTAGTTTACAAATGCATTTTTTATTTGTTACAGTAATCCTGCTAAGGGAAGCATAGAATCAATACCACTTTATAAATCTACTTGTTACAAAAGAAATTTTAACATAGGAATGAATAGTTGTCTTTATTAATGTAGTATCCCTATGATTTAGCTTGTGTGTCCTGGTATATTTGAGCTGCTATCACAATGTACCATAGACTATGTAACTTATAAACAACAGAAATGTATTTCTCACAGTTCTAGAGGTTGAAAGTTTAAGATCATGGTCTTGTTCTGGTGAGAGTGATCTTTTCTGGTTTGTGGCTGGAACCTTCTTTCTTTGTCTTCAAGTAGTAGAAGGGGCTACTCAATTCTCTGTGATTTCTTTCATAAGAAAACTAATCTCAGTAAGGAAGGCCCTCATGACTTAAGCACTTCCCAAAAGGTTTCACTTCCTAATTGTATCATCTTTAGGGGTTACAGTTTAACATGAGTTTTGAGGGGACAGCATCAAAACATAGCATTATGATTAGTCAGTTGTTGCACACAAGTTCTGTGAAAGTATTTGTAAACATGTTTTTCTTTTGATGCATAGATAAATTGAGGTCAGAAGGAATTACAGTATTAGTATTGAGTTACATAGCAAGTAAACAATAAAACTCATCAGATTCTCTTGATTCTGACTGCTATGCTATAATACTATTAATTTTTGTGTACATATTAAATTTTTTATCTTATGTTTAAAAAAATCAAGAGTAATTAATTTTTAAATGTAATTAATAAAGCAGCAATTACTTTGTCATAGGTCTGATTCATAAAAGTTGTTGTGAATTACACAGTGTGATTTCAAAGAGAAGGAAACATTTGGAAATGTCCTTTAAAAATGACAAGGACAGGGGAAAGGAGGTACTGAAAATAAAAGGTTATAATTTTAAGAGGGTTGAGGAACAGAAATAAAAGTTTATTTATATTACTCCAAGCAAAAGATTTTTTAGAAAATTAACAAAATATAATTTGCTATAAGATTACTGCTAACTAAAATGTATATGGTGTTTAACAACCTCCTAGGATAGACTGTGATATTGTTTTTGTCATTTTTTTTCCATTCTTCCATTTACTTTATTTCTTTACTTTTTTATTAAATTTATTTGGGTGACATTGGTAGAAAATTATATAGGTTTCAGGTGTACAATTGTATAATATATCATCTGTATATTTATTGTTACCTTCATTACAAATGAGGAAACTGAACTGAAGAGATAATAAGTTATTTCCCCAGATTACACAGCTAGTAAATGATGGAGCCAGGACTTAACTCTTGGCCTCAGATTTCGGAAGTAGATGCTTTTTGCAGTCTTTCATAATTATCTCTCGGGTGGAGTGTTCAACTATAACACAGATGCTTTCATACATTCTAGAAGAGGATAAAGATTTATTTTTAACAATATGAAACTAAATATTTCCTTTCCTAAACCACTGTATTTTGTACCTCAGGACAAACACATTGTTGGAAAAGGTTGCTGCTGCAGTGGACCAGTCAGCATTCTACAGTGCCCTCTGGGGCAGTCTGCTCACCAGTCCCGCTGTGCGTTTGCCTGGAATTACGTATGTTCTCGCCCATTTGAACAGGAAGCTTTCCATGGAAGATCAACTTTATATAATTGGCAGTGATATTGAGCTAATGGTAGGTCCATATATGGTTGTTAATTTAACAAATACTTCTTTAAAGCTGGGTACACTATTCTAGACAGATAGTGGGAATTATACCATAAACAAAGTTCCTATTTTCATCGAGCTTATATTTTTCATCGAGGAAACCTAAAGACTAAATAGTTAGTAATTACTGTTTTTAAAACCTTCAAATTTTTTTTCACAGAAATTATTTATGTTATGTGTTATTCAAACAAATAAGTGGTTTTATCATCTTTCTAACTGATCAAATCACTGTTAATATAGCCATATTTATTATATTCTTCTGAAGTGAACCTAGACTGTGATAGCCATATTCTGTGGTTGGGTTTGTATAAGAGCTTGTAGTACTAAAGCAAGTAGGAAAAAATAGTCAAAAATAATCACACTGTTGGTTTGCTCTACTTTTTAATTTGAAGATTAAGCACAAAGGAAATTATCTTTATAGTGCTATACTCTTAAAATACTCAAGGAGTTAAAAACAAAGAAACCCTCAGGGTCCTTTTGAAAATATTTGAAAAAACAGCTTAATTAATCATCCTGTACTTTTCCCCCATATGATTATGAAATGACTGAGATTTTTGTTCCGATTTTTGGTTATATGGGGTGTGGCAAATGTAGGTTTACAGTTGTGAATACATGAAACTCAAAATTTTTTCCTGTATTACTATCTTAATTATTCTATTATTTTCCATACAAACAACTATAAAACTACTTTTGCCTTACCTTGTATTTTTAAAAGTATAATTAATATACACTGAAATTAACTTGTCTTACATGTACAGTTTTATGAATTTTGACAAGCAGAGTAGAGTCAGGTAACCAATAGTACAATCAAGACACAGAACATTTATTTCACCCCAAATGTTATTTTGTGTCCCTTTGTAGTCACTCACCTTCCACTACAAACCCAGGCTTTTGTAAACAGTGGTCTGTTTTCTGTTTTTATTGTGCTTTTTCCAAAATGTTATATAAATAGAATCATACTGTATTAGCCATTAATTCTGGTTTCCTTCACTTGATAAAATAGATTTGAGATTCATCCATGTTTTTGCATATATCAGTAGTTTGTTCCTTTATCTTGCTGAGTAGTATGGTATGAGTACGATAGTCATTGATTAACGGATGATTAAGTTGTTTCCAGTTTGGGGTAATTATAAAAAAGGAACTATAGCCTGACCAGGCAGTGGCGTAGCAGATAGAGCGTTGACCTGGGATGCTGAGGACCTAGGTTCAAAACCCCAAGGTTGCTGGCTTGAGCGTGGGATCACCAGTTTGATCGTGGGGTCACTAGCTTAGTGTGAGATTATAGACATGACCCCATGGTCGCTGGCTTGAGCCCAAGGTTGCTGGCTTGAGCAAGGGGTCACTGACTCAGCTGGAGCCCCTTCCCTGCCCCCTGATCAAGGCACATATGAGTAAGCAATGAACAACTAAAGTACCACAACAAGAAGTTGATGCTTCTCATCTCTCTCCCTTCCTGTCTATCTGTCTCTCTCTCTCTCTCTCTCTCTCGCTCTCGCTCTCTCACTAAAAGAAAAAGCAAAACAGAAAAAAAATAAGAAAAAGGAACTATAAATATTTGTGTAGAGTTGTTAGTATAGACGTATATTTTATTTCTTGGGAAAATACCTAGGAATGAAATTTCTGGCTCATATGATAAATGGATTTTTAACTTTTTTTAAAATAACAGCTTTATTGATACATAGTTCCTATACCATAAAATTTACCCTTTTAAATTTTACAGTTCATTGGTTGTTAGTATATTTACCAAGTTCTGCAACTGTCACCACTTTCTAATTTCAGAACATATTCCTCACCCCATACCCATTAATCACAGGACACCCCTTCATTCCTGCCTCTAGGAACCACTTACCTGTTTTCTGTTTCTATAAATTTACCTATTCTGGACATTTTATATGAGTGAATTTATACTATAAATTTACCTATTCTGGACATTTTATATGAGTGAATTTATACAATATGTAATCTTTTATGAATGACTTCTTCCATTTACCATAATATTTTCAAGATTTATGTTAAAGCATGTATCAGTTCTTTCCTCTTTATAATGGCTGAATAGTATTCTGTTATATCGATATATTGCATTTTGTTTATCCATTTATCAGATAATGGACTTCTGGGTTATGTTTACTTTTTGGCTATTAAGAATAATGTGCTATGAACATTCATGTCATGTGTAAGTTTTTCTGTAGACATATATTTTCATTTCTTTTGAGTATACACGTAGTAGTAGAATTGGTGGGTCATATGGTAACTCTTTGTTTAACTTTTGAGAAACTGGGAAGCTTTTTAACAAAGTGACTGCAACATTTTACATTTCTACCTGCAATATATGTGGGTTTCCATTTTTCCACATCCTTGTCAACATGTGTTATTGTCTGGTTTTTTAGTAGAGCCATCCTAGTGAATGTGAATTTTATCTTACTGGGGTTTTGATTTGCATTTCCCTAATGACCAATAATGTTGAGTGTATATTCTGTGGTTTTGGGCCATTTTTATATCTTTTTTGGAGAAGTCTCTATTCAAAGTCTGCCCGTTATTTAAATTGGGTTATTTCTTTTTGTTGTTGAGTTATAGGAGTTCTTTATATATTTTGCATAGTAGACCCTTATATGTATATGATTTGAAAATATTTTCCTCCATTCTGTGGATTGTCTTGTTAGTTTCTTTTTCTTTTTTTCTTTCTTTCTTTCTTTCTTTCTTTTTTTTTTTTTTTTTTTTGACAGAGACAGAGAGAGAATCAGAGAGAGGGACAGATGGGAATGGACAGACATGAAGGGAGAAAGATGAGAAGCATCAATTCTTCTTTACAGCACCTTAGTTGTTCATTGATTGCTTTCTCATATGTGCCTTGACCTGGGGGCTACAGCAGAGTGAGTGACCCCTTGTTGTAGTGAGCCAGTGACCTTGGGCTCAAGCCAGCAACCTTTTGGGTTCAAGCCAGAGACCATGGAGTTATGTCTGTGATCCCACGCTTAAGCCAACGATCCTGCGCTCAATCTGGTGAGCCTAGGCTCAAGGTGGATGAGCCTGCACTCAAGCTGGCAAATTTGGGGTTTTGAACCTGGGTCTTCAGTGTCCCAGTTCAACGCTTTATCCACTGCGGCACCACCTGGACAGATGTCTGTTAATTTCTTGATTGTGGCCTTTGAAGCACAAAGAATTTAATTTGGATCAAGTTTAATTTGTGGTTTTTCTTTTTTTGACACTTTATTTTTGGTGTTAGATAATATAAAAGAAATTGTACCTAATCCAAAGTCAAAAAGGTTTATTCCTATGTTTTCATATAATGTTTTCAAGTTATAAGAAACTGCCCAATTATTTTCCAAAATGGATATACTATTTTAATGCAGGTCTTTAAATCTGTTGTTTTTTACATTTCCTTTTAATTATTTAATGGAAACTTAAATAAGTTGTTTTAAAAAATTTTAAAGGCACATGCCATAATTGGAAATCCATTTGCAATACATCACCGTGAAAGAACTTAATCTCCCTAATATTAAAGGATGACTACAGATAAATATAGTGGGAAAATGCAATTGAACAAATAAATTACCTAAAGGAAATAAAAGTAATTCAAACATATGAAGAGGTGCTCAACATTATTTATAAGAGAAATAAAAATTTACACCAAGATACTAGTTTTCATAGATTGGCAAAAATTAAAAATACATAGGTAAATATGGAAAAACAAACTGTCACACATAGCTGGTGAGAATATAAATATATATGACCTTAATAGAAAACAGTACATATGCCTGACCAGGCGGTGGCGCAGTGGATAGAGTGTCGGACTGAGACGTTTAGGACCCAGGTTCGAAACCCCGAGGTCACTGGCTTGAGAACAGGCTCATCTGATTTGAGCAAGGCTCACCAGCTTGAGCCCAAGGTCGCAGGCTTGAACAAGGGGTCACTCACTCTGCGGTAGCACCCCGGACAAGGCACATATGAGAAAGCACCAATGAATAAATACTGTGCCACAACAAAGAACTGATGCTTCTCATCTTTCTCCCTTCCTGTCTGTCTGTCCCTATCTGTCTCTCTCTCTGTCTCTGTCACAAAAAAAAGAAAAGAAAACATCACACTATTTAAATCATAAGAGCATATACTCTAAGGCCTGATAATTACCTTGAAAGAGTTATCCTACAGATATTTTTGTATATTACATAAGCATATTACATTATTATTTACAATAATAAGTATTTATAAACAGTATAAATGTCTATCATTAGGAGCCTTGTTAAATTAATAAATTAGGGTTTATCTGTGAAATAAAGTATTTCTGTGGTCATAAAAATAATAAAACACTTCACTGATAAGCAAAGCTCTCCAAATTATATTTTTAAATGAAAAAGCAGAATTTGGGATATATGCCTGTTTTTTTGTTTACTTATACTTGCAGAAAATATTCAGTAATAATACTGGTTGCTTGCAAAAAGGAAATTAGATGGTTGGGACAGAGATGGAAGAGAATCTTTTTGCTGTGTACTGTATACTTTTGTGCTCCTTAATTTTTAAAACATAATAGATTTAACTATTTAAAGTAATATAAATACATTTAATTATTGATAAGATGCTCAGAAGCATATTTTTATTCATGGGAGAAGATGAAGAGTTGTTACATTTTTATGGTAATATTTCCCAGTGAAATAGACAGTTGATTTTAAATCTTGCTTATTTTAGGTAGAAGCAGTAAGTACTTCGGTGCAGGACTCAAGCGTACTTGTACAGAGAAGCACACTGGACCTCATACTGTTCTGTTTTCCGTTCCACATGAGTCAGGTAAAACATTGATGTGATGTTAATATAATATAGCCTTTGGAAATGATAGATTTCTGAAGTGTAATTATTTAAGTTGCATTCTTTTGTTTTATAAACTAGTAAGTACATGGAAAATAAGTTCCTTTTTAAGGAATGGAACTTGTGAAAATTAAAGATTTATTGATTTGGATAAGAATATGTTAATTGAAATATATTATACTTTTTAAAAGTTCTAATCTTTTTATCCATTCATCTACTGAAAAATTCTGGGGTGCATTTACACAATGGAACACTACTTGGCTGTAAAAAAAAATAAGTCTTTCCTTTTGCAACAGCATTGATGGACCTGGAGATTATTATGCTAAGTGAAATAATCCAGATAAAGACAAATACCCTATGATCTCACTTATATCCCACTTATATGTGGAATCTAATGAACAAAATAAACTGATGAACAAAATACAAACAGAGGCATGAATACAAGGAACAGATGTACAGCTAACAGAGGAAAAGGATTTGGGGGGCTGGTTGAAAGAAGGTGATGGATTTAGCAACAAAGCATACATATATAACACAGACAACAGTGGGGTGATAGGAGAGGAAGAGGGGGTTGAGGGGTGGGTGGAGTGGGCAAGGGGGGTAAAATGAGGACAGAAAGAAACTTTGCTTGGAGCGATGGACACATCTTGCAGTGCTGATGCTGTTTCGCTGAGTTGTACATTTGAGATCTGTACGATTTTGTGAACCAGTGCCGCCCCAGAAAATTTAATAAACAAACAAACAAAAATAGTTCTATAATAAGTAGAAAGTACTTATTGTTGCTTATGAATGAGCCAGGCCTCTGAACCAAGGCCTTCTACCCAGGTGTTATCTTTGTCTTGGTGTTATCTTTTCTTGGTTAGATGACTTTGAGTTTATTACACCTTTAGCAGAGTGGGCTTAATTTGAAAGGCAAATATAGTAATTAGTCACTGTGACATTCTCTAATACTTTTATTACAAATGGGAACGACTAACTTAACAAATCATGTCTGAAGCATTTCATTTCTGGTACTTAATCAAATTCTCATTTTTAAAGAAGTCATCTAGATTCTTTTGAGTTTTAAACCTTAATGAATAATGAGCCTAACAAAATAATAAGAGAATTTTTATCTTGGAAATGTAAGTTTATTTCTTAAAAGTCATTAGCAGAAAGGGCTATTATTTGAAGTTTTGTAAGAACTGTGATTTATAGATAACTAGTGAATTTTCATTATGATTAACTATGCTCAAATTTTTCTTTATTGCTTTATTCACTTTGAAATTGAATTCTCAATAATTGAAGAATTTTATACTTCATTGCCTATACTGTCCCTAGTTGGGACATAAATCTATCACAGTTTCTATTTGGAGTCTCCATCTTTAAACCAGTAGCCTTAATTCTGCTTTGGCTTTTCATAGACTCATTCACTGGGACATCTCAGTGTATCCTAAACTTACTAGTATGGGGCTGGGCAAACAGCCTACAAGGTAAGAATGATTTTTACTTTTTTAAAGGCTCAAAAAAAAAAAATAAAGAATATGCCAACAAAGTATATGTATTTATTATATAGCCCTTTAGTGAAAAAACGTATTGACCTTTACTCTTAAACTTTCCCGTTGCACTCTTCCCTTGCAAATACTCAGTATTACTAGTCCTTCAGTATACTGATAGATGACGGAACAAGATCTGAGGAATTAAATCATTATAAACTTAAATTGGGAATAATTAATTTATAATCTCACTGATCAGTGTTTCTCAATCTTTTTTCAGCCTGAGCTTTCTTCAGTTTTCTTATTCCATCACCTCTGTACCCCTACCAACAAAGATTTTCTCAAGCCTTACCTTCTATAGTTTATATTATGTAAACAGTAGTTATGTTGAATATATTTAAAAAGTAATGCCCTACCCAGTCCCAATTCTAACACTTTCTTCCATTACTGTATCAAATTATTAGATTACCTGAGAATAAGGATCTTGGCAAAGTCATCTTTGTTCTCTACTTTTCCTCTTTCTGTGTCTTGTGTATTATAATAGACACTTTGAAGTAGTCATTGTAATTTAGGAGAGTCTTCATTACCTTATCCCAAAAAAATGATTGCTGTTTGGAGCTTCAGCAGTTGATGTGTTGTTAGATTCTTTTTTATTTCATGGAATGTGTTGACCTTAATCTCTGGTGCTAACACCTTTAGTTGAGGTTATAATATAAATTTTTATGTTAGAAATACATTAATAGTAATCAAGAAATGACTTTTCACTTAAGAGTAGTAAGATTGGCATACTGTACTTTTAAAAATTCTGTGGTAGTATTTATAATCTACATATCTGATGTTGAATAGATAGATCAGCAGTTCTCAAATGCATTGGTTTCAGGACCCCATTACACTCTTTAAAAATATTGAGGATTCTAAAAAATCTTCTGCTTATGTATGTTAGATCTATCTGTATTATCATAAATGGAAAACTGACCATTTAAAAACTATTTTCCAATACAGTAAAAGAAAGTAGTGAGAATAGTAGCATTGCTTTATATTTTTGCAAAGCCCTTTAATATTCTGACCTAATAGTAGAAAGTAGAATGCTCATTCCTGCTTCTGCATTTAATCAGAATCAGTTGTGACTTTTTTTCTTTTGATTGAAGTATATGGAGAAAATCTGATCTTATATTGATGCATAAATTGGAAAAAGGAGAAGTATTTCAATAATCTTTTCTGTTAAAACAGATGAGTCTTTTTTATTTTTTTGTGGCAGAGACAGAGAGTAAGAGAGAGGGACTGATAGGCACAGACAGACAGGAAGGGAGAGAGATGAGAAACATCAATTCTTTGTTGTGGTTCCTTAGTTGTTCATTGTTTGATTTCTCATATGTGCCTTGATCAGGGGGCTACAGCAGACCGAGTGACCCCTTGCTCGAGCCAGCGACCTTGGGCTCAAGCTGGTGAGCCTTGCTCAAACCAGATGAGCTCGCGCTCAAGCTCGCGACCTCGGGGTCTCAAACCTGGACCCTCCGTATCTCAGTCTGAGGCCCTATCGACTGAGCCACCGCCTGGTCAGGCCAGATGAGTCTTTTTTGATAGTACACCAGAACTTGACAAGCTGTAGTTTTAAAACCTTAGTTGTTGCCTGACCTGTGTTGGCACAGTGGATAAAGTATTGACCTGGAATGCTGAGGATGCTGGTTCGAAACCCCAAGCTTGCCCAGTCAAGGCACATGCAAGAAGCTACTACTACAAATTGATGCTTCCTGCCCTCCCCCGTTCTCTCTCTCTATCCTCTCTCTTTAAAAAAAAAAAAAAATTAGTTGCAATATGGAATCTAAAACTATGTCAATGAACTTTTTTATATACTGTTTCATTAAAATCCACTGGTCTTGTCTTGTACTTTGAACATCTCTGTTACCCATAAGTTCTTTTGTAACATTATGATTGGCTATTTGGAAAATGTTAGTTTGCTGAATTATGCAGATTTTTAAATGTCAACACATTTCATTATACAGTACCAAACTCATATTTATAACTGTCACTAATGATCTCATTAGTAAAATGCTTAAGGTATTAGGAAGCTTTCAGGCCGGTTCAATGCAACACAATGCAATTTTAAGCCAAATACAAATTTTTCAAAATCCTAATTTTCCCTTGGAAGCTTAAATTTTATTTGTAATAATGAATATTAATTGTTTTTCTTGAAGTGACAGACTCACTTTATTTATTTACTTTATTTTTTTTGAGAAAATGTCTGTCAAGTGTCTAAGAGTGATAATCATAGTTTGTATCAACCAGGTAAAAGTAGTCTGTGTAAAAAGCTGATGAACTCACAGTTCAGTCATACAGGTCTGTTTCCCTGGGATATCTACCATACTTGAATGTATATCAGAATATTACACAGAATATTAAAGGATGTACTTAAACAGTCAATATTTAATAAAATAAAGTTATGCTCTTTCATCAACAACATTCTAAAGAGCAACTGAAATATTTTTGTTTGTTTTGGTTTGTTTTTTTATTTTACTGCAAGTACATGGCAGTAAAAAAATACAGTGACAGCAAGTACAGTGGATGCCACTGCTTTACTGCTTCCTGGTTAGAAGCCAGTAGTTTTACCTGCTACCACATTATCAGAGCAAATACCAACATAGCAGAAAAGGCAAATAGCATCTTGGTATTGCTGTGAATTTTGTTTTTTTCATTGTGGGCCTCCTAAAAGGGTTCTAGAGATCCCCTTAGAGTCTGGGGACTGCACTTTGAGAATTTCTTTGATTAATGGAAGACATCTGTGTTCAGATAAGTGATTAAATTGTAAGCTGTTGATGATCTTTGTTCTGTAACATCTCAATTACTTCTCCAAAATTCATTTAAAACAAATAAGCTGAATGAATCCCTTTCTATCTCTGTCAAGAAACCTGTTGTAGTAAAATGTTCACCAGTCTATGATTAATGGGAAGTCAGTTCTTTAATCAGCTGGGGCACTAACCTGGAGTTTGAAATTGGCCTAGTACTTAGGCCCTGTGAAGCTCTGGTTTGTATTCAAGAGTGTTGTTAACCAGTTGATTTCTTTCTCTTCTTTTCCTTCCCTCCCTCCCTCCCTCCCTCCCTCCCTCCCTCCCTCCCTCCCTTCCTTCCTCCTTTCCTTCCTCCCTCCCTCCCTCCCTCTCTTTTCTTCTTTCTTTCTTTTCTTCTTTCTTTCTTTCTTTCTTTCTTTCTTTCTTTCTTTCTTTCTTTCTTTCTTTCTTTCTTTCTTTCTTTCTTTCTATTAATTGAAGTTATTGGGATGACATTGATCCACAAAACCATACAGGTTGCAAGCTTACAAGTCAGTATAACACAATCTGCACACTGCATCATGTACCCTCCACCCCCAGCAAAGTCTCTTTCCAATGCTATTTTCTTCACCTTTGCTCACCTCCATCTAGCCCCTATCTCCCTTTCCCTCTGGCTGTCGCCACGCTGCTGTCAGTGTCTGTGTCAGGGGTCCCCAAACTTTTTACACAGGGGGCCAGTTCACGGTCCCTCAGACCGTTGGAGGGCCGGACTATAAAAAAAAAACTATGAACAAATCCCTGTGCACACTGCACATATCTTATTTTAAAGTAAAAAAACAAAACGGGAACAAATACAATCTTTAAAATAAAGAACAAGTAAATTTAAATCAACAAACTGACCAGTATTTCAATGGGAGCTATGCTCCTCTCACTGACCACCAATGAAAGAGGTGCCCCTTCCGGAAGTGTGGAGGGGCCGGATAAATGGCCTCAGGGGGCCGCAAGGGGCCTGCGGGCTGTAGTTTGGTGACAGCACTGTCTTACTGTTACTTCCTAGTGCTCGTACTTCAAGATTCTATTCTATAAGTGATTGTCTAGGAATGTTATAATTTACAGAATTTTAATTAGCTGTGCTCCTTTTATCTTTTTTTTAACTCTACCTCATTTAGCTACAACAAGATCTTCTTTAGTAAATAATTTAATTTGTTTATTTATTTTAGTAAATATTTTTTAAACATCTACTTATGGCTATTAGGAAAGAGGTAAAGAAAAAATGATTAGTTCTTTTTAAATAGTCGAGTAAAATGAAAAAAATAAGATGTTAAAGCTAGGTGATGACTGAACAAGTATTCATTATATTGTTTTCTGTTTCACTATGTTTAAAACACTACAAGATAAAAATTTTAAAAAGAACAAGAAATAGAAAGACTTGGAAAATAGTGAACTTTCAATGAGTTTATAGTCAGTTGACTCTATGAATGTTAATGACTAAAGGTATATGATTTTTTAATATCTGTCCCATAATGCTCTATTTTCTTAGTGTCAGATTTTGCTAATATTGGATAAGGATGAAGAACTCTAAACCGGAGGTTAAAATAATTCAGCTATACTTTCAGCTGTGCAACTAAATAACTGTGTTATCTAAATTCTCTTAAATTTTTTCTAATCTCTATAACAGGAGTAGTAATTCCTGTATATAAAAGTACATTAACCCTAAAGTTTTGAATGTATTATAAGATATATTTTAAAGAGGGGAAAAAATAATGTTTATGTATATGATTAAATACAGCCACATTCCTAACTTTCTCAGGCCACTCGACCAGATATGATCAGGATCTTGTCAGCAGCCCTTCATGTAGTACTAAGGAGGGATATGTCCCTGAACCGAAGACTTTATGCATGGCTATTAGGTAGGTGTTTGATATGTGTGGTCTTAGCTGGGAAAAGATGGAGAGAAGTTTGCTGTACATAGTATTATTAAGTTGTATGTATGTCTTATATGAAGAAACTAAAAATTGGCTTAAATGAATAATAAAAATATAAACACTATTAACTGTGTATTGTATGAAGAAATTTCAAAAGCTTTTTAGTTGAAGAGGCTATTTTAATCCAGAGGTTATGTTCCCATTGACAAGATTTTTTTGCCCTTATAAATTGAGGTTACCTAAGTATGTACTTGGTTTGTCTAAGTATGTAGACAAAGAAGAATAAATTAATAATCAAAATAAAGATATAATTCCTGAAATTTTGAAGTCATTGAAGGAATCAGGACCAGTACTGCTGTCCCACACATAGAACCAGTCTCTCACTCAGGCAATAAAGCATTGTATACACTTGGTTTTTCCATATTTTTCCTCAGTATTTGGGCTGTCTCCACAGCTCCTCACCACCTGGAGTGAGTGGACACTCTATCATTTAATTTGGATTTTCTGACTCCTGTTATTTCACTGTTCAGAACATTTAGGTTAAAAAAAGGATAATTCTGAAACAATACTATGATATTCACTTCCATATTGAATTGGTTTCCCTTTATTAAACCATCTAAAATGATCTTTCTTGCTGACATTGATTGGGCTACTAATTGGTAAGTATTTAGTGCTGTTTTTGAGATATTTATTGTTTTGATGTTAGTGAACAACAGTTTTGAGAATTTAATTTTAATTTATTTTGCAATTTATTTCTATGGAGGTTTTGATAACAATGGTGTTATCATAGGACCCAGAAGCACAAGGCACAGTAATCCTGAAGAACATGCCACTTACTATTTCACTACCTTTTCAAAAGAATTGTTGGTCCAGGTAATTAATGTTTTCATTTTATTTTTTGATTACTCTCTGACGACTAGAATTATTCAACAAGTGAAAAACAAGGTTCTGCCTTAGTTGAATTAATTTATAATTGAAGAGGTGGAGACAAGACTCACAAACTTCCTAACTGATTATATATAATAAGCAAATGATTACATTAAATGAATATGTAATCATAAGCTAGGCTTACTTCTGTATATGTCCAGAGATTTTGTTTATTTAGTTTGTTTTCATGACTTTAGTATAACATGGTTGCAGTTTCTCACCTGGTTGTTCTATGAAAATTGGACTTTTCCAAAACTGAGCCAGGACCTGTGTTTTTTCCTCTGAAGCCCCAGGGGAATTTGGGTTGCCACTGGAATCTAAATGTTTGGTAAAATTACTGTTGTCATAGAAATGTTAAACTGAACCATAGGTTTATTTATTTTTATTTTTTAATTTTTATTTTTATATTAAATTTATTGGGATTACATTGGTTAATAGGATCATTTCTATAATACATGATCTGTATATTGCATTGTGTTCCCACCAGCCAAGTCAAATTAACAGATATTTGGCCCCCTTTACCCTTTATTACCTTCTTACCCCCATTCTTCTTGTAACCATCATAATGTTGTCTATGTCCATTAGTTTCAGTTTTATATCCCACATATGAATGAAGTCATGTGGTTCTTGGCTTTTTCTGATTGACTTACTTTGTTTAGCATAATATTTTCAAGGTCCATCCAATGTTGTTGCAAATGGCAGTATTTCATTTTTTCTTATGGCTGAGAAGTATTCCTTAGTACATATGTACCACATATTCTTTATTAATCCTCAGTAAGAGGACACTTTGGTTGTCTCCATGTCTTGGCCACCGTGAGTAATGCTGCAGTGAACATAGGGGTTGCATATATCTTTGTGAATAAATGTTTTTGAGGTTATTGGGTAGATACACAGAAAAGGAATTGCTGGTTCATATGGTAACGATTCTTAATTTTTTGAGGAACTATCACACTGTTTGCCATAATGGCTATACCAGTTTATATTCCCTTTTCTCCAGTACTTGTTATTACCTGTCTAAGACTTGTTATTACCTGTCTTGTTGATAGTAGCCATTCTAACAGGTATGACCTGGTATTTCATTGTAATTTTGATTGGCATTTCCCTAATAGCTAGTAAAATTGAACACATTTACATACATCTATTGGCCAGTTTTCTGTCTTCTTGGGAGTGGTATCTGTTTAGGTCCTCTGCCCATTTTTTTATTTGGATTGTTTGTTTTGGTGTTGAATTATATCTGTTCTTTATGGATTTCAGATATTAACCCCTTGTCAGAGCTGTTGTTTGCAAATACTATCATTCAGTTGGTTCCCTTTTTGTTTTGTTGTTGGTTTCTTTTGCTGTGCAGAAGAAGCTTTTTAGTTTTCTATAGTCCCATTTGTGTATTTTTGCCTTTACTTCCCAAAATGTTCTGAATGACTAAGGTTCATAAGTTTCATACCTATGTATTTTTCTGTGGAGTTTGTTGTTTCAGATCTTATATTTGGGTCTGGTTCATTTTGAATTTATTTTTGTACATAGGGACAAACTAATCTAGTTTCATTCATTTGCGCATGGCCTTCTAATTTTCCCGGCGCCATTTATTGAAGAGGCTTTCCTCCATTGTGTGTTTTTGGCTCCTTTGTCAAAAATTATTTGCCCATATACATGTAATTTTATTTCTGGGCTCTCAGTTCTGTTCCATTGGTCTGTGTATGTGTTTTTCTGCCAATACCATGCTGTTTTAATTATCATAGCTTTGTAGCACAATTTGAAGTCAGGTAGTGTGAAACTTCGGCTTTGTTCTTTTTTCTCAGGATTGTTTTGGCTATTCAGGGTCTTTTGTGGTGTCCTACAAATCTGATGATATTTTTGTTCTAATGCTTTAAAAAAATGAGATTGGGATTTTAATGGGGATTTTATTAAATCTATATATTGGTTTGGGTATTATGACCTTTTTAACTATTTTGATTCTCCCCATCCATGAACACAGAATATCTTTTTATTTCATTGTGTCTTTTCTCGTCTCTTTTAATAATGCTTTATAGTCTCACCATATAATTCTTTCACATCCTTTAAGTTTATTTTTAGGTATTTTATTCTTTTGTTGCAATTGCAAAAGAAATTTTTTTAAATTTGTATTTCTGAAGTTATATTGTAAGTATATTTTATATTACTTTTATTCCAATTGCATTTATTCAGGATATAAAAAATAAACTAAGAAAATAAATGGTTTCTGAAGCATTTTAAAATAGAGGTTATAAGAGTATAGTTGGTTTTGAGTCACCAGTGGGAAAATTATTGCATACTAGCAGATACTACTATGTGATGTGTCATAGTCTGGTGCATGTTGATGATTTTTTTTTTAATTAAGTGAGAGGCGGGGACACAGGGAGGAAGAGTGACAAACTCCTGCATGTGCCCCAACTGGAATCCACCCTGCAAGCCCCCTACGGCAGTGGTCCCCAACCTTTTTTGTGCCACGGACCGGTTTAATGTCAGAAAATATTTTCACGGACCAGCCTTTAGGGTGGGATAGATAAGTGTATCACGTGACCAAGACAAACATCAAGAGTGAGTCTTAGACGGATGTAACAGGGAATCTGGTCATTTTTAAAAAATAAAACATCGGGCTGACCTGTGGTGACACAGTGGATAAAGCGTCAACCTGGAAATGCTGAGGTCGCCGGTTCGAAACCCTGGGCTTGCCTGGTCAAGGCACATATGGGAGTTGATGCTTCCAGCTCCTCCCTCCTGTCTCTCTTTTCTCTCTTTCTCTCTCTCTCTCTTCCTCTCTCTCTCTCTCTCTCTCTCTCTCCTCTCTAAAATGAATAAATAAAATTAAAAAAAAATAAAATAAAACATCGTTCAGACTTAAATATAAATAAAACGGAAATAATGTAAGTTATTTATTCTTTCTCTGCGGATCGGTACCAAATGGCCCATGAACCGGTACCGGTCCGCGGCCTGGGGGTTGGGAACCACTGCCCTACAGAATGATGCTCTGCCCATCTGGGGCCCCTGCTCTGTTGCTTGGCATCTCAGCTATTTCAGTGCCTGAGGCAAGGCCATGAAGCAATCTTCAGAGCCTGGGGCTAACTTGCTCAAACCATTCCAACCATGACTGCAAGAGGAGGAAAGAGAGAGAGAAGAAGGAGAGGGAAAGGTAGAGATGCAAATGGTTGCTTCTCCTATGTGCCCTGACCAGGAATCAAACCTGGGACTTCCACACACCGGGGCCAACACTCTACTGCTGAGCCAATCAGCCAGGACTGTTGATGATCTTAAATAGAAATATATTTATATATCTTTTGGGCAAACAATCAATTAGTTCATGAATTTATTTTTCTAGATTTTCTTTAACTTTCCACCTTTTTCTAGAAAAAAAATGTAAGCACTTTTTTCTTCTATTAAGTAAAACAAATGTAACATTTTTTCCCACTAGTGGGTGGAAAAAGCCAACTTCAGCGAAAAGCTTCAGAAAAGCAATAATTGGGGATGTAAATCTTTGTCACATGTGGTTGTATTTAAAAATATTTTTTGTTAGAAAAAAAAATACGAATCTCTTTAAAATGACTGTACTTTTTCTATTTTAAAGGCAATGGTGGGAATCTTACAAGTGAATGTATTTGGAGAAGAGAGCACCTTAATGCAGGATCTAAAACCTTTTCGTATTTTAATCAGTTTGCTGGACAAACCTGAGCTAGGTAATATTACTGTCGTAGGGCATGAGGTCACATGTTTGTTTTATATTCTTTTATAATACAAATAAAGAAAAATTGTTACTTAGAAAAATTGCTATATTTTAAGATGGTCTCTAAATACACATTCTTAACAATTTCTTACCTAACATTCACCCTAGAATGTTAAGATACAGATCCAACTAAGATAACATCCAACTAGTATGTTATCATGTATCTACTCTGTACTATGTGTGTAGCAGAGGAGTCATTTTAAAGATGATATCTGAACTCTTAATACTGATTAAGTTACTGAGAGAAGAAGGGAGAGCAACAGAGAGAGAGAGAAACATCACTTTGTTGTTTCACGTATTCATGCTGTCATCACTTGATTCTTCTATGTGCCCTGACAGGAAATCAAACCCTTTAACCTCCGTATGTCGGGACAGTGCTAACCAATTGAGTTGCCCAGCCAGGGCTATAACTATCTTATAGTTCACAGAAGTCAAGGGACTTTGAGCAATAATATTTGAGTTGTATCCATCAACACTCTTCCCCATACTCCCTTTGTCTTGTGTGTTTTCCTTTTCTTCATTGTATATTTCTTCTATAATTAGTTCATTGGGAAGTTATTTATGGCATGAGGGACAAAAATTAAGGAAAAACATAAGTATTAGCAGAAAAAATGAAATAATAAAGTGTAATTTTTTTAAAAGTGAATTTTAAATATAAAAATATCTTGAGTTATATCAGTGGCTTTGAAGGTTTATTATAGCTATTATGTGCTAATAGATGAAGCTCGGGATTTTTTTAAGGAGATTGCTACCTTATAGCAATAAAGATTATCCATGTGCATTTTTATATTACTTAAATTTAAGATAGTAGTAATATTACTATTATATACTGAATAGTTATTATATCCTGGGAACTATGCTACCCACCTTATGAATGTTTTTGTAACTCTTACAACAGTCATATAAGTTTGGTATTAGTTCAAAGAAGTTAAGTAACTTGTCCAAAGTAACAACTATTAATTGTCAAAATGAATTTCCCTTATTCTGTAATCCATTGTCAGCCTTGGTTAAATAAACATTTGTTCAATTATTTAATATTTTACTGTTAGTTTCTCAAAATGTGAAGTTTATTTAGCTTTAAAGAAAAACTTGTGTAAAAAAATACTTGTTTTAAAGCATTTTTTAATTGGACCAATTTTTAGATAGTCACGATTTGTCAATGCTAATTATTTCTGTCTTTAATGTGTATGTTAATTTTAGGACCTGTAATTTTAGAAGATGTCTTAATAGAAGTGTTTAGAACATTGTATTCTCAATGCAAAGCAGAGTTGGATCTTCAGATGGAACCACCCTTCAGCAAGGATCATGCTCAGTTAAGCAGGTGGATTATGAAAAAATTAGGCATGGCATGACTTAAACACAGAGTTAAGTGAATCAAAGGCTACCAGGTGTTCTTTAAAGAATTTTTTTTTAATATTGGTTATTTCTTCTTTCAGGTATATATAAATACCTTTATTTTTTTTTAAATGAGTGTAGGAGAGATAGTGAGACAGACTCCCACATGTGCCCCAAACAGGATCCACCTGGCAGCCCCATCTGGGGCCAATGCTCTAATCAACAGAGCTATTTTTAGCACCTGAGGCTGATGTACCTGACCAACCAAGCTATCCTCAGCACTGAGAGATGACGCTCAAACAAGTCTAGCCATTGGCTGCTGGAGAGGAAGAGGGAAAGAAAGGGAGTGGGTGGGGGAGAGAAGCAGATGGTTGCTTCTCTTGTGTGCCCTGACCGAGAATTAAACCTGGGACATCCATTCACTAGGCTGAAGCTCTATCCACTGAGCAACTGGCCAGGGACTATAAATAAATTTTTTAATGGCTAAGATAATTCATAAAATTAGCATACCCTGTTCACCAAGTCAGTGAGGGATACATGTTGACAAAGTCTTTTTTATTTCTTTTCTACTTTAAGCAGCCTACCACTTTTCCAGTCTCATTTATTATTAAAATATGACATTTCTATGACTACATTTTTTTTTACATAATTTTCATTCCCTTGATAATACTGGAGATAAATGAATTTACCTAAAGCATACATTTACATATTGAAACATTTTATGGCCACTTTTGATTTCTAATAAATATGATACCCTATAATTTTTGTTTGAGAAGTTTATATTGACCAGAGTGGTACACTATTTTATTCTGTGCTCTGATATTTTATATTGCCCTGTAGAGTATTTAATCTTTAATTCATGGGTATGTGTTGCAACTTGCTAGATGCATTGACAGTACCTTACTCTATATAAAAATAATTGTTTTCATTGTAAGGTGGGTGTTTGGAGATGGTAGGTAGGTGGGTAGTTAATAAGTTAAAGGATTCCCATTGAAATAACAAAGTTATTTTCCCTTATAGGACTTCTGTAATAATGGCTATATACAGTATTAGTTCTTTTGGCTGTTGTATCTTAAGCTAAGAATATTAGATTGAAAATCACCAAATAAACTTTACCTTTAGTAAACAATTCTTGAACAGTACAGGAAAGCAAAGTTATCTCAGAATTGAGCTTTCAAAATCAAATAGCTACCCATTTTATATATGACAAGGGAAGCAAAATAATTTAATTCCAAAGTAAGAGTTAGGTATTCAGAAAAGTTCAAAAAGAACTTCCTGTTCTTTTGCTGGAAGTACAGCTGTTTTTTCTTATGAAAGGCTAATTATTTATTTTGATCATATAGTTAAGTAGTGAAAACTCAAATTTGGAAAAATGACTACATATACCATAATAAGAGAGTGTCAATAGATAAAAATTATCCATTCCAATTTTCTCACAAGTTTTCTAGCAAGTACCTAGGAATATGTACTGCCCTGACAACATTTTACTCAAATTTAATTTGAAAAAATAAATGTTAATATTTATTAGTTTTTGTTTTTCTTTTTTATTTTAGTAAATTAAGGGAAAATAAGAAAACAGCAGAGCTGATTAAAACTGCCAACCTTCTCTTTAATTCCTTTGAGCCTTATTATATGTGGGATTATGTTGCACGTTGGTTTGAAGAATGTTGTAGGTATGTTTAACTGTTTCATTCATTTTAATTTAATAGCATTCAAAGCCAATCTTTGTTTTTTAAGTTCTTGAATCTAATGAAAAGAATTTTCTTTTGTACATTCTACTCCTACTGTTGACAGCTATTAAATATTTAATAGCTATAATCTGGCTCTACCCTGTCCAACTCTAGAATATAGAATTATTGATTATATAATCAGCATTGGAAAGAAGTTTAGAGGTGAGTTCTTCAGTCACTAGCGTACATGAAAGACTTTCCCTCTCCAGTATGTACTAAATCTAGTTTTTCCTTATTTTAGAGAAAAATAGCAAATTTGTGGCTGCTGCCTTAGAACATATTCCCAAAACAATTCCCACTTTTAATAACAAAAAAGTGCCAGGTGTCACATTTGTCTGTTTTAAAGCCATAGAACCAGCCATATTGTCATTGCTGAGTGATAAATGCCTCCAACTCCTAGGACATAAAGCTTAACAAGTGCTCTGAAACCAAAAAACCCTGAGTAAAATCTCTGTCTGAATCATAGCCCAAATTCTCTCAGAACCAGATTAGCCTTTCAAGCCTCAAGAACATATAGGAAAAAAGTAAGCATGTATGAATTTGGGATTAAAAGTCTCTCAAAAATATAAATGCTGATTTGACACATTAATTGTAAATTTAATGGTTTGGAAAATTGCTTGCTTATTCATTAAACAGATACTGAGCACCTAGTTGAAAAACACTGTGCTAGGCATATCTGATCCCCATCTTCAAAAACTGTGTAGTGGGAATGAGTAAGACATGCACATGTATATTCCTAGTATTAAATTAAAAGTTACCATGCTTTAGTAGAAAGAAAATGTGGTAGGAATGTTGAGGAATTATGTGTGTCTTATTTTCACCTGGCCTTCATTTCTACATTCAAAAACACACATCCCTTCTTTTTTTAGCTAACCTGGACTATTCCCTGAACACACATTAACTTTCATGCTGCTGAGCCTTCACTTGTGCTATTTCTTCTAAAATACAATATTTTTCCCCTTTGCATATATTTTGAGGTCCTATATAGAGAAGTCACCCACCTTTCAGTAGCCTTTTGTGACTTCTTCAAGTCTCTTATCAGAATCAACACTTCCTATATAGTCACATTATTACATTTATCTCTCTATGTGTTTATATTTCTTGCTGGTTAGGGACTATACAGTATTCTTAACTTTGTCCTTCAGAGTATAAGGCAGTAGAATGTCATATAGGATTCATATAATTTGATATGAATGTAGTAATGATCTCTACTACTTGGATCAGAAGAGGCTTCCTGGAGGCGGTAGCATTTGATCTTAAACCTTGAAGGATGAATGCATTCTGGATATGAGAGAATGAGGGTAAGGGAGACTGATAATTCAGGACAGGTTTGTATAAACAAAGGCCCTGAAGTTATAAATACAGCAGCAAATAATCTTTTCCAACTAGCAAATGGTATCTGTAAAGGGACGGATAAGAAATAAGTCCTCGAAAGTGAAATTCGTAACACTTGGAGATGCAGGATGGAAACTGCAGGGGTAGGTTAAACCTAGAAATCTTGCTCTGGGAATTTTCCACAAAGAGGTGCAGTAGTGTCCTGGGGCAAAGAGAATGTACTTCATCATAAGAACATTACTACGCATGCCCCAATGTTGAGTTGACTTCCATTAAAACGATGATGATGTCGTACGTTTATTTCACTTGACAGTATACTTGATAAAGTGAATTTTACTCTTTTAGGAGGACAATGCGTGCCAGACCTCAGACTGGGCCTGGAGATAGTGAGTCATCTGAGTTACAGCTGACCAATTTCTGCTTACTGGTGGATTTTTTGTTGGATATAGTTTCTTTGGTAAGATCATTGTGGTAAAAAATATTGAGGAAATCTAATATAGTTCAAATGTGTTATGTTGAAGACACCTTATCTTCAAATAAATTTTATCTTTAATATTAATTTTTTTACATAGCTTTTTTAATGTAATTGTATTAAATATTTTGTCCTATGAAATATACACATAGTACATATAAAAGTCTTATATAATACATGGGATATACTGCATAATTGCATGTTGTTGAAATCTTAAATGTTTAGTGTGTAATGATTTAATACTGCATTTATATTCATTAATGATTTTTTCTATTAAATGAAGACTTTTGGAAATCTTTTCCCCTTTTCTCTCCTCCATTCTTTGCTCTCTCATTCTGAAGCCTACTAGAAGTATGAGGGTGCTGTGTCAGGTATGCCATTCAGCCTGTTTTGTTTTTAACTGATTGTTTTCCCTTTGTTGTACTATCATTTCAGTAACATAGCAGATAAAACTGGCATTGTTTTGTAGTCTGTACTTTAAAATAATAAATTGAGAATTTAGGCATTAAATCTTATGTCAATAATTAAATGATTATACAATGTTAATTAAGAGCATGATACATATAAAATATTACAGATGAGTAAAAATTATTTCCTTTTTATATAGATTAAAAGTTAATAAAATAATATAACTTTGGGGTTATACATTGTTTAAATTTTTGTTATTTCACCTTTTTTTCCAGGAGACTTACATTGAAATCCAGACAGAACACTTGCCCCAGTTGCTACTCAGGATGGTTTCTGCGCTAACAAGCCATCTCCAGACATTGCGCTTGTCTGAACTCACGGATTCGCTCAGGCTCTGCTCAAAGATCCTTAGCAAAGTTCAACCTCCACTGTTACCTGCCAGCACTGGAGGGGCTTTGCAGTTTCCAAGTGGGCAGAACAACTCAGTCAAAGAATGGGAAGACAAAAAAGTAATGGTAGGTGTTGATTTTGACATTAGAACAGTTGACACTTAAACAACATGGGTTTGAATTGTGTAGGTCCATTTCCAGGGGTCCCCAAACTTTTTACACAGGGGGCCAGTTCACTCTCCCTCAGACCATTGGAGGGCCGCCACATACAGTGCTCCTCTCACTGACCACCAATGAAAGAGGTGCCCCTTCCGGAAGTACGGCAGGGACCAGATAAATGACCTCAGGGGGCCACATGTGGCCCGCGGGCTGTAGTTTGGGGATGCCTGATTTATACAGATATTTATTTTAAATATATATAACATTTTTGAAGATTTGCAATAATTTGAAAAACTCCCATATGCATCTGTAATGTAGAAATAAAAAAATTAAGCAAAAGCTAGGTATGTCATGAATGCATAAAATAAATGTAGATAATAGTCTATTTTATCATTTACTACCATAAAATATACACATCCATTATTAAAAAGTTAAAATTCATCAAAACGTATGCACACAAACACAGATCATACATGGTGCCATTTGCTGTTGAGAGATGTCAGCAAACGGCAGAGATGTGGCATCACCACTGGCTAGGCGGCTCACTCGGTTAGAGTGTCACCCCGATCCCTGCTCAGGGCACGCACAGGGTCGGCCAGTGAATGTGTAAGTAAGTGGAACGACAAATCCATGTTTTTCTCTCTTTCTTTCTCTTCTTCCTTTCTTTTCCCTCCCTTCCCTTCTATCTCCTTTCCTCTCTCTATCAAATCAATTAAGTAAAATTCTGAGAAAAGCTGTTGTGTTAAAACATAACTGCATTAAATTAACTGTGTTACATACTATACCACTAATAATTTCACAGCCGCTCCTTTTGTTGTTGCAGTGAGCTTAAGTGTTCTGAGTATTCACTTAAAGTGCCACGTGGCACTAATCATCTCATCTCTGAGTGAGCAGTTTTTCCATCCAGTAAATTGCATAACTCAGTAAAAATGTATTATTTCATAGTTCTTGCATATTTTTTATCATGATTAGTGCAATACTGGAAACCTTGAATAACACAGTGAGACCCATACAAAGTGCTACTAGTGATACTGGAAGTGCTCCCAAGAAGCAGAGAAAAGTCATGAATTACAAGAAAAGATTGAATTGTTTGATATGTTCTGTAGATTGAGGTCTGCAGCTGTGGTTGCCTGCCATTTCAAGATAAATGAATCCAGTTAAGGACCGTTGTTTAAAAATTTATAAAGGATATTTGTGAAGCAGTTACTATACTTGTGCCAGTAGGAACAAACACCTTGCAAATAAATACTTTTTTATCTCATTGAAAATGTAGCTTTAATGTGGATGCAAGGTTGCTATATGAAAGGCATACCTATAAGACTGATATGAATCAAGAAAAAGTGAAGTCACTGTGTGACAACTTAAAGTAAAAGGCAGGTGAAGGATTTAAAGCTGGAGAATAATTTTAGAAAGTGGTTAGGTTTGAAAAATGTCAAGATAACAGGAGAAGCAGCTTCTGCCACCCAAGAGACAGCAGGTAATTTCGCAGTCACCATTAAGGAAAAATCATCAAGGAGAAAGAATATCTGCCTGAACCGATTTTTACCGCAGACAGAAGTGCATTTCCTGGGGAAATACACCACAAAGGATGTTTATTAGTGAGAAAGAGATGCAAACACCAGGCTTTAGAGCAGGATGGGACAGGCTAACTTTCTATAAAACTGCTAAACCCTGAGTCTTGAAGGGAAAAGATAACAGCCACCACCAGCCTTTTGGTGCAACAAGAAGGCCTGAGCGATGGGAGCGCTTTCTCTGGATTAGCTCCATCCGTGCTTTGTCTCTGGAGTCAGGAAGTACCTTGTCAGTAAAAGACTGCCTTTTAAAGTTTGTTTGATATTGGACAATGGCCCTGGCCACCCAGAACCCCGTAAGTTCAACATTAAAGGCCTTGATGTCTTCTACTTGCCTCTAAACACAGTGCCTCTAATTCAGCCTCTAGGTCAGGAGATCATAAGGACCTTTAAGTCTCATTACACACAGGATACTCCAAGTACAAAATTGCTAATGCTATGGAAGAGAGCCCTGATAGAAAGAACAGCATGGAAGTCTGGAAGTATTACACCATTGAAGATGCCATCATTGTTATAGAAAAACCATTAAAGTCATTAAGGCCCAAACAATAAATTCCTGCTGGAGAAATTAGTCCAGATATTATCCTTGGCTTTACAGGGTTTAAAACAGAGCCAATCAAGGAAATCATGACTGTGGATATAGCAAAAAAAAAAAAAAAAGTGAAGGGAAAAAGATTTCAACATATGGATATGGAGAAATTCAAGAACTAATAGACACCACATCAGAGGTTACCAGAAGACTTAATGGAGACGAGTTCACTACATGAATGAGTGGTGCCGGGCAAGGAGGAGGAAGGCGGAGAAGTGGCAGTGCCAGAAAACAAATCGACCTGAGAGGGTCTGGCAGAGGGGTCCACGTACTGTCCTCAATGCTGCTTTTGACTTTTATGACATAGAACCGTCTATGCTACAGGCACTTAAAACTAAAGCACACAATAGGATTGATATTGTATAGAAACACTTTTAGAGACATGAAAAGGAGAGGCAAATATTACAATGTGTTCCTTAAAGTTTTATCAAGTGTGCCTGCCTCCTCTTTACCCGTTTCCCCCTTTTTCCCTTTCTCCCCTTCCCCCCACATTTTCTCCCCTTCTCTCCCATTCCTCTCTTTCCCCTCTTTCCCCCTTCCACTCCTTCCACCTTTTTTTTACCTCCTTCACCTCCTCTGTCATCTCTGAGACAGCAAGACCAACCCCTCCTCCTCCTCTCCCTCCCCCTCTCTTCTTCCTCTTCCTCCTCTTCCTCCTCCTCCTCTTCCTCTTCTTCTTCTTCCTCCTTTCTTCCTCCTCCTCCTTCCTCTTCCTCCTCCTCTTTCTCCTCCTCCTCAGCCTACTCAATGTGAAGATGAAGACATTTAGGATGATCAGCGTTCATTTAATGAATTGTAACTAATCATCATGCCATACAGTTATAAACCTATCTGTTGTTATTTATGTGTGCATGTGTTTGTGTGAAAATCTATTTATAATTAACTGTATGGCAAGAACTGTGTAAGACGTTTCTGTGTCATTGTTATCATCACCTGAATATTCATTGTGTAGAACACTGTGTGGATGACTTGTGTGAAAGTTGATAGCCTACCCTTACATAGACACAAGGTGAATAGTCTTTAATAAAATTAATAATATGTGTGTTCTCTTACTGTTTTTTAAGTTTGCTTTCAAAATAATTACATTATACATTATGCCTCTTTCCCATCAGTCAACCATTATAATAAGTGGTTTTTTAAAATGTAACAACAATTTAAATTCTGTGCTATGAATATGACTGTAATGCTGTAATTTTTTGAATACAAAAAATTTTATAATGACTCATTTATTAGTGTGTAGGCTAGGCTACCATGAAGCAACCATATCTATTATACTGACCTACCATAAAGCAATGATATTGCTGCTGTTTTGTTGTCACGCATGAATCATTATACCAGTAAATAATTATGAATTCCTTTTTCACATTATCTTTTCATTTTTGATGTCTGATGTTATTAATATATATAAGATCTACAATGTTTTGTGTTATATAAGACAATATTGATGTAGGTATTGACAAACATGGTATAAACTAACACCATCTCTAAATAAATACAATAAATACAAATGACATACTGTCAATAAATACAATGCAGTACTGTATATGTATTTTCTTTATGGTTTCTTAACATTTTATTTTCTCTAGCTTTATTAACACAGTATATACTACATACAACATACAAAATAGGTAATAATTGACCTGTTTATATACTGCTCAAAAAATTAGGGGTTATTTTATTGCTTCATATTAATTTTTGAAATATCTCCTAATTTTTGTGAGCAGTGTATTATTGGTAAGGTTTTCTGTCAACAGTAGGCTGGGGAGTCAAAAGTTATGTGTGGATTTTAGCTGTGTGGAGAATGAAGGGGTCAACATCTTCCTATGCCCATGTTGTTCAAGGGTCAACTCTTTATTTCTTCGAAGCAGAACAGTTTCTGAGTAAAAGCCCTTATATATAACCATTTAGTGAATCTTGCATAGATCCAAATGTGTCAGTAGACCATTTTGTAGGCTTTTGGCTCTACTACAAGTTAACTTTATATTAACACTTTCCAATCAAAATATAATGCCAGCAACATAAGTAATTTTTAAGTTTCTGGTAGCCACTTTTCTGTAAATAGAAACAGGTGAAAATAATTTTAATTATATTTTAGCCCTTTCTAGCTAATTTATTATTATTTCAATATAAAATTGATGTAATATAAAAGTTAGATGTTTTACATTATTTATTGTATTGTCTTCAAAATTCTATGTATTTTATACTTATAGCACATCTTTGTCCAAATGCTACATTTTTTTTTGTATTTTTCTGAAGTGAGAAGCAAGGAGGCAGAGAGACAGACTCCTGCATGTGCTCGACTGGGATCCACCCAGCATGCTCACCAGGGGGCAATGCCCTGCCCATCTAGGGTGTTGCTCCATTGCAACTGTAGTCATTCTAGTGCCTGAGGTGGAGGCCATGGAGCCATCATCAGCGCCCAGGCCAACTTTGCTCCAGTGGAGCTTTGACTGTGGGAGGGGAGAGAGAGATAGAAATGAGAGGCAGAAGGGTGGAGAAGCAGATGGATGCTTCTCCTCTGTGCCCTGGCTGGTAATCGAACCCAGGACTTCCACACGCCAGGCCTAAGCTCTCCCACTGAGCCAACCAGCAAGGGCCAAATGCTAAATTTTTATCAGAAATACTTGAAATAAAAAAATTTAGTTCCTCTCTCAAATCAGCCACATTTTATTTTTTGTTTTGTTTTGTTTTGTTTAATTTTTCTGAAGTTGGAAACGGGGAGGCAGTCAGACAGACTCCCATATGTGCCTGACCGGGATCCACCCGGCATGCCCACCAGGGGATGATGCTCTGCCCATCTGGGGTGTCGCTCCACTGCAACCAGGGCCATTCTAGCGCCTGAGGCAGAGGCCATAGAGCCATCCTCAGCACCCGGGCCAACTTTGCTCCAATGGAGCCTTGGCTGCGGGAGGGGAAGAGAGAGACAGAGAGGAAGGAGAAGGGGAGGAGTGGAGAAGCAGATGGGCGCTTCTCCTGTGTGCCCTGGCCAGGAATCGAACCGAGACTCCTGCGCGCCAGGCTGATGCTCTACCACTGAGCCAACTGGCCAGGGCCTCAAATCAGCCACATTTTAAGTGCTCAGTATCCACATGTTATTAATCTGAACTACTGGTCATTTTCATAAGGATGCACTAGATTTTTGACATGCTCTTCTTGAAATCCAGAATCTTTTTATTTCATCTTCTAGATGCTTTGTTTGTTTGTTTGTTTTTGTGACAGAGATAGAGACAGTAAGAGGGACAGATAGGAACAGACAGACAGGAAGAGAGAGAAATGAGAAGCATCAGTTCTTCATTGCGGCATCTTAGTTGTTCGTTGACTGCTTTCTCATATGTGCCTTGACCTGGGAGCTACAGCAGAATGAGTGACCCCTTGCTCAAGCCAGTGAGTGACCTTGGGCTTTAAGCCAGCGATCTTTGGGCTCAAGCCCATGACCATGGGATCATATCTATGATCCCACTCTCAAGCCAGCAACCCCACGCTCAAGCTGGTGAGCCCGTACCCAAGCCAGTGACCTCAGGGTTTCGAACCTGGAATCCTCTGCATCCCAGTCCAACGCTCTATCCACAGCCCACTACTTGGTCAGGCTTATCTTCTAGATTCTTAATGCTTATTTTATGACACTGAATAGAATTGTAATGATTTTAACCTAGTACTAGTAGCATACTTAAACACTTGCAAAACACCTAAGGCAAAATCAGTAATTTAAAAGCTTTCAACTTTATGATATTAAAATATTTTTAGCAAATATTAATGAAAACAATGAAATTATATAGGTATGGTGGTGCTATGTTAAAACAAAGATTTAAAAATTTCTAGCATATAAGAATTTATATAGTCACCCCTTTTATTCAGTTGTTTTTTTGTTTGTCTTCAGCCAAGAAAAATATACTATCAAGGTGATAACATGCAACCTTCCTCATCAACTAATAATCCTAAAACATTTTTTTTGGCCCTTCTCAATATATATTTCTTCATGTATGAAGTAAGAATTACTGACAGTCAATTTAAACGTAACCAGGATTATTCTACATAAACTAAAACATGTCTGTTTGACTTCTTACCTGCTTATTTTATATGTGATACTTTATTATAATATTCTGTTGTTGGAAATTCATTTTGTTTGTTGTTTTTTTCTTTATTTATGCCTTTAGGATCTTAGAAATAAAACTAAAATAGGTATTAACTGCTTTTGAAGCTTTGCTTTATTTATTTTCTTTTCCAAGTGAGAAGAGGGGAGATAGACTCCCACATGTGCCCCAAACAGGATTCACCTGGTAACCCCTGTCTGAAGCCAAGTCTCTTCCCATTTGGGGTCATGCTCGCAACCAAGCTATTTTTAGTGCCTGAGGCAGATGCTCCATGGAGCCATCTCCGTGCCTGGGCCAATGTGCTCGAACCAATTGAGCCATGAGTGTGGAAGGAAAAGAGAGAGGAAGAGAGAAATGGGGGAAGGGAAGATGTGGAAAAGCAAGTGGTTGCTTCTCCTGTGTACCCTGACCAAGAATCAAACCCAGGATATCCACATGCCAGGCCGACGCTCTACCACTGAGCCAACTGGCCATGGCCTTCACTTTTTTTTTTGAGTGATATTAGAATAGGGAAAGGACCTTAGCATTCTCTCAGTAGCATATTTAAATATGTGAATATTTACTGTGTGGAAAACATCTGGAGGCACTTACTGGTAATTAAAGGTAATGTGATGGGAACATCAATTTGCAGTAAATGAAATACAATTATATAATATACTTTAAAAATAATGGTTTATTAACCTTAGAATATGTTTTTCTTTCTCTCTATCTCTCGTATTCTTTTATGTTCCCAGGGAATGTATCTTTTTCCTACTTTTTACTGAAGCAAATTGGTATTATCTTCACTGAGATATCTGAAAATTGATCATATTTGAAAGCTGAGGGTATTTTCTGTATTTGTTTTGAAAGCGTAAGTGAAAGAATGCTTCTTTAAAGAATTATAAGTCTAATTTTATCTCTCTGCTCTTACTACATTTTTGTAAAACCAGTGTATTGGATCTTTATATCCAAATGTACAAAATATGTAATTCCTTTTTATTTTCAAAATGACATTCTAGTACAAAATAATGAATTTTATAGCTTGAATTCTACTAATATAAAATCTTTAAAAAAGGTCAATACAGAAATAACTTTACAGTAATAAGCTAATTACAATTTTACCATTTAAATAATACTTTTTTTAAACTATTAATACAATATTTTAGATGGTGGTTAACCATTCAAAGAAAAAAAATTGACAAGTTCACTCTCATAGCCATCTCTAACTTTGTCATTATACTCTGAACATTTCTCATAGTCTTACAGATAAAGTGATATGTTATGGTGAAAAGAGCATGAAGATTAAAATCACCTAATTTGAGCTCTTCTGCTAATGAGCTCCTTTTTTTTTAAATTTATTGTGTTGATACGGTTTCAAGCATCCCACTCAATATGACACCCTCTACACAGCATAGGCGTTTTTTATTTAATATCCCTGAGCCTCAGTTTTTTTTTATCTTTTTTTATTTTTAAAGATTTTATTTATTGATTTTAGAGAGAGTGGGGGAGGGGAGAGGGGGAGGTATCAACTCGTAGTAGTTGCTTCTCGTATATGCTTTGACCAGAGAAGCCTAGGGTTTTGAACCAGCAACCTCAGCATTCCAGGTTGATGCTTTATCCACTGCACCATGACAAGTGAGGTAGTTTTCTTTCCTTTGAAGTAGAGGAAATAGTCTGTCTTTATTCAGCACTCACGCTGGGTATCCAGAGGTGAAGCAGACCCAGTGTCTGCCCTTCTTGACCCTTTCTTTCTTTGAGACAAACATTAAACAAATTGCACATTTAATTATAGTTATGATGAGTGTACTAAGGAAAATATAGAGTGGTAGGAATGTGGAAAATGGGAGGATTTGATCCTGATTGAGGGCCAAGGAAGGATTTCTTGAGAAAGGATTATTTGAGGGAAACCCCAGGGGAATCTGGGGTAGAAGTGAGGTGGAAAGAAGAGAACGTCTGATAGAGGAAAGAGCGTTTGCAAAGACTCATGGGTAGATGGGAGCACGGTGGAGACAGTGGGGGGATAGAGCTGTTGATGTAGTCAGGAGCCCAGGTCTCAGCCTTTTCACTGTACTAAGGCTTTTTATCTTAGAACACATGCAAGGGAAAAGTAAGTGACATAATCCTCAGATTTGTATATTTGAAAAATTACTTTGGCTGCAGTGTGGAGTGTGGATATGCCGTAGTGCAGGTGAGAGGTGGTATAAATGTGCTAACAAGATTTGGGAGTGGAAACAGAGAATTGGATGAATTAGCCATGTATTTAGGAGGGAAAATCAGTAATCTGTAGTAATGGATCAGTTAGGGTCTTGAGTGATTACTAACATTTATTGAATGTCTGCCATGTGTCATGTATTATATCAGGTACTTTATATATATATATTGTCTTAATGTTCATAGCAGCTTATAAAATGGAGGAATTATTGTCATGTCAGTTATACAAATTAGGAAACCTATATTTGGAGAAGTTAAATAACTTGCCAAGCTAGTAAGTGGTAGAGCTTTGGCTAATGGTCAACACCGTTAACCACTATATTGAAGGGATGTAAAGGAAGTGTGGAGGAGAGTGGAGAAGGTACCAAGACTCACCTCTAGGTTTCTGTCTTCCTGGCTTGGTAAATGATGGTATGATTCACTGAAGCAAGGAACGTTGGGTGAGGCCCAGCCTTGTGGCAGCAGAGCATTTAGTACATACATATCTTTAATGATCTTACTCAAATTTGAATTATACTCTGGCACAATTGCCCAACAGAGTTTACGTATATATACAGTGTTTGTTTATTTAAACGAGGCCAGAAAATATGCTTAATCATTGTACACATCCTCTCATAGGGAGGGAACAGTTAACCCAACCCAGCTCTACTACAGTAGCTGGTTCATTTTTTTTTTGTTTATATGTTGTTTCTTTTCTTGCCCTGTAGATTATGAACTATTCTTTTAATTCCTAGTACCCAACACAGTGTTGTACATACTATGGGTTCAGTAACTGTTTGTTGAAAGAATTTAAGAATAACAGCAAACACTTAAATAGTACTTTATACTTTCAGACAGAAGTTTCCCACTCATGTGGTCCTGAACAGATGACCTATTAGATTTTATTTATGCTTCTCAAATGTAATTTTTTTAAACCTTACATGTTTCATTCCTTGACTGCAAGAAATTGTTTAGGCAGTAGGAAAATTGTATGGTTTAGATATTAAGAAAGTGTTTTCATAAAGTAAATTGACTAAATTGTTAGTCTTTTGAGAATAAGGGTATGGATCTTATAAATTTGTATATACACATATTTTTCCCTCATGAACCTAACTTTATGTTATGCATGTAGAGAAAAATACTAGTGAATGACTTTAATACATTCATTAGAACCATATCCGTATTTCCTATTGATTATCATAGACAAAAATCAATTGTAGAAACCATTTTAAGATTTAACTAACTACATAGATTAAGTTGTGTATAGTAATCTAAAATTGATTTCTGTCCAAACGTGGTCATTTCAGATTTTTAATTCCTAATATGTACATTTAGCTGCTCAGCCTTTTGTTCTTTTTCATCTCTAGCAGGTATCATCAGTTTCTCTTGAAAATCCTACTGAAGTGTTTGAAGATGGAGAAAATCCTCCAAGTAGTCAGTCGTCAGAGAGCGGGTTCACTGAGTTCATACAGTACCAAGCAGACAGAACTGATGACATTGACAGAGACCTGAGTGAAGGGCCAGGGCCAAGAGCAGCTGCCATCCCGATTGGTAGCACTTCCTCTGAGGCCGAAACGGCTTCCACTGTGGGATCTGAAGAAACCATCATCCAGGCCCCTTCCATAGTCCCTCAGGGGACAGCACCCAGAAGCGGGAAAACAGTCCAAAAGACTGCCATGCAGTGCTGCCTGGAGTATGTCCAGGAGTTTCTCACCAGACTTATCAACCTCTACATTGTTCAGGGTGACTCTGTTTCTCAAGCTTTGGCTCCAGAACATCCTGGGGAGCTTAGCCCCGAGCAAGGAGACACTTCAAAATGGGACAGGGATTCCCGTGGAGATACAAAAGAGAGAAACATAAGTAAACAAAAAACTTCAAAAGGGTACCTTTCTGCCTTCCTCGCTGCCTGCCAGCTCTTCCTGGAGTGCTCAAGTTTTCCGGTTTACATCGCTGAGGGGAACCATACCTCAGACTTACATTCTGAAAAGTCAGAGACTGGTAAGGTAGTTTCTGTTTTATTTATATAGAAATGTTTTCTATGGTATGCTTTCTTTTCAGGAGCATTCAAATTTTAAAATCTTTTAGACAGTTAATTTTTTAAAGTGTTATTTTAATTTGTAGATTTTTTTTTGAAGATTTTAGTTATTGATTTATTAGAGAGAGGGGAGAGAGAAGGGCGTGGGGGAGGAGCAGGAAGCATTAGTTCATAGTAGTTGCTTCTTCTATGTACCTTGTTCCAGCAAGCCCAAGGTTTTGAACTGAGGACCTCACCATATCAGGTTGACACTTTATCCACTGTGCCACTACAGGTCTGGCTAATTTGTAGGGGGTTTTTTCTTAGCGAGAGAGAAAGAGGGGAGTGATGGGAATGGAGAGAGATGAGAAGCATCACCTTGTAGTTGGGGCACTTTAGTTGTTTATTGTTTGCTTCTCATATGTGCCTTGACCGGGGGCTCCAGCCAAGGCAGTTATCCCTTGCTCAAGCCAGAGACTTTGGGCTCAGGCCAGTGACCATAGGATCATGTCAGTTATCCCACGATCAAGCTGGTGAGCCTGTTCTCAAGCCAGCAGCCTTGGGGTTTTGAAACTGGGTCCTCAGCATCCAGGTCAGTACTCTATCCATTGTGCCACCACTGGTCAGGCTAATTTGTACATTTTTAAAAATGAAGTGCTGTCATTATGGAGAGAATAATATGTTGGAAACATTTGTGATTTTGATGTATTTCACAGTTTGTTTGCAAGTGAATAGAAGCTAAGAAAGAAATTAACTTCATCCTTTGAAGGAAATGTTCATTTCGATCCACTTTTTTCCCTCACTGATTTTCTCTATTATGACTAGTATATGTGTTTTACCTTTATTTGAATTTTTATATATGCACACAGTGCAGTGACTGTTTCATAATATTTGATTAATATATATTGTGAACACAGGAAAGTAGATTATATAACTTGGCATAAAAAAGTACATATTTTTTAATAAAGTATGAAATTTTTGTTGATGGTTTATTTTCTCGTCTAAATGAGAAACCGTGGTTTTCTTAATATATCAAGACCTAAAAGTAATAAGTAGAGGAGCTTTTCTTTTTTGTTGTTTGTTTGTTTTTATTAACTGGGAAATTAGAGTCCGTGTAAAGTTTAGTGTGATGTGTCTTGGCTTCCGTCTTTTGTTTCAGACTGGGAGCACGTGCAGCCTCCTCTGTGGCTCCAGACTCTGATGAATGCTTGCAACCAAGCAAGTGATTTCAGTGTGCAGAGTGTTGCTATTTCACTAGTCATGGACCTTGTGGGATTGGCTCAGTCTGTGGTCATGGTCACTGGGGAAAACATCAACAGTGTGGAACCTGTACAACCTTTAAGTCCAAACCAGGGAAGAGTAGCTGTGGTTATTAGACCTCCCCTCACTCCAGGCAATCTGAAGTATATAGCTGAGAAGACTGAATTTTTCAAGGTAAATTCTAACTACAAAAATGACTAAGATAATACTTGACCAAGTTTGCATAGCAAAGCTTTTAAAGATGATAATCAGGCTCAATTTAACACCTTAATATCATATTGTATAGAAATAGGAAAACATATTACACTTTATCTGTATAGCTTTGCCCATCTTGTCACTACTTTTATATGGAAAAAAAAGAAAGGAGGACGGGGAAAACAAAAGGCAAGTATTACGGTACCAAAGCTATGGAGGAAATAATTTCAGCCAAATATAATGAAACTTATTTCCAAATGAAGTGGTTCAGGCACTTTTGCTTTGTACAAGTTAGCTCTCCAAAATTCTAGGAAAAGCTTTTCTGACTATATTGTTCTTCATTGCTGGTGAATAATGACATTTAAAAAAATCCAGTCTTTGGTTTCTACCACTGTATAAATGATATTCTCTACATAGAAAGAGCATCAAGTCTATTTGGATTTATTACATCTTCAGCAAGTAGATTTTGTATATATAAAAAAGTTTAAAAAATGTTTAGTATTTTATGTAAATTATTTTTTTCAATTTCTAATCTGATTTCAGGTTTTTGTGTCCCTCTAGATAGTTTGTCCCGCTAGGTTAGAGCTGATTCTGTAATGCTGTGGTGGCAACCCTGAAGGTGGCTGCATTGTTAGTAATGCTGTGGTTGGTTATCCCGTGCTGTGCTAACACACCTAGCTCTGAAATATGGGTGACCTATTTTATATGCTTTAAGTAGTTCAAATATTTGGACACTGAATTGCATTTCACTTGGCAACATATAACTGTAAATATTAATGAATTTAATGTAGGATTTATACCCTCTTAAGGATAATGTATTCCAGCATCACTTTACTAAATGTCACTAAAATAATGAAATGGGGACTTATTTTGGCTCTGTAGAAAGTACTTAAATAAATGTCTGATGTTTAAAATAAATATTTTTAAGGGCTATATAAGAAGTTCTAAAGGCCCAAATGACCAGAAAGTGGGTGGATAAAAAGTACACTTTTAAATCTCATCCCAGTGGCATAATGAGTATTAAAGACCTTTGAGGTCTGGCAATCAGATTGGTATGTAAAAGTAGGAAATGTTTGTTAGTAAGTTTTCATTTATGGTTTCCTTTTTCTATAGCATGTAGCTTTAACTTTGTGGGACCAGCTGGGGGATAGGACACCTCAGCACCACCAAAAGAGTGTGGAACTGTTTTATCAACTACATAACCTGGTCCCTTCTTCCAGCATCTGTGAGGATGTTATAAGTCAGCAGTTAACCCATAAAGATAAGGTAAATTCTTCTCTTCCTGTCCTGTGTTCACTTCCCACTTCTATAATACCTGATGTAAAGTAAAGAAAGTCTAGGAAAATGATTGAAGCTAGAATCTGAATAAGAGATAATATAGCTTCATTCAGGGTGATTTTAATATCTTTAAAATAAATGGTCTATTCTTTTTAGACGAAAGTTCTTTACAAAGGCATCAGTAATATAAAAAAGTCAGGTAAACCAAATTCAAATACTGGGCTTATTTCTTGGTTCAGGACAGCAGTTATGGGTAGTAATGATTAAAGTTGAAGTTGATCCAAGTACTTGAGTCATTTAAAGAGGAATCAGTGGCTTAGTTGCAGTACTGATGGATACGTTAATATATGAAATAAAATGTGTTAAGTTAGTATAAGCTATAAAATGTTAATATGTGAAGTTATATTATTTTCATTATATTACATATCCAAAATAAGAATTTTGTATTCTAATGTTCAGGAAGTGATATATAAGTCAGTTGGAGTAAAGATATCTGATTTATGAATGAGCCTGAGAAAAAGCTCATTCCAGCTTCTTCCCAATTGATCTCTTCCGGGTAACTTAATGAAGTTTGTGGTTGTCCTGCCCTTGCTCTGTAATGTAAATTGAAGACTTTGTTGAATAGCTTTTAGAAGTATATTTCCCAAATTGAGAAAAAACTTAGTGCTAGTGAGTTTGAATGGGTCATGTTCAAAAGGCACTATGTTAGTAAATGAAACATTGGGCAGGGTGGAGAAGTGGCAAATGAAGGAGTGAGGAAGAATGAAAAGTTTATTTACAGGAAAATGTTAAAGTTCTATTTCAGCTTCAACACATTCTTTCAAAACTTTTCAGATATAAAATATTAAATAAAGCCTTATATTGTAAGTTAATAATTTATCTTACATTAAGTTTAAATTTAGAACAAATTATCCATTTATTTGTGTAACATTTCATTTGTAAAGAAATATTAAGTTCTGAATAAAGATTCTATATATCTATGTAAAAAGTTAAAATACCTGTTATTACTTACTTTTATTTTTATATGTTTGTATTGTTTGATGTACAAACACAGACTTCATAAGAAAAGCATATATTTATATTAAGCCCATAGGAAATGCAAGTACTTCTCTGACCTATCTATCACAAGCAATGTAAACAGCTGCAGTCCTGGTTTAGAGGGGTTTTTACTTGAAGGATTCTACAAGAGCTAAAGAAAAAATATAAATATTTTCATAACATCACAATCTCTACTTTATTTACATTAACACGTTATCTAATGCCAAAGCTGGTCTTTCTAAATAATTTACATTTACTTTGTTTTAATCCATTGTTTCTTAACAATCTTTTTCAAATAATGCAAAAAGTAGTGTAACATTTTTCTTATAGAAATAATTTTTAGGTATTTAAATTTTTTAATCTAATAAACCAGCTTTGAAGTGATGATAAATTTATTTGGGATCGAGATATAATTTCTGGGAGCAAAAGTAAATCATATAGTACAATAAAATCAATTTTGTCTACTATTTATATTAAAATGAGGGGGAAATGCTACCTATATTCAGGATATCCTGATTACATGCACATTAGCAGCTTTTTCCATACAGTAATATAGTAAACTGATTGTCTAAACTGAATAATTATTTATGAGACAGCATGCGATGAACCTTTAGGTTTAATATTTTGTATATATTTAAGTATTTTCTATGTTTCTATTTCCATGAAGAAATAAAGTTTATTGCAGTGTGTTTTGGAGTATCGTGGACATTGAACATAACAATCTCTTAAATAGCTACTTTGATTTTACTAAAATCACTTAGTATCTTCAAAGGATAATAAAAAAAATGAATCTCATATTCCTCCTCAGAAAATAAAGATGGAAGCACATGCAAAGTTTGCAGTTCTTTGGCATCTAACAAGGGACCTCCATATAAATAAGTCTTCATCTTTTGCACGTTCTTTTGACAGGTTGGTTACATTTTATATTTAAATTTTACAGTCAGATATGTTAATATCTCTTTTCTTGAATTGTCAGTTAGTTTGGCAGGAGTAGGCAATTTTATTTATCTACCAGATTTTATTTATCTTCCAGATTGTCCCTTTCTAGCTCTGGAGTACACAGTGCCCCTTCATTTCATTGGCCAACTATTTATCAAGTCCCTGCAATGTGGGAGGTGCCATTCTAGGTATCAGGAACACAGCAATGGAGACACAGCTTTCTTGAATCTATGTATATGCACATGTAGTGAGATCACATATAAACTGTAAATTATATAAGAATTTCTCTTGCAATTATGCTCAGTCTTCTGCCTGAACTGGACTTATTAAAATCTAAAGCTAAAACACTGACAGACCCCTTCCATGGATTCAAAGACCCTGTAGTTGCTTGAGATTTAGCCTACTTAGATGATTCGTTCCCCAAATATGAGATTTGCATTGACTTTCAAGGAGATGCCACTTATGTGAAGATTCATATGTTGGCATAAGATAACCATTTTACTAGCAGGTTTAATAGAAGTGGCCACAAATCTAACTGTGCTTAAAGCCCAGTTCAGGGTTAGACATGTGCTCTACTGGCTGTGTTTCAGTTGATGCTTTTCAGCCCCTGCCCAGGGAGGCCAGCCTTCTGCTCTTTGGAGCGGGGATTTCCAAGGCCTGAGACAAAGGCTTTGGGAGCAGAGAAGTGCGGAGGCGCAAAGTTTAAAATGGCCACAGCCACGATATTCTCATCTCCCAAGTTATTCTCAGGCTCCAAGGTCTTCTCATATTTACATTCCTCTGTTTATACCTCATTCTGATCAAATAACTTCTTCTCAAAACATTTGTACAAAAAGAAAAAGGTCCCTCACTTTTGAGACTATCTGTCCCATATTTATTTTTCTCCCGAATTATTTATTATTATACTCTCTCCCCAAATTCTATTTAAAAGTTTCACTTTCTAAAAGCTTTATATTTATTTTGTGTGCACACTTTTGGGGGGTTTTATTACCTTTTTTTCCCCTTTTTTGATGGCCCCACGTTGGGCACCAATTGTCGCTGTCCAGCCGCGATGAGTCTATTACAGGGTCTCGAACGGGAAAGGTATGAAATTGAATAAATGATAGACAAAGACTTAAAGATATATACATACAGATGGGTTCAGGAGGATGCCATGGTGAACAGTCTCTACTGCTCCTGAGCCGTAAGGTAACTGCTCCCAAAGTGCATCCACCTTTATTCATGGAAAAAACGTGGTCCATTCACAATTCAGTTAAGTTTCCAAGGCAACTTAAAAACAACCCCCACCATACCATTCAAATTTAACTTTACACTAAGAAGAAACTAGCTTCCAGCCTCTTCCAAAAAACATAAGTAAGACAAATGAAAATCAAATACAGCTCTTTGTTTACTAGGCAGGTGAGGTGGTGTTGGGGCCCAACACCTCTGTCCAAATTGCAAAAATACCGTTTATTTATACGGTCCCCAACACTTCACCATCTTTAAATGATCTGTTATTGAACCTCTACAACAGACTAGGCCCTAGGCCTAGTTACTTTATCAATACCATCTCCAATTCAACAACCACATTTGCTAATCATACAAGTGAGGCAGTAAAGGCCCAGAGACGTCGTCAGTTACCCAAGACCACACATGAGGTAAAGTGGGTGGCCCAGATTTGAATCTTGAGTATTCTGATTCCAAACCATTCCTTCATGCCTTTCATAGAAAGTCTTTCCTTGAATTAAGCTCGTAGTTTTAATTTACAAAAACAATGGGAGCAGAGGAACATGGACCAGCATAGAGGTGACATTGACTTGCATTGCAGGGGGTTCAGTATTTGGTGACAGGACTATGTTGCTAAAACAAGACTAATTTCTTAAGGTTTTTATCTATTCTTTACTAATTATCTTATAAGAATAATGTATGCTTGTGAAATTTTAAGAAATGTTAAGTACTTGCAAAAAAGGAAAAAAGACTTCTTATTGTTTCTACTGAGACTGTAGGGATGAAAATTGTTAAAATGCTGTGGTCAAAAGTTATCCTGAAGTATGATTAGTTTAAAGTAGTTAATTCAAAATAAGAAACACAACTTATAATAATGTTAATTTTAGAAAAATTAGAGTGTCACAAGTAAAGTAGGTATTTTGTTCTTTGTGTTTATTGTAGGTCACTGTTCATCATGTTAGATAGCCTTAACAGTCTCGACGGTTCTACCAGCTCTGTGGGACAAGCCTGGCTGAACCAAGTCCTACAAAGACATGATATTGCGAGAGTTTTGGAACCATTGCTATTGCTCCTGCTTCATCCAAAAACTCAGAGGGTTTCAGTGCAGCGTGTACAAGCAGAACGTTACTGGAATAAAGCACCTTGTTACCCTGCAGAAGAGAGTGACAAGCATTTCATGGAAAATTTTGCGTGCAACAATGGTGAATATCCCATGGAAGTAGAACAGCTTTATTTAGAATAAAGTTATTAAAATAAAGTGACAGGTGAACACGACAGTGATTGGCAAGAGAATTTAATGTGAGATTTTCTCCATGGGCTTATTTTCTCCCCTCCGCATGCACCAGCAGTGCCCATGTGGGCCATGTCAGAATGTGCTTCATCCACGAGCAGCTTAGAGGACTTGGATCTTTCTTATTTGTTGGCTCTTATTTCAGAGGAGTAATCGGCACAGCTTTTGTCAGAGACATTCTTCAGTTTTGATGAAGATAAATACCTTTAGATTTTATTTTGCAATCCTGGTCCTGCAAGGCTTTGCAGATACTTCAAAAGGAATGTATAATCAGCTTATAATGCATATTTATGTTTTATGAGTCATTTTCTTTATCTCTAAAATGGGAATCATAACCCACCTCTCAGGTCGTGTTTATGACATGTTTAGTACAGTGACTGGCATATTACTTATAAGTGCTTGATAAATACTATTATTATAATGAAATCCACACTTTACAAGCTGTTGAGTGATACCCTCTATAACTGTTTTTCAACCTCTAGTCCACGGACTGGAGGTTGAAAAACCACAGCTCTGTAATATAATGATAATGGCCTGTTATATTAATTTATTATGTTAGGGACAAAAGAGTCTCACTTGTATCATTTTGTATATCTTGACAATCATGTGGGGTCAGTAATAAATCAGTAATTTTACCAAGCAGGGAGCTGATACTTAGCTGCGCTTTTTCAAAGGCTTACTGCGGGGAAGTGATGCAAGCTGGAACCAAACCGTCATGCTATTGCATCTGTAGTGTGTTTTCACAGACCCTTGGTTCCTTTCTCTAGCTTCCTTTCCACTGCTTCCCCTGAATCTTCTCGGAAAATGCTCTACCCTACTAACTGCCAGAACTTCTGTGGTATTGCTTTACCTGCCCCAGTTCCTGCCTGTCTGCTGAATTCTCATCTCTCCTCTGAAATCAGTCCCAGACCTCCCTGTGATATCATGATGCTTTCCTCGAAAGTGATAGCATTTGCTTTGCACCACTTGGATGCAGTTAAGCCTTCCTCCCTTTCTGAAAGGGTGCAATCATCACAGTATGCTCTTCACAAAGTATAGAAATAGATGAGTGTACTGGTGATTCCTTACTCTTTCTATGCTCCTCTGTCTTTTTCTTCTCTCACCCTCATTGTCTAGGGTTTATTCATACTAGATAATTCAGAAATTTTTTTTTTTATTTTATTAAAATTAAGGAGATTATGTTTTTATACTTCCCTTTAGCATAACTTCAGTATCACACAGGAAGGGAAAAACCACTAAAATTTTGAACTGTAGTGACAAAGGATGTCTTATTTGGGGATAAGGGTGAATTTTTATATTTCATCTGTATTGAATGTGCTATTCTGTTTAATCCAATTGAATAATAGGCCTTTGTTGTTGAATTGGGTTTATTAAATTCTAGTTAATAGTCATCTGCCTAATTTTGTAGCTTAAAAGGTCTAAAATAGTAATAAAATATGATTTTAGTAGTAAAATAGAAGTAGGTTTTAAAATTAATGGTTAAAATTTTGAGTTCAGTTTATATTTCTACATTTTCATTATTTTAATATATTTTATACTTTTTCTTCTTTGCTATTTTTCTCACACACCAGTAAGCCAAGGACAACTCATTGCATCTAAAGGAAATGGTGAAAAGCCGCTTACTGTGGACGAAATAGAGAACTTTAGTCTTACTGTTAACCCATTAAGTGACAGACTTTCCCTTCTAAGTACCAGCAGTGAGACAATTCCGATGGTTGTATCTGATTTCGATCTTCCAGACCAACAGATAGAGATACTTCAGAGTTCTGACTCCGGATGTTCGCAGTCCTCTGCTGGGGACAACCTGAGTTATGAAGTTGATCCTGAAAATGTGAATGCCCAGGAGGATTCTCAAATGCCAAGTGCAGGCTCCCCAGATGCTGATGTTCGGCAGGTGGTGTTTGAACTGATCTGTAAAGTCGTAAATGGCCTTGAAGCAGAATCTGCATCAGTTACTTCTCAGTTAGAAATGGAAGCTATGCCCTCAAAGCACAGTGATGTAGGTCCAGGTGAGGAGGCGATTACAAGTGACGATCAGCCCTCCCAGCAGAGTCAGAGTACTTTGCTGAGTAACGAAAGTTCTCAGTTTCTCTCCTTGTCTGTGGAAGAAGGCCGTGAGTCTGTGGCAAATGGAATCTCCAGAAATAGTTCCTCACCTTGTATTTCGGGATCCATACAGACTCTCCATGACTCTTCTGTTGCTTCCACAGAAACCAAATCTAGACAGAGGAGTCACAGTAGCATTCAGTTCAGCTTCAAAGAAAGATTATCGGAAAAAGTCCCAGAGAAAGAAACAATTGTTAAGGAGTCAGGTAAACAACCAGGAGCAAAACCTAAAGTAAAACTTGCCAGAAAAAAGGATGATGACAAGAAAAAAACTTCAAATGAAAAACTCAAACAAACCAGTGTATTCTTTAGTGATGGTCTGGATTTAGAAAACTGGTATAGCTGCGGAGAGGGAGAGATTTCTGAAATTGAGAGTGACATGGGTTCTCCTGGATCACGGAACTCTCCCAGTTTCAACATCCATCCTCTCTACCAGCATGTGCTTCTGTATCTTCAGCTGTATGATTCTTCAAGAACTCTTTACGCTTTTTCTGCCATCAAAGCCATACTGAAGACTAACCCCATTGCTTTTGTAAATGCCATTTCAACCACTAGTATAAATAATGTGTACACCCCTCAGTTGTCTCTGCTTCAGAATCTGTTGGCCAGACACCGGATTTCTGTCATGGGCAAAGACTTTTATAGTCACATTCCAGTGGACTCAAATCATAACTTCAGGAGTTCTATGTACATAGAAATTCTTATTTCCCTCTGCTTATATTACATGCGTAGCCATTATCCAACTCATGTCAAGGTCACTGCACAAGATTTAATAGGCAATCGAAACATGCAGATGATGAGCATAGAAATTTTGACACTTCTCTTTACTGAGCTGGCAAAAGTAATAGAAAGTTCAGCAAAGGGTTTCCCTAGTTTCATCTCTGATATGTTATCTAAGTGCAAAGTTCAGAAAGTAATTCTTCACTGTTTGCTGTCATCTATCTTTAGTGCGCAGAAGTGGCACAGTGAGAAAGTGGCAGGTAAGAACATGACTGCTGTGGAAGAAGGTTTCTCAGAGGACAGCCTCATCAATTTCTCAGAGGATGAGTTTGACAGTGGTAGCACACTCCAGTCACAACTTCTTAAAGTTCTTCAAAGGCTCATTGTTCTAGAACACTGGGTAATGACTATCCCTGAAGAAAATGAAGCAGGTTTTGATTTTGTTGTATCTGATCTGGAACACATCAGTCCCCATCAGCCCATGACTTCTCTTCAGTATTTGCATGCTCAGCCAATCACAAGTCAAGGCATGTTCCTCTGTGCAGTGATACGGGCTTTACATCAACACTGTGCTTGTAAGATGCACCCACAATGGATTGGTTTAATCACATCTACGCTGCCTTACATGGGAAAAGTTCTACAGAGAGTGGTTGTTTCTGTGACACTACAACTTTGCAGAAATTTAGATAATTTAATTCAGCAGTACAAATATGAAACAGGATTATCTGATAGTAGGTAAGAGTTCATTTAACTTTTGTTAACATTGACATTTATCATATATATGACTGCTTAGAGTTGTCCAGAATGTCAGTCACACTTTGAGTAAGTAAATTAGTGGGTATCAGTAGGTTACAAATAGTATTTTTTTTTTTCACAAGGAAGAAAATGCAGCTTGAGGAAGAGTAACAGTAAAACATTCAAGATTGGAAAAAAGAAATTTATGATATGAATTTAAGCAGGCCTTTTTTTTCTGCTAAGGGCTGAAATTAATTATGCTCTTCTTCACTGAACTGACAAACATAATAGAAAGCTCAGCAAAGGGTGTCTCTGGTTTTATGTGATATGTAAGTGTAAATTAATTTTACACTTAACTAATTTAAAAATAAAAATAATTATTTTCCCATCTGACTTTATATCTTATTTTAGAGGTGAAATTCCATCTGTATCCCAGGCCATGTTTAAAATTAGTCTGTCAGCTAGATGTTTTTTGTTCTTGTTGTTGTTGTTTTATTTTTTTACAGAGACAGAGAGAGAGTCAGAGTGAGGGATAGACAGGGACAGACAGACAGGAATGGAGAGATGAGAAACATCAATCATTAGTTTTTCGTTGTGCATTGCGACACCTTAGTTGTTCATTGATTGCTTTCTCATATGTGCCTTGACCATGGGCCTTCAGCAGACCGAGTAACCCCTTGCTTGAGCCAGCAACCTTGGGTCCAAGCTGGTGAATTTTTGCTCAAACCAGATTAGCCCACGCTCAAGCTGGCGACCTCGGGGTCTCGAACCTGGGTCTTCTGCATCCCAGTCCGATGCTCTATCCACTGCGCCACCGCCTGGTCAGGGCAGCCAGATATTAAGTAGACTGATTTCTGGTTTATCTCCTGTATAACCTCATGACTACATGTAAAATATTTTAAAAACTGCCTGCATCATTTAATATTGATATGCCTGCCTTATACAGTTGCTAGAGACTTACTGGTTATATTTGTTTATTTTATATAGAATTTATTAGCCAACAAGAACTTGAGTATATTTAATATGACTCACTTATTGTATAGATTAGGATTTGAAAGCTCTTAATTCTTTTAGTCATTTATTTATGTAATATTTATTGAGCACTTACTATGTGCTTAGTGCATGATGGACATTTACTGTTGATAAAACATGGACTTTTCTTTCTCAGAACTTATGTTCAAATGATCGTATATTATTTCAGGCCTCTGTGGATGGCATCAGTTATTCCACCAGATATGGTTCTTACTCTTTTAGAAGGGATTACAGCTATTATCCATTACTGTTTGTTGGATCCAACTACACAGTATCACCAAGTAAGACTGCACAGATATTTGACTTCTTTAAAAAGGCTATGAGATACACAAGTCTCCATTTATAAGCGTCAGTAAGTGCTGATTTGTCTCCTCCCCTCCCCCAACTTTAATAGCTGTGGGTCAATGTAGACCTAAGACACCTGTTGGAAGCCCGCAGAGGAATCCTCTCAATCCTTCATATGATCATGTCCTCCGTGACACTGCTTTGGAGCATCCTGCATCAGGCTGATTATTCGGAAAAGATGACTGTTGCTGCATCTGCATCTGTTACTACTATTAACCTTGGAGCCACAAAGGTTAGAAATTCACACTTCATCTGGAGCTCAAGAGTCTCTTTGAGCACTTTCTCAAAGATTGTGTTCATTTGTGAATAATTTCTATAGAATTTATGGCACTCTAATCAATATAGTAATTATCAAATAATTTTAACTGTTTTATTGAAATATGACATCATAAAATTCGCCTATTTAAAGTACCTACAATATAATTATTTTTAAAAATAAATTTACAGAGGAGTGAAACTATCACCACAGTCCAGTTTTCAAAGCTGTCTTTCACCACAGTTTCCTCACGCCCTTTTATGGTCATTCCCTGTCCCTAACCCTAACCGTGAACCATTCATCTCTTTCCTCTATATATCTGTTTCCTTTTTCTCAGCATATTGTATAAATGGAAACACATTATTTGGTCTTTTGTATTTAGCTTCTTCCATGTGATATGATGTTTTTGAGGTTTATTCATACCTTAAACTTTGGTCCTTTTCTAAGGGCATTTTAAGTTGACATTTTATATGCAAACCCTCCTGGAAAAGAATATAGCAATATGTACAAAGAGCTTGAAAATTTTTAGTCTTTTACCTAGTAATTAATTCTAAAGTAAGCAATATTATGCAAAGATATTTATAAGACATTTATGATATCCTCATTTAATGGCAAAGATCCTAAACAGTAAGAAAATGGTTGAATAAATCATCCTTTAGTGTCACATTATATAGCTACTAATAATTGTGCTTTTAACAAATTATTAATGGATGAAAAAATGCTTTAAAGTTTAGTGAAACAGATACTACTTAATTGAACAAATACTGCGTTTCTAGTTATGTAGAATAAATTTCTCTGCAGAAAAAGTAATAAAGTTTATGTGTTAATAGTGATTATCTAAGAATGATCAAATTAATGGTTATTTAAAAAATACTTTTATACCTGACCAGGTGGTAGTGCAGTGGATAGAGTGTCGGACTGGGACCCAGGTTCAAAACCCTGAGGTTGCCGGCTTGAGCACGGACTCACTAGCTTGAGTTGCAAGGTCACTCACTGGCTTGAGCCCAAAAGTCACTGGCTTGAAGCCTAAGATCACTGGCTTGAGCAAGGGGTTACTTGCTCTGCTGTAGCCCCCAACCTCCAGTCAAGGCACATATGAGAAAGCAATCAGTGAACAACTAAGGTGCCCCAACAAAGAACTGATACTTCTCATCTCTCTCCCTTCTTGTCTGTCCCTATCGGTCCCTCTCTCTGGTTCTGTCACACACACACAAAAATAAACTTTTATATGTTTTTCAAATTTTCTGTTTATATTTTAAAAAATTATATGAATTTTTAAAAGTGTGTTATGCTATGTTGTTAAAATGACATTTCCTCTGTTACCCAGACCTGACTTGCTAGATTTGTGAGTCATAGGAACACATCTGAAATTAGCCAGAAGGGAATGGTGAAAATCATGAGAAAATTTTGCCTAAGTACTGGTACTTGAATTAAATTCTGCGTTTCTTCTTTGTTTAATTCACTTAGAAGTAAAACATCTCCTCCTGCTCACTTTCCTTTTAAAAGCTCTCTACATTCAATGTAACTGCATTTCATGTACAGTTGCCCCTTCAAGCACACCAGGGTTGGGGGTGTTGATCCCAAGTGCATTTGAAAATTTGTCTATAACTTTTGACTCCCCAAAACTTAAGTTTTCTCTCACTATCCATGGGTAATTGGTTCTAGTACCATTTCCCCCTCCATGGATTTAAAAATTTGTGGATATTCAAGTACCCTGTATAAAGTGGCACAGATCAATGCACACAGTGAGCCCTACACATCCATGGACTCCCAACCACAGATGGAAAATGGCAGGTATTTATTGGAAAAAAATTCATGTGTTACTGGACCCTAGCAGTTCAAACAAACCCTTGATCAAGGGTCAACTATGTTGTGTTTTCTTCATCTCATTACACTAATTAGAGTCTTGCATTTAGCTGATTATTTGTTGTCATATTATGGGTTGTTTTTTTTCTTTTAGAATTAAAATAATTATGATTGCATCTCTTAATGTGATTAAAGTTTACTATACTATTATTTAGGTAGTAAAATATATATTATTTCAAGAAGAAGAAAAAGTCAGTTTGTTTATTAATACTTTCATGATTTTTAATTCACTTGTCATTTATTTGTTTTAGAATTTGAGACAGCAGATTCTTGAATTATTGGGTCCCATTTCAATGAACCATGGTGTTCACTTTATGGCTGCCATTGCATTTGTATGGAATGAAAGAAGACAGAACAAAAATACCAACAGGACCAAAGTACGTGTTTTAGCTTTTCTATTTAGTAAACATTTGGTATGTATAGTAAGTACTTACTTAACATCAACAATGAGTTCTTGGAACTGTGGTAAAGCCACATATAATTAAACCAATTTTACCATAGGCTAATTGATATAAACAAGAGTTAAGTTCCTACAATATCTCACCAATGTTATAATGAAATGACATTGAACAAAATGATGTCATTCAAGGACCTGCTGTACAGGCTAATTTTCGACTCTCCATTAGTTGCAAAAGGGCTGAAATGGGATGCGTAAGTAGAAAAGCAACATTTTGTCTACCAGTTTAGGTAATGACTTGTTGCCTAAATGTCTTAAGTATAAAAGGTATTATTTTATGTAAAATGATAAATTAGTATTATATTAAAACTATAGGTGTATTTAAATAGTAATGTAGTAAAATGTGTCTTTTAAGTGCTAGTTATTCAGGGTACAAAGCAAGGATATGGAGAAAAATTTTTATTTTCACTACTGTTTCATTATGCCATGATAGGTTAAATCATTTGTTTCTAAATGTAATTTATATATTGGTTTTGACTGGGTTATATGTGTGAAAACTTCACTTTGAAAGCTCATTAAAAGTGTTCTGTATTAGAAATAAATAGTGGGCCCTGGCCAGTTGGCTCAGTGGTAGAGCATCAGTCTGCCGTGTGGATGTCCCATGTTTGATTCCCAGTCACGGCACACAGAAGAAAGGACCATCTGCTTCTCCACCTCTTCCCCCTTCACACGCTCTCTCTTTCTCTCTCTCCCCTTCCCTCTCCTTCAGCCATGGCTAGATTGGTTCAAACACATCAGCCCTGGACACTTAGGATGGTTCCATGGAGCCTCTGCCTCAGGCATTAAAAATAGCTCAGTTGCAAGCATGACCATAGATGGGTAGAGCTTCATCCTAAGATGGGGATTGACAGGTGAATCCCAGTTGGGGCACATTTGGGAGTCTTTCTACTTCTCCTTCTCTCACTTGGAAAAAGAAGAAGAAAAAAATAGAAAGATATAGTGATTATTAGAATATTAAGGCTACTAAGTTTACATTCACACAAGATATTGATTTGTCTAGCTAAACATTTCTGATATGGTATTTTTATGCTGATTTCATATTACATTTATGCTGATATTTCTAAAGAAATAAAATAAACATTTCATTTATAGGACATTATTTTGCATGTCAGGATTGAATAGATATTACATTGGACAGAATTGAACTCTTGGACTATTTAAAAGCAGTAAACTAATATTTGACAAAAGAGGCAAGAATATACAATAGGGTAAAGATAGTCTAGTCAATAAATGGTTCTAGGAAAACTGGACTGATACATGGAAAAGAATGAAACTAGACCACCTCCTTGCACTATATAAAACAATAAACTCAACATGAATTAAAGACTTAAATGTTAGATTGGAAACATGAAAAAACCTAGGAAACATAAGCAATAAAATTTTGGACATTTCTCTTAGCAAGATTTTTTCTGATATATCTCCTTGGACAAGGGAGAGAAAAGAAAAAATAAACAAATTTGATTACATAAAATTAAAAGGGTTTTGCACAGCAAAGGAAACCATCAAAACAAAAAATGAAAGACCACCCACTAAATGAAGGAACATATTCACCAGTGATACATATGATAAAGGGTTAATATCTAAACTTTATAAAGAAGTCATACACCAAAAAATACAAAGAATCCAATTTAAAAATTGGCAACAGATCTGAATAGACATTTCTCCAAAGAGGACATACAGATGGCCAATAGACATGAAAAGATGCTCAATGTCAGTGTCAGAGAAATGCAAATCAAAACCACAATAAGATGTCAGCTCACACCCCTCAGAATGGCTGTCATCAATAAATAAACAAACAGTGATGATGGCAAGGATGTGGAGAAAAAGGAATGCTCATGTACTGTTGATAGGAGTGCAGATTTTTGCAGTCACTGTAGAAAACAGTAGGGAAGTTCCTCAGAAAAATTAAAATGGACCTGCCTTATAACCCAGCAATTCCACTTCTAGGTATATAGCTGAAGAATTTCAAAACACTAATTTGAAAGATTATATGTTCATTGTAGCATTATTTATAATAGCCAAGCTATGGAAACAGCCCAAGTGCCCATCAATAGATGATTGGATAAAAAAGCACTGAGACATATATACAATGGAATATTACTCAGCCATGTAAAGGAACAAAATCTTAACATTTGCAAAATCATGGATGGACCTACAGGATATGTATTACACTCAGTGAAAAAAGTCAGTCAGAGAAAGACAGTTTCATATAATTTTACTAATATGTGGAATCTAAAGAATAATGTAAATGAACAAACAAAACAGAAACAGATTCATAGATACAGAGAACAGACTTATGAATCTCAGAGGGGAGGGGAGTTGGGGGACTGGATGAAAAAGGTGATGGGATTAGTAAGTACAAATCTAGAGCTAGAGAATTGTCATGCGGGATGTAAAGTACGGCATAAGGAATGTAGCAGTAATGTTATAACTGTGTTAACTGTGGTATTGATGGAAACTAGATTTATTGGGGTGATCTCTTAGTTTAAGAATAGAAAGACAACAATTAACAGTAACATGACAAAAAGCTTCTAATATGATAGACAAAGACCAGAACAACTAGATTTTTTAAAAAATCAAAAAAATCAGTGCAGGTAACAGAAGAAGATATAAACAATAATAATGTCCTTCAATAATTGAAACCATATTGCGTGTATAAAATAAGAGACTTCAAGAAAGATAATTGCAAAAATTTTTTTTAGTTGGATTTTAAATTTTATATTAGAAGCAAAACAAAACATAAGGGTAACAAACAAAAGGAACAAATATCAGAAATAAAATGTAAATTTGAAGAGATGGAAAATGAGAAAAAGGAAGTGATACTGGAGGTTCAATATCTCAGAAAAAATGAGAGGAAAAATTATCAAAGAAATAGTATAAGAAAATTCCCTCAAGAGTTACTGTGAAAAAGAGATCTACACAAAAATTAGCACATAATTTTAGGACACTGGACTTAAAGAGACTGTGAAAATCTAAAGAGAAAATATTGGCCATCTTCACTGGAGACTTGTCAATAGCAACCCTGAAAATGGTGATGGGAAAATTGGTTTCACCAATAATTCTATACCCAGCCAAACTGTCACTCAAGGTGTTTTGAACCATGCAATATCTCAAAACAAACAAACAAAAACCCATAAATTCACCCTTTCTCAGATACAAGAAGATGCATTTTCACCAGAGGAGGAGTAAGCCAAGAAGGAAATACACATGGAATCCAAGTAATAGGGATTCTGCCACAAGAAAAGGAAAGGGAATCTCTAGGCTGATGGTTACAGGAGAGGTATCAAGAAGATAAATGTGTAGCGTAACAATCCTGGAGAGTACCAACACAAGACAGAATAGAAAGACATTGCACAAATGTATCAAGAGAAAAAGGAGAGAAAAAAAGCAGGAGGAAAGCTAGAAGATTGTTTGAATTTCATTAGAGGAGATTTACAGTTGCTGGAGAATTTAGGAGGAATTTGTGATAGAAAAAAGAAAACAATGAAAGCAGTTTCTTCTAGGAAAAAAAAAATTTAAATAATTTTTAAAATATTTTTTAATTATTCATTTTTATTAGAAAGAGGAGAGGGATAGAGAGAGAGAGAGAGGAAAGAGATAGAATGGGGAGGAGCAGGAAACATCAACTCCCATATGTGCCTTGACCGGGTAAGCCCGGAGTTTTGAACCAGCAACCACAGCATTCCAGGTCGATGCTTTATCCACTGTGCCACCACAGGTCAGGCAAAAACAATTTTTATGAGAAGAAAAATGCAATGATAGTACAATATACAGAGCAACTATAAGGCAGGTGACCACTGGAGGTTGATTTAAGCAAAATTATGATATAACTATGTTGGGAGGATAGGGAGAAAAGTGTGTGAACTCAATCATTGTCTTCTAAAGTAGGAAGTCAGTAGGTAATATCTAAAATTGAAAAAGAAAATGAAATAGGTAAAAAATAATAGTAGTGTGTATTGTCCAGAAATAATAGAAAAGAACTAAGAGTTGAGCGTGGTTGCTTTGGGACATGAGAAGGGATAGGGCACTACAATTTTTTAATACCAAGTTTATTGTCCTATGTGGTTTTTAAAAAAATGGATATACATGTATTATTAATAAAAAAAATTTACTGAAAGTATAATCAAGGGACTTGAAAAATCCTTTATATTAATAAGAGGCCATATAATTTTCTATCAATTCTGTGACTTCTCTTAAAAGAATTTGTACACACAAGATATATAAATGCTATGATGTGTCATCCAGGTTATTCCTGCAGCCAGTGAAGAACAGCTTTTACTGGTGGAGCTGGTTCGCTCAATCAGTGTCATGAGAGCAGAAACTGTTATACAGACTGTGAAAGAAGTTTTAAAGCAGCCCCCAGCCATAGCAAAAGACAAGGTAAGAAGATATTTCTTTAGCTTTTGTTTACAGTTCTATTTCAAAAATGATGCTGGTAGGTAAGGTGTTTTGTTTTTGTACAATAATCTACTTTTAGCAGAAATAAATGCATGTGGCATTCACACTGCCATAATAAAAGCAGTTATCAATGACTTACTATTGATAAACAATGATAATTCTATAATTATATAATTCTATAGCCATTGGAAAACAGTTGACTGCTCATATCTCTCTGTATGTACATCTAAGGCAGTCAAGAGCTGTGTGATCTAATTCTTTTGCAAGGTTTTTTGTTGTCCTTTAAAGGAAGAACACAGAAGCCAGAGCTCAAGGTCTGCTTACATCAGTTGTTGACTATCTCAGTTTCTTTTTTGCTTTCTCTTCAGAATGAATCTCACTCTTTCTCTTTTTGCTAAATTTTTCAATTACTGTTTATATTTAATACTATTTTGTATTAGTTTCAGGTAAACAGCATAGTAGTAAGTGTTCCCCCTAATATTTCTAGTACTCACCTGACATCACACATAGTTATTACAATATTATTGACTATGTCCCCATACGCTGTAATTTACATCCCCATGACTATTTTGTAACTACCAATTTGTACTTCTCAATCTTTTCACCTTTTTCGTCCAGTCCCACAACCCACCTCCCCTCTGGCAATCATAAGTCTGTTCTCTATGAGTCTGTTTCTGTTTTGTTTATTTGTTTACATTGTCCTTTAGATTCCACACATTAGTAAAATCATATGGTAATTAATTGTCTTTCTCTGACTGACTTTACTGAGTGTAACACCCTGTAGGTTCATCCATGCTGTTGCAAATGTTAAGATTTCCTTCCTTTATATGGCCGAGTAGTATTTCATTGTATATATGTACCATGCTTTTTTATCTACTCATCTGTTGATAAGCACTTGGGTTGTTTCCATAGCTTGGCTATTGTAAATAACACTGCAGTGAACATATACTCTTTCAAATTAGTATTTTGAGTTTCTTCAGATATATACCCAGAAGTGGAATCACTGGGTCATAAGGTAGTTCATTTTAAATTTTTTTTGAGGAACTTCCCTACAGTTTTTTACAGTGGCTGCACCAATTTGCACTCTGACCAACAGTACATGAGAGTTCCCTTTTCTCCATATCCTCGCCAACACTTAATGTCTGTTGATTTACTGATGATAGCCATTCTGACAAGTGTGAGGTGATGGGCTCTTTGTGGTTTTAATTTGCCTTTCTCTGATGATACTGATGTTGAGCATCTTTTCATATGTCATTGGCCATCTGTATGTCCTCTTTGGAGAAGTGTCTACTTGAGTCTTCTGCCCATTTTTTAATTGGATTGCTTGTTTATTTGGTGTTGACTTGTATTTGGATATTAACCCCTTGTCATAGCTATCATTGGTGAGTATCTTCTCCCATTCCATAGGTTGTCTTTTGGGGTTTTTTTTTTTGATGATTTCCTTTGCTGTGAAAAAACTTTTTAGTTTGATGTAGTTCCATTTGGTTTAAGTTTTCTTTTGTTTGCCATAACCTTATTTCTGGTCAGTGTCATTTCTTAACCATGTATAAAACTGATTTCCAAGAGCTGTAGAAAATGAATAATATAGTCTCTGCACTCAGTGCGTTGTCTCTAATTAGGCAGACATAAAAGTCTAGAAATAGTAAAATTATGGACTTCTTTACTTTTTCTGCTCTTTGTTCTAGTGATACTAAGATGTCATATTTTCTTAGAAAATGTTTATCAACTGCAAACATTTAAACCATTCAAAAGAGACCCAATTGCACCCATAAAAGATTATACATATCTAAAAATGTTTAATTATTTCTTCTTTTATCGTTTTTTTGAATTGCCAATGAGAAAAGTGTGCTTGCATGTGTCAATAGCCAGTGTCCTTGACTTTTTGTGATAGAGACAGAGAGGTACAGAGAGAGGGACAGATAGAGACAGATAGACAGGAAGGGAGAGAGGTAAGAAGCATCAATTCTTCATTACAGCTCCTTAGTTCAGTGTTTGCTTTCTCATATGTGCCTTGTCCAGGGGGCTACAGCAGAGTGAGTAACCCCTTGCTCAAGCCAGCGACCTTGGGCTTAAGTCAGCAACCATGGGGTCATGTCTGTGATCCCATGCTCAAGCCAGTGACCCCGTGCTCAAGCTGGTGAGCCCACACGCTCAAGCCAGATGAGCCTGCGCTCAAGCCAATGACCTTGGTGTTTCAAATCTGGGTCCTCTGCATCCCAGTCCGATGCTCTAACCACTGCGCCACTGCCTGGTCAGGCCTTAACTTTTTAATAATTCCCTTACTCTTCTGAAATCACCTCTTGGGAATTTGTGATAGGGTTTTAATTTTCCTTTAAAAGCTTGATTAAGCATAACATTTTGATCATCTACTTGTACCAGACATTGGGCTAAGTGTGTAGGATATTAAAGCAAGAGAAAATTTTACACATACCTACCCCCACCTGCTGCTCCTCTGTTTTCCATCAACTTAGTTCTGAATAGATTAGATCAGAGGTCAGGAACCTATGGCTCATGAGCCAGATGTGGCTCTTTTGATGGTTGCATCTGGCTCACAGACAAATCTTTAATAAAAAAAAATAACATTAAAAATATAAAACATTCTCATGTATTACAATCCATTCATTTCCTACCGCTTATGTTCATGGTTGCGGGTGGCTGGAGCCAATCACAGCTGTCCTCCAGGACAACACCAAATTTTTATTGGATAATGCATAATGTACACGGGTCGTTGTATGGCTCTCACAGAATTACATTTTAAAATATGTGGCGTTCTGGCTCTCTCAGCCAAAAAGGTTTCCGACCCCTGGATTAGATACTTGATTTTTCTTTGTGATACAAACTTCAAGAGAATAGTTGCTACTAAAAGGAACAAATTATTAAATGTCAATTGTCATTAGTTTCATTTTCTTGCCTATTATTAATTTATAAGGACAGGTATTTCTTTTATATATTTCATTCAGCACAATGTTTAGTTAAGGACTATGCACATTTTAGGCTATTAGGCATTGTTCTGATATTTGACTTACTATGCTGATTTAATAGAAAAGTGTGGTAAAATAGATTAAAAGCACATTTTTTATAACAAAAAAACATAATTCTGATAGCATTAATCAAGCATAAGCTGATTAAAAGTAGTTTTTAGTATAAATGGACCATTTGAAAGTAATAGTTGGAGTGGTGCAGGGAAAATTGAGAAACTTTCTATTCCTTCCATGCATTTTTAATTTTTTAAATAGCTCTTAGTTCTTTCCCTACTAAACAGAAGAGAGTTGCTTCTTTTTTATTACAAACTTGTGTTTGATTTTTTTTGTTTTTAATTAAAAATTGGCAGTGTAATACAGAGTAGTTGCAACAATGAAAAAGTAAAGGCAGCATTTTTCTTCACTGTAAAAATGATTTCTTTTGTTTATAGAAACATCTTTCTTTGGAAGTCTGCATGCTTCAGTTTTTCTATGCTTATATTCAAAGGTAAGATAACTGATGTGGATCTCTCCTTACTGCATTAGCAATGTCTAAGGGTTAGGAAATACGGGAGAAAGCACCTGAATTATTTCAAGAGGTTGCTGGTTTTTCCCCTAAAACTAAAAGAATAAGTGCTAGAAAAAGAAAACCATTGTTTGTGGATATATTAATGCAAGTCATTGGATATCTTGCAACTGCACCACCACAGGTCAGGCCAACATTGGATATCGTAATGACCCATCCATACATATCCGACAGACATAAAAACCTAGGTGCATTTAAGATACACTGGATATTAAAACACTAAATTGTAAGAAAATAATTTAAATATAAATGAAAAGCTTAATCCTACTATTGAAACCATGCCTTTTGGCAGTGAATTTATTATTAATTTGATATAGGTGAACATGGGGTAGCCTGACATGATTTTTTTAAATGTTGAAATGATATGGAAGTACCATTTTGTTAGGGACGTTCCAGTTTTGCATTTAACTAATCCCTGAATAGAAAGTTAATTAACTTCAGTTTTGGTAAACTTCCTATTGGAGAACCTGAATCCTAATCTTCTCCTACAGGCTAATTCAGTTTTAATAACCCACCGTAGCATCATTTTGTGATCTATGACTGACATTTGTAAAGTTAGGTTGTGTAGTGTATTAAAATTGGTTGTGACTGCCTAAAATTTGCACTTAGACACATAAAGGTGTTAGGATTAAGATCAGACTGAAACAAAGACACTCTTAATTTCTCTCGAGATGAGAAACTGATGAGCAGGGTAGATGAACAGGTCTCCTTTAGATGAGACAAAGTGATAGGTGAAGGAAAAAGAACTAATAGTGGAGAGAAATGGAGAGAATAGGATAGGATGGAGTAGGTGACTATGATGTTAGTAATGAACCTGAGATTTTAATTGTATTTTACTTTTGAGAGTCCATATGTTAAAAATTGGGGTTTATATAGCAATATTTCTAGACTAATAAGTCATACTGGGTATTTTAAATGTATTTGATGTTCTTTTTATAAAACATTAGTAGAAAAAAATAAAGGTTTTAGGAATTTTCTATCATAGTCTATAAAAATTTAAGGAATGTTTCAGAGAAACTAGTAGGAAAATTTGTTAAAGACTGCTAGAAAATACAAAGAAAAGTATATTATGGACATGCATATATGTATATATTAAATATATATTTATCTTGCAGAATTCCTGTGCCCAATTTAGTGGATAGCTGGGCATCACTCTTGATCCTACTGAAAGACTCTATACAACTGAGTCTTCCAGCCCCAGGGCAGTTTCTTATACTTGGGTAAGCTATTTTGCTTAAAAATATTATTTTCAATAAAAGAAGAATATTTATCATCATAATTGCTCTATGTGAGGTGTTTTAGGTGACCATGTGATCTCTCTACCTTCTCATAGAATTCTCAAGGTATAAAACTAGATGTATATAATATGAGGCCTATAAATAAAGAGGATGGGGGTGGGGAGGGACCAATATGTGTTTATACATATACAGAATTACATGAGCTAATGTAAAACTTACAAAAGTTAGCTAGTGAAAAGGTTAATGTGGGATTTAAAAGGGAGGGGGTGACTAAGATAGCTGAGGTTGAATTTCGTAGAAGAAGGTCATTTGAGTTGAAGGCCCTGGGCATAAACTGGCTTGGGAAAGTTATTTTCCTGATGTGTGTTAATAGTTTGTATGATTATTTGATAAATTCCATTCACCCTTACTTAACTGTGAACACCATGATTTCATGGACAGTGTTTGTGTTTTGCTCACCATTGTTATTGGTTCACAGTAAATACTTGCTCCATGAATGGAGACAGTAGGAGCAGGAAGCCTTCTTTCTAGTAGGAGACAGGAATGGAAGGTGTACTGGGGCAAGGTGCCTTGTCTGGTTTGATTGTACGGTAGGGCCCAGGCAGTGGAATGGGGGTGAGGGTTGATTGAAAAGGGAGATGGCAGCTGGATGGAGAAGGATTGTTGCATTTTAGCTTAAGAAATTTGGTCTTGGACAGGGGCTGGGAGTGATTGCAGGTTTTGAGGAGAAACATGACTGACAAGTTAGTAGGAGGATGGATAGGAATTCTGTTTTAAGTGGGGAGGGGAGGGAGTGTGAACTACTGTTGGGAGTGAAAGAACAGGACAAAGAAGGAAAATGTGTCAGTAAAGGAGATAGAAAAGCAAATATCAGAAAGTGAGAAGAAAGTCAGATATATTCAGTGTTGTAAAGGCAGAGAAGTTGAAAGCATGAGTAATACCGTAGGAGACATTAAGGAAGATGAGGACTAATAAGAGTCTATAACTGATGAATTGGAGAGGATTGGTGACGGAGGGGAGAGGGGTTTGGCAAGGTAGTAAGCACAGAAGTGAACAGCAGAAGGGTAGAATAAGAAAGCAAGTGTGGCGGCTTCTTTGGAGAAATTTTATGAAAAGAATGAAATGATACGGGGCAAGAGGAAATATGACTTGAAAGGCATGATTAATAGTAAGGAAGACCTGAGGATGTTGATTTGTTACTAGCAAAGATTCTGAGTTGTACTCTGCCTCGGTACAAATCACAGCTCCTTTACTTCTTAGCTGCGTGCCCTTGGGCAGGTTATTTAACCTCTCCATCTGAAAAATGGGGATGATAATATGCCTGTCATAAAGTTAGTATGAGGATTAAATGAGTTAAATATTTGTTAAATTTTTAGAATAGTGCATGGCTAATAATGCTATGCAAGTGGACAGTAATAGGAGATTCTAGAGAGAAGGGAGCTCGTTGATGACACCAGATTCCAGAGACAGCAGGAGGGGATGGAGAGCAGTGAATGGCAGCAGGTGTAAGATGAGAAAGGGTGCATTTTCTCTAAGACTTTGCCATTCAAAATCGATCCTTCAATCAGCAGTGTTGGAATCACTGGGGAGCTTGTTAGAAATATGGAATCTCAGGCTCTACCCAGATCCCTGTCAGAATCTGCATTTTAAAAAAATTTTATTTATTGCTTTTTAGAGAGAGGAGGAGGGAGAGAGAGAGCAACATCAATTCATTGTTCCACTTATTTATGCCATTCTTGTCTGTGCCCTGACCTGAGGACCCAGCCCGCAACCTTGGCATGTCAGGACGATGCTCGAACCAACTGAGCTACTGCGCCAGGGCCAGAATCTGCAGTTTAACAGGACTCCCAAGTGATTTGAGTACACACTAAAGTTTGCAAAGGACTGCTTAAGACATGTGTGGGGAAAGAAAGAGAATAAATTTTCCCCCAACTTTTTTACATTAACTCGGATAGTCCAGTGGTGTCCTTAATAGCCAATGATAGTATGTTATCAACTGATAACATGGATAAATTCAACCAAGAGCAGAGAACTTTGATTTTTTTAAAGTCAGTCTCTGTAGCGTTTCTGGTGATTTAGTCTATGTAATTGTGTGATTCTCTACATAGAGAGACTTACTTCTACCCTTACTGTCCTTAAGGGAACTAGCAATTCTGGTTTGGGAGCCAAAGGTCTAGCAAATTTTGACATGGAGAGGGGGGAAGTTGAGGGTTCTTCAGCAGTAAGATGGCTTCATGTTTCCTAGTGAATGTGGAAATGTAGTCTTCCAACAGGAAGCAGAGAGAAGGTGGAGAGACGGAGTGGAGAGCTTGAAGGGAGTGGATCAGCCTGCAGTAGCTGAGTTACAGGGTGCCTGGCCACAGTGAGCTAGTGGTACTGCTAAAGCATTTCAGGGTCCGTGGTGATCCCTGCGCCCGCACGCTGTTTTCTAAGTCCGAAAGCTGAAGGAGTTTTAGAGGGTGAGGATGTTATAATAAGAGCAGTGGACTCGATGCCTGCAGTTCCCGCATCAAAGGTTAAGCGAACCAGTGTGTATGATTTTTAGTCAGGAGAGAAATGTAAATGTTAGAAATCAACGTTCTAATGAAGATTTCTGATTATCTTCTAACCTCTAGTTCTAGTCCTCATCACTCTAACCTTGGGTACGTTGATAAACCTCTCCAAGGCTAGCTTCCTATCAAGCAATAATATCTGACCTACTTGCCTCTGATTCATTTTAAGGCTCAAAGAGGGAATATACAGTTTTTTGAATTGTTACCAAATAACCCTGCTAACTTCATTAAAAATTAAAGTCATCTGTTGACTTGTAGCTGCTTCCTTACAAAATTTACTGTTTCCTCTACTACCTTTTCTTTCTTTTTTATTTCTCAGATAATGAAGGATCCTACCCCCTTCTCAGTTGTGTGCACACTGAGCATTTAAACATGAAGTTGGACATATTTAGTTTTACTAGAAACTTAATTCCCTTTTTAAATTTCTGGTTATTTTTTCCCAAAGGTTCCACTGATCCTCTAAAAATTCCTAATTACAAAATAGAAATCAATATGAAGATTGTTCTTCAATATTACTTTACATATGAGTTTGGAAATAATTATGCATATAATTTATTTTAATAAAATCAAGTCAAAATAAATATTAAAGTGAAATTATTAACAAACAATGGAAATGGAAATTTTTATTGACAAAGTATTCTTTATTATATATGTATTATATAGACACATACAGAATAGGAAACCATTTCTGTTACAACTTTAAATTAATGAGGTTTGGATTTTTCTTTTACTTTTTGGTTGATATATAAAACATAATAAATACACAATAATAATAAGTACACAACTCCACAAGTTATTACAAAGTCAGCACACAATGTGTATAATAATGAACCTAAATTAAGAAATAAGCCCTGGCCGGCTGGCTCAGTGGTAGAGCATCGGCCTGGCATGTGGAAGTCCCAGGTTTAATTCCCGGCCAGGGCACACAGGAGAAGCGCCCATCTGCTTCTCCACCCCTCTCTCTCTCCTTCCTCTCTGTCTCTCTCTTCCCTTCCTGCAGCCACGGCTCCATTGGAGTGAAGTTGGCCCAGGCGCTGAGGATGGTTCCATGGCCTCCTCCTCAGGTGCTAGAATGGCTCTGGTTGCAACAGAGCAACGCCCCAGATGGGCAGAGCATCGCCCCCTGGTGGGCATGCGGGAGTCTGTCTGACTGGCTCCCTGCTTCTCACTTCAGAATGAAAAAGAAAGAAACCACCACATGTTCCCTCAGGTCCCCTCCTAATTACCATCCTTTCCCTTTTCCCCAAAGATAACCACTATTCTGACTTCTAATACTACAGATAAATTTTGCTTTCTTTTTGAACTTTTTTATTTTGTGTCTGCTTCTTTCACACATTTGTAAAATTCATCCATGTAATTCCATGTAGCTACAGTATCTTCATGTTTATTGCTGTTTAATACTTCATTATATGAATATGCCACAATTTATTCTGCTGCTGGACATTTGGGTTCTTTCCAGTTTTTGGCTTTTATAAACAATGCTGTACAAACATCCTTGTACATGTCTTTTCATGGCATATTCTTATACTGCTCTGCTGAGTCATAGGATATCCATATATATTCATTAAACATATAAAATAGAAATTGAGGCCACAAGTCACTTACTCATGGTGATAAATTAGATTGCATCATTTTCTTTAGACTAATATTTCCAGTTTATTTTTCTCTTTGGCTGTTTTAGGGTTCTGAATGAGTTTATTATGAAAAACCCTAGTTTGGAAAATAAAAAAGACCAAAGAGATCTTCAGGTAAGGCATAATGAACTGAGGACTGTTGCAGTGGTGGGACTCAGCGTGTTCACACCGGTTTGGCAGAACATATACCTAATTTTCTGTAGAATTCAGTGAACCGGTGTTAAAATTGTACTTGTAGTCAGGGTTCTCTCTAAGGTGGCACCTGGGCAGCTGCTCAATATGGAAACCACAAATTTACATTCCTTACTCTTTTGTTTTTAATTTATTAATTTTAATGGGGTGACATTGATAAATCAGGGTACATATGTTCAGAGAAAATATCTCCAGATTATTTTGACATCCTTACTCTTTTTTAATGTTCGTCTGCACAACAATGTATTATAAGTGCCAGGTAATGTTCATTCCGTCCATAGGTGAAAAAAATTTGACAGAACAATGTTTGTAATATTTATTCATTTCATAAAAGTTATACCTTTGATAACATACTACATTTTAATTCCCTTGTGTTTTTTACTTCAGTAAACAAACATATAATACAAAGAGAAAAAGTGCCAAACAACCAGAGGGTGACAAGGTGTCATTGGAAATATCTTAAATAACAGTTTTATTGTTTTTTGTCAAGTATTTAATATTTTTTCATTAATATCTTAAAACTCTTTCTTATACCGTATTTTCCCATGTATAAGATGCTCCCATGTATAAGACTCACCTTAATTTTGGGGCTTGAAATTTGAATAAAAATGTATTACATAAAGTTATTGAACTTGTTTTATTCATCATAAAATTCATACAACCCCTCATCCGCATGAAAAAGTGGGAAATGCAAGTAAAAATATCTACAACCACTGTATGAGACACACCCAGTTTTTAGACCCCAGATTTTTTGACACAAAGGTGCATCTTATTCATGGTAATCTACCTCTTTTATTGTTTTTAAGTATTAAATGCATGAACTAATAAACTATCTTTTAGTATATCATTCTTTTGTACTTAAAATGGTCATTAGGGCAGAGAACTGGTTGGTAAATTATATGAATCCCACCACTGGACTGTTGCCAAAACTGTGTTTCTCAGCGCCTTCAACACTAAAATGGGAAGGTCAAATAAGTTTATCTGTGAAGTCTCCTGTGTGTAAATGTGTGTAGGTACAAATATTGTGGTTTTTCCTTGTTTTGTTAGGATGTGACTCATAAAATAGTGGATGCAATTGGTGCAATAGCTGGTTCTTCTTTGGAACAGACAACATGGCTGCGACGGAATCTTGAAGTTAAGCCTTCTCCCAAAATAATGGTGGATGGAACCAATCTGGAATCTGATGTTGAAGGTATTGATCTCAAACATTGATGTTTATTTTTGTAGGTGTATATTCACTAAGAAATCATTGCAGTCTCGTTACTGTAAATACTATAAAAATATCTTTCTCTCGTTTAGCAGGTAACTTTTTTAGTGGGAAAAGATCTAACTGTACCCTTACCTGTCATTTCTCTTATGCAGATATGTTATCACCTGCGATGGAAACTGCAAACATAACCCCTTCTGTATTTAGTGTCCATGCACTGACATTACTTTCTGAGGTATTATCAAGTTGTTGTTTTTTTAATGAACTTTCAAGTAAATAGTTTTACAATTAAATATCAGCAAGTAATTCTTATTAGTTTTTGATTTGGAAAATCATTCTGTGCTTCTAGAAATCATTGTATAGAATAAAATTTTGACTTTGTATTCAGGATTAGTTTGTTAACTATTAGTTATCATAACCTTAGATATTGCTCATCTCCCAAGTACTGTTTTTTTAAAGTGTACTTTATATAAAAAGATAAGATCTTTTGTATCATAGTATGGTAGGGAGGGGTAGTATGGTAGGGAGGGGTATAATGATGTTTGCCATACTATAAAGTATTTTATAATATGGCAAACATGTTTATATGTCTCCTCCGATGTGCTCTTTTTATATACCCTGTTATATAGTCTTACAGGTCACTTTTGTTTCCCCTTCACAGATGTGGGTACTGAACCTCACAGAGATTAGAACAATATGATTAAAATCAAATAGCCAGTAACTGACAGATTTGGGACTTGAGCAGCTCAGTTGATTAAGTTGTTTTTTTCCAAGTTCCCTTTGACCAGGTCAGGAAAAGAGAATAGTCTTAAAAAGAGAAACCAAGTTTCTAGTCTTAATTTCACTATTTATTCACTTAGAAGGATCTTGACCTTTCTTTTTCTATATTTCCCTATATTAGAAATAGTAAGATTTGCACATATTTGTATCCTCTAGTTATAATAAAAATGCAAATAGTGGCAGAAATCATTCATACAAAAATGGTGTAATTTGAGATTTTTCTAATATTAAGGTATTCAAGATTTTCTTAAAGATAAAAACCACCTCTGAATGCCATCAGTTTCAGCTCTCAGATTATACTCCATTTCTTTTTTTTTTTTTTTAGGTTTTGGCTCATCTTTTGGATATGGTTTTCTATAGTGATGAAAAAGAACGAGTTATTCCTTTACTTACAAATATTATGCATTATGTTGTGCCCTACCTCCGAAATCACAGGTACTATTATTAAAGTAGCTTCCTTAGTTAATTCATAGCATGTTAGAAGCAAATTATATTCCTTTATTGCCATTATTTGAATCACTACAAAATATTAATTTTTACCTTGAAATATAATGATTAAAAAAATTCTCTTGTGGTGCTATTTCCTATCATTGTTTTAGGAAACTGTGAACACTAAACAATAATTTAACATGATGATTAAAATGATAACATCTAGGTTAAGGTGGTTTTCCTTCATCCTAGTGCACATAACGCCCCTAGTTACCGAGCCTGTGTCCAGCTGCTTAGCAGTCTCAGTGGGTATCAGTACACCCGGAGAGCCTGGAAGAAAGAAGCCTTCGACCTCTTTATGGATCCCAGTTTCTTTCAAATGGATGCCTCTTGTGTTAATCAGTAAGTCATTGTCTTGCTTTTTTAGCCAACATGATAAAACATCTCATAAAAGGCTGTTGAAATCAATTACTCTCCGCAAAGAACATTTTTTTAACAATAACAACAAAATCTTACTTACATGTCATAATTCTTGTCTTTCGCAGTTGGAGAGCAATTCTGGACAATCTGATGACACATGATAAGACAACATTTAGAGATTTGATGAGTAAGTATTAGTATGTGATAACTTAAGCACTGTCTGTCCTGTATATGACCCGTTCTTACTATTTGCTGTGTTCTTTTTTAGAAACTACTGAATTAGGTCTTTGTCAAGTTAGGCTTAGTACTTTATAGGAATATAATGGTAAAACACAAAGAGGACAACATAGTGATAAATAATTAGTAAAACTATTTGGTAACATGTCTCTCAGTTGTTTCCTCAGCACACAGCATAGAACCTAGACCATAGTAAGCACTCCATAAGTAACTGTTGAAGAAATGAAAGCTGACAGGTAGTGAGTGAGGCAGGGAAAGGCAGCCACCTGGAGACAAACTCTAAAAACTGCGGCTGTTGAACTCCTCTGAAGGAAGAAAGAAGGGCCAGAAAGGTCGGAATCACTCTCCATCTTCTTTCTACTCTATCTGGGTTGGTTTTATATATTAGAGTTCCTTGTAATATTTCATCTGAAGAAAAAGAGTATTTAAAAAATTTTTTTTAAAGTTTGGAAGTTACTAAACTAATGACCTTAAATAGCAACAAACTTGGATGAGTCTGTATGATTCTATTAACTTCTTCAGCACAAGCTGTAGTTCCCTCTGGAAAAGAAAGGAACAGCACATCCTCTCTATCTCCGTAGTGTTAAAGTTCAGATTCATCCATTCAACAAATATTTATAGACAAAAATAGGGCAGGAAGTATGCTAACCTTAGTCAAATAAGATTACTTCAGGGAATAATTAAGTTGTGAAGAAAATAGGTCCATGCAATAGGTTTTAAGTAACAGCTAAGGAGTTTGTGAAATGAACAAAGCCAACCATGAGATGTCCTAGGGACAGTATTCCATGTACAGTACAGGGAACAAAAATGATAAAATCTCAGGGTGGGAACAAGTTTGTTGAGTTCAAGGAAAAGCATGCAAGGCTGTGGCTGCAAAAGTGAGCAGCTGATGAGGGACAAGGCATAAGGAAGGAGAGCTAGGTAGGCCGAGCCAGGCCGGAAATTATTTTTAAGGATATAGGCAGATAGCGTAAAATACTAAAGCGTTTATGAAATGACACTCTTAGTGATTTTACCTTCAGAAACCTACAGCTCTGAGTTTTCTCTCTCCACATCACTGTTCCTATCCCTTGATCCGCCGGCTTGTGTTTGCCAGCCCCCTGCCCCAGAGAGGAGCCCGAGCCCTCTACACTAGGTTCCTTTCACTCTCGGGTGTCATAGGGGATCTAGCTGTTTTTAAAAACAAATAATAGAATAATCTGGAAGACTGTCACAACCTCTGTCACTTGCTTTCTTTTTTCAGCCCGTGTAGCTGTGGCTCAAAGCAGTTCACTTAACCTCTTTGCAAACCGGGATGTGGAGCTGGAGCAGAGAGCCATGCTTCTCAAAAGATTAGCATTTGCTATTTTTAGCAGTGAAATTGACCAGTACCAGAAATATCTTCCAGATATACAAGGTAAGTAGTGAAAAATTATGTTTTTTACCTTCCAATATATGGGGTTTCTTTCTTTCTTAGAAAATTTTTTCCTAAATTGTAAATTGGGCTAAAAAATACCAAGTATAGATAGATGAAAAATGTAGAATTAGAAATTTATTCTACTGAAACAATAAAAAATATCACCAGTATGTAAAAGCAGTCAAACACTGAGTTTGTAGCACTTGCTTAAGCATGGTTTCTTTTATTTGGTTCAGAATTTTTAGGAATTCATTTTTGAGGATGAGATGTAAGACTATTTTGCTGTAGGCTGTCATGTTAGTATCTTTTTATGTGGCTAAGAGGTCATATGCCTTTAAGGAAGGGACCAAAATATAGGCAGAGCCAGGGAATTTTGGCTGGAAGTAACATTTTGAGGTCTGTAGTCTAGGGCGTAAGGTTTCAATAAACCTTCATGAAAGATCTCAGGTCACTATGTACCAGGGATGACCTTGCCCCAGGGCGGGACTGTCAGCTGTTGCTGTCGGAGTGCTTGTGCAGCCGCCAGCCACAGCGATGGCAGGACTGGCTGGCCACGGCCGCTGTCCTCTCCGTAGTGAGATTATTTCTCTCTCTTTCTCTCAGATTATTAGTACTCCTTCTTTCCTGACTCCGTATATCTAATGTCGCATGTACATATACAGCATGCACACTATTTGTCCCGTGATTTCTAAAGTTGACTAAATCAGTGGTATTCAAGGTGTGGTTCCATACAAGGCTATTTAGCTCACTCATGGTAAGAACAGAAATTTAGATTAAGCATTTTAACAATTAGATTCTGTTGAATCTAGTAAGAAGAAAATGGCATTTGTATTTTATTTATCTTTTTCTTTGATTTTTCTAATAATTTTTTTTCTTTTTATATTTTCTGAAATGAGAAGCAGGGAGGCAGACAGACTCCTGCATGTGCCCAACCAGGATCCACCCTGAATGCCCACCATGGGGTGATGTTCTGCCCATCTGGGGCGTGGCTCCATTGCAACCAGAGCCATTCTAGCGCCTGAGGCAGAGGCCATGGAGCCATCCTTAACCCCCCAGGCCAACTTTGCTCCAATGGAGCCTTGGTTGTGGGAGGGGAAGAGAGAGAGAGGAAGGAGGGGGGGAGGTGGAGAAGCAGATGGATGTCTCTCCTATGTGCCCTGGCTGGGAATCAAACCAGGGACTTCCACACACCAGGCCGATGTTCTACCACTGAGCCATCCTGCCAGGGCTCTAATAATTCAATTTTATTGTAGTTTACGAAAGTATCAATCTACAGCAGATTGGAAAATTTTTAGAGTTGGTCCTTTGCTACAGAAAGTTTTACCTGAAATTATATAGATTATATAGAAAAGTTTTATATTGAAAATGATTCTACTTATTTGGGAATCAAAAATATACTACATTTCTTTCAGAGAGATTGGTTGAGAGTCTCCGTTTGCCCCAGGTGCCAACTCTTCACTCTCAAGTGTTCCTGTTTTTCAGAGTGTTACTTTTAAGAATGTCTCCACAACACCTTACCTCACTCTGGCCTACCATGATTACAGAACTTGTGAGTTAATTTTAATTCAGTCAAGTTTAAGTAAATTACAAAGCAGTGATTAGTGTCAATATGGTTACTATATAAAAACTAATCTTGGAAGAGAACTGAACTCTAGTTAAGCCTTTTCCTGACAAATGTAACAGCAGAAAATAGTAAAACAAGTCAGATTTCATCCCATACAGCTTAAACTTCTTAATACAACAATTATATTAGCTCCTTGTGAATCATTACTTTGTTTGCTCTTGTATAATTCAGTCTCTAGAATTCTACACTAAATTTTTAACTTTGTCATGGCATTTAAAACATTTTAACTTTTCCTGCCCGGGTTCCAGCTGTTGCAGCACCTCCAGACTGATTAGAGATGTTTAGCTGTATGTAAATGGACTGACTGACTGAAGGCAGGTACTTGCTCCTGAATGCAACACTTGCCCTAGTTAAGCTTGCTTCAGAGACTTTTTTCATGAAGATTTTGTAAACTTCCGAAAAATAAAAATTCCCCCTACACTAACCCATTCCTCTCCCCAAACCATACCTCATCATCCTCATCCGAATTATTTGGGGAGTTGGGGAAAAGAAGATGAATAAAGAAAGGGAAAGGGGAAAAAAAGAAAGGGAAAGCAATGCCCATTCTGAAAACCAAGCATTTTATAATTTCTCCACAAAGAAATTGGCTTCAGCAGTTTTCCTTATTAAATAACTAACATCTCTGTTCCATATTCACCCAAAACAAAAGCATGCCTTTATCTCAACTCTGCCAAACAGTTAGCAAGGCTCTGTGGTAGTTGCCTTTTCAGAAACTAAGTCCAAAGATCCTGAAGTTGTATCCTACAGTTTGTTTTTAGATTAATGAGAATATTGCGCAAAGATAACTTGAAAGAAGGGTTAAATATCCAATTTGAAAACATTTTCTATTTATTCCATGGTCTTCAGGTACAGGTATTTTTACTGATGGAGCAGGAACTCACTGCTGATGAAGATATTTCCCGGTAATGTCCTTCATTTCAGTATATTCTTGTCAATGTTTAGTGCCTTAAAACCATCCAGAATGTTACTTTGCAACTAGGAGAATGCAGATACTGCTTTATCTAAATACTTTATATATAGGGTGGGACAAAAGTAGGCTTACAGTTGTGAGTACACAAAACAGTTTATTCTTGTATTACTCATCGTTGTTTTCTATATGAATAACTGTAAACCTGCTTTTGCCCCGCTCTGTATTTAGTCTATTACTACCTACTTGATCATATCTGGATATATTTTTACTTATTCCTTAAGCTTTTTAGACTGGACTAACCTATCAGTATTCTGCCTGTGGCTTCTGGACACAGATTTTGTTTGAAGCAATCCAATATAGTTTTAGGTCCATGAGCCATTTTGGTTTGGGTTGATCACATCTTGGCCACAAAACATGCAGCACAACCTACTATGGCAGGTAACTCATCACTAAGTTATCCATATGTCCAAATCTTCTGCAATGATCTCAACTTAATGTATTACAATTTTATTCTTACTAGAGGCAGTTTATTATATGACTAAATATAAAACAATTTTATTTATACAGAAATTTCTGTATAAATAAGTTTGTAAGTTGAAAACTTCAAGACCATTATGCCTTGAATATATTTTTCTTTCACCATGCTAGGTTTATTTAAGAGTTCTCAATGCTAATAACTGTGTTAACTACAGAAAGCCCCAAACCCCCTTTGCAGAATGATGCCAAGTAGTAGAGATGTCTCTTGGTTTTACGGCTTTTATTTTCTATTTCTTTGGTATAACAAAAGTCATTCTGTACTATTTTTATGTTCATAAAATTTAAAGAAGATAATTTTTTGAGAACAGCACAATTTACAGTTATATCCTTGCTTAGTAATTCCAAGTGCACTTTTCAGAATGATTATGATAAAACATTAGTTGGCACTTTGAGATTTTCCAGGAATTAATTACCTGTTAGTAAACAGGTCCAGCTACTGACAGCGCCATCTCCTGCTTACAGGACGTCAGGGCCCTCCGTGGCAGGTCTGGAGACGACATACACAGGAGGCAATGGCTTCTCTACTTCATACAACAGCCAGCGGTGGTTAAACCTCTATCTCTCGGCTTGCAAATTTTTGGATTTGGCCCTGGCATTGCCCTCTGAAAATCTTCCTCAGTTTCAGATGTAAGTAAAAGCAAGGATGTTAAATGACTATTTTTGGAACAGCATTTGCTTTTGTAACTGACATCTAGACTAATTTAAACGGTTTTTGTGTAATTTGATATATTTTTATTAAAGTGTAACTTTTTGGTGGATGGGAGAGACAGAGTTATTGAAGTAAAAAATTGAGTACCCACTGGACATGAAGCAGTGGGGTACATGACTCACCAGCTTCAAGTTCCATGTAATAGATATAGTTCAACATGACGGACGATTTGACAGATGTGGTCCAAGGTGCTGCAAGGCCACATCGCAGTGACCACCTCCTAGCTCTGAGGTCAGGGCGGCCACGAGGGCAGTTTTATATTGAGGAAGTAAAGAGTGATGGTTGGAAGAGATGCATGTGTGAGGACTTAGAGGTGGATGAAATTGGTATGTGAGTGAGAAATATTGAAAGATTAGTATTGCTGGAGTAGAATGTTGAAAGAAGAGGCTCAATGAGACTGAAATATGAATTATATGAATAAGCTATATTAGAGAATTTGGACCTTAACATCAGGACAGTGGGAAGCCTCTAAGGTCCATTAAGGAGAGAAGGGCTATATTTATTAAGCCAGGCTTGCACTTTAGAAGTTTTACTTTGGCCCTGGCTGGTTGGCTCAGCGGTAGAGCGTCGGCCTAGCGTGCGGAGGACCCGGGTTCGATTCCCGGCCAGGGCACACAGGAGAAGCGCCCATTTGCTTCTCCACCCCTCCGCCGCGCTTTCCTCTCTGTCTCTCTCTTCCCCTCCCGCAGCCAAGGCTCCATTGGAGCAAAGATGGCCCGGGCGCTGGGGATGGCTCTGTGGCCTCTGCCTCAGGCGCTGGAGTGGCTCTGGTCGCAACATGGCGACGCCCAGGATGGGCAGAGCATCGCCCCCTGGTGGGCAGAGCTTCGCCCCTGGTGGGCGTGCCGGGTGGATCCCGGTCGGGCGCATGCGGGAGTCTGTCTGACTGTCTCTCCCTGTTTCCAGCTTCAGAAAAATGAAAAAAAAAAAAAAAAAAAAATGAAAAAAAAAAAAAAGAAGTTTTACTTTGGCCTTAGTTTAAAGGAGTAGGAATGGGCAGGACTAGGATCAAGGAGTTTGTTGTATTTCAGATGATAGTGAACTGCACTAGAAATGGCAGAGGGGAATAGGGAGAAAATTAACATAAGTACATTCTCACAAAGCCTTGTTCATAAGTGCTCAAAGATATATTTCTTTGAATTTTTATTTTAATTTATTGTGTTAACATGGATTCAAGTGTGCCACTCAATATAACATCATCACCCCCACCCCCATGTCTCCCCATTACACCCTTTTTGCCCCCCTCCCAGCTTCCTCCCCCCTTCCCTCTCAGATTTGCTTTCCTGTTATCTGTATCTATGTGTTATGTATATATATAATAATTAATCCCTTCACCTTCTCTGATCCCATCCCTTCATCCCCCTTCCCTCTGACAGCTGTCCCTTCCTGTGACCCTGCCCTGACTCTAATGAACAAAGTGAACTGTATTCTGTTCCTCAGTTCACTTTGTTCATTAGAGTCCACATATAAGTGAGATCCTATCATATCTGTCTTTCTCTGCCTGGCTTATTTCACTTAGCATAATAATCTCCAGGTCTGTCCATGCCATCACAAAGGGTAAGATTTCCTTCTTTTTCATGGCCCCATAGTATTCCATAGTATACATGTACCACAGCTTTTTAATCCACTTGTCCTCTGACAGACACTTGGACTGTTTCCAGATCTTGGCTATTGTAAACAATGCTGCCATAAACATGAGGGTGCATTTCTTCTTTTGAATCAGTGATTTTGTATTCTTAGGATATATTCCTAAAAGTGTGATAGCTTAGTCAAAAGGCAGTTTCGTTTTTATTTTTTTAGGAAACACGATACTGTTCTCCACAGTGGCTGCACAAGTCTGCATTCCCACCAGCAGTGCAGGAGGGTTCCCTTTTCTCCACACTCTCTCCAGCACTTACTGTATGTTGATTTGTTAATGAGCACCATTCTGACAGGTGTGAGGTGGTATCTCATTGTGGTTTTAATTTGCATTTCTCTGATGATTAGTGAGTTGAATATTTTTTCATCTGCTTGTTGACCATCTGTATGTCCTCTTTGGAGAAGTGTCTGTTCAGTTCTTTTGCCCATTTTTTTAATTGGATTGTTTACCTTTATGATGTTGAATTTTAGAAGTTCTTTATAAATTTTGGTTATTAACCCTTTATCAGACATATTGGTAAATATGTCCTCCCATTGTATGGGTTTTTTTATTTTGTTAACAGTGTCTTTTGTTGTGCAAAAACTTTTTAGTTTGATATAGTCCCATTTGTTTATCTTGTCCTTTATTTTACTTGCCCTTGAAAATAAATTTGCAAAAATTTTGCTGAGAGATAATCTGAGAGTTTACTGCCTATGTTTTCTTCCAAGATGTTTATGGTTTCGTGACTTACATTTAAGTCTTTTATCCATTTTTAGTTTATTTTTGTGAATGGTGTAAGTTAGTGGTCCAGTGTCATTTTTTTGCATGTACCTGTCCAATTTTCCCAACACCATTTATTAAAGAGACTATTTTTACTCCACTGTATGCTCTTACTTCCTTTGTCAAATAGCAATTGACCATAAAGGTGTGGGTTTATTTCTGGGTTTTCTCTTCTATTCCATTGATCTGTATGCCTGTTCCTATGCCAGTACCAGGCTATTTGGATTACAATGGCCTTGTAGTATAACTTGATACCATATCAGGAAGGGTGATACCTCCCACTTTATTCTTCATTATCAAGATTGCTGAGGCTATTTGTGTTCTTTTGTTTCCATATAAATATTTGAAATATTTGTTCTGTATCTTTGAAGTATATTATTGGTATTTTAATAGGAATTGCATTGAATTTATAGATTGCTTTGTGTGATATAGACATTTTAATGATGTTTATTATTCCTATCCAATATAAGCTTCCACTTGAATAAGCTTCTACTTGTTTGTATCTTCCTTGATTTCTTTTTTCTTTGTCTTACAATTTTCTGAGTACAAGTCTTTTACCTCCTTGGTTAAATTTACTGCTAGGTATTTTATTTTTTTTGCTTCTATAGTGAAGGGCATTGTTCCCTTAATTTCTTTCAGACTGTTTATTTTGGTGTATAAATGTACTGGTAAAAACTATAAATTACTTTTAGATTAATTCCTGTTTATTTTTTTTTATATTATTTTTATTTTGCTACATTTGAAAACCATATACATATATCTCTTGATGAATTTCAGTGGTTGGGTATCTGTTAAACTGATATTACTCCTAAAATACTTCAGAAAAGAATAATAAGCAGAACCATAGGGAAGTGTCTAAAATTAATTAGAATGCTTATCTTCACAAAGCTGATAGGAAATGTACTCTTTAGGGTTTAAAGAACATTAAGTACTAATGCTTATGATATTGACTTTTCCACTTCTATGAGATCCAGAATGCGTTTATCCTCTTTACTTGTCAAGATATAGTTACTAGGCCCTGGCCGGTGGCTCAGTGGAGCGGCCTGGTGTATGGACATCCCAGGTTCGATTCCCAGTCAGGGCACACAGGAGAGGCAGCCATCTGCTTCTCTCCCTCTTCCCCTCCTGCAACCAGTGGCTTGATTGGTTAGAGCAGCGGTTCTCAACCTGTGGGTCGCGACCCCGGCGGGGGTCGAACGACCAAAACACAGGGGTTGCCTAAAGCCATTGGAAAATACATGTTTATTATACAATACATTTTAAAATAAAATATGTATTTCCGATGGCTTTAGGTGACCTGTGTTTTGGTCGTTCGACCCCCGCCGGGGTCGCGACCCACAGGTTGAGAACCGCTGGGTTAGAGTGTTGCCTTCGGGCACTGAGAATGGCTTGACTGATTTGAGCATCGGCCCAGACGGGGGCTGCCGAGTGGCTCACGCTTGGAGTGCATAAGGAGCTCTGCCTTGCTGTCTCCCTCCTCCAACCTAAAAACAAATGATAGTTACTAGACAGGGATGAAATATGAAATGTGCCATAATTCTATCTAGTTTTTTTAAAAGTACTGTCTTTTTTAAAAAATCTATTAAACAGTACAAGATAACAAGGGGAATTTAATCTTGAAAGAGTAATATCTTTCTGACATGACTATTTCAGAAGTTCAAAATATTTGATAGTTTAACTACATACAAAATTAAGTCTGCAAGACTAACAGATACTGTGTTTCAAAGGCAGCAATGAGTTGGGAAGAGATATTTGCAGTGCATATGATAAAAGTCTAACCTGCTTAATATGTAAAAATCAGTAATCCAATAGTAAAATGGGCCAATGAGAGTTCATAAATAAATAGTTCATAGAAGAGGAATAGCTTCTCAACATAGGAAGAGGTCCTCAGACTTACTCGTGAGAAATTCCAATTAAAATTATAATTAACCATCAGAATGGTAAAGATGGAACGTGTATTTCCTTTTACCCTTAACAAGAGAAGCATTCTTATTCTTGTTGGAAGTTTATACCTCCAGTTGCCCTTCAAAGAGGTTATATTTATATAAATTCAAAATATAAAATCCTGCTATGTGCAAGAATTTACCCAACCACTGCACTCTCAGATGTGCACAAAATCAGCATGACATAAGGGTGTCTTTCCATTATGGCACTTTCTGTAAAAGCAAGAAATTAGACAGTCTTCGAGATTGGTTAAACCAATACTTCGCAACACTGGAGCACTATGGAGCTATTAAAAAGGATGGAATTTTATATGGTGTTATGACCAAGATATATAATTAAAACAAGAAGCCAATTATGTTTTGTTTTAAAGAAGAGGGGTGTGTGAATATGTGCTCTTTTGTGCATGAACTGGGATGGACACACAAGACTGGTGATATTGGTGGATCCTACAGTGGGAGGGAGACTGTCTTTGGTATATCCTTTCACATTGTTAGACTTTTTTCTATACTCAGATATTAATTTTACTTATTAAAGGCAAAAATCAAAAATACAAAGGGAGGTATGAAAGAAGTCCTGCTTAAGTTTTTCTTAAGTTATTTGTTCTTTTCCCCCTTACTGTGTAGTTAGCGAACATTTGACTGAATACACAGTGGAAATTTTGCCTATTAATTAGGATAGAAACATTTGTTGAAGACTTGCTTTGTGTTCATGAAAAATAGTAATAAGCACTTTACAAGTTTCCATATTCATTCACTTGTTACATTCTGTGAGACAGTTAACAGTATCTGTATTTACTGATAACGAAAGTGCTTGGTTAAGAAACATGCCCAGGGTGACTACTGCAAGGGCCCAGCTGCATTCGAATCTGTGTAGGTGGTAGAGGTTTGAACTTTTTACTCTATTTATGTGGCCTTGTGTTAGATGACACAGTCTGTCCTAATGTTGATGGAAATCATTCATCTATACATAGGTACCGATGGGCCTTTATTCCAGAAGCCTCCGACGATTCTGGTTTGGAAGTCAGAAGGCAAGGCATACATCAAAGAGAATTTAAACCTTATGTAGTACGACTAGCAAAACTTCTTCGAAAAAGGGCAAAGGTATTGCATTCCTTTACTTTTTAATTTCTCTTTAAGTGTAAGAAGATAAAATTTATAAAATATATTTATAGTTGTATTTTTAAAGATATTTTTTCAGTGTGCATCAGGCTTATTAGAAATCTTTGCCCAAGAACATAGTCAAGTGAGCCTTGAACAATGTGAGGGTTGGGGCACGACCCCCCATGCAGTTGAAAATCCATGTATACCTTTTGACTCCCAAAACCTTAACTACTAAAAGCCTGTTGACCTTACTGAGAACGTAAATAGTTGATGAACACATTTTGTATGTAACATGTATTATATACTATATTCTTACAATAAAACAAGCAAAGAGAAAATGTTAAAAAAAATCGTAAGGAAAATAAATGTATTTTCCTTTTATTAAAAAAAAAATCTGTATAAGTAGACCCGCACAGTTTAAACCTGTGTTGTTCAAGGATCAATGATAATGAATTGAGAATGTACATCAGTGGGCCTTTGTTTACAAATCTTGTCCTTTGCATTCAAAAACAAATTGTATAATTTGGGGATAATCTGGATTGACTCTTGAGTCCTAGTTTTCTAAATGTGCTTTGAGTGCTCAGAAATTTTCCAGTCTTCTGGGGTCCCCTATTCAGCAGCTCCTAAACTGCATTCCACAAACTACAGAAAATGGAATGGAGGAAAACGATTAAAAAGGAGGTTGTAAGGCCCTGGCCGGTTGGCTCAGTGGTAGAGCGTCGGCCTGGCGTGCAAGAGTCCCGGGTTCGATTCCCAGCCAGGGCACACAGGAGAAGCGCCCATCTGCTTCTCCACCTCTCCCCCTCTCCTTCCTCTCTGTCTCTCTCTTCCCCTCCCGCAGCCAAGGCTCCATTGGAGCAAAGTTTGCCCGGGCACTGAGGATGGCTCTGTGGCCTCTGCCTCAGGCGCTAGAATGGCTCTGATTGCGGCAGAGCATTGCCCCCTGGTGGGCATGCCGGGTGGATCCCGGTCTGGCGCATGTGGGAGTCTGTCTGACTGCCTCCCCGTTTCCAACTTCAGAAAAAAAAAAAAAAAAAAAAAAAGGAGGTTGTACTTGAAGGATATGAGGAACTTGATTTAAAATCAAGTTATTTCTTTAGGGACCAAGTAAAAGGACAAAGTTGGGTCCAGAGTTTAGGACAGGACTTAAGTACTTTCACTTTGATGTCAAGAGTTTGAAAAAATATAAAATATTCATGATAGCAAATCCAGAAGCAAGGTGATTACATATGACCCCAAGCACATTATTTTGTCATCCCTGCATCTCTTTAGTAATGAGCATTTTTATAAGACTCCCCCGTATCTAAGGGATAAATATGACAGCCTTTTGCCCAAAACTGTCCCACAGAGTAAGGAAACAAGTTACAGTTGAAAGGCATTTCCCCAAAACACTTTAAATAAGGTCTTCATGGCCAAGCATTCTTCTCATGGAACGAAGGCTATGAGTTCTCCTCTTTCCTTCCACAGGACAAGGAGGAGGACTTTAAGACAGTGATTTTGGAGGGATTGGAGATGACCAAGCATCAGGTGAGGGTGGCTTTTTGATGCTTGTGATAGGCAGCAAAAGTTGCCACAACTGGACCAAATATTGAGACAAACCCAGGTCTGAATTTCAACAAATACAAGGAAGGAAGTCTTTCTTCAAGTGTAGATTGGTGAAATGAAAGAAATTGTTCATTTGTATGTTTGACTTTTTAATATTATTGAGGGAGGTGGTTCTGATTAAAAAAGCGGAACACTGAGTTTAGTAAAGGCCCCTCTCTTAAAGGTACGTCTGGACAGGAATATAAACAAAAGGTAATCTTAGTTCTCTTACATTGGAAATAGTTATATGGAGAGTTTAAATATATTATTCACTTCAAGATGTTTTATACCCTTTTATAAATTGCAGTTTGATTTAGGGAACTAAAGATGGCATGGTCAGCCAGTTAATAGTAGTCAGTGATCTAAAAGTCATTCCCAGGACTGTCATTGAAGCAAGTGTTATAGTTGAGAAAGGAAGGTGGTTTTCTAATCCTATAATCAAGATTGGAGGTTAAGTAACTGCTAACACATTAACTAAAAGGTAGCTAGGGGTTTTGGCCATAAAGAATTGAATTACTCCTAGTCTTCTGTTTTAACTTAAATCTATTTTCCTTTCTCAGGATTTTATTTCTAAACAAATCTGTGAGCACACACAGATAATGATTTTGCATCTCCACTGGAAAACTAGAGATATTAAAATATTAGGTACACAAAGTTTCTCGGCAACATCTGATCTTAGAAGGCAAACTCCATTTGTAATCAATGACAGATTGTGTTTCTGGTTTCTGTCAGTTTGTTTTCATTATCCCTACTCAGTGTGTTTTCATATCTATGTGTCTGCCCAAGTTAAAAATCTTTAAATTAGTTCTTAAAACTTTTTCTAGATAGACAATGTCTAACAACTGTGTTTGTATGTTTAGTTGGCTTCTCAAACTAGCTTCTTAGTATTCAAATTATCTTACTGTTTATTTAGTTGACAGAATTTTCACCTACATTCTTGACTTTATTGCTGCAAGAGAGAGTTCCCCATTTTATAATGAGGAACCTTTCTGTGCTTGCCCAAGGATGCTCACAGTAAGTAAAGGGCAGAGCCAGTTATTCTGCCTCCAGCTCCAGCTGTCCTCCCACGCTGTTTTAGCACGACACAGAAACAGTGGTCTCCTGAGAGTTCCTTTCCTTTCTCTGTGCTGACAGGAATTCTTCATTTTAGGCCATGCTATGCTCTTGTGGCAACTTTTAGCCACTTGGCCAAAAGGGAATTGATTTATTAATGGTGAAATGTCTAAGACCCTTTGTCCCTCCCTAGCCTTATTCTGTAGTCATTTTATGATCTAGTCCTTGGTTACATTAGTGGGAATCCAGAAATCTGGGAGCTTTTTGAGTATATGCAAAGCACAAAATAAACTCAGTATTTGACTCTCCTTATCCAAAACCAATTCCGCTAAGCTTCCTCATGCATTTGGAAAATGTTACTGCAGGCTTAGACCCCTCTATATTCACTAAATAACTGGTACCAAAAGGCCTCAGAAGAATTTTAATCAAGTCTAGAATGAGAGTGTAATGTCATCATTTGTATTTAACTGCTGATGTTATACCTTTTTAAGTATTCTCGTGTACTTCATCGTCTTTAATAACAATTTCCCTTTTGTTTTCTGCAGAAAAACCCAGAGGAAGACAACTCAGGGAGAACACTGGGCTGGGAGCCGGGGCACTTGCTGCTCACCGTCTGCAGCGTGCGCAGCATCGAGCAGCTCCTGCCGTTCTTCAATGTCCTCAGCCAAGTCTTCAACAGCAAAGTCACCAGCCGATGTGTAGGACACTCAGGGAGCCCCATCCTCTACTCAAATACCTTCCCTCATAAGGACATGAAACTGGAAAGTCACAAACCATTTTCCAGCAAAGCCAGGCAAAAAATAGAAGAGATGATAGAAAAAGATTTCCTGGAAGGGGTGATAAAAACTTGAGTACCACAAGTGGTTTCATATAGTTTAAATGTAAATTCAATCATTTAAAACAAACCTTGCTCTGAGTTGTATAGTTTTTTTGTTTTTGTATGTAACAAAACACATTTCAGGTTGTATTTAATTTAATATTTGTAAATAAGAGCAAATGTCTGAATGTGGCCTGAATCACGTTTAAATATTGTTGGCTCATATTGATTATGGTGCCTAAGAGAGATCTATATATACATGTATAGTTCATTGTTTTATTGTCCTGAGCTGTCCTAAACCTGCAAAATACACACTGCACATTTTTTACTATTGGTTTCAAGCGCTGTTTAATTTAGATTGGTTGGGGAGTTTGTTATTAACATTTAGTGTCAGAATGCTGCCGCTCTCTGTCAGAGGCTTAGTGCAGTATTACAGTTAGTTTGCATCCACACAGCTTCACTAGGAGGAAAGATAACGAGTCTGGGACGTGCACCCTTCAGGTGTAGCACACTCCGCCACCTCAGTACAGACACGCACGGCCTCAGCTCACACCTCAGTTCCTGCTGATGGTCACTCAAGAGGTGAGTCACTTAAGAATCATCCTGAAGACTTTGCTTTGGAAAAATTGGTTGTATAGAGTCTTCTCCACTCTTTGCACTGTATCAACAATAGTGAAGACCTCAAAACAACATCCTGGTTAGGTAACAGCAACAGAAAAGACAGCCCTAGGTATTGGTAATAAGATTTAATTTTCTGGCAGCCCTCATGAATTTTTCCCAGCATATATTATAAAGTTAATAACTGATTCATATATGTAAGCCCCAATATTTTACATTAGTGAGACTGAAACTAGAGGTAAGTTTATTTAAAAAAACAAACAAACAATTGAACAGTGCAAGGCTGAGGTGTTTCTAAATGATTATTCTGGTAGTGTTTAGGGAAAACAATCAGCTCTAGAAACAATCCAGGAAGGTACAGTAAACATTATGATTATAAATGTGTTGGAACCTGTCACAATAATGGTAGTACTATTATTTTGTAAAAAATCCAGTTTAAATGTCTTCAGAAACTGGTTGGGGCTTCTCTCCAACTCCTCCAGCCAGCTGATACACTGCACAACTCACTTCATGGGCAAGGCTGTCCGCACTTTCCTGAAAATTACATGGAAGGTGGTTAGATGGGAGAGACAGACTCTGCCATGTTCCCTGCAACTCGGAGGGAAGCAGAGAGCTTCCTGAGTCTTCTTTCTCTAATATATTCAAAGGAAAACTTTTTCTCATCTTTCAGTAGCAAGTTCCAAGACCCTTAAATAATGGAAAACAAGTTAAAGTCTTCCAAATAAGGGAGGTTCTTAATCAAACCAGGTTATAAAATAAGCCTGACCAGGCGGTGGCGCAGTGGATAGAGCGTCGGACTGGGATGCAGAGGACTCAGGTTCGAGAGCCCCGAGGTTCCCAGCTTGGGCGTGGGCTCATCTGGTTTGAGCAAGGCTCACCAGCTTGAGCCCAAGGTTGCTGGCTCGAGCAAAGGCTTACTCAGTCTGCTGAAGGCCCACGGTCAAGGCACAAATGAGAAAGCAATCAATGAACAACTAAGGTGTTGCAACAAAAACCTGATGATTGATGCTTCTCATCTCTCTCCCTTCCTGTCTGTCTGTCTCTATCCATCTCTCTCTCTGACTCTCTCTCTGTCCCTGTAAAAAAAAAAAAAAGTTATTCCAAAACAATAAATTTAATAAAACCCGCCCTGGCAGGTTGGCTCAGCGGTAGAGTGTCGGCCTAGCGTGCGGAGGACCCGGGTTCGATTCCCGGCCAGGGCACACAGGAGAAGCGCCCATTTGCTTCTCCACCCCTCTGCCGTGCTTTCCTCTCTGTCTCTCTCTTCCCCTCCCGCAGCCGAGGCTCCATTGGAGCAAAGATGGCCCGGGCGCTGGGGATGGCTCTGTGGCCTCTGCCCCAGGCGCTAGAGTGGCTCTGGTCGCAATATGGCGACGCCCAGGATGGGCAGAGCATCGCCCCCTGGTGGGCAGAGCGTCGCCCCTGTTGGGCGTGCCGGGTGGATCCCGGTCGGGCGCATGTGGGAGTCTGTCTGACTGTCTCTCCCTGTTTCCAGCTTCAGAAAAATGAAAAAAAAAAATAAAAATTTAATAAAACATAGTCATTAAAGGCAGAAAGGCCACAATTATACTAAGAGTAAGTAACTGGTTTTTTTTGTTTGTTTGTTTTTTGTGGCAGAGACAGAGAGTCAGAGAGAGAGACTGATAGGCACAGACAGACAGGAAGGGAGAGAGACGAGAAACATCAATTCTTCGTTGCAGTTCCTTAGTTGTCCATTGATTGCTTTCTCATATGTGCCTTGACCGTAGGCCTTCAGCAGACCGAGTAACCCCTTGCTCAAGCCAGCGACTTTGGGTCCAAGCTGGTGAGCCTTGCTCAAATCAGATGAGCCCGCACTCAAGCTGGCGACCTCGGGGTCTCGAATCTGGGTCCTGCACATCCTAGTCCGACGCTCTATCCACTGCACCACCGCCCGGTCAGGCAAGAGTAAAAAGCTCCAGATGTCCTCTCCTCATCCACCACAGTTATTCATTATATTCTGGGATGGCCTAAAGCTTCTGCAAAAAAACCTGCCAGCTACTGTATAAATTAAATGTTAGTATCTCCATCTAAGTCCCTATTCAATCTAATCCATTTTGCCTCTGCTGTGCAAATTTTTTTACCAAGGGTTTAAGGTGAAAGAAAAGAATATGTGGAGAGGGCAAATTATAAATGTTCAGACCACAAAGTCTTGACTCTTATCACAACAAGTATACAGAAGCAGAGCAAGGCTGTCACTTAAAGGAAATATTTTGAAAAACAAATTGAGAGCCCAGAGACAAACATGAATTTCAGGCAGTATGGATGACAGTACCAGCTGATACAGAAATGGACCTCACAACTGCTTGTTTTTATAAAGCAACAGGATTACGCTTTGACAGGAGAAAAAAACAATCTACTTCAGGCTACATAAGCTTAATATGTGTCTAACTAAGTACCTATTAGTTATCCATACCACAATTAGAAATGACACTTTCAGAAAGTATAGAATAAAACAAAATAAATTTGGGGAAATAGACTAAGTGGGTATAATTTTGTTCAACTATATAACAATAACTGATGAAAACTACTTTGTAGTCTTAATATGAACCTAAAAGGTTCCATAAACAAATCTCAAAGACATTAAATCCTTAATTATCAGTGAAATTCAAACACTATTAAAACAGATTTCATCTAATACTAAACCCTCCCCCACTACATTATGCAGACTCTCATATTGCACATTTTTTCAGTGAACTACCAGCTTACCTGTGAGTCTGCTTCTGCGTACACCCGGACTACATCTTCTGTTCCAGAGGGCCGGACAAAAGCTCGGGAAAGCTTGTACTTCTTCACCAGGTCGTTGATGGCCTCCTGTAATCCTGGAGGGGTGACTGCTTGCCTTTCAGCATCAGTGGTGCAAATCACTTGCCTGTCTGCAACCTATGCACAAGCATTTCATATTTGCTATGATATTTCACTCCTTTTTAGAATCTTAATCTGTTCACAATAATTCCCACCAAAAAGTTATGGCCATTTCATTTTAACAGTAACAGAGCTACATTTCAGGTTATTGGACCATAACACTGAGAATGAAGTTCCAGGTTAAGCATATGATGAAATTGCATTAAAATTTTATAATTTTTGTTTCTCCCCAAATCAAGATTATTAATTTCAACATATTTATACAGTTTCTGTTTCTTCAGTCCATAAAGAATTAATTACCTTTAACAAAAAGAAATAACATTTCCACAGACTATCTTACAGTTACCATTAAAATAATGGCCAGTAAATACTATATAACTTAAGTCATTGATCAAATGTTAGCTTGCCCTTATCCTTTTTTTAAATTACCTATCATGGAAGAGGATCATGGTAAGAATCTATTAAATATGCCAAAAACTAAGCTGTTCAATCAACAGCCATTTCTGTAAACTCTGACTTTTATCTCCTTCACAAATCTGTTGCTGAATGTGTCAAGTGGTATACATATATCTAGAAATTAATTAGCCATTTAAACAAAATGTCTTTAAAAAATTCTCTCCCTTTGAGAGAATGCTCCTCAGCATCTAGCCTCAGGAAGTACTCTGTGGACCAAGTATAACAGAGTCAATATTTTCACGTGAAATGACAGACTATCCAGGATTTGCTTCACAGTAATATGGGGATGTGGAGAAATCTGTTGAAGCTGGGTACATATAGGAGTTCATTACTTTGTTCTCGTGTGTGTTTTAAATTTCCCGTAATAGAGTTTTTAAAGTGATAACATAATATTTGTAAGTTTGGAATCCAAATCTCAACAGAATGGTTTAGAGCTATTCTGTAATTTTTAAAGATATGAGAAAATACAGTTAGATGATATAAAGTATTATTTTCTATGATATGTATGTATAGAATGAAATATGACACATTTGGGGAATATTTTTATATAGTGAGATTTGAAATAGGTTTTAATTTTTAAAAAAGTAATTTTAAAATCTCATTCACACCTTAACTTTGAGCTGTCTGTTTGGAAGATCTGTATAGAGAGCATCCCATTGTTGTACAGTCAAGCCTTTCAGAGCCAAGATAGCCTCAATCACCAGCATGTCAGAAATAGCATCGCCAGCCGCCTGCAATGTGGGGAGAGACAATGGCAGAAACCACTCTAGTAAGAGGAAAGCTTAGATGTGAACGTCTTAGAAAACCAATGTCAGTGCCCGTGCTTCCTCTTCCCTCCATGCAGCATTATTAACTACATATGCATATATAGAAGCATATATATAGAAGCATAGCTATAAATACAAACATTAATGAGAAGAAGAATTAAAACTAGCTCTGAGAAATTTGCCTTTAATCTTTCTCTTTAGTGATAAAATGAAATTAGACTGGATACCTCTTAAGGTTTCAACACTGACATCCTATGACTTTTTTTTTAGTGCACACAAGAGACAGGGACAGAGAGATGAGAAGCATCAACTCATAGTTCCAACACCTTAGTTGGTCATTGATTGCTTTCTCATACGTGCCTTGGCCGGGGAATTCAGCCAAGCCAGTGACACCTTGCTCAAGCCCATGACCCCAGGCTCAGGCCAGCGACCTTGAGGTTGTCTATGATCCTATACTCAAACCGATGACCCCACAACTCAAACTGGTGGGCCCATGTGCAAGCCAGAACCTCGGGGTTTCTAATGTGGGTTCTCAGCGTGCCAGTCCAACGTTCTATCCACTGTTCCACCGCCTGGTCAGTCTCAAATTTTTCTTTATAACTAGATCTCTTTTCAGGTCTTATGCCATGATGGAAGGAATCATGCCCAGTGGTGGAGAAATAGGAGCTTCAGGTGACACAGCTGAGGCTGAAGACATATTCTGCTCAGTAGCCCTAAGCCTCTGTTTTTTCCTTTATGAGATGAAAATCACAATAACCCTTCTCCCTGTGTTACTGCAAGGATTACACGATGAGGTATGCAAAGTGCCGAAGTGTGCAAGATGCTCAAATGCTACTTCCACGCCTCTCCTTGCTCCTGCACTGCCATCAATCACTCTCCAATCCCAACGGTCTGACCCACAGGACACACCCAATTATTTTCCCTGAATTTCCTCGAGAAAACAGGTTTAAAAAACATGCTTAGTTATATACATATATACACTCAGTTGCTGAATCTAGTGACTAGGAGCTACTACTCAGTTTTGAAAATTTTCATTAAAAAATGAAAGGGAAGCACATAAATGTTGTCACTGACATTTCAGTGTAAAACTCAGTGTCTACCATTGTTGTAAGGAAGCCGCAGGACTCCTTTAATCTGTTTATACAGCTCACTATTCTGTCCACTGTCTGAATAATGTAATAGTAACCAAAAGCCCACCACCCCATCATTTCTAACCTGGTTAAACAAGTCAATGATGTTTGCAAGCATTTTAGCAGCTTTCCTTTTTTTATCTTCTAATTCTTTTGCTAGTTGTTTTATCTTCATTTCAGCAGCCTTACTGAACAGTACCTGCAATGAAAGTGTACAAAATCTAGAGAAACTGAGGGAAAAACAATAGCAACCTTACAGTGTATGCAAATGATATAAGATCAAGAGAACCCAAAATAAATTACTAGGGGAAAGAAGTTCCTTTATAGATTATAAAACTGCTTATCAAAATTTAAAGAGCTGATTACAAAGAAAATACCACCATGGCAAAGGTGATCACATACCTGGGTTCGTTACATTTGCCCTGCAGCCAGCTACATGAGCTCCATGCAACAAGGTTCCTTAAGCCTATCTGTATCCATTTTACCTTGAACATATTTAATTGCAACTAGTATGTTTTTGTCCTAAAATTAAGGATATAAGCTAGGCAAAAATATATAACATAAAAAGAGTACTCATATTTACCACATTGTGGCAAACAGTGTCATGATTATTTATTATAATACATCAAGAATTCTATCATTTTGAAATGCCTTGCATGACTTCAGTGCCTTCAGCTGTGCAACGCTGAGCAGGAGTAACACAACACTCAGCCAGCTGCTGAAACACTAGCTTGTCGGTAAGCTGAGGTGCAGGCTGGTCCCATCTGGAACAGCCATACCCTTCATCTCCCTACACCAGCAGAGCTGACCAGCTGCAACAGACTAGCCCAGAGGCCTCAAATATCTACTATCTGCCCTTTATAGTCGTTCACCAACCTCTGCATTAGATTATTGATGTTATCATTTAGTTGTATTTTCTAAGAGCATACATTTTTTTGTATGTGTGACAGAGACAGAGAGAGGGACAGACAGGAAAGGAGAGCGATGAGAAGCATCAGTTATTCATTGTGGCACCTTAGTTGTTCATTGCTTTTTCATACATGCATTGACGGGGGGTAGAAGGGCTTGTGCTACAGTACAGTGAGTGACCCCTTGCTCAAGCCAGCAACCTTGGGCTTCAAGCCAGTGGTCAAGAGGTCAAGTCTGTGATCCCACACTCAAACCAGTGACCCCATGCTCAAGCTGGCGACCTCAGGGTTTCAAACCCGGGTCCTCCACATCCCAGTCCCATGTTCTATCCACTGCGCCACCACCTGGTCAGGCAGAGCCTACATTTCTTATACTTACATTCATCACCTCTAGAAGCCAATTTTGAAATTAATGAGGAAAATTATTTGACCTAGATAATTTTGTGTTGGCCACCTCAAATCCATTTATGAAATGAGGTGAGGTATAAAAAGTTATAAACCTTATGAATATACTAAAAACTACCTAATATACCTTAAAATTATGAATTTTATGGTGAGCTATACCCAGAGGTGGATTTAATAGTGGGCGCACTGAGCACATGCCCTGGTCCCCGATTTCTAAAGGGCCCCGCAAAACCCCAACTTTACACATTCTTCTAATGACACCAAGTTTGGTTTCATATGTACAGTTTTAACTTGATAGTACATAATATTTTTTATTAAAAAATATGGTTAACATGTATTTTTCTTTTCCCTCTTTTTTTTTTAAGGGGCCCAATATTTTCTTCTGTGCCCGGGGCCTCAACTGACCTTAATCTGTCTCTGGTTATATCTTAAACTCTTTAAAACATAATGTTAAGAGCACTATAATATATATATATATATATATTGCTAATTAATTATATATATGCTTATTGCTAATTACTTTAAATTCATTTCTATTTGTTTATAACTTAATTCTCAAGCTAGCCAAAATTTTTAACTTGCCACACCTCCTGCACTTTCCTCTTACCACCTATGACCAGTTGAAAATAATTTTTAAATGATATATGACAATCTGCCTATAAAAAGATTAAGTACATTTTTATGAGATTATATTGTAAAAAATTAGCATAATTTCACACTCAAAGATTATCATCTAAAAGAGAGACCAGTTTCACAACACATAAATATACATTCACCAAATAATTTCTAACACCACCCCAATCATTTCAACAAAGTAGAAAAGAATATTACCTATTACTACCCAGATACACAATTCCCATCATTAAAATTAGTGCCAGGCTCTGGCCAGATGGCTTAGTGGTAGAGCGTCGGCCCACTGTGTAGAAGTCCCAGGTTCAATTCCTGACCAGGGCACACAGGAGAAACGCCCGTTTGCTTTTCCACACTTCCTTCTCTCCTTCCTCTCTGTCTCTCTCTTCCCTTCCTGCAGCCAACACTCCACTGGAGCAAAGTTGGCCTAGGCACTGAGGATGGCTCCATGGCCTCTACCTCAGGCGCTAGAATGGCTCCGGTTGCAACGGAGCAATGCCCCAGACAGGCAGAGCATCGCCCCCTGGTGGGTATGCCGGGTGGATCTCTGTCCGGGGCATGCGGGAGTCTGTCTCTCTGCCTCCCTGCTTCTCACTTCAGAAAAAATAAAAATTAGTGCCAGCTACAGCTATGATTGTTTAAGAAAACTTACTGTGCCATGTCCATTTGCTTCAAAATAAACTCCAATATCAAACTCTTGAGCCTTGTGGTGTAAATGTTTTACACCAGTTTTAGTACAATAGACTGGTACCTATTAACACATTAAAAAATAACACAACATCAGTTATTCAATCAGCAAATTTATTGTATACCTACTGTTTAGGGATACAACAGGTGACAGAACCTGGAACTTAATCTAGTGAGGAAGACAAAGCAATTGAAACCAAAGTGGTTACAATAGGGAAGAGAAGGAACTTAGAAGCACAAAGACAAGGCAAAAGCAAGGTGAGAGAGATGAGGGTCCCTTATAAAATAATGAGAGATTGTAAGTGGAGGACTGACAATCTGTTTAGATAGCTCAGTTTAGCTACAGTATGGAGAATGGTTTAAAGGAGGGGTCTGCAAGCTTTTACTATAAAGGACCAGATAAATATTTTAGGCTTTGCAGGCCATATGGTCTCTGTTACAGTTGCTCAGTTCTGTCATTGTAGTACGAAAGCGGCCACAGACAATACAAAAACAAATGAGCATAGCTATGTTTCAATAAAACTTGATAAACAGGTAGCAAGCTGGATTTGGCCCAGAGGCCACTGTTTGTTAACTCTAGCTTAGAAGGTCCATTAGGGAGTTTTGAGAACTAATCCCAGTAAGAAATTATGTGGTTGGATTAAATAATTTTAATTATTTAACAGTGGATCAAGTCTTAAATAGATCTGATAGAAATAGTTAAGAAAATAACCAATACAAAACAAAAAAAGGAGATCAAGATCAAATTAGATCAACCTTTCGTTTGAATTTAGGAAAACCTCAGGAACCCTTGGGGCTAAAAGTATTTAATCCATTAGAAAATGGTTGAAAAGTAACAGTTACTGATGCAGTCAGTTTCTTAAACAGGCAATCTTGCCTATAAGAAATTTTAAGACAGAAAATAAGAATTAAAGTTCTAAAACAACCACCCAAGAACTAAAAATCTCCATGAAAGGTGAGCAACTGGACCAAAGATGGGAGTCCCTGAGTAACTTTATTGTAACCATATACTGGGTGGGGTTTAGAGTTGTTTGAATGGAAAATAGTAATAATAATATGAGAATAAACTGTTTTGTGTACACACAACTGCAAACCTACTTTTGCCCCACCCAGAAATTAAGTCACAAACTCCAGCCTCCACATGTGTTTCATTGTGCCTACCCACTATTTATTTTAAATTTTAAATCAGTTGCCAAGACTTTACAACTAGGAAATTCACATGAAAATTCATGTTCTCAACTCTTCTTGAAGAATCTAACGGTGACTGCAGCTGGCCTGGGCATACTCTTCCTAGTCCTCATCCACATACTGTCCTTCCATTTCACCTATCCAGATCCTATAGGAATCTGACTTTGCCATTCCTGCTTTAGAACATATGGAAGAGCAAAAATAACTAGCAAAATGCAGAAGCTTAAGAGATATACAAAAGTTGGAAAATATGACATAGCCACTGAGATAAAGAATAAAGGCAAACAGACTCAATTTTGGCCATGAACCCCTACCACCTAACTAGAGCAGTGTGATACAGAGTGCAGCTATCTGGTAGACTCTAGGGAAATAATTAGAAAAACAAAATCTACCAACTCAGAAAACTTCTTCACAGAAGCAGAGTAAGGAAATTCTGACTAAGCATTAAGCCAGACATGATACACTTACAGGCACTCTGCTAAGAGACTGAAAAAAGTCTTTCTGCCTCAGGGACAATTTAATTTTGTCTTTTGATTTCTGTTTACCCTCACATGGGCAATAGCTCAGTTTCACACACTACAACCCATTCACTTTCATGAGTAGTATTTCCCTCACAGAAATATGTATAATAGAATATAAGTAAGAAATTGCCAGAGCCTGACCAGGTGGTGGCACAGTGGGTAGAACATCAGACTGGGGCACGGAGGACCCAGGTTCAAAGCCCTGAGGTCACTTGCTTGAGCATGGGGTCACTGACTTGAGCCCAAGGTGCTAGCTTGAGAAGGGTCACTTGCTCTACTGTAGCCTCCCTCCCCCCCCTCCCCCGTCAAGGCATATATGAGAAAGCAATCAATGAACAACTAAGGAGACTAAAGGAGCTGCAATGAAGAATTGATGCTTCTCATCTCTCTCCCTTCCTGCTTGTCTGCCCCTACCTGCCCCTCTCTCTGTCCAAAAAAAAAAAATTACCAGAAAATAGAAATGGTTCAATACCTTCATAACTTCTTCAAGGTACCGTGTTGAACTTCCATTTGCATATGCAGTTTGTACAACACCAAGATTCAAATTTTCTCCAATCTAGACAAAAACCATGATAATGACCTTGCATCAAAAATAAGACTACAAAAGCAATTGTGAGTTCTAAAGGATGACAAAGTTATTAATAAATTCAGCTGTGCCTTAGTTTATGCAATAAATGATTCAAGGAAAAATTTACATGTAGGCCAAGAAAAAAGCTAAAATACTTTTTAGGCATTATTTAAAGCAATTCTACAAGAAATCCTATATAAAGAAGCCTGTGGTTTCTTGATCTTTATCTCTTTGGTTTTTAATAAAAGTTTATATTGACTTCTTTTTTTTTTTAATTAAGGTGTTTATTTTATTTTTTTTTTATATTTTATTTATTGATTTTTAGAGAGAGAGGAGTGAGAGAGAGAGAGAGAAGGGGGAGGAGAAGGAAGCATCAACTCCCATATGTGCCTTGACCAGGCAAGCCCAGGGTTTCGAACCGGCAGCCTCAGTTACTGACTTCTTGAAGTACCAGTCATCCCTCGCAGTAAGTATCACGGTTCCCTTTTCACGGTCTCACGGTGTTGTGGATTTTAAAATTGTATATATCTAATTTTGTATCATGGAGTTTCCACTAGATCGCGGGATTTTGTGGTATATAAGTATTTTTATATATTTATTTTAATTATTTTTGTGGTAAAATAAGCATATTTTAGCCTAAAAATTGAAAACAATATAAAAAATATTAATTAAAATATATTAAAAGAATATTAAGTTGAAATGAAGCCTTAAAATATATATAAATAATAAAATAAATATAAGGTCATTACTTTGTAGATTTTCGCCTATCGTGGGGGGTTTCGGAACCTAACTCCCACAGTAGATGAGGGACCACTGTATATGTCCCAGATCATAATCATTACTTCCCATTATATCCTATACGGCTAGCCTGAGATTTCCACAAGAGCAAAACGAATTTCACTGAGGATGAGATTTTCTGTTTAAACTTGAGGCTTTGGGTAGTTATGACGAGACTCCCATTATTAAAGCATCAGCTGTGAAGAAACAAAACCTCATAAAGCTTCAACTCATAACACTTTGCCAGTATAAGGAAAAAAGGAGTAACTGGATTCCAAGAACAGTTCCCCAAAGTTAAAATGACTAATACTACCATTTCTTGTATTTCCAGTCACAAATGTAAGGAACTTCCCATAAATTGTGCCTGAGACATTCAAATGAGTGCTATAGAACAGTGGCCCCCAACCTTTTTTGGGCCACGGACCGGTTTAATGTCAGAAAATATTTTCATGGACCGACCTTCAGGGTGGGACGGATAAATGTATCACGTGACCAAGACAAGCATCAAGAGTGAGTCTTAGATGGATGTAACAGAGGGAATCTGGTCATTTTTTAAAAAATAAAACATCGTTCAGACTTAAATATAAATAAAATGGAAATAATGTAAGTTATTTATTCTTTCTCTGCGGACCGGTACCGGTCCACGGCCCAGGGGTTGGGGACCACTGCTACAGAACTACTTCACCAGTAAGTCTTGTTGTAAAGGTTATTCATTCACTCCCTGCCATACCTCCAACAGGAGCTCTTTAAGGAAACTGCTAATGAGTGTTGCTATCTTGTCTCCATCAATGAGATGAAAGTGGCCGTCTGCATCACGGTAGTAATAAACAATTCTGTCTGCATCTCCATCAAAGGAACAGCATCTTTCATTGGACTTCATTTCCATTCCTAGCACACAGAATAATTAAAATGCATTTCAGTCTATAAAATGGGACTATAACTCAATAGAAAAGGCTTTTTTTCTTACACTAGTTACAGCTTTAGGTGTTACGTGTAAGCATGTCCACACATGATTATTCAAGTATTTAAAATAATCCTTCCAAAGAAAAGCCAGTGTCTTAATATTCAAATAGTATGCAGGCTTACTGGTAGTTGTTATAGGATAAATTTTTTCACAGCTTACTGAAAAAGAAGCAGTCAAAATCTATCTATATTGAACCTTGACATAATGCTAAAATAAAATTCCATTTTATAAGTCAGCTGGTTTGCACGACAGATTCCCATACAGTTTTCTGAAAGCTACAGGCATTTCTGAATGCAGTTGATGTAGTCCTACAATGTCGTTTACATGTAAAAAATGATCAGCAATAGATGAAGTATGTGCTTTAATTTGGATGAGTGATTTTTATTTATTCATACCATCCATAACAAGAAACACTGGTAATTAAAAACAATTATAACCCATGAGAGATAAATGGTTTGTGTAATTTGCATAAAATTATTGAAGCCTCAACAATTGTTACAAATATGTTAGACGTAAGGGTATCAACAGACTGCCAATGCAACATGAGGCAACTAGGCAGGGAGACATTTGTCTGGAATAGGACTATAAGGGTGACTGGAGCACAACACAAGCTTCACGGAAGCTAGGGGCCGCGGTTTGTCCACACTGCAGCCCGATGCCTACGGCCAAAGAAAAAGGGCTCATGAGTTCGTGAACTGATCAACAGATCAGGGACAGGGAACTGAACTGTCAGTAAAAAGTAACAGTCAAAACTAGCAGTTCAATGAAAAAGGATTGGTTAATTAAACTGAAAATTTAAACACTACAGTGAAGCAGAAAATAGCATGAATGAGAGACAACCTGATGAGATGTGTAGCGTTGGAAGGAACACGTGCAGTCTGAAGAGCTGGGAGCTGCTCCACTGCAACCAGGACACATGACATGGGAAGGGACATTTTCTAATTTTGGTAAAGAGAAGCCAGATTCCAATATTTAAGTGAAATCAAAGCATTTTAAAATAATGGCAACTAAGCAACTGAATACATAGATACACACAGACCAAATAAAACACGTGCAAGCCAGGCTAACAATTTCATATCTATAATGCAGCTAAATATAGAACACCTCTTCCTATAACTACAATCAGAAGAACAGTCTTCCTCCTAAAGTGTCCACTGTGGAAAACACTGATTTTTAGAGACAATTATAATTCACCAGTTGCATTCTCTTTCCATAGTGTGTCTAATTCAGTAAGATGAAAAATAATGCTAAACTATTGCTAGCCTTTAGATCAGTGACTCTCAGAAAGTGTTGTGCCTAGACCAGCACCATCAGAAAGTTTGGGCACTTGACAGGAATGCCAATTCTTATACTATACAAACCTCCCCAGACCTACAGAATCAGAAACTCGGCGGCAGAGCCCGGGATTCTGTGGGCTAATAACAAGCCCTCCAGAACACCAATTTCTGATTCAGCTTTCTGCACTGGATTTCCTACACACTGTGAGGAGCCCTGAGACCTACAGATAAGGACAGAAGTCCATATTTTGAATGTCACTGATGAGTAGGAAGATGCTCAAATATCTAAAAGTGATACATCAAAGTCCAGCTGCATGAGTCTTTACTCACATGGCCACTTCTGTTAGTAAATGAGATTGGTTCAAAGTTCTAAAAATGAATTATTTTACATACCTTGCGGAGGTTTCTGATGACTTTTCACAAAATCAGCCCCACATAAATGATTGAGTTTCCCTTCGGTCCCAACATTAAACAGCTGAACTGACAGCCCCTGGGAGAAGTAGCCCCGCATTTCTCGCAGCTGCAGCGCCCCTATGCCATTTGCACAGTCAACCTTCAGTGACTGGGACTCATCTCCACTGCAGAAAGCCTTCAAACGAAAAGATACAGGAGAGAAAAATGTCAAGTTTTAAAAGTAAAAGTTAAGCATAAAGCATGTCTACGTATCTGTAAACATCTTCCTTTAGTTCTGTTAGCTCATCTCTTTTAAACTAAGCAACAAAAGGGTACACACATTCAGATGAAAATCATAAAACATCACAGTAAAATTATACAAGGTTCACTAACTGAATGACTTATGGAAATGGAACTTGCAAAACAAAAAATTTACTTCCACGCTGCAAGTCTTCTTAAAAGTGAATCTAAAACCCCAGCAGCACAGCTAGATAGAAAGGACAAACATGACCACCACTCTCCCAGAGTTTTGCAAGCGTTTTTATACATCACATAAGCTGTTCTGAAAGGATTTACAGTAGCTGTAGACAAAGGGGTGGGAGGTGAAGTGGGGCAGTTCTGGGACAGGCAGAATCCAAATAAGAAGTGTTTTCTGCCTGACCAGGTGGTGGCGCAGTGGACAGAGCGTCCGCCAGGGATGCAGAGGACCCAGGTGTGAAACCCTGAGGTCGCCAGCTTGAGCGCACAGTCATCAAGCTTGAGCGAGCACAGGGCTGCTGGCTTGAGTGTGGGTGGGACCATGATCCAAAGGTCACTGGCTTGAGCCTAAGCCCACTGGCTCAGCTGGAGCACCGCCCCCCACCTCAAGTTACATATGAGAAAGCAATCAATAAACAACTAAGGGGCTGCAACTATGAGCTGATGCATCTCATCTCTCCCTTCCTGTCTGTCCGTCTGTCTGTCTCTCTCTCTCTCTCAAAAAGAAAACAAGTGTTTGCTCCCTAGATAGGCTGTGGGCAAGTCTGAGAAGTTCATGTGTAAATAAGAAGTGGAGGTTACTGGGGTTTGAAGACGCCTGGCTAGTCCCTTTTTAGAATAATAACAGGCCTAGCACCTAGAAATTAATCCAAAGTTCCAACAGACACACATGAACGTAAGCAGTCTTTTGTTAGCTAGTCCACAGCTATCAACAGGCTAACCTGTTCTGCCTCTCACTGAGCACTGTAATTTAGAACATCTCAGACATCTTATTGTCAAGCTTTATTAGAATAACCTCAATAAGCAGGGTCCCTTACAAATATTATAGTCCATATTATACAACAGTTTTTCAAATGTGGGAATGAGCATATAGATGAATAAGCAGTAAAAACATCTGCCATTTTCATCATAGAAATTAATACCACTGGGCATTTCCGTTTGTTTTTTTCTGTGCATCTTCCCTCCTACTCATCCTCACCCCAGAATTATAAATTCTGAGGTCAAGAGCTTTGTCTGGTTTTCTGTGTCTGAACACAGACTCAATAGTATCTGTTGATCAAATGAATTATACTCCTCAAATCTCTTCCAGGTATAACAAGCCAATTTCCTTAACAGTATCAATAGTAGATGCCTCAAGTGTGATGCCAGCAGCATCTACTTGCTTAAGAGTAAAAACACCACCATGTTTGTTCCTCCAATAATCTCAGAATGTATTACATGCCTTGCCAAGTAAATGCCAACAGAGAATACAAGCCAAGACCTTGTGTAACTCTGGAAAGACAAAGCTATGCCCAATTTTTGGAAAAAGAAGTGACAAACTATGTGATGACAATAAATTATTCAATTGATGTTATTTTATTCACTTGCTTTAACTCTATAAAGATTCAGATTTTCACCTGTTTGGTAAGTTCTACAAAGGCCTGGGAGAGTTTCTGGTAGTAGCCTTCCACAGTAGCCTTTCCATACTGGCCATTGGTATTTCGACAGTAAACCATGTAGTGGAGCTGAGGCGTTGTTAGTAAGCCATAATCTGCCATAGAAATACAGAAAGCAATTTAACCACATTTCATAATAAAGAAAAAAACCCTATAAATGGACTGCTGCTGTAGGAATATCAGGGTGACATCTCAGAAAACACAAAAGCTAACTTAAAAATATCCATTAAAAACATTACAAATGCATGTCACATTGTGATATTGTAATTTATAGTAAGAAATACACATTTGATCTTTGTCCCCATTCCCGACAGAGCTTCAAGTTTTGGAATTTCTTAAGCAAATAAAACAATGTGTTGTTTATGTTAAAAAAGTGACATTTGAGCCCTGGCTGGATAGTTCAGTTGGTTAGAGCATCATTCCGAAGCACAGAGGTTGCCAATTCAATTCCTGGACTGGGCACATACAGGAACAGATCTATGTTCCTCCGTTCCTCCCTCCCTCGCTCCTCCCCTCCTTCTCTCTAAATATCAATAATTTTATTTTAAGTGACATCTGGAAAGTCCAGTGGTTTTCAACCTTTGTACACTTCGGAACCGGTAAAAACAATTATTTCAAGGGCTGCTAAGGCAGAAATCACCCTGATCATAAGCAAATTCAACTAAGATCACTGGGTCTATAATCTTCATACAATAAAAGGGAGGCTCTTTCAAAGACTGGCATAAAGTTTCTGGCAGATGAACACTGGTCCACAGATCAGCATTGAAAAACACTGCCTTCAGTAACCTAAGCAGACGGGCTGATTGCCGGGGGAACCAATCACGTGATTAGAGGGTTGACAGTCTCAGTCCTTCCAACACTACCCCAACTCCAGGGAGGGAGGCTGGAGGAGCTAGAGATAAGAGCCCAGTCACCAAAGGCCAATGATTTAATCATTTGTGCCTCAGTGCCCATAAAAACCCAAAAGACCAAAAGGACAGGGTTCCTGGCTAGTGACCACTGGAGACTGGGGAGCGGCTGCTCTGAGAGCATGAAGCCCTGAGCCCCTCTCCACACCACACACCTTGTCCCACGCAGCTTTTTCACCTAGCTGTTCCTGAGTTAATCCTCATAATAAACTGGTAACTTAGGAAGTAAAATTCTTCTCTGAGTTCTGTGAGCTGCTTTAGCAAATTAGTCCAACCCAAGGAGGGGGTTCTGGGAACTTCGAGACTGTTCGGAAGCCCAGGTGATTAGGACGTGAAGTGGTTGCGGAGAAGGCAGTCCTGTGGGAATGAGGTAGGACCAGGTACTACCTCTATGTACAATAGATAGTCTCAGAATTGAGCTGTTTTGTGTGTTAGAAAAATATACATTGGACACAAACTCAATTCTAAAAGAAATATGAACTACTATTGGTAGCAAAAAACCACTCAACATAGACAAGTAACAATATAACAGAGCAATATAAAAAAGTAGCAATTTAATTCCATTTCCAGTGATACTACAAACAACATAATTCAGATGAACACTCCAACAAACAACTGAAAATGCTAGATAAAAAAAAAAATGTCTTTAAAAATAACTGCAGTGCCAACAAGCAGCAGAGGAAGTAGACCAAAATCTATGTAAATAGAGGAACTCCAAGACTGGAGCCAAGGAAACTAATTTTATTCTCCGAGCATTCCTCAAAACTTGAAACTGAGCTATGGATTTCAATGTAAAAAAGTCCATGCTGGTTTAAGATGAGAAACCCAGTAGAAGACCAGGCCCCTGTGAAGTTGAGGCCCCAAAGGACCATTCTTCAATGCAAGAGTGAGTCAAGTGAATCAAAAGTGAGTCAAAAGTCCCCGCCCGGGAAAGCTGTGTTGGAACTCAACAAGGCAGAGGGAAAACCCCACAGCTGAGAGCTGTCCCACAGGCATAGGCCTCCTGTGGACTTACAGCCAGGCCAAACCCTCATAACCACACAGGTCTGAAAGAACCTTGTTATCAAAGAGTTGTGTCACCGGGAAGGCACGTAGACTCCCAGCAAAAGCAAACACCAAAATCTGCCAGAGAACGTTACCTTCATCATAAACCTCAAAATGTCCCCAAAATAATTTTTCAAGAAAAACTTAGTCAGAAATCTAAACACACAAAAAAGGCATCATGAGCAAGGAATAGGAGAGGATAGCAGAGATGGACCAGTACTCAATAAATGTTCAATGTCTAAGGCTGTCAACAGTCTTCAAAGTCAGGCACTCTTGTTTGGAGTAGAGGCAAAAAGTCATTTTAGGCCCTGGCCGGTTAGCTTAGTTGGTTAGAGAGTGTCCCTGAACACCAAGGTTGTGGGTTCGATCCCTGGTCAGGGCATATTAATATATAGGAAGCAACCAATGAATGCACAACTAAGTGGAACAACAAATAAATGCTTCTTCCACTCTCTTTGCCTCTCTCTCTCTCCATCCCCTCTTTCCTTCCCTCTCTCTTCCTCTATCTCTTTAAAACCAATCAATTAAAAGTTAGTCATTTTAAGTCCTTGACCCTGCAGTGACAGCCAAACTGGTGGTATTCTATGAAGGCAAAGCTGGCTTTGGCTCTGTTGTAAGGACCAGGTGAAAGGGAACTGAGGAACTCTGGAAAGTAGTAAGAGCACAGACTAACTCAGTGGAACTGTGTAAGGACGGAAAACACTATTCCAAAAGACGTCCTAAAGGACAAACAAATTCTGTGACCAATATCAAAATTACCAAATAACCATTTAAATGACTATATACAGTTATTCAATAAAAAGCATAAGCATCCACTCACTGATCAAAAAATATAAAAACCATTCTTCAAGCTCTATCCTCATATCACAAAATCCTCTAAATTAAAATACTAATTTTCAAACTTTTCCATTTCTTTATCATTGCTCTTGCATGAACTATAGCAGTCTCCTAGCTGGTCTCTCTTCCTTTATACAACTTTTCTATTAATATCTATGTTCACAATAGCCAGACTGGCTGGCTTAAAATGAAAATACAATCCTATTCTCATGCATAAAGTCCTTCAGTGGAGTCCCACTGCATTTGGAATAAACCAAGTCCTTTCCATAATGCATAGGCTTGGAAGGACGTGGCCCCTGCTCACCTCCCTAATCTCATCTCCCACTAGCTTTGCCCATTCTCCGTGCTGCAGCTCCATTAACCTTTCATTTCCGGAAATACACTTAAAATAGTTAAAAAGTTCAAATTTTTCTAAACTAAAACAGTAAAAATGTGATGGTTCTAGAGATAGAATCAAAGTATTAAAAATATCAACCATTCCAAGGATGGTAGAAAGAATAGTTTTGAGTAGTAAATGTGGAGTAAGGGAGCGCCACCTAGTGGCAGGCTCACCCAGACCAACGCCATACAAACTGGAGGCTGTGCCACTGAGTGGGTCACGGAATCCACTTAGACACCAGCATGTCTGCATTTTCTAATGAAAGAGAGGAATGCATATCATGCAGTATGAATAAGTACTATTTAATGAAACTTTTATTTTAGTTATACACACAAGCATACATACACATCATGATACAAAATGGGTGTCCAGGTTGTGACAGAGGGAAATACATTACTGGATGGTTTTACATAACAGGCATTCAGAAATGTTTGATGAAGAACAAATGAGAAAATCAAAGACTCTATGTAGCTGGAGCTCTGGCAATAAAGAGGACCACTCCAATCAGGCAGGGAGAGTGAAAGAGAAGTGAGGATTGGCCACAGTGAGATGGAAGAGGAGATCAACAAAGAGTGGCCAAGGAAGCAGAGCTTAAAGAAAGAGGGAGGTCACAGTATGGAAAGCTACCAAGATGTCAGCTGAAAATTTCAAAATATAAATTCTGAAAGTTATTTGTAGGTCACAGATCCCTTTGAGTACCTCACAAAAGCCATGAATCCTCTCCCTGGAAACTGAGTGCATGTGCAGGTAACAATCTGTACACTGGATTAAGAGGGACTGGATTAACAGGGTCCATGCAGCTTTACCAAACATCCCCCACCGGTCCCCAGGCCCAGATTAAGAATCCCCACTTTTATAACAGCCACTGGATTTGGCAATTAAAATTCAGATGAGTGTCCGGAGACATTTCATTGAAAGGCCAAGGATGGAGACTGGCCACAGCAGCCTAAGTAATGACTAGCGGAGCAGAGAGAAGCCAGCCAGGTGCACAACCGAAGAGGCCAGGTAACTAGAAAGGAAAGGAAGACACAGGAGTGGAAAGAGGATAAAAAAAGTCAAGGGAAGTGGCCCTGGCCGGTTGGCTCAGTGGTAGAGCGTCGGCCTGGCGTGGAGAAGTCCCAAGTTCGATTCCCGGCCAGGGCACACAGGAGAAGCGCCCATCTGCTTCTCCACCCCTCCCCCTCTCCTTCCTCTCTGTCTCTCTCTTCCCCTCCCGCAGCCAAGGCTCCATTGGAGCAAAGATGGCCCAGGCCGCTGGGAATGGCTCCATGGCCTCTGCCTCAGGCACCAGAATGGCTCTAGTTGCAACAGAGCAACGCCCCAGATGGGCAGAGCATTGCCCCCTGGTGGCGTGCCGGATGGATCCCGGTCGGGCGCACGCGGGAGTCTGTCTGCCTTCCCGTTTCCAGCTTCAGAAAAATACAAAAAAAAAAAAAAAAAAAGTCAAGGGAAGAAATTTTTAAATCGGAAAGATCTGACACTTGGAAAATTCACCTCTAAGCACAGTGGGGTCACTGTATTCTCAAGGGGCATAACTGATGTAAGAAGCAGATGCTAGCCTCCATTTGTTGCATTTAATACTCATTTGTTAAAATTGGGAAAACCACCTGTCAAAACTTAAAATCATGATCACAAGTAGACCCAAGATATTTCCCATCACTATGACAGGCAACAGCTGATTCCACATGTGATCAGCTATGAGGCAATCGGTATCTGATATTAGCAGAAAACTCCCCAGAATGGACTTCAAGTAACGTTAAGGAGTTTTATATCAAGATATTCAGCCTTACTAACATAAAAAAAGTTGTTAAAGATCAGGGTTTCCAACATGTAATCGCCTAAACAAAATATGCATGTCCAGAAAACAATTTTTAAAAAGCTAGTATTTTGTATCTAGTTCACATTTTTTTATAAAAACTTTATTAGTATTTTCAAACCTTTCTAAAATAAATATGTATTAATTTTATAATACTTAAATAGTTTTTTAAAGATTAATTTAACTGACAACTTGGAATAACTACCTACCATGAAATTGACCTCCTAAAACGGTGATGCCATCTATTACAGACTGTGCAAGTTTTTCACTGCTAGACCTAGGAGAGAAAAGGAAAGATATAGTACCTCCCATCCAGAAACCAATGCTGAAATTATATGCTACAAATATTAGAATAGGAAGTTCATTGTATTTGGACTGACACCTGTCAAAACTGAAAAAAATAATGTGGGTCAAGTGTAAGTAGTCTTTCACAATGTTGTTTCTTAGAAAGACACTGGCTTCTAAATGACTTTAGAAAATACAGACAGAAGATACACTAATGCCCTGGCTCGCCAGCTCAGCTGGTTAAAGCGTCATCTGGAAGCACAGAAGTCGCCGGTTCGATCTCCACTCAGGGCACATGCAGGAACCGCATGATTTTCCTGTCTCTTCCCCCCCTCCACTTCCTCTCTCACTGAAATTATAAATATTTTAAATACTTTCATTTCTTTAAAAAAAAAAAGACACACTAATTACACTATATCCAAATACCTTTCCAAGTTTGAAAATATATATTTATAATTACACATACACTGCCTAAGAACAAATACTGAATGTACAGTGTGTGTGATGCAGTACTGGGTATTAAAGCACCAAAGATATAGGACTCATTTTTCATTTAAGACATCAGAACAAATTATATATCTGAAAATATAGCAGATTATATAATTGCCTTGTAGAAAAGGATGCTCTATATCATTTAAACTAGTTTATAGGTAAGAGGCAAATGCATGTGGAGTAGCTTTATTGTGAGATAATCTGCTTTAGTACATCAGGTACTTGGCTACTTCTACCTATAAAACCAGCGATTATGGATCAGTGGTGTTTGGAAGTCCCTCCGGTAACACATTTAAGGATAAAACATCAGTTCAAATAGGAGACTGAGTAAAAATTTCCGTTAAAATGAATCTGGTTAATGCCAGATCTGATGCGAAAATGAATGCTGCTGTTTCAAAGTACACTTTTAATCTAACATTTTACAAAAATATCATTTTGTAAAGAAAGGCAAAAGCTGCCAATATGACAAATTTGTAGAGATAAATTGTTAATATTTTATAGTGTACTCCAGCCTGGGAAAATAACATTAATATATAAACCAACAAAATAAAACAACTTATGAAATAAATTCCTAAAAATAATGAGTTAAAATCATGTGTTCTTACTCTATAGGGAAAAAAGTAAACCTATGGAAGTAAAGGGGTGGGCGATATTTGTTAAGTGCTTCTCTCATGCCAGGAAATACATATTTTGCATACATTATGTCATGTCCTCTCACAAAAACCCTGTACTAGGCCTTACCAGCAACATTTTATAGATGAGCAAAGGGAAGTTCCAGTATGTTAAAGCGTTAGTAAGTGTTACAGTTGGTGTTCAGACTCCGTAAAAACCAAGTCCCTGCATGCTACTACAAAGGCCAGGCGGGAAGAGCCTCTCGGGGCAGCTCTACTTTATTTCTTCCAATTTGTCAGGGGCAGTAAGACTGATGCAATCACTTATCCCGAGTTCCCAAACTGCCTTCACCAGGAACTCGGATGGTCACCTGGTATCTCTGCCAATCACTATGAAGGCAGCTTGTTGCAGGTCCACAGCAGCTTTCTCGCAGATGTTCATCAACACTTTCTGCATATTTTGTTCCTCAGCATTTGCCAAACAGGTAGCATGTTCCTCCCAGGAAGGTGCCAGCATTTCACCCAAAGGATCAACCAATTTGACACCATTGTCTTCCTTAAAAGAAAAACAAATGATTAACTCTCTGTGCATATTCAAAAGGATGAACTGAGAAAGTAAACTCAAGCTGTTCTTCCCCCAGCAAAACATGGTGATGGCTGAGCAGCTTTACCAGTGACCCCTCCCGGATGCCAGCACTAGACCAGCTGTTTTATATATATTAGCTCCGTAAATCCTCATGACTCCACATCAATCTAATAATCCCATTATTACCCCAATTTGAGAAAGCAAAGATTCAGATCATGTAACTTGCATATGTTCACACAGCTCAGAAGTGTCAATGCTGATATTAAAATATTAAGTGCATCTGACTCTTCCTCCCAATAAACTACACTAATTTTAAAAGGCCATCACCCATGCAGTAACCATCAATTAACTGACTAGGGCACAGCTGGAGCAGAATGAGGACACCCAGAGATCCTTCTCACTATGACTAAGAATCTAAGCATATCCCGGCCAGGGTGTCAACCGGCAGAGTGGCACAGAAGCTGAAAACCGACTACTAATTCTGTTCTGCTCAAATTCCTAGAAGAAAGTTAAGTGTATTTCAGTGAATGTCAACTGAAGAAAACAGCTCAGACTTGTTTTAAGAAACACTTCTAAACTAGCCACAAGCATGAGGTTCTGCCTACAAGTCATACCTCAATTACAGCGATTTAGACACTTCTCTAACTTACACTTCTTTAACTACAGAGGCAAAAATCTCATGTCCTAGAAATCAAACAGAACCATACTATTCAAACCACGTAGTACTAGTGAGCTATAGAATGAAACAGTTGTGTCGAAAGGAATACTTAGATAAAAAAAATTGTCATACGCCCCCTGGCAATGGGCAAGGAGACACCTGATTGTTAGTGTTGCTCTCCTATCAGTCAGGAGCAAAAGACAACAGTTCTTAGGTCACCACTAGCTTGATGCCTGTGTTGGTGGCCAGAGCTGTTTCATGCCTGAGCCACATAAAAAAATAAATTTAAAAAAACTTTTATAAATTCTAACACCAGCAGCCTCATCAATCTTTTGCCCAAAGTTCACTTTTGGATCCCTAGAGCCTCCTGTTTGGCTGTTTCTTCAGAACAAACTATTCCCTTGCTATAAAAAATCTTGTCTGAAAATTTTCAAAATGTGCCAAGTCTCTGCAAATGTTTGCCTTTCCCCAACCTTGCCTCCAATCTTTTTAATTTCTGCTAAATTAACAGAGGTAAGCCTTTTTATTACTGATATTGTGACAATTCAACTAACTTGGAAGAACATTCTGTTATTTCTCTAATATGGACATTCCCAGAAAATGACAGTCTCATTTCATTCCCTCCACACCCTCTAAACAGCCATGACCTAAATGACCACTCATCATGAAAGAGTCGCTTCATATCCAAGGCAAAAAACAAGACACATTCCTAGAATTAGAATTTGTATTTCGGGTCAAACTGCTCAGACACACTAAAGTTTGGTCTTGTAAATAAAAGTTTGCTTTATCAGAGCACTAAATGCATTACCTCAGGATTGTGTGATGCTGTTACCATGACTCCGATTGTAGATTTTGTCTGTTTTGACCTGAGAACAGCTAATAATCCCATGCGAAACATGACATGATCAAGATGTTCTGCTTTCATTCGAAATCCAGCAGTCCCATATTGAAGAATGAGTCCACTGGGCTTGGCGTGTAATGCTGAGTGTTTTGTAATCGAATCTAAATCCATGTCTACAAAATTAAGGAATATTTTTAATGCATATTAAGAAAGCTCTCAATGACCATTTGCTTTAAAAACTGCCACCCCAAAGTAACAGGCATGCCTCATTTTGAGAATCTCCCCAATGAACCATTTTTAAAAGAGAAAAAGCATTGATAGAGTAAGTCCTGAGAGTTAGTATTACCTAGAAGATAGTGTCTTGCTTTACGTTGTCCACTCCAGGGAAGAGATCAGATTATCCTCAATTCATCTCCCATTTTGGATCCAACGCATATTTAAAATGGTCCACTTTCAACTAAAATGAAGATTCCACACCTAGATTCAGAGACTCCTATGAGAGCAAAGATCACCTTCTTTTACAAATGGGACAGCTTAAGCCAGGGCCTAAGTTAAACAAGGTAAGTTTACATGGGCAGCTGGTAACACTGAAGCCTATGGTCTGGACTGGACCTACATATCCAAAATACCAGGGAAATGTGCAGAGTGCTTTTGCAATTCTTCCCATCCTACAAAGACACAGTCCCAGAAGAAAAGCAAGGGGTAAGTTTCCTCTCCAATACCTTACAGTCAGTGGTGGGATTCAAATAATCTAACAACTGGTTCTCTGCCCTAATGACTGTTTTAAGTATAAAAAAACAATATACCAAAAGATAGTTTATTATTTCATGCATTTAATACTTAAATAATAACAATAAAAAGGTACACAAAACTAGATTATAAGAGTGTTAAAATATTAATGAAAAAACAATACCTGACAAGAAACAATAAAACTTATTTAAGATATTTCCATTTTGCTTCTTGATTGGCTTCCTCACTTGCAATTTTTTTCACCTATGGACAGAATGAACGTTACTACAGGTGCTTAGAATACAGCACCTGTTGAGCAGATGAACATTAAAAAAGAGTAAGGAATGTAAATTTGTGATTTCCACATTCGGCAGCTGCCTAGGCGTCCACCTTACAGAGAATCCTGACTACTAGTGCCATTTTTACTACTGGTTCACCAAACTCAACAAAAATTTAGGTATTGGTGCTGCCTAACTGGTGTGAACTGGCTGAATCCCAACACTGCTTACAGTGGATTTTTCTATTTTAATAAGGGAGAATCAGGACACCTTCTAAATTAAGCTCTGAAACTGGCAACATCTTCCTTTTACCTTTAATTAAAAACAAAACAAAAACAAATATGGGCCCTTGCTCCTCTAGGCTTACTTAGTCCACTTAGCCACGTCCTTCTCTGCAACACTCCAACTTTAAGTGGAACTTGGAGCACAGGCCATCAGGTAGTTATTGCAGATTTGTTTTCTGACAAGCGCAATAAAGCAACTGCAATAAAAACCAGTCATAATCTTTTTTGCTGGTGGAGGGTCTTGCTTTCAGTTTGTAAAATATACAACAACTGCGAAACGCAATAAAACTTAATTGCTTCAATGAGCAAAAGTTAAAGGAAATGGTGAAAATGTTTTTGTTCAGTTGGAAAAAGTGGGCCTTCAGGAAGCTTAGTTCGGTCCACAGTGACCAAATCTCTTTCTCAAGCATAAATACATTTTGTTAAAAACTGACCAGTCGGTAATGCATCGTGATTCTTCACAGGGCTGAAGCCAGCCTCGTTAAGTCCAGAAAGTCTTTTTTTTATATACGAAGATAAAATGCGCCCACCCCTTAATGCCTTTTAAATACTAAAACTATTCTCAACGACATGTAAATGCTGTTATTAAAAGTATTTCCAAGTCCACACAGCGTCCACTCTTAAAGAGTTAAGCGTGTCCCCCTCCCTTCCATTCCACCTTCAACATCTCTTCTGTTCCTACCGCCTTCCAGCCCGAGTCCCCGAGACCCCCAGGCCGCTGGCCCAGGCTCCCAGCACGAGTCCCTTGGGCCAGGGAGCCGCCCGGTCCCTACCCGGGCGCGGTGCCGGGTGGGTGTGTCCCGCGCGCGCTAGGCCGACCAGTTAGCCTACCGACCCGCCCGTGAGTCCGCCGAACCCCGTGAATCTGAACGTCCTATTTTGCCAACCAAGCTCGGGGGCCCGCTCACCTCTGCAGAAGACTGGCCCTCACCCTCAGGGGGCAGAGAACTCACCTCACGGAGGCGCCTGCAGCTAAACTGGAGCTCTCGGAACCCGCAGACGTGGCCCTTTGTGGCTTCCGGCTCGTCGCCACGCCCCTCAGCCAATCACGGCGGGGGGGGGAGTTCGCTGGCCCCGCCCCGTCCCCTCCCGGTTCGCGCGCAGCTCGCGCCTGCGGGAACTGCGGATCTATGGTCTGAGCGAGATGGGGGCTGTTGCCACTGAATGACCAGGAAGGGTGAGGCGTCCGCGTTGGCCCAGGGGTTGGGGCCGAGGGTCGCGGGCTGTCCTAGCACTGCGACCAGAACATACCCAGCCCCGCCTTCATATTTGGGTCTGGGGGGTGGCAGATCCCATATTCATAGGAAGCCAGGGATCCTAGTGGTTCTGGATGGGGGGGTGCATCCCCGATTTGGGGTCTCTGACTAGGTGGCCTCGGCCACAGTGAGCGCCACTCGGTTTCCCGCATCCGCCTCTCGATTCTCAATTTCCAAACCTTTGACTCCGGAAGCCTTCTTGGGCTGCCGCCCCCGCACCATCTCGGGCTAACGCTAAACCTTATTTATGTAACTGTAGGATCCCCTAAACCTGGGCCCTTCCAGGCAGTGGCAAATGAATCCAAATCATCCGGACCTCTCATGATGCGGCCCCGGGCCGGTGTGGTTCTCGAAAGCGGCGGGAACTCCCACCTGGGAGGATCCTTGGCCGAGGGGTGACAACTGGTATTGGCGGCAACGGGGCCCTCGAGAGCCCGGGGACCCAGAGCTCTGCCCGGCGGCAGCGCCAGCTCCGCGCATGCCCGAGACCTGGCAGGATCCAGAAGCTGTGCCCCTTGCCCTTCCCAGAATTGAAGCTTGCAGAGCGCAACCACCTGCAACGGAATGATTCCGAACACTTGTTGCAAGCCCCCATTCCCAGATTCTAGATCAGAAGCAGGAGTGGGGGAAAGGGACTGGGACTCTTGAGTTTTAACGAAGTATCCTGGGGGGTGTTCTGCATACCAGATTTTGGGGTCCAGGAGATAAAGCAGAAGAGTGTAAGTGTACCGGTTTGTGCCTCTAGCTCTCAGTGCCTAGCGTTCCTGCAGAACTGCTTCCCACGCAAGGGCTCTTCGGGAAATTTCGCTGGGCACTGCTGACTGACAAACCCAGTGTCCCTGGGCTTTTCCAGTTTTCCTGGCAGGTTGATTTCATGACAACATGTCCTCTGCGTCTACGAAAGAGTGCCTGCAGCTTCAGCTGCTGGAGATGGAAATGCTGTTTTCCATGTTTCCTAACCAAGGAGAAGTAAAACTTGAAGATGTAAATACCCTGACAAATATAAAGAGATATTTGGAAGGCACAAGGGAGGCGCTGCCACCAAAAATTGAATTTGTCATTACACTCCAGATTGAGGAGCCCAAGGTAAGTGACCTGCGTTGTTTTAATCCCTGCCAGGTGCCTAGTTTTTATTGTAAACATTTGGAACATGAGCTTTCAGTCCAGAAAAAAAAAAAAAAAGAGAATATTCCAGATGAATATTTGCTTTGTTTGAAAGTACAATATGTAAAATATGACATGCCCTGTAAATTGTCTACAATAAACATCCTGAATTTTACATAAACATGCATACCTTTTTTTCTTTAACAAATAGGCCTAGTGTTTAATTAAAAATATCTTACAATCTTATACTAACTACCATTATTATTCTGCCCAGTGTTCCAGTTTTTTACCAATCCAACTATCCTACTATGGACTCTTGTATGTATGTGATCATCACAAATCTAAACGTAGTCTTTAGCTAAACTGGCTTTTAAGGAATGAATGAATGTTTCTGTGATGACCCCGTAACACAGAAAGCAAATACAGATAGAAAATCTAAATGCTAAAAATGAACTGACCATCATCTTCAGACCCATTATCTCCAGCACTGACAGAACATAAGAACAAGTGGACTAGGCATTTGGGAACCACTCTTCTAGCTATTTCCTGCTCATCCTTTGTCATTCCCTCAGAGGAGCTGTTTTGTCCCCAGACTGGACTCATTCCCTTGGTAACACATTTCAGTGGCTCCCTGTACTTTTCCATGGCAGTGCTTTTCACCATTGACATTAAACCCTTGCTCTGTGTTTAATGTCTGTCTCCTTCACTAGACTCTAGACTTCACAAAGGCAGACATATTGTCTTCTTCTATCATAAATACCTGGCTCATGGTTAAGTGTTTGATAATTACTGGAATTAATGAATGCATAAATGGAAGGAATTCTTGTATTTGGTATGTGCTTAGTACTTAGTACCTTGTCTGGCACATAGCTGACAGTAGTGGCAATAACTATTACATTTGATAAAATTATGCATTTGCCACTGATAAACTAGATTAGGTAATTTTATGGTACTTAAATCTATTCGATTCTCAATTTAAGGTGAAAATTGAATTGCAAGTAACCATGCCTCACAGCTACCCCTATGGGGCATTACAGCTGTTTGGACGGTCATCTGAGCTTGACAGACAACAGCAGCTACTTCTCAACAATGGCCTCACTTCTTACATAGGGACTTTTGATCCAGGTGAACTCTGCGTATGTGCAGCAATCCAGTGGTTACAGGACAACAGTGCCTCCTATTTCCTAAACAGAAAGCTCGTTTACGAACCGTCCATACAAGCAAAGCCAGTCAAGAACACATTTCTCCGAATGTGGATCTACAGCCACCACATATATCAGCAGGACCTAAGGAAAAAGATTTTGGATGTTGGGAGAAGGCTAGATGTGACTGGATTTTGTATGACAGGAAAGCCTGGTATAATCTGCGTGGAGGGCTTCAAGGAGCACTGTGAGGAGTTCTGGCACACCATTCGGTATCCCAACTGGAAACACATTTCCTGTAAGCATGCTGAAAGTATTGAAACCGAAGGAAATGGGGAGGATCTGCGCCTTTTCCATTCTTTTGAAGAGTTGCTCCTTGAAGCCCATGGTGACTATGGGTTAAGGAATGACTATCACATGAATCTGGGCCAGTTTTTAGAATTTCTAAAGAAACACAAAAGTGAGCATGTTTTCCAGATATTATTTGGCATTGAAAGCAAAAGTTCAGGTTCCTAGGAAGCTACTAAAAGGCCTATGCTTGTAATTTTACTGAATCAGTATTTCTGTTAATAAAACCAAAATAAAAAGGCAGGTGGCCATTTAGCAACCCTGTGAGAACCTAGCTCCGGAATATTTCCATAGGCCTTTTAACTTTATAATAGTGTATCCGTGGTGATATCTCCATGTTCTTGTGTTAACTGAAAACTATTTTATTGTAACATAATAAAAGCAGTCAGATTTAACTGGGGGAGCTGATGTGATTAAAACGGAATCCAAAACCCACAGTTTATGTCAGTAGTCCAGCTGCAGCTCTGAATTCATGAATAGGAATAACGCCTCTGCCTAGCATACAGTTGGCACACTACATTTTCTTTCATTATTGGAGATGAATTCTAAATCAAGTTTAAAATGAGTACAAAGAGAGCATGTTTACTACATTTACTTGATGTTAAACCCCCTATTTTGAGTTTTCTCTTTCAGTAAAACTAGTTCCCATCTGTCACAGCAGAGGAATCAGAAGTGTCGAGAGTCATGAAGACAATACGTGTTCTTTGGCTTATCAGTTGATTGATGATACTAAGAATAATATCAGTATTCTTAGTTCTTATCCACAAAAAGATATGATTTCATGTCCACAAAGTGTTCCACATGTAACACATCCTGGCAATCTCTGTGCCAGGGCAAGAGTGGTGAGAGGGCAGGGGTGCCTCTGGACCATCGCCGTCTGCGGGAAAAGATCAAGCTCTCCGTTTTGGTGATGAGGCACTGTCATCTATTCTAAAAATTCCAAGCTCCATAGGCTTCACCAGCCTTTTTCAAAATGAGAGTTTATTTTGATGACAACTCTTTTTAAAGTGGCACTTTCTGGCCTGACCTGTGGTGGTGCAGTGGATAAAGCGTCGACCTGGAATGCTGAGGTCGCCAGTTCAAAACCCTGGGCTTGCCTGGTCAAGGCACATATGGGACTTGAAGCTTCCTGCTCCTCCCCTTTCTTTCTTTCTCTCTCTCTCTCTCTCTCTCTCTCTCTCTCTCTCTCTCTCCTCTAAAATGAATAAATAAATAAAAAATAATTTTAAAGTGGCACTTTCTAAACCTTTTCATTACAAGTATCTGTCCCTCCCCAAGAATTTCTGGGAGTTTCCTCTGTTGTGGAGTGTCCTGAGCTGCCTCTCTGCAACTTTCTCTGGGTTCCGTGGTCTCGTTGCCTGCTACTGCCCTTTCTCAGGGTGCATTTCATTCTTCTGATGGGTCCCAGGCACCCCACTGATGTCCTGGTCCCCTCAGGATGCCAAAGCTGGGTGCTAGGATTTAGTAACTTGAAGGGGATTGCCTCACTTCACATATTGGGATACACTGTTAGATGCCAATCACTGCTTCCTGTGCTGGGGTGCTTACAGAATTTCTGTTGCACAGTTCATTCTGGTTTTACGCTCTGTGTCTAAGGTGTAGACACATATCTTTGGGCTAGCGTGGGACAAACAGAACAGCAGACTGAGCGGGCAGACTCTCCTGACCTTGCTGTCTGGGGGCTGGATCCATTCTGTTCTGCATATGCTCTTAGCTCAGAATGAGTTTCCTCGCAGGGTACAATTCAGAGGCTGGCATGGGCCTGCCTTGCCAGCTCAGCCAGCTTGCCCATCCTAGCCTGTATGTGGCTGGAGCTTCACACTTGACTCACAAAGGGAAGAAGTAAGACTTACATAGACAGAAAACAACTTAATATAGAAATCAGTTTCCCACATAATCTCCCCAAAACCACCAATAAGTATGAGTAGCATTCACAGATTTTTAGGCTTTAAATAGATGTAACTCCATTTTTTTCCTTTGAAATGAGACAATATGTGCCAAGCACCTAGTATGTGCCTAAACCACTCACAGAGGTTTCTTTACAGTTAAATTTGCAAAAGTAGTGACAGGTAAACAAGCTGAAAAAACTCAAATATGGAACCTAAAAGTAATTATTTACATTACCCAAATGAAGGGAATACATTCTAGCTTATGAAATCTTTCCTGCTTCTGTAGCTATTTCTGATACTTCTACAAAACCTACTTTTACATGCCCAATATGAACATGTGGCAATACCTTCATTCCTATCAGAAGTACTAACAGACATTAGTTAATGGGGGAGGTGTAGGGTTTTTTGTTTTGTTTTGTTTTTGTTTGTTTTGTTTTTGAGAGAGGTAGGAAGAGGAACGTTGAGCTGCTCTTGTATGTTCCCTGTCTGGGGAATCAAACCGGCAACCTACATGCTCTGGAACGACATTCCAACTAACAGAGCTATCTGGCCAGGGCTGGGAAGTGTAGGTTGTATTAAAAAATACATACATGATAATTCTTTTTTAAGTTTCTTTAAGTGAGAGGAGGGGGGGCAGAGTGAGATTCTTGCTTGCGGGATCTACCCAGCAAGCCCCACTAAGGGGAGATACTCTGCCCATCTGGGACCACTGCTCCGTTGCAACTGGAGCCATTTTTTAGAGCCTGAGGCAGAGGCCAAGGAGCCATCCTCAGTGCCCCAAGCCAACTCGCTCTAATCTAGCCATGGCTGCAGGAGGGGAGGAGAAGAGAGAGAAGCAAGAAGAGGAAGGGTGGAAAAGCAGATGGGCGCTTCTCCGGTGTGCCCTGGTCAGAAATCGAACCTGGGACATCCACAGGCGGGGCCGATGCTCTACAATTGAGCCAATGGGCCACGGCCAATATATGATAATTCAAAGCTCTGCTGTGTATGTACAACAGGCTGCTGGTTTTGTTTGCTCAGCCTGATAATAGTAGCCCCACCACAGACACACGCACTCATACATGCACTTTGGGGAACTGCCCTTTTACTATATGATAGGGGTCCCCAAACTATGGCCCGCGGGCCGCATGTGGCCCCCTGAGGCCATTTATCCGCCCCCCGCCACACTTCCAGAAGGGGCACCTCTTTAATTGGTGGTCAGTGAGAGGAGCATAGTTCCCATTGAAATACTGGTCAGTTTGTTGACTTAAATTTACTTGTTCTTTATTTTAAATATTGTATTTGTTCCCGTTTTGTTTTTTTACTTTGAAATAAGATATGTGCAGTGTGCATAAGGATTTGTTCATAGTTTTTTTTATAGTCTGGCCCTCCAACGGTCTGAGGGACAGTGAACTGGCCCCCTGTGTAAAAAGTTTGGGGACCCCTGCCCTGGCCGGTTGGCTCAGCGGTAGAGCGTCGGCCTAGCGTGCAGAGGACCCGGGTTCGATTCCCGGCCAGGGCACACAGGAGAAGCGCCCATTTGCTTCTCCACCCCTCCGCCGCGCTTTCCTCTCTGTCTCTCTCTTCCCCTCCCGCAGCCAAGGCTCCTTTGGAGCAAAGATGGCCCGGGCGCTGGGGATGGCTCTGTGGCCTCTGCCTCAGGCGCTAGAGTGGCTCTGGTCGCAATATGGCAATGCCCAGGATGGGCAGAGCATCACCCCCCTGGTGGGCAGAGCATCGCCCCTGGTGGGCGTGCCGGGTGGATCCCGGTCGGGCGCATGCGGGAGTCTGTCTGACTGTCTCTCCCTGTTTCCAGCTTCAGAAAAATGAAAAAAAAAAAAGTTTGGGGACCCCTGCTATATGGTTTGGGAAACGTGATTAAAATAAAGTCACCCACTGGAAGCCTCCCATAAAGACAGTTTTGATATCTTGCTGCATAAATGCACAGTGCAGCCTCATTTCAGGCCTGCTGAATACTTGGTTAACACCCCCTTTGAGATACCCAAAGGGGTATCTCATCTGCCCTTTTCTTGAAACTGAGAATCAGTCTCTATTGTTTTAAATGAAGGATCCTGATAATGTGATACATACATTATATTTTTAATGGTTATTTGGAAAGAATGCTCATAAACGTTGCAGTGTCCTTTTTAAACTTATTGAATTAAATCAACATTTCTTCAACTATGTTCTTTGCTTTTCTTACTGGTCTATTAGAGTGGTTCTAAAATTTTTTGAAATTGGGGCACATTTAAAATCCTACAAATAATTGTAGGCGCACTATATACAAATCTCTGAGAAATATGTTATAGTAAGTCAAATATTAAAGAAAAACTATAAAGTCCAAGTGTGCTTTTATGGTAATTAAACAAAATAAATGACAATTAAATTTATTCTGACATTAAGAAACATTGTTGGGCCCTGGCCGGTTGGCTCAGCGGTAGAGCGTCGGCCTAGCGTGCGGAGGACCCGGGTTCGATTCCCGGCCAGGGCACACAGGAGAAGCGCCCATTTGCTTCTCCACCCCTCTGCCGCGCTTTCCCTCTCTGTCTCTCTCTTCCCCTCCCGCAGCCAAGGCTCCATTGGAGCAAAGATGGCCCGGGCGCTGGGGATGGCTCTGTGGCCTCTGCCTCGGGCGCTAGAGTGGCTCTGGTCGCGATATGGCGACGCCCAGGATGGGCAGAGCATCGCCCCCTGGTGGGCAGAGTGTCGCCCCTGGTGGGCGTGCCGGGTGGATCCCGGTCGGGCGCATGCGGGAGTCTGTCTGACTGTCTCTCCCTGTTTCCAGCTTCAGAAAAATGAAAAAAAATATATATATATATATTAAAAGAAACATTGTTATGTTACATCTTTTGAGTTATGCTTCTTAGAATTCTTTAAAAAGAGGGGTTAAAAAATAAAAACCTCAAAAAAGTTATCTTTTTATATATAGATACATTCTTAGTAAGATTTAGTAAATTCGGCAGGTCCCAGCACAAATGTGTTAAGTTTTTTCATTCTTGTGTTTATGAGAAACATGAGCCTGATGTGTCCTAGCAATTTCTTCAATGTTTGGGCATATATTTGAAAGGCAAACTCTCATTTTCTTGTGAATACATTGAAGAATTCCTCTCTTTTTACTCTTAATTGTGTAGAGGGTAGAAAATCTTAATTCACATAAATAGGATGTTGAAAATTGTAGTAAAATGTTCAAAGCTTTTTACAATATTGCCACATATTCTTCTTACATAGAAATCCAAAAGGCTTCAGGAGACAATTCCTTATGTTTAATCATCAATCCACGATCAGTGGATATAGCTGCCAGTTCTTCTTCTTCTGTTAATGTTAAACCAAAATCACTTGAAGCTTCTATGAATGGGTTTCTAATCTAATTGTGTTGTTCAGTGTTAAGTGATGGAGAATGCTATAAATTAAATTCTGCCCATCAGCCTTCAAGTCTTATTTTATTTACACTTAACTTTTGCTCACTTCCAGAACTGGATTCTTCAATATCAAGCTTCTTTTTGAGATATCTATCCATTTTGTTTGGGTGTATTTATCTGAAAATAATATATAATGTGGTGTTAATAATAGATATAATAATGATGTGTTAACAGAAAGAGTGGTATTTCCATAATGAAATTGTATAATAGAGTAACTATTATTTTTATATCTGGGCACATGCCACAAACCAGCGCAGCTAGTAATTCCAGGTCCCAAGTGGGAATGGTGCGGAATTAAGAAAATACACAGAATTAAGAAAATACGGGTTCAGGAGGGCCCTGTAATTGCTGCTGGCAAGAACAACGCACACCACAAAACTGCATCTTGCTTTATTTATAGGGCAAAGTGAAGCCATTAGCAAATCAATGAGATCTCTGATCACATTTCTAAGGCAATTCAAGAATTTTACCAAGTGCAGAAAACCCCCACCATATATATCAGTGGTCCCCAAACTACGGCCCGCGGGCCACATGCGGCCCCCTGAGGCCATTTATCCGGCCCCCACCGCACTTCCGGAAGGGGCACCTCTTTCATTGGTGGTCAGTGAGAGGAGCACATTGACCATCTCATTAGCCAAAAGCAGGCCCATAGTTGCCATTGAAATACTGGTTTGTTGATTTTAATTTACTTGTTCTTTATTTTAAATATTGTATTTGTTCCTGTTTTGTTTTTTTACTTTATAATAAGATATGTGCAGTGTGCATAGGGATTTGTTCATAGTTTTTTTATAGTCTGGCCCTCCAATGGTCTGAGGGACAGTGAACTGGCCCCCTGTGTAAAAAGTTTGGGGACCCCTGATATATATCATCTTAACTTTACACCAAACAAAGGATAGAAGAAACTTGCCTCCAGTCTTTCTGGGGAACGTGAGAGTAGTGTAAACAATCCAGCACCACAGCTTAACAGCCTTTTGCAACCTAATCAGGCAAGTGAGGTGGGGGGCTGGGCAGACTGTCAGCTTACAGCCAATTCCCAGCCAATTCCCACACCTCTGTCCCCTCAAAATCTAAACTCCAAAAACCCTGTTGGTTTTTTGGTCCCCAGCAGGCACATATTTCTCTGGAATACCATAGGGCGCACCTGGACATCTTCTAGGGTACACCAGTGCGCCCTGGCCCACACTTTGTGTTAGGCTAAGGGCTGAGGATAAGCGAATAATGGATTGAGAAGTGGGCCAGATAACTTGACCATAACACAAGGACCTCTAAACCATCCCCATATTAAATCAGAAATATGCTGCCTACAAACTTGTTTCCATATATGACTGCTTACGTGCCATCTACTCCTCTGAGAACTTGATGAGGCTCAGAGCCTCTCTGAGGTCTTCACAGAACCCTTTAAACAAGACAATTTTCTTTCATTTACTTTATCTTAAGGAGCCCAGTGGCAAGTTGAAAGAATAGGTGTTTTCTGAAGAGTGCCAGGCTTGCTCAAAATCCTGGTTTTATCCAGAATCCTGATTGGCCTCAAAACTCTTAAGCACATTAGGTCTCCCCCATAACGTCCACATGGTAGCACTACTTTTACTGCTGCCAGGCTCACTGGAGAGGCCTTTCTTCTTCTTAAACCAGTTAGAGCTAGAAGAATTTGGATCACCCATAAATGAGTTTGAGTAATGGACACAAAATTCAAAGAAGCACGCAATACTGAGGTTCCTCCTTAGTTGTAGGGGGAACAAAGTACACAACTGTTCTCTATAATGGAAGGGGCACTCCAACCTGCACCAGACATTGGACCTCCACAGATCTGGCTGTAGTGGCAGGCTCTTGTGCTTTCTTTGAATTGATCTACCTTTTGGCACAATGTATCTTAGCAGGCATCCATGGAACCTGGTGACACCTGTGCCCAGGTACATACGGCATCATCAATGTGTTAGACCAGCATGATGTCCCATACAATGGTGAAATGATCAAGGTCTGGTAGCAAAAATTATATTCTGGTACAGTGTCATAGTGTTAATGAAACATCGACAAAAGCCTGTCTAGCCTGCCCAGGAGGTGGCACAGTAGAATGAGTGTCAGACTGGGACATAGAGGACCCAGGTTTGAAACCCCGAGGTCACCGACTTGAACACAAGCTCATCCAGTTTGAGCACAGGCTTACCAGCTTGAGCACTGGGTCACTGGCTTGAGCATGGAGTCAAAGACATGACCCCATGGTTGCTGGCTTGAGCCCAAAGGTCACTGGTTTAAAGCCCAAGATCAGTGGCTTGAGCCTAAGTTCACTGGTTCGAGCAAGGGACACTCGCTCTGATGTAGCCCCCCAACCAAGGCACACATGAGAACACAATCAATGAACAACTAAAGTGCCACAGTGAAGAATTGATGCTTCTCATCTCTCTCCCTTTTTGCCTGTCCTTATCTGTCCCTCTCTCTGTCTCTGTTAAAAAAAAAATAAAGGAGCCTATCTATGATGTTGCCTGTTGATAGCACACAGTGTGTCTTCTCCTTACTGAAATAAAGGAGAAACAAACAAAAAGGTATCAGCCAAATCAATAGCTACCTACTTATTTGCTCCAAGAGAACTTGTCTGATAGCAGCTGTCACTCTTAAAGGTCCATCTATCCCTTACACATGCCAGAGATGATGTTAATTCTAGATATGGTAAATAAGAATCACACCCTGTTTGTTTTAAAGCTTTTGATGGTGGAACTTATCCCCACAAATCATGTGGTACTCCCTGCCAGAAAAACACCTTTTTATACATTAGGGATCCACTATGGTGATATAATGAAGACAACAATTCTAACTCTTCACTGGGAAAATAACCAGAGGTGGAATGGTTTCAGAAACCCCAGCAATCGGTATTCATTCAGAGTATGGCCAGATGATTACCAAAAGGCCTAGTGGATTTCTTTTCTTTTTTTCTTTTTTCTTTTTCTTTGTGATATTCTTTATGTAATACACTGTTATCCTAGAAAAGGAAGATGATGGAAGCGTTTATATTACAGAGTTCTTCATCATTGAGGTCTTTCATTCATATCTATGACTGGCAATTTGGTGAGAGCCTCAACAATCAATCTTGGTGGCTGTAGTCAGGCTTTTCTGCTGCTGTTATACATATCAAGTAGACCTATGTGGGTTGCCCATATATTTGGACCTAAGCCAAGCTGATACTCGTGGCTGATATACACAAGTGTGGCTATATCAGTTGTATACACTGGTGTCCCTCTCTTGGTCAGTAGCTGTGCTGTCCTCATTGTTAAATTTTTCATAAGAACTTCAGAACATGGGGCCTGGCCACCAGCAAAGATTTCTGGAGACTCAACTATTCCTAGTAAAGATCTGCCTCTATTATAATTGTTTCCACCTTGTCTCCAGTTGTTGCAAAGTGCAGCTATTAAGCTTTTATCAACCCGAAGATTCTGACATCTCCATTGAAATAGCCCATTATAACCAGAGTATTTCCCATAAGCCTCCCCAGCTTACAGAGAAGAGTTATGAAAATGCTTTTCATGTCCTCAACAAATATTAGCAAACCAAACTCAATAGTACATTAAAAGGATCATATACCACGACTAAGTGAGACTTATTCCTGGGGTGCAAGGATGGTTCAACACCAGCCAATCAACCAATGTGATATACCACATTAACAAAATGAAGTATAAACACCATATTGTCACAATCAGTACAGAAAAAGCATTCAACAAACTTCAGCATCCATTTACGATAAAAACTCTCAACAAATTATGCATCGAGGGAACATGCCTCAATATAATAAAAGGCATATATAACAAGTAGACAGCTAACACCATACTTAATAGTAAAAAGCTGAAAGCTTTTCCTCTAATATCAGAAACAAAAAAGGACACCCACTCTTATTCAACATAGTGTTTAAAGTCTTAGCCAGAGCAATTAGGCAAGAAAAAAAAAGGGAGCCAAATTGGAAACAAAGAAGTAAAAATGCCTCTACTTAAAATGATATGATATTATATACAAAAAATCCTAAAGATTACCAAAATATTGTGATAACTAAAAAACATTTCAGTAAAGTTGCAACATACAAAATCAGTATTCAAAAATCAACTACATTTCTATATACTAATAACAAACTATAATAAAGAGAAATTAAGAGAAGTATCTAATTTATAATTGCATCAAAGGGAATTAAATACCTAGGAATAAACTGATCAAGAAGGTGAAACACCTGTACTGTACACTGAAAACAATAAGACATTGATGAAAGAAATTGAAAATACAAATACTAAATGGAAAGGTAAGCCATGTTCATACACTGAAAAACAAAATAGTGTTCAAATTTCCATATTACCCAAAGAAATTTACATATTCAATGCAACTCCTATCAAGATTCTGATACCATTTTTCACAGAAATAAAATAATTCTAAAATTTTCATGGAACCACAAAAGACCCCAAATAAGCAAAGCACCAGCAAAGCACTCATAAGAAAGAACAAAGCTGGAGGCATCACAGACCCTGATTTCAAATTATACTGTACAGCTATAGTATTCCAAACACTATGGTACTGGCATAAAAACAGACACATAGATCAATGAAACAGAATAGAAAATCCAGAAATAAACCCACACAAACATAGTAAATTAATTCATGATGAAGGAGCCAAGAATATACAACGGGAGAAAGGTAGACCCTTCAATGAATGGTGCTGGAGAAACTGGACCACTTCACAAAAACTAACTCAAAATGAATTAAAGAATTGAATGAATGACCCGGAAACATAAAACTCCTAGAAGAAAACATAGACAGTAGACTCTTTGACACTGATTGTGGCAATGATTTCTTGAATTTGACACCGAGAACAAAGCCAACAAAAGTACAAATAAACAAGTGGGACTACATCAAATTAAAAAGCTCTTCACAGCAAAGCAAAACATCCACACAATTAAAAGGCAACCTACTGAATGGATAAAAATATTGGAAATCATATATCTAATAAAGGACAATATCCAAAATATATAAAGAACTCATAAAACTTAATAATAGCATAAAAAAGTACCAACCTGATTAAAAATAAACAATCTGAACATTTTTCAAAAAAAGATATATATGTCCAAAAGTACATGAAAAGATGCCCAACACTCACTAATCACCAAGGAAATCCTAATCAAAATCACAACGAAGTATCACTTCACACCTGCCAGAATAGCTGTTATTAAAATGACAAGAAATAACAAGTGTTGGTGAGGATGCAGAGAAAAGAGAACCTTGTGCGCTGTCACTGGCAATGTATGATGTACTAGTGCAACCATTATGGAAAGCAGTGTGGAAGTTCCAAAAAAAATTAAAAATAAAACTACCATGTGACCTAGAAATTCTACTTCTGTGTATTTATCTGAAAAAAATGAAAACACCAATCCATACAGCTATATGGGCTTCATGTTCAATTCAGCATTATTTACAATAGGTAAGACATGGAAGCAAACTAAATGTCCAAGAATAGGTGACTGGATAAAGAAAATGTGGTATATATAAATATTTTCAGCCATAAGAAGAATAAAATCTTGCCATTTGCAACAACATGGATAGACCTTGGGGGCATTATGCTAAGTGAAATAAACTTACATGTGAAATCCAAAAATACAAATAAACAAAACACGAGGCTCACAGACAAAGAAAACAGACTGTTGGTTGCCAGAGGTGGGGGGAGGCTGGGGAAATTGGTAGGAGGGGTCAAAACATACAACTTTTCAGTTATGAAATAAGAAATTCATGGGGATGTAATGTACAACATGCTCACTATAGTTAATAATACTCTACTGCATACTTGAAAGTTGCTGTAAATCTCAAAAGCTCACATCACAGGAAAACAATTTTTTGTAACTATGTATGGTAACAGACGGTAAATAGACTTATTGTGGTCATTTCACAGCGTATACAAATATCAAGTCATACTGTACATATGGAACTAATATATGTTAAGTATACCTCAATTTAAAAAAAGATGTTTCTCATAGCTGCTGCTATTCCCCTTCTCTAATGCGTCTCTCAAGGCCTTAGTGAAAGCAGTCACTGCTCGGTCCTCTTGGGAGACCTAATTAGGAAATTGTTAGGATTAGAATGGTCTGAGTTGCACAGGACAAATCCGCACCAAAATTCCTACTTTTGTAAATCTTTAAATTCCTTTATATTATTTCAAATAATGTTTGCATTCTCAATTTTGCTTAATGTGGGCCATTATTAAGTCTATATTTCACTCAACTAACTGAACCAACAAGTAGAATCACTTTCAACTGCTATGGCACCATACTGAATCCCAGAACCTATGGCAATCAACTCTGTCCATCAATTCTACTCAATCCAAAATTACATTTCTCCTCCCGCACTGAATTTTTAGAATCTCAAACATTTTCCTTGGGTTTTGCCAATATAAATATTGGCAAAGTCTAGCAGAGTCTAGAATTCTTTTGGGGGTAATCTTCTGGTTTTGCCTTTTTAATTGTATCCAACACATCTCCTCACTATGCTGGTCTGGTGTTATATGTATAGAGATAGAGAGACATAATGTGGGAAGGACAGGAGGTAAACTGAGTTAAGTCATTACAGAATCTTCAAACAAAGCAGAAATAACATCTTAAGACAGGAAGAACTCCCACTTTGATGAGCAAGGGAAGACATGTCACGTGTTCTGATTTGCCTGGGGTTGAGGGGTTCCCTAGGACACAGGTCTTCCAGTGATCAAACATGAGCTATTGTTCACCTAGTTTAGGGTGTCACAAGTCTTCATATCCTCCTGTCCATACATCCCCATTCCAAATCAAGATCTTACTGTTTCCTGGTCGATAACCTTAACTTTTATATGAAGCTTGATGAGGCTGGTGTAATTTAGCAACTAACAGGTTAAATAAAACCTTGGTTTTTAGTTACTGCACCTTTCCAGCTGGTAAGAGAGAAGAGATTTGCTAAAAGATGTTCTTTTAGCAAAAACACAGGCATTTTTCCAGTTTTTATACTGTGCTTTGAGCTGAGAATTTAAGCCTGCTAGCCCCAATTCTCTCTTTCTTAATACTTCATCTCTGAGCATGCAACCTACCCCACAGTCCTGGGTCCCTTCACCCTTCAGTTTTATGGCGGCAGCTGTTTATCAGCCAAACCTTCACATCCTTAGATAATGCATTCCATCACTTTGTAACCTCATGTTTGTGGAGGGGGGTTTTGTTTTTTTTTTTTTTCTGTATTTTTCTGAAGCCGGAAATGGGGAGAGACAGTCAGACAGACTCCCGCATGCGCCCGACCGGGATCCACCCAGCACGCCCACAGGGGGCGATGCTCTGCCTCTCTGGGGCGTCGCTCTGTTGTGACCAGAGCCACTCTAGCGCCTGGAGCAGAGGCCGAGGAGCCATCCCCAGCGCCCGGGCCATCTTTGCTCCAGTGGAGCCTCGGTGCGGGAGGGGAAGAGAGAGACAGAGAGGAAGGAGAGGGGGAGGGGTGGAGAAGCAGATGGGCGCTTCTCCTGTGTGCTCTGGCCGGGAATTGAACTCGAGACTTCTGCACGCCAGGCCGACGCTCTACCACTGAGCCAACCGGCCAGGGCTATGTTTGTGTTTTTGAGGTCCCAAAGATATTTTGCTGCAATGGTTTTTATTACTTTTCATTGTCTTTATATTTTACCATTCCTTAGGTCTGTAATCTATTTGAAGTCTATCTTTTTATAGAGTATAAAGCAGGGTTCCAGTTTTAATTTTCTCCATGTGGGAGGCCAGTTTCCCTAATGCTTTTAACTACACACTCCATTCTTTATCTGCTGATTGTTGTGCTACCTTTGTAACTCACTTTCAGAGAGTCTCCGTGAGCTTCTTGTTCTATTCCACTGTTCTGCATGTTCTCATGTTGAGGTACATGTAAATATCTGGATGTTGGAGGTTTAGTATGAACAAAATAATGTAAAATATCTCATTAATACTTTTTATATTGATTATATGTTGAAATTATTTTATAATTTCTGAATATGTTGGTTTAAATAAAATATATTAACAAATTCCATGTATTTTTTTAATAAGGCCACTAGAAATTATGTACATGGTTCACTTTCTTTTTGTATTGGACATTGCTATTCTGGACTGTGCTCTAATGAATAGAGAATAGACTAAGAAGAAACATAAACAGATTTAGAGCCATGTCATCACTTATTAGCTCTGTGGACTTGGCACGTTACTCAAAATAGCTACTTCTTAAGGGACTTGTTGGCACTACATAAATACAGAGTACATGATACCTAGTAAGTAATCACCCAATGCTTGTTTCATTATCTTTCTCTGAAGACAAGGAAGTGGCTCATTCATCATAGCATACAGCATGTATTCAGTTATGTTCATATTGAAATTATCATTTAAATATTTTAAAATTCATAATATACTGTCACAGGACCACCCATTAAGACCAGCATTATTATTTTAAAATGTAACAATACTTTAAGAGGAAAGAAATTACTTTATAATTTTATTCATTCTTTTTCTATGCTTTACTAAGTCTTTGCATAGGTTAGTACATTTAGTGAGCACAATAAGACAACATAGAAACAGACTAAAAATAGGCATTTGGATCTTTTCAAAGTAACTATATTGAGAAAATTCTTGACTAAATGTTACCTTGAGAAATATTCCCCATCCCTTCTACTGACATTTAAAAAAATTTGTGTAATCTTCAACTTCTAATAAAGTCATTTTATAGGACAGTTTATCTTAAACAAAACCAGAAAATTCACCCCCTAATTTTTAAAAAAAAGATAGCAAATGTTATTGTACCCGAACTTATGAATTTAAAATTGTTTCTATTGGTTCAGTGATTAATTTCTAAAGTAAAACTTGAAATTACTGTGAATTTTCTTGGCTGTAACTACTAATTGTAATTAGGATATTTTTATATCTAAAGTGAAGATAATTTCTGCTATTGTGGAAGTGGGTACAAAATTTTCTCCAAATTCAGAGGAAATTATGTTCATTTTAACAACACAATGAGCTCTAATTACCTGAGCGAACCAAGAGGACATTAGAGCAGATCACTGGAACCCAACATGTCTAGGGACCCTGCTCTTGCTCCTGACTCTGGAAATCTTTGTCTTAGGAAGTTAGCTCTGCAGACAGCCCCTTCTCAAGGAGCTTACCTCCTCTCCTCTCAGCCTTCCGGCTGATCAGGCCATTCTGAACTGCTGTACTTACCACAGGACAGAAGCCACATGCCTGACCAGGCAGTGGCACAGTGAATAGAGTGTCGGTGGGATGCTGAAGACCCAGGTATGAAACCCCAAGGTTGCTAGTTTGAGCACAGGCTCATCTAGCTTGACCAGCTTGAGTGCGGGGTTGCCGGCTTGACCATGGGATCATAGACATGACCCCCATGGCCACTGGCTTGAGCCCAAAGGTCACTGACTTGAAGCCCAAGGTCACTAGCTTGAGCCCAAGGTCACTGGCTTGAGCAAGGGGTCACTCGCTCTGCTGTAGCCCCAGGATCAAGGCACATATAAGAAAGCAGTCAATGAACAACTAAAGAGCCACAATGAAGAATTGATGCTTCTCATCTCTCTCCCTTCCTGTCTGTCTGTCCCTGTTTCACTCTCATTTTCTCTCTCTTCCAAAAAAAAAAAAAAAGACAGGACAGGCAGCAATCGTGTGGAGCTTTAGGATCAGCACTTACAGAGAAAGAAGGTGCTGTTAGAAGGGATATCTGACAGAGGCCATGGTGGTAAGAAGATGTAACTATGGGGAAAAAAATATTAAAATCTCAGGCCATTTAAGGCATTGTAAACAGCAATGATCTTTCTTAGAAATGTAAGAATTTAGTTGTATCAAGAGAACAAACATCATCTAGGACTGGAATAAAAATACCCGAGATGTTATATTTCTCTAGGCAACAAAGTATTCTTTCTGTTTTTATCAAAAGTTTATTTATGCCTATATTTTTCTGTCTTTACGTTAAAAAATATTTTTAACAAAATGGTCAACAAAAGAATATGGGTTTCAATTTTAATCACATCAATTTATTACTAATTTTGGTCTTCCCATTAGTTCCCTATATAAAAACAATGAGTTTCTCAGTAGTCAGTATAATAGCTTTTAAAGAGAACTTGGGCAAAATAAGATAGAAATCACAAATAACCAGAAAGTAAATAAAGAAAAATTGTCTAGTGTGATACATACTCTAAAGTATATTAATATTTTCCCATAAACCTAGAGATAGTTAAAGTAAAATTATCTTAATCTAGCATATTATAAATCATTATAAAAGATTCCAATCTTTAAAAATTATGAAAGATTTCAAGATCTCATTGATGGAGTTAGAAATGTCAGCTATTATGTTACTGGTCAGGTTTGGTCTGTATTTTCTGGGCCTCTTGAGGCCAAGAATAACAATCAGGTAGAATCTGGTCATAATCAGTGCTGTACATCTGTGAGCGGACAAATGCTTCCTTGTCTGTGGGCTCAGGGTAAACTGTGGCTGTCTTCTCTTGGTATGCGTCTCTCACAATCTAGAAAGAGAAAAAGAATATCAGTTATTTTAATGAACAGGTGATGGTCAGCACGTAGGAAGATTTTATGTTACAAAAATTAACTTATAATTTATATCTTGTCCGTTTTTAAAAAAATTAAGTTGTGTTATAATAAAAGCACATATACACAAAGAAGATATAAAATAAAAAAGCAATTACAAATTATAAAGCAAGAGGTAAATATGATATCAGCAGTAACGGAAAGTGCAGATAGTAAAGATGTATTATAGGGTGATCATGCCAGTGTTTCTCAGATAAGACAGTGGTAAATATCTTGAAATGACCTGACTGACAATTAACATACTAAATATCATACTATCCCTTCTAAATTTGAACTCAGACACCTTACAGTTTTAACAATGCCTATTCTGACCACAGCCTCTTAAAAATCTCTTCATCTACCCCAGGGTCTGCAGACCCTGCTCACCCGATCAGCAGGACTCCATGGGTGTCAGTGTTCCTTCCAAGTATCACAGAATTTCTTGTTTCATGTCTTTGTGCCACAGTCCGCAGTCTATCCCCAGTCTGGGGCGCCCTCAGTGCTGGCCTTCTCCCCCCACGGCTATCTCCTATGATATCCTACTTTCTCCCACACAGCAATTTCAAACCACTCCCTCGTCAAGTTTCCATTGAACTCTCATCACTTGACTGAGAAAACTCCAACTAATCAGAGAAAATTAGCCAAATTTCCCTTTTTGATTCAAACTATCTCCTCTTTATCTTCAAACATCCTCTCTTTACAAAATTTCATTCAGAATAATGGACTCTCCCTCTTGTCAAAATGAATCACTCTGTATGTGCTCTTAAATTCACTCCCGATTCCCTCTGGCTGGTAGTGCAGTGGGTAGAGCAGGGGCCTGGAGCACTGAGGTTGCTGGGTCGATACCAGGATCACCAACTAGATCCTGAGAGTGCTGACTTGATCCCCGGTCAGGGCTCGTATGAGAAGCAATCAATGGCACAACTAAGCCATTGAAAAATGGATACATTTTTCTCTCAAAAAAAGAAATCCACTCTGAGGAGCTATTTGTATGATAGACTTATTTGGATACATCTGATTTTGAAGAATATTAAAATGATTAAGTATCTCTTCTCAATATAAAATTATATATTTATAAAACTTTATGGTTATAAAGACTGTGCTGTATAATGTAGAAATGTTTATAAAAAAATGTCACCATACCATATATTATTATAATAATGTGAGAAAAGAAAGCAAACATGAAGAAGACTGGGGCCCTGGCCAGTTGGCACAGCAGTAGGATGTCAGCTGGCATGTGGAAGTCCTGGGTTCAATTCCCGGTCAGGGCACACAGGAGAAGTGCCCATCTGCTTCTCCACCCCTCCCCCTCTCCTTCCTCTCTATCTCTCTCTTCCCCTCCTGCAGCCAAGGCTCCATTGGAGCAAAGTTGGCCCAGGCACTGAGGACAGCTCCATGGCCTCTGCCTCAAGCACTAGAATGGCTCCGGCCCACAACTGAGTAACACCCCAGATGGGCAGAGCATCACCCCCTGGTGGGCATGTCAGGTGGATCCCAGTCAGATGCATGCAGGAGTCTGTCTGACTGCTTCCCCATTTCTAACTTCGAAAAAATATATACATATAGATAAAAAAAAGACTGGAAGCACACACCAAAATGATAATAATGCTTATGTTAGAAAAGCAGAATATTAGGTATTTTCCTCTTCTCTATTTTCCAAAGTGCCTCTAATGTGGTATTACTACTTTTTTTTCTCTTAAGTGAGAAGCAGGGAGGCAGAGAGAGAGACTCCCATATGTGCCCAACTAGAATATGCCTGGCAAGCCCACTAGGGGGCGATGCTCTGTCCATCTGGGGCCATTGCTCTGTGGCAACTGGAGCCATTTTAAGGGCCTGAAGCAAGATGCCATCCTCAGCACCCGGGCTAACTTGCTCCAATGGAACCATGGCTGCAGGAAGAGAAGAGAGAAGGGGTAGGGTAGAGAAGCAGATGGTCGCTTCTTCTGTGTGCCCTGACCGGAAATCGAACCTGGGACATCCACACACCAGGCCGATGCTCTACCACTGAGCCAAATGGCCAGAGTTTTGAACAGATTTCTTTTGAGATATAATTCACTCACCACAAAAATACAACCATTTTAATTATGCAATTGAATTATTTTTGTAAATATACAGAGTTGTACAACTGTTACCAAATCCAGTTTCAGAATATGTCCATTGCTACAAAAAGATCCCTTGTGCCTATTTGTAATGGCTATCTTACTTTCATAATAAAGGGCATTGTTCCATTTCTGACAGACTCTGTGGAGTTTCATTCCTCTTTCTGCTCCTAGGATACACCACTTAATAAGCACCCCCTCAGTGAAATCTTCCCTCTCTCCTTTTGCCAATGCCCGGCACTCGGGAATAGTGGCTTAGATCATGCTGCTTTACTCATTCTCCCTGGACTTCTTAACTTCTTGTATTACTTAAATTGCTTTTGTAAAAATTTATGATGACTTCTTTAATATAAATAAAAGTTGTCACCATTCAAACTAGTTTTTTTTAAACCAGGATTTGATTATCTTAATTACAACTACTACTCCTATCCTGAAAGTGGGTCTGCTCGAGTTTCTGACATGCTGCTCAGTTCTGAGTCTTCTTAAGATCATGACTCCTTCTCTTCTTGAGTTCCTTCTTTCTTCTGTCTTCTAGACACAAAATAAGCTATGTCCTATCCTTGGTTTTCTTCCCTTTCCATATTTGCTCTCTTGTAATCCCATTACTGTTCGGTATAATAACAATCCAAACTAGTTAAAACCTAGTACACATGAATTAGGAGAAAATGTGAACATATTCTTTCATAAATAAATAACTAAGCAGATTATTAAAGGTGTTTTGAATGATTACTTGGTGTTTGAAGCATTTACCCTCAATCAACAAGATAAATAATCACAGATGAATCCTAAATGGTATTTTTTTAATAAACTTGCTAATAGCTTTGATTTTTAACCAGAAACAATTTTGCATCGGAGGGAATGCTTGGCAGTGTCTAGAAAGATTTTTGGTTGTCACAACTGCGCAGAGACTACTGGTATCTAGTGGAAAAAGGCCTGGGATGCCACTAAACATCCTACAATGCCCAGGGCAGCCCCTGCAACATAGAGTTATACAGCCACAGTGTATCTGAGGTTGAGAAACCCTAATCTAAACGTATAGCTACCATTATGGCCTGAATTACGCCATGCCAAAATGTTGAAGCCTTAACCCCTAGTACCTTAGAAGGTGACCTTATATGGTGATAGGGCACTATTAGAGGTACTTAAGATAAGGTTTGTTGGGTAGGCCCTAACCCGTGATGATTTTATAAGAAGGGAAAACTTAAACACATACCCAGGATGCACCTACATAGAGGAAAGGCCACACGAGGACACAGAGAACACAGTCATCTACAAGACAAGGAGAGAGGGCTCCAAAGGAACCAGGCCCACCTACACCTTCATCTTAGATTTCTAGCCTCCAGAACAGTGAGAAAACAAATTTGTTTTAAAATTACCCAGTCTATGGTATTTGGGATGGCAGCCCTAGTAAAACGATACAAGTATATGGCAAAGATGTCAACTTCTCTCTCAGTTACAGAACATGCCCCTGCTTTGAGGTTCTTCTTGGCTGATTCCTTCCATAGCTAACCTGGTGCCCGGCAGCCTTCAGTTCTCTGCTGTCATTACTCTGCCTTCTGCCCAGTACTATCGATCACGATTTTTAAGAAAGCACATCACAGAGACATGGATAAAGCAGGTGGTTTTGAGTCTAAATGCCATTCTACTATGTATATCTGCAATATTTTGGCAACTTTCACAATTGTGATATGGAAGATACTAACCAAAAAAAAAAAGGTAAAGTGGAAGAAGTCAGACAGGAAAGCCCAACAAATTACTTAAATTACAGGGAAGAAAAAGATTAATGGGGAAATTAATGATTCAACCCAATTCTGCCATTACTACGGATCAACTATTGAATATATAGATCCTAAGCTCTGCAGAGGCACTATGCCTTTTGACATAGTAAGGTGACATAGAAATTTCAAGAAAGTGTATTTTTAATACCTAAAAATACATACTTAGTAACAGAAGGAAGGAAGACTAATGAGGTTGAACAAGAATAGTTTTACCTTTTCTGCAATTTTCAGAGAAATATCTCTAATGATGTTCAAAGGAGGAAAAAGCCGGCCGTCTTCCAAGTGTTTATCAGACACTTGCTGAGCTATAACCTTAAGAAAAAGAAAGACAAAACTGTTTATACTTCACACCATGCACTGGGGCGGTTATGAGAATAACTAGGTAAATGGTCACATATAAGGTCATGTATAGAAGCAGATCACTTTAACGTGATCATCTAATTTCATCTCCCTCTTTATCAATGGAAAACCTGAGCCCTGAGAGGCTTGGTGATTGGTGGGATCACACAATTAGTGAAAAAGATGGGGATAGAATTTGGGTTTCCTCTTAGTTCGGTTCCTTTTCTACTGATCCATGAAAGGTCAGCAGCTCTCCCCTTCGTTACGCTGGAGGGACAGGGGGAAGCGGACACAGGAAGGTAAAGAAGGATGATAGGAGTGACGGTAAAGGAGCCTGAAAGTAGAGGAGGGAAAGTATCCAAGACTGACCACACCATCACTCCCAGCTCACAAAATTAAAAAAAAAATTCCTTTGATATGAGAGAGAAAGCGACAAAGACAAAGAAGCATCAACTCATTGTCCCACTTAGTTGTTCCATTTAGTTACACACTCATTGGTTGCTTCTTATATGTGCCCTAATGGGGATCAAACCCGCGACTTTGGGACGCGGGATTGATGCTCTAGCCACTGACCCACCCAGCCAGGGTCAGGCCAGCTCAGATAATCTTGCACAAGAGGAAGAGCAAGAGACCGAGAAACCTATTTCAGAGTCATGGTGCCGGAGGATTTTCATTTTACACAAATTCTGGATTACCTGAATCCCTAAGTAGCCTCAGCATTTGCTGCCTCCAAACCATTCCCTCTTCTAAATGAAACAGTGTATTCTTAAAAACCTGCTAACAGGGTAGACCTTATGTTAACTGTTCCTACCCCAACAACTTGTCAAATGTCAATGATAGCTCAGAAGAGTGGTTTTAAAAATAAACAAGACAAGCCCTGGCTGGTTGGCTCAGCGGTGGAGCGTCGGCCTGGCGTGCAGGGGACCCGGGTTCGATTCCCAGCCAGGGCACATAGGAGAAGCGCCCATTTGCTTCTCCGCACCCCCCCCCCTTCCTCTCTGTCTCTCTCTTCCCCTCCCGCAGCCGAGGCTCCATTGGAGCAAAGATGGCCCGGGCGCTGGGGATGGCTCCTTGGCCTCTGCCCCAGGCACTAGAGTGGCTCTGGTCGAGGCAGAGCGACGCCCCAGAGGGGCAGAGCATCGCCCCCTGGTGGGCAGAGCGTCGCCCCCTGGTGGGCGTGCCGGGTGGATCCCGGTCGGGCGCATGCGGGAGTCTGTCTGACTGTCTCTCCCCGTTTCCAGCTTCAGAAAAATACAAAAAAATAAAAAATAAAAAAAATAAAAAAATAAACAAGACAAATTGACATCATGTGCCTCCTGGTGTGATGCACTGAGAAGGATACAGTTATTAGGCGTTCAATGCTCCTGACAAAATCGTATGACTAGAATTAAATCATGAGGAAAGAAAAGACAAGCCTAAATTGAGGAACATTGTAAAAACAACTGGCCGGTATTCTCCAATGTCAATGTCATAAAAAAAGAAAAAAATAGAAGGCTGAAATATTCTCGCAGATTTAAAGATTAGTCTAGAGGCTATAATGGGCTTTTTAATGAATAATTAGCAAAATTTGAATTTGAACTGCACTTGAAATAATGTTCCTAAATTGATAATGGTACCTTGATCACATAAGAAAATATCCCAAAATACTTAAGGGTAAAGAGGCATAATATCTGTAAACTGCTCACAAATGGTTCCACAATAACATACCATGTTTATGTGCATATAAACAAAATAGTACTAAGTTATTTACTGAATGTAAGAAGGGGACTCAGCAATCTTGAAGTTCCCTCCAGCTCTAAGACTTAAGCCTTTCAGTGGGGCAGGTCTCAATCAGTGGATAAAGCTGGGTCTTTATTTAACAGAATTACAGATGCAGAGAGGAAGTAGAAAACCTTCCTCATTCAAGGTATTCTGAATAATCAAATACTTATTTTTCAGTATCCTTAATATATTTTAGATTTTTTTAAATTGTAAAATTATTTCTGAAATATTGTTTTGGAGCCTTTGGCAAATATGAAAGACATAACATGACAGGGGTTTGAGAAGCAGTTCTTGCCTCTGAGAGATGTGTAATTTAGTGAGGGACAAGCTACAGTAAGAGAAAGAGAATACTGATGGAGAAGATAGCCTCAGCTAATGGGGAAATGTGAATGTTAACAAATCCAGAGGTGACCCTGGCCAGTGGCTCAGTGGATAGAGCATCGGCCGGTGAATAGATGTCCCAGGTTCGATTCCCAGTCAGGGCACAAAGAAGAAGCGACCAACTGCTCTCCCTCCTTCCTCTCCCCCTTCTCACACTCTTTTCCTCATGTAGCCAGTGGCTTGACTGGTTTGAGTGTGGCCCTGGGTACTGAGTATTGCTCCCTTGTAGCCCATCAGCTTCAAGCACTAAAAATAGCTTGGTACTAGAACATTGACCCCATATGGGGTTGCAGGAGTCTGCCTCACTATCTCCCTTCCTCTCATCTATTAACAAAAAGAAGAAAAGAAAACCAGAGGAACAGAGGAACTTGAAGGGAAGCTGGGAATCAAACAGTAAAGGGGTGGGCTCTCCAGAAAGAACCAGAGTCAGAACTAATAAAGAGAGGTATGAGCTGGACCCAGTGAGCCAAACTGTCCAGATCTGGGGGAGCAGATCTGTGTAGAGAAAAGGATTGGGGCACTGTCGGTGCAAATTAAGGCATTTGGGTTAAGTCCTATGAGTGACTGAGGACTTTTGAACAAGGATATTTAGGCAGGGGTTAGGGTGGAAGGAGGTAGATTTCTAAGCCTTGTTTTCTCTTTGGTCATACAAGACTAATAATAGTCCTAGTTCATTGGATTAAATAAAATAAATGCCAGTAAAGAATTTACCACACTATAAATATATAATAAATTTCATTTTTAAAAGAATAGATAGGTAGCCAGCATGGCAGGTAGAAATAAAATAGTTTTTGGGTTTGTATTTAGTGCTATACTATTTTAGCTGGTTAGCTACTTGATTTGGAGGTACTTTATGTAACCAAGCAACCTAAATTTTTTCAACTGTTTACATGTATAATTGGCACATGGCTGGTATTTAATATCATTGTTTTTTTCCCTAGAATATTGCACAATATCATTTAAAAAAGATTCGAACAGTCAGAAATGGCTGAATATTGGCTCAAAACTACTTACTGTTTTGATAAGCCATTGTATCTCTCTATCTAACTACACTGTGGCTGCATTCAAATCATCTCGCTTTCTTTCATTTTGACAATGTTACAGTAGATGCATGTTCAGCTATCCAGTGACTTAAAAGAATCGAAGTCTCCTCCAGTTGCTACTGTCTGTAGTAATCATTTCTAATGTCCTCTGGGAGATACCAGAAAGGGATGGGGCAAGGTGAATGAGAGAACACAAAGTAGTGATCCAATAGGAGTGAGTGGTG